>NC_091434.1:13031786-15431786 GCF_964237555.1 Oryctolagus cuniculus | reverse complement strand
GAGAGCTGGCCTGGAAGAGGGGCAACCGGGACAGAATCCGGCGCCCCGACCGGGACTAGAACCCGGTGTGCCGGCGCCGCAAGGTGGAGGATTAGCCTAGTGAGCCGCGGCGCCGGCCCACTGAGCCATTCTTAAAGTGAGAGGTTAGTTCTTAAAGCTCCTACGCTCCAGTCAATACCAAGGGTTTCAATGCCAATCACACAGAAATGGGAGATGTCAAAAGGCCTGCACTTGCAGAGACTAAGATAGAAGAACTAAGAGTTCAGCTGAAGACAATAAAGGCATTCGCACTAAATCGCTCTGAATCACCACTATGTATAAACATATCACAGAAGTGACAGTAAGAGGGCAAGAAAAGCTCTCAGCAAAATTTATTGAACTGATAACTTTTTGCTGGAAAAAAAAGATATCTCAGGTCATCTAAGTAACAGCTAGACTAAATATGGGCCCTTGCCTCTTCTCCCAAGGGCCTCTAACTTTCATGAGAAGAGGAACTGTTATTTCCTTTGTTATCAGAAGATAACTAAACAGGCCCCATATTGGTATGGAAGACCCTGTGACAACTAAAACGGAGCTGGAGCTGACAGATAGGATGAAAGGAAAGGGAGAAGATACAGCTGCTGCCTGCTGGGCTGCCTTCCATTTTTTTTTTAAGTTTTAATTATTTTTTTTACGTATTTTAGAAATTTACAATGATATTGGTACAACTTTTTTTATAACAATTGACATTGTATTTTATTCCATATTTCTATTTTATAAATACATTTTCTTTTTTATATATTAGTGTTAATTTTAATTCAAAAGGACTATTAAGAGTATCATTCCATCAAGGAGAGGGTATAAGGAATCTTTTCTCATAAAATTTTTTAAATTATATGTTTTTTTACAAGTTTGAAGATGCATATACTGATAAAAATTTTACTCAAATAAAACTGCATTACTGACAGCATATCTTTAGAACTATGTTAACTTATTTTTTTTAACTTTTATTTAGTAAATATAAATTTCCAAAGTACAGTTTATGGATTACAATGGCTTCCCCCCCATAACTTCCCTCCCACTAGCACCCCTCCCATCTCCCGCTCCCTCTCCCATTCCATTCACATCAAGATTCATTTTTAAATTATCTTTATATACAGAAGATCGATTTAGTATATATTAAGTAAAGATTTCATCAGTTTGCACCCACACAGAAACACAAAGTATAAAATACTCTTTCAGTACTAGTTACAGCATTACTTCACATTGGGCAACACATTAAGGACAGATCCCACATGAGGAGTAAGTACACAGTGACTCCTGTTGTTGACTTAACAATTTGACACTCTTGTTTATGGCGTCAGTAATCTCCCTAGGCTCTAGTCATGAGTTGCCAAGGCTATGGAAGCCTTTTGAGTTCGATCTTTTCCGACTCGATCTTATTCCGACTTAGTCGGAATAAGGGTTTTAGTCAAAGTGGAAGTTCCCTCCTCCCTTCGAAAGGTAGAAAAAATCAGAAAGAGGGGGAGAGGCTGATATCTTTCGTCCACTAATTCATTTCCAAATGTCCACAACAGATGGGATGGGGTCAGGCTGAAAACAGTAGCCAAGAACTACATCTGGATCTTCTAGGGGGTGGCAGGAACCCAAATACTTGGGCCATAATTTGTTGTCTCCCAGGAGCATTAGAAGGGTGCTGGATCAGAAGTGGAGGCAAAGGCATGACTCAATCCTAAGCACTCTGATATGGGATATGGGAGTCCCAGGCAGTGGGGTACTGTGCCACAACACCCACTACCTTTCTTACAGAAAATGCATTGAGTTTTACTTTTCTCTTCCTTTCCTTTCTGCTTTCGTGTTTACTTAGTATTTACTAATGCTTCCCAAATGCTGGCACTGTGCTGAGAGATAAAGCTAGGATGTCCCCTAACAACAGAATGGATGGGATCCTATCCTCAAGGAGCTTACATTCTAATGGAGTGAGACAAACAGTTCAATGATATCTGAGCATGAGGGAAGGCACAAGAAGCTACTGGAGATAAAGTAACAGGGAGGGAGCACTTATGCAGGGTTAACAAGCTTGAATATTCTATCAGGGGATGTCTGAATACAGAGACCATCCTGCAACAGCAGATCAGAATATATCCAAGCTGTAGCTAGCATTGTTGTTGTTGCCAGAAACACTGTTATCCTATATGGGCAACAGGTTGAGTATTGGCTGCACTATTTCCAATCCAGCTCCCTGCTAATGTGCCTGGGAAAACCACAGATGATTGTCCAAGTCTGTGGCCCTCTGCCACCCACATGGGAGACCGTGATGGAGTTCCATGCTCCTGGCTTCAGTCTAGCACAGCCCTACTCATTGCAGTATTTGGGGGGTGAACCAGCAGATGGAAGATCAATCTCTCTCTTTCAAATAAATTTTTAAATTTTTTTTAAAAAACAATATAGATTCTGGTTGTTAACCCTTTATCAGTTGCAAAGTTTGCAAATATATTTTCCCATTCTGTCAGTTGCTTTTTACTTTCCTGACTGTTTCTTTTGCAGTACAGAAACTTCTCAATTTGATGCAATCCCAAATGTTAATTTTGGCTTTGACTGCCTGTGCTTCTGGGGTGTTTTCCAAGAAGTCATTGCTGGTACCTATATCTTGCAGGGTTTCTCCAATGCTCTCTAATAATTTGATGGTGTCAGGTCATAGATTTAAATCTTTAATCCATGTTGAGTGAATTTTTGTGTAAGGTGATTCTGCACGTGGAAATCCAATTTTCCCAGCACCATTTATTGAATAGATTGTCCTTACTCCAGGGATTGGTTTTGGATCCTTGATCAAATATGAGTTGGCTGTAGATGTTTGTATTGATTTCTGGTGTTTCAATTCTGTTCCATTGGTCTATCCATCTGTTTCTGTACCAGTACCATGCTGTTTTGCTAACAACTGCCCTGTAGTATGTCCTGAAATCTGGTACTGTGATGCCTCCAGCTTTGTTTTTGTTGTACAAGATTGCTTTAGCTACTCGAGGTCTCCTGTGTGTCCATATGAATTTCAGGATCATTTTTTCCAGATCTGAGAAGAATGTCTTTGGTATCTTGATTGGTATCACATTGAATCTATAAATTGTTTTTGGGAGAATGGACATTTTGATGATGTTGATTCTTCCAATCCATGAGCATGGAAGAATATTTGCAAACTATGCAACAGATAAAGGGTTAATAACCAGAATCTACAAAGAGATCAAGAAACTCCACAAAAACAAAACCAACAACCCACTTAAGAGATGGGCCAAGGACCTCAATAGACATTTTTCAAAAGAGGAAATCCAAATGGCCAACAGAAACATGAAAAAATGTTCTGTTCAAGATCATTAGCAATCAGGAAAATGCAAATCAAACCGACAATGAGGTTTCACCTCACCCCGGTAAGAATGGCTCACATTCAGAAATCTACCAACAACTGATGCTGGCGAGGATGTGGGGGAAAAGGGACACTAACCCACTGTTGGTGGGAATGCAAACTGGTAAAGCCACTATGGAAGTCTGTCTGGAGATTCTTCAGAAACCTGAATATAACCCTACCATACAACCCAGCCATCCCACTCCTTGGAATTTACCCAAAGGAAATTAAATTGGCAAACAAAAAAGCTGTCTGCACATGTTTATTGCAGCTCAATTCACAATATCTAAGACCTAGAATCAACCCAAATGCCCATCAACAGTAGACCAGATATAGAAATTGTGGGGCATGTACTCTATAGAATACTATACAGCAGTCAAAAACAATGAAATCCAGTCATTTGCAACAAAATGGAGGAATCTGGAAAACATCATGCTGAGTGAATTAAGCCAGTCCCAAAGGGAAAAATATCATATGTTCTCCCTGATCGGTGACAATTAACCAAGCACCAAAAAGGAAACCTGTTGAAGTGAAATGGACACTATGAGAAACAGTGACTTGATCAGCCCTTGTCCTGACTTTTGAAGTACAATTTAATACTTTATCCCTTTTAGTACTTTTTTTTGTTCTACTTAATACTATTGGTTGAGCTCTGTGGTTAAACACAATTATTCTTGGGTGTTTGGATTTAGCTGAAGAGTGATCCCTGTTAAATATTAGAGTGGGAATCAGACAGGGAGGAGATGTACAATTTGGGACAGGCTCAATAGGACTTGTCCCAAATGATGGAGTTAGAAATGTACCAGGGGATTCCAATACAATCCCATCAAGGTGGCATGTACCAATGCCATCTTACTAGTCCAAGTGATCAATTTCAGTTCACAATTGATCATAATGATAGGTCTAAGAGTCAAAGGGATCACACAAACAAGACTAGTGTCTGCTAATACTAACTGATAGAATCAAAAAGGGAGAGAACGATCCAACATGGGAAGCGAGATACACAGCAGACTCATAGAATGGCAGATGTCCTAAATAGCACTCTGGCCTCAGAATCAGCCCTTAAGGCATTTGGATCTAGCTAAAGATCCCATGAGAGGATTTTAGGCATGGAAAGCCAAGATACTCCGGCAAAAAAAAAAAAAAAACACCACACCTAAATGAAAGATCTCTGTGAGCAAGATCCCAGTAGAAAGAACAGGGCCATCAAAGAAGGAGGTACCTTTCTCTGAAGGAAGAAGAGAACTTCCACTTTGACTATGACCTTGTCTGAATGAGATCGAAGTCAGTGAACTCAAAAGGCTTCCATAGCCTTGGCAACTCATGACTAGAGCCTAGGGAGATTTCTGACACCACAAACAAGAGTGTCAAATTGTTAAGTCAAACAGGAGTCACTGTGTACTTACTCCTCATGTGGGATCTCTGTCCTTAATGTGTTGTCCAATGTGAAGTAATGCTATAACTAGTACTGAAACAGTATTTTACACTTTATGTTCTGTGTGGGTGCAAACTGATGAAATCTTTACTTAATATATGCTAAACTGATCTTCTGTATATAAAGATAATTGAAAATGAATCTTGATGTGAATGGAATAGGAGAGGGAGTGGGAGATGGGAGGGGCGTGAGTGGGAGGGAACATATGGGTGGGGGGAGTCATTGTAATCCATAAACTGTACTTTGGAAATTTATATTTACCAAGTAAAAGTTAAAAAATAAACAAAAATATATATATTTAATATGAAGAGACCCTTTTATATCATATCCCTGAATTCCATATTTCATAAATAATGAAATTGAGGTACAGAAAAAAAAAACAGATTCAACAAGATCACAAAAGAAGTTAATGAAACCATATGTGGGATTCTGTCCTGTACTCATCACCCTACACTGCTTCTCACGGAGCAAGATCCAAACTTCTTATTTTTCCTCACCTCCCTAGAGCAAACCTGTTCAACTTGGCGAGAAGAGCATTAGCTTCATCCTGTGTTGTTTGTCTGCTTTTAAATTCTGAATTCACTAAAGGAGAGCATTTCTAAACCTTTTAGAAAAAAACAATCACATAGATGGTCTCCCACTTTTGTTTGACTTACTAATTTTTGATTTTATCATGGTGCAAAACCAATGTGTATTCAATAAAAACTGTACTTTCCACTTGGGATTTGTGATATATGTTATACTATTCTTGCAGTGCTGGGCAACGGCAGGGAGCCCCAACTCCCAGTTATCCAGTCAATCACAAGAGAAACCAACCCACAATGTGCTGTGTTGGTAAAGCTATGGTGCTCACTTGGTTGAGTGTATTAATGCATTACCCACTTAACAATATTTCCAATTTATCATCACATTACCTTAAGCCAAGAAGTATCTATCCTATGTAGATTGAGAGTATTTCAATATTTTCCCATAACAAATCATGTAATCAGAACTACTCATATAGTGAATTCTTTTTTTTTTTTTTTTTTTTTTTGGACAGGCAGAGTTAGACAATGAGAGAGAGACAGAGAGAAAGGTCTTCCTTCCATTGGTTCACCCCTTAAATGGCCACTATGGCTGGTGCGCTGTGGCCGGTGCACCGTTCTGAAGCCAGGAGCCAGGTGCTTCCTCCTGGTCTCCCATGCTGGTGCAGGGCCCAAGCACCTGGGCAATCCTCTACTGCCTTCCCAGGCCACAGCAGAGAGCTGGACTGGAAGAGGAGCAACCGGGACAGAATCTGGCACTCCAACTGGGACTAGAACCCGTGGTGCCAGCACCACAGGCAGAGGATTAGCCTAGTGAGCCACAGCGCCAGCCGTAGTGAATTCTAATAAATATTATTTTAATAGTATAGGAAAAGCTAGTATCAATAATACGCTAGGTTGTTTTAATAATTTCAAAGATGTTCAAATAAAGGGCATATAAATATGTTTCCTTATAAAGCACATTATAGGGGCTGGTGCTGTGGCACAGCGGGTCAAGATGCCATCTGTTGTGCCAGCATTCCATATGGGTGCTGGTTCAAGTCCCAGCTGCTCCACTTCCTATCCAGCTCCCTGTTAGTGGGAAAACAGCAGAGGATGGCCCAAGTCCTTGAGCACCTGCATCCACATGAGAGACTCAGAAGAAGCTCCTAGCTCCTGACTTTGGCCAAGCCTAACCCTGCCCATTGAGGTCATTTGGGGAGTGAATCAGCAGATGGAAGATCTCTCTTTCTCTCTCTGTCTCTTCATTTATCTCTCTGAATTTCAAATAAATAAATAAATCTTTAAAAAAGAAGACACAAAGGCTAAACTGATTGGCTCTTTCTCCACAACAGTTAACACATCATATTTTTAAAAAGTAAAATAAAGCACATTATAAACTTCATTAGTACTTTGCCTTTTTGATCCCTAATAATGAATCCTGTATTTAAAAAAGAACTCTTATGATTATAAACTATACTTCTAGGCAATATATGGAAGTATGCTAAAGATATAGTAAAGCAATTTTAATAACCACATGAACCTCAAATGCATCAAAGGTAAAACATTTTAATAGTAAACTTCCCTTTCATTTACTTTGAAGCATGTTTGACCACACCGCAAATTTTTAACAGTCCCTTAGTGGTTTGGGGAAGGGACATTTTTTCTGAAATTTTGATTCTGTGCCACCATTCATAGGTCCCAGAAAAGGTATATTTCTGAAAAACATATAGGTCAGGAATATTTTTGAACAAAGAAGACATTTTATAAATGAAACTTCAATAAATCTATATTATTGGCTAACTAAGCCAGTATATGCTAGAACCAAAGAAAGATGTTTTTCCCATTACTTTAAGCTGCTTAATTGTGTTAAAATTTGAATATTTCTATTATTCAAAATGTTTGTAATGATTGATAGTACAGGTCAACCTGTATCCCCAACAGGGAGGGAGGAAAATCATGTGATGAGAGTCAGGTAAAGCCAGACATGGGAACCTCCCAATTGACGGCTAGGTTTAACTCCTAAATTTCAGTCCCACCCCTGATTCTTACAAGAAAGAACATCAGCAGGCAGTGGCCAAGCACATATCCTAAGCCTTTCAAACTCCTGGCTGTAGACCTAGGTTGTCAGCACAGAGGTGGAACCACTAATTAACCTCACAATGCACTTGCAAGTGAGCAAGCTTGTTCTGCCAATGCCATAATTTCCATTCTTCTAGTGTTCCAGGTCATAGATTCCAAACTATGGGAAGACAGGAAAGATCAAATGAAAGAAAAGAGAGCTTTATTATTAATGTTAAAATATGTGAATTTCATTTGTGTGTTAATCTCAATAACCTGTATTTAGGAAAAGATTAATTTCCCAGCAGCTTTATAGGGAGTAGGCAGTTCTGGTTCTAATGCGTTGAAACCACCTTGCGCGATCAGCTGAAATGATGATCTAAGCTTAAAACTCAGGAGTGTATAATTATGAGTCAAATGGAAAGAACCCGTAAGCAAACATTCATGGCGAAACAACAGAGAAACGAACTTGCCTCTGAAGGGCCCAGCAAAGAGAAGGTCGGCATTGGGCAGAAGCCTTCAAAATCTGTCCATGGTCTTAGGAAGAATGAAATAGAAACTACAGCAGCTTTAATATGTTTATGTATAATTTCCTGAAATATTCCAGAAGATTGTGTTTTCTGCCTTATCTTTATAATATTTGGTGCTACATTTCTGAAAGTTAGACATATTATTTAGTCTCCAAGTTTATTCTGAGAGGTAAATGGTTTATCCAACACTGTTCCAAATTATTTTAACCAGTATCTGCTCAAGCCTCCTTGCAGTTCAGAATCGGGTCTAACTTCTTATACTTCTTCAAAAACATATTTTGCAAATAGGTGATGTTTCTTGAAGGCTGGTCCTCAGAGTGTTTCACTTTAAAGTTTCAGTGAGATGAGTTTTTATTCCTTTTAATTTACTTTTATCCACGTATTGCACACAATTTAGTTATTTTTTCAAAATTTTTGCAAATAATTCTGAGGCAAATTTAAAAGCTGTTTATACCTTTACCAATCTGAGTTTTTCAGACTATTCCATTTCTGATTGGTCAAGTGGACTAGAGAGTGAGCACTTTCCTAAGTAGAGATTCTACCAAATTGCAGAGAGAACTAAGAAGAATAACAAATGTTCAATCTCTAGAAAAATAAAAATACAAAGTTGTGCCTCACACTAGAAAAGCAGCATAGCTCTCCAGCAGACATGTCTGACAAGTTAAAAGGAAACCAGACAGTCTCCAATTGAGTATACAACCACACGCACTCATCACTGACAGCACCGAGCCCAGACAACCCCTCCTGGTGATCATGCCAGTAACGGCAACATGCAAGCTACGTGAAACTCATGGGCACGTTTCAGTTTTTGACATAAACAAAGGACTACTTTTATGTCATTCTGTTGTATATAAACTAAATTCTCCCTTTTATTTTTCTTATATTCTGAGGTTGCTTTTATACTATCGGTAGTTACAAGATGTATATTTAGAATATCCATTCTCATATGTGTGTAACACTGAGATTATAAATTCTTTGAGGGCAAATAATTGGAGATATTACTCATGTTTACTTTTATACCTCTCTCAAGGTCTAACTTGAGTTGATTTTTATTTTCTTCTTTATATTTCTGGTTTTTTCCAAATTTTCTGTAATAATTATGTATTTCTGTCATAATTTTCCAAAACTCAGAGATGGCTAGAGAAACACACAGTATCTACTCCAGCAGAGGCTGAGCAGAACTGGGCTGTGTGAATTGCTGGCAGCTAGAGGTGGCCGTTGCCCAGAGACGCTGCCCCAATATACCCCACCCCAACAGAATACGGCTTTGCTGACATCCCGGGTTTGGGCGAAGAAGCAGCCCTGTGCGTGTAAGCACTCCCTGCATCAGAACGAACAGGCTGTTTACATAAATTCTTCTCACACCGCTATCAAGACCACGGAGCACACCAGGACTCAGAGCCCCATCTTGCTTGAAGGCAGCACAGGCAGCTTGTTGCCAGCATGACCCCCGAGGACCTAGGGGTGGCTGATAAAGGCCTTCTCTGCAGCTCCCTGAGTAGCCCACCCTTCGGCTGAGTTTTTAATTTGGGACTAATTAAAAGGAAGTTAAGCTAACATGACATGAAAGGTTTGTTGGGTTTTGCCGACCCACAGGCCAACTGCAAACACTGTAGAAAGGATTCTTTGCAATCCTTTTTACATTAAGTTGTGGGGTGTGTGACTCCTAACTTTAAATGACTCAGCCCATTTGGGCAGATCTAAACAGGCTCCTAATTTTTTTAAAGATTTATTTATTTATTTGAAAGGTGGAATTATAGAGGCAGAGAGAGACAGAGAGAGGTCTTCCATGCACTAGTTCACTCCCCAAATGGCCACAACAGCCAGATCTGGGCCTATCCAAAGCCAGGAGCCTGAAGCTTCATCCAGGTCTCCCACTCAGCTGCAGGTGCCCAAGGACCTGGGCCACCTTCTACTGTTTTCCCAGGCAAGTAGAGAGCTGGATTGGAAGTGGAACAGCTGGAACTCAAACCAGCACTCATATGGGATGTTGGCACTGCAGGTGGCAGCTTTACCGGCTACACCACAGCACTGGCCCCAGGCCCCTAATTTTTAATACTCTGGCACATGAGGCAAATGCAATAGAAAAAAATTAGACAACTGTGCCTCCTTAGAAATACTCAGTTCCACTCAAAATGCTTAACACACTATTATTTATTAAAATTTGGCAGGTTAGTGAAGTTTTAGGAGACTGCATTGGGAAAATAATTATTTCAACCAATGCCCTCTAACAACCAGATTCGTCTTTGGTCAGACACATTACACTCCTGCTGAAAACATTCTGTCCAAGGAAGAGTCATGCTTACCATGGTCTACAAAACCCTGTACCCCTCGACACATCTACTCCTCATCCCACCTTCCCTCCGGCTTCCTGGCACCCAAACTCAGGGCCCTTGCACCAGCGATGCCCTTTGCTCAGAGCTCTTCCCCCAGATATCTCACTGGTCACACTCCTTCACCTCCATCAAATCTATTCACACCTGCTTCTCAGTAAGGCCTACCTCCACCACCCTATGTAAAATGCAGCATAACTGCCTGACCCCAACACTCCTAGTCATCCAACTCCCCCCATTATTTTTCATAGTATTTGTGGCCCATGTTTTTATTCATTTACTATGTGATTGTCATTATTCCATACTCTACAATGTGAGCTCTACAGGATGACGATTTTGTCTCTCACAGTTCTAGAAAAATCTGTAACCAGAGTTGCATGGCTGGGGAAGCAGTGAATCAGAATGAGAACGTGGGGATCCAGACCTCAAAAACAGTTATCTCCTGACCAAAGAAAATAGCAAAGCCTGTGAAAATTTAGACTTGGTGGCTTAATACATGATAGAGAGGGAACAAATGATGCCTGGCCCCATCCCAACCCCCTCTCTAATAGTTTTCTAAATCGTACACCACTCTTAAGTTTTCACCTGATCCAAAGAAGCAATATTTTCCCCTTTCTTGGAAAAACACATGAAATGATATACACATATATGAATGCAAACATGTGCTGTACCTCTTGAAAAAGAGTAGGGTGAATAAACACCTTGTAATGAAAATTAAACTCCTAATCAATTAGGTGGTTATTACTTATAATAGACTATGGTATCAACAAATTCTCCTCTTAGAGACTTATTCATTGTAATATTCTTTTAAGGATGGTATTATCTATTATAGTTTAAGATCTGGCCCAATTTTTAAAAGTGCTTTGTTTATTGGGGTCAAATATACATAAAATTTACCATCTAAACTCTTAAGTGTACAGTTCTCAGTGGTATTAAACACATCCACGGTTCTGCAACTCACCACCATGCGTCTCTAAGATTGCTCTTCTTCTCAAACTGAATTCCTCGCTCCCCTACCAGCTGGCAATCACCACTCTGCCTTCTTTCTCTATGAATCTGATCCCTCCAAGTATTTCATGCACATGGAGCTGTACAGTATTTGTCCTTTATGTCTGGTTTATTGCCCTTGGCACATTGTCCTCAAGCTTCATCCATGTTGCAGCGTGCAGCAAAATTTATTTAAAAAAAAAAAAAAAAAACTTTGTACATCAGAATAGTTCTAAATTTGCAAAACAAAAAGTAGTACAGTGTTTCCATATACCACACTCAAAGCTTCCCCTAATGTTAACATCTTCTATTAGTATATTTGTCACAATTAGTGAGCCACATCCAGCTTCATTTATTATTTTATCCAAACTTCCTCTATCCCTCTCTCACTCTCCCAGTTTCTAGCATTCTGCATTCAGATTGAAGATTTTTTTTAACCTCCTACATATGAGGAACACGCAATTTCATGGTTTTTTTGGATATATCCCAGTAGTGGGACTGTTCTATTTCTAGTTTTTAAAGATATCTCCCCTGTTTTCCAGAGTGGTTGCTAATTTTCATTCCCTCCAACAGTGTATAACATTCCATTTTGCATGTACAGATCATATTTTGTTTATTCATTCATAACTCAATGAATGCCCCAGTTGCTTCAACATTTTCGCTATTGTGAATGACATTGCTGCAAACTTGGGTTTACAAATTTACCTGCAAGCTCCTACTTTCATCATGTTTGGGCATATCCCCAGAAGTGGGGTCACTGGATCAATTGATAATTCTATGTTTAATATTTTAAGGCCCTGCCTTACTGTTTTCCACAGTGGGTATATCAGTTTACATTCCCACCAGCAGGGTACAATGGTTCTAATTGCTCCTCATTCTTGCCAAAACATGTTACTTTCTGCCATTTTTTTTTTAAGGTTTATGTGTAAGGCAGAGTTTGAAAGGCAGAGTTACAGAGAGGAGGCGGGGGTGAGAAGCGGCAGACAGAGGAAGATCTTCCATGTGCTGGTTCACTCCCCAAACAGCCACAATGGCCAGAGCTGGGCCAGTCCAAAGCCAGGAGCTTCACCAGGTCTCCCACGTGGGTGCAGGGGCACAAGTGCTCGGGCCATCCTCTGCTGCTTTCCCAGGTACATTAGCAGGGAGCTGGATGGGAAGTGGAGCAGCTGAGGCTAGAATGGGCGTCCATGTGGGAGGCCAACACTGCATTTACCCTCTAGGTCATAGTGCTGGCCCCTGCCTTGCTTTTGTTGTTGTTGTTTTTTTTTTTTTTTATTTTTAATGGTAGCCATGCCAAAGGGTATGAAATATTATCTCATTGTGGTTTGAATTTGTACTTCCCTAATGATTAGTGATGCTGAGAATCTTTCTAGGAACCTATTGGTCATCTGCATATCTTCCTTGGAGAATTATCTAAGCCCTTAGCCCATTTTTTCCATCATGTTGTTTTAGCTCCATTTTTAACATTTTCATCTGTGTACTAAGGGACTTCAACTAGTTTGTGGACAATGGAATTAAAATATTTTATTATTATGTTTATTTTGGTGCCAAAAAAATTGTGAAAGTCATGAAAGGGGTCTCCATAAACTTCTTGGAAAATATATATTATGAAAAAATGACGTATGTTTCAAACTTTTCTTGCACCAAAATAAACATCATTTAATTCTATTTTCCATGAACTTTTTAAAGAATATGTATTTATTTGCAAGGCAGAATAACAAAGAAAAACCAATATCACTCCCCAAATGTATCAGCCAGGGCTAGGGCAGACTGAGACAGAAACCAAGAACTCCATCCAGGTCTCCCATGTGGATGGCAGAAACCCAAATACTTGGGCCATCATCTGCTACCTCCCAGGTGCATTAACAGGAATCTGACTCAGAAGCATAGAGTATCTGAGACTTGAATAAACCACTGAAGATATGGGATGAGGGCATCCAAAGTGGTGGCATAACTCACTGCTCCAAAAGGCCACCCTTCTAGGAACACTCTGAAGCACCCTTATACACCACTCACCATTAGAGACATTAAGTTAATGGTTACTTGGGATTTAGGAGTGGTGCTTCTGTCTTGAGGTCTCTTAGGCATAGGCCGTAGATAATAAGAAAATGCAATTTGGTAGTTTTGAGGTATCCTATAAGAGGTTTAAGATCTGGTTATTCCCTGCCTGATTACCACTTAGCCAGTAAAATAATAGCCACAGAAAACAATATGGCACAGTGGCGTAAAATGTGCTTCACAGCCTAGATTTTGCCAAGGACCAGTTCTATGCCGTTATGTAAGCAGACTAGCATCTCTGGAGTATGGACCTGAGATGATTTCCAAGATTCCTTTCAACTCTGACACTACGTTGGTTATCCAAAAGGCAATAATAACCATATATTCTTTAAAATCATGGAATACAGAGAATTCTCAGGTCAGCAGTCAGAAGACAAATATTACAGAATAACACAAACATCATATTTATTGGCCAAAGCCTTGACCTGTTTATGCATGTAGATATGTGATCCTTTACAAAGTAGAAGCGATAAATTTTGGTTCCCTTTCTGACTTTTTTGGTTCCTAAGTGTACAATAAAGGCGGTAAATTTTGGTTCCCTTTCTGACTTTTTTGGTTCCTAAGTATACAATAAAGGCGGTAAATTTTGGTTCCCTTTCTTACCACTTGACCTTAGAGAAGTGGTTTTCATGTTTTGGGGATTTTTTTTTAAAACATAGAAACTCTAGAGCTGAATAAAAGTTAAGTCCAAAGAGTAAAAAGTAAAATTGGAGCAGCTCTGGTTAAACAATTTGGGGGCTTCTGAGGACTCATGGAGCCTGGTCTCAATTCTACTGCCTTTGAGGCCAGCAGCCTGTTACTCAGTAGCACAGGGAAAGGGAAGAAATAAACTTAGGCATGTGCAGTAAATTCACAAAAAATGGGTAAACTGAGCTCAAAAGTATCAGAAAAAAACAACACAAATTCACATATTGCTTCATGTATCTCAGTTTGATCTCAGAACACACATTTTTAAAACCTGAATGAATGATTTCTCTGACTTCCAAGTCTGTCTTTTTGAACTGTTGCCTAACAATGGAGGACAGCATCTCCACGCCATCCACTCAAGGGCCTCAACTGCCTGTTTGAGCCGAAGGACAAGAGAGTAAATGGTGGAGAAGGAATGAAAAGCACAGCAAATAGCAGTAAGTTCATGTGTTATCTGGAATATCATTTACTACACGTCAAGGTTCGTGCTAAGTAGTTTATCACTTAACCCCCATAACAAGAACATGAGCTGAATAACAATGACTTGTCACCTTTAACTAAAGCAACTGAGACTCACGGGGGCTAAGGAGCTTGTACAACTTCCCATAGCTGTAAGTAGAACTGGACTAAATAGCCGAGCAGGTTAGCAGTGCACTCTCAGCTCTGAATATTTTAGCAACTATAGCCCTGTTTGGAGGACACGGCCAGACTAAATCTACTCCAGCACAGTCGCCGTGTCCCACTGTGTGTCCTGTTCTAAAAGACGGACTCTGTGAGAGCCAGTGTGGGTCAATGATGAGCAATCATCCTCAGAATCAGAGGAGCTCTTCTGAGGGAGGGGGTGAGAGGACAGAGCAGCCCTCACCAGAGAGGCCTGAAAAGTAGAACTGTGGCACTCTTCAGGCTGTCACCCAGGAACCCCAGGGGGCAGGAAGACAGACATTCTTCATACGTCCTTGTCTGTGTTCCCTTTAGCAGCCCTAGCTCTTTGCATGTCCACTGGATCAATACATCTGTATAAATCTTCAAAATAGTTTCTAAGTAGCCAAATAAAGTGCACAGAATTTTATGCATGATGTAAGAATGACCTTGTTAAGCAAAAAGCTTTAAAACACGCCACAGTATGGACAGCCTTGTTTGGATGCTTCGTTTTTCCATACAGAGGCTTCTTCAAGAAGAGGAAGTGGCCTGGACTTCCCAATCTTGAGGAGCCCTGACCGTGGTGATATGGGAGGAAGTCTTTGTTAAGTAAGTCAGAGAAAAATCACAGGAAAGAGACGGGTGGGCACGCTGGGCATCCCTGGGTGTCTCCAGCTCTGCTCTTTGTCTTGTTCACAATGGGAAGCTGCCGGTCATTTTCTGTTTTTGCCCCATCTACTTCACAGTTGGCAGCCCCAGCAGAGCCTACCCTCATTAATATGCTTAATAAGGAAGCAAGCATGACAAAGTGTGTCTGCTCATCAGATACCACTGAATTCTGAAACCAGATATGCTTGAAGGGTCACATTTAGGGGGCCAGCGCTGTGGCATACCAGATAAAACCCTGCCTGCAGCGCCAGCATCCCATGGGTGCCCGTTCAAGTCCCTGCTGCTCTACTTCTAATCCAGCTCCTTGCTAATGTGCCTGGGAAAACAGTGGAGGACAACCCAGGTGCTTGGGCCCCTGCACCCACATGGGAGTCCCAGAAGAAGCTCCTGGCTTCAACCTGCCTAGCCCTGGCTGTTGTGGACATTTGGGGAATGAACCAGCGGACAGATGGATGGACAATTCTCTTTCTCTCTCCTCCTCCCTTTGTAATGCTGCCCTTCAAATAAATAAATCTTTAAAAAACAAAAACATAAACAGGTCACATTTAAACCATTCCTGACCTTCCAGGCCAAAACTGTCAGTCCATGAGCATGAAAGACTAGTTGTCCAAAAACCCTAACAAATTCACAAACAATATTCTCACTGATCGTGTGACAATCACTGTTTGCAAAACATTCTTTCATTTCAAACACAGAAACTCTTAGTTGCACTTCAATCAAAATGAAGATTGCATATTAAACTAATGAGTTCTAAAACTATACAGATTTTAAGCTGACAGAACAATGACCCAAATCTATATCATAAATAGATATGGTTTAGTATTTAACTTATGTATCCGTGGCATTTTACCAATAGTGTTGACAGAATTAGTAAAACAATACCACTGATTCTGAAAATAAATATCATTACTCTATAAACCACATTGGAAAGCTTTTTAGAATTTTCTTTTTTTGCTAGCAAGCTAAGGACATAGCCACTGGTTCTCCTTACTTGGTAAATTTCAATCATGGGCTCCAGTGTAGGACACATTTCTTTGAGAGGAAGAATTTGGAGGAGCTAATTCAGGGAGAAACCATCCAGGATTGATTTTGGATGCCCTCCAAGGCAAGCAAAGAGACTGAGTTAATTAATTCCAGACAGACCCAAGTAATGGTTCTTTAGGGTGTGACCCACCTCTCAAGATAACAATCACTTTCTCTCTTAAGTTTATGAACCATCTTAGATTTCTGAGGACTGTGGTGCTACTAACCTAAAAGGAATGCACTCATTGATCTGTAAAACTAACCTAACCTGTGAGTCCATAAGAAAAACTGAGGTAGTGGGTTGTAATTTTTCTAAATGCCAGAGCAAACAATCTAAGCATATGAACCACAATGCTTATTTATATATTACTTTGCATTTCATAGTGTACAATATTATCGGAATGAGCTTTATTACCAGTTGGATTATATGAGGAATCTAAAGTAATACATTTGATGATAAACCTCTTTGACAGACTGTACGTGATTATCTTTTCCTTCCATCCCTGTGCATTTGGAAAAAACTACTGCCATTGGGCACTTGCCAAGAACAAATCCAGAAATCAGATGAGTCTTTCTGAGCAAAACCAGGGTTCCAGGTCAAAATATGCAGTATTGCTAAGAGAATCAGGATACATGATAAACCACAAGTCACAACAATCATGATACCATTATCCAATAAGAGATATCAAATATACATAGAAGGCCATGGACAGGAACCTACATCAGTGACTGAGTTCAAAGATTAGTAAGTGGCAGAGAGGATTCCAACCCAGATCTGTCTGACCCTTAAGCCAAAGTCTTCCCACCATCCAAACACCAATTTCTCCCACCAATCAAATGCAGTCTTCACATATGTGCAGGATAAATGGGACAGTTGATCCCTAACATGAACTTCTTGGGTCTATGTTAAATAGATACATAGCACTAGAGTCAACACACTACAGACTATTCACAAAGATTATTTTCATTGCCAAGTTAGGGGGACTATCTGTAAAGTGTCCCATAGGCAATGAGATTAGTCCTCTTCAGAAGAGGTGGTCAGATCAACACTACCATGGTATAATCTTAGTAAGACATGGTTGGAATGACACCTATAGTGCTAGGATCTACTCTATAGAAGGCTGTATGAAGAAAAATGTGTTAGCAGCAAAGATCTACTTAGAGTGCTGGAAAAGACGACGATTTGGAAGAAATTGTGAACATCCCCAGGGGAGAAAAGTGCCCTGTCTGCTTGGAGTATCTTACATTGACTCATTTACCTGGAGTAGAAATAGATGCAACAGCAATGAGTTAGGGAACACTAACCCTTGCTACTGATTCTATGCTCTCCCAAGAAATCTTCTGATCATCACCCAACTTCTCAGGGAGACTTCCCTTCAGAAAATTCAAATATGCTGCACATCACATGACACGGTATTCCACATGACAATTGTTTTCCCAATCTAAAGCCCTACTGCACAGCAGGCAAGGTGTAGTGCACCTTTGCTTGCATTATATTGTTTAATCCACAAACCTGGTCAATTTATCATGTTGAAGACAAGGAGGAGGAGGATGAGAGGGAGAAGAAAAGAGAACAAGGAGGAGGAGGAAAAATATAATTAAGTTGTTGACACTTAAATGGCTTTCCAAGAATCATCAAGGTAAAGGCAGTAGGATGAGGTATATCAAATGCAGGTTGGACTCCATAGCCTTATCAGAAATGCCCAGGGCCCAAGAACAATGTGAAGGAGAAGGAGAATCTGTCAACTTCCTGTAAATATATGCAAAAAGTCTGGATTTATAAGCACTGATCTAGGGAAAATGTCCAAAAATTTTAGCAGACGTTCCAAGTTCTTCTTAGCCCAAAAAGTTTTAAGAACTACTGACTGCTTTGCAGGTAACATTATTAAATGGGCATACATTTAAGTTTCAGTTGTGGGGAAACAGTTTAAAACTATTTCAATTGCCATTAAGTAAACTCCAGGGCTAATCATTTGATAGTGAACCACATCTCATGGTCAAATCACATTGATTCTTTCCAGCAGATTTTCGACTTTCACAGTGCAATGGTGATTAAGGGTGGGCAGTGAAATAGATGTACATCTGTTCTTTACCTGGGGGCTTCCAGCTCTTCACACAGAATTCACCCAGTAAATAACAACCAAAACAAGACTGGCCCTGGCCCATCTGGAGGTCACAGCAACCAGTAAAGTGCAGATGGACTTAACATGTTCAATTCTGAACACTTGGTTTTTGTTGGTGGTGGTGGTGGTGTTTTAATCAGACATGCCAAAATAGCCAAATTGCATAAAATGCTTTTGAAAGAGAATGCAACAGATGTTTTGGGGTTCTTTTTGATAAAAATAACCATTCTTTACGTCACTCAGAGGAGAAAAGCACACTCTATTTTCTCACTTCTTTCTCTGGCCAAAATTTTTAAATAACTATTTTAAAATCCAGAAATCTAACCTAATTTTAGCAATGTGCAGCTACTGACTAAACTATAAAATCATTGGCATCCATAAATAATCATAGTTGGCAGTATAACTGACATTTAATTATAAATCAAGAGTGTGACAAAAATACTGCTTCAAGAGGCTTTGCAAAGAAAGGGAGGTGCCACTCTGATTGTGATTGTCTTATTTCACAGGTAACAAAAAAGAAATATTTTGTCTTTTTGGTCACTTTTGCTCAAGGTCTTAAATGTCCAGCTTCCAAAGCCAACACTCTACTGCAGAATAGAATTCTAAATTGGAATGATATTATAGAAGCATTCATGATGCAAAGATTACTACAAAAATATGATAACTGAAATTTTAATTATATAATCTGCCCTTTAAACTCTTAGCTGATAGGATGCAGTTATATTCACAAATAATAAAAGTGAGCTCTGGAGATTTGTGTTTTAAAAGCTGATTTTGCTAAAAAGTCACAATGGAACTCTTGTTAGGAAGATTTAATGTGATATTTAGAATGCCAGTGTTTTCACCCTCTAATTAATGTGGGATAAAAATTGCACCAATGCAAATTTTAACAGTATAATGTTTGCTAAGCTAGTTGCTCCAAAAATTACTTTTTATCATTGTTTAAAGGGCACTTTTGATATTGATTTTTACTAATAAATCAGACAAGTCCATGGTTTGAAGGAAAGTCACTTTAAAAAGTTTTTCTTCAGACTGAAAGTAATTCACCTTGCAATTAGCAGGATAAAGGTCTTTCCCCAAACACTTTACACCCATACCAGAGCTATGGCTTTCATGTTCATCCCATTATGTTGTAAAACGTTGCCTTCTTAAGTAAGCTCAATAGTTTGGAAGTTAATAGTCATGGATGGACATATAGCTGTGCAATAAATAGCTATCACCTGCATTTTCTTCTTTCAAACTGGGCATGGACAAAGAGGGGTTCAAGTTTTTTTCTGATGTGTGTGGTTGTTTAACTTGTGCAATACAAAACAAAATGAGCCTAAAACATTTAGCTTCACTTAGAACTTAAAGTCAGCAATACCTGTGCATGTCCTACAGTTCCTACCATCTGAGAAAACACGAAAGGACAGATTCAGTTTGGGTGTGTTGGTCCCAAGCTGCGCCTTTTAAGTTGTTCACATCCCACGTCTATGAACTGGTGATTGGGAACTGAAGGAGAGAAGCCAGACCTTCTACAACTGCTCTGCAGATCACAAGAAAAAAATGGCATCTGCCTTTCTATGTCCTCCACCAAATGACTTCATTCGCTCTTGGGGACTCAATTTCTGGGGCCCTGGGGGTGCGTATGCATGTTTCCCACACATTCATTGCTACACACAGCCAAGCCAACCTGTTTGCTGGCTCCCAAACACATCTTATTAGAACCCATTTCCCCAGCCTCTTCTCCCTCAGGTCCAAAAAAACATGCCTCCCTTTCCAAGTCTAGAATATACTCTCAAGCCCCCTCTAAACTTCATGTTTCCCCATTTACTGTGACCACAGCTTCATTTTCTCTGCTCTTGAAACAAGTCTACCACTCAGGATGGCATACAAAATAATTTATTTATGGATTTTTTTCTTGTAGGAGCAGAAACATAATCAGTTTTGTTGATATCTCTTAATCTCAAGTTCTGATAGGTCTTCAACTAATGTGTAGCTACAACAAAGCAACACTTGAGCTGATGAAACCAAACCTGCACTTACTATGATGCCTACACACACACACACACACACACACACACCCCTTAGGAGCAACACAAGGACTTGGTATATAGCTACAGGCACTGTGTGTTGGCTCAGCCCTTGTACCTTCATGCCAGTTGAAAACGCTTACCTGCAAGCTGCACAAGGCTGGAGCAACAGCAGCAGCAGGACACAATGTTCAACTGTTTATCATCAGACCATCCTTGCTTCCAATTCTGATCCATTCAGGAAATAATGTATACCAGGCTTGGGGAGATACATTACAATTATTTAAAGATTTATTGATTTGTTTGAAAGGCAGAGTTTGAGAGAGAGAGAGAAAGAATGAATCTTGCATTTGCTGGTTCACTTCCCAAATGGTCATAATGGCTGAGGCTGGGTCCAGAAAAAGACAGCAGCAAAGAACTCCAACTGGGTCTCTCATGCAGAGGCTCAAGTACCTGAGCCATCTTCTGCTGCCTTCCTAGGCCCATTATCAGGGAGCTGAATGAGAAGTACAGCAGCCAGTACTCCAACTGGTACTCATATGGGACACCAGCTATACCATAACCTGCTGTGCCACAATGCTGACCCCTATTATCATCTTATTGTAGTTGGTAATAGACTTTCAGAACTGTAAAGGATTTTTTTAAAGATTTATTTGATTTATTTGGAGGGCAGAGTGACAGAGGAAGGCAAAGATAGACAGAGAGAAAAAGATCTTCCATCCACCGGTTCACTCCACAAATGTCCACAACAGCCAGGTCTGGGCCAGTCCAAAGTCAGGAGCCAGGTACTCCCTCTGGGTTTCCCACATTAGTGGCAAGGGCCTAAGTATTTGGGTCATCTTCCACTGCTTTCTCAGGTGCACTAGCAGGAAAAAGACTAGCCACGATTCAAAACAGTGCTGCAATATAGGATGCTGGCATTGCAAGTGGCAGTTTAACCTGCCACATCACAGGCCTAAATTCTCATTTGACAACTGAGAATGGGTCCCAAGGAAGCTGAGTGACCTGATGAAGCCATCAACACAGCTGAGAACAGAACATGCAACTCCTTATTCTCCAGTCCAACAATCTTTCCAAGCAATAGCTTGCTCTTCTACATGTCTACTGATGTTTGTCTTAAACTGCTATTAAATTAAGCTCCCCTATACATCAAACTAAACATTCTCCATGGCAAAGAAAAAATCTACAGAGTGAAGACACAACCTGTGGAATAGCTGCAAACCATATATCTGATAAGTGGCTAAGGTGCAAAAATACAAGGTACTCACACAACTCAATGGCTAAAAAACAAATAATCTCATTAAAAAATGAGCAGAGGACCCAAACATATAGTTCTCAAAAGAAGAACTACAAATACCCAAAGGCAGATGAAGGAAATTCTCAACATCACCAATCACCATAGAAATGCAAACTGGTTCTAGTCCTGGTTGCTCCTCTTCCAGGCCAGCTCTCTGCTGTGGCCCGGGAGTGCAGTGGAGGATGGCCCAAGTGCTTGGGCCCTGCACCCGCGTGGGAGACCAGGAGGAAGCACCTGGCTCCTGGCTTCAGATCAGCACAGTGGCCCGGCCATAGCAGCCACTTGGGGGGTGAACCAACGGAAGGAAGACCTCTCTTTCTCTCTCTCTCTCACTAACTCTGCCTGTCAAATAAAAAAAAAAGAAATCCAAATTAAAACCACAGTGAAACATCACCTCACACCCTCAAACATGTTAGAAAGGTTACTACCAAAACAATGATGAAAGATAAGTGTTAACTTGCATCAGAGAAAGAGAGAGAGAAAGAGGGAGAGAGAGAAAAGCAAGCCCTTGCTTACTCTTGGTGGGACTATAAATTAGTATAGCTATTATGAAAGAAGGTATAGAAGCTCCTCGAATAATTAAAAACAGAACGACCAAATTATCCACCAATCTTACTACATGGTAGATACCCAAAGGACACAAAATCAGTGTGCTGAAGAGATGTTTTCACCCCTCATGTCCACTGTAGCATTGCCCACCATATGCAAGATATACAATCCACATAAACGTCCATCGATGGATGACCAGAAAAAGAAAATACACTGCATACACACAATACGATACTATTCAGCCTTTAGCAAGAAGGAAATCCAGTTGTTTGCAAAACATGGATGAACTTGGAAGACATTTTTTAAAATATTTATTTATTTGAAAGTCAGAGTTATACAGAAAGAGGACGAAACACACACACACACACACACACACACACACACACACAGATCTTCTAACCACTGGTTTACTCCCCAAATGGCTGCAATGGCTGGGGATGGGCCAGGCTGAAGCCAGGAGCCAGGTGCTTCTTCCAGGTCTCCCATGTGGGTGCAGGGGCCCAAGAACTTGGGTCATCCTCCATTGCTTTCTCAAGCACAGGGAGCTGGACTCCAACCAGTGCCCACATGGGATGACAGCATTGCAGGTGACAGCTTTACCACTATGCCACAGTGCTGGCCCCAATTATTTTAAGTAAAATAATTGAGGTGCATATTATCTATAATTCTGTAATTACATAGTAAATACCATACAGTCTCTCTCATATTTGGAAAATGACATTATAAAAGCAGAGAGCAGAAGCTGAGAGGAGGAAAACTATGGAAATGTCAGCCAAAGATATAAAATTTCAGTTACGTAGGAGGAATAAATTCAAGGGACCTGTTGTACAACGTGGTAACTATAGGTATGAACAATTTATTCTGGGGCCGGCGCTGTGGCATAGCAGGTAAAGCCACTGCCTGCAGTGCTGGCATCCCATATGGGCGCCAGTTCAAGTCCCGGTGCTTCTCTTCCAATCCAGCTCTCTGCTATGGCCTGGGAAAGCAGAAGATGGCCCATGTCCTTGGGCCCCTGCACCCACATGGGAGACCTGGAAGAAGCTCCTGGCTCCTGGCTTCAGATCAGCCCAGCTCTGGCCGATGCAGCGTTATGGGGAGTGAACCAGGGGATGGAAGACCTCTCTCTCTCTCTCTCTCTCTCTCTCTCTCTCTCTCTCTGCCTCTGCCTCTGTAAACCCACCTTTCAAATAAATAAATAAACCTTAAAAATAAACCAATTTATTCTATACTTCAATTATGCTGAAAAAGTAGATTTTATGTGTTCTCACCACAAAAAAATAAAGCCTACAAGGTAATGCATGTTAATTAGTTTTATTTAGTCATTCCACAAGGCATGTATCAAAATACAATGTTGTACTTCACAAATACATTGAATTTTATTTGTCAACTTAAAAACAAAAACTGAGCTCCTCTTGTCAAAACCACACAGTGAAGTGGTACAGGAACATGGTGTGGGCAGATACACAGGCAGTGAAGGGAGATAAGAGTAGATGACTTTTTAGAGATATGCAGAGGAACCAGTGAACTCAGAGACAAAATATGCACACACAGAGACCCTGCACACACCTGCAGAATCAGTAGCATTGCAACTTGTCTGATAAGAAGGCACAGTCATCCCCAAACACAGCTGAATCAAGTAAGGCCCTTCCTTGAACGAGCCTCAAGCTCCTTTTGATCCATTCCCCCAAATGCCGGAGGAGAATATTAATATTTATATTTTAAGAACTTCATATTTTCAAAAGTTTGCTCTCTTTTAGCTATCTGGTAAATCCACTTGAGAGAAATACCACTCCCTCATATACCGGATAATTTCTTATAGGGAAGACTGAAGGGTAGAGCAAGAGGAAGAAAAGGTAGAGGTGGGAGATCAGAAGAAAGCTGTTCCTATGGTCTGCAGTCAACTCTCACCCAGGTCACTTCCAGGATTTACACGTCCTTCCTCTATTTTTTGCTAACTAGCCTCCTCCCACTCACATCCATGTCCAAACACTCACGCACCTGCTCTTCTCTGAAAAGCTAAATGCAGGATCACCCCACCCTGCTGTGCTCAGCCCAAAGCCCATGTCTCCCATGTCCCTCCCATCTCCCCCTCAATTCCTGTAGCAATTACATGACTTGAACAACATCCTTCAGAGTTTTTCACTGTTATGCTAGTCTAGATTTGCTATGCATATAAGAAATTTGTCATCCAGCAGCATGACAAGTCTTCCAATCAAGAAGCACATCTTATTCTAATGGGGTTTCCTTTCCTAATAACCATTGCAGTTAAGAACACCAAGGTGAACAAGCGGAAAATGCCCTGAAATGGGGGTCAATAGATTATTTCCCCATTTATCATGTTCCCTGGACAGAGTAATCAACTTTGAATATGCCAATGACATCTCCTCGTTGATTAACTTTTTTCCTATAGGGAAATGGGAAATTTGCTCTGATCGAATTTTCTCCTAGAGTCCTGTGAGAGGCAGACTGGAGTTTTGTTCTGTTTCAAATCATCCAAGGAGAAAAGAGACACTGGAAATAGAGAGCAGGAAGTTTCAGGCAATTTTCAGTGTGACCTTGAAGTTGAATACAACATTAATAACTAAGGGTCCTGCTCATATTTCATAGCATGCTTATTTCATCTTTCTTAATCTGAATTTTTAAAAGCTTTGTTCAAGAGGCTATACTCCTGTATGGTAATGGTCTCTTAAATGTTTATTAAGAACTTAAATTTTTCTTCTTACTGCAACCTACTCAGCACTAAAAATCTGTCCCCAAGACCTTTATACCTTAACAAAATCATCTTCATTTGCAAACAAAATGTGTTAAGAGGCAGGCAACCATATCCATCACACCTTTTCAAAGCTTACCACCAACAAACTGCAAACATCATGTGAGATGAAACTGCCTTGTCATAGACCAAGCCTCTCCCTTTCGCCCTTATTTTTTAAAAGATCGTTGATGTAGATTAGACTATCAGCATTCTTAAGGTCATGAGACCAAATGAAAAGGCAGTACTTTGAAAGGCTTATGGCTGATGATAGGTAAGCAGATAGATAGCTGCATAGTTAGCTGGCTAGACAAATAAACAGATAGAGGTGTGTGTGTGTGTGTGTGTGTGTGTGCATGCACATGTGTTTACTGTTTAATGTCATGGTCTTAAAATTCTCAATGCTTTTTTAACAGGGGACTCTACGTTTTCACTTTGCACTGGGCTCTGTAAATGACATAGCCAGTCCTGCCTGTGAGGCACAAGTATCCAATTTATTTGCCCACCATACAAATCAGAGAAAGTTACCTTAGAATATGGGTCAACAAACTACAATCTGTTAGCCAAATCTGGCCCTCCACCTTTTGTTGTACATAAAGTTTTATGGAAACACAGCCCCATTCATTGGCATCTTGTCTATTGCTGATTTTGTGCTACAACGGAAGACTTGAGAAATAATGACAGAGACTGTAGAGTCCTCAAAGCCTAAAATATTTACAGAGAAAGCTGGCTGTCCTCTGTCTCAGAACATTCAAATTTTCCTTTCCAGGGAATAGTAACAGCAGAAATGGCAGTTAAGCCTGAAGGGCTGACCTTCAGGCTTAACTAACCATAAACAAGATATGTCTTAGGGTTTTACCTTTAATGTGCATGTGAATTTTGTATCTTGGATCCAAATCTACTTGTGCTTTACTTTCAAATCTAAATAGTGCCCTAGGAATCAGTTGTGTTTGTTCTTTGGCATCTCCCTCTAAAAGGATGAGTACATAAAGTGAGTTGGCACCCAAGTTTGCAAACCGCAGCCATAGTTCCTCCTTTTTGGTAGACCTAGGGTGGAAGGGAAGTTCCTGCATCTAGGTGTCCACTGAGCTTCAATACATTCCAATCATTTCTTATGAGCCCAGAAATCCTGGTAGAGCAGATCCAATGAGGACATTAAAATTGAGGATCCCAGGGTTGGCACTGTGGTCAAGCCACTGCTTACAATACTGGCATCCCAAATTAGAGTACATATTCAAGTCTCAGCTGCTCCACTTCCAATCCATCTTTCTGCTAATGTGCCTAGGAAGGCAGCGGAAGATGGTCCAAGTGTTTGGTCCTCCTATCATACACATGGGATACCAGGATGCAGTTTCTAATTTCTGACTTCTGCCTGGCCTAGTCTTGGCTGTTTTGGCCATTTGAGGAGTGAATCAGTAGATGGAAGATATCTGTCTCTCTCTCTCTTTCTGTTTCTCCCTCTCTGTTGCACTGCCTTTCAAATAAATAAATATTTTTAAAAAATTTATGAAAGTATATGTAGGATTCTTAATACCCTTAATACCGGACTGAACATAGATTTTTCCCAGGCCAGCTTCCTCCCACTGGTCATTGGCATCCCATTTCTAACTTGAATGATTTGTGATAGTCCCTTGCTGTTAGGAAAATGGTGCAGTTTTATCTGTGGTGCAATCTATACCCTGACACCATCCTAGGCTCTAGCACCCTCCTCCCCCACTCCCCCTCACCATTGCTAGAAGCCGTGGCCCAACCACCAGTGTCAGCCCTACCCCCATCCTAATGGGATTCGCTGCTCCTGCTTCCCTGCCCGCCCTCTAGCAAAGTTTTAAAAGGACCTGTTCCTGAACAGGTGGCTCTCTTCTCTCCTCTCCTCTCTCTCTCTCCTCTCTCTCTCTCCTTCTCTCTTATACTCTCCTTCTCTCTCTTTTGCCCTCTTCACCCCTTCCGTTTGGTCTGCTGGATTTTCCCCAATAAACCCTTTCCCTTACTCCGGTGTTTGGTGTGTTTTGTGACAGCCTAACACCTGCCATTGCTAAAATTCTTAATTCATTGCAACTAGCAACCACGCTGAAAACTCGTTCCTCCAGCTGGACACCACAGTACATCGTGGAGAACAGTTGAGCAGCACTTGCCTCTGCTGCAGAAGGCGTGGGGGCCCCCAATGGTTCAGAGAGTTTTTCTTTGTAAGTGCCTAGGATACTTACACAAGAGAATCCCGGCAGAAAGAGGTGTCAGGGAAGCACAAGGTTGGCCAGACAGAGAGCTTCCAAGGAAGAGGCAGGGACATATTGTCACGGGTCACAGAGGGGAGGGCGGTTGCCGGAGCTAGTCTCGTAAGTTCTTTTCCTCAGCTTAGTATAGAAATAAAAAGCTGGGAAACAATTTGCAAAGAGGCAGAAACTTTTATATAACTGGTAAGCAACAGAGAAAGCGTCTGGTGGGAGGAGACCAGGCGGAATGCTGGAGCAGGACACTGGCTTTGAGGAAGTGGCCCGGGTTTCTAAGGCATTACTATCTGTTCATTGGGTTATCCTGTTGGGGGTGCCCATTGGACAGGGGATTTCACATATGTATGTTGATTGGCTTGGAGATCATGGAGATAGCGGGGGTCTCCTGGAGACTGTCTCCTCAGGGGCTCAGACCCCCTCCTCTGCTAGCTTTGGGTAAAAGATTGCAGCCACCCTGAAGCTGTGATTGAAGGCTGCAAGGTCACACATGCAGCCCAAGAAGCTATTAGTGGGGAGATGCCAGTTGGCCTGGAGACAGGCTTTCTAGCCACAGCTGACAGTTTGTTTTTGAAGAACATTCTACCTATGTCTGAAGGAGCCCACAGACTCCCAGCCCCACTGGCCGGCCTCACATATTCCTTGGAAGAAAGAGACCACAGTGGTCTCAGGCCTCAGGCTATAGTAAGAACCAAATAAAATTGAAAGAGTGTTTCATGGAGATGTCAAGAAATCCTTGTCTCTGGGAACTGTTAAAGGAGTTTGTTTATGTGTATGTGTTTGTTGGGGAACTGTGAGAAATAACTTCATCTATTACACCTTAGTCAATAATCAAATAATTCACAGGACCCCAAAGAACAGACACTGACAACACAGTGTGGCAAATAGCATACCTCTAGTCTACTTCCTGCAGTTGTTAGTAAAACACCTTACAAAAATTGCAGGCAGTTGACAATATTCACCACAAAAAGATGAATCAAGGAACTCAGAAGTCATAGTCCTGGTGAGGGGGAAACACAGTCTCAGTGGAGTTGTCAGGAGACCAGCGGGAAGGCCCTGCTACAGGTGGGCCCTCTTGGGACATCGGAGTACCGCGAAGGGTTAGTTCTCTCTCCTGTTCCCAATCCCCTACCCCACAGCAACTCCTGGCCAGCAGCCCAGACCAAACCTTAAAGGAGGAAAACACTCATTACTATAATACACTCCCTCACTCTCAAACTAGAATTTACACTGCCAAAATAACTACATACTTATTCCAAAGAATTCAAGCTTCAGACAATAAAATTGATAAATTGGAGGGGGAAGGGGGCGAGGCAGGATCTACAGGTCCATAGTTCAATTGCTCCACCCAACTCCTTTGTACCTTTCCTGTTTCTGTGTAAGGTGCTGAGATTACAATGAATGGGGAGGCTTTTGTTTTCAACCTGAGTTAGGAAAATGCACACACAGGCTGTATCCAGCTAATAGGAGACAACCTCATAGTTCAGTCGGAAGAGTTCTTTCTAATTCAGAATTAAAATCACACACACACACACACACACACACACATTTGATCTTTGTAGCATGATGTGTATCTCACTTTATCTAAATAACATGTATTATAACTGGGTTTTCAACACAAAATGAAGCATTTCCATAGGGGTAGCCAGTTGAGTTTCTTCCAGTGGGTGATTTTATTTTGTTCACAACATGGTTTAAAAAGTCATCTTAACTTTTCCAAAGCACATGGGATGCATCTGTCAAAGTCCACCTGCATTTTTCCAAATGGTGTTTCCAAAACCATCTGTCAATCCTCAAGCTATCTTCTTAAGAGAAAAAAAATAAAGGAGCAGTGATAACAAACCCCCCCCCTTACCCATCAGCGTTGTCAACCACTGCAAAGTAAATTTTTCCTGATAAGATTTTAAGCACAGGGGGCTCACAGCCCCTAGGATTCCCAGCATTGTTTAACAAGGTAGAGATTTCTGAAACAAAGGTAAGAGGAAGATGTTTACAGCTGCTGTGAACAGTAAGATCAGATACCAGCACAGCCCCGGTGTGCATGAAACTGGAAATCTCCGTGCTGGAAACCACTCACTGGTAGCAAGCTGAAGCCTCTTCCAGCTCCCCAGTGTAAAAGCAGACAACAGTCAGGACCAAGAGGAGCGAGGACTAAGAGGGAATCACAAACCGGCCCTCAGCAAGGATCTTCAACTACTGGACGCTGGCAAAGGCCACCAATTCTTCCCTAGCACATGGCAGTAATGACAGATGAGACACACTCAGGAAAGCTGCTCAGTGCACGTTCATACGGATTCACTCATGGTACCCGTCACACTCCATGACAGTGATTATGAAACGTTTCGGACTCATTACACTCTTCAAAGCTGAGACCCCAAAGGACTTTCTGTTTATATGTTAATCCATTAATATTGTGTTAGATATTAAAATGGAAAAAATTAGGGAGGTATTTATTAATTCATTTAAAGTTATAATAAACCCATTATACATAACATTTTATGACCAATAACAATATGTTCCAAAGCCAAAAAATTTTTTTCAGTGAAAAAAGGAGCATTGTTTTGCAGTTATACAAATCTCGTAATGTCTGGCCTCATTGAAGACAGTGGGCTCTCCTACCTATCTCAGCATTCAATCTGTCGTGTAGGCTAAAGAACATTTCACCTTAGTCTTGTGAGAATGCAATGGCTAAATCAATGTTGTGGTGCTGTTGTGAAAATAGTTTTGGGACTAGCTCTGTGGCATAGTGAGTAAAGCCACCGACTGCAGTGCGGGCATCCCATATGGGCATGCTGCTCTAGTTCCGACCCAGCTCTCTGCTATGGCCTGGGAAAGCAGTAAAAGATGGTCAAAGTCCTTGGGCCCCTGCACCCACGTGGAAGACCAAGAAGTAAAGAAGCTCCTGGCCTCCTGGCTTCGGACGAGCTCAGCTCTGGCCGTTGCAGCCATTTGGGGAGTGAACCAGTGGATGGAAGATTTCTCTCTCTCCCTCTCTATCTCTGCCTCCCTGTAACTCTGCCTTTCAAATAAAAAAATAAATCTTAAGAAAAAAAAAGAGGGGCTGGCGCTGTAGTGCAGTGGGTTAACGCCCTGGCCTGAAACGCCAGCATCCCATACGGGTGTTGGTTCAAGACCCAGCTGCTCCACTTCCGATCCAGCTCTCTGCTGTGGCCTGGGAAAGCAGTGGAGGGTGGCCCCAGTCCTTGGGCCCCTGCACCCAGTGGGAGACCTGGAGAAGGCTCCTGGCTCCTGGCTTCAGATCGGCGCAGCTCCGGCCATTGCAGCCATCTAGGGAGTGAACCAGCAGATGGAGGACCTCTCTCCCTCCCTCTCTCTTTCTGCCTCTCCTTCTCTCACTGAGTAACTCTGACTTTCAAATAAATAAATAAATCTTAAAAAAAAAAGAAAAAGAAAAATAGTCATGACCCTCAGAAAAGGCTTTATGTACTAAGGTGCCTGAGTTACACTGGGAAAACCCCCACCTTATCAGTTCAGAGAAATTTTTATCTGCACTTAAAAATGAGCAATGGGGTGGGCGTTTGGCTCAGAGGTTAAGATGATGCTCGGGATGCCCAAATCACAAATCTGAGTGCCTGGGTCTGAGGTCTGCCTCCACTCCCAATTCCAACTTCCTCCCAGCACACGTCCTCAGAGACAGCAGGGGATAATTCCAGTTCTTGGGTCCCTGCCACACACGTTGGAGACCTGGATTGAGTTCCAGGTTCCTGGCTTTGGCCTGGCCCAGCCACAGCCACAGCCATTGCAGGATCCAGAGAAGATGGGAGATTTCTCTCTCCCTCTCTTTTAAGTAAATATTTTTTATAATGAGCAGAGACAGAGTGAGATGAAGGAATTGTCCAAGGTCACACAGCTAGAACAGGTCGGAGTAGGCAAAATACAAAGCACAAAATTCCTAATGTCATTCACTTATCAAAAGGATCAAACTGAGATCATGAATGCAAAGAGATATCATAGTACCCCTGGCTTATCACAAGTGTCCAAAAACACGAACATTTCCTGCATTTCTAATCAACTCATCACATGTCAGCAACAAGAAGAAACAAAATTCTTAGGGCTAGCATTGTGGCATAGCGAGTAAAGCTGCTGCCTGTGACACTGGCATCCCATACGGGTGCCAGTTTGAGTCCCGGCTGCTCCACAAATGTGCCCAGGCAAAGCAGTGGAAGATGGCTCAAGTGCTCCAGCACCCATGGGGAGACCAGGAAGAAGCTCCTAAGCTCCTGGCTTTGGCCTGACCCAGCCACAGCTGTGTGGCCATTTGGGGAGTGAAACAGCAGATGGAAGACCTCTTTCTTTCTCTCTTTCTCTCTCTCTCTCTCACTTTGCCTTTCAAATAAATGAAATAAATCTTTTTAAAAAGAAAAAACTGCACAGCAGGTGGGACATGGAACCCCTTTTTCCCATACCCTTCCCCAACCCACAGAATGGAAGCAGCAGCCTTTTACCACTCAGAAACTCAGGGCTTTATTCGACCTCTGTGCGACAAGCAAGGTGGGCTGGGCATTCCACCACACTGTTCCCTGGGAAACCTCAGCAAGTCAGCAGAGCTGTCCCTATATTTACAGCTTCCTTTTTGCATCAAGCTGTAAACCTTCAGCCAACAAAACCGGCACCACCTGTGTGTGTGGCCAAAGTGTCCTGGGAGTCAGCATCTGTGGGTTTCCTGACCCAGGGCTCGGCACCCCACCGCTCTCCATGTCGATTATCACTCTCAACCTGAGGGCCCACCTGCTCGCTGCCTGGGCCTGCGGTGGGACAGCTGAGCCTACAATGTGCAGAGTGGGTCTCTTGCTGGGGTTTGGGAAGTGGAGTTGGTGCAGCTCACACCACTGCACTCTTAAACCGCTGTCCCACAGAAGGCAGGGGTGGTCTACTTATTGCTGCCACCCACACGCAACCCCAGCATCTCTCCCCTGCTTGTCCTACCCGCCCCCCGACCCCATACACACACGCACCACAATCCAATCACAACAGCCAGAGGGAGCTTTCCAAAGCACCGAACGAACAAGGTCAGTTTGCTTGCTGAAATGCTACCCACATCATTGGAACAAAAACCAAAGTCCTTACTTTAGCGTCTAGGGCTCTGCTTCCACGGGGCTCCCTACCAGATGGTGGTGGCTCTACCTGCAGCCGCCGGCCAGTAGCTTAGATGCTCTCTCCCCAAGGAGGCCTTCCCTGAGTCAAAAGTTCCCTTTCACATCCTTGTGCTCAGAGCCCTCCTCACTCTCGGAAGTTACCTTTATTTTGCGCGTACATCACAGGGCATCCTCCCTCCGCCGCCGCCTCCTAGAGCCACAAGCTCCCTGAGAGCAGGAATCCCACCTGGTCCCCCGCGACTTCCCCAGAGCCCCGCACGCTGCCTGGCAGGCTAAGCGCCCCGCCAAGGAATGAATGGAGCCAGGACGCGCGGTTGCCTAGGCAATCCCCGAGCAGCCGCCCCGGCTCCCCCGCGCTCCCGCACCGTCCCGGGCGGCGGGGACACAGCCGTGCGGGTCTCGGGGGCCCGGGCGGGGCTCGCCGCACCCCAACTCGGCCGCAGGTGCCTCCCGAGAGCGCGCACGCCCCCGGGCCGGCGCCGCCCCGCGGCTCGCCGCACTCACCATGGTGGCCAGGCTGCCGCCGTCCCCGCCCTGTGACGAGCGAACGCAGTGGACGCCGAGGGCCGGAGCCGAGCGCAGGAGCCCGCGCGGCTGACAGGTGAGGCGGCCGCCTCAGACCATGGCTGCTTCCCACAATGCCCTCGAACTGAAAGTTTGCAGACTCCTCCCCGCGCCGCTCGCCTCCTCCCCTGGCGCTCCTCACCGGCGTCTTCCTCCCTTCTCCCTCCTCCCCCTCACTCTCCTCTTCTTCTTATCCCTCCTCCTCCTCTTCCCTCCTTCTTCCCCTCCTCCCTTCCCCCCTCCTCTCCTCCTTCCCTTTCCTCCTGCCCTCCCCGCCCCGCGCTGGCCCGGCAGCTGCTGCAGCAGCAGGTGCGAATGCACCTGCGCGCGCGCGCGCTCGCGCCTCTGCCTGGGGCCGTGTCTGCTGCCGCGGCCAGGGCTGGCCAGAATCGCGCAGGTACCCACCAGGACCAACCTGCACCAAAAGCTCCTGGGAGCTGTCATCAGCTTTCATAGATGAGGCGGTGCAAGTGTGCCCGTCATTCATTCGACAAACGTTTGTTAGACCTAAAAAAAAAAAAAAAAAAAAAAAAAAAAAAAAAAAAAAACACTTCCCGATACACTTGGAGAAAATTGTGTCTTTTCCTAATCGGGTAAGGAGGGAGCGAGCGGTTGGTAGAAGAACTAGAAGTGATTTTTTAAAGTAAACCCTGCAATCCAAGAACGTGGGTCATTTTAAGAAGTTCCTTTAAACTGTTCTGTCACTAAGAACTTGTGGTATTGAGCCTTCTTCATTTTCTGTGCTCCCCTGATTTTTAAATCTTGGGAGTATTATTATTTTTGGATGGGGGGTGGTGAGGCGCCAAGCCGCAATTTCTAAGCAGAACTGTGAGCATAAAAATGAATGTATACTTAGGTTCTTTGGAGAAAGACAATCGTGACCCTGAAAAAGTTAAGAACAATTGCCTGGGCTGCCGCTGCATTCAAACAGGTGAAACTGTTTCCGGGAGCTGCCATGCACCTTCTGCAGGAGGTGAGCCAACTCAGGTGACCAGAATGTAAGGGGAGCTCCATCCACCCACGCGTCCATGCCACAAATATTTATCAGTACTGACTTCCCGCGCCAAGCTGCGGGAGGAACTTCTGGATCCTGCCTGAAACACCCAGCTGTCTTTCTCTTAGAGCGTCTATCCTCTTGTAGGACAAGGCATAACAAACACATAAATAAATTCCGACAAAGTAAAATGAGAAATGCTAAGATGAGCAGGTCGCTAGGGTGGGCACAGGGAAGCTGCAGAAGTTTAGCCAAGTGGTGGAGGAAGCTTCGCTGTGGGGAGAGGACTTGAGACTTGAGACCTGGAAGTTTCAAGGCAAATACATGGCGGGGGGGGGGGGGGGGGATACATTGTGGGGGAGAAGAGGGGAGAGAGGGGGGAGAAGGAGGGATACATTGGAGGGGGGAGAAGAGGGGAGAGGGGGGAGAGGGAGGGATACATTGGGGGGAGAAGAGGGGAGAGAGGGGGGAGAGGGGGGGATACATTGGGGGGGAGAAGAGGGGAGAGAGGGGGGAGAGGGAGGGATACATTGGGGGGGAGAAGAGGGGAGAGAGGAGGGAGAGTGGAGGGAGGGGGGGAGAGGGTAGAGAGAGGAGAGAGCCAGCCTTCTGGAAAGATCTCAAAGAAAACCTCAGTGCTGGAGTTAAGAGAAAAGATGTCTGAGAGATAGGCAGGAGCCCCAGGCAATCAGTCTTTTCTACATCAAGGCATAGCATACCCTAAAACAATCAAGACAGCAGCAAGTGCAGCCTCAAAGCCTTTAAAAGCCCAGCTGCCTGCTGTCCTCATTTGTCACCACACCTGGCGTAATGGTGTCTGCCTGAAGCATGATTTGGATTATTTGACAACTCTTAAACCCCAAGCTCTGGGGTGATTTTTGCTGAAAGAGAAGTGTATTTAGGAGAGCTGCCTTCTAAATGCCTACCCTCTCCCACAGGCTGTTTCCCTCCCTCTCAGACCTTTCGGCTTTACCTGAGCAGTCAGCCTTGGTGCCAGGAAAGGTCCAACTCCATGCCAGCCACCTTGCAGATCCTGTGTAAAACACGCAAACCTTCTGCCTGGAGAGTTTTAGCCCTGGTGGGACAGAGGTGGGATTACTGCAGGCAGCTTCGTTGTGAAAGAAATCCCAGTGCTCTTGCCATGTCGAGTAAGTCCAAGATTCAAGCAGGAGAAAGTTCCCTCACTGTGTGGCCCCTGTGGGAGAGGAAGTGAAGGAGGAGAGGCAGGGTGGGATCCTAACTAGCCCCGACCTTTGCTTTCCTTCCCAACCTCGCCGAGGTGAGCAGTGAGAGTTCTCCTGGGCTTCTCCCATTTGAGTTCTTCCCTCCAGGTTCTCACACCACACTCAGAATCATCCTAACACAGAGGCCTGCGGTGGGCTGGACACTGCACATACTTACCTCCCCTGCCCTTCAGAGAACCTGTAAGAAATAGGCACGGTGCCCATTGTATAGATGACAACCTGAGGCTCAGCGATGACAAGACCAAAGTAGGCTAGATCACTAATGAGAGGCAGAAATGAGGCTGCACCAAGACTCAAGCTGATTCTCCTTGGGGCCCCACACCCAGCAGACTCTCTGAGGACACAACAGTGGGGGTGAAGCAGTGGCTTCTGAATACTGTTTGTATCAGCAGAGGAAGTTGTAATTTTGAGTCTTGACTTCGCTATGCTACCTTTGCTTCCTTTGGACTCCTGGTTCCATAGGTTCACCAGCAGGTAGGCCAACCACTGGTTGGGCCAATAGCTCTGTAGCTCAAGATATTTCACTGCAAAGAGGAGTTCCCAATTAGATCCTGAATGGGCTTTGATTCAATGTGTGCTGCCATGGGTGCACAGTGTGTTGTGTGTTTCAGATGAGGATGTCTGAGCTGGTGCATGTGACTCTGCATTTGCACACTTACAATACAATGCCCAGTCAACTTGATTGAGGATTTTCACTCTGCAGATCATTCCATGAATACATATTAACAGGAGGTACAGAGGGAATGCAGTAAAGGTCACCATCAAGTCCACAGTAAGGGAGATGGGCAAATTAGAGATGTGATAGTAAAGTGATGACAGTCCTTAAGCCAAAATATTAACAATGTAGAACTATCAATTTACAAGTTTGAAAAAAGAAATGAAGCAAAGGAGAGGCCGACTTCAAAGTCAACTTATGCAATGCCTTCCCAGCAGTACACATATTTAATTGAAACCTGGCCCTGGTGTTCTTCAGTGCCCTTCCATTAATGTCTTAAGAAATCAAAGGCTCCAGTAATTCCTTCTGCAGTGTTCAGGAATACCTCTTGTCATGGTGAAACTTTTAGTATCAGGCCTCATTCTGTTCTTTCAAAACCTCCTTTACTTTATAATAATAGGACATTTTCATTCCAAATGGAAAAACCCTACCTATATCTGAAGGATATTTTCAGAACATTTCCAATTATAAAATAATACTGATTCATGGTGGATTTGGAATATACATAAAAGTATTATTTTAAAAACTCTTAATTCTACCAAAGAGAAATAAGCATGTTTATATTTTGCATGTTTCCTTCTAGATTTGTATCCTATAGAGGCACAGAAGACATAGAGAAAGAGAGGAAGAGAGAGAGTGAGAGAGTGAGGGAGAGAGTTTTCACTTTTAAAATAAAAATTGGAATTCTGCTATGGTTTGAATGTGTACCCTCTAAAATTCATGTTGAAACTTGATCCCCACTATGTGGGTGTTAAAAAATGGGGCTTTTGGTAATTAGCCCCTTTTTTACCATCTGTCCCTTCTATCATGTGAGGACACAATGTCCATCTCCTCCCAACAGCACAATATGGCGCCATCTTAGAAGCAGTGACTGAGCCTTCATTGAACACCAAACCTACTGGTGCCTTGGATACCCAGCCTCCAGATCTGTGACAAATGAATTTCTGTTCTTTATAAATCACTAGTATCCAGTATTTTTAAAGAGCCCCAGTGAACTTGTATGCTGTTGTGCATCCTACTGTTTTGCTTTTTAGCAGCATAGCTATTGAACAAACATTTATTGAGCATCCGTTCTCTGCTAAGAACTGTGCTGGACATTAAACAGAGAAAAGGAGATGTAGCTCCTCTCTAGGTGGTGTACAGTATTGTGGGAAAACATAGATTAGACAAATAATACCTGTCAGATGTAACTGTCACCAATGCTAGGAAAGAAAAAACTAGGTGCTGTGCAAACAAGTAATACAGGAATTCCTGGCAGATGTGTGTTGTTTGCCTCTCCAGGACCCCTCCTCTCTGTTTCCGGCACTTCCCAGTTTGGATTTGAGGAACCAATCTACACACAAACTCTTGACTTTAGGAGTGGCACACGACCCAGTCCTGGCTCGGCACAAGATTGCCTTTCCACGGCAACAATGACTGGTTCTGAAATAGGCATATGCTCAGAGGAACAGGCAGTAGGCAGCAGCCCAAACCAATAAGACTAAAACCTGGGACTTTTTTTAGGACCTTATTTGAGGAGTTCTTCTACTCTTCCTGCTAGGTTTAAATGTGAAAGAGGAGGCTGGAGCTACTGTGACATTCTTTTTTAAAGTTTTATTTATTTAGTTAATTTGTTTGAAGAGGAGAGTGAAAGAGAGAGAGCAAGAGATCTTCTATCTCCCATCTTCCATCTTGGTTCACTCTCCAAATGGCCTCAATGGCCAGGGCTGGGCCAGGCTGAAGTCAGGAGCCCAGGCTCCATCTGGGTCTCCCATATGGGTGCCAAGGACCCAAGTGATTGGGTCATCTTCTTCAGCCCTCTCAGGTGCATTAACAGGGAGCTTTCTCAGAAGTAGAGCAGCCAGGACTCAAACTGGTACTCATACGGGATGCCTATATTGCAGGTGACACCTTAGTTTATTGAGTCACCAATGCCTGCCCTTGGTGCTGCCATTTTATCTCCCTGATGGATGAGTTTCCCTATAAAGCCAATTTCAAGGAAATCAAGTCAAAAGGTGAAAAGGTGAGCAGGTCCTGTCAACACTTTCTGAGACAAACTTAACAGTAACCCTGGATTTCACAGTTACCTTAACCAGTTTGAGTTGCTACTTGAAATCAAGATCATTTGCAACATAATCCCGTCATGGAAAGTTTCCCTGAGGAAGGGCCATGTAAACTGAGACCTGGAGGATAAGTAATAGGTAGGCTGGCCTAGGGCAGGAGGCAAGTTTGGAAAGCCAAACAGAACAGCCACATCATGAGTAGATTCCTTGAGCAAGAATATCAGTGTTTGGGCAGCGGAAGATCACACAGGCCTTTCCAGGTCTCATTGATTCCCCAGAATAGGAGACCATGAAGCATGAAATCATTTAAGACTTGTACAAGCAAAAACATGACAAGATCATGTTTTAGAGATGTTTATTGATCCACTTGCTGTGGTCCAGAGAGCACAATGAGTGGCAGAGGAGAGAGGATGTATGAGAGAGGGGAGACTTATTAAGAGGCCTAAAATACTTCAACCAAGAGATGATAATGATGGCTTCAGCAAGGATGACTGTCATGGATTTTTCACTTACTTTTAGATGCTGAGAATTTCCCCCATTTCAATTTCTATTTTTTTTTAAATGATACTCAGGGGCAGGCATTGTGGCACTGCAGTTTAAGCTGCCACTTGGAATGCCTGTATCACATATCAGACTGCCTAAGATTGAGTCCCACCTCTTATTCCAATCCAGCTTTCTACTGATGAATATCCTGGGAGGCAGCAGATAATGGCCCAGGTGATTGGGCTCCTGCCACTCATGTGAGGGACCCACATATACGTTCTAACTCCTGACTTCAACCCGGCCTGGCCTTGGCTGTTGCTGTCATTTGCAGAATGAACCAGTGGATGGGATCTCTCTTTCTCTCTCCCTCTCTCTCTCTGTCTCTGGCTTTCAAATAAATGAATGACCTCTAACTTGGAAAAAAAAGAAGAAAGCAAGAGTTGAGCATTACCTTTAAAAAGTCATACTTAAAGGACATCTAATATTCTATTTATGATATGTCACCTTATAAAGGAGTAAGTAACAGATGTCCTAGAGTCTTTTCCTATAACTAAATGCAGAGATTGTTTCCAGTTGGTATTTTACAAATACTATAACAGAAATAATGCATATAATATTTGCACCCAAGATCTAGTTAACCAGGATAAATTCATAACAATTAAATTACTAGTTTAAAAAGCAAACCCTTTAAGGCCTCAATATCTATTTAACTATTTTTACCCATATTTCCATCAAGAAAGACTGTACTAGTTCACACTGGTATAAGAGTCCCTTTTCACCACATTCCTACCAATAATGAACAACCCATATGACTCCTAAGAATAAATTTCAATTTTAAATAGCTCCAATTGAATTTAGCTGGAGAAAACTCACATCAGTGCTGGCTGGTTTCACTTTAAATTCTTGCTCCTGAGTTTGAAATGCCTTAGGCAATCTCAACTTTGTCCATCTTCTTCTCTACTTTCCTCATACCTCAGCACTGCCTCTCCCTTCCTCCCTATCAGCTTCTCACCAAGAAAGCAAAATCAATCGAAAGAACACTTCCTCATATTTAAAACATTAAATGTCCAAGCCTTCGTGCCTTCTCTCCCATTGGCTTGTCCTGCCTGTTACTGTAGGACTGGGCACCAGGTCCCATGCTCTTTCACATAGAAAGAATCTTATTAAAAATTGCTGCTCTTTTTCAATGACATTTCTTCCCTGTCTATGAGATCAGTCTCCTGCAATATCTAAATATTTGGTAAGATCCTCCCATCTTTTCAAAACAAACAAAATTTCCTTTGGCGTCATTTCCTTTATAGCTGCTGCCCTACTTCTCTGCTTCCTTTTGTAGCGTATCCATGACTCCATTTATAGTAATGTCTCAGTTACCTATGGCCCGCTACCTTTGCTGTCACCCCTATATTCTTTTTAACTCCACCTCATTGGGCTTCTGTCTCTACCACTTCACCAAACTGCCTTTACAAGATCAACAGTGAGCTCCAATGGCCCATTCCAATGGGCAACAGCTCTTGACCACTGAAATCCCCCTTCTACCTCTCTCCCCTTTTCCTTTCTTTTTTTTTTTAAATATTTATTTATTTATTTAAAAGGTAGGATGATATATTGAGATATATATATATGTGTGTATATATATAGATAGAGAGAGAGAGAGCGAAAGAGAGAGCGAGAGCTCTACCATCTACTGGTTCACTCCCCAAATGGCTGCAAAGGCCAGGGCTGGACCAGGCCAAAGTCAGGAGCCTGAAACTCCATCTGTATCTCTCACATGGGTAGCAGGGGACCAAGTACTTGCACCATCTTCTGCTGCTTTCCCAGGAGCATTAACAGGAAGCTGGATCAGAAGTGGAGCAAATGGGACTTAAACTGATACCTATATGGGATGCCCATGTTACAGATGGTGCCAGCTTAACTCACTATGCCACACTGGGCCCCTATCTCTGTCTTTTTGCCTTTGTGGAATTGCTTCATCCTCCAAACCTGTATATGTGTTATACCAATGCTCAGTCTTTGTACCAAACTTGTACCTTGCATAGCTGGCATGTAGAGTAAGTTAGTACAGATACTGAGTGTTTTAAAGCTGCTAGTTTAGACCAGTCTGTGAAAGGCATATATGGAATTCAATAATTTAGGCAATGAGGATCTAGCAGAAGACTGGAAATTGGGCTTCAGGGCAAGGAGTGGTGCATAGCTGGAGTGAAACTGTGCTGAAAGGAGATTAACTGGAGAGGTAGCTGGGTGCAGGGCATACAGACACACTCCCAGAAGGAAAGGTTCAAACAACTGTGTGCCAAATATGGTGGGGCTTGAAATGAATTTTCGAAATGGGAGAAGAAACTGGTAAGCTGGCAAGCAAACTCAGAGTGCGTGTGTGGTTTCATTCATAGACACGCATGTGCATGTGCACACACATATGTGCCCTTGGAGCAACTCATTTCCTCTAGGCTATGGCTTTGCTCACCAGGGAAAGCGGTACACAACCCTTGAGTTGTTTTCATTTCTACAGGATTATGCTTACAACATGCTTTTCATGCAGTTAAGATTTATAAAATGATAGATGCGAGCCCCAAAGCCAGACATGGTAGGAGTGAGATAGTTCCTCGAGGAAGGTTTGAAAACTAGCAGGTCAAATACTGAAGATTTGGAGTCATCCAGGTGTGTTGTCTGGTGGATACACAGAGTGGGTTCCTCCTGCATCAGGGAAATGTCTGTACTGTCCAGGTTAGTTGCTCCATCTTTAAATTAATTTTAATCCATTATCTATGGAGACCACAAATTTGCTAGGAAAAAAAATCCCATACATATATGTCGCTCCCCCTCTTCGTGGAGGAGCGACACTGAACCCTGCCTAGGCTTCATATCCAAGTCACGGCACCATTATGTCGCTCCCCCTCTTCGTGGAGGAACGACACAGGACCCTGCGCTGTTCTTTCGTCTGCTCGGCCCTCCCCGGGTTTGCTGCTGGTTCTTCCCGGGTTGGCTGCTGTCCCTTCCACCTCCGTGGAAGGGCGGTTCCCCCTGGCCACTTTCCCCACTTCCGCAGGGGAGCGGCACACCGCCGGCCAGCTCTCTCGGGGGCTGCACAGGTGTTCCTCTTAGATGTTCCTGGTGCATGTTGTCTCTCTCCTCCTTTATAGTCCTCTTCCGCCAATCCCAACTCGGCTGCCCACACGCCGAGTATGCTGCTCTCCTCCAATCAGGAGCAGGATCAGCTCCTGGAGGTCATCACTCAAGTTGGCAAGAGGCAGCTGCGTAGAAGCTGTTTCCTCCTCTCCCAGCGCCATATTGTGGGAGAGCAGATGCATAGAATAAGTCTTAATTCCAGTAACTTAGTCTAGTCCGAGTTGCTCCCCACACATATATGTATCATACATATATATATCATACATATATAAATCATACATACATATATCACCATTACAATGTACTGTCTGTTCTTGACATCCTGGAGGATTTGTGCAGATATAGAAGACCCATGAGAGTGTGGGTTGTTAAAGAATGAAGCCAATATCCCTAGAGTTACCTTCGTCTCTGCTATAGAGGTATAATGGCATCTTAACCCAGATGACCTGTGTATACTAATTAATACTATCCAAATGTTTTTGTCCTACTCTGAATACTAGATTGTCTTTAGGAAACAAAGGGTGCATGATCAAAGGCAAAGAGGGCATTCTTGTGTCATTTGCAAAGCTCTTCCTGGTGGCTCCTGAATTCTTAATGGTAACTTTGGAGTCTACAAATACACAAGGCTTACTTGGCTTCATTAAAGAAGACTTGTCAGGAAGTGAACCAGGTCTTACACAGCCAGGTCACAATGGTCATCTGGTTAAAGACTAACTAAACTGCAGATAAACAGATCCAGGAGGAGCAGCTCCTGAGTTTTTCATCTCCTTAGTCTTGTTGAATACAAAGTGCTTGAACACAGCATGTCATGCTCATCACAGCAACACAAAATGAAGACAGCACAGGCAGATGCACATGAGAGATCAGTAGGCCATTACAGTCACAAATTAGAAATGCAGTAAAGTTCAGGGTACTGAGAAAGATTAGATACTTTGAAACAGTCAGAATGTATTCATGAGTAAGAACAGCCTTTGATATAATCCCTTATTTGGTGTCTATAGACTTGCCTGCCCTACTGCAGGTCTTGATTTGAAAGCATTAGTGTCAATTCTGAGTGCTGCATCTGATTTTTGCTACCATTTTCTCACTACCCTCATCCACTCTACATTGGAATTCTGAATGCTCAAACAATTGCCACATTCCCTGAAGCTCTTGAGGTTGCTTAGTAGATCCAGTGGTCTACAGCTCCAGGAATGAAGCTCTTGGTGATGCTGATGAATCACCCAAAACACAGAAGTGAGAAGTGATATCTGGGGCCAGGCTCAGAGCTGTGAATGAAAGAGCTTCATATATGGGAGGCCTTCAGTTTGGTCTGAAGCTTTATGTCATACTGGTGTCCTACACTCCCAGCCTCCAAAGTCCCATATATTGGACTCTTTGGTGTATTTACATTTCAACATCAACCAGAGAAATATCAGCCCTGGTGCTTCTAATTAGTAACAGTCGTTGGTTTTGTGGATTTTAAATGAATTTCCCATGTGTAGGCCCAGAAACACTGGATAGATAGCTATATTAGACTGCAACTCAAAATCTAAAGCATGGAGGGAACAGAGTAGAAACAGTGAACTAGCCCTCCAGTGAACTAGAACAGCCAAAGGGGTGGGATCCTGCCCAAGACAATGAGGCTCCATAGACCAGTGCTGTGCCCTGGAATTGTCTTACAGGAGGAGGGTGCTGTCTACAGATACCCTGTGTCCCCATCCAGCCTGTCCTACCAGCCAAGTGACTTTAGGTAACATGGTTAATCTCATGGTACCTCAGTGCCTCATCCATAAAATGAAGGTAATTCTCATGCCTCTTGAAGACGCCTGCAGAATTAAGTAGCAATTCCATAGTTATAATTATTACTACATATAGTAAATGTTGGTATTAGCCTATTAAAAAGCTGCCCTGCACCCTCACTGATCAAAGTGCCGTTTCCAAATCATGTTACAAGGCACCTTTGTTAGAGCAGGTTTGAAAGCAGTGGTGATGCTGGCGCCGCAGCTCACTAGGCTAATCTTCCACCTAGCGGCGCTGGCACACCAGGTTCTAGTCCCGGTCGGGGCGCCGAATTCTGTCCCGGTTGCCCCTCTTCCAGGCCAGCTCTCTGCTGTGGCCAGGGAGTGCAGTGGAGGATGGCCCAAGTGCTTGGGCCCTGCACCCCATGGGAGACCAGGAGAAGCACCTGGCTCCTGCCATCAGATCAGCGCAGTGCACTGGCCACAGCGTGCCGGCCGCGGCAGCCATTGGAGGGTGAACCAAAGGCAAAGGAAGACCTTTCTCTCTGTCTCTCTCTCTCACTGTCCACTCTGCCTGTCAAAAGAAAGAAAGAAAGAAAGAAAGAGAGAAAGAAAGAGAGAGAGAGAGAGAGAGAGAGAAAGAAAGAAAGAAAGAAAGAAAGAAAGAAAGAAAGAAAGAAAGAAAGAAAGAAAGAAAGAAAGAAAGAAAAGAAAGAAAGAAAGAAAAGAAAAGAAAGAAAGCAGTGGTGAGAGCTGAGCAGGATGGAACGGGCTGTCACCAGCACTGCTAGCCACGCTTGAATTTCCAATACAATGCTGATCTGTGTGCGGAGCAGGATCTGGGTGAGTCCATGATCCAAGAGTCTTTGAGTGCACGCTGGTGTTGGTGGGCCTGCAAAGGCAGGGCCTAACTGTCAGCTGTGAAAATGTCAGCAGCTGTCTGTGTCCCATGTTCAGGAATGTGTGTGAAAATGCATTCATTTACTTCGTTTAACGTGATCAGACGCTGGCATTCCAGTTCCTTCTAATTTCTTATTCCATCATAGAAATCTACATACATGTTGGCTTTTTATAGTGTCAATCTAAGAGCACTGTTAATAGGTATTAAGTCTTGACTGTTATGTCTTTTTAAAGAATAAAAAGATTTATTTATTTGAAAGGCAGAATTAAAGAGATGGAGAGATCAAAAAAGAGAGATCTTCCATCTGCTGGTTTACTTCTGCAGAATCCTTGGCTGGGCCAGGCTAAAGCCAGGAGCCTGGAAATTCATATGGGTCTCTCTCAAGGGTGGCACGGGCCCCAGTACCTGGACCGTCTTCTGCTGCTCTTCTAGGCTCATTAGCAGGGGGCTGGGTCAGAAGCAAAGCAGCTGGGGCTTGAACCAGAGCTCATATGAGAATGCAGCATTACAGCTTAACTCACTGCACCACATCCAGCTGCTAATCTTTTTTTCTTTTTAATTTATTTTTATTTATTTAAAAGAGTTACAGAGAGAGGTAGAGACAGAGAAAGAGGTCTTCCATCTGCTGGTTCACTCCCCAGATGGCCACTGTGCCGATCTGAAACCAGGAGCCAGGAGCTTCTTCTGGGTCTTCCACGTGGGTGCAGGGGCCCAAGGACTTGGGCCATCTTGCACTGCTTTCCAGCTCCATAGCAGAGAGTTGGATCGGAAGAGGAGCAGCAGGGACTAGAACTGGTGCCCATATGGGATGCCGGTGCTTCAGGCCAGGGCTTTAACCCGCTGAGCCACAGTGCTGGCCCAGCTAATCTGTCTTTCAAACAAACATTCTGCTCCTTTGACCTAATGTTAAGGTGTGGATGAAGCAAACAGTTGCCAGGAATTCACTCTGCAGGACAAGTTTTCTCTGCAGACTCATCCTCACTTCATTTTCTTCAAGCACATTCTTTTCTGTCACACTCGAATTATTGAGATTGTTCCAGATGTTCTCTAACTTATTACCCCTCTTTTGTAGATGAGGAAACTGATTCGAAAGGTTAACCAATAGAAAAATCACCTTGCTAGTAAAATGCAGACAGTGCTGGAATTCCAGTTGGGGGTTCCCTGGCCCCCAAGCCCATTGTCTTTCTACTGCTGTTACTTGCAGCCTCCTGCATGGGTTGTTACTGTATGCGCTTTCCTTGGTTCTTGTCCTTTCAGTTCCCAGCTCATTTTCTGTGTTAACACTGCCTCAACCTTTCTGAGTCTGTGGGCAACATTCTGAAGAATGTACCTGTCCCACACTGTTGCTGTGGATTCATTCTGAGAGGAGGAGCGTGGTGGGGCAAGAGGCGCAGAGTCACCACACAGACCCCAGGAGCCGGGTGAAAGCAAGCCAGAGGCAAGCCTCCCGCAGAGTCGTTTATTTCAGTTGGTACAGCAGTTTAAATAGCTAAGGCAGCCAATCCAGTCAAGGGGTGGTTTATGCCCTAACCAATCACAGCCTGTTGCCAGGCAGGCTCCATTACCATGTGGTTTCCAAAGCCATCCAATCACAGCCTGTTGCCAGGTGGGTTTCGAAGCCATTCCTGAGTAACTGACGCTGGCTTGCCAGTGGCCATCTTGGCATGGCCTTCTCATTCCACCACACCACACTCTTCTTCCAGCCCAAGGTGTGGAGTTGCCACCTGCACCCAGGTCAGGGCCCTTCTGATGAAAAGAGAAAAGCTGAACCTGGGAAACACCCTGCTGAGGTCCTGGGGGACCCATCAGACTGCTCCCCAACTAGAGCCAGTGGGCTCAGGCTTTGTTACCCACAGATACTGCCCGGCCCTATCCACTCAGAAATGCAGATTCAAGAGATCTATGTGGAGGTTTACCAGGGACTTGGGGTTTAGTCCTGCCTCCCCACATATCACCTGTGCAGCCTTGGCCTAACTGCTTAACCACTCTATGCCTCAGTTTCCCCATCTGTAAATGGAGATGGTATTAGCACCTGACTCATAGTTTTGTTGTGTGAGTTAACCACAACAGAAAACACCTAAGAAGCGTTTAACCCAGTGCCAGGTACCTTGTAAGCACTTATTAAAGATTAACTGTTCTTGATACCAAAGTTTGTGAACTATTGTCCTAGGCAAACAAAGATCTCACTTAGATTACATCTGTCCTGGGACCATGGGAAGGGTTAGAGTGCTTACTCTCACTCTGCTTATGACAACCACATTCAACAGGCTCCCAAGGGAGTTATTTTTCTGTTCAGTTCAGCCCCAGACACTCAGCGAATTGCTTTATATTCAGTTCTCCAAAAGAAGGGAATTCCTAAAGGCTACCCAGATTTCCAGATTGAAGGCAGAGAACAGATGCACCTTGTTAACATAAATGGCAAGACAACTTGCATAATCATTTAATTTATGATAATACTTAGTTTATTAAATGATTAGAAAGTCCTCCACCCACTTTCCTTATTCATAAGCTCTATATCTATACACCATGATTTATTTCTTTATTGAGCCCAATTAGCAATTCTATGTTAAGTACCTACTATGTGCTGAGTACTGTGTTAAGGACATATGCACCAGGGAATGAAACAGTTGCTCCTGCTCTTGGTGAAATCCCAGTCTAGCAGCAGAGTCATCACTGCAAGTTATCCAAGTCCATGACCATGCCCAACAGACCAGTACACAAGCAAAAATAGTATGATTGCAGATCGTAAGTTCTGTGATGGGTAAAACCGGAGATCACTGATGCAGAATACTTGGGAACTGGCTGAGAAGGGGATCCAGGAGGAAACTCTCTGATAGAGAGAGATTTAGCTTGAAGGCTTAGGGGAACAAGCCAGGTCAAGGGGAGGGGTGGGGGATAGGTGGGTGCTTGAGGGACTGAATGGAGGCAGGTGGGGGCAGTGCATAGGAGAGAACAGGTGGTAGGAGGTCTTGATCCCAGGTGTGGCAGGTCTTCTGGCCTCTGTAAGAGGTGGGATTTTAATGGGGAAAAAAAAAACTTTCTATTAGCTTTCTGTGCAAAATGGTGCCCAAATCTCATTAGTTCTCGTCATTAAAGAATTCATTGGCAGAACCCTCTTTTACTACCCCACCCCTTTTTCTTTGCAACCTTTTTTAAATGGTGTCACCGGTCCCAGTAAATAAACCTTTCCTAATTTCCTCCTGAACTTTAACATTAGATTCTCACAGTTTTCTAAGAGTTCCTTGTAAGTGGCTTCTACTGAAGACCGAGGTCATCTTAGGCCAAGACATCCCAGTGGAGACCTCCTATGTCCACTATGAGTAATAGCTCCCAGTAAAAACCTTTTTATTTTTTTTAGCCTGGTCAGAATAAAGTTAAAGGTATTATGTGGGGAAATGTTCTTTTGCCACAGAGCCATTCTTAGGAACTTGATTCATTTGTTCTTTGAGTATATTTGGCTGACAGCTTTTTTTTTTTTTTTTTTTTTTTTTTTTGACAGGCAGAGTGGACAGTGAGAGAGAGACAGAGAGAAAGGTCTTCCTTTTTCCGTTGGTTCACCCCCTCAATGGCTGCTGCAGCCAGCACGCTGATCTGAAGCCAGGAGCCAGGTGTTTCTCCTGGTCTCCCATGCAGGTGCAGGGCCCAAGCACTTGGACCATCCTCCACTGCCTTCCCAGGCCACAGCAGAGAGCTGGACTGAAAGAGGAGCAACCAGTGCCCTGACCAGGACCAGAACCCAGGGTGCCGACGCCGCAGGCAGAGGATTAGCCTAGTGAGCCATGGCGCCGGCCCTGACAGCTTTCTTAAGAAAACTTAATAAGCAAGGAGTCCATTCACTGGACTCCAAGTGTTATCTCTGGAGTTGGTAGATTTGTGGAACAACTGCGATCGGATGTAAAGTCCTGGCAGTCTCTGGTAAGAACCAGAGTTTGGCCTTTGCCTTGCCTTTGACTTAGTGATCCAGTATTGCCCCTCACCTGCTCCTAGAGTCCTGAGATGGAAAAGGTGGGAGAGTGGATTGAGTGTTTCCTTGGTTACTTCTGCTGCACAGAAAATGTACAGCATTCAACATCAATGTAATGTAATGTATTCAACATTTCCATCCAACTTCACAGGCTTGAAAGAGTTCACTAATGTACCTTGTCCAAGTCCATGGCCCTGCCCAAGCTTGAGTCTTAGGTTGGGGGTCACTCCTATTACACAGCGCTCCACCAAAAGAGATGACATAAAAACAAGGTCAGGCATCAGAGAAGAGAAATTCGGGCAGGAAACCACGGGATGCAACTTGGACATTTCAAAATCCACCCCTCAAGGCAGTGTTGGAAACTCAGTTCAGAGAGGGATATTCAGTCTCCACCAGCCACCTGGGGAGAGACCTCTGCGAATCTTGCAGGCCTCTGAGACGTACGAGGCTTTAAATTTTTGATTTTCTGGCCCAATCTGGTACACAAAAAAAGCCAAAATTTACCAGGCATTGTGTATGTGGCTAGTGCTGTTGAAAGCACATTAAACATATTAATCATCTAGTCTTTACCACAACACTCTCTGGAGGTTATTATTCCCCCCAGTTGCAGATAAGGGGATCAGAGATCAGAGGTTGGTAACCAGCCCTGGAGCACACGGTTCCTCAGGAGATTCTGATCCGGTGGGGTCTCCATGGCTCTTGCTCTTAGCTCCTCTGTTCCTCCTCCCAGCAGCTACTACCCAGCATATGCTCGAAGAATACATCTTGAATGGATAGATATGGAACTCACTTCAAGAGGAGTGTTTCTGGGCTCCAGGTTCTCCCAGGGCCTTCCCTTTCTTTCTGAGCCCTGAAACTTAGCCCAGCAGCTCTATAAATCCCCTGACATTGGTGGAGTTTTTCCCCTGCTGAGCAATCTTGGCCACTCCTGGAGAGAGGCCTCACCCACATCTGCAGCCCTATTCCTCAGTCTTTATAGGTTCTTTTTTTTTTAATTTTTTTATTGAGTAAATAAATATATATAAATATAAATTTCCAAAGTACAGTTTATGGGTTACATTGGCCCCCCCCCATAATTTCCCTCCCAATCACACCCATCCCATCTCTTGGTCCCTCTCCCATTCCATTCACATCAAGATTCATTTTCAATTATCTTTATATACAGAAGATCGATTCCATATATATTAAGGAAAGATTTCATCAGTTTGCACCCACACAGAAACACAAAGTGTAAAAATACTGTTTCAGTACTAGTTATAGCATTACTTCACATTGGACAACACATTAAGGACAGATCCCACATGAGAAGTAAGTACACAGTGACTCCTGTTGTTGACTTAACAATTTGACACTGTTGCTTATGGAGTCAGTAATCTCCCTAGGCACTACTCATGAGTTGCCAAGCCTATGGAAACCTTTTGGGTTCGCCAACTTCGAACTTATTCCAACAGGGTCATAGTCAAAGTGGAAGTTCACTCTTCCCTTCAGAGAAAGGTACGTCCTTCTTTGATGGCCCCGTTCTTTCCACTGGGATCTCACTCACAGAGATCTTTAATTTAGGTTGTGGTTTTTTTTTTTTTTTTTTTTTTTTTTTTTGCCACAGTGTCTTGGCTTTCCTTGCCTAAAATACTCTCATGGGCTCTTCAGCCAGATCCGAATGCCTTAAGGGCTGATTCTGAGGCCAGAGTGCTATTTAGGACATCTGCCATTCTATGAGTCTGCTGTGTATCCTGCTTCCCATGTTGAATCGTTCTCTCCCTTTTTTGATTCTATCAGTTAGTATTAGCAAACACTAATCTTGTTTGTGTGATCCCTTTGACTCTTAGACCTATCAGTGTGATCAATTGTGAACTGAAATTGATCACTTGGACTAGTGAGATGGCATTGGTACATGCCACCTTGATGGGATTGTATTGGAATCCCCTGGCACTTTCTAACTCTACCGTTTGGGGCAAGTCAGCTTAAGCATGTCCCAAATTGTACACCTCCTCCCTCTCTTATTCCCACTCTTATATTTAACAAGGATCACTTTTCAGTTAAAATTTAACCACCTAAGAATAATTGTGTGTTAATTACAGAGTTCAACCAATAGTACTAGAACAAAAAAAATACTAAAATGGATAAAGTATTACATTTTACATCAACCGTCAGGACAAGAGCTGATCAAGTCACTGTTTCTCATAGTGTCCATTTCACTTCAACGGGTTTCCCCTTTGGTGCTCAGTTAGTTCTTGCCAATCAGGGAGAACATATGATATTTGTCCCTTTGGGACTGGCTTATTTCACTCAGCATGATGTTTTCCAGATACCTCCATCTTGTTGCAAATGACCGGGTTTCATTGTTTTTGACTGCTGTATAGTTTTCTACAGAGTACATGTCCCATATTTTCTTTATCCAGTGTACTGTTGATGGGCATTTGGGTTGGTTCCAGGTCTTAGCTATTGTGAATTGAGCTGCAATAAATATTAGGTTGCAGACCGCTTTTTTGTTTGCCAATTTAATTTCCTTTGGGTAAATTCCAAGGAGTGGTATGGCTGGGTTGTATGGTAGAGTTATATTCAGGTTTCTGAGGAATCTCCAGATTGACGTCCATAGTGGCTTAACCAGTTTGCATTCCCACCAACAGTGGGTTAGTGTCCCTTTTCCCCCACATCCTTGCCAGCATCTGTTGTTGGTAGATTTCTGAATGTGAGCCATTCTAACTGGGGTGAGGTGAACCTCATTGTGGTTTTGATTTGCATTTCCCTGATAGCTAGTGATCTTGAACATTTTTTCATGTTTCTGTTGGCCCTTTGGATTTCCTCTTTTGAAAAATGTCTATTGAGGTCTTCGGTCCATCTCTTAAGTGGGCTGTTTGTTTTGATGTTGTGAAGTTTCTTGATTTCTTTGTAGATTCTGGTTATTAACCCTTTATCTGTTGCACAGTTTGCAAATATTTTTTCCCAATCTGTCGGTAGTCTCTCCACTCTCCTAACTGCATCTTTTGAAGTACAGAAAGTTTTCAATTTGATGCAACCCCAAATGTTAATTTTGGCTTTGACTGCCTGTGCTTCTGGGGTGTTTTCCAAGAAGTCTCTGCCAGCACTATATCTTGCAGCATTTCTCCAATGCTCTCTAATAATTTGATGGTGTCGGGTCGTAGATTTAAGTCTTTAATCTATGTTGAGTGAATTTTTGTGTAAGGTGAAATGTAGGGGTCTTGCTTCATGCTTCTGCATGTGGAAATCCAATTTTCCCAGCACCATTTATTGAATAGACTGTCCTTACTCCAGGGACTGGTTTTGGATCCTTGATCAAATATAAGTTGGCTATAGATGTTTGGATTGATTTCCGGCATTTCTATTCTGTTCCATTGGTCGATCCATCTGTTTGTGTACCAGTACCATGCTGTTTTGATCACAACTGCCCTGTAGTATGTCCTGAAATCTGGTATTCTGATGCCTCTGGCTTTGTTTTTGTTGTACAGGATTGCTTTAGCTATTCGAGGTCTCCTGTGTCTCCATATGAATTTCAGCATCATTTTTTCCAGGTCTGAGAAGAAGGTCTTCAGTATCTTGATTGGTATTGCATTGAATGTATAAATTGCTTTTGGGAGAATGGACATTTTGATGATATTGATTCTTCCAATCCATGAGCATGGAAGATTTTTCCATTTTTTGGTATCCTCTTCTATTTCTTTCTTTAAGGTTTTGTAATTTTCATCGTAGAGATCTTTAACATCCTTGGTTAAGTTTATTCCAAGGTATTTGATTGTTTTTGTAGCTATTGTGAATGGGATTGATCTTAGAAGTTCTTCCGCAGCCATGGCATTGCCTGTGTATACAAAGCTGTTGATTTTTGTGCATTGATTTTATATCCTGCTACTTTGCCAAACTCTTCTATGAGTTCCAATAGTCTCTTAGTAGAGTTCTTTGGGTCCCCTAAATAAAGAATCATGTCATCTGCAAAGAGGGATAGTTTGAGTTCTTCCTTCCCAATTTGTATCCCTTTAATTTCTTTTTCTTGCCTAATAGCTCTGGCTGGATCTTCCAGAACTATATTGAATAGCAGTGGTGAGAGTGGGCATCCCTGTCTGGTACCAGATCTCAGTGGAAATGCTTCCAACTTTTCCACATTCAATAGGATGTTGGCCGTGGGTTTTTCATAAATTGCTTTGGTTGTATTGAGGAATGTTCCTTCCATACCCAGTTTGCTTAGAGTTTTCATCATGAAAGGGTGTTGTATTTTATCAAATGCTTTCTCTGCATCTATTGAGATAATCATATGGTTTTTCTTCTGCAGTCTGTTAATGTGGGGTATCACATTGATTGTTTTGCAAACATTGAACCATCCCTGCATACCAGGGATAAATCCCACTTGGTCTGGGTGGATGATCTTTCTGATGTGTTGTTGCATTCTATTGGCCAGAATTTTATTGAGGATTTTTGCATCTATGTTCATCAGGGATATTGGTCTGTAATTCTCTTTCAGTGCTGCATCTTTTTCCAGCTTAGGAATTAAGGTGATGCTGGCTTCATAGAAAGAATTTGGGAGGATTCCCTCTTCTTCGATTGTTCTGAATAGTTTGAGAAGAATTAGAGTTAGCTCTTCTTTAAATGTCTGGTAGAATTCAGCAGTGAATCCATCTGGTCCTGGGTTTTTCTTTGTTGGGAGGGCCTTTATTACTGTTTCTATTTCTGTCTCAGTTATGGTTCTGTTTAGGTTTTCTATGTCTTCCTGGTTCAATTTAGGTAGGTTGCATGTGTCCAGGAATCTATCCATTTCTGATAGGTTTCCCTGTTTGCTGGCATACAAGTCCTTGTAGTAATTTCTGATGATTCTTTTTATTTCTGTGGTGTCTGTTGTTATGTTTCCTTTTTCATCTCTGATTTTACTGATTTGGGTCTTTTCTTTTTTTAGTTAGTTGGGCCAATGGGGTGTCAATTTTATTTATTTTTTCAAAAAACCAGCTCCTCATTTGGCTGATTTTTTGTAATTTTTTTTATTCCATCCTGTTGATTTCTTCTCTGATTTTAATTATTTCTCTTTTCCTACTAGATTTGGGTCTGGTTTGCTGTAGGTTTTCTAGATCCTTGAGGTGAATTGAAAGCTCATCTATTTGGTGCCTTTCCAATTTCTTGATGTAGGCACCTATTGATATAAACTTTCCTCTTAACACTGCTTTTGCTGCATCCCATAAGTTTTGGTATGTTGTGCTGTTATCCTCATTTACTTCCAGAAAAATTTTGATTTCTCTTTTGATTTCTTCTATGACCCATTGTTCATTCAGGAGCATGTTGTTCAATCTCCATGTGTTTGCATATGCTCTAGGGATTCCTGAGTTGCTAATTTCCAACTTCATTCCTTTATGGTCTGAGAAGCTGCATGGTATGATTCTAATTCTTTTGAATTTGCTGAGACTTGCTTTATGGCCTAGTATGTGGTCAATCCTAGAGAAGGTTCCATGTACTGCTGAGAAGAATGTAAATGCTTTATGTGTAGGATGAAAAGTTCTGTAGATATCTGTTAAATCCATTTGGGCTATAGTGTCGTTTAAATCTACTGTCTCCTTGTTGATCTTCTGTCCTGTTGATCTGTCTATTTCTGAGAGTGGAGTATTGAAATCCCCCAGTATTATTGTATTGGGGTCTAAGTCTCCCTTTAAGTCTCTTAACAAATCTTTTAAATAAACCGGTGCCCTGTTATTAGGTGCATATACATTGATAATTGTTAAATCTTCCTGTTGAATTGATCCCTTAATCATTATATAGTGCCATATAGTGCCCCTCTTTGTCTCTCTTAACAGTTTTTGTGGTAAAGTTTATGTTGTCTGATATTAATATGGCTACGCCTGCTCTTTTTTCATTTCTGTTGGCATGGTATATCTTTTTCCAGCCTTTCACTTTCAGTCTGTATGGATCTTTGTTGGAAAGATGTGTTTCTTGTAAGCAGCAAATAGATGGGTTTTGTTCCTTAACTCAATCAGCAAATCTGTGGCTTTTAACTTGACAGTTCAGGCCATTAACGTTCAATGTGACTATTGATAAGTAGTAGCTTTGCCCTGCCATTTGCCAAAGATATTTTCCAATATATGTTTTGAACTTCCTGTGATCTTTTGCTGTGAGGTTTCCTTCATTTACCTTCTTTCATATTGATGACCGTGTTTCTATGTTTCTGTGTGCAACACATCTTTAAGCATCTTTTGCAGGGCTAGACGAGTGGCAACAAATTCTTTCAATTTCTGTTTGCTGTGAAAGGCCTTTATTTCACCTTCATTCACAAATGAGAGCTTTGCAGGATATAATATTCTGGGCTGGCAGTTTTTCTCTCTTAGCACCTGGGCTGTGTCTCTCCATTCCCTCCTAGCTTGTAGGGTTTCTGATGAGAAGTCAGCTGTGAGTCTAATTGGAGATCCTCTGAGAGTAATCTGACATTTCTCTTTTGCACATTTTAGGATCTTTTCTTTATGTTTCACTGTGGAGAGTTTAATTACAACGTGTCGTGGTGAGGATCTCTTTTGGTCGTGTTTATTAGGGGTTCTGTGAGCTTCCTGTACTAGGATTTCTCTGTCCTTCTCCAAACCTGGGAAATTTTCTGCTAGTATCTCACTAAAAAGGCCTTCTAATCCTTTCTCCCTCTCCATGCCTTCAGGAACTCCTAGAACCCGAATGTTGTTTTTTGGTTTTTGTTTTGTTTTGTTTTGTTTTTTGACAGGCAGAGTGGACAGTGAGAGAGAGACAGAGAGAAAGGTCTTCCTTTTGCCGTTGGTTCACCCTCCAATGGCCGCCACGGCTGGCACACTGTGGCCGGCGCACTGCGCTGATCCGATGGCAGGAGCCAGGTGCTTCTCCTGGTCTCCCATGGAGTGCAGGGCCCAAGCACTTGGGCCATCCTCCACTGCACTCCCTGGCCACAGTAGAGAGCTGGCCTGGAAGAGGGGCAACCGGGACAGAATCCGGTGCCCCGACCGGGACTAGAACCCGGTGTGCTGGCGCCGCAAGGCAGAGGATTAGCCTAGTGAGCCATGACGTCGGCCAGTGTTGGGTTTTTTAATAGTATCCTGTACATTCCCGACAATATTTTTTAGATTTCTAATTTCCTCTTCTTTTCTTTGGTTTGACTGTATACTTTCCTGTTCTCTGTCTTCTAAGTGCGATATTCTCTCTTCTGCTTCACCCATTCTGTTTTTAAGGCTCTCTAATGTGTTTGTCATTTGATCTATTGAATTCTTCATTTCATTATGATTTCTCATCACTATCACAGTTTCATCTTCTACTAGTTATTTCATTTCATTTTGATTCCTCCTTAATATTTCATTTTTGCAAGAGATTTTCTATCCTGTCCATTAAGGATTTCTGTAGTTCAAGAATTTGTTTTTGAGAACTTCTTAATGTTCTTATCAATTTTTTGAGATCTGCTTCATGCATTTCTTCTATCTCATCATCTTCATAATCTTGAATTGGGGTGTCTTTTTCATTTGGGGGAATCATAGTGTCTTCCTTGTTCTTGTTACCTCAATTTCTACGTTTGTTTGACATTGTGGAGATATTCTTTGGTTTATTCACTGTGGTGCTTTTTCTCATTATACTATGACTCTAGATTAAATGGACTGTCTGCTTTTGATGGATCCTTAGAGGCTGTGATGGGTGTGGCCAGAGAGCTCTGTTTGGTTCTTCAGGGTTAAGGGTGTGCCAAAGATTGTTCTCTCGCTCGCTCGCTCTCTCTTTTTTTGACTCAGTTGGGAAGTAATTCCGCACAGCTGAGTGGAATTGAGGGTAGTTGATGTATGAAATCTGGCCCCTGTGGGTATTCGTCTGCTCTACCCCTAGGACCACACAGAGAGTTGATGCAGCCCTCAGTGTGGTCTCAAATTTCTCCTCAGTCTCTCACCGGGTTGCCAAGGTTACCGAGTTTGTGTACTCGGTGAGTTTTCTCACCGCCCCCTCAGATTTTCACAGTCTCAGTTTGTTAGCTCCACACTTTCACTAGGTCCTAACATCCTGTTATTTCTCCCCACTAGATTCAGGTTTTTCTGCTTGGCTAATGGCAGGTGCTGCTTTACATACATAAAATGGCACCTTCTCTTTGTCTTGCTCGGCTTTGTAAGGTGAGTGGAGAGAGAGGCTAGTGTCCATGCCAGTTCCCCTAATTTATTCATTTTTTTCTCTCCTCCAGTCAGCCTGGTGAACTTTCCCCAGTGGGGCTTCAGGCCTCGTTCCCTCTAGGCTCTTTCTGCCTTTCCCTGCCAATGTCTCAGGTTAAGGAGGTTTTTGTCTCACCTCCCCTTCCAGCGCTGGCACACAGACTCTGCGGCTCGGCTTCCATGCGGTGGGCGACCTTGCTCTCCCCGTAGGTCCTCCGTGTCACATCCACTAGGTCCAGAAGAGTTTCCTCTGCAATTTTTTCCTGAGCCTTTTCCTGAGGCTACAGTAACTCCACTTTTATCAAACTATCTTTTCCTGGACTATTGGTGCGCGCCCTCACTATTCCGCCATCTTGGCTCCGCCCAGGCCTGTAGATTCTTTCTTTCAAAACCTCAGTGACAAGCACCCCAGGGAGTGGATTACAGACCTCTTGAGTCTCACTACCTAGAATTGGCCACTTGTGAAAGTACCCTTCATTCTCTTTTTAAGCCATGAACCAGGAGCTCAGGATGGGACCCAGCCACACATCTCAGCTTTTCCTGAAGAGTGAGCTTTGCTGCCCACGGCTCTTCCTACCCAGCCCTCTCTTCCCCTCCATCTCCTTTCCCAAAGCAGGATCAAGCTACCATGATCTCCATCATTTCTAATTAAAAGAAGGGATAAGAAAGGAACCACTATTTACCATGGATACTAGGCTAGCTGCTTTACATAGATGATATTATTATACACATTTTACACATCATGAAACCAGTGAATACACACAATGTTTGTACAACTTGCAAATGTTAACACAGCTAACTGGATCTGCAGCCCTGGAATTCAAGCCTAGATAAGGCTAGGGCCAAAGTCCAAGCTCTTTTGCCCTGTGCAGTCTCCACTGTATTTGTTAGCACCTCCTGCTGGCTTCCTCTGGGATCCCAGAATTGCTGTTTGCACAGAGAGTAAGAGGGTGTCCTTTGGAGGCAGAAAAACTGGAATTTGAAGATGATTTTGTAACCTGTAAAATGAAGACTAAAACCAATTCCTTTCTCAGGGGTTTAAAACGGATTAAATAAAATATTCCAGGAAAAGTATTAGAAAAGAATAATACATATTAGCAATCCTCTTCCTCCTCTTTCTCCTTCACCTTGACTTCCTCTCCCCACTCTGGACCCAGGTAACCCCCACTGGGCCTCGCACAACAGAAGCAGCAATGCGAGGTCATTTGGAAGGTACGGCAGCAGCACATGGTGGTAAATGGGATGACATTGAACCCACACAGGGTTGGACTCAGTGAATAGGCTCTAAAGCCATTTGCTGGAGTGGGACTTTGGCACAGAGTTTAAGTTGCCCTTCAGGGCACCCATATCATATATAGGATTGACGATTGTAGCCTTAACTCCCCTCCTGATTCCAGCTTCCTGCAAATATGCACCCTGGGAGATAGCAGGAGATAACTCAAGTTCTTGAATCCCTGCAACCCACATGGGAGACCCAGGTGGAGTTCTGGTTTCTCTCTCTCTCTCTCTCTCTCTCTCCATTTCAAATAACTAACTAAAAACTGTTTAAATTAAATAGTGTTCTTACACCTGATTTTTTCAATAGGGGTTAGTTCAGCTCTGATTCAGATTTTTAAGCAAACTACCTAAAATCAACCAGAAAAACCTGCTCAAGTGCAAGAGAAAGCACCAAATAACAAGAATATGGGGCACTGCAGAGGGCATGTGCCAAAGCAAATGGGCCTAACTCCCCTCACGCTGCCCACAAGTGATGAATTAAAAAGCGAATGTCAGGAGGTCATATTCTGTGCCCGTTTTCTTCCTTTTTCAGCAAGCAATGGGCTATGCTCTGAAGGCAGACACTTTCAAGTTTGCTTTTATAAAAAATACAATCAACTGGAACATTCTTGATTAAAGTTTTCTACAATACTGTTAGAGTGATGCCAACTTCTCAGTGCTTTGTTCTTAGATGTGAGCAGACAACTAGGAGCCCCAGAGCCTCCAGGATAGATTCTTCCGTGAATGAGAGACAGAAACACGCAAGAATAAATAAGGAATGGAATTAAAGAGGAGAGACAACACAGCGAGAAGCTGTCATGAAGATCTGCAGAAAGGGGCAGGCATTTGACCTACTGATTAAGAAACCCACATCCCACATAGAGAGCACCTGGGTTCATGACCAGCGCTGGCTCCTGATGCCAGCTTCCTGTTAATGCAAATAGCAGATGATGGTTCAAGTCCATGAGGTCCCCATCTCCTGAAAGGGAGACCTGGATTGAGTTCTGAGTGCCTGGCCTCAGTTCTAATGGTGGTTGTTGTGGCTATTTGGAAGAGAGAACCAGTGATGGGTGGGAGTGCATTCTCTTTTTCTGCCCCACCCCCGCAAAATAAATAAATAAATTAAAAATTTTAAAATCTGCAGAAGGAGAACAGAAGAGTTTTCATTTACTAAACTGGAACAGCATAATATTTTTTTAAAAATCAGAAAGCAATGTAGGGTTCTTGGAAATTATACATACAAAAACTGAAATATTCAGCAGAAAAGTTGGAAGGTAAAATCGAGGAAATTATCTGAAAAGCAGACCCAAGGACAAAAATGGGAAAACTATAGGACTGGTCCAATATATGTCTGAAAATGGAAGCTTCAGAAAGAACACAGAAAATGTCTAGAAGCAAATTATGAAGGAAATAATTCAGGAAAATTTTCCAAAACTTAAAGACACAAGTTCTCAGGTTATAGGGCCCACTGAATGTCCTCTCTAATGACTAAAAGACTCACTTATGGAACTTCATTAGGAAATTTCAAAATATTGAGAATAAAGCGAATATCCTAAAATCTTCAAGGAAAACAAAACAAGTTAACCTCCAAAAGAGGGGAGGGGAGATAAAAATAGATTAAATCTGTCATTACAACATGGGAACTCAGAAAGCAATGTGGAAATCCTTCCAGAACTTTGACAAAGAAATTTCAATCCTAAAATTATGCTCGCAACCAACCAATCATTCAAACATTAGAGAAAAGGGAGGGCATTTGGCATAGCAGTTAAGTCATCACTTGGAACATCCACATCTTATATCACAGTACCTGGTTCAAGTCCCAGCTGCTCCATTTCCAATCCAGCTTCCTGCTAATGCACACCCTTGGACACATCAGTGATGGCTCAAGTGCTTGACTCCCTGCCACCCACATGGGAGACCCTGATTGAGTTTCAGATTATGGCTTTGGCCTGACCCAGCTCTGGCTGTTGCAAGCACTTGGGGCATGAACCAATGGATAGATCTCTCTTTCTGCCTTTCAAATAAAATGAAAACAATTAAGTTTTTAAAATTTAAAGGGTATATTAGGGAAGAAAACAGACATTTCCTCATGTTCAAGGAATGATAGGTCCTATCTTTTGTCTTCTCAAAAACCAATTAATGCTCTTTTTCCAGGCAACAGATTCCAGTATGGTTCAGGAAGTGTGTGAAGATCTCTTTATTTCAGGAAAGTGAGGTCCCCTAGGCCTTGTTTCAGCTGGGAATGAGTGTACAACCCCGTTCTGGTGAATGACCTGTGAGTAGAAAGCAATTCAGGCTATTCTGGGAAAGCAGCTTTTTTCTTAGAAAGGTGGAGAGGGGAGAATGGCAGGGGCTTATGAAGCTTATGAAGCTTCTTCTACCTGTACCTCTTCTTCCCGGTCAGACACTAGAACATCATCAAGTGATGATGCTGGGTCTCTGCATCCTTGAGCTGAGCAGCCAGAGGGCACAAAGCCCAACTTGTTGAGGATGGTGAAGGATAAGTTCCAAAAACACCTGCGTCCCTGGCTGCACTGTCACACAGCTGAAATGCCTGCCTCTGGGTTTTGTACAATAAAAAAAATGCAGATCTATGTAGGTTGCTCTTAGTGGGCATGCTGTGAGATGTGATGGGAAATATTCCTCACTGACATTTAGGACTAGTAAGGTGATCTCCTGTCATGCATCCTTTCTTAAGAAGCTTAGAAGAAATGTTCTACCACAGACAGGAAGGAAGGAAGGAAGGAAGGAAGGAAGGAAGGAAAGAAGGAAGGAGGGAGGGAGGGAGGGAGGGAGGGAGGGAGGAAGGAAGGAAGGAGGGAAGAGAGGGAGGGAGAGGTGGATGGGGCAAGGGAGCCGTGCAGGCAGGAAGAGGGTGGCAGGAGAGGAAACAGATCATCCAGCACAAGTGAGGCCACAGCTCGCTGATTCACTGTCCTCCCCATGTAGGGCACAGCAGAGAAAGTCTCCTCCTCTTCCTCTAAACCTCTGTCTGCCTGCACAAACCACAGCGATGCTACCTCAACTGTTGGTCCATTCTACCACTTTGCTTGGTTCCTCTTAAATAAATCCCGCTACTACCACCACAACCCTTAGGGCCTCCTCGCCAGTCTATCCAGCTAGCCTTCCACCATCTTCGTGACCTGTACAATGCTCCCCACCCAGCCCAGCTAAGAAGCTGCCTCTAACTGCAGCTTCCCAGGACCTTTTCTTATGAAGAAAGGACTCTGGAATTGTTATGATTGTCCAGATTGATTATCAGTAATCACTTGATATCAACGTTTTAGCTGAATATTTCTCTCTGTTTCATTTTTGCAAGGTAGTGGCCATAAGGACAGGTATTCATTTGGTTTGCTCACTACTATAGTGCTGGTGTTTTGCTTAAACCCATGTCAGCACCTAGAAATGCAAAGAGGATATTTGAATACATGAATGAAAAATAGATATTCACCCACCTTGATACTCGATACTTGTTTCTTCAATGCCTTATCCTTTCATTTGACATTGTTAAAATCACCAATTGGCTCTAAATAGCCAATTTGCCTTCACCAGTGATGTTTAGAAGGATATATTGAGACATATTTTTTTTCACTGAATTTACTGTAATAAGGTCCCTGGTGCCAGAAAGAAACAGTAACTAGGCTTCAACACTTCCTTGAAGAATGTACACTTACTTTTATGTTCCCTTTAGTATTTGATTTCTAGATACTAAGTACAAACACTGAGATAAATTCTTCGATGGTATCTTTGATTCTGAAATGGAACTGCCTCTCTGGATCCTGCTGTGGCTTGGTTTTGAGACATAGGCAAAAGGTGTAAATAAACCCAGCACTATGATTTAATTTAGAAGCCTCCACTGCATTCATGAGAATGCAAATAAATAGTTTAAATACAGAGATTAAAGAGCACTTGAAATGATTACAGGAGAAAATGCAAGCAATTTCTGCAGCTTATGAGAATGTTCCTAAATGTGCAATTGCATTTTCAACACAATTAGATGCCTAACTGTGTGCTAGCCTTAGTTAATGCATTTTAACACAGATGTTAAAATTAGATGTTTTCAAAAAATAACTACCTTTGCCTACTGCCTTTTGGAAATGTGAAAAACATATAATTTCTCTGTACTCTCTTTTCTTTGTTTCTAAAGCTTTAAATGGCTCAGAGTCACACAGATAGGAGCAGACATTTAGCTTGTCAGATAAGATGCCGTGGCCCACATCAGACGACCTGGGTTCTGTTCCTGGCTCCAGCTCCTAACTCCAGCTTCTTGATAATGCAGACGCTGGGAGGCAGCCATGATGGCTTCAGCAATTGGTTTCCTGCCACTTTCATGAAAGGCTTAGAATTGGCTACTGACTCCCGCCTCTGGCACCAGCCCAGTCCTGGCCAGATATTACAAGATCTGGGGAGTGAAGCAATGGCGAGGAGCACCCTTCCTGTCTCAAGAGTTTTTGAAAGGAAAAATTTTCATGTAAATATAATCTGCTTAATATTTAATAATAATATTTGACTTTTAAATGGTTTTAAAAACAACCATGTGAAAGATACATACTTCATATTCCAAGATACCAGGTAAAAATTTAACATTATATAATTAGAAATTGATCATTTTTACCATAATCTAATATGAAGATTTGAAAAAGAGCAGTATGTTAGAATATGCATTTCTTTATTTTCACTTATCCCCTTTCAAAAGTTTTGGCAAAAAGATACCTTCAAATAACTCATTAAACTGTGCCACTAAGGTACAGGTTTCCTTGGGGGAAGGGGACACAATATTGCTGAATAATAATAACAATAAAAGAATTTGGTGAAGAAACACCTCTAGCTTCTGACTCTAGCTTCTTGTATGTGACCTGATGGCTCAAGTAATTGGGTCACTGCCACTCATGTGGGAGACCTGGATAGAGTTCTCAGCTGCTGGCTTCAGCCCCAGCCCAGCCCTGGGATTTACAGAATAAATCAGTAGATAGGAGCTCTCTCTTTCTCTCTGTCTCTCTGCTTCTCAAATCAATCAATTAATCAATAAAGCTATCTCCCTCATTTTAAAGATAGAGGGCCACTGAAATTGTTTTCATCTGGGCTAAAACTCGCTGTCAAATCTCTAAAACCTATAATATCAGAGAGCAAAGGAACCAATTATTTTCACCAAAAGCAGAAAAAATAATGATCTTCCATGTCAGAAAATGCTGGGCTGCTCTACAAAGGAGTTCTCATAACCCTTGCAGGCTTTGTGAACCACACAGATAGCTTTGTGAGGCCCATAAAGGAATGTGAGATGGAATTAAGAGTTTTGGGCATCCCTTTCAACACGGATTAAAATTAGGGGCAATACTAGGAATGGAAAACCTTAAGACAAAACTATGTGCCCAACATCTGAGTGCAACTCCGAATCTCTATTTTGGTTGAATGTTACTTTCACTGGATTAGCAACTCCCTGAGCATCTGCCACGTGCCAGGCAGTTCCATATTCTGTACCAAGGATGCCTTAGGACTTACGTGGGTCCCACACCACTTTTGCTTTCACAGCCCTTGCTTCCTTAAAAACGTATTAAAAATATATTTCATGACTTTATTGGTGTCATGACAAGTACTCCCAGACTAGATTACTACATATTTATCTTTGTTGTATTTATTTTACTGTTGCTTCCAAAAGAAATTAAAATGAAGGTGTGTTTGTGGGTCCCAAAAAGTGTCCCAGGTCCTAGACACTGTGCTGACTGCACACGGAGGGGTTCTACCTGTGACAAAGTTGATATTTCACTGTGCTGATGGCTCCTTGTGAGAGATAAATAGTAATACTGACATTAGTAAATAAATAAAAATGATAGTTTTGGAGGGTGACAAATACCATGCAGGACTCAGAGTTGGGATTGGGCTCAGGAAAGTGAGGCTCCTAGAGTGGAAGAGTCGAGTCCAAGCCAAGCAATATTAAGCCTGTCCTTGCAGGCTCCTGACGGTGAGAGCCTCCTTGTAGTTTTCTTTGGAATTCCAGATTAAAGAACCTTCCAGGCCTTCTCAGATGGTTGCAAGTTTGCACACAGCTGGAATACCAAGTAGTGTATTTTCAACTTTCAAATGATAAAGGTATCAGTGGACACCCTTTACCCGCCTCCCCCAAGTAGTACATTTGGAATGGCTATTCCGCACGGGGATAATACAATATGTACAGTCCTCTCTTCTCAATCAACATTATGGACATCTAACAAACTCTTCCCAAACAGGTCTCCACCCCGTTCCTTACACCTGCCACATCCCTAGTGCTGAAGATCCCAACGGGCACAGGCATTTGTGTGGCAGTAACTAAGCTGCAAGCATCTCCATATTTCATTAGTATCTTCCTTCTATTAAATATCACCATATAACAGAGGTCTTTCGAACATAATATACTTTATTAGGCATGCCTAATTAACATAATCTGGCACTACACTAAGTCCAGATGTCAAAACTCAGATGGTTCATGGTAACAAAAATGCAGAGAGACTGGGGCTGGTACTGTGGTGCAGCCACTTAGGCTGTTGCTTGTGAGGCTGGCATCCCAAACAAAAGCACCCGTGTGAGTCCAGCCACTCTGCTTCTGATCCTGCTGGTGTGTAGCAGGATGTGGCCCAAGTAGTTAGGGCCCTGTCTCTCCTGTGGGAGACCTAGATGGAACCTAGCTCCTGGCTTCAGCCTGGGCCAGACAGGTGTTGTAACATCCATCTGGGGAGTGAATCAGCGGATACAAGATCTCTCCCTCACAGGCCCACGGCTCACTAGGCTAATCCTCCACCTTGCGGCACCGGCACCCCGGGTTCTAGTCCTGGTCGGGGTGCTGGATTCTGTCCTGATTGCACCTCTTCCAGTCCAGCTCTCTGCTGTGGCCCGGGAGTGCAGTGGAGGATGGCCCAAGTGCTTGGGCCCTGCACCCGCGTGGGAGACCAAGAGGAAACACCTGGCTCCCGGCTTAGGATCTGCGTGGCGCACCGGCTGCAGCACGCCAGCTGTAGCGGCCATTTTGGGGGGTGAACCAACGGAAGGAAGACCTTTCTCTCTGTCTCTCTCTCTAACTCTGCCTGTCAAAAAAAAAAAAAATCTCTCCCTCCCGCCCTCCCCCATCACTATGCCTTTCAAATGCATAAATAGATAATTTTTAAAAAACAGAGAAACTATAGTTCACTTGTATACAATACTTGGAAACATAGATATTTAAATACCTACTTTGAAATGGATCTATAATTAGAATATTATGTCTTCTATAAAAAGCAGTTAAGCAAATGGTAAGAATACCAACTGATGAGCTTCCAGCTGAAAAGACAGTTTCTGAACTGGTATAGCAGAAAGAATAGACAGCTAAAGACAATAGGGGCTGCAACTGAATCCTGGCTCTTTTGTAAAAATGGGCAAGTTCCTTAACTTTATTGAACTTTAGTTTTCTTGTCTGTAAAACAGGGGTCATCTCTGTATGTTGGGTGGATGTGTGAACAAAACACACATATATGAAATACAGATGGTGTTTGGTCTGTTCTGAGTATGCTGGTCTCTTTTGCTAGCACAAATTTGGGTAAGGGTTCCACTGCATCAATTCTTCAACTCAACCCCTGATTACCTTAGGAGTTCTGAGCTTTCTGGCAGCTCTGCCTTTCAGGTTGCTCAAGGAAAACCTTGGAGTCTCCATTGATTCACTGATTTCTCCTGCACCTCACATATACAACATCAGGAAATCATGCAGGCTTTCCCATTAAAATATACCCAGAATATAGCAACCACTCATTCCCTCCGTCAGCACTAACTGATCCTCTCTCTGGTTTGCTCCATAGCCTTTTCAGTGGCCTCGTTGCTTGCACACCTGCCCATTTAGACTACATATGGCAGAGAGCTCTGTGAACCCTACCAACCAGATCAGCTCACTCCTGTCCTCAAGACTTTCTGATGGCTCCCGCTAACTCTTAGTGAAAGCCAACATCCTTGTCATGACTTGTGATCCAGCCCACAGTCAAGATCCCCTTCACTCATCCCACTGTCCCACTCTGGCTTCCTTGTTCTACCCCAGACACCTTAGGCTCACTGCTATATTGCAGCCCTTGCTGTAGCTATTTTGTCTGCCTGGGATGTCTTCTCTTGGTTTCAACTTAGCTGTCTCCCTCAAATCAACCCCTCAAATTCTTTGTATATGGATCGCCATGATCACTCAGTTTCATCTGGCAAGTTGCCCTCTTGACGTCACCATCACCTCTGCAGCATTCTCTGGCTGCAGTAACCTACTCTTCTCTTTTTCTCCACAGCAGATATTACCACCCAGCATCCTGTATAATTCATCTATTTATTAGGTCTACTGTTTATTGTCTGTCTCCCTCTGCATAAAGTCCACAAAAGTAGAGACCTTTGTTTTCTTCGAGAATTTTTTTTTGACAGGCAGAGTGGACTGTGAGAGAGACAGAGAGAAAGGTCTTCCTTTTTGGCGTTGGTTCACCCTCCAATGGCTGCCGCGGCCGGTGCGCTGCAGCCGGCGCACCGCGCTGATCCGATGGCAGGAGCCAGGTACTTCTCCTGGTCTCCCATGGGGTACAGGGCCCAAGCACTTGGGCCATCCTCCACTGCACTCCCTGGCCACAGCAGAGAGCTGGCCTGGAAGAGGGGCAACCGGGACAGAATCCAGTGCCCCGACCGGGACTAGAACCCGGGATGCCGGTGCTGCAAGGCAGAGGATTAGCCTAGTGAGCCGCGGCGCCGGCGAGAATGTGTTTTTGAAGAATCTAGAATAGTTCTATACATGATAAGCACTCAATAGTTTTTCAATGAATGGTGTTGTCAATGAAAGAACAATACATAAGAGATAATACGCACAACATGTAGCACATGGTTAAGTTCTAGTGTGTGCACTTGGAACACTGAGAATGTAGCAATGCAGACTTCCCAAGCCCTGATCGTGGTGCATAACTTACATTACATAGTGGACAAAAACTGAAAAAATTCAGCCCCTTTAATTACGGCCAATATAAAAATATATACATGCTTAACCCAGACTGATTCATTAAAAACCGAATTCTATGTTGCCAAAACAAAAACCTTAAACTTAGCAGCATAGAAAGGGGAAAGTGTTTGGTGGGCAGGGAACATAGAAGTCTGAAGAAGAATGTAATTGAGGACCATGACCTGTTAGCTAGAAGCTTGTCAAGTGCCCTTATGGAAAAATGGCTTGTTTCTGAAGAAGCTCCTTGTCTTCACTTATGTCCACAACCTTCTTTGGCTTGAGATACAGATCTGCCCTCTGGAATTAAGGTAGCAGAGGCCCACGGCTCAGGTTACTCTTATTGTGAACAAATCACAAAACTTAGCAAACAAAAGCAATCATTTCATTTTGTTCCCAATTTTGTGGATCAGGAATTTAAGGGCGATTATCTGGGAAGTTCTCATGTGGGCCCTCTCATGCTATTGCAGTCAGTTGTTGGCTGGATCTGCAACCACCTGAAAGCTCACCTGGGCTGATGTCTAAGATGGTGCATTCCGATGGCTGGTGACTGACGCAGGCTGCCTGCAGGGAACTCGGTTTAGCCATTGATCAGAACATCTGAGAGTTTCTGGCAGCTGGCATTCTGCAGAGAACCAGGTAAAAACTGCATGGCATTTTCCATTCTAGCCTCATTTCTACCATATTTTGCTAGTGAGTTACTACGTTTGGCTCACATCAAGGGGAAAGAACACAGATCTCATCACTCAATAGGAGGAAGGCCTAAAAATTTGGAGAAATCTTTTTAAACCACACTACAACCACCACCCCTACGAAGCTGCAAAGTGGAGTTATCTTAAAGTAAGTCTTGTGATGATCAGGCACCCAGAAACAAGATTTTGGTGTTTTACAAAGACAAACATCATCCCACCATGTCCCTTATGTACATATCCTTTAAAATCTCTCCTAACACTTTCCTCTAACTGCTCCTTTCAGCCTCTGTAAATTTAACAGTGGTTTAGCAGGTGAAATGGGATGGTTAGGAATAACGGTGGTGGGGTGGTTGTGGGGGTGCACACCCTCAAAACTGTCTCACTACATTTATTCCTTAAGAAAATCAAGTTTCCTTTTTGTTCATGCACACAGCATTCAAAGTACACACTTGTAAGCAGTTATTTATTCAGTGCCTGCCTTATGACTGACACTGCTCATACTGTTGTATGCACAAATTCCCTGTTCTCTTTATGAGTTAGAGGGAGAATAAGAACTGTGTGGCTAGATAAGAGCAAGCAAAAATCCCACCATAGTTGCTGGGGTGATAATGAACTTGAAATTCTATTGTGCGTGGGATGGAGGCTGTTAGAGTTTTGTGGAGACAAATGGCATGATCGGAGCCATGTTTTAACAGTGTTAAAAACAGGGGTGGGGCAGGAATAGAGAGGCTGGATGGGGAGCCACTAGAACAATCCAGAAGGTGGTGGACTGGACCGTGGTAGTAGCAGCTGAAGGGTGAGAAGTTGCCGTTTGGGGGATGTATTTTGAAGGCACAGCCAATTAACTAGAAGCAAAGTTCCCACATCATTTGAGTGAAGAATTACTCATTTTTTATTCAGGTACACCCAGAAATCAAGCAATTTCTCTGTGATCACATATACTTTATTCTGTCTCTCCTGCTTTTCCTCTTAATATCATACTGGGTGAATTCAGCCAGATGTTCCTACTTAGATAAGTTTCTCTGTAATTACTTTCTCTAACGTCAACAGCTCAATAAAGTGCACAACAGAAGTTTCTATATATTCAGCCGAATGTGGCATTTTCAAAGTATGGAAAGAAACATACCAAGTTTAGCTTTCCATCTGTTGGATAACTGAATGAAACCAAATGATTCAGAGAACCAAAAGGCTAAAAACTTCAAGGATCTAGAAGCTTGTGTGATGGACAGTGAGGATACAAACACAAGGCTGCCCCCTGCCTTCTGGAAGCCTGCAGGTGAGTGAAGCTCCTGCTACAGGCCATTAACATGGGTGCATTAAAAATCACGACATGAATTAAAGTATGTGGTACATCTGGAAGAGTGATTAAATACACTTCCAATTGTTTGAAAATAATTTGAGTTAGGGTATTTTGAGTCCAATGAATTATAGAATCACACAAATCCTGACATTACAAGATTAGCTAAACAAAATTTAGTTATTAAAATATGGGGTTGCTTAGCATTATCTTTTCAAAGTTTAATATCACATTTACTTAATAAAGGGAAAACACCTGGAATTCTGAAATATGGAAATTGTGATTGCTTTGTGACTTTATTTTCATGGTGGAGTCTACAAGGTATTGGCTGTTGTCAAATCTAGCACAGTACAATGTCTCACATAGCTCTGGGGTCAGAGCATAGGTGGCCTGTGCTGTACTGACTGATACCACAAACCTCACCTGAGATAACAATGCCTATCTCCCTTACAGATAATCCCTGCTGTGAGGGCATATTTAAGTAAAATCCCTTTAGATGGTCGTAAGTTTAACAGCCACATCCTAGAAGAGTGATTCTCATTTTTTTTTCATTAGATTTTGGGACACCCACACATTCTTTGCTGTGCATTAATTTATCCAAGATAAAAATAGAATGTACTTTCTAGAAGGAATTCTGCAAGTTTCAACATAAGTGAAAACAGAGGCCGGTGCCGCGGCTCACTAGGCTAATCCTCCGCCTGCGGCGCTGGCACACCGGGTTCTGTCCTGGTTGCCCCTCTTCCAGTCCAGCTCTCTGCTGTGCCCCGGGAGTGCAGTGGAGGATGGCCCAAGTGCTTGGGCCCTGCACCCGCATGGGAGACCAGGAGAGGCACCCGGCTCCTGGCTTCGGATCAGCACAGTGTGCCGGCCGCAGCGGCCATTGGAGGGTGAACCAACGGAAAAGGAAGACCTTTCTCTCTCTCACTGTCCATTCTGCCTGTCCAAAAAAAAAATAAAAAACAAAAACAAAACAATAAAAAAAAAAACAACAAAACAAAACAAAAAAAAAAAACCTTGCCTTTTAAAGTATATAGGAAATGAATGGTTTGGAATAAACTCAGCTTTGTAAATGTCATCACAGAGGCCACCTACCAGTACCTTCACTGAATCATGATTCTAGAAGAAAACAATGAATGGTGAGTAGAGTTCCATGTGCCTCTTGACCTGACTCCAGCGTTCCAGAAAATATGCTGATGCAAAGTCATATTGCCAGGACCAGCACGGTTATAGTGGGCTAGGCTCTGCCTGCAGTGCCAATCCCGTATGGACGCTGGTTTGTGTCCCGGCTGCTCCTCTTCTGATCCAGCTCTCTGCTATGGCCTGGCAAGCAGAAGTTGGCCCAAGTCCTTGGGCCCCTGCACCCACATGGAGACCTGGAAGAAGCTCCTGACTCCTGGCTTTGGATCGACTCAGCTACAGCTGTTAACCGCTATTTGGAAAGTGAACCAGTAGATGGAAGACCTTTCTCTCTGTCTCTCCCTCTCTCTAACTCTACCTCTAAAATAAATAAATAAAATCTTAGAAAAAAATCATATTGCCTTTGTCAATGGTGTTTAAAAAAAAAAAAAAAAACAAAAGAAATCCCTATTGCTTTCTCTTTCTCTAGAATGTCGAATTCAGGGTCTAAAGCTTTTTCAAATATGAAGGAGCCAGAAGGGGACTAGAAAAAGGAGCGTGAGTTTCCAGATCAACAGACCAGAGTTTAAAACTTTAGTTTTCCACAGTATTGTCTAATTTCAATATGGTATTGGCAAAATCAGTGATGGTTTGTTATACTACAACAGAATACTGATGTATAGGCCAGATTCTGCTGTTGTTAAAACACTCAGACACATTCACCCCACTAGCTGCCCTCTTGCACCCAACACACTCACCTTCCTCTTACCTCAGTGGATTCAAATAATGAAGATTCATTTCTTGCTCATGCAAGTTCACTGCAAGTCCAGGGCAGTTGTGTTCCACAGGACGTACTGGTGTCACACTTTTTTTAAATTAAAGATTTATTTATTTATTTATTTATTTGAAATATAGAGTTCCAGAGAGGCAGAAGCAGAAAGAGAGAAGGGGAGAAAGTGGGAGAGAGAGTGAGTCTTCCATCTACTGGTTCACTCTCCAAATGGTCACAATGGCCGGAGGTGGGCCAATCCGAAGCGAGGAGCCTGGAGCTTCTTCCAGGTCTCCCATGAGGACTTGGATCATCTTCTACTGCTTTCCCAGGACATAGCAGAGAGCTGGATTGGAAGAGGAGCAACCAGGACTCAAACCAGTGCCCACATGGGGATGCTGGGGCTTTACCCACTACACCACAGTGCCGGCCCCCACACTTCTTCTAAGATGTTTCCAGGACTGCCAGGGAATCAATTGTCATGGCAGAGAGCCTTTTACCTGCAGTGAAATGCTGCTGCGCACATTTCATTTGGTAACACAGGTTACAAGACCTTACCTAACCTCAGAGGGTTAGAGACCTGGGATCTCAGTGTGTACCACAAGCATGCAGCAATTATAAATACTTACTCAGAGCGCTGTCTCTTGATGTGAGTAAACCTCCCATAATGTATCAAGTGCAAAAAATAGTATGGTCCCATTAATGGATGTTGCCTAGGTGTAGAGACTGAAAGATACTCAGGGTTAGCTTAATAGAGTTTTCTCTAGATGGTAGGATGAGGTTTAAAAGACTTCTTGTTTTACATTTTCTGTTAGATGTTTTTCTTCTCCTTTTTATTATGTGAAAAAATGATTTCGATGATGAGAAGGAAAAGAGAAGTCAGTTTCTTCCTGGCTTAACAGAGGAGTCAGCTCTCTGGGTCTGAGTCACCCCGTGTGGACTCACACAACTGAGCTGCCGAGCGAAGGGAGCTCGGGTCCTGGTGTCTCCCGTGGCTCTGTGTGGTCAGGGAGCCAGGGCGTCCCGTGCTGTGCTGATGGGTGATTCGAGCAGGCCTTCCCAAACTTCAGCTGAGAGATCAACGCCTACTTCCCTTACAGACAATGCCATGGCACGCTGCCACGTGAAGGCAGGTAGGCAGGGAGAAGGCCTGGACTTTCAAGTCAGAGACAATCCAATCCGCTTGGGTTTTTCATCTGTCAAATGAAGGAAGTGATGGCTTGCAGAAGTGTTGCCAGGATTGAATAGCATAATGTAGGTAAAGCACCCAGCACGCAGAGGGTGCTAAATGCATGGTCACTACTAGCATTGCTTTGTATTCAGATCAAACACAACAAAAGCTAAATTAAGCAACACAGTAACAAGCAAGGAATATTTTATTGTATGCATATTCCCCCAAAAAACACAAAAACAGAACACATAAATAGGAGCAAAGTTTCCTAGCCTCTCTGGGATACACAGGGCACCGTATCTTATAGAAACATAGCTAGTACAAGAACAAATTGTACCAATAACATTACCTTTTGTTTACCATGTCAAAAAAGGCTATAGAGAAAAACACTTTAAATTGTACTCTAATATAAATTTGTTGCACAATTAAACTTCAACTTACACAAAGAGTTACTATATAGTAAACTGCAGAAAATAGAGTAGGCATTCAACAATCTGCTCACAATTAACAATTAAGCAATAGACACCTGAAAAATATAGAACATATTACTTATTTGTTAAACCTCACATTTATAATGAGCAGATGGTTTAATCATTAATAGTAACTGGTTTCTTAGATTTTAGGAGATACCAGACCCAGTAACAGAAGTAGAAAGCACTTTAAGGAAAACTGATTTTAGAAAATATCTCCTTGGGTCTGAGCTATTGTGGTACATATCTGGGTCAGTTTCAACAGTTCAAAAAATGTAGGTACTTACAAACTGAACTCTTTGGGGAAAAGCAAGGTCAAACATTCTTGAGAGAGATTTTTATATCCTCTAGGTAGCAGGACGGAAACAGAACTTCAGTTAATGGAGGTTTACAATGTAATGATTAAATGTTATAGGGGTATTGTTATCACCTGGACTAACAGAGGGCAATTTAGAAACGTTTTTATAATAATGAATTGGCATTTCCTTATCACATACATACCAGCTCTAAATACAAGGATCTTCTCTGATAGTCTGGGCTTCTTAATCCCTGTTTGTACAAGTTAACTTGAGTATTCAGAAATGGAAAAACCAGTAAATTGTTTCTTGAATCACCATTTTAAATGGCCCTTTCAAGAGAAATGCAGTCAAAATAAGGCAGTAACTAGAAGCCCATCTGTCCCTCTTTTTGTGTGCCTAGTCAGTAAAATTGAGAAAACAATTTTGCCCACTTGTGCAAAAAATGTTACCCCATGTGCTACCTAGCGTGTGTTAGAGACAAGACAAGCCTGGCATGTATGTTTTCAGATAGAAACATTTTAATAGGCTTGTGGAGAGCAGCTTATATTGAAGTGTTCTCCTTTGCTTTTCTGAGATACTTCAATTCTTCCTTAAATACACATTTCCTTCTTGATTGATATTACCTCCGTCCCTCAGGAGGCACTACTACAGCTTTATGTTCTCTATGGGACACGGGGCTTTGTCATCAAGACATTTTTAAAATGAAAACACTCTGGAAGCTAGACAGTATTCTCGGCAGCTGTGAAACTGCTCGATCTGCCTCAGACGTGAGGAAGTCGCACGTCCTGGAAGTTCAATGAAAACACAAACACAGTCAGCACTCCTCCACAGGGCAAGGGAGCAACCATATTCCATTTTCCTTTCAGGGCTTAATAAAAATCCCCAGGATAGCACCTCTGTGTGGACTGAACCACGAACCAAACTAAAGTTAATGTAAGAAGCTTGATGTTTGACCTTGGGGTATAAAAATGACTTACCATCGTTCAATTTTTCTTCCAAATTTTGTTAGCGATACACATTTTGGAAAGAACCTAGGGAAAGTTTTTAAAGGAAACTCCTCTTTCAAGTGATGTAACACAAAAATTAGAAGGAACAACAAAAACCCTCAGTCTTTATTTTTTGAAGACAAGCCAACCTTCAATGCAGATGGGTCCAGCACATGATGTGCCCTGCTGCCTTCTTTTTCCTTTTTATCCTTGTCCCATGGCCATTAAGACATCTTAGTTTAATCGTCTGTCTTAAGCTTTTTAGTCCCTCTAAGAAGTTATAAAACAGATTTAGTCCCCTAGTTTCATCACATAGAAATATTATGCTGCCTTGATATGATCCCAATGTAGTGATGCAGTACTGAGTGGTTTTTTTAACCAATATCCATTGTAAGACTAACAAAGATACTGTTGCTATATATATGTTTGTTGTTTAAAAAAGTAGGCTCTTCTCCACTCACTTCCATAGTCCTAAATTAATGATACATTTACTATTATTAAAAAACACACATACATAAATATTTGAATATTAAAAAAATAGGCTTCCTATTCCCCACCTCTTCCTCATCCTGGTACTCTGTGGCCAAAGGCTTTAATGCCAGTAAGGACAACTTTGCTAGTTGTTAAGAAAGTGATTTACAATTTAGGAGTAACTCTGCACAACCTGATTGATATGACAGACCAATTTCCTTCTACCAAATACAAATAATGCTAGTTACAACTAACGTCAACATTGTTTAAAAGCTGTGGAGTGGCTCCTGTGGGAGCCACACATAGAAGGTGTCTGTTAGGAGTGCTGGACTATTCCATTTCCCCTCACCGTCAGGCTGACAGCTGGATTTTCCATTAGTCCTTCCTAACTGCAATGAGAACAAGTCAGACGGCTCATGTGACTCCCATGAAAACAGCACCATAGAAAAGTTTTGTTCTCAAAGCACGTTTCGGGGAAAGGAGAGAATGTGGACTGCCGCGGTTATTCTAGAAATTTCACAACTTAACAACAATTGCAAGAAGTTTGCCCAGGGCACACTGGCTGGGAAGAGAGCAAGTGAAGCAAGCCAAATGCTAGGTGCAGACTATGGCACTACCTGGAGAGAACGGATATCTTTGAGAAGTTTATTGGTAACTAAATGTAGAGAATATTCGTACACGGCCAGCATATAAGGAGAGCTCCTGGTTTCTTAAGTTCCTATTGCCACCCCTCAAGAAAGAGAGAACAAGTCCTCCTTCCTGTCATTCCTGCTCTGACACAGAGCCCTGGAGACCTGGGAGGCCCGCTAGTCTGAGTGTTTGTACTTGGGACTGCGTTAAGAAAGTTCTAAGCATTAATGTTTTTGTTCAATGTTTTCCTCTCTGAAGCCCTCACTGGCTAGATGACTCTCATCACGCATCAGCTCGCTGCTCATGAGGGAGCTTCCTTGAAGAAATCCCATTCCACAGGGAACCACTGCAGGACTTTTTCCATGATAGTCCCCACTGGTAGGTTCCACAAATGTCCCCCAAAGATACACCTTTACATTTTTCTTTTTAAAAGTGTGGACTGTTTTAAGTGGCTACTGTCCATTCACATGACAGGGACCGTGGGGCTACATGGGAAGAATTTCTTTTGGTGGAAACTGCTGCTCACAAGGTGTAGACATCGCCAAGCTCCTGGATCAATGTGGAGAAAATCCAGTTGCCAGACTGCAGCCCACCACAGGTGTCATGTCCCATATCTGCAAGGGAGAAAAGATGCACAGACAAGGCCGCACTGCTCATGTGGCCTAACAGCGAAACAACAATGGATTCTCCCATTCTCTTCTTCCACTACAGAACCTCCTTCAGATTTAGACAGAGATAAAGCAATGTTCTTCACTAAAATATGAAAAATGCTTAGAAGTAGTATTTTCACATTGGAAAATTATATCACAATGATGTTTCACTGTACATTTAATTTTTTAGCTGTTCACTGGGAATATAAAATACTTCATAGCTTCACAATTCAAGAAAGCTACTGAACACTAAAGACTTACTTTCCATTTCCTTGTTAGTGACCCTAAGATTTAAGGAAAAAATACGTGTGGCTATTCCTTACACTCAGGGTGCCTTCTGCACAGGGTTTAAAGGAACACTGACAAGGAAAGGAACACCTAGAGACAGTGGTTGGTGAAGGCCCAGGCTGGCAGGGGAGGGAGAGATGCTGGAGGCCAGAGCTCCGCACCCACAAGATGGGCCCCCGGCCCTCACCAGCTCACTCTCCCAGACCCACATGGCGGAGGAAAACACTACCAGGATGAACTGCCACTTGGGGCACAGAAATACACAAAGCATGCAGTCTGTCACTCATGGCTTTGAACTGGAAGTAGTTGCTTAGAAAAAGGGAAGGCAGGCTTGCCAGTCAGAAAAGGGGGTACACCAGAAGCGTCGTAAGCCCAGGCACAGCACGATGCTGGAGTAATCTAAACTGAGATGCTAGAGGACACACCTAAGGCAGCCTACCTTTACCACACGATCGGTCCCACAGGTCACCATCAGTCCCCTAGCAACATCCATGGACATGTGGGAAATGTTATGTTTTCCTTCATGAAAGGTTGCTAGAGAAGTCCGACTAACAAAGAGAAAAAGATAAAACTCACCAGCCTGTACCTAGAACGAAGGGATTTCTTTTTTTTAAGCAACACAAGAATATATCCAAAATAGTGTAAAAATTTGCTCTTTAAAATGTGGCTATACTTTTTAAACCGAACTCTATTATTTTAAAAATGTCGGAAAGCATGTAAATTGCAAGACTGTTTTCTAAAAGGTTTTCTGAAATTGCCAAATTACTTTTTTTTACTAGAAAGACTTATATTCCTAGACCAAAAAAAAAAAAAAAAAAAAAAAAAAAAAAACAACGCGAGCCTTTCGTATGCAAGAGGAACTGCACTGGATGAGATCATGCGATGCTGGGAGCTAAACTCTCATCGGGAGGCTGCAGGTGTCTCCAAAATTCTTTGCCATTCACAGGGGCAGTGCTGTCTACAGCACCGGCTCCATCACTGCAGCCCTAAAACCCCCAGTGATAATTCACTCGTCAACACCGGTGGTGATAAAACAGCTTCCAACGTGCGCCTCTGCTGAGGTTAGGAAATCTGCTACAGTCACGTGCCACTCAAGGACGGGATGGGTTCTGAGCAATGTGTCATTAGACAAATATGTCACTGTGCAAGCATCATAAAGGTCACTTACTCAAACCTAGATTGTGCAACCCACTGCACACAGAGGCTGTATAAAACAGCCTGTGGCGCCAATGCCCCAAACCTGTGTTTCATGTTATTGTATTGAATATTGTACGCAACTGTAACACAATGCTATTTGTTTATCTGAACATACCAAGGCTACCATGTCACTAGGCAACAGCAATTTTCCACGTGTACTTTAAAAATGATTCAAAGGGAAGGGAAAGAAAATGGTGCCTTGGCCTTCATGGATCTGCCTGAATCAGGGCTGAATGGAGTGCACAGACAGATGCGTCTCATACAAATAGTTACTTAAGAATAGACTGCTAGGTTAGATTTCTGTGCAAGAAAGAACACTGGTCTCTTGAGTTTTCCCAGCAATTATATTTACATCTACATGGGAGCAAAGGTCGGAGCACTGGATGTTTCTGTAGAGACAGTCCAACCACTGCTGTGCGTGCGCACAGGGACTTGCTCCCACAAAGCACCCTGTGGGATTCGAGGACTTGGGAATGTCTACTCAGTTGCTGGACTCATGTTAGTGTTCTTCACGGTGCTCAGGCCAATGGGGGCACATAGCAGTGGTATTAAGTCATAAGACTAGAACAGAAAAGTTTTATATAATTCGGAAGAGAGAAATACATGGGTACACATCTGTCATTATTTTTCAGGGTCTTCACAGTGCAGAAACCCAATAGACAGAGGTAGTAAGTTGCAAAAAGACAAAGGGATGTAAACACTCACTCTTCGTCTTTGATGGAGTCGTAGCAGGAATCGCAAACCCGGACTTGGAACTCGAAGCCCATGACGGGGTAACTTGAACGCTTGCTGCTGCACTTCCCACAGACAGCCTGCCCGCATTTCCTGCAGTGATGCTTCCAGAGTGACAGGGAGGAGGAACACAGGATGTTAGTCTTTGCTTTAATGTAGACGGTCTTCCTTCAGGGCAAGGCAGTAGGACTGAGAAAGACCTGCCTTGAATTATAATCACTCAATTCGATGCATCAACACTCAAAAGACAGTCTTAACACCAGTCAAGGATTTACAAATAATCTTGTTTTTTGAGGAAAATACTTTTTATTCATTCTTAGTAGCTATCTACATATCAAACAACATTATTAAAACCAAGTTCAAGTTCATTTAAGAGCATAATCACTGCAGAGTCTGCAAAGGAAAAATCTATTCCTATGTTTGTAAAAAGCTTTAAAATAACTTTTTAATGTATTATGTCTTCATTAAGAAACTACTATAAAATCACACATTTGCTATTTCTTTCAATCTCTCAAATTATGATTCTGGAAATGTTTTCACAAATTCCAAAACAGTACAATTATAATTACTGATTCTAACATACTCTTTTACCACTAAAAGTTTAGTGACTGGTACTTTTTCTTCTCTTTTCTGGTTGTTAGCAGCTTCCTTTAAAAGGAGGGAATACTTCAATATTCCACCATCAATTACAATGCACTAGTTAACACCAGACATGCATTGTGAGAAGATGGCTAATGATAGAATTTAGGTGCTCAGAGATTTAGAGTGTTATGAAGGCTAAAATAATTCCTATATTGCCTGCTAGTATCATATCAAAAACATCCCATATCAAAGCTACTGTAGTTTTGTGAGTAAAATCAAAGTTTAACACATACAAGCTTCAGGCTAATCAGCCTAGAGGCACAACCAGTAGTAAGAGGAATAAAATCAGCATTTTGTTTGATTCACCTACAGAAATTCACATTCACCCTAAGTGGCTACCTTCAAGGCTGCTGTAGAAATATATATTTATTTATATTATATATATATACATATATTACAGAACTTTAGTACTTCATGAATATCAGTTTTACAAGAATATTTGAAATCTGTAGGCCATTTGGGACATGTATCTGTACTCCCATGTTCACTGCAGCACAATTCATAATAGCTAAGATATGAAATCAACCAAGATGTCTCTTTAACTATTGCATAGATAAAGAAATTATGGTATATATACATTAGGGAGTACTACTCAGCTGTAAAAAAAAAATGAAATCCTGTCTTTTGCAACAAGATGGACACAACTGGAAGTCATTATACTTAGTAAAATAAGCCAGCCCCAAAGGCAGATATCATATGTGTTTACTGATCTGAGGTAACTTACAGAGTACCTAAAATGTAATGCATTGGAGTGAAATGGACATTTCAAGATCTGATGATTGTTCACAGCTCTTGTCTCTTCTGTTGAGGAACAGTATGTTTTTCTTCATACTATTTGTTGAACTCTTTTACTTAGTGTAGGGTTAACTTTATGATCATTAAGGAAACTGAAAATAGATCTTTGTAAAAACTAAGAGTGGGAGGCTGGTGCTGTGGCTCAATAGGCTAATCCTCCACCTTGTGGTGCCGGCACACCGGGTTCTAGTCCCAGTCGGGGTGCTGGGTTCTAGTCCCGGTTGCCCCTCTTCCAGTCCAGCTCTCTGCTGTGGCCCGGGAGTGCAGTGGAGGGTGGCCTAAGTGCTTGGGCCCTGCACCCCATGGGAGACCAGGAGAAGCACCTGGCTCCTGGCTTTGAATCAGTGCAGAGTGCCAGCCGCAGCAGCTATTGGAGGGTGAACCAACAGCAAAAAGGAAGACCTTTCTCTGTCTCTCTCTCACTGTCCACTCTGCCTGTCAAAAAAACAAACAAACAAACAAAAAACAAAAAACTAAGAGTGGGAATGGGAAAGAGAGGAGAAAGAAGGTTTGGAGCGTTGGCAGGAGGGAGAGTAGGGTGGAAGAATCACTGTGTGCCTAAAGCTTTATGTATATAATACACAAAACTTGTATAACAAATAATTTTTAGAATAAGGAAAAGGAGAAGGAAAGAAGACGGGAGGAAGGAAAAAGGAGGAAGGACATATCATTATGTACAAAATTGTACAAAATTGTATCTACAAGTCACATTGAATCTGTTAAAACTGATTAAAACCAACAGAAAAGGAAGACCTTTCTCTCTGTCTCTCTCTCTCTAACTCTGCCTGTCAAAAAAAAAAAATCTTTTTTAATGGGGTAGAAAATGACTTAGAATCATGAGACAACTGTGAGTTAAATACAATATTTTAGGCTTACTTCTGGACCATTTCATTACACAAATTTAATTATATAGCCTTTAAAACATGTAAGCTATATCTTAATAGGCAGTCTCCATTCCTGTTTTACTTTTTCTAAACATTTCAAAACTATTGATTGCTTTTCTATTAGATGATTTTGAGTTTTATAATCTTTTTGAAAATTAAAAATGTCTGGCTTTGGTTTTGACTTAATTACATTAAACTTCTAACCTAAAAACAAAATAATAAAATGTTTAGCATGATACTTAAAAAAACATGGTGCTTAAAACATGTTTATAATAAAAATGTTCTAGGTATACTTATGAAGGAATGATTTAGAATAATTAAAATTCTTAGGGTTTGAATATTCCAGTAAGGACTAAATCATTACTTTTTATCTGCTTGCAACAGCATAAGGCATACGATTGTAGGTCTTAATTTATTCTAATTTTGTGCTTGGCTAATAATATGAAACATTGATTTTAATAAGTAGTAATCTTCAGCTGAAAGATGCTTCTTAAAATCATTAGAAATTTTAAGGGGCCGACGCTGTGGCGCAGTGGGTTAACACCCTGGCCCAAAGTGCTGGCATCCCATGTTGGCACCGATTCTAGTCCTAGATGCTCCTCTTCCGATCCAACTCTCTGCTGTGGCCTGGCAAAGCAGTGGAAGATGGCCCAGGTCCTTGGGCCCTTTCACCCTCGTGGGAGACCCGGAGGAAGCTCTTGGCTCCTGGCCCCTGGCTTTGGATTGGCGCAGCTCCGGCTGTAGCAATCAATTTGGGAGTGAACCATCGGATGGAAGACCTCTCTCTCTCTGCCTCTCCTCGCTCTGTGTAACTCTTTCAAATAAATAAATAAATCTTTTAAAAAAAGAATGTATTCATTTCCTGTTTTTAAAAAATAAATTTTAAAATACTATACTATTTATTTTATTTGCGAGGCAGAGTGAGAGGAGAGAAGGAGAGAGAAAATTAGCTCCCATCCACTGGTTCACTTCCCAGATGCCCACCAGGCCAAATCTGAGAGCTGGACACTCAATCTGGGTCTCCCACACGGGTGGCACGGATGCAAGAACTGGAGCCATCGCCTGCTGCCTACTAGGGTGTGCATTAACACGAAGATGGAATCAGGAGTGGCACTCAGGCACTCTGATATGGGACATGAGCATCCCAACTAGCGTCTTAACATCTAAACAAAATTTTGTCTCTGATAGATCTTTCATCTATTTAAAGAGAGGCTCTCAGGATTTTCCATGTATCCCTGTTTTTCCAATGCAGGACAAGCAATGGAATAGTTAGGTAACACAGACTTGCAGGCCCCATGAAAAGTCTTACTCATTGTGAGTCACACAATGATAGTGACTTTTAAAAATGTAGAAATTAACAGCAGTTTCAGGAACAAAGTATGATTCCAAACAAACAAAAACCAAAACATAAACCCAAGACAGATTAATTATACAAATAAGGAAACACATGACATCCCAGTTATGGCCCAACATTGGCCACTCACCTGTCGCAACCCCAGTGTCTTTGTGTCCCACATCTGCTTTAGGTTCCAGAAAAAGGGCTGCTCACATTTCTGACAAGAGTCACTCTCTAGCCACTGAGGAGCCTGGGGATTGGGAGCAGAAAATCAAAGCCAACTTTAATGCCTTTGGGTGTTTACACCGATGTTTCAGATATTAATACCCTAGTTCTACTCCTTGCTGGAGTTCTACCTGCTGCATTTCCTTTTAATCCTGCAGTATACTCTAGCTGGTTACCTTGCTCAATATTATGTTAGTGTTTTGAGTAACTATTAGAATTTTACCGATGTTTACAGAGCTATTAACTTGTAATCTACAGCTAAGAGGGAAGAATTCAATTTGATTGTGATCTCTTAAGGGTTGTCTTTATACATTTCTTTTCTATGCTAAAGTTGGTTGAAATCTACATCCAGCTGAGTAGAAACCCAGTTCTTGCATCACCTGATGAACTACCTCTTGGGACGACCTGCGGAGTCCTAGGTGATAATCAGGAGAGGTCCAAAATTCACCAACCCTCCCCTCCTGTAAGCCCCCACAGCCATCCTGCAGCCCCCACGGAACAGTCAGCTCTGGCAGTCTAAGTCTTTGTACACATTTCAGGAGAATGTGTACCTCCAATGAACCCATATTTGCTAGTCCTACTCATCTTTATACAGGATACCTCAAAAAGTGAATGAAAAAATGCAAGATTGCACTGTGCCCCATACAAATGTACACCTTTAATCCAAAATCAAAAGAAATAAAAGATAAGCATATTTTGGCGTAAAAAAAATTTGAAATCCATGCATACTCATATTTACAGCCTGCCACACAGTACTTTCTCAACGCATTTTGTTGTTGCTGAAACACAGGAAATCAAAGTCTCAAAATGTATTAAGAACTTAGAAAATATTTCTCTAAACAAAATACAAACTATATTACATTCCAAGAGGAACCTGTTAAAGGCTTGTTTAACCCCATTTAGTGTTAGGGTTCAATAAAATGGTAGGAAATACCATTTTCCATAAATTGATCCAAGCAAAGATTATGAGATAAGAAATAATTTTTTCTTCATCTTGAAAGCTAACACTCAAGAAAAAAACATGTCTCTTAAGAGAGACAAGGATGGTGGAATAAAAATTTCCAAATGGCACTGACCTTTCAAAAACACGCAGTGTGGATGGGGAGTTTATACAGGCTCTCTAGGGAGTTTTGGTGGCTTAAAGGATGAGTGCCCCTAGTTCTTTATTTTGCTTCCTGTTACATCAAACCTTTTGGCCTTCCTGTTGCTTGTTTTGGATATTACTGGCAGGTCTACAGATGCCAGCCACTAGAAAGGCCTTTTCCCTCTGGAGGCGAGGAGGTGGGTGAGGAAGGCATTCTCCACCAAGTGCAGTGGACTCACAGAGGAGAGGCTTCCTTAAATACTGGGGGAAATGTCAGAAGAGAGGGAAGCAAGTGACAGAGATGTGTAGCTATGAGGAAGACTATCACCTTGATGTAGAACACTCTTCTTTCTGTGGTCAATGGAAGCGAGAAGATGTTAGAGGCTAATGATGTTTGGGAATACTGCCTGGGAACAACACTAGGAGACTAAACTAGGAGACACAGGGTTGTGTTACCAACAGCAAGGACACATTTAATTGCAGGGAGAATTAAAAAAAATATTTGAAAGGCAGAGTTGCAGGGAGGTTATTGGGGGTGGGGTGGGAGAGATAGATATTCCATCCACTGGTTCACTCCCCAAATGGCCACAATGGTCGGGGCTGTGCCAGGTCAAAGCCAGAAGCCAAGAGCTTCTTCTGGGTCTCCCACATGGGTGCAAGGGACCAAGCACTTGGGCCATCCTCTGCCGCTTCCCCAGGCACAACAGGAGGGAACTGGATCAGAAGGGGAACAGCCAAGGCTTGCACTGTTGCCCATATGGGACACGGTGTCACAGGTGGTGTCTTAACCTACTAAGCTACAATGCTGGCCCCATATCCCCATCTCATGTTGAGGGACGGATCCAGGTATATCTCCTGTAATATCACAGTCAAATGGAGCAAAAACAGCACAAAATGTATTTCTTGAGTTCTCATCACAATCCAGGAGATACAGAGCAACATCAGCTCTATTTTACTGGGGAAAAAACCTGTGGCTCAGAGATTGAAGCAGCTGCATCCTGGGAGATCAAGCAGTCCAGCACGTGTCCCTCTGCATGCCCACAGCACTCTTACAGCCTCTGGAATTGGGTCCCATTTACTTCACCCCATGGGGAACTCCGAACATCTGGGGGACGCTGGCCAAGAGAACTGAGCTCTTGCCTCAGGGAGCCTATCTGTGTCTAAGAGTTCAAGAAAGAATGTTACTTTGGTAAGCTGGAGGAGACAGTGGCACAAAAGAGGAAAAGATATGCTTAAAACAACTTGAAATAACAAACCAAAATAATACATAATAGGGTTTTGGAAGATTTTAATATAAGAAATACAAGCAGTTTTAGTAGGATTCAGTTTAGCTACCATGAGCTACCTGCTATATGCTGTTACTTAAGGACAAAAAGTTCTGTCTGAGCAGAACGGAAGAGAGTATTAACTGATCACGATGACTGCTTCACTTGATCGTTTAGATCCTGTCCTATCTGCCTAATCTGAACAAAGATGACACAAGCATTGCACTAGTTCCATTGTACTACTAACCATTAACCGCTGCTCTATTCTACACTGCACTAGTATGTAAGACATTCTGTAATCTTCCAGTTCATAATAAAGTTTTGTTGCACGAGGATTCATTTTCTCTTATTACTGTTCCTTGCCCACTTATATTTTGTGACGATATCCAAAAAGGAGCCCCTTTAATTCTGTCTGGCAGGGAGCAAATTCATTTCCAACCTGACGGTGGAGTGGCTGATAGTCACAGTGAGCTGGAATGCTCCCACCAGTATCTCCAGGATTTAGGAGAAAATTCTAGATGTGCAACATGGAGTGAGAGAATCCATCAATCCTCCATGCCTCTGCCTTTCAAGATCCTATAAATTATACAAAACTCGAACTCGAGGCGAGAACTTCACAGACCATGTGTTGCTGGCCTTAGTGCTACATTTACTCAACTGGTAAAGGAGAACCCTACTAAAAATAATGCATTCTGAACACAACTGGCTCTCCCATCTCTCCTACAGATGAGTAAAAGGAAGTGACCTGCCCCCACACAGGAAGCACCTTGACTGATGGAACTATTTTTTCTTTCCCTAGATGTACAAATATATTCTACAATTATATAACAGTGAAGGTAGGAATCCTGCTTCTACTTTCTAAGCACTTTTTCTAAAAGAACTTATCACGGAGAAGAGCAGTAGCCTGGAATCTAACTGTTAAATGCTACCAGTAGCCTTCAGCACCAAAGACGTCTGTCCCTCATTATTCAGGAAATACATCGTCTCTCTGGGTTTTCTGCTCTTTCAGAATGAGACTGAAGAAAGCTCAGGAAACAGAATACTGTCTTAGTCTTTCTTGGTACATACAACCAGTAGCTAACAAATATGAAACACAGTTCAAATAAATTTTTGCAATGAAATTATGACATATAATACTGAGCCAACATTATATAATTTGGTAATTTTAAGTTTGATAATTTTGTATATGTTTACCATTTTTTTTAGAAAATTCAAAAAGAGAAATTAACCAGCATATAGTTCATTGAAATTCTTCCACTGGGACTTGTCCTGTAGGTTACTGAAAGGCCAGCAAGCAGTACCTCACTGTATTATGCACTGCATTTTATTATTTATAGAGCAGCCTGTTTCTTTCACTGGACTACAAGCCTCTCAAGGACAAGGATCTTTGTATAAAGAATACAGTAGCCACAATGTCTGGAAATGAGTAATGTCACTGTGTTTTTTAAAAAGATCAAACTCCCTGGACTGTTTCTTCTGGGGCAAGGTTTATTCAGTGAGACACAGACTCACAAATAATCAGAGGCAACACAAAGCAGGCACACAGGCAAGGGTCAGTGGGAAGTCTGCTCTAGTGCCTGGTGTCTGCTCTGACAGTACCCAGCAAACGGAGCTATGCACTGCTACAAAGCACAGCACACTGCACTGATCTGTGACAACACACAACACAGTATGTACTGTGATGCAACATCAATAAACATTTATAACAAACATCCATGTTTCCAGATCACCCAGCTACCCTGCAGGTGCCTGGCATGTGTTCATGAAATAAAACTACCAGTCATTAAGTCCTTAATACTTTAAACTCTTCTCTGGAATCAATTCCTTTGCTACTGATATCACAGGCTTTTACATGCTGCTTAGGAAATGCAGACAAGAGCAGAAGTGAGTATGGAAACTGCCTGGAAATCATGTGATGACATCCATAAGAAGCCTTGAAATGTGCATATCCCTGGATACATAAGGTCTGTTTTCAGAATTATGTCTGAAATACTTAACTGAACAATCATACAATGAAAAATCAAAAATATGCACTCTAGAATTACTCAAAACAGAATACAACGATTATGCAGATGAGTCAGAGTGTCTGAGGAACTGGAAGAGGCTTCAGACGCCATCTCATTCAATGATCTCACCTTATGAAGGAGCGAATGGACACTCAGAAATTCATTAAAATACTTATCCAAACCAGATCTCAAAACCAGTTAGTAGCCCAACCAAGTTGGAAGTCAGGTTGCCAGAAAAGGACCCTATGTCAACATGAACTCAGTGAGACGGAACTTCATGGAAAACAAAAGCAGAGAAATATTTTCCTGCAAAAACGTCAAGTGCCTAGCTATGTCCCTGAGGGTTGCCACAGAAGAATGTCTCAGGTTTCCACACACGAATGCTACGGGGCCCTAGAATGCTTTGGAGGACTCCCATGCAGTCCAAATCCCTGGATGTGCTGGGAGGCTGTGTGTCTCAACGTGTTCTCTCAAGGCCGAGAATCAGCGTACACGCTGTCTGCATCGGTGGAAACTTCATGAGTACTGCACACAATGCAAATTGACATGCTGGACCCTGTCAGACAGCTGTCTGCGAGTGGTACACTGAGAGGTCGGACTGTCCACATCGCAGTCAGGATTTACAGCCTGCAGGGTGGGACACCGAGAAGCCAGGCTCTGCCCAGCCTCTCCTGGTCCGCCACGACTTGCTCTGCATCTTACCTCTTCTCTGCTAACATCCATGTTCCACACTGCAATCCCACCGTCCGAGGAACAGGAAACCAGCTGCCTTGTGAGCTGAAGGTAACACAGCGACTGTACCCTGTCACTGCAGACAGCACACAAAATGGTCACTCGTCTCAATAAGGAAAAACAGGAACTGCCTTCATTGATGCCCACAGCTCTTCCCTCAATTGAATAAGCAAATGGCATTTTATCTCTGATTGCTTGGTATGTAATAAGGATTCCAGTATATAAACTTGGACATTCTATACCTTATCACACAGAATCACAGTTTTCATACAATGAGGAGTGCTGCTTTCAAATACGTAGAACTGCAGGACAGAGCCGAGAGGAGGACAACGATTTTCTACACTAATTTCCATGATTTCTTTCAGATGGACAAGAAACAGACAAAAAGCAAACGGGATCTAATTCCATTGCTGGAGTACGATTCGTATGATAGACACCATGGAGATCACCAGCAGTATAAACACACACACATGTGTAGACACAGATGTGGTGGAGAAACCTGCCCTCTTCCTACATGCTTGTCAGACTACTCCCCTGGATGCCCGAGGAAACAACCTCTTGGCCTGTTTACTTTTGTGTGGAACCTTTCCTTGGCTGGTTGTCAATTTGCTTGTGATTACAGTAAACAGCTACAGCCTACTGAACAAAGAAGAAAGGAAAAGGGTGGGGGAGGAACTTTACATTCCTTTTCTGTTCAAGACCAGAAGTCAAGAGCCCAGGAATTCTAATGTTGGAACTTGGGCAAATACGACTGTGTCAGACCACACATTACTTCTGAATGAAATATATTTTAGAACACAAAGCAGTTTAGACAACCAGTTCAAGAACGGCTTGGTATTGCATGGCATACAATCTTCCATGGTCAGTGTCCTCACCTGCAATCTAACTCACACCCTCCTTGAGCAGATACTTCAACAGGGCAACCCCTTGGGAGAGAAAGTGCCAAGTGCCCTTTAGACTAATGAGGAGGAAAACCCTGTAATGAATCCTCCACTGAAACCCTCCGCTGAACACCAGTGACTCAGGACTGAGAGAAAGCAGACAGAAGTGGATGGAATCCCACTAAACTGGCATCCTAAAAGATGGGGCTTGCATGAAGTCATGGCCGAACACCAATGCTGTCCCCTGGTTCCCTGACAACTGACCCTTTCCCCACCCCACAAAGGGTCACGTACTGATGGCCCTGAAGCAGCAGCGTCCGGCCTTTCCTGCCTCCAATGTCCCACATGATGATGCTGTTGTCAGAAGCTCCGGAGAAGAGTAACCGCTGAATGGGGTCCCACCACAGGCACGCAATACTACCTGAGGATATGAAGAGAGAAAGGAGGGACGCGGGGAGGGAAGGAGAGATCAAGTGTGACTGCATCAGGACATGTACATCTGATGGCTGAAGACAGAACTAGGACCAGCTGAGTTACCTAAATGAGAATATGTATCCTTACTGTACAACCGTTCATTGAACCACACGATCCTGAGCCATAGAGAAGACACATCGCATCCTCTGTCCATTAAACTACTTTTTATAGTTATACAAAGATTCTTAAACAAATTTCTTCTTGTACTGTCACAATAAATTATTATAAAGTAGTTATACATGAAGTGTTAGTTCAGAGAAAGCTCTTGGAAAAAAAAATATTGTGACCAGTACAGTTACTATGGTTACCTTATACAAGATAAAAATCTACATTATTTCAGGGCTCTGGGACTTCACAGGCATTTTGCCCCAAGATGTCTATGTTTAAGAAAATTCAATTAAGTGTTAGGTGTGGAGGTGGGGGGAGAGCCTGCAAATGTATCACATAATTATGCCAAAGAATTTAGAGTAAAAAAATCTAAACCTTACATTCCATCTTCTATTTGGGGTAGTTTATCCAATTTGATACATTGGTTTATACAGTTTCTCTTTCAATGTATTTCTTCATTGTTAACTGACTGCTACTTGCCTAGCACAAAAGGTATAAATAAATCATAAAATTGAACCGATCTCATACATTTTGGTAAGAATATTGAAAATTAATAAAGCCATATTCAACAGAAAACAATATAAACCAGTTTCACACACAAAGTTTCCAAAATCAGAAAAGTTAAAAAAAACTTATTCAGGAAAACTGGAATTAGGAGTCAATTTTGCATGAATTCTCCGGCTGTTTAATACTGTGCCCCATCCACTTCAGCTAGAGGCAGAATGGCAGCTAAACATAGTTTTTCAATTTGAAAATGACTAAGTAGTTACCAGAAGCTATCTGCCCTTAGCAACTCAGAGAATCCTGAAGAGCCTGGGGGTCATGAGAGGATTAGTCATAAACGGAAAGTGGTTTCTTCAGGGGCCTCTGCTTTCCTGCCCAGAAATATTCTGTCTGCTGTTCTCATTTCTTCCTTCCCCCTGCAGAGTCCCTGATCTGATATACTCTCTTTCACCCAAACAGAAAACACAGAGTACATTTAATTTGTTGAAGCAGTAACGAGTGGCATCAGTAAGTCCAATATTTAATTCTTTCAATAAATCCCCAATTCCTCCATCTCAAAGCTGCTAATGAGTAACTCACACCAGAATTTGATCCTGTGATTTGCATAAAAGCTGCATTACATTAGAGCTTATTATCCAATAAGACTTCTTGAGTCTGCATGTAAATGTGGTAAGTTATCTAGAATAGCCAATGGAATGTTAAAGGTCCTCTACAGATTTTCACCTATTTACTGCCCCCTAAAAGTAATGAAATTCTACCCAAGAATTCTTGTCCCTCAGTCTCTACTCAGGGTATGATTCCCAAATAGAGACTGAGTCAGCCCATACATTTCTTCTAATTGTTGTAGCAGGTGTTATTCAGGTCCTAGAAATGACAAAGTAAAAAATAATAACAATAATTCTTCCCAATATATTATAATTTATAAGAAATCTTAAGGGGATTCTGAAATCAGTAACTTCATTTCAAAATGTAGACAACATGGAAAATATTATCCATATAAGCAATTTAGAAGGCATTTTGGTAATATGAAACCCACTCAACACCCTATCTTCACTTAATTTTCTCTAATGCCTGTATCTAGCCAAACAAATTAAAAGCAGAGAGATGGTGAGGAATTGACAATTCATGAAACCCCAGAGCAGATTACTTATTTTGATGACCACAAAATGAGGTGGGTGAGTAACAGCCTACCTTCGTGTCCCTTGAGGGTTGTAATAACTGAACAGGAGTTCTGCTCCAGCTTCAGCAGGGTGATCTGCCCAGAATAGTCGCCAACAAAAGCGTACTGAGTATCAAAATCGTATCTGAGGAGAAGCAGTCAAGGGTATCTAACAAATCATCTTGAATTTGCGTGTCATCCTTGTACAGGAGCCATGCTAATCTTCTCTGTATTGTTCCAATTTTAGTACATGTACTGACAAAGCAACTGGAAACCATTATACCTAGTGAAATAAGCCAGTCCCAAAAAGACAAATATTGTATGTTTTCCCTGACCTGTGGGAACTACTAGTGTACCTAAAAGGTGATGCATAGGAGTGAAATGGACATTTTGAGATTCAATGATTGCTTACAGCCCTTGTCTCAACTTTTGAGGAACAGTTTTTTTTTTTTTTTTCTTTTCTTCTTACTGTGTATTGAACTCTTTACTGTGTAAGAGTTAATCTTAAGAGTATAAAGTAGGGGCCAGAGCCATGGCTCACTAGGCTAATCCTCGGCCTGCAGCGCTGGCACCCAGGGTTCCAGTCCCGGTTGGGGCACTGGATTCTGTCCCAGTTGCCCCTCTTCCAGGCCAGCTCTCTGCTGTGGCCTGGGAAGGCAGTGGAGGATGGCACAAGTGCTTGGGCCCTGCACCCCATGGGAGACCAGGAGGAAGCACCTGGTTCCGGGATTCGGATCAGTGCAGCGTGCCGGCCTTAGCAGCCATTTGGGGGGTGAACCAATGGAAGGAAGACCTTTCTCTCTCTCTCTCTCCCCGAATCTGCCTGTCAAAAAAAAAAAAAAAAAGAGTATAAAGTAGGAGCCGGCGCTGTAGCATAGCGGGTAAAGATGCAGCCCACAGTGCCATCATCCATATGGGTGCCGGTTTGAGTCCCGGATGTTCCACTTCAGATCCAGCTCTTTGCTATGGCCTGGGAAAGCAGTAGAAGATGGCCCAAGTCCTTGGGCCCCTGCACTGGCATAGGAGACCCGGAAGAAGCTCCTGGCTCCTGGCTTAGGTTCGGCAGAGCTCCAGCTATTGTGGCCATCTAGGGAGTGAACCAGTGGATGGAAGACCTCTCTTTCTTTCTGCCTCTGTCTCTCTGTAACTCTGTCTTTCAAGTAAACAAATAAATCTTTAAAAAAAAAAAAGTATAAAGTAACCTGAAAAAAGATCTTCATAAAAATTAAGAGTGGAAATAAGACAGGGAGGAGGAAGAAGGGTGGGAATTGCAGGTGGCACAGAGGATAGGGTGAGAAGTGTCACTACATACCTGAATCTGTATATATGAAATACATGAAATTTGTATACCTTAAATAAAAATTTAAAAAAATCTTTGCAAAGTCCCTTCATAAAAAACATAACTGCTTTAGTCAGTTATAAAATAGAAAAATATGCATTTCAAAGAGAATAAACACTAACTTAAAACTTTGCCAAGACAGTAAATATCCAGTGGAAACTCATGTAAAACAACTGGAATTATTGGGAAAGTTCATATTCATTCATTCAACAAGAATTCATTGATTTCCTGTTACTATACCAAGTAATATTGTAAGGAACTGGCACTAAAAAGAGAAGACACACATAAAACTAATTAGTAACAATCAAGTATAAAAGAGTATAAGTGCTAACTAATGAAAACACAAAGCACAAAAATAGTTACTTATGAAATATCTCTACAAATAACATAAAGCTGACAACAAACACAGGACTTAAACGCACGCTGTTGTTGCCCTAGATGATTTAGCTTTAAATTAAGAGGATGATTCCCTTTAACTTATTGTGGGTAAGTTCATAATTCAAAAGGCAATTATATATGATAGTAGTAAGATTAAATTTTAAAAATATATTAACTATTATATTAAATTAATTTTCTATTAAATGCATTAACTAATATATATTAACAATTCATTACTTTCTCAGTTTGTGGTCATAAAAATTGGTGGAAGCCAGTCATTCACACACAACAGGATAACTACTATTTACAGCAGGATAGCTACTGCTATTCCAAACAAACTCCAGAAGGAACACTATGAGCCAGGTCCTCAGTGTGACTTTGTGCCATTTTCTATAAATCTGCTGCACAACAGAAATGCTTTATTAGTAAACAATTTTCCCTTGTTTGATCCTAAAGCATATAGTACCATTTTAAATATTCATTAATAGTAAACAGGCATTCATTTGTAGTAAGCATTTTAAATGCATACATTCAATGGAAAGAAAGAGTTTTACTCTGCCAGACATTTAACTCTGAGAGAGAAAGTACTGAGGGACATTGCTTATTGTTGACAGTCCTGATCTCCCGGTCACGACAATACACAGCAAGCAGAGATATGCTTATGTAGGCCCTTAAAATGTCATATAAGAGTAGGGAATTTTTAAGGCGATAATATTTAACATTTGGGTGGATTATGAAGTAATTTTAAGGGTGTTATAAGGACTATGGGCCTTCTATATATATACACACACACAAAACATGGAACATATTTTATACATAACTCCTTATAGCCCATTTATGAATCCCAGGGTCAAAAATTTATTTTTTTTTTGTGGAGCCTGCAGCATATAACCAATTACTACAATATCAATTCCTATTTTCCTTATTCATGCAATAAAAGTCTTCAAATTTGAATGTAAAGCATTTAATTATTATTTTTAAGAAACATTTCATACCAAAGAAGATACAGAAATTTTTGGATTTTAGGTAAATATGTAGGAACCATTCAATCTTTGGATCTCAATTAACAACAAATCATACTCAAAACTAAATACTGAGGTGAGGTGTGGAAGGAGAGGTGTGTGGGCGCCTGGAAGGATACTGCAGACACGATGCCCAGGAAGTGAAGAAGTGCTGGCCCAGCATATTCCCACTGCGGGTGCACATCCAGCTGACGCACTTGTCGTGGCCGGTGCTGATCACCCACTCTGTGGCCAAGCTGAAGATAATTGCAGACACCCGGTTCTGATGAGCTGCAGGAAGATAAGGGGGAAGGCTGTGCTCTTCAGGAGGACCGATGCTCTTCAGAAATAGCTCTACGTGGGGTAGGAGCGAGGCTCTGCCTGCCAGAGACGTCAGCCTACACCCTGTTGTATACAGCTAAAAGGTGCTAGCACAGAAATGGTCACCCTCTGCCAGAGGATTTGACCATCTGCCCCACCCCCAAGTACCGGCACAGGATCTTTTCCAGGCCCTCCCTCTGGCACCCCCAGGGAAGAATGTCAGGAGCAGGGCCAGCACTGTGGCATAGCAGATTAAGCCGCTAACTGCAATGCCAATGTCCTGGCTGCTCCACTTCCATTCTAGCTCCCTGCTAATGCCCCGGGGAAAGCAGCAGAGAATGGCCCAAGTCCTTGGGTCCGTGTACCCATGTGGGAGAAGAGGAAGCTTGGGAATTCTGGCTTTGGCCTGCTCCAGGCCTGGCAGCCACTGGGGAGTGAACCAATAGATGGAAGCTCACTCTCTCTCTCTCTCTCTCTGTTTCCCCCTCTCCCTCTCTCTCTTACAAAAAAAAAAAAAATAAGTAAATCTTAAATAATAAAATAAAACTATCAGGAGCTATGGATCATAAACAGGAACACTCAACAGGAATACAAATAATAAATTAGAAAGTAGGTTTTTATTATTTTTTTGCATCATTTTACTTTGTTCTGGAAAACCTTAACTGTCAAAGAGGTCCACATGGAAAGAACACAGCAATGTTTTCTTAATTGTCTATAACGTCAGTGTTTTGGCCCTTTAGAACATACTGGCAATGATTCTACATATAAAGGAATGAAAAGGCTACACTGAGAGATTATTGGAACTCATAAGAGAGTTTGGCAAAGTGGCAGGTTACAAAATTAACACATAAAGAACATTAGCCTTTGTATACACAGACAATCCATGGCTGAGAAAGAACTTCTAAGATTCACAATAGCTACAAAAAAATTAAATACTTTGGAATGAATTTAACCAAGGAGGTGAAAGATCTCTATGATGAAAATTATAAATCATTAAGTAAAGAAACAGAAAAAAAAGACATAAAAAATGGAAAATCTTCCATATTCATGGATTGGAAGAATTAATATTATCAAAATGTCCACACTAGGCCGGCGCCGTGGCTCACTAGGCTAATCCTCCGCCTTGCGGCGCTGGCACACCAGGTTCTAGTCCCGGTCGGGGCGCTGGATTCTGTCCCGGTTGCCCCTCTTCCAGGACAGCTCTCTGCTGTGGCCAGGGAGTGCAGTGGAGGATGGCCCAAGTGCTTGGGCCCTGCACCCCATGGGAGACCAGGATAAGCACCTGGCTCCTGCCTTCAGATCAGTGTGGTGCACCGGCTGTGGCGGCCACTGGAGGGTGAACCAACGGCAAAGGAAGACCTTTCTCTCTGTCTCTCTCTCTCACTGTCCACTCTGCCTGTAAAAAAAAAAAAAAAAAAAAAAAAATCCACACTATCAAAACCAATTTACAAATTCCAGTGAGAGCCGAATCAAAATATGGGCAACATTCTTCTCAGATCTAGAAATAACAATACTAAAATTCATATGGAAACACAAGAGACCCAGAATAGCTAAAGCAATCTAAAACAACAAAAACAAAGCTTGAGGCATCATAATTCCAAATTCAAGACATACTACAGTTATAATCAAAACAGCCTAGTACTGGCATTAAAAAAAAATAGACATGTAGACCAATGGAACAGAACAGAAACCCCAGAAATCAATCCATGCATCTACAACCAACTAATCTTTGACAAGGGAGCTTGTTAATCCCTGAAGAAAGAATAGTCTCTTCAACAAATGGTGCTGGGAAAATTGGATCTCCATGTGTAGAAGTATGAAACAAGACTCCTACCTTATACCTTATACCAAATCCAACTCAAAATGGATCAAGGATCTACATCTATAAATGGATACCATCAAATTACTATAGAACATTGGGGAAAATGCAAGATATTGGCATGGTCAAAGATTTCTTGAAAAAGACACCAGAAGAACAGAAAATCAAAGCAAAAATAGAAAAATGGGATTACATCAACCTAAGAAGATTCTGCACTGCAAAGGAGACACTCAACAAAGTGAAGAGGCAACCAACAGGATGGGAAAAAATTGCAAACTAAAACTGAGAAAGGATTAATGTCCAGAATCTATAAAGAGCTCAAAAAATTCAACAACAAAACAAAAAATCCAGTTAAGATATGGGCAAAGGACTTGAACAGGCATTTTTCCAAAGAGGAAATCCAAATGGCCAACAGACACATGATAAAATGCTCAGGATCAGCAGCCATAAGGAAAATGCAAATCAAAATCACAATGCGGTTTCACCTCACCCCAGTAATTATGGCTCTCATACAGAAATCAACAAAAAATAAATACTGGTAAGGATGTGAGGAAAAAGGTACCCTAATCCACTGCTGGTGGGAATGTAAACTAGTGTGGCCATTGTGGAAGAAAGTATGGAGATACCTCAGAAAGCTGAAAATAGATACACCATATGACCCAGCAATCCCACTCCTGGGAATTTATCAAACTAAATTAAATCAGCATATCAAAGTGTTATCTGCGCCCCCATGGTTATTGCAGCTGAATGCAGAATAGCTAAGATATAGAATCAGCCCCAACTGATGACTAAAGAAGTTGTGATGTGTGTGTGTGCTTATACACATATGTAGAGAGAGAATAGAATACTACTCAGTTGTAAAAAAAGGAATCCTGTCTTTTACAACAAAATGGATACAATTGGAAGCCATTATACTTAGTGAAATAAGCCAGTTCCAAAAAGACAGATACCATATGTCTTCCCTGATCTGTGGCAACTACTAGAATACCAAAAAATGTAATGTATAGGAGTGAAATTCACATGTTGAGATTCCATGACTGTTTACAGTCCTTGTCTCTACTACTGAGGAACAGTTTTTCATTCATAAATTTGTTGAACTATTTTCTTAGTGTAGGGTTAATCTTTTGAGTATAAAATAAAGTGAAAATATATCATTGTAAAAATTAAGAGTGGGAATAAGAGAGGAAGGAAGAGGAACTGTGGGAGCATGGGTGGGAAGGAGGGTGAGGTAGAAAATATCACTATGCTCCCAAGTTATATATATGAAATACATGAAATCTGTTCATATTACAAAATTTTTAAATAGAAAAAAACTGATCTAAGGGCAAATGTTACAATCTCTCTGTACAACAAAGCTTTAACAGGGCTCAGAATAAATCAGTGTAGTGATGAGGGGAAAAAAGAAAATACTGGCATTGTAAATAGGAACAGCTGAAATTTTTTAAAATAACAAAAATAGTGATAACATGTTTTGTTTCTAAAGTAATTTCTGTTTGTGTGTAGCCTTTATTATTTATAAAGACAAAATATTTATAAGTTTCTCTATTCACAAATAATAGTGGGGAATAAGGAAGGTATTGTATTACCCAATCTAAAATATTTCCAGGTCAATTATAGGCAAACCACAACAGGATCAGGTCTAATTCATCTGGTACAGGACCTTACATGTAGCAAGTGTTTAATAAATATCCAGTCTGATGAAGGAAGTCAGAAGCCAGACAGAAAAACCTCTGGCCTTGCTCTTAGTTGCACAAACTGCTTCAGAAGAACTGAGGGACTCTCCTCCAAGTCTTGCTGAAGATCAGATTCACACTTAAACAAATAAATATTCATGAAGGATCCTGAAAGTTAAAGGATGTTCTAAAAGCTAGTGATCTTAAATTCTAATAAGCCAAGTCTCAGCTAATAACAACTACCATTAGGTGATAACTAATTCAGTGACTCATGTATGGCTTAGTGCTTTTTCTTCTTTTTTGCCCATTTTCAGAAAAGGAAACTGAGAAGCAAATATTAAATAATTAAATACATGCCCAAATTCTAATAACCTGTTCTGTGTTGCACTAACCATGTTTCCCACTAAGCCCACTAAACCTACAGCCTAGTCAAACTCAGGACTAAGCGTTATACTAGTTCATGGTAAAGATGTTGTAAGGAGTAGACAACTGTCTTCTCTTGAGAAGAACTGTTCCTTTCAAGGTTATGTCCTTTCTGCTGTTTTATTTTGTAGGTGACTTTTCTTTTATGAAATCATGATTACATATGGTAACGCTTACTGTTGCTTCAATTTTATTTTTTTTAAACTCACCCGCAAAAAGCTTGGCAGCCCCAGTATTAGTCCTTCAAATGTATTAAAAATTTTATTAGTCAATGAAATGCAAAGGCCCAAAATTATGCTGCCTTATTGCTCATAAAACTTTGACAACCAAAATACAGCATAAAAAAAGAGACATGTGAATATGCAGTTTGACAAAGAATTAATGACAAGTGAAATAATTCACTAAAGAATTTGCTTTTTGACAAAAACATTAATCAGGCATATAAGAAAAGTTCTCCAAATTCCTAGGGATATGATGCATAAAAGTTTACGAATTCTTGATAATTTTAAACATAAATCTGCAAATGACAGCTGACAATTTAAAGTTGTTTTCATTGCCATAGCAACACCGTAATGCTTGTACATTATTCAACAATGCAAGATTGGAAACCTTTATCACTTGTCACAAAACACTTTGTACAACCATATCCTCCAACTTCAAATGTATGGTCCTGTAGCATCACTTTTCTCCTGTTTCAACTTGGAACAGATGAAACAATATTGAAAGGAAAGCAATTGGCCTTCTTAGTGAAATTTTCGAACTCTCTTTTCTATATCCTGTTATTAGACCCAAATTCAACAATATAATCAGTGTATGTAGAAACCAGCTAGACTAATTTTCACCTTTATCCACTGCATGAAATATAAAATTTCAGAAAACCAGGTTGGAAAAATGAGGGTAACTATTATGCCTTCAGGTGAAGTTCCTGGGACTCTGTGCTAATTGGTCTGATGGGACCCATAACTTAGTCAAATGGCTTTGGCCCCAAAATCCTAATCCAAAGTTAACTCTGTGACTTGCTTTAGTTAATTTTAAAAGTACTTAAGTTTACATGGCAAAGTGAAAAGTGGGAAAAATACATATCCCACAGCTGTTCCAAGGCATTGGCTGTGCTGCAGTGGAAGTGCTTACAGCTCAGTTAGAAAAGACTCCTGGGAACATGGGCAAACCCTGAACATTCACAATTGCTGAAAAACGGCTAACGTTAAATACAGTTACATTAATTTTCAAGCTGAAAACATCATTGAATATAAAATATCATTTATAAGGCAGCAACGTTGTGAAGAAGTAATGAGCAGGCACTCTCAGTCACCACTCATAGGACTGCATACTATTGCTAAGAAATAGTTGGCAAAAATCTACAGCACTAAAAAACTTTGTTTTGTTTTGTTTTTCATTACCAAAAAACTTTTGATGCTTGACCACTTATTCCACTCGCAAGAATTCGTCTTAAATAGAAGCAACCAGAATTATAGGATTAGAGTCAGAGTAATAGTCAAGGAAACACACACACATACATGTGTGTGTTTATACACATACATAAATCTACAAATTATACACACAGAGATACATACACACATCCACATAGGTAACACTGTTATCAAAAAATGGAAGGAGTGCACATATCTGCTAATAGAAGAATGGTTAATTTTAATCTCATACATATATTCAATGTACACAATTTTGGATATTAGTAAGTAGAAAAAGGATGGTAAATAATTCTGGACAGCTAATTGTCTCTCCTTTAATTGGAACAAAATAAAGCTTAATGTGGAAACCTAATTCTGGTCGTAACAGACAGTGTTCTAGTTTCATGTGTGTATATCTACAGGCATATGAATGCAAGCATGTGTGTATCATATTACCTGGGTAGGTCTTGATAAAGTTCATTTTGTTAAAATCTTCTGAAACATGAAATTCCTAAAAGTAAACACATGCAATGAGAAAACAATTATGGTTTCAAAAACAACAGAAACTTAATTTTCAAAGCACAGTAAAATCCCAAAATGGTATTCCAAGTCCAAGGACTTCAAAGGAGCTACTTAAGGATATGATTGCTTCTTTCAACAGACTTGTCCTCAGGCCATCACTTCTTTGGGGGATCAGATCAAACGGAATAAAGAACTGCCGCTGACCGGAATGGGAACTTCTGTCCAGTTCTTTCTCCACAAGTGAGTGCTTTGTATTCTCTTCTCTGACTACAAAATTTTGTTGCTTTTGCTCTCTTGGCTACACACACACACACATACACACACAATCCATCGAGATGCTTCTAAAACAAAACTACAAAGACCCACTACAGAGTCTGTAGTTATTGTAAAAACGAGGCATTAGGTATCCTCTGCTCTTCCCAATCTACCCCTCATTCCTACTTCATGGCAGCCACTGTTGCAGTTTCCACTGACACCTCTGCTCAGTGATCCCCCAAACCCCAGTGCAGACCAAACCACCGCAGTTCAGGCTTGAGTAACTAACTGTCAAAGCTGAACTTGTCACTTTTCCCCTACCAACACCTTTTCTGTCTCTGTGTGCAGCGAAGCTCCTGGCTATAAACCTAAGGACCATCTCAACACTGCTCTCTATTTCAACACTCACATCAAATCAACATTAAGCCCTGCTGTCCAGACAGTTTGTGCGGTCATCACCTTTTCTCCATCACTACCCCAGTGTTTCACAATTTATGGTGGTGGTCCTAAAACAACCTCCTAACTGGCATCCTCATTTTCAACACTGCACCCTCAAACCTGTGATCCACACACTGGCACGTGGAGCTGACAAAAACCAGAACCAGACCCTTCCATCACCTCCTGCCTAATGTTTCTCAATCCTTCCCCCCTCTAAACCACTTGATCCCAAAGGTCACTGGGAAGACTTCCTAAAATAGACTCCCAGCCCCTACCTGGATCCTGATGTTCCCTAAATGATTCCTCTGACTGCACGACTTTCGGTAACCTGGCTTCTGTGAGGTAGTCTACGCTCCCTAATACCATACTCTTCCCTGGATGGCTACCCCTTCAACACCACTCCTAAATGCTGGAGTTATTCAGAGCTTAGGTCTGGGCCCTGTCTTCTCTCATTGTCTTCTTTTTAAAGATCTACTTATTTATTTGAAAGGCAGTGTGAGAGACCGAGATCTTCCATCTGCTGGTTTACTCCCCAAATGGCCACAACAGCAGGGACTGGGCCCAGTTGAAGCCAGGAGCCAGGAACTCCATTGGGGTCTCCTAGGTGGGCACAGGGGCCCAACAACTTGGGTTGTCCTCCACTGCTTTCTGAGGTCATCAGCAGGGAGCTGGATCAAAAGTGGAGTTGCCAGGACTCAAACCAGGGCCCATATGAGATGCCACTACAACAGCAGCTTTACTTGCTATGCCGCAAAGCCAGCCCCTGTCTTTTCACATTCTTCCCCAGGAGATCACAGTCTTTCTCATGGCTTGAAAACTGACCCACAGCTGATGGCTCCCCCTGTGCAGATCTCCCCTGCGCTCCTGGTGTGTACATCCACTTCCAGCTTTATGAGCCAGTAGGATGTCTCCCAGGTGTCTCAAACATAGGGCTCTCCTAGTTGTCCCTTTCCCTCCAGCTGTCTCCTCCCTGTCTACCTAGATGCTCAAGTTCAAAACCTGGATATTACCTACCTTCTTCACCCTTCTTTCCCACATCGTGTATGTAATCCAAGATGCATCTGAAATCAATACACTATGTCCACTTCAACTGCTGGGTCCTCTCATCCGTATTGCTCCAACAGCCTCACTCTCCCCCTTCCACTCTGGCTGCCCCTCAATCCATTATGAACCAAGTAGCTACAGGCTTCTTTTAAAACTGTAAATTACAGCATGCCATTTACCTGCTGAAAAGCCCTTTAATAGCTTCTTACTGCATTTGCAATGAAATTTAAAACTACCCAGACCTACAAGGTCCTGCATGACATGGCCTCTGCCCACCTCTCCAATTGCCCCTAGGGTCTATCCAGCCCTGACAGCCTTCTCCAAGTCCTCAAACATGCAGAGATCCCTCTCCCTATAATTCCTCACAATATATCCACTTCTAGAAACTGCCCTGGCTCTCCAGCTGTCTGACTCTGTGACAATGGCACCAAGGCCATTCAATTCAATTGGGGGAAAAATAATCTTTTCAACAAATGGTACCAGAGTAACTGGATATCCCTCAAGTGAAAGAAATAATATAGAACCCTCCCTCTTGTCATGTACAAAAATTAACTCACAGTGGATCAAATATCTAAATATAAGAGCTAAACTGTATGGGGCCTGTGCTATGGTACAACAGGTAAAGCTGCCGCCTGCAGCCTGGGCATCCCATATGAGTGCCAGTTTGAGTTCCGGCTTCTCTACTTCCAATCCAGCTCCCTGCTATGGCCTGGGAAAGCAGTGGAGGACGGCCCAAGTCCTTGGACCCCTGTACCCACGTGGAACACTGGAAAAGTTCCTGGCTCCTGGCTTTGGACCTGCCCTGCTCCGGTCAATGCAGTCATTTGAGGAGTAAATCAGAGGATGTAAGATCTCTCTTTGCCTCTCTGTAACTCTGCCTTTCAAATAAATAAATAAATAAATCTTAAAAAGGGGGGAGGGAGCAAAGGATTTACAGATATTTCACCTAAGAAGATACACAAACAACTAACAAGCATGTGAGAAGATGCTCGTTATCACTGGTTATCAGGCAAATGCAAATCCAAACCACAGCAAGATAGTTTCATACTCCCATGATAAAAACAAACAAGTGTTAAGCACTGATGTGGCCAAACTGGAGCCCTCACACATTGCTGGTGGTACTGTAAACTAATGCAGCAACTTTGGAAAATAGTTTGTGAGTTCCTCAAAAGTTAAATACACTTATGTATGACCCAGAAATTCCACTCCTTAGGAATAGCCAAGACAGCTGAAAACATGTTTATATGGAAACTTGTAGATGAATGTTCATAGCAGAATTATTCACAATAGCCAAAAAGTAGACCAACTCAAATGTCCAGTATTTAATGAATGGATAAACAATGTGAGGTATATATTTATAAAATACTATTCTACGACAAAAATTAATGAAATAGCTAATTCAAACTACAACATTGAGGGCCGGCATTATGGCACAGCAGGTTAAGCCTGCAGTGCTGGCATCCCATATGGGCACTGGTTCAAGTCCCAGCTGCTCCACTTCTGATCTGGTTCTCTCCTAATGTTACTGGAAAAGCAGCAGAAGATGGCCCACATCCCTACGCCCCTACACCCATGTGGGAGACCCAGAAAAACTCCTGGCTCTTGGCTTCCACCTGGCCCAGCCCTGGTCATTGCAATCATTTGGGTAGTAAAACAGCGGATGGAAGATTTCTCTCTCTCTTTCCTTCTCTCTCTGTAACTTTTTCAAATAAATAAATAAATATTTTAAAAATAAACCTACAACATGAATAAATCTTTAAATCTTATGTAAAGTGGCTGGCGCCACAGCTCACTTGGCTAATCCTCCACCTGCGGTGCTGGCACCCCGGGTTCTAGTTCCGGTCAGGGCGCCGGATTCTGTCCCGGTTGCCCCTCTTCCAGGCCAGCCCTCTGCTGTGGCCAGGGAGTGCAGTGGAGGATGGCCCAAGTGTTTGGACCCTGCACCCCATGGGAGACCAGGAGGAAGCACCTGGTTCCTGGCTTCAGATCGGCGCAGCGTGCCGGCCGTAGCGCACGGGCCGTGGTGGCCATTTGGGGGGTGAACCAATGGAAAAGAAAGACCTTTCTCTCTGTCTCTCTCTCACTAACTCTGCCTGTCAAAAAAAAAAAAAAAAAAAAGGAAAAAAAAATCTTATGTAAAGCAAGACAGACACAAAAGGACATACTGCATAATCCTATCTACACAAAATGTCTAATACAGGCAATTCCCTCGACAGCCAAGTAGATTAGGGATTGCCAGGAGCTGGGGGAAGTGGGGATGAGGGATGACTACTGACAGGTATGAGGTTTTTTTGGGTGATGATGAAAATGTTCCAGAACTAGAAAGTGGTAACAGCTGTACACCTCATGAATAGGCTACAAAACCACTGCTTCAGTCTAATTAGGACTTGGGCTCCCAAAACTCATGTACTCATTTAAAGCCCAAAGTCTTATGTTAATGTTAATAGACTAATATTAATGGTTGATTGATTAGGGTGGAGGTCTGATCCAATTATGGTATCTGCAGGTGGCACCTCTGGGAGGTGATTAGATGGGCTCTGGTTGCTGGGTGGAACCCCATGAACCAATCATGACGGATTTCTTAGGAGAGACCACACAGAACAGATGGAGAGTGTGCTCCCTGTGTCTCTGCTAGCTCACCTGTGATCCTCTCTCCACCATCCTCCTCAGCAGATGCCTGAAGCAATGGGGCTGCCCAATCCTGGGACTGTGAACCTCCAAAACTGTACACTAAATAAACCATTTCTTCTCCTAAATAGCACTCTCAGATACTGTAGTTAAAGTAAAGAAAAGCTGACTAATAGAATCAACCGAATTGCATACTTTAAAATGCTGAGTATATTATATAAATTAAGGAAAAAATAAATGTATGCACCCCATTAGAGACATAAAAATACTAGTCTAAAATAAATGGAAGGCCTCACCAAAGAGTTTGAGAAGCACTGCCTTAAATGTCAAATATGAGGCTGGCGCCATGGCTCACTAGGCTAATCCTCCGCCTAGCAGCGCCGGCACACCGGGTTCGAGTCCCGGTCGGGGCGCCGGATTCTGTCCCGGTTGCCCCTCTTCCAGGCCAGCTCTCTGCTGTGGCCAGGGAGTGCAGTGGAGGATGGCCCAAGTGCTTGGGCCCTGCACCCCATGGGAGACCAGGATAAGCACCTGGCTCCTGGCTTCAGATCAGCACGGTGTGCCGGCTGCAGCGCGCCGGCCACGGCGGCCATTGGAGGGTGAACCAACGGCAAAAGGAAGACCTTTCTCTCTGTCTCTCTCACTGTCCACTCTGCCTGTCAAAAAAAAAAAAAAAGTCAAATATGAGTTGTGGGCTGAATGGCTGGTCCCTCCCCCTCCTCTCTTAAACTCTCGAGGCTCTCCAGTGTCACGGCTGAGGGAGGGCAGCTCGAACAGCAGCTCTGCGTTCACTGTGCAGAAGCTGTGCATTATGGGCTGGCCTGAGCACCACGTCATCAATCATGACAGCATCCTGAGCTCCCTGAAACTAGTTTAAATTAAGTGCTGATTATAATTAAGCCATACTTAGACTTGCATTTATACTGAACTAAGTTTTTATGCCAAACTACCAGGCATCCGCTGCTAACTCTGAGCTGTCTGACATAAGCAAATGGGGAGGTGGGATATGAGGAACATGCAGAGACATCTGGGAATCTACGCACCATCACAGCGCCGTTGTCCTGGCCCACAAATATCCGTCTGCTGTCATGATGGTAAGCCATGGTGGAGCAAGGGGCTGCCGGGAAGACAAAGAGCACATCTGAAGCCATCACGGAAAGTTCATTACTATGAAGAAGGCCTACATGAGTTAGGTTTAAACACAGGGCAAAAATGCTGTATAAAAACAATCATGCAAACTTTCAATGTTTTTAATGTTCTATCTGTGTGTGCAAGTCCTGATTTCATTAATCCTCTGCTACGTCTATAACTGGGCAAGGTTAGCCAGCACAGTTTCACCTGATTGAATCCCCTACCTGTGGTCTAGAAAGGCTTGGGGACCAGGACTCACAGTCGGCGGTCTATTACCCAAGACTCAGGAGGTCATCCTGCCCCGTCAAGGCCCACAGAGTACCTGAAATCTGGGGAAAGATGGCTTCCCAGCACCAGAATTCCCATCCCATGGCAATCAGAAGTCAGCTGGGAAAGCCACCTTGGGAATGTTTCTTCCCCAATGGTCAAAAAGTGGTCCCTTTCCAATGACTCCCACAACCCAGTCTGAGACTGGGGCTGCCAAGAGCAGCAGAGTTGATGGCCCAGAGCAGCATCAGGTGACTGGGATGGCCTCTGCCTCTCCTCAGGCACACACCCTTCTCCCAGAGAGCATGGGCTGCAGAACAGGTTTTAGAGGGGAGAAGCTCTCAACGGTCCTCTTCTGCTAAAAACCAGAACTGAAGTGACTTATCAAATGGAACATTCATAGAAAGAAATGCTTGGGTTCATACTGGCCTAAGAATTTTAGTTAACAACAGAAGAACTAAAACAAAAGAAATTAATGCCAAGAAAAAAAATGTAACAAACTGGAGTTTACTTTGAAATAAAATGTCTCATTAAAAAAAAAAAAAGAAAAAAAAAGATCTAAGTGAAGCCATCATTTGAAAATGGCTCGACATTTTCTCAATAAGATGGGCTGATATTCCCTACCAACAGCAGAAAGTGAATTATAATACTGGATTGTACTCAAAAGGCAAAATCACAGCTAACCGCAGGATTGGACCATAGAAAGAAACTTTTTTGGTTGCATTCAAGAACCATGGAGCTGAAAGATTAAATTCTGAGACTGTACAAAACAAGTAGACTCAACTATAAGCCTGTCCACCCTACCCACCATGATGATGTTTCAGATGATAAGATCAATCAATCATGTTTAAGAATTTTAAGTAGGGGGCCAGTGTCATGGCATAGCAGGTAAAGCTGTTGCCTGCAATGCCAGCATCCCATATGGGTGCTGGTTCCAATCTACTTCCAAGCCAGCTCTCTGCTAATGGCCTAGGAAAAGCAGCAGAAGATGGCCCAAGTGTTTGTGCCTACTGATTTGGAAGACCCGGATGAAACTGGCCTCTGACTTTGGCCTGGCCCAGCCCTGGCCATTGCAGCAGTCTGAGGAGTAAACCAGGGAATGGAAGGCTCTCTTTCTCTGTCTCTCCTTATTTCTCTATAACTCTTTCCATATAAATAAATAAATAAATAAATCTTTTTATTTTGTAGATAGTAATGTCCTGTTTTCATTCCCCCTAGAAGGAAAGTTTCTCTGGAGTTGAGCAATATAAATTTTAAAAAGAAGGAACTTTAAAAATAAATTCTAAAAACTATACTCAGATATTTTATAAACAAGCAAAATGCAAATTATCTTTCAAATTAGTGAACTTTTTAAAAGGCACTACTGGAGTCCAAAATTGCATGCTTAAAACTTTGGCTCACACAGAGGGACAAATGAGGCCCCCTGTGCATTTTCATAAAATCTATTTTTTTGGAACACAGCCAGGCCCTTTCATGCATGTGTTGTTTACGATTGCTTTCATGCTGCAATAGCAGACATAAGTAGTTGCCGCAGAGATCGTTTAGCCCACAAAATCTAAATATTTACTGCATGGTCCTGTGCATAAAAAAACTTGTGGACCCACCCCCAAACTGTGGTGGGAGGCATGGTTTTGGAGTCAGAAGTGGGTGTGGGTTAGAATTCCAACAGAAGATCAACTTAAGCCTTCTGGCCGCAATATCCTCATCTGCAAAACGGTAAAAACATCATGTTCTTAGGATGCTATTGTGATGTTTCCACAAAATTAGATTATGAAGAAAGGATGAAGCACATAATAGACACAGAAACGGAGTTCCCATTCCCCTTCAGCTACAGCAGATGCTGAGTGGTGCTTTCATATAGGAGGTAATGCTGTAGAACACAATTGGACTGCATACAGCAATTTATGAAGGTATGGCTTATTGATCACTCTGTCAGGTCACAGGAAGATGTTCCTATTGGTGACAACCACTGAAACATTTTGGGTAATTTGGGTAATTTGCAGAGTGTTTAGAACTAACATGGCGCTTTTCAAATTTTGGTACTTTGAGTTTAATTTTGAAACACTCTAAACAGATAAGCATTTATTTCTTATAATTCTTTCCACTTTCCTCTGGCAGTATCCTCACAGATTTATAAGTAGACACAGGTCCAAGTGGAACAATAGAGAAGCATCTGGACGCAGCAAACTGAACATGTGTAGATACAAGCATGCAGGCGTCAGCCACCCACTACCGAGATGCAGTGGACTTCCTCGCAGACAGTCGGTCCTGTGCTGGGAAGTCTTTCAGGGGGATGGTTAAGCCAAGATGAGAAAAGATGGGAATAGAGAGACCCACAGCTACATGATCAAGATCTAACAGTCAAAAGAATAAGCTCTAATACTATCAGGTTTTGGTGCCCTGGGAGAGAAGCTAATTACAAAGTTGTACTAGATATTTGGGGGAAATAGAAATTAGGGAAAAACAACTAAAAATAAGATAAAATCTATCTTGATTATTGTCTCTCTCGTAATAAGCATGAACTTCACAGATAAGGACCCAGAGAAATTAAACTATGACAAAAACATTAGCTATGGGGGCTAGTGTTCTGGCATAGTCAGCTAATCAATGGAGCATCCCACATCGAAGTGTAGGTTCAAGTCCCAGCAGCTCTGCTTCTAATCCAGCTCCCTGTTAATGTACCTAGGAAAGCAGAGGATGATGGTCCAAATACTTGGGCCCTTGCCACCCATATGGGAGACCTAGATGGAGCTCTGGGCTCCTTGCCTCAACTTGGACCAGCCCCTGTCATTGTGGCCATCTGGGGAGTGAACCAGTGGATGGAAGATCTATCAATCTGTCTGTCTCTTTTTCTGTCACTCTCCCTTTCAAAAAATACATTTTTTTTTTTTAAAATTCAACTATGGAGGAAGGGGGAGGTGGGAGTAGTAGCAGCAACAGCATTACACGATTTCCCACACTGATGGCAAAACAGTCCCTAAACTGGGATGAATTCCCAGGCTACTACTATTATTTCCAGCTCTGAGATCTATCACTGGGCACTGGGACAAAGGAAGTTATCAACCTAACAGAAGTCTCTTTGCAGAGAGGGGGTGGGTAAAGGATGGGCTCAGAGGCCCAGGGTGTGCCACCCACCTCTGCACTGCTCTAAAAATTCCCAAAGTAAATTTATCAAACCAGCTCCATAAACATCTTTACTAAGACATCAGTCACTTTGTATTTCAAGTGGAAATTCAGAGCAAGAAGCCAAGGTCAAACATCCACATACGCATAGACGTGAGAAATTAGGAGTACTACTGCTTGGCAGAATAAATTATGATCAGGTTGTCAAACAGTCTTCTAATGTTCTATGTATTATAAAGTTTTATTGTTCCTTTTATAATCATTATCATTATATTAGTATTCCCAAAAGTCAATCTCATTTTCCTTGAATGATTATCAAGATAGGGAAGTTAATAAGCCTCCCCAAGCTGTTGGTGGAAGGTAAAAAAATGAAAATCCAAAACAATTACTAACTTCTTACAGAAATTATTACAGAAACCAAACACTGAATGCACACAGGACATACATGCAAATAGGAAAATGCTAACCAAGATACCAGGTACTCAAACTAATTATATGTAATTTGCTTGAATGACTGGTTGTTCTGTTTTTAACAAACTCCATATGCACCTTCATAAACCTGTGAGCAGCATCAACAGTATCTGGAACAACCACCAAGAACTGGAAACCACTATACTTAGTGAAATAAGCCAGTCCCAAAAAGACAAATACCATACGTTCTCCCTGATCTGTGGCAACTAATAGAGTCTAGCTAAACAGGTAATCTATAGAAGAGAAACTGACACTTTGAGAGGCAATGATTTTGAACAGCCCTTGTCTTGACTGTTGAGTAACAATTCTTTTTTTTTTTTTAATACTATTTGTTTCACTCTTAACTTGGTGTATGGTTAATTTTATGAGTATAAAGTTAATTGAGGAGCCAGTGCTGTTGGCATAGCGGGTAAAACCTCCACCTGCAGTACCAGCATCCCATATGGGCACTGGTTTGAGTCCTGGCTGCTCCACTTCCAATCCACCTCTCTACTATGGCCTGGGAAAGCAGTAGAAGATGGCCCAAGTCCTTGGGCCCCTGCAACCACATGGGAGACCCAGAAGAAGCTCCTGGTTCCTGGCTGCAGACTGGTGCAGCTCGGGCCATTGCAGCCAACTAGGGAGTGAACCAGCGGATGGAAGGCTTCTGTCTGTTTGTCTCTCTCTCTCTGCCCAACTCTGACTTTCAAATAAATAAATAAATAAAATAAAAAATTTTTAAAAAGTTAATAGAACATGGTGATTCATTGTAAATCACCATGTTCCTAAAGTTGTAATTACGAAATATATGGTTTGTATTCCTTAAACAAAAGGTTTCTGAGAGGAGGAAATAAAGTTAATTGAAAATAGATCTTTGTAAAAAATAAGAATGGGAATAGGAGAGGAGGAAGAAGTGTGGGAGTGCAGACAGAGGTAGGATAGGGTGGAAAGAATAACTATGCTCCTAAATTTTTATATATGAAATGCATGATGTTTGGATACCTTAAATAAAAGATTTCTAGGTAAAAAACAAAAACAACTCTTTTCTGAAGACATTTACGATGGTCTTCAGTAGCAAACCACCAAGCGTCCACCAAGCCTTTTCTCTTCCTGGGGTGGGAGACCCTAAACACTGAAACCCTTAGATGAGGAAGATCCTTCATTAAGCACTAAGGCTTCACAGAACTCAGCATATATAGATGGGTCCCACATGGTCATTTGGGATAGCAGCGTCCAACCTCCTCCGAAGGCTTGGGTGAGCTCTGGCATTCTCTGCAGGGCTTGCTTTTCCAGAAAGGTTGAAGAAAAGGGGTGAGAGATAAGTATGGCAACATTGCTTAGAGTCACATGAAGGGCTACAGTTTACATGCAATTTTATGTCACTGCATCCCAGGGCAATTGTAAAGCCTCAGGGCAGAAGCTTTATCTTGTAGGTTTACTTTTGGAATATTCTAAATAGAGAAGATTCTCTCACACCACATCTCCCAGTCGGACACAGAGGTTATGGGAAGGCTGGGCAGAAGGCTGCTCCTGGGCAGTGGCAGTGAACAGAACGCTTTTCGGTGCCAGTATCAGCAAATACTGAGTACACAGCTGCTGTTAATGTAAATTATCCAAATTGAGACAAAGGAGAACCAGCAGAGAACATGCCTTTTTCCTCCTTTTTTGTTCTCAGTTTTATAAAAGTCAACTTCAATTAAGCCATTCGACCCCACTTCCTCTGAAAAAGAAAACGAGTTTTCCTGTAGTTTATTGTCAGAGGAATTAGGCAACTAAGAAACTCACTCTGAACTCTAGTTGCAATTTTCAAACAAATAATTAGAAATTTAAATAAGCCAAGACACTAGAGATATCTTCTCTAAGTGCATAGTTCAGCTACTTACAGGCCATTGTGTGGTAAATGCTGGGCCAGTACTGACCGCTGTCTCTTTTCAGCCATACTCGGATGGTTCTGTGGAAAAAAGATGACAGACAAGGGTGTCTTTACTAATTTTATCTTCTTTTTGTTCAAGGAAAACTGAATTTGTAAGTTTTCGATATTATTTCGTAACTAATCTTAGAAAATCATTTGGATGTATTAGGCAAATACATACACACATTTATATACATACATAGTATATTAGATACACAGCAAATACACATCTATGTGTATATGCAGAAAATACATAGACACATAGTATATAGTTTCATATAGTGTCATATATAGTAAGTTATGAAATACCTGGAAGTCAGAATTTCTAATTATTTTAATGCTATGGAAATGTTCATCACATGCAAAGGAAACCAACTATTGAAGGCTTTTCTAGTAAAAGCAACTTGTGTGAACTTGGCCGCTGGACTGTCTGAACAGGAGCCACTGAAGAAATCTGTAGATATAAACGGAAGGAACATGCCATGGAGAAGTGGGAGCTAGCAGGAAGAGAGGAGCTGCACAGACAGCAGAGCCCCCCGCATCGCTCATTCATCCGTGGCTCTCAGTCTCCACGCCCCTGGAGGAAATCATTCCCCACCAGGTGTCTGGGCCCCCGTTTCATCAGAACATGCACAGGGTGATGAGGAAATCCTGTGCATATGCAGGAAAATGACAAACGATCAAAACAGTCCAAGTGCACCGTTCGGGTTTATTACAAAGAACAGAATAACAGGAACAGTGCAGCCCCCGCTCTTGGCCCACAGAACCTCATGGAGCTCCCGGCTCTTCCTTGTCTGCATCCCTTGAGCACCCACAGATTCCTCTGGTGCTCGCCCTGCTGCGCCTTTGTAATTATAATTCTTACTGTCCTCACTGTCAACTCTGACAGCCATTTTTATACTAATAGCAACCTAGATTCTGGCACACAGTAGGTGCCAAATAAAAGTTTACAACTTAGACTGACATACATTAAATGTCAGTTCAATATATCTCCACTTTGTTTAGTCCATGGAAAGTAAAACTGTTCTATGGGACAAAAATTAGAATCATGGTTGCTTATTGGGGAAGAGAAGGACAGAGTGCAGAAGGACTTAAGGGAACATCCAAGGGAAGTGGCAGGGCTCTGGAAGTTCGTTATTTTGGGTATACACATTGACTAGAACCTTCTAAGTTTACTTAAATTATGTACAGACTACTATATTTGAATAAAAGTAAATAATAACCAGCAAGTTGACCTTCATTCATCCAAATAAATATGACGACTCCACATCACAGTAGGCATATAGCTATACTTGAACTGGATGTAAGCTCTAGGGCTGATGCAATCTGATCATGCCTCCAGATCCAACTACTGATTTACATGAAATACATACGCAGGAACATGCTAAACACCACCATAAACGCACGTTCAGCAAAAGCAAGAGTGTACACAAATGATCCTGATTCTTCTACAAATAATTTGCAAGGGAGAAAAATAGAAATGAGGTACAAACTGATAAGAAAAGAGGCTTAATAGATATATCAAGCAATTACAATGTATAGACATATTTGGATCTAATTAAAGCAAACAGGAACAGTTACTTGGGTTAGCTGTTCAGATACCCACATCCCACATTGTGGTACCTGGGTTTAATTCCTGGCTCCAGCTTCCTGCTAATGCAAACATTAGCAGCAGTAATGTCAACTAACTGAGTTTTTCACACCCACAAAGAGATCTGGTCTAAGTCCCTGGATCCTGGCGTTGGCCCAGGTCCAGCCCCAGCCATTGTGGGCTTTTGGGAAGTGAACGAGTGAATAAGAGTGCCCTCTTGCTCACTCTCTCTGACACTCAAATGAAACAAAAAATTAAACCCCCCCAAAAAAAACCTTCAAAAATATATAAATTATTATGAAACAACTAGAAATATAAACACTGATCAGATATTTGATACTAAATATTACTGTCAAATTTTTAGGTATAATAATGGTGCTTCTGTCTTGTTTTATGTCTAAGAAGTAAAATACAATTCCTACACCACACTGTCCCTCCTTTGTCCTCAACATGACCACCACAGTCTAGGGCTCTCATCTCCCACACAGCTGTCAGTCTCCATCACACTGGTCCATCCCCAGTGAATCGATTGCCAGAGATGTCTCCCAAGGAGCCACTTGCATCAAACAGCTCCTATCCCCAGCATCTGCCAGTGGTTGTCTCAAATCCTAGGTTCAGCTGACAGATTTAGTTCCTCTGACACCCCAAACCAGACTCTGCATCCCCTAATTCCCCAAGTATGTCCATCACAGGCTATGCCCTAAGCCCATAGGCCTTATCAGCCTACCAAAAACTCTTCTCTCCAGACAGCACTTTTCTGGGTAGATGACAGATGGATACCATTTGAGCACAATTCCGTCATCTAAGAGTCAATGGGAGGGGCCGGCACCTTGGCATAGCAGGTAAAGCCACTGCTTGGGACACCGGCATCCCATACGGGTGCCGATTAGAGACCTAGCTGCTCTACTTCCAATCTGGCTCCCTGCTAATGTGTCTGGGAAGGTAGCACAAGATGGCCCAAGTGCTTGGGTCCCTGCACCCACATGGGAGACCCAGAAGTTCTAGGCTTCCAGGTTCAGCCAGGCCCAGGCCCAGCTTTGTGGCAATTTGGGGAGTGAACCAGCAGATGGAAGATCTCTCTGTGTCTCTGTCTTTGTCTCTCTGTCTCTCCCACTCTCTCTGTAACTCTTTTTTTTTTTTTTTTAAGATTTATTATTTTATTTCAAAGTCAGAGTTACACAGAGAAGAAGCGGAGAGAGAGAGAGAGAGGTCTTCCCCAAGTGGTTGCAACGGCTGGAGCCAGGAGCCAAGAGCTTCTTCTGGGTCTCCCACGCAGGTGCAAGGGCCTAAGGACTTGGGCCATCTTCCACTGCTTTCCTAGGCCACAGAAGAGAGCTGGATCAGAAGTGCAGCAGCCAGGATTTGAACCGGTGTCCATATGGGATGCTGGCACCACAAGTGGTGGCTTCACCCACTATGCCACAGCGCCGGTTCCTGTAACTCTTTCGAATAAATAAATTTTTTTTTTAAAAAAAGAATCTACTGGAGCTTATAATGAGGATTCTTAAGTCTGACCAACAAATTATGTTGAGTATATTGTATATTACTTAAACCAGAATCCTTCTCGCATGCATACATTTCAGCATGGGGGATAAAACCAAAAAAATTGCAGTAAGTGAATGGCCAAGTCCTGGCTAAGCACTTAATCTGTCCAAGGATTCTCATGCCCTTCCAAATGCACAGTAACAATGGACAAGACACTTGAAGATCAAAGCTTCATGCAGGGCCACATACACTTACTCACTGCATTTGTGTGAGCCACTGAACCTGACAACCACCTATCTGTTAGCCCTTTTTAAGTGTAAGGAAGAATAGAATCCTGATGTGTTGTCAAAACTTTCACATCAATCCCAAAAGTCTTGGGTCATGAATGCATAGGTAGCTCAGAGGGTTCTGTGGCATGTGCTCTGCCTCTGTACTCTTAGAGAGGACACTATCCAGAATTCTCATGGGAGGAGGAAATCTTAACGATCATTCATTTCACTCAACAAGTCATTTAACTCGGAATGGTCAAAACTGAAATTTCCCATAGCTTCAGAATGAAATCAATGTAGCCCAAGGTCAAAACAGAAGTGATTTAGACTCCAGTATTTTGGAACATATTATTTCCTTTGGAGGAAAAATATGAGCGTATGATTCAGTCTGCACAAATTGGACTCATGCTAGAACCCACCTAACAGACTAGGAAATTAGCAAGGTTTGCATGATCTCTCACAGTATTTAGTTGGAAAATTGTTGACCACACCCATGATGAAAGAAGTCCATGCTTGTTTGGGAATCAGATTCCAAATTAAGCACTCAACCTTGATGGTTGGTGCTCTCCATTCACACTTTCTATCTGGAATTCTCTCTCATCTCTCTTCAAACCAGATCGTTCCTCCTCCCTAAAACTTTCCACTTCCAAGAATAAATTTATCCAATGTTAAGTTTAACCCCTAATATGCTAGCCTGCCTAATATCCTATGGATCAAACAGAGTTGCCTTATTTCTATGAGTAATATAGGAATTTGTTTTGTGTTATATTCAGAATATTTCTCCTTGGTTTAGAAAATGGTTGTAAAAACTGGCTCAAATTAGGCCATTTATTTAAAAAAAAATCACAAGTTCTAGACTGAAAAACCTATTCCAACACTGGAAACAAAATCTGCTATTCAGTAAGTTGAAAGCAACACAGTAATACAGTTTACTAACATTTTATAGTAATAAACTATTAAAAACTCAAGGGTGATATTAATAAACATTTAATCTCTAACCTGTCAAGATCAGATAGTTTTATTGTTACATCAACCGCAATACTGTCTATCTAGATGAATGTCTAAGCTGATCTTTCCACTAAGATAAAAGAATTTAATTTTTCCTTTCCTTTAGTAGTTTAACAACTTTACACCATACATCTAAACTAATTTTATATTTTTCCTTCTATTTATTCCACTGATTTTTCTAGTGGCTGAATTTCTTTGCCATTCCAAAACCATGCCAATCTGAAAAAACAAAGTCTTTTCTTAACACATCAACCTTAGAACCAAAACATGTTCATTCTTTTCCAAGCTCTATTTTAAGTTTTTTTTAAAACAATAGTCTGACATTTTTCCAGAAGGTATGTAGGAAATGTGTCATTTCTTTCAGAGCCTTAATAAACACTCTTCAGACTTCCCCAGGCTACTGTGCAGGCCTTCTGCCATAGGTTCCTTTGCCCTTCTAGTTGAAGAAGTAGAGTCTTACTCATAGCTGTAATATTGTTCATGGACAGATTAGGTATCTTCACATAAGACTATAATGTTATACATGTGTAACTACAGGGTACACACTCTACTACCTAGCTTCAAAATATACTACAAAGCTATACTAATCAAAACAGCATAAAAAAAAAAACAGCATGACACTGGCATAAAAACAGACATACCAATGGAACAGAATAAAAACTTAGAAGTAAACCTACAAGTCTAAGAACACAAACTAGGGAAAGAATAGTTGCTTCAATGACACTAGAAAATTGGATATCCACATGTAGAAGAATGAAACTGTAGTACCCCAACCATGTCTCACAATATACAAAAGTCAACTTAAAATGGGTTAAAGGCTCAAATGTAAGACCTGAAGCTATGAAACTGTTAGGGCAAACATAGGGGAATGTTTCAGGACACTGGAATGGGCAAAGGAAATTTTGGGTAAGACCTTGAAAGCACAGGAAACAAAAGTAAAAATAAGCAAGTGAGATTATATCAAACTGAAATGATTCAACCCAGCACATGAAACAATCAACACAGTGAAGAGATAACACACAGAATGCTAGAAAATACTTGAGAGCTGTACACTGGTATGGAGTAAGTATCTAGAATACATAAGGAACTTCCTAAATAGCACTCTGGCCTCAGAATCAGCCCTAAAGGCATTCGGAGCTGGCTGAAAAGCCCATGAGAGTATTTCAGGCATGGAAAGCCAAGACACTCTGGCAAAAGATCTCTGTGAGTGAGATCCCAGTGGAAAGAACAGGTCTTCAAAGAAGGAGGTACCTTTCTCTGAAGGGAGGAGAGAACCTCCACTTTGACTATGACCTTGTCTAAACAAGATAAGAATCGGAGAACTCAGAGGGCTTCCATAGCCTTGGAAACTCATGACTGGAGCATAGGGAGATTACTGATGCCATAGACAGGAGTGTCAATTGGTAAAGTCAACAACAGGAGTCACTGTGCACTTACTCCTCATGTAGGATCTCGGTCCTTAATGTGCTGTGCATTGAGATTTAATGCTATAACGAGTACTCAAACAATATATTTCACTTTGTGTTTCTATGGGGGTGCAAACTGTTGAAATCTTTACTTAATGCATACTAAACTGATCCTCTGTAAAAAAAAAAAAAAAAAGAAAAGAAAAGAAAAGAAAAGAAAAGAAAAGAAATTATCAACTCCCAACTTGACTCTCACTGGGATTAAACATGACAATAGGTCTGATCTGATTTCATCATCATTTAAAAAAAATCATCTATTATTTTTCACTTTATGTTTCTGTGTGGGAGCAAACTGTTGAAATCCTTACTTAATGTATACTAAACTGATCTTCTGTATATTAAGATAATCGAAAATGAATCTTGATGTGAATGGAAGGGGAGAGGGAGTGGGAAAGGGGAGGGTTGTGGGTGGGAGGGACGGTATGGAGGGGAAGCCATTGTAATCCATAAATCGTACTTTGGAAATTTATATTCATTAAATAAAAGTTAAAAAAAATTAACAATAAAAAAAATAGAATACATAAGGAACTCAAAAAAATTCAAAAATTATTGTTTTAAATAGTTCAGATGAAAAATTTGTTAAAGTATTACTTTGAGGGGATGGGCAAAGAACAATCGAAAACAACAATGAAATGCCATTTCTTGGGCTCTCATAACTTTTGTCAGCACTGTAAATTAGAACTAACTAACTCCTTGGCAAAAATTTTGTTCCATATAGTGAAAGATATAATGATAATAATAACAATATCAGTAATGACAACTGCAATTATGATAAATTTTAATTCAAGAATTCCAGGCTTGGTAATTGGTTCTAAAGAAATTATTTAATGGGAAAAAACAGAATGACACATAAAAAGAAGTACATTTAAGCATCACTCAAGAAGTAAATATTGGGGAAGAAATGTAATGAACTGTGTTAATGAGTGATGTAGTGACTCAAAAATCTTATATAGCCATTAATGACAGTTATGAAGACCTAAAGCCATGAGAAAATGGCAGAACATAAAATTGCATTATTAAATTACATAAACATGTGGCATCAGGCTGGGCAGGGCAGATGGGAAGTTAATATGGGGCAGGAGGAGGGTGAGAAGAAGGGAACACACCTACAAGGCAGCCAATGACTTTGGTTCTTCGTGGGAGGCTGAGGACTTGGAGAGCTGAAGGGTCCATTCATGACCTCCCCAGAAGCAGTAACTAAATACCTAGCAATGAGCTCTAGGGTGCTCAGGGACTTACTTTGTGGCTATCTGAAGTTCTAAATGTAAAAATGTTCCACTCCCTCTGAGTGTGTCTGTTAAGTTGTCACCATGGAGACACCTTTGATGTGAACTCACACCTTGGGTCAGGCTGGAGAGTCTGTGGTATGTCCTGCCCCCAGTGGGCGATCCACCACATCCATGGAGGTCAGTGCAGAGGAGTGAAGGAGCCCTGACGCCAACAAAAAGACAAGCCTGAATACAGTGGCTAGAGGTGTCTGGGTGGACTGGGGCCTTGAAAGTATCATTTGCAAAGGGGCAGAGAGCTGAGGGCAAGGCTGCAGAGCTGGGCAAAGAAATCAGATGCAGAGAGGCAGGGAAAAGAAGACACCCAAAAGGCACCGGGCTCTCCACCCTAAAAGATACAAGGCAGTAAACTATGCCTCTTCATAAACACGAGTCCCTGCTTAGCTGCTTACAAGTTCACAGCCGTGTACTGTGGCGGTGGCACAGACAAGGCTGCTTACTGAAATCTAGACACACATCAGGGCTCATGAGAAGCTGGTGGTCTGTTGAGGAAGAGACACCACATCTTCAGGGAGATGACACGCACCTCTGCCTCCATGTTATGCTCCAGGAGGCAGAAGCAAGAAGAGAAACAGTACAAAAATCATGTAAATCTACATCAGTGTTGCATCACATTGTCTGGACTCCATTTAGTTGTTCTGTCCAATTGTGTTTATTTTATCAGGAGACAGTGACAATCTACATTCATTCAAAGCAAAGCAACAGGAGCTGGCACAGCGGGTTAAACCACCGCTTTAGGACACCAGCATCCCATACTGGAGGACTGGTGTGAGTCCCAGGAGCACTGCCTCTGATCCAGTTTCCTGCTCATGCCTCCGAGAAGGCATAGGACAGCTCCAGCACTGGGCCCCTGCCGCCCACGTGGGAGACCTGGGTGGAGTTCCTGGCTCTTCGTTTAAAAAAAGCAAAGCAGCTCATAGATAAACAGTAAACTTTAAAAAATTAATAAAATAAATAATAGAAAAGAAATATATATGACTCGATTCCCCTATTTTATCCTCCAAAGCAATCATTCATAAACAATAAAGAAAAAAATGGAGCATTAAATTACTTTTTTCCAAAAAATAACACCAGAACATGGCAAAGTTCAGGTGTTTACACTTCAAAGCTTCCTCTTAGCTGGAAGAAATCCTGACTTTTCTGCTAACTAGGAATGGTGAGCCACCGAATCTAGTTATAATGAGCGGTACCCTTTTAGAATGCCTGTGGCAGTTACTTTACCAAGTGTGCTCAATTCTTCCTCTCTCCTCACACCCACGCTCTTTATGAGGTGGCTTTGCCGCTCTTCCCATCAAGAGGTAGAATCCATTTCTCTGAATATGAGTGGCTGGTGATGCTCTGGCCAGTAGAGTGCGCTGAAGTCAGTACTGAGCACAGGGGCCAAGCCTGCTCGCATTCCCTCTCCTGGGAGCCTGCCAAGTCAGAGGAACTAGAGGGTGTTGGACCGTGAGCCACAACATGAAAGACAGCTAGCTGGGGTGGCGCTGTGGCGCAGCGGGTTAACACCTTGGCCTGAAGCTCCGGCATCTCACAGAGGCGCCAGTTCAAGACCCAGCTGCTCCACTTCAGATCCAGCTCTCTGCTATGGCCTGGGAAAGCAGTAAAAGATGGCCCAAATCTTTGGGCCCCTGCCCCCATGTGGGAGACCCGGAAGAAGCTCCTGGCTCCTGGCTTCGGATTGGCGCAGCTCTGGCCATTGCAGCCAATTGGAGAGTGAACCAACGGATGGAAGACCTCTCTCTTTCTCTCTCTGCAACTCTTTCAAATAAATAAACAATCTTAAAAGAAAGAAAGAAAGAAAGAAAGAAAGAAAGAAAGAAAGAAAGAAAGAAAGAAAGAAAGAAAGAAAGAAAGAAAGAAAGAAAGAAAGACAGCTAGCTGTCCCAGCTGAAATCATCCTCCAGCCTGTAGCCAGCTAAGCCCCAAACACGTGAACGAGACCAGCTAAGGTCAGCAGATCTGACCCACAGCTGATCACAAGCATCGGTGAGCCCAGTGAAGACCAGGGCTGCCCAAGTGACCCCGTAGGCTCATGAACAGTAATGAATACCAAGCTGCTCTAAGCCAGTGAGTTCTGAGGTGGTCTGATACACAGCAGGGGCTAACTGACACAATGCCATCTATTCCAAATAAGTAACATACCCTCAAGACGACTTAGGAATCTAATCTTGAAATTAAAAATAAAAGTGTCATGATTTCAAAGCACTTAGGAAATAAGTAACCCCACATTAACTCTCTCTCTCTCTTTTTTAAAGACTTATTTATCTGAAGGTCAGAGTTACACAGAGAGAGGAGAGGCAGAGGGGAGGGGGGAATCTTCTCTCCAATGGTTCAATCCCATGGCCGCAACAGCTGGAGCTGAGCTGATCCAAAGCCAGGAGCCAGGAGCTTCTTTCGCATCTCCCATTTGGGCACAAGGGCCCAAGAAGTTGGGGCATCTTCTACTGCTTTCCCAGGCCATAGCAGAGAGCTGGATTGGAAGAAGAACAGCCGGGATTTGAACCGGCACCCATATGGGATGCCAGCACTGCAGGTGGTGGCTTTACCTGCTACACCATAGTTCTGGCCCCCTACATTAACTCTCAATTGAAACAAGAGTGTAGCATTCTCAATTTGCATAGACACTAATTTGAGTCTCTGGAATCTAAAGAAGTTACTGGAGAAATATAAATGAAGTTGTCACTCTTGAACAAGAAATAGGGGAAATTCAAAACTTTGAGAGGAATGGAATTAAAAGCAACGTTATTTTGGTGCAAAAACTTTTTTGAAATCCATGTGTAATTTTTTAAAATATGCATTTCCCTTATCTTTATAATGAAAAAAACTATGCATGGATTTCAAATCTTTATTATACCACAATGAACTCATTTTTTAATTCCATTTTCTACAAAGCTTTTGAAGAACTTTTGTACAATGAGGTTTTTCACCCTATCTACTAAGGATAATAATTCTGGATGTTCTATAATTTTCTTAAGGTAGAAACATGAAAAGTGTATGTAACACCACACCAAGTCCTTGGGCCCCCACACCCATATGGGTGACCTGGAATAAGCTCCTGGCTCTGGATCAGCACAGCTCCAGCCATTGTGGCCAATTGGGGAGTGAACTAGCAGATGGAAGATTCTCTCTCTCTCTCTCTCTCTCTCTCTCTCTCTCTGCCTCTCCTTCTCACTCTGAGTAACTCTTACTTTCAAATAAATAAATAAATCTTTTTTAAAAAAGACCACAGTTCTGATTTAAGACTGCAATTTTATTGGAAGGACACTGTCACTGATATGCTAAAACATATGTCTGGAAATCAAAGAGAGTAGATGGACTTTTTTAATCTCTTCCAGCCCCATTGTTGGAATCACAAGAGTTAATTAAAAGCAAGTTTAAAATATACTTTAGAGAACTGCCAAGTTTATTAAGCCTTATCTGTTCAAGCTACTATATAGTAGGAACAAAGATGGAATCAAAGGATGATTTTTTTTCCTCCAAAAAGAACTGTCTCTCAAACCAGGAAGCATTTATGATCAATATCTTCAAATCTGTAATTCCACATGGACATAAATACATTTGAGTTCAATACACATTTTTCAGTACATATTATTGGTATGAGTACCCTGAAAATCACGCCCAGGCGGCTGGCATTGTGGCACAGTGGGGTTAAGTTGTCACCTGTGGCGTTGGCATCATATGGGTGCTGGTTCACATTCTAGCTGCTCCACTTCCGATCCAGCTCCCTGCCAGTGCCCTAGAAAAGCAGCAGATGGGGCCCCTGCCACCCACGTGAGATACCTGAATGAAGCTCCTGGCTCCTGCTTTCAGCCTGGCCCAGCCCTGGCCGTGTGGCCATCTGAAGAATGAACCAGTGGATGGAAGATCTCCCTCTCTGTAACTCTGACTTTTAAATAAATAAATAAATAGTTCGAAGAAGGAAAATTATGTCCATGCTTTGATACATGGACTCAAAGGCAAATATTTCTGATAAAATTACGTGGTCAAGTTCTATCTCACCTGAAACAATAGCATTTTTAAAATTTAATATATTTTGAAAACTTTTCAAGAAACACCCAATCACATTAAAACAACAGAAGTGATTTTAGCATCTTTAAACTTTCAACTGACATTTAGAGATTACTCAATTAAATAAAATGAGAATTTCATAGTATATTATACATTACAAATTAAGTCCAAAGTCTTGATTTCTTTTAAGCTCTGGGCAAATGGTAATTTTGAGGAAATGTTATTTTTTAGTTGCTCTTAGGGATGCTGGTGTTACTTCATATTCTGAAAAACCTCCAAACATTTCTCTCACTTATAGAAAAGGATATTTGTTTTTCCTATTCTGAGAGTATATCCAAAGAATACAGACAAAAAAAATTAATTCTGGTTCCCTACATGGTTTCTGTAATTTTGAGATGTTAGTCTGAAAAAGAGAGAGAATAATATGACCCTCAGTGAATCTATTTTTATCAAATAAATGGCAACTTTCTTCTAGCCAGTGCTCTGGAACTTGGTTCCTTCCGCAGAAAGGAGTCTTTCTCCTTTGGTAACAGAGAAGGAACACATGAGCCTGTTACTGCACCGAGCTTCTAAACTAAAAGGCACAGAAAACAGCCTCTTTTTGTAAAAGAAAGATGACTAGCTGGGGAAACTACAAACGACCATTCCTAACTGCAACCTACTGGGCGCCTTCTAGGGTCCGTGACATTGGTGAGTCAGCTGATTTCCTCACAGAGAGGAAGGTCCCCGGGTGACCACAGCGTCTGCACCACCTGCACGGGTAATATGTCTCCAGAAGTCAGATGCCAGATCATTTATCCAAGAAGTCTGCTTTCTGAATAAAAGAACCATTCCTACTGTACTCTTTTCACCACTGGCATCAACATGGTTTCTTGTAACTCTTATTGCCACAAAGAAGTCTGAAGTCCATTCCAAGCACTGCAGGCAAGAGGGGTCTAGACAGGGTACAGGAAGTGCAGGGTCCATACAACATTCTTAAGTTAAAAAAAAAAAAAATCTCAAACTCTTTCCACAGTCTAGAAGTCTTGAAACAAGCTTAAAGAAGCACAGTTTGAGGCAGTAAAGAAGAATGGCCTATTTTTAATTCTGTTCTATGCTTCCTTATTCCCAATAGTTCTGTTGACTGAGCCAATCAAACCAGCACGTGAAACAATGCTACGAGCATTACACTGTTTTAGGTATTGAAACTTTTCAAACGTCACCATTTAATCAGTAAAGACAAACACATAAATGAGAACCATTAATAATATACCATGGTAAGAGGGAGTTAACGGAAGGAAGCGGGAGTATGGAAGGTGGGCTGGGGATTTGGCAAAGATTGCCTGAGAAGGGATGACATTTAACAAGTTTGCATGGATAGTGAGTGAGTCAAGCACACAAAACAGAGAAGAGCACAGTGGTAGGAAGCCTTTTAGGGGTACTGCAGGTATCCCTGGAATTGCTTACTAAAGGGTGTTCTCCACAAATCATAGCCTAGAACCCAACATGTACTCCATCAATACCACTTGCACTCCAAGCACCCCTTGCTTCCCATCAGGTTGCACAGATGGACTCTGTTGATGGAAGGCAGGCAGATCAAATACCAAGAGGATGAGGAGGACAGGGAAAAGCTCAAATAGACGACTATCACCTCAGAGTTCTCTAAGAACAATCTGCTGGACCTTCTTAAAGGTAACCATTCTTAGTAAACTACCATATCGTCAACAAAGAAAAATGAATACTTGAAAATATTATTTCACTATGAAGTTTGACAAAAGCACATCATTAAACCGATGTCTATTTGTTCACAATATCTCAACTCAGAAAGGTTTGCTAAGTACACAATGAAGAGAGGGAAGGAAATTCTTGAATTCTAGAAATAAATACCATTCACTGTATTATGATGTGCTTCCCATGAAAAAATTGACAGACTATTAAAGTTAATGCCTACAACACAGCAATGGTTGAGTATCAATCAGCTAGTGGCTAGTTATGAAGGAGATGACATATGACCTGCCCTATGGAGATACAGACCACATAGGAAAGTAAGAATAAACACAAAGCAACAATAACTAATATCTGATTGTAAGTAACTAAGCATAATGGGTAAGATATTGTAAGCATTGAAGAAAACTCATAAAAAACATGATAGGCTGGTGCTGTTTTGGATAGTACTTTGGATTCTCCCAAAGACCCATGTACTGGGGGGCTTGGTGCCCAAAGTCTTACATTAATGTTAATGGATTAATGCTCATGGTTAATAGACTCAGGGTGGAGACTTGATCCAACCATAGGATGACAGTGGGGCCTTTGGGAAGTGACTGGATTGGATTGGATTCTTAGGGTAAAGACCCAAGGTCAGATCATGCTGGCTGAGAGAGAAACAGATGGACATGGATGATGCACATCTTCCTGTTTCTCTGCTTCCTGGTTCACCAGGTGATTGTTCCTCCTCCAAGTTCTAACCTCATAAGTCCCAAAGGGTCCCAATGGGACTGCCCAACTTTGGCCTTTGAACTTCCTCAACTGTAAGCTGAAATAAACCTTCTTTCCTTCTAATTCATCTCAGGAATTTTAAATCTAAAGCAAGCTGACTAATACAGCTGGGGAGAATTATTTAATGGAGGAGGTACAACTTGAATGAACCTGTTTCATAGGGGTTTGAATATGGGAAAGAGGGGATGGGAGGAGCCTGGTGGAGGTAGGCACATGAACAAAAGCGTCCAGGTGGGAAACGTACCAGATATTGATGGGCAGAGACTACAGTGGCTTTCCTGGATATGAGGAACCACTAAGAAGTGAGAAATAAAGATGGAAATAAAGCCGGGCAGGAACCAATTAGTTATAAGGTCCCCAAAGTACTTTTATAGTCATGATGAAATAAGGAGTTAATGAAATGTTATGGGCAGGAAAAAGACATGATAAAAGCCATGTTGAAGAGATGAGCCTGGCAGTACAGTTTCAAGTAGGGCATTCCTGGACTCTGGGAAATGGGTTAATATGATGCTGCAGTAATTGAGGTTTAAAAGAGGATGGGGACAAGCCAAGCCCTAGGATAATTACAGGCAACCATGCAGAAAAGAATTATCAAGGCAGACCTGACACTGCTGCCCTTGGGAAGGCCTGCTTGGCCCTTGTCAAGTGTCTTGGACTTTGGATTTGCAAAGGGTTCTCACCATTTTTCAACTTGTAAGAGAGGCCTGTTGTGCTTAATGTTTACACAAAATACGTGGCTTATGCTGAACACTTGCTTTTCTTCTGGGGCTTTAAAATTTTGGCACACACCAGGAGGAGGGTGCCTATAGAATCAGACCCCCATAGAAACCCTGATTATTGAGTTTCTAATAACCTTCCTTGATACACAGTGTTTCACCCATGTTGTCACAACTAAGTGCTGAAAGACTTTAGCATGTCCTGTATGAGTCCACAATGACAAGATTCTTGGAAATTCATGCCAGTTTCCTCAGCTTGCCCCATGTGCTGATTTTATTTTGTCTGTCTGGCTGTGATACATTAAGGAAGTGAATGTGCCATTCCTATCAGTGAATTAACAAAACTGATCTTGGGAACCCTAACACAGCAGGGAGAAGATTTCTTAAGGGAAACTAATATGACTGAGATGATTTGGAAGTGACCAAATATGGAAATAAACAAAAGGCATGAGTCAAACACAATGACAAGAATTTAGGTTTATAAATAACTCCCCAAATGGTATTTCCCTATTCAGGCAGGAAAATTGTTATTTTATGAACATACATACACACAAAGTAGAAACATATTTAACTTCTGATGAAATTAAATTAAATGGAAAACAAATAGGAATGAAAATAATAATACTCGTAGGTACTACTTGTCCAGTACATTGTGCAAGCCAATGCTCTTCATCTGCTCTAATTCATCCACTCCTCATAAAACTCTATGAGACTGGCACTATTATCATCTTCACTTTGCCGATGAGAAAACTACAATGTAAGGGACTCAAGTAACACGGTTGGGATTCAGACTCAGGTATGCTGGCTCTATGTCTTAACCATAAATCTATGTTTTTAACTGTACTATAAAAAATGAATGTGGCCGGCGCCACGGCTCACTAGGCTAATCCTCCGCCTTGCGGCGCCAGCACACCGGGTTCTAGTCCCGGTCAGGGCACCAGATTCTGTCCTGGTTGCCCCTCTTCCAGGCCAGCTCTCTGCTGTGGCCAGGGAGTGCAGTGGAGGATGGCCCAAGTCCTTGGGCCCTGCACCCCACAGGAGACCAGGATAAGTACCTGGCTCCTGCCATTGGATCAGCGCGGTACGCCGGCCACAGAGCGCTGGCCACGGCGGCCATTGGAGGGTGAACCAATGGCAAAAAGGAAGACCTTTCTCTCTGTCTCTCTCTCTCACTGTCCACTCTGCCTGTCAAAAAAAAAAAAAAATGAATGTGACAATGACTACTCGAGCAATAGTGGAATAAATGCATTTTCACCCAGGCTTCCTACCTTTTCACTTATGCTTATTTTGTAACACAAATTAAAGAATCTACTTTTAGGCACTGCTTGACAACTCAAATACAGCAGTTAACACCCTGGTTTTCTGTATAAACCAGCAACTTCCAGCTATACTGGATTCCCTCCCAAGCACAACACTTTTAACATTTAACATGCTTATTCAGGGTTGTTTTATACAAACAAGCAGGAAATATACATATTTCCCCCAAGTCACCTCAGTGTGCTTAGAAATATCTAAAAAGGGAACAAATATATTAAATATTTATTATGCTTTTTTTAAAAAAGGAATAAGATCCAAAATATTTAAAAGTTCATTTTATATATTTTTCATGTTTACCAGCCTAATCACAACATTCTAAAATATTTTAAAACACATGAGAGCTGTCTTTGTTTGGGCCACACGTACTGAATTTTCTGCAGAAACTAATCTTAGCCCCAGCCCAGGTCCCTAAAGAAAAAGCATAATATGCTTATCTCTTAACTCTATTTTTCCAAAATGAGGACAGCAGGCCTATAGCTTGAATTTACTTACAAAGATTTATAATAAAGTTTTTGCTCTAAAAATCTATCACTCAACCAACTGACTGCCCAAATTCTCGGTGCAGTCCCCAGAAGAGTCCAAAAGGCAAATCTAGCTGGGGACTGGGGCGCTGCTGGCTCGCCACATGGCACTTCTGTTCTGAAAGCAGTCTCAGTTTCTGTTTCCTCACCAGGAAAGTCACTGCTGCAGCTCCAGTGTCCAAACTTCACACTGAACGGTTTTTGTTCTTGCTTTGACAGTATACAGATAAGAAAGACAGCTCTACCTTATGGACTCAAGAATTGTGGAGAACTCAAGGAATTCATCATTCTTACACTTGGCTCAAATTCCAAAGATCAACTTTTTAGTTCCAAAGTTCAGGCAATTTAAACTAGAGTTAAAAACACTAATTTAGGCTTTGGTATCAATACTAACTGAAGTTTAAATGAGACAGCTTACAGTATTTGTTGCTCTAAAAAACTATATATAAATGATTTCATGCATGTAGTGGCATTCTCTGTTAACTCTTCATGACAGTCGAACTCACAAAGGTTTCTAATCAGACCCCTAAAGCTCACTGCCCAAATCAGAAATTACCTGTGACTCTAGCTATGATGGAACTAAGCTTTGATATTATATGCTGGCATTATACTCTTTGACTGTATTTAGCACCATCATATGCAGTTTGGTTTGGTTTATTGGGGTAGGTGAGTATGTGTGAATGACCCCAGGCAAATTCTATTTCAGAAGCTGACCACAAAAAAAACAAAAACAAAAACAAGAGGTAAATTGTGTCATCCCCCAGTGGGTCTATATAGGCAAGCACAGTGACAAATAACTTTCCTGTCTTGCCAGGCAGTGGTTCTCAGAGCGTGGCCCCTGGGTCTGCAGCATCTGCAGCCACATCACCTGGGCACAGGGTAAAAAAGCCAGTTCTCAGGCCCCTCCTGACTTTTTAATTCAGAAATTTTGGGGAGAGGGGCCCTGTAATCCATGCTGTACCAAGATCTCCAGGTAATACTGATGCATGCTCAAGTTTAAGAGCTGTGGGTCTAGAGAGACAACACAAACAAATGCATTAACACTAGACCATGTTTTTTTATCCCAGAACTACTGACATAGGGGCTGAATGACCTGATAGGGCTGGAGAGGCTGACCTGTGCCCTGCAGAATAGCGAGCAGCATCCCTGGCCTCTACCTCGAAGACAGTGGCCCTCACTCCCCCGTTATGACAATCAAAAATGTCTCTAAATATTGCCAAATGGCCACTGGGAAACAAGATCACCCCTGGTCAAGAACCACCGGCCTACATCTTAGAAAACTAGATACTAACTTCAGGAGGACCTTCAATCTTTCCCTTTATTCCCAAACTGCTCTCATATAATTCTCATGGTTTTCAGTTTTTATAAAATGAAATCAATCAGCCAGAGCCCATTTAAAATGCTAGAAGTTACTTTTCTGAGCATTAAAACAAAAGTTGCATAAAAAATGTATAAGCAAATTTTATTTTAAGATCTAAAAATTCTTGGGAAGGAATAAAGAATACCTAAAACACAACAATAGGTAGAATCCTAGCATTTTACCCTTTGCTGCCAGAGGAGTCAATCGTTGACCAACACTACTTGGTCTCAGCTCCTCCCAAATATATAGAAAAGTCAGATGAATTGCAGAAAAAAATTGGGCCTCAGAGTCATATCTAGGTTCAAATCTCAGTCCCATCACTTAATAACTATGAGATCTTGAGCAGTCACTTCAACATATTTTGTGTTTCAGTTTTCTGACCTGTTAAACGGTCATTACAACATGATGTATATACTTTTACCATTTGTTCCAAAACACTCCCAGCAAAACTTGGGATAGCAGGATATCACTTGCAACTAAATGTAATGCTATTTCTTTTTTAAAAAATACCACTATTTATTTGATAGGCAGAAAGAGAGGGAGGAAGGGAGGGAGGGAGGGAGGGAGGGAGGGAGGGAGGAAGAGAGAGGAGAGAAAGCGAGAGTGAGAGCGAGAGTGAGAGAGAGAATGATTGTTATCTTACATCTACTGGTTCACTTCCCCAAATGTCCACAACAGCCTGGGCTAGGTCAGGCCAAAGCCAGGAGCCAAAAAATTCCATCCGAGTCTCCCACATAGGTATCAGGGGCTCATATATTTGAACCACCACCTGCTGCCTCCCAGGAAGCATATTAGTAAGCATATGGGATGGAAGCAGAGTATCCAGGACTTGAACCAGGCATTCTGAATTGCATGCAGGTGTCGCAAGCAGTGGCTTAACCCACTATACCACAAATCCCGCCCCCAAGTGCACTGCTATTTCTACAGTAAAACATAGTATTCACATTTCATGGGATAAACAAAGATTATAAATAGCTCCATCTGTTCAGATCAAGTTTTGTCACCAAATGAATTTTCAGGTCCAATTCTCTCTCACTCGCTTGCTCGCTCTCTCTCTCTCTCTCACACACACACACATACAAACCCCTCCCTCAAAAAAAATTTTTTTAATGTATTTGAAAGACAGAGAGTCAGAGGGGGATCTCCCATTTGCTGGTTCACTCCCCAAATGCCTACAAAGCCAGGTCGAAGCCAGGAGCTAGGAATTCAATCCAGGTCACTCATGTGGGTGGCAGGGATCCAAGTGCTTCAGTCATCACCTGGTGCCTCCAGGGTGTGCATTAGCAGGAAGCTGGAATGGAGAGTGGAGTCTGCACTTGAACCCAGACACCTCAATACGACATGCAGGCTTCTCAGGCAGCAGCGTAACCTCTACCCCAAACACCCACCCCCCACACAAACTTCTGGCTTTTAGAACGTACTCAATTTTGGAACTGTTGATAAGGGAAGACAACAATACCTAAGCAGGGAGAGCAAAGGCTGGATGCAGTAATACACATAAAGGGCTGACTCTGTACTGACAGAGAAGCGACTTCAAAAGGTTAGCTAGGGTTTTTTTTTTTTTTTTTTTTGACAGGCAGAGTGGACAGTGAGAGAGAGAGAGACAGAGAGAAAGGTCTTCCTTTTCCATTGGTTCACCCTCCAATGGCCACTGCAGCCGGCGCACGGTACTGATCCAAAGCCAGGAGCCAGGTGCTTCTCCTGGTCTCCCTTGTGGGTGCAGGGCCCAAGCACTTGGGCCATCCTCCACTGCACTCCCTGGCCACAGCAGAGAGCTGGCCTGGAAGAGGGGCAACCGGGACAGAATCCAGTGCCCCGACCGGGACTCGAATCCGGTGTGCCGGCGCTGCAGGCAGAGGATTAGCCTATTGAGCCACAGCGCCGGCCAGCTAGGGTTATTTCTAAGTACAAACTCCAATTCCATCATTTGCTTGTTTTGAACTCTCTGATGGCTCTTGACTGTCAAGTTCCTAAGAGTGACACACTTAAAGGCTCTTCCAAAACTGGGCCTGGGCCCTTCTGGCTCTCCATCCTCTCCCCTGCCATGGCCTGTCATATACCTCTTGCTTGGTCACCTACAAGTAGCTATAGCTCTTTACTTAAAATTCCCTGCCAGCCTCCCTTCTGCCTGAAACAGGGATGCACATCCTCCTGCCTTCCAACAGATCACTCCTCTATCCAGGAAGGCCAGCTCCAGGGACAGCCTCAGCAGAATGTCCTTGAACCTGGCCCCAGCCAAGGAGCCTTCTTTTCTTGTGTCTCCCCAGTGCCCTTCAAGCTGAGCATACAGCGCTACTTCTTCCCGACACCAGCCAGCCCCTAGGAAAGAGTGACACTGGAGTCAGCTGTCTTTCCACCCCACAAGTCTAGCACCAGCCCTGCATGTGGTAAGTGTCCAACAAGTCTTTGTATGAGTAAGGGAGGTCTCAGTGTTCTCCTTCCTCATACGTGTTGGTTTATCAAGTCAAGAGCCACAAAAATTTGTGAATCAGAAGTGATACTAGGGGGGCCGGCAACGTGGCACAGTAGGTTAATCCTCCACCTGCGGTGCTGGCATCCCATATGGGCGCTGGTTCTAGTCCCAGCTGCTCCTCTTCCAATCCAGTTCTCCGCTGTGGCCTGGGAAAGCAGTAGAAGATGGCCCAAGTCCTTGGGCCTCTGCACCTGTGTGGGCAACCAGGAAGAAGCTCCTGGCTCCTGGCTTCAGAACGGCATAGCTCCGGCCATTGCAGCCAGCTAGGGAGTGGACCAATGGAAGGAAGACCTTTCCTGTCTCTTCCTCTCACTGTATGCAACTCTACCACTCAAATAAATAAATAAAATCTTTAAAAAAGAAAAGTGATATCAGGGAAGGCACTACAGCATTTGATCCCTGTTGTATTCCCAGGACTTGGTATTCAATAAACACAGTAGGAATGAGTGACTCAATGAATGAGGAGTTTACACATATTTATGAGAATCTGAAAACAAACCACCACAACTACCACTGATGAAAATGCCACAATTGTGTGTTTTAATTAATCTCATAGTGCAGCACCTACTAAAAAAGTTATCCCACCATCACGGGAGTTCCATGGGCCAGAAACACAGACTCTTAATAACCAAAAGCAGAGGCCAGTACTGTGGCACAATGGGTTAAGCTGCCGCCTGCAGTACCAGCATGCCATAAGGGCATCAGTTCTAGTCCTGGCTACTCCACTTCTGATCCCGCTCCCTGCTAGTGCACCTGAGAAAGCAATGGAGGGTGACTCAAGTGCTTGGGCCCCTGCACCCATGTGGGAGACCTGGAGGAAGCTTCTGGCTTCAGCCTGGCCCAATTCTGGCTGTAGTGGCCATTTGGGGAGTGAACCAGCAGATGGAAGATCTCTCTCCCTCTCTCTTTCTCTGTCTATATTCTTCTCTCTATAATTCTTTCAAATAAATAAATAAATCTTTAAAAATAATAACATGGGCCAGCGCCGTGGCTCACTTGGTTAATCCTCCACATTGTGGCGCCACCATCCCATATACGTGCTGAGTTCTAGTTCCGGTTGTTCCTTTTCCAGTCCAGCTCTCTGCTGTGGCCTGGGAAGGCAGTGGAGGATGGCTCAAGTGTTTGGGCCCCTGCACCCGCAAGGGAGACCAGGAAGAAGCACCTGGCTTCTGGCTTCAGATTGGCGCAGTGCTGGCCATAGCGGCCATTTGGGGAGTGAACTAACAGAAGGAAGAACTTTCTCTGTCTCTCTCTCTCACTGTCTATAACTCTACCTGTCAAATAAATTAAAAATAATAATACTAACCTGAAGCACCAGCTCCAGTTCTCAGGGCACTGTAGTAAAGCAGTGTCCAAGTGAAAAAATGAGCTGACCAAACCTCCCCTAGAACAATTTCAGTCCCAGAGCAGCTTAGTAATCACTTTCCATAAAACATTTATCAGCATAGCTCCTGGCTAGTAATCTCAAATATTCAGCACTTTACTCAACATGCATGAGTCACGAAAAAAATATTTTACTGAATAGAGACCGCTAACTTTTATGGTGTTGCCTGCATCTAAGCTCCTATCATGTAAATAACATTACTCTGTCTGTTGCCTCTTTTATTTTCCCCTCTCCCCCTGTGTTTCATGCACTCGTCTCCATCCCACTCCCTCCCTACGCATACACCCATGCCCAGGATCCCACTGCTCACTCCCCACCTGGTCTGAGGGCAACTGCAGTAAACTGGAGGGAGAGGCCTGCAAAGGCTTCCGGTCACACTAGCTCTCCAGTTCACTGGCAGAAAAAGGCACGCGGCTCACTGGAAAGCAAAGTGCAAAGGCCAAACAGGAGCTGCGCACTTTGGGTTTTGTCTTCCCACTCAGGAAAGGCCCTCAAAAGGTGGGGTTACACAAGGCTGGACTAAGCCTCCTGCTCCCCTCCTCCCAGACTCCCCTGGAATATCACTAAGACCACAAACTGTACAAAAGAAACACAGTTTGTCTCAAGAAAACCAGCTATTTCCTTGCGTTTCCCATCAGAAAGCCACTGAAGTGCCAAACCTTTAGGGTTCTAAAGTCACTATTTAAAACAAATAACACCCACCCAATGCAATCACACAGCCCTGAAGACCAGGGAGCCCGTGGCCAGTGCTGCTTTGCCTCTCTAGCCTCACCAATCTCGGTGATTCGCAGGAAGGAGCTCCGTGTCCTCCAGTCTCGGCTACCTCTTTGGCAAGATGAGAAAACTGGACCAAATCAGCGTTTCCCCAAGTGCGGTGGGCATCCAAGCCAAGACATCTCAGTGTAGGGAAGAGAGAACGCGGGGCAGGTGACTGGCTTGATGCCTGCGCTGCCTACTGAGTGCCTGGGTTTGAGTGACAGCTCTACTTCCCTGCGAATGCAGTCCCTGGGAGGCAGCGGGCCATGACCCCAGTAGTTAGTTGAGTCCCTGCCAACCAGATGAGACACCTGGATCGAATTCCTGGGTCAGTCGTCTGGCTGGCCCAATCCAGTCATTGTGCATATCTGTGGAGTAAACCAGCAGATGGGAGCTAGCTTGCTTGCTTGCTTGCTCTTTCTCTGCCTCTCAAATAAATAAATAAATACAAATAAAATTTTAAAGCAGAGCTTTTTTAAAAAGGTCCTGTGTGCAGTTATTATTCATTATGGAAAGTGATGTAATTTTCCTAATGGCGAAGATATAAATAAAATCACTTTAGAATAAATGCATCTATTTTTAAATATGAGTGGCTTTTATATATATATATAAAAGTAGTAAATAAGAGTTCACGTGGTTGTAGCAGCTGAAGCAAAAATAACTAACCTAGAGGCCGGCCTTGGGCATAGTCAGGTGCAAACCATAAGCAAACTAGAAGGAAAAAGGATCCCTGCCATAAGGAAATTCCGGGCACCAGGACCCGCGGGAACCAGAGCCCAGCCCTCTGGGCTCCCACAGGCGGCGATCTGGAGCTGATGGGGTGGAGAGGAACAGAAACTCCTGGGCACCATGCGAACCCCAGGTGCAGGTCCCAGGCACGGCAGGACAAGATCCCTGGAGAGAGGCGCAGGGGCACTGAGGCCCGGGGCTGCATGAGCCTGCTGGGGACCCAGCTGCAGGAGCGGGACCGGGTCGAGGGTCCGGAGCTGTAGGCGCCCGCTAGGACTGGGTCCCAGGCCAGAGGGGCGTGGTGGAGACCGGTCCCGGGCCGGAGGGGCGTGGTGGGGCCGGGGTCCGAGGCCGGAGGCGCCCGGCAGCCCCGAGTGCCCAGCTGGAGGGGAGCGTTCGGGCTGGGGTCCCGGGCTGGAGGGGCGCTGTGGAACTGGGGTCCGGGCCGGACGGACGTGGAGGAGACTGGGCTGGAGAGGGGGATGCGGAGCAGACCCGAGGACCGGAGGGAGGGTCGCGGCGGGGGCGTCCGGTGCGAGTCCCGGGGCGCCCCCGCGCGGGGAGGGCCGCCGCCACAGACCCCGCAGCCCCGCACCCCGGCGCACCGCAGCCCCGCGCACGCCGGGCCGGCCCTACCTGTCCTCGCTGGCGGTGATCACGCCGTCCTCCTTGGGGATGAGCAGCGCGGCCGTGACGGCGTCCTGGTGCCCCTCGATCTTGCTCAGCAGCACCGGGCGGCTGCTCTGCGGCCTGGAGTGGATCTCCGCCGCCATGTTCGCGCGGCCGCGGCCTCTCCCGCGGGCGGCCCAGCAGCTGACGGCCGGGCGGGCGGGGACGCGCCGGTTTCCCCGGACTACCCGGGCCGCGTGGGCGCCGCGCCGCCGCCGTAAGCGCCCGAGTACTGCCGCCGCCTGGCCCGTATTGCTTAGAGATGCCGCGCAGCAGGAAAGTCCTTCAGCACAGACGGTGCCTGCCTGCTGAGAAATAACGGAAAGAAATGAGAGTGGAGAAGTAAGGTCCTCACTTGGGTATGGACTGGGCAGTTGAGGGAGACGAGGGATTCTCCCCAAAACACTACTGCTCTACGTCTATTCTAAGGCGCCGTTGTGTGATGGAGAAGTGGTGCTTTCGTATTCCCACGTGAAGAAGAGAAAACTGATCTACAGAGAAGTGCAGTCATTCGCGTAAGGGTGCGTCACTATGAGAAAGAGAGCCGTGGCACTCCAGGAACCTGCCTGGAACCGTCCTCCAGGAGTGAGTGTTGGCTAGGGGATGGCTGGGCGCTCACAGCTCCTGCTTACGGAATCTAGACGTTGGGCAAGACCTCTCCACAGTCATGTCTCAGCACAGCCAGAACATAAACTGGCACCCACCACAAATGCACAGATACCCCTTCATCCTGCTAATGGCACTGACTCCCACTTCCTTACCTACTGCAGCTTTTAGCCTCTATCTAGTCTTGCTCCGTCTGGATAAGACTTACTGAGAATCCAATGTTTGAATGCCCCAACTTCCTGACAACATCCAGTCTAGAGGGAAACCTTCTTCCTTCAACCCTCCCCAAATCCAACACAAAATCGTATCCTCTATCAAGTCCTTTCTGGCATCTTACCCAGACACCTATGGCTTCTCACAATGTGCCTTCTCCTTCCCAAAGGCAGTCAGCACACTTGCTCAACTATAAATGTGTTCCTGGTAGTCTGGGATGGAGCATAGCAACAGCTTCTAAGCTAAGCAATCTTGATAGGGACACAGAAAGCCAATGACTCCAGCGATTCCTCCACTCCAGTCTCTACCCTCCCCAAATATACTATATTGTTATTGCACTAGAGCTGGACTGTCCACCCAACTATTAAGCACTTGAAATGTGCTTGCTCCAAATTGAGATGTGGTGTAAGTACATAATGAATACCAGATTTTTAGGATGTAAGATATGGCATTAATAATTTTTATACTGATTACATTTTGAAATATTATTTTAGATATATCAAGATAAAACTATTAAAATTAATGTGACCTCTTTTTTTATTGTGACAAATAATTGTAAATCAAATATGTGGCTTTTTAAAGATTTATGTACTTATTTATTTATTTGAAAAGCAGAGTGATAAAGAAAAGCAGACAGAGAGAGAAAAAGAAAGATCTTCTACCACTCGTTCACTCCACAAATAGCTACAACAACTGAGCTGGGGCTGGGCCTGGACCAGGCTGAAGCCAAGAACTCATCTCAGTCTCCCACATGGATGGGAGGGTCCCAAGTACTTGACCCATCTTCCACTTCTTTCCCGGGCATATTACCAGGGAACTGGATTAGAAGTGTAGCAACTGGGACTCGAACCAGCACTGTAATATATGAGTTGCCAGCATTGCAAGTGGCCCCAACAACCATTTATTAAACGCACGATATGAGCATACTGAGGAGAGACAAAACTCCCTTTGCTATTGGAACTTACATTTCCAGCAAAGGACTAGATCACAGATGCAATAAATAAATCCTAATACATGAGAGTGTGTGAAGTGCAGTGGGGAAAGTTCCACAGGGAAGGGTGTGGCATTTCCCACAGGCTGGTGTGTGGATACAGAGATAAGCTGTACAGCTTCACCTTCGTGGAAGAAGGGTGGTCAGCAGATGGGTCCTAGTGTGCAGCACCCTCAGGATCTGACCACCACTGTGCCCCTGTCAGACAGCTGCACATTCTGGAACTGAACAAGTCAGGAATACAAAAGCCTGGTCAGGACACACGGATGGGCAATCCTCACCCCGGACTCCCTTCTAGACTGGATGAGGCTTTGTTAGGCCTGGATTGCAGCGGACTTCTGCTTAATCCTGTGGCCTTCTCCTCCTTTCACAAATATTGAGTCCTAATAAGTACCCCGTGTGCCAACTTCTGTCTCAGTATCTGTTTCTGAAGAATATAACCTGAGACAAGTTCAGAAAGTTAAGGCCAGGAGCTTGGGACCCAATCCAGATCTCCCACATGGGTGGCAGGGGCCCAACTACTTGGGCCATCTTCTGCTGCTTTCTCAGGCGCATTAGCAGGGAGCTGGATCAGAAGTGGAGCAGCTGGGACTCAAACCGGTTCCCATATGGTTAAGCTTGGGCTGCTGCAACACTGGCCCCTATGCACGGAACTTTGCAGGAACCATCAGGCAGCCAACGAGATTGAGAAAGAGTTCCTGCAGAGAAAGATACAGAGATCACAAGACAGACCATGTCTAGCCCAGAGGTTATTGTAAAGACTGGCTTTTACTCTAAATAAGATGGGGAGCCATTGGCATGTTTTAAGCAGGATACTGGCTGAATCTACCTTTAACATTAAACGGTAAGAATGAAATCGAGGGTGTCAGGAAATTAACGAAAGAAAGCAGTTGATAACTGATGAGGTCCAAGGGTACTGGTGGTGGGGTGAAGGCATCAGATTCTGGACATATGTGAAGGTGAAGCCAGTGAGATTTGTTGGATATAACATACAAAAGAAATAGAAAAGCTGAGAGTGACACCAAGATTTGTGAGCAGAGAAACCGCAAGAAGGACCATTTACTAAGCTGGGAAGACACAGGAGGGGTGGTTTTTGGGAGAAAAAGAGTTTAGTTTTGAACATAGGAAGCTTGAGGTGCCTATTAGATTGCCAAGTGCAAGTGCTGAGTAGACAGGAAGATGCAAGGGTTTTGTATATACCACTAAACAGTGGAGAGGTCTGGACTGCAGATGCAACTTTGAGAGTTAAAAGTTTATGGTGGTTGGGGCCAGCACTGTGGCTTAGCAGGTAAAGCTGCCACCCACAGTACCCACAGTACCAGGCACTGGTTCAAGTCTCCGTTGTTCCATTTCCGATCCAGCTCCCTGCTATGGCCTGGAAAAGCAGTGGAAGATGCCCCAAGTCCTTGGGCCCCTACACCCACTTGGGAGAACCAAAGCTCCTGGCTCCTGGCTTCGGATCGGTGTAGTTCTGGTCATTGTGGCCACTTGGATTAGTGAACCAGTGGACGGAAGACCTCTCTCTCTGTCTGCCTCTGGCTCTCTGTAACTCTGCCTTTCAAATCAATAAATAAACCTTAAAAAAGAAAAAAATTTATTGTATATATGGCGCAGCCCTTGACAGGATCAGCAGACACTCAATGGTTGGCAAGCAAGCAGGGAACCAAGTTTATCCTGGATCTCCAGGCAGTAAGACAACTGGAATTAAGTGAGTTAGAGGCATCTACAAAGAGTTGTTCAAAACTGTAATCAGAGAGCAAGCATTTAGTCTAGTGCTAAAGGGCTGGCATCCCACATTGGAGTACCTGGGTTCAATCACAGTCTCCTGCTACTGACTCCAGCTTTCTGCCAGTGCAGCCCTTGGGAAGCAGCAGTGATGGGGACCAGGATTGGGAAACCTGGACTGCTCCAGCCCGGCCCCTGGCACAGCCCTAGCCCAGCCCTAGCCCAGCCCTAGCCTTTGCAGGCATTTGGGAACTGAACCAATGGATGGGAGAGCTCTCTCTCCCTCTTTCCTTGCCAAATAAATGTAATCAGGTCTTTGGCCTTCTAAAGTATCCCTGAGCATACAAAGCTAATTGGGCCTGATGAACGAGCTTTTTTTGTTTTTAAAATTAATTTATTTATTTGAAAGTTAGAGTTACAGAGAGAGAAGGAGAAAGAGAGAGAGGGAGAGAGGGAGAAAATGAGAGAGAGAGAGAGAGAGAGAGAGAGAGAGAGAGAGAATCTTCATCCTTTGGTCTACTATCCATATGGCCACAACAAAGCCAGGGGCCAGGCTGAAACCAAGAAACAGGAGCTTTATCTGGTCTCTCTCGTGTGTGGCAGGGGCCCAAATACTCCACTATTTTTCTCAAGCACTAGTGGAGATCTGGATAAGATGTGGAGCAGCTGGGACAAGAACCAGGACCCATAAGGGATAGCAGTGTCTCAGGGAGTGGCTTTACCTGCTACTCACAATGCCAGTGCCTGATAAATGAACTTAACCTTGCTAGATGGCAAACATGAGCAAAATGTAATTTGAACTATTTTTTGTGCCTATATTAAAGAGAAACAGAACTTAACCTCAATCAATCACAAGCAGTCAACAAACTTACATAACTAGAACTTTTCAATAATTTTCAATAAACTTTTTAATAAGGCCAAATAAGGCTACTTTATAACTATAACCAATCAATATTTTCCTTGTAGGATGGCGTTTTATTTAATTTGATGAAATATGTACTATGAAAAAACTATGCATGAACTTGAAATTTTTTTATCAAGAGAACTTATCTTTCAATTCCATTTTCACACACTTTTATTACTTCCGTATTAACTGTATAAATGCCTGTCTGAGGCACTCTTTAATGGAGCCCCTAAACTACTTCTGGTTTGGAGCTACCCAAGTCATGAATCACCGCTTGCTCAAGTATACTCATTAAACATTTTATTGGGCCTCAGATTACCTTTTTAATGGGGACTTATATCTAATGTAGACCTACAAGCAGAGAAGGTGATTCATCACCCAGAATGGTTCATTGTGAACAAAGTACAGGTAACTCTTACCTTGCACACCTGCAGTAGACTGACCCAAAAAAGAAATGAGTTCAATTTATTGAAAAAACATCTACTTCTATTTGATTTTTGTCCAAAATGTATGTAAGACATCTTAGTTGTAATAAGTCTTGAAGGAATTAACATGAGCAAATTAAATTCCAAATTTAGTTCACCTTTATCCATTTTTGAAAATTGGTATCTAAACACAATCTTTTTTCCTGAAATGTGTGTGTGTGTGCGTGTGTGTGTGTTGCTTATACACATGGGAGTAAATGAAGTCTGGGAGGCAATGTGTATATAAATTAAAAAGAAGCACCAGGACAGAGTCCTTGGAAACACCAACGTTTAGTTTCAAATACTACAATTAGTCAAATAAGATGACTAGAAATTTCCATGAAACTTTAAGGACAGAACCTGAGTGGGTTCAAGTGGAGATAGTAGAAGATCTTAGCAATCTTTTGAAATGGATGGACTCTAAGTAAACAGAGAGAATTGATTCCCGAGCTGGGCTACTGAGTTAGAAGACAAAGTCTATTAGATTTCTACTGTTGACTACCAACTAGGTGATCAAGGGCATCGCGTTATCCTAACAGTGGAAAAAGCATGACCTTTAGAGTCAAAGAGCTTTACCATTAACTAACAGAGAAATCTTTGGCCAGTCAGGTAAGATCTTCACCAACTTTGCATCTCTAAAGTGAGAATAATACACCTTTTATTGGTGATATAGGAAGCACCTGTTATGCCCAGCAGCAATTACTGTTCACTCAGGTTCTTTACCTTGGACTTCATCTCCAAATGTCTGTCCTACAGCACCTTCTCTGATTCTATATACCTGTGCCTTTTGCTGGACTTCCTTGATGGAGGACATTATAGTTTTATTGTAGTAATAAGTATCATCATTATTTAACAAAAAAAGTCCTACCTTTAACATTTGAATGAATTAAAGTCTGTTAGATTAATGAGTCACCATTGTGATATGGCCTTGACTTTCTATTTTTCATGTTTCTCATATTTTAAGCCTAATAACCATGCTGGTCATTTACCTGCTTGCTATCAAATCACCCCTCTCTACACTTACCCTGCTCAGTCTATGTTGAAGAGGCTGACTTCTACAAATGACATTTCCCAGACTCCTTTGCCAACTCACTTCCTGCTAAATATGTAAAATGGGAGTAATGATGGGAACTTGATGAGTAGGAGGAAAGGAGAAACCAGGGTATTTATCTTCCTCACTCTCCTTAGTGTGTTTCTTCTGTGACCACAATTCCCACTGGATATAGCATCCTTCTGTCTCAGCCCTTAGCAGTCTCTTCTGGGGTTCCAGGTTTCATTGGGCTCCCGTATCACCCCTTTGTCCATCCAGTTCTGCTGCTGCTAATCTCTAGGCTACTCTATGGTTCCTCTTGGATCTTTTCAGTTCTCCTAATGGCTTTGTGACTAGTTCTTTGTATTACATTCCTCCCATGGAGCCATCTGGTATAGGGTCTGTTTTCTTGACTGGTCCCTGACTGGTACAATTACTGTCAGCATCAGCATATTTTCAGCAGTTATTGTTTTATGTACTAATCAATGTTTATATCTGTTCAAAACACATTAAATCTGTGGAACACACTGAAAGTGGAATATACAGAAGTTTGTTGTTTTGGGACAAGCTTTGTCCCCTTGGACCTGGCCAAAAGATCTGAAGAAATAGTTTTGTCCTGGAGAGGAAGGAAGATCTGATGCTCTCATTCAGAAGTTTTGCCAGAAATTCTTTTAAATTGTTCTCTGATTTTAGACAAGGTTCATGCTGCAGGCTCACAAAATAACCACATTACAAAAAGAATTCAACCACTTTTATAATGCTTATTTAGGAAACAAAACAGTAACAAAGTGCAGTTTGACGTTTCAAGTCTCTAACATGGTGGTCTAACATTTACATTTTCCCTGTTTTTACTGATTTTTAATCACCTTTTAAAATATTTTCCTTCGTGAAATTGGTGTGGATTAGCAGAAGTGTCGAGAAATGTTGGTAAAGTGGAGACACTGCCCTTGAGATCTTCGATCTCAGTATTTCTTGAACTCGTTTCTCAAAAGTATCTCTAGTGACAGGAAAGTGGATCTGCACCATGGGGATTGAGGGGTGGGACCGTTTTCTCTTTCTGGAACGTGTTTGCTGAGTAAGTCGTAATCACGCTTGCTCTGAGGACTTTGAGCATGCTCTGGACGGCTGTTCCTCCCCTCCATCCCTGCCGCATCCAGCAGAATCTTCACATCCTTCACTTCCCACCATTAAGGCCTTCCCCCTAGTCTCATGAATACAGAATATATTTTTAACATGTATTGACCAGTTGATTTGACCACTCGTATATTAGTCCTCTGTTGCTGTGTAACAGATTACTCCAAAGCTTAGCGACGTAACACAACATCTGTTATTTCACATAGGTCCTTAAGGTCAGGAATTTGGAAGCAGCTTAGCTGAGGGATCCTGGCCCAGAGCCTCTCAGGGCGTTGTGTCAACCGATGGGTGACTGGGGCTGGAAGCCCTTTTCTAGGATGTCTCATTCACATGGTGTTGGCAAAGTACCCAAGCTAATCAAGACATGAGTCCTCATGGTTTGTTGATCACCATCACAACATGACAGCTGACTTCCCAACAGCACCTGACCAAATGGAAGCCACAGTGTATTTTATTAAAAACTTCAGAAGGGGAGCCGGCGCTGTGGCACAGTGGGTTAACGCCCTGGCCTGAAGCGCTGGCATCCCATATGGGCACTGGTTTGAGAACTGGCTGCTCCACTTCCGATCCAGCTCTCTGCTATGGCCTAGGAAAGCAGTAGAAGATGGCCTACGTGCTTGGGCCCCTGCACTCATGTGGGGGACCTGGAAGAAGCTTGTGGCTCCTGGCTTCAGATCTCCAGCCGTTGTGGCCAATTGGGGAGTGAACCATCAGATTGAAGATCTCTCTCTCTCTCTCTCTCTCTCTGCCTCTCCTCTCTCTTTGTAACTCTGATTTTCAAATAAATAAATAAATACATCTTTAAAAAAAAAACTTCAGAAGGAATATAACATGGATGGTTTGTTGATTACACACACCAACCCTAATACATGTGAGAGGGGACTATAATAGGGTATATTTTTATTTTTATTTATTTATTTTTTTATTTTTTTGACAGGCAGAGTGGACAGTGAGAGAGAGAGACAGAGAGAAAGGTCTTCCTTTGCCGTTGGTTCACCCTCCAATGGCCGCCGTGGCCTGCGCGCTGTGGCCGGCGCACCGCGCTTGATCCGCAGCCAGGAGCCAGGTGCTGCTCCTGGTCTCCCATGGGGTGCAGGGCCCAAGCACTTGGGCCATTCTCCACTGCACTCCCTGGCCACAGCAGAGAGCTGGCCTGGAAGAGGAGCAACCGGGACAGAATCCGGCACCCCGACTGGGACTAGAACCCGGTGTGCCGGCGCCTCAAGGCAGAGGATTAGACTAGTGAGCTGCAGCGCCGGCCTATAGTAGGGTATAAATACTAGAAGGGAGTATTCAGAAATCATCTTGTCTTGAGCTACCACATCAAAGAAGTTAATCCTTTAATTATTATGAATTAATATGTTTATATCATAATTACACTAACAGTGATACATTGTCTTGAGAAAGTCTTTTCTGGGATGAACTCCATTAGTTCAATTTAATTTATTGATCAATTTTCTTTACTATACAGGAAAACTGTTTCTTTTTTTTTTTTAAAGATTTATTCATTTATTCGAAAGGCAGAGTTACACACATGGAGAGAGAGAGAGGTCCTCCATCCACTGGTTCACTCCCCAGAGGGCCCCAAAGGCCAGAGCTGCGCCTCTGAAGCCAGGAGCCAGGAGCCTCCTCCGGGTCTCCCATGTGGGCGCAGGGGCCCAAGGACCTGGGCCATCCTCCACCACCATCCCAGGCCACAGCAGAGTGCCGGACCAGAAGAGGGGCAGCCGGGACTAGAACTGGCACCCACATGGGACACCGGCGCTCCAGGCCAGGGCACTAACCCATTGCGCCATGGTGCTGGCCCCACAAACTGTTTCTAATCATTTGTATTTTCATTTTTATTTTGCTTAATGTATTTAAATGAATCTGTTTTCACTTAATTCATAACTGTTCTATTCACTGCTTAGATTTACTGAGGCTTTTTGCTAATTAGCATTACTATCATGAGTTTTCTTATATGGCTATTGTATCTACCAAGTCAAATTCTCCAAAACTAAATTTTATAGATATAGCTTTGGTGAAGAAGATTTACATCTGGGACTGGTACTGTGGCGTAGTGGGTAAAGCCACCGCCTGCAGCGCCAGCATCCCATATGGGCACCGGTTCGAGTCCCGGCTGCTCCTCTTCTGATGCAGCTCTCTGCTATGGCCTGGGAAAGCAGTAGAAGATGGCCCAAGTCCTTGGGCCCCTGCACCCACGTGGGAGACCCAGAAGAAACTCCTGACTCCTGGCTTCAGATTGGCCCAGCTCCAGCCATTATGACCATTTGGGGAGTGAATCAGCAGATGTAAGACCTATCCCTCCCTCCCTCCCTCTCTCTCCCCCTGCCTCTTCTTCTCTGTGTATCTCAGACTTTCAAAGAAATAAATAAATCTTTAAAAAAATAAAAAGAAAAGCAGCCCCAGGGCTCCGGTGGGAACATTCAGCCTCTAAGGGAAAAAAGATGTTAAAAAAAAAAGATTTAATATCAGTATTTATCAGTAACCCCAGTTTTCTTATTTTAGAGTTCTAGGCTGGCACCGCGGCTTACTAGGCTAATCCTCCGCCTTGCGGCGCCGGCACACCGGGTTCTAGTCCCGGTCAGGGTGCCGGATTCTGTCCCGGTTGCCCCTCTTCCAGGCCAGCTCTCTGCTGTGGCCTGGGAGTGCAGTGGAGGATGGCCCAAGTGCTTGGGCCCTGCACCCCATGGGAGACCAGGAGAAGCACCTGGTTCCTGCCATTGGATCAGCATAGTGTGCTGGCCGCAGCGCGCCAGCCGCGGCGGCCATTGGAAGGTGAACCAACAGCAAAAGGAAGACCTTTCTCTGTCTCTCTCTCTCACTGTCCACTCTGCCTGTCAAAAAAAAAAAAAAAAAAAAAGAGTTCTAAGTTGAGAGTTTTATTTTATGGTAGTTTTTTCTGCCTGCAGTTTTTCTTGTGAGTTGAATTAAAGACATGAAGGGTTAAAGTGTTCACCAGGGGTTAAAGTGAATCCTCTTCACATCTTCTTCACTTCCTTAGTGTGCCTTTGTTCATCCACCCTTCCAGCTGACCTGGACCTGCTGGAAACCTGAAACTTGTTGACACCTGTGAGTGTCAAATTAGAGCTAACAGCAGTTGAAGAAAAGCCAGGTTCTTGAGGGCAAAAACAATAACAAAACAACAAAAACTCCATTGGCCTTCTCTCTGCCTTCAAGTTTTTTGGGCCTGGCTCCTGCAAACATGTAATAATTTTACTATGTATTTATTCAATGAATCAATAAATGTCTGAATGAATTTTGAAAGTATTGTTAATTCCTGGGTATTGTGGGGTGTCAGTGGGAGAAATGTCTTGAAACCACAGATTTTTAAACTTGCAAATGATGCTCTCATTTTCGTACTGCTGAGAATCTCTCAATACAGAGGCATCTCATTTTAACTTAACATTATTGTGTTTCCACCAGCTTTAAGTTAATTTTTCCCAATAAACAGAGTATTGCAGGAAAGAAAGTTGCCGGGACTTTCTTCAAATACATTTATTTACATTCCATGAATTTTCAGTACTTTACATGCAGTGTGATATGACTGCCAATCATAATCTCTTTTCAGTTCTTATTAGACATTTACTTCAACCAGAAATTCATGGTTTTGCTTTTTCAAAATGTACCAACTCTCTCTTTTGCTCTCTTCCTCCCCAGAGGGAACCTTTTGGCTGAGACACAACCATTTGGATTCCCCCACTTGAAAATTTGGGCCAAGAAATCCAAAAGAGTTGTATGGTTCTAGCATTGAAGATTCTGGAACTAAGTAGTAACATGAGTTAGTCTGGGTTATGTGGGAGGTGGATGTGGGTGATCTGTGTCTGGAGAAGGGACGAAAGTACAAGGCCTGTTTAGAGGCCACTTACAATAATCAGGAGAAAAGACAAGGTGAGTCATCAGGTACCTGCTGTGGAAATAAATTGGAAAAGGACTTGGTAAGTTGGCAAAAGAGGGTGTTTGTGCAAACAGGAACAGTCAAAGACATCAGGATCCAATCTGGGTGACTGCAAGGGACACCAATGCTTTTAACAAGAGGCCATGGAAAGAGAAGTTCTTTTGAAGATGTAGTTGCTCAGTAGAAAACTCAAAACTGGGAATTCAGAGAAGTCTCCTTTTGTGATTTAATATAAAATTTTTTAAAATTAATCTTTATGTACAGATAACTACATTTTTATGATATACAGTGTGATATTTGGTACATTCATAAGTTGCATCATGTTTAACTGAATATATAGATTATCCATTTTCATAAATACTTGTCATTGCTTGGTGATGAAAACATTAAAGTGCTCTCTTCTAGCTATTTTTAATCCTAATAAATATTGTTGACCATAATCACCCTTCTGTGTAATACAACTTACTCCTTTTATAGAGCATTGACTTCATACCTGTTAACAAATCTCTCCCCTGCCTCCTTTGCATTCCCTGGCCTCTAGCAACTACCATTCCTGCTCTCTACTTCTGTGAATTCAGCTTTTCAAGAGTCCATATCTGAGCAAAATAAGATGACATTTGTCTTTCTGTGCTTGGTTTATTTCACTTATCCTTATGATCTCCAGCTTCATCCATGTTGCAGTAAATGACAAAATTCTGTCCTTTTTATGTCTGAGTAGTAATCCATTTTGTGTATGTGATATGTTTCCTTTATCCAGCCATTTATTGACAGATATATCTGTTGATTCCATATTGTGGCTATTGAGAACAGTGCTGCAATAAACATCGGAGTACAATATATTTTCAACATATTGATTTCATATCCTTTGGATATAACAGTAGTGGGACTGCAATGGAATAAAGACTTCAGTGTAAACCTCAAGCCATTTGAGTATAGAAAGAACCTTCCTCAACACATTCAAAGCAATTTATGACAAATCCACAGCCAGGATGTTATTGAATGGGGAACAGTTGGAAGCATTCCCACTAATATCCAGAATCAGACAAAGATTCCCACTCTTACTTCACTATTTAATATAGTACTAGAAGTTTCAGCCAGAGCCACTTCACAAGAAAAAGGAATACAAGGGATACAAATTGGGAAGAAAGAAGTCAAACTATATTTGCAGATGACATGATTCTATAGAGGGGGGAACCAAAAGACTCCATGAAGAGACTATTGGAACTCATAAAAGAGTTTGGTAAAGAGGCAGGATATAAAATTAACACACAAAAATCAATAGCCTTTGCATACACAGACAATGCCATGGCTGAGAAAAATCCTCTAAGATCAATCCCATTCACAGTAACTACAAAAACAAATACCTTGGAATAAACTTAACCAAGGAGGTATAAGATCTCTATGATGAAAATTACAAAACCTTGAAGAAAGAAATAGAAGATGATACAAAAAATTGAAAAAGCTTCCATGTTCATAGACTGGAAGAATTAATATTAAAATGTCCATACTACCAGAAGCAATTTACAGATTCAGTGTGATCCCAATCAAAACAGCAATGACATTCTTCTCAAATCTAGAAAAAACATTGCTGAAACTCATATGGAAACCCAAAAGATCCCTAATAGCTAAAGCAATCTTATACAACCAAAACAAAGCCAGAGGCATCACAATACCAGATTTCAAGACATACTACAGGGCAGTTAAAATCAAAACAGCCTGGTACTGGCCAAAAAAAAAAAAGCTTGTAGACCAATGCAGCAGAATAGAAACTCCAGAAATCAATCCACACATCTAGAAACAACTAATCTTTGACAAAGGAGCTAAAATCAATCCCCAGAGCAAGGACAGTGCCCTCAACAAATGGTGCTGGGAACGTTGGATTTCTGCAGGCAGAAGTATAAAACAAGACTCCTACCTTACACCTTGTACAAAAATCCATTCAAATTGGATCAAAGACCTAAATCTATGACCTGATACCATGAAATTACTAGACAACACTGGAGAAACTCTCCAAGACATTGGCATAGGCAAACACTTCTTGTAAAACATCTCAGAAGCACAGGCAATCAAAGTCAAAATAGACAAATGGGATTACATCAAACTGAGTAGCTTCTGCACTGCAAAAGAAACATTCAGCAAGAGGCAAATGACAAAATGGGAGAAGATATTTGCAAACTATGAAACTGATAAAGGATTAATATCCAGAATCTATAAAAAGCTTAAGAAACTGAACTACAAAAAATTAAACAATCCAGTTAAGAAATGGGCAAGGAACTTGAGTAGGCATTTTTTAAAAGACGGAAATTCAAATGGCCAACACACAATGAAAAAATGCACAGGATCACTAGCCATCAGGGAAATGCAAATCCAAACCACAAGTAGGTTTCACTTCACCCCAGTCAGAATGGCTCAGTATAGAAATCAATAAACAATAAATGCTGGCAAGCATGTAGGGGAAAAAGGTACCATAATCCACTATTGGTGGAAATGTAAACTGGTGCAGCCATTGTGGAAGACAGTATGGAGGAGATACCCCCAGAAAGCTGAAAATAGATATATCATATGACCCAACCATCCCACTCCTGGGAATTTACTGAAAGGAAATTAAATCAGCATATGAAAGAGTTATCTGTACCCCCATGTCACTGCAGCACAATTCACAATAGCTAAATATGGAATCAACCCAGATGTCCATCAACTGATGTACTGGTAAAGAAATTATGGTATATATACACCATGGAATTCTATTCAGAGATTGAAAAGAATGAAATCCTTTCCTTCACAAAAAAATGGATGCAACTGGAAGCCATTATAGTTAGTGAAACAAGCTAGTCCCCAAAAGACAAATGCCATATGTTTTCCCTGATCTGTGGTAACCTAAAATGTAATGTATTGGAGTGAAATTGACATTTTGAGATTCAATGATTGCTTACAGCCTTTGTTTGTACTGTTAACAGTTTTTTTTTTCATACTATTTGTTGAACTCTTTACTTAATGTAGCATTAATCTTATGAGTATAAACTGAAAATAGATTTTTGTAAAAATTTACAGTGTGATTAGAAGAAGGAGGAGGAAGAAGGGTGGGTGCATGTGTGGGAGGAGAGTATGGTGGAAAGTATCAATATGTTCTTAAACCTGTAAATATGAAATACATGAAATACGTATATTTTAAATATAATTTTTAAAAATAGAAAAAACACAAAATGAAATATACTTTTACCAATGAGATGCTTGTATAGAAAAATTAAAAATAAATATCCATAAAAAAGAGTTCAGTGTAAAACCTTAAAATATAAAACCACTAAAGGAAAGCACTGGAGAAACTCTGTGTCATTAGCTTGCGCAAGAATTTTCGGGGGCTGGCACTGTGGCATAGTGGGTGAAGCTGCTGCCTGCAGTGCCGGCATCCCATACGAGCACCGGTTTGAGTCCCGGTTGCTCCACTTCTGATCCAGCTCTCTGTTATGGCCTGGGAAAGCAGCAGAAGATGGCCTAAGTCCTTGGGCCCCTGCACCCATGTGGGAGACCTGGAGGAGGCTCCTGGCTCCTGGCTTCAGATTGGCACAGCTCCAGTTGTTGCAGCCATTTGGGGAGTGATCCAGCGGATGGAAGACACCCCCCCCCCCCGAACTCTGCCTCTCTGTGACTCTGCCTTTCAAATAAATAAATAAATCTTTAAAAAATAAAGAATTTTGGACAAAAACATACACAAAACTTGGACAAAAGCATACAGGCAAATGAAGAAAATCTAAGACAAACAGGACATCAAACCAAAAATCTCCTCTATAGCAAAGGAAATAATCAAAAGTGAAGAGACAACTAACAGAATGAGAAAAAAGTCCACAAACTATATGAAAAGGAGTTAATAACTTAAAACATACAAGAAATTCCAGAGCTCAATAGCAAAATATCCAATGAGTCGATTAAAAAATGAGAAAAAGAACAGACACCTCTCAAAAGATGATAAATAGATGACCCACAGGTATATGAAAAAAATGTCCAACACCACTAATTATCAAGGACATGCAAATTAAAGCTCAATGACAAATAATCTCATTCCACTTAAAATGGCTATTATCAAAACACAAACAAGCAAAAAAAAAAAAACCAGCAACAACAACAAAAGCTGGTGAGGATGTGGAGAAAAGGGAGTTTTTTAAAAAGATTTATTATTTGAAAGGCAGAGTTACAGAGACCGAGACACAGGGAGACAGATACAGATACACACACACACACACACACACAGTGAGAGACAGAGATACAGTCGTCCACCCGCTGCCTCACTCCACTAATGGCCACAATGGCTGGGTCTGGGACAGGCCAAAGCCAGGTGTCAGCAGTTTTGGAAGGTTTCCCAGCTGGGTGCAGGGGTCCAAGCCGTTGGGCCCTCCTCTGCTGCTTCCCCAGGCCATTAGCAGGGAGCTGGATTGGAAGTGAAGTACTGGGAACTTGAACCAGGCCCATTTGTGATGCCAGCATCCAAGCGTAGGTTTGCCTGCTATGCCGCAATTCTGGCCTGGCTCCAAAAGGGATTTTTTGCTAAAGATTTATTTATTTATTTGAGAGGCAGTGTTAGAAAGAGAGCGAGAGACAGAGAGAGAGTCTTCCATCCGCTGGTTCACTCTCCAAATAGCCCCAGTGGCTGCAGCTGAGCCAATCTGAAGCCCGGAGCCAGGAGCTTCTTCTGGGTCTCCCACCCGAGTAAAGGGGCCCAAGCACTTGCTTTCCCTGGCCGTAAGCAGAGAGCTGGATCAGAAGAGGAGCAGCCAGGACATGAACTGGTGCCTGTATGAGATGCCCACGCCACAGGTAGAGGCTGCTTGTCCCTCTAAAGGGATTCTTACACACTGTTCATGGGAATAAAAAGTAGTACAGCCACTGTGGAAAACAGCACGGAGGTTCTTCAAAATATTACATCTTCTAAAACTTACGTTGTTTGACAAAAAAGCAACATTACATTGCTAAAGAGAGTAGAAGGTGAGTTGGCCATTTGGTGCAGCAGTTAAGATGCTCCTAGGAGGTACAAATCCCCTAACAGAGTGCCTGGATCAAGTCCCAGTTCTTCCACTTCCGATCCAGTTTCCTAACGCACATTCCAGAAAGCAGCAGTAATGTTTCAAGTATCTGGGCTCCTGCCATTCAGGTGGAAGACCCAGATAACGTTCTGGCCTCCTGTATTCAGCATGGTCCAACACCGGCTATTGTGGGCATTTGGAGTCTTGGTCAGCAGATGGAAGGATCTGTCTCTCTACCTTTCAAGTAAAATGAAAATATATACATGTGAAAAAAAAAAAGAACAGAAGTCGAAGAAAAAAATACAAGTTATAATTCCATTACTACTTCTTTCTGGTGTATTTTTCCAGTTGTTTTTTTTTTTTTTTTGAACGTTTCAAAAACTGTACTGTTAAATTGTTTTTAAAGGTTTGGGGTTGGGGCTGACTCTGTGGCTTAGTGGGTAAAGCCGCCACCTGCAGTGCTGGCATCCCATATGGACGCCGGTTCGAATCCCGGCTGCTCCACTTCCGATCCAGCTCTCTGCTATGGAAAAGCAGTAGAGGATGGCCCAAGTCCTTGGGCCCCTGCACCCCTATGGGAGACCGGGAAGAAGCTCCTGACTCCAGGTCGGCTCAGCTCCAGCGGCTGCGGCCATCTGGGGGGTGAACCAGCGGATGGAAGACCTCTCTGCCTCTACCTCTCTGTAACTCTGCCTTTCAAATAAATAAATAAATCTTAAAAAAAAAAAAAAGTGTAGGGTAAATCAGTATCCCTGAATTTAGGGTTTCTGAAAGTAAGGCTTTGGGACTGACAGCTTAAAAAGTAGAAGGTCAATAAATATTTGCTCAACAGTGGCCCTTTTGACTAAATAAAGCAAGAAATGTTTTCGTTTTGAGAATTCAAGCGCTTTCTTTAAACCGAAAGCGAAACAAGTTTCTTTTTTCTCTTTAACGAGAAAAAAAGGAATAACAGAGCAACTGAGGGAACAAAGAAACTTCTTATGCACATTCGGACACCCAGGGCTTCTCAAGGTCAGCTCCTCTCAATCCAGGACGACCGCCCGCACCAGCGCTTGCGCATGCGCAGGAACCTGCAGCACCGCGGCCCCGCCTCCGCGCCCAGCTCCCAGGGACTGTGTTCCCGAGACACCGGTCCGACGTTCTTCCTTCCGCCGCTGTGGCTCGCTTCCGTGCAATGGCGTCTGGGCTGGTGAGGCTGCTACGGCCGGGGCCTCGCTGCCTCCTGGCGCCTGCAGCCCCCACGCTCGTCCCACCGGCTCGGGGAGTGAAGAAGGGGTTCCGCGCCGCCTTTCGCTTCCAGAAGGAGTTAGAGCGGTGGCGCTTACTCCGATGCCCGCCGCCGCCTGTGCGCCGGTAGGAGCCGCCTTGGGAAGGGGTCGGGGACCCTGGGCTTCCTCCCCGGCGGCGGATGCGGCCCGGTCTGGAGCCGAGGTTGGCGGTGGACACCCGTGAAGTGTGGCCGCGTGGCTTGAGGCGGAGGGGCGGGATTTATGCCGCTTGCGTGGGCGGTGCCGGCCTACCCCCGCCCGCGCCCCTTAATGCTAGGGAACTCCATTTAGAGTCTCGCAGCTGGAAATTGCGGGAGGTGGTGGCCTTTCTGTGGACGCTGAGGGTTGTGACCGCGGCTTTGTAAAACTTGAGAATTCTTGGGGTGCGGGGGCGGGGGAGAGGCGGGAGCGCGCTCCGCAGCATTGCTGCCTGCAAGCCCGGTCCGTCAGAATCAGGCTTTCTGTTTCCGCTCTCGTTTAGCTTTCCCGCACGAGAGAAAGGTTTGGCAAAAGGAGAGGCAGAATTTTATGTCTCCCAGTGGCATCGTTCGCTCCCCACGCGGATTCTTGCTTTTCCTCGTGTCTCTGGACAAGGCATTACAAATATAGGTAGATGCTTCCCTCACCCCCGTCTCTTTTTCTGGGCCTTTGCGTTTCTTACTGTTGCTTTCACAGGCAGTGTGACAGTGAATATCTTTGAAGTTAGGTCACCTCTGGGGACTTGAATGTAGTGTGAAATTCGGATAGCTGCTTTAATATCGCACCACTCAAATGTCCATCCGGTTTGTACCCCTAACAGTAGGAACACTCAACACGCAATCCTACGGACGTCCTTTTCTTAATAGGCAAAAGTAGAATCTCTTTGTAATATTTATTCATTTATTTAAAAGTCAGAGTTACACAGAGAGAGGAGAGGCAGAGAGAGAGGTCTTCCATCTGATGGTTCACTCCCCAATTGGCCACAATGGCCAGAGCTGTGCCAATTGGAGGTCAGGAGCCAAGAGCTTCTGGGTCTCCCACGCAGGTGCAGGGGCCCAAGCACTTGGGCCATCTTCTGCTGCTTTCCCAGGCCATGGCAGAGAGCTGGATTGGAAGAGGAGCAGCCGGGATTCAAACTGGCACTCATATGGGATGCCAGCACTGCAGGTCTGGGCTTTACCCACTATGCCACAGTACCAGCCCCAATTTAACAATTAACACTTAGATGTACATCAGTGATTACCCGAGGCACTTGACATGAATTCCAGTCTTACAATATTGATAATGGATTATTTAACTGACTGAAAGGGATATTTTTAAAACTTAATAAAATACAAAGTAAGCATAATGTATTTATTGTTGGTGGCCTGAATCTATGAAAATATGATTCAGGTTTCACACCTAGATGGAACATGAAGTTCTAGAATTGGGACAGAAACAAAGAACCAAAAAAATTAGCTCAGTGGCTTAATCTCTGAAATGAAAATGTGGCGATTGAGTCAGAGGGAAAAGTAATCCAGCCGTTTATGTAGGATATGGTAAAGGACTGCCAGGATTCATGCTGCATTTAGAAAATCAGCCTGGCATGAAGAAGCAGCATGACCCGCTGGGAGTTTGGTCTGGCAGTGAGTACAGCTGTCAGGGATGTCCACATCCCATATTAGAGGGTCTTCGTTCACATCCAGACCATGTTCCTGATTCCAGCTTCCTCTTATGCAGACCCTGGGAGGCAGCAGTTGATGGCTCAGATGGTGGGATATTTGCCACTTGCTCAGGAAGACCCAGGTTGAATTCTTGAATTCTGGTTTCTGAGTGGCACAGCCCCTAGCTGTTACAGGCATTTGGAGAGCAAACCAGTACATGGGAGCGTTAGCTCTTCTCTCTGCCTGCCTCTCCCCTCTTTCTCCATCCCCCCCTCCTCCCTGTTTGCCTTTCAAATAAGTGAAAATTTAAAAAGAAACATCCTTTTGTCATTTCCTTTTAGTAATTAATGACGTTACAATACAATGAAAAATTTTTACATTATATTTAATAACGTTTTGTTTTCTTTACCATCTCTTTTTGTTTTTACATTTTTAGCTCAGAGAAGCCCAACTGGGATTACCATGCAGAAGTACAAGCTTTTGGACCGCGGTTACAGGAAACCTTTTCCTTAGATCTTCTCAAAACTGCATTTGTAAATAAATGCTATATTAAAAGTGAGGAGGCCAAACGCCAAAAACTCGGGATAGAGAAAGAGGCTGTGCGTCTGAATATTAAAGATAATCAGGAACTGTCTACACAAGGTTCATCTTTCTCACGGACTTGCCTCACACAGTTTCTTGAAGATGAATACCCAGACTTGCCTGCCGAAGGCATTGAAAGGCTTGTGGACTTCCTCACTAGTGAGGAAGTCGTGTGTCACGTGGCTAGAAACTTGGCTGTGGAGCAGCTAACACTGAGCGCAGACTTTCCTGTCCCACCCTCGGTGTTGCAGCAGACTTTCTTTGCAGTAATTGGAGCTCTGCTACAGAGCAGCGGCCCCGAGCGGGCGGCGCTTTTCATCAGGGTAGGTAATTATTAATTACATGGTGCTTGGCCATGCTTGAGGTGAAGACAAGAAAATTTTCCTTTTGAAATTCACCTCTTAGATATGTTACCTTGGAAGTGAATATTTCTCCCACCAAAAACCAAAGAAGGCCCACAGCTTTTTTATGGTAGGCCCTTAATTATTCTAGATCTCTCTTATTGAGGACATCATCAGAAGCGAATATTCAGTGCTGAGTTGTGATTCATGAAGAGCTGTAAATCATGTCATTTTCGGCTTTAGATTCTTAGGATCAGGGGTAGTGCCTGTACAGTAGGTACTAGTAGGTGTTTTGTGAATGAGTGACGTCAGAGAACATGCAAGGACTTAGTGTGGCTAGGAGCTTCATGCTTAAGTGCCAGCTGGCTGCTGTTGTGCTCTTCTAAGTGATGGAGTCTTGGATTTCTGAGCTCCTGTGAAGTGCAGCTCTGTGTTAACCAGTAGCTTAGCTAAATAAAATCCTCATGCAGTTGGTACAACTTGACTGTGTCCTAGAACTTACTAACTGGGAGAAGATTTATCTTCTGCCATTAGATGAAAACAGTTTTGTTCACTCTTTGATAATAAAGAGGTCACATTAAGTCATGAAGAGAGTCTTGATTCAGATATTTGAATGTGAGGTCCCTTAAATGATTAACACTCTGTGAAAATCTGTTCATTTAGTTTTTATACCAAGTTTGATAATCTTGTTAGGGATAGATATACCTCTTTTAACCGGCAGGTTAGACTTTGTTCTTAGGTGAGACCTACCTTCCTCCTTTCCTAGCTAGGACCTATAATATAATAGATAAGCTACACCTCCCCAAATGGCTGCTCCTATAATTAGATAGCTTTTTCTAAAGAAATGCTCATAAAGTCCTCCTTGATCTCTATTCTCTCTCCTGCAAGCCTCTACAGAATTTTAAAACTAAGGACATTTTGATCACCTTCTTGAAATTTTTGTAGGATATTCAAGAGATCATTTGGGAATTTTTTTTTTTTTTACCATATATTAGTGTTTCTCAACTAATGATCCTATTAACCATAGATAATTCAAATATAGACAAGAGTACTCAAAAAGTTAATGGAAGATGTAATTAAAAAGCAAATTTATTTATATGCAAAAACTTTTCAAAATCAATGCTTATGAAGAGTCTTTCAAAAGATTATGAAAATGTATATTATGAAAAAACTGTGCATGAGTTTCAAAATTTTTATTTCAAGATTAGTTTTTTTAACTCACATAAATTCCATTTTTTTAAGTATTATTTATTTGAAAGAGATACAGAGGAAGGGAGGGAGGGGGAGAGAGAGAGAGAGAGCAAGTGAGTGAGCGAGCGAGCAAGTGAGCTTCCATCTGCTGTCTTACTCCCCAGATGGATACAATGGCCAGCACTGGGCCAGGCTGAAGCCGAAAGCTATTTCCGGGCTCTTCCACTTGAGTAGCAGGGGCCCAAAGAGTTGGGCCATCTTCCACTGATTTCCCTAGGCCAATAAGAGGGAGCTGGATCAGATGTGGGAACAGCTGGGACACAAACTGGTACCATTATGGGATGCCGGCATCTCCGGTGGTAGTTTTACCTGTTATGCTACAACATTGGCCCCTTGGATGAACCTTTTGAAGTGTCCTGTATTTCTGAGAATCAACAAGTTGGAATTATCTTTATTCATTAATCTGCTAAACATTGATGGCTAGGTACTTTGCTGAGCTTTGGAGCCAGAAGTGAATTAAGATGAGCCATAGCTCATTGGGCAGGTTGAGCAGAATAGGGAATTTTTTGGATTTGAGGATATTTGCATAAAGCATGAGCATCCCTAATCTGGAAATCTGAAATTCAAAATGCTCCCAAATCTGAAACTTTTTAGCATTACTTTTAGCATGCTCAAAAAGTTAGATTTTTGGAACATTTCAGATTTGGGTGGTTTATTTTCTTTAAGATTTATTTATTTGAAAGACAGAGTTACAAGGCCGGCGCCGCGGCTCACTAGGCTAATCCTCCGCCTTGTGGCGCCGGCACACCGGGTTCTAGTCCCGGTTGGGGTGCCGGATTCTGTCCCGGTTGCCCCTCTTCCAGGCCAGCTCTCTGCTGTGGCCAGGGAGTGCAGTGGAGGATGGCCCAGGTGCTTGGGCCCTGCACCCCATGGGAGACCAGGAAAAGCACCTGGCTCCTGGCTCCTGCCATCGGATCAGCGCAGTGCGCCGGCCGCAGCGCGCTGGCCGCGGCGGCCATTGGAGGGTGAACCAACGGCGAAGGAAGACCTTTCTCTCTGTCTCTCTCTCTCTCTCACTGTCCACTCTGCCTGTCAAAAAAAAAAAAAAAAAAAAAAAAAAAAAAAAAAAGAAAGACAGAGTTACAGAGAGGCAGAGGCAGAGAAAGATCTTCCATCTGCTGGCTCACTCTCCAAATGGTTGCAGGCGGCTTTACCACCCGCTATGTCATAGCACCGGCCCCGTAACTAACATGTTGTGTATGGAGTTAAGCTGCTGCCTGCTAAGCCCACATCTCACATGGGCTCTGGATGTGGCCACATGAGTATCAGGGGCCCAAAGAGTTGGGCCATCTTCTACCTATTTGCCTAGGTCATGAAGAGGGAGCTGGATCAGATGTGGGAACAGCTGGGAAAATAATGGAGGATGGTCAATGGATTGAGGGTCTCTCTCCCTAACTATGTCCATCAAATAAATCTTCACAAAAAAGCCTCCTTTTAAAAAAAGAACTTTGAATTATGACCCTTATGTTGTTTATACTAATTTAAATATTTAAACCATATTTTTATATGCAGGATTTCTTAATTACTCAAATGACCGGAAAAGAACTCTTTGAGATGTGGAAGATAATAAATCCCATGGGGCTTCTGGTAGAAGAATTGAAGAAAAGGAAAATTTCAGCTCCTGAATCTAGACTTACCAGGCAGTCTGGAAGTACCACAGCTTTGCCTTTGTATTTTGTTGGCTTATACTGGTTAGTAAAGTTTTACTATTAGTTTCTTAAATTTGACTGGGAGACTTTTCCTTAATCTAACCTCTAATTACATTAACATATTTTTAAAAATCTTATCCCCATGATTATCTACTGTTTCCTCTCTTGCCAGTCAAACCACAAACACATCCTTTGTCAGCAGTTCATAGATGGCTAGCAGAAAAAAAAGTACATTATTGCTGTGAATAACTTTGATAAAATACCAAGAATCTAAAATTTTCATATCCTTTGATTTACTATTTCTTTTCTTTTTTTTATTTTTAAACATTTATTTATTTGGAAGACAGAGCGAGGTCTTTCATGCACTGGCTCATTCCCCAGATGGCTGCAACCAACCAAAGCTGGGCTAATCCAAAGCCAGGAGCTGCTTCTGGGTCTCCCATGTGGGTGCAAGGGCCAAGTACTTGGGCCATCTTCTGATTCTGTCCTGTGTGCATTAGCATGGAGCTGGATCAGAAGTGGAGCAGTTGGGACTTGAACTAGGACCCATGTGGGATGCCAGCACTGCAGATGGTGGCTTTACCTGCTATGCCACAGCACCAGTCCTTTCTTTCTTTCTTTTTTTTTTTTATTTATTTGAAAAGCAGAGTTAGTGGTTTACTCCCCAATGGCCTCAACGGCCGGAGGTAGGCCAATCCAAAGCTAGGAGCCAGGAGCTTCCTCTGTATCTCCTACATGGCCACAGGGGCCCAGATACGTGGGCCATCTTCTGATGCTGCTCTGTGTGCTTTATCAGGGAGCTGGATTAGAAGTGGAGCAGCCAGGACTCAAACCAGGGCCCATATGGATGTTGGTATCAAAGGCAGTGGCTTTACTTACTATGTCACAACTCCAGCCCCTGATTTGCTGTTTCTAATGGTCGGTCTTAAAATTGCAGACTGAAGTTTGTGAACAAAGATTTTCCTTTCTTGTTTGAGTATTTCTGCCCTGTTCCTTGAACAGTTGCTGGGACATAATGACCAGTAAATACTTTTTGAACTGATAAAAAATTAGAAATGTTTATATTCAACAGGAAGAAATGACATATGGACACAATAGAATAAATTACAACTACTACAGATGGCATATTAAAAATGTTTATTGACACTAGGAAATTTGGGAAAGTGATGAAGTAGTTTACCATGTTACTACCTGATTTTTTTCTTGGATACTAATTTTTTTTTTTCAGATATTATGTAGTGACCTTAAAGATGATATGATAAAATATCAGCATCATTGGACTAACCACTCTGATTTTCTCTGTTTCTAATTTTTGCAAATATGTACGTGTATATATTGGCCGGCGCCGCGGCTTACTTGGCTAATACTCCACCTGCAGCGCTGGCACCCTGGGTTCTAGTCCCAGTTGCTCCTCTTCCAGTCCAGCTCTCTGCTGTGGTCAGGAAGGCAGTGGAGTGGGCCCTGCATCCACATGAGAGACCCCACATGGGAGACCAGGAGGAAGCACCTGGTTCCTGGCTTCCGATCAGCGCAGTGCTGGCCGCAGTGCACCAGCCATAGCAACCATTTGGGGGGTGAACCAACGGAAATAGGAAGACCTTTCTCTCTGTCTCTCTCTCTCTCACTGTCTAACTCTGCCTGTCATTATATATATATATGTATGTATATATGAGTATTAGCAGGCTTAACTTACGTGATTAACTATTGCTCAAATTACTGTCACAGTAAATATTTCTTAGTGAATTCCTCCCATGTTACAATTCTTTTACCTAGTGGGTTATAAATAGATAAAATATTTTTTAAAGCTGAGAAAGTTTTGGAGATCTAAAAATAATTTAAAAATGGATTTGATTCTCATTGTGTTAAATCTTAAATGATAAACTCAAAAGACAGTTTTTCAACAGAATTTTCCTCAAGTTGTATCACACATTTGAAATGAACTAAAAAATCCAATCATAGTTGCCAGGAGTATTAGTAGTAGCTATAGGTTTTTATAAGAAGATGATTATATATCCTAATTTTCCCAATAACAATTAAAAATACCAAGGAGATACTCCAAAATGAAACTAAAACGTAAGTTTATTTTAGTGAAAAAACATTGGAAATCCATGCAGTTTTTTCATAAAACTCATTTTCCATGAACTTTTGGAGCCCTCTCCACATACAATGAACTTGCAGCAGAACTAGCTAAAATCTGAAAAGACAGAGTGAGCATTTGGCCTAGGGGTTAAGAAGCATGGGTCCCTCATAAGAGTATCTGGATTTAAAGGCTGGCCCGGCCCCTGACCACAGCTTCCTGCTAATGTAGACCCTGAGAGGCAGCAGTGATGGCTCGGTTGGGTTCCTGCCACCAAATGGGAGACTTGGATTGGTTCCTGACTTTAGCCCCATCCAGGGCCATCATGGGCATTTGGGGAGTAAACAAGCAAATGAGAGTGCTCACTTGCTCACTTGCTGTCCTCTCTTTCACCCCTCTATAAAATTTTTTTTAAATCTAAAAGATGATAATATCTAAAGTAGTGTGTTTCTTCTGGTCATTTAAAATAAGACTTAGAAGCTGTAACTAACTGTTTTTGCATACTGTGTTATGCACCATGTAACTTAGGACTTCTCTGTCTTTCCAGTGATAAAAAGTTGATTGCAGAAGGACCTGGGGAAACAGTACTGGTTGCAGAGGAAGAAGCTGCTCGAGTGGCACTCAGAAAACTTTACGGGTTCACAGAGAATAGACGGCCCTGGGACTATTCCAAGCCCAAAGAGAGGCTGAGAGCAGAGAAGACCATCACTGCCAGCTAGCCAGCCAAAGATGTGCACCCTAACATACTTCATCAAAGCTGTGAGACAATCTCCCAGGTGTTCCAGTTGAAGTTGTACAGAAACATTTTGTTCTTCATGCTTTGCCACTAAAATTAAATCAGTGTTAGTAAGGCTATTTTGTTTGAATCTTGTTTGTTTTGTTAAAAGTCTTTTAAAAGTATTTTTCCAAGAAATTTTCCCTGAAGTCCTTGATTTTTATCATTGTATTTAATTTGTACAATTAGGTGTATTTCCCTTTAGTTTTGTGGTGTCATAATTTGAGAACCCATGAACTTTTTTGTAACACCAATAAAAAAGTTAACTCTAAATGTTATGTTACAGTTTAATTTGATATACCCAGGGGTGCTTGGAGGTTGATGAGCTTTGCTTCTCCAGTATAATTTGAACTCTTAATGGTAATCTTAGGGCTCTCTTAGAAATACAGAGAACAGATTACGAACAGAAAACTATTTACCTGATTTCTAGATTTTGTCTAAGTTAGAATTACATGTACTTTCAATATACTTCCTAGTGATTGAATTTCTGTAAAATAAATGGCAGAAAAGTAAATTTTACACTTTTAAGAAATTGCCTTTCTGAAAAAAGAAACTCAAAAGCAACTTCATGGAAAAACAATGTATTTATCAATTCAGTTTAATATTCCATAATAACAACTACTGCGTACCAGCACATTCAATTCAGTAGCGAACAAATCAGAGAGAGTGTCCTTTTGGCTCTTTAATATTTTTTTTTTTTTTTAATTTATTTTATTTTATTTTATTTTTTGACAGGCAGAGTGGACAGAGAGAGACAGAGAAAGGTCTTCCTTTTCCGTTGGTTCACCCCCTAATGGTTGCTGTGGCTGGCGCACCGCGCTGATCCAATGGCAGGAGCCAGGTACTTCTCCTGGTCTCCCATGGGGTGCAGGGCCCAAGCACTTGGGCCATCCTCCACTGCACTCCTGGGCCACAGCAGAGAGCTGGACTGGAAGAGGAGCAACCGGGACAGAATCCGGTGCCCCGGCCCGGACTAGAACCCAGTGTGCCGGCGCTGCAGCAGGGGATTAGCCTATTGAGCCGCGGCGCCGGCCCTGTTTAATCTTTTGTGTTCAATTTAGTAGTTCTTTTGCAAATTTCCTTTCATTTATTTTAAGTCTGCCAGTAGTAGCTCTCAGGAATTAAAGCGGTTCTTGGAGTTGAAAACAGAGATCTAAAATGCAAAAACCAACAGCACTTTTGTCATGGAGTCTAAATAAAGGAAGATTAAGGACCTATGAAACACCTTTCCCTGAGACTGACTAGGGTAAAGTAGAACTTAAGTCATATGTAAAGGAGTTTACAGCTATCACAGGTATTAGGAACTATGTTTGGAAGAGAAAATTTGAGAAATGCCTGCTTGGCTGAATTAGTAGGTACTTCATCTTTTCTTTTAAGAGTTAACTCCAGCTTCTGTTGAATGTGAGGAGAGGAAGGACCAACCTAGACCCAATAGTAGTAAAACACCACTGATGCTTGTCATCCACAATAAGCTAATATGATTTTAATACTCATCTTGTTGATATTTTAAGAGGAAAGAGATTATGAAAGTTCCTGGAAAGCAATGCAGTGAATGTCTTCCAACCACTTACTTATCCAGTATATATGAAATGTGAAATTCTGGCAAGAGTACTATCCTAAAGATTAGAAGTCTTTAATGAATTCAGTTGCAAACTCAATAATCCTTTCTCCCACATAGATGATGTGGGAAAAAAAAATCCCAAATTTCTCCTGCTCATGTCAGTTTGCAGGTCCTTAACCAGTATCACTGGAGGCAGACTGTCATTATTCTTTGGGTTTTTAAACATTTTCTTTGTGTGTGTGTTGGAGAAATTTATAGAACATTATTTCACTATAGAAAACTGCATAAAATATATGACAGTCAAAGAGATCAATGTTTAACAAATATAAATGTAATTTCCTCAAAATTACTCTAAGAATTATTTGCCATTTCAATCAAAGTCACCAGTTCTTTTTCACATGTTCTTTTATCATTTATTTTATTTAAGGAATACAACTTCATGCATGTAATATGTACAGATTTGGAAACATGGTGCTTCTTTCCCCTCCACTCCTTCCTACCCATAATCCCACCTTTCTTCCTCCTCCTTCCTTTCCCATTCCTATTTTTTAGGGAGATCAATTTTCAGTTAATTTTTATACTCATAAAATTAACCCTATACTAAGTAGAGTTCACTGATTTGTATGAAGGAAAAAAAGCTTAAGAAGAAAAACATTGTTCCGTGACAGTCAAGGCAAGAGTTGTTCAAAATCACTGCATCTCCAAGTGTCAGTATTGCTCCTATAGATTACATTTTGAGTACTCTTTTAGTTACCACAGATCAGAGAGACCATATGGTATAAGTCTTTTTGTGACTGGCTTATTTAAGTATAATGGTTTCCAGCATCCATTTTGTTGCAAATTAGGATTTTTTTTTTTACTGCTATGTTGTATTCCATATTGTATATATACCATAATTTCTTTATCCAGTCTTTAGTGGATGGACAACTGGGTTGATTCCATGTCTTAGCTACTGTGAATTGAGCTGAAATGAACATGGGGCTACAGATAACTCTTTAATATGCTGATTCATTTCCTTTGGATAAATTCCCTGGAGTGGGATTGCTGGGTCATATAGTAGGTCTGTATTCAGATTTCTGAGATACCCTCATACTTCTTCCACAGTGGCTGTACCAGTTTACATTCCCACCAACAGTGGATTAAGGTTCCCTTCTCCCCACATCCTCACTAGCATTTGTTGTTTGTTGATTTCTGTATGACAGCCATTCTAACGGGGGTAAGATGAAACCTCATTGTGGTTTTAATTTTCATTTCCCTGTTGGCTAGCCAGCTTGGGCATTTTTTCATGTGTCTATTGGTCATTTGAATTTTCTCTCAAAAAATGTCTGTTCAGGGGCCAGCACTGTGGCACAGTAGGTTAATCCTCCACCTGCAGAATTGGCATCCCATATGAGTGCAAGTTCTAGTCCCAACTGCTCCTCTTCTGATCCAGCTCTCTGCTATGGCCTGGGAAAACAGTGGAAGACGGCCCAAGTGCTTGAGTACCTGCACCCACGTGGGAGACCTGGAAGAAGCTCCTGGTTCCTGGCTTCAGATCAGCTCAGTTCCAGCCATTGTGGCCAATTGGGGAGTGAACCAGTGGATGGAAGACCTTTCTCTCTGTTTCTCTCCCTTTCTCTGTAACTCTACCTCTCAAATAAATAATTAAAATCTTAAAAAAAAAATGTCTGTTCAGTTCTTTTGCCCATTTATTAATTGGATTGCTTGTTGTTAATTTTCTTGAGCTCTTTATAGACTCTGGAAGTTAATCCTTTGTCAGTTGCATTGTTTGCAAATAATGTCTACCATTCTGTTGGTTGCCTCTTCATTTTCCTGAATGTTTCTTTTGCAGTGCAGAAGTTCAGTTTGATTTAATCCCACTTGTTAATTTTGGCTTTGATTGCCTATGCTTTTGGGGTCTTTTCCAAGAAGTCTTTCTCTATGTCTATGTTGTATAGGGTTTCCCTGATATTCTCTAATAATTTGATGTTATCAAGTTGTAGATTTAGGTCTCTAATCCATTTGAGTAGATTTTTGTGTAAGGTGTGAGGTAGCGGTCTTGTTTCATACTTCTTCATGTGGAGATCCAGTTTTCCCAGCACCATTTGTTGAAAAGACTCTTGGCTCCAGGAGTTGAATTTTGCTCCTTTGTCAAAGATAAGTTGGTTGTAGATGTGTGAATTTATTTCTGGAGTTTCTATTCTGCTCCATTGGTCTATCCATCTAGTTTGGTGCCAGTACTAGTCTATTTTGATTATAACTGTCCTGTAGTATGTCCTAAGGTCTGGTATTGTGATGCCTTCAGCTTTTTTTGTTGTTGTTTATGATTGCTTTAACTATCTGGGGTCTTGTGTTTCCATATGAATTTTAGCATCATTTTTTCTAGCTCTGAGAAGAATGTTGTTGGTATTTTGATTGGTATCACATTGAATCTATAAATTGCTTTCAGTAGTATGGACATTTTGAAGATGTTAATTCTTCCAATCCATGAACATGGAAGATTTTTCCACTTTTTTATGTCTTCTATTTCTTTCTTTAATGTTTGATAATTTTCATCATGGAGATCTTTGACGTCCTTGGTTAAATTTATTCCAAAATATTTACTTTTTTTTATAGCTATTGTGAATGCGATTGATTTTAGAAGTTTTTTCTCAGCTATGACATTGTCTGTGTATACAAAGGCTATTGATTTCTCTGTGTTGATTTTACATCCTGCTACTTACCAAACTCTCTTTTGAGTTGCAACAGTCTCTTTGTGGAGTCTTTTGGGTTTAGTATATATAGAATCATGTCATCAGGAGATAGGAATAGTTTGACTTCTTCCTTCCCTATTTATATCCCTTTGATTTCTTTTTCTTGCGTGATGGCTCTGGCTAAAACTTCTAGGACTATATTAAATAGCAATGGTGAAAGTGGGCATCCTTGTCTGGTCCTGGATCTTAATGGGAATGCCTCCAGTTTTTCCCCATTTTGTTGACTGCTGACTGTGGGCTTGTTATAAACTGCTTTGATTATGTTGAGAAATGTGCCTTCTATACCTAGTTTGCTTAAGGTTTTCATCATAAAAGGGTATTGGATTTTGTCAAATGCTTTCTCTGCATCTATTCAGATAATCATGGTTTTTGGTCTTCAGCTTGTTAATGTGGTTAATCACCTTTATTGATTTTCGGATGTTGAACCATCTATGCATACCAGGAATAAATCCTACTTGGTTCAGGTGAATGATCTTTCTGATGTGTTGTCGAATTTGATTGGCTAGTATTTTGTTTAGGAATTTGCATCCAAGTGCATCAGGAATATTGGCCTATAGTTCTCTTTCTCTGTCATATCTGTATCTTTTTCTGGCTTGGGAATTAAGGTGATGCAGGCTTCATAGAAAGAGTTTGAGAGGATTCCCTCCCTTTCGATTGTTTTTAGATAGCTTGAGAAGAATTGGAATTAATTCTTCTTTAAATGTGATAGAATTCAGCAGTGAAGCCGTTGGGACCTGGGCTTTTCGTCTTTATTACTTATTCAATCTCCGTCTTAGTTATTGGTCTGTTTAGATTTTCTATGTCTTCATGATTCAATTAAGTAGGTTGTATGTATCCAGGAATTACCCCATTCTTCTAGGTTTCCTGATTTGTTGGCATATTGATCTTTGTATTAATTCCTGATGATTACTATTTCTGTGGTATCTGTTGTTACATTTCCTTTTTCATCTCTGATTTTGTTGATTTGGGTCTTCTCTTTTTTTGGTTGGGCCAATGGTGTGTCAATTTTATTTATTTTTTCAAAAACCCAACTCTTCATTTCATTGACCTTTTGTATTTTTTTTTGGTTTCAATTTTGTTTATTCCTTAATTTTAATTAGTTCTTTCCTCCTTCTAATTTGCTGTTTTTTTTTTTTTTTTTCTAGGTCCTTGAGATGTACTAACAGCTTATTTGGTGATTCTCCAGCTTCTTGATGTAGGTACTAGTTACTGTAAACTTCCTTCTTAACACTGCTTTTGCTGTATCCCATGTGTTTTGATATGAAGTAGTGTCATCTGCATTCGTTTCCAGAAGTTTTTAAATTTCTCTTTATTTCTTTTATGACCCACTGTTCATTTAGGAGCGTGTTGTTCAGTATCTATGTGTTTGCATATGTTCTTGAGATTCTTGAGATGTTGATTTTGAGCTTCAATCCATTGTGATCAGAGAAGGTACATGGTATGATTTAGATTTTTCTTATTGTCACTCCCCCACTTGCGGAGGAACGACACAGGACCCTGCACTGTTCTTTTGTCTGCTCGGCCCTTCCCGGGTTTGTTGCTGGTCCTTCCCGGGTTGGCTGCCGACCCCTCCACCTCCGTGGAGGGGCGGCTCCCCCTGCCACTTTCCCCACTTCCGCGGAGGAGCGGCACACCACCGGCCGGCTCTCTCAGGGGCTGCTCAGGTGTTCCTTCAGATGTTCCCCTTAGATGTTCCTGGTGCATGTTGTCTCTCTCCTCCTTTATAGTCCTCTTCCACCAATCCCAACTCTGCTACCCACACGCCGAGTACGCTGCTCTCCTCCAATCAGGAGCAGGTCCTACAGTTTATTGGTTGAACTGGAGGCAGCTGTGTAGAAGCTGTTTCTCCCTTCTCAGCGCCATATTGTGGGAGAGCAGATGCATAGAATAAGTCTTAATTCCAGTAACTTAGTCTAGTCTCAGTTGCTCCCCACACTTATATTTTCTGAGACTTGCTTTATGGCCTAGTATATGGTCTATCCTGGAGAAAGTTCCATTCACTGCTGAGAAGAATGTGTATTCTGCAACTGTAATGTGAAAAGTTCTGTAAATATCAGGTCGATTTGGTCCATAGTGTCAGCTCTGTTCTTTCTTTGTTGATTTTCTGTTTGGTTGATCAATCCACTGATGAAAGTGGGATGTTGAAGTTCCCCATTAGTAGTGTATTGGAGTCTGTGTCTTCCTGGAGATCTGTTATTAGATTTTTTAAATAGCCAAGTACCCTGTAGTTGGGTGCATATGCTTGTATTATAGTCACGCCTTCCTGTTGTATTGATGCCTTAATCATTACACAGTGTCCTTGTTGCTTTCTTTTAACAGTTTTTATGTTAAAGTCTATTTTGTCTGCTATTAGGATGGCTACACTGGCCCTTTTTTTTTTTTTTTCTGTTTGTATGGAATTTCTTTTTCTATCCTTTTACTTTCAGTCTACTTGTATGTTTGTTGGTGATGTGTGTTTTTTGTGGGTAGCAAATAGATGGGTCTTGTTTTTTAATCCATTCGGTCAGTCTATATCTTTTAACTGGAGAGTTGAGGCTATTTACATTCAGGGTAACTGTTAATAAGTAACTACTTGGTCCTGCCATTTTTCCGTGAATATTCCTGTTTACTTTGGACTAGGGGATTTTCTGTCTTCACATTTTTTCATGATGGTGGGTTTATGTGTTTCTTGTGTAGCACATCCTTTAGCATCTTTTGTAAGGCTGGACATGTGGTGGCAAATTCTTTCAATTTCTCTGTTATCGAAGTCTTTATTTCACCTTCATTCATAAATGAGTGCTTTGCAGGGTACAGTATTCTGAGTTGACAATTTTTTTTTTCTCTTAAGATTTGGACTATATCTTGCCCTTGTCTTCTAGCCTTCAGGGTTTCTGATGAGAAGTCTGTTGTGAGTCTAATGGAGATCCTCCTCTGAAAGTAATCTGGCATTTCTCTCATGTGCATTTTAGAATCTTTATGCTTTATTTTGGAAAGTCTGACTACAACATGTCATGGTGAAGATCTTTTCTGGTCCTATCTGTTAGGAGGTCTATGTGCTTCCTGTACTTTCGACCTTCCTTTCTTTCACCAAGTTAGGAAAGTTTTCTGTAATTATTTGAGTAAGTAGGCCTTCTATTCTCTTCTCTTTTTTCACACCTTCAGGCATTCCTAAGACCCTTATGTTAGGTCATTTGATAGTATCCCATTTATCTCCAACACTGTTTTAAGTTTTCTAATTTCTTCTTGTTTTTTGGTCTGACTGTAAAATTTGCAGATTTGCCTTCTAGCTTGGATATTCTTTCTTCTGCCTACCAACTCTGTTGTTCAGACTTTCCACTGCAATTTTTATTTGATCTATTGAATTCTTCATTTCTAGTATTTCATTTTGATTTCTCTTTAAAATCTCAATTTCATGGGAAAATTTTCATTCATATCATTTATGATTTTCTTTAGCTCCTCAATTTGCTTCTGATTACTTTGGAGTAATCCTATGATTAGTTTTTTGAATTCCATTTCCGGCATGTCCTTAGTCTCTTCATCTTCACATTCAGATGTTGAAATGTTGTTGTACTCCTTTGTGGAGATCATAGTGTCTTCCTTATTCTTGTTTTTTGAATTTTTACATTTATTTTTAGGCTTTTGTAGAATGTTATTTTTCCCCCTCTGATGGCTTTTATTTTTGAGCTATGCCTCTGTGGCTTAGTGGAATGTCTACTCTTCCAGTGAATACTAAGAGGTATGTGGTGGGTGTGGACAGGGAATTCTGGTCAGTGCTCCAGGATGGGGCAGATATCCTGAGTAACATACATGTTGGGCATGGTAGCTTTCCTCTGGTTAACTGGATGGAGAGGAGTGGTCACCTGTCGTTGTGACCACTCCTTCTCCAGGCTCAGGAGTGCCCAGGTACTAGCCCCCAGTGTGTGGGGAGCAATCCGGACTGGACTAAGTTACTGGAATTAAGACTTATTCTATGCATCTGCTCTCCCACAATATGGCGCTGGGAGAGAAGTAAACAGCTTCTACACAGCTGCCTCCAGTTCAGCTAATAAACTGTAGGACTTGCTCCTGATTGGAGGAGAGCAGTGTACTCGGCGTGTGGGCAGCCGAGTTAGGATTGGCGGAGGAGGACTATAAAGGAGGAGAGAGACGGCATGCACCAGGAACATCTATGGGGAACATCTAAGGGGAACATCTAGCTGAAGGAACACCTGTGCAGCCCCCGAGAAAGCCGGCCGGTGGTGTGCCGCTCCCCTGCGGAAGTGGGGAATGTGGCCAGGGGGAACTGCCCTTCCACGGAGGTGGAAGGGATAGTAGCCAACCCGGGAAGAACCAGCAGAAAACCCGGGGAGGGCCGAGCAGACGAAAGAACAGCGCAGGGTCCTGTGTCGTTCCTCCACGAAGACGGGGAGCGACACCAGTGTATTCAATGCTCATCCACAGAGCAGAATGAACCGCACATATGATCTGCACAGCCCCTCCTGTGAGCACTATTCCCCCTGCTATGAGCTGCTTTAGGCAACCTGGGAGCTCTGAGAGGACAGCGCAGCAGTCTGTGATTGCCCAGATCCCAGCTGTACCCTGCCTCCCCTCACACCGTCACTGTTTTCTCAGTCTCAGCACCAATGGCTCTCAGGATCAGGGAGTCCAAGTGGAGCCACTCTGCCCCACTAGCCGGTCCTGATTGCAGGAGGACTGAGGCGCTCCCAGGGCCACTGTCCACGTGTGTTCCAGCCTGCTAGATTGAGTCTTGTCCTCCCAACCAGATTCGACGTTAGTGAGGAGCGCTGGTCTTTCTCTCTGGTAAGATCTCTGGATCATGGGTGTGCACAGTACCCGCCAGCCGCAGCCCTGCTCACTTCACAGTTGTGCTGGGCATACAGGGGTGTCCCGTAGGTGTCACTTCCCTTCCGCAGGGACGGCTCCTCCTCCCCTCCCGTTGCCCTGTGGGTGCAGCTGGCATGGTGGAGATCATCTCCGTCCATCGCTCTTGCACTGCTGTGAGTGCCCTTGCTGACTGGGTGGAGGGTGACCCCAACAATTGCTGGGTGCGTGCACACAAGTTGGGGTGGCCACTACCTGCATATGTCCAAAAATGGCGCCAGCCCTCCCAATGCTGGCTGCAGGTTGCTATTGTAGGAGGGAGGATGGGAGAGTGAGGCCCTTTTTTTTTCTTTCCCCACCTCTGGGTGAGCAGTAGCCCCGCTGTCCTGAGGGATCCCAGCCAGACTCAAAAGGTGCAGTTCACTAAGCTCTTCCTTGCACTGGATCAGCAGCATCACGGGCCCCTGGAGTCCAATCTTACCTGGTTTGCCAGGACAGGTGCCTTCTTTCCTGGATCCAAGCTGCTGGGTCTTCTGTTGTCTCGCTGTACCTTGCTGTGTGTCTGTGGTGTCCACACAGGTCTGGGCTGTTTCTACTGCTTTCACAGGATCTCCCACAGCAATTTCCCTGCATTTGTACCCTGAGAGTGTAGTTTCTCCACTTCTTTTATATTAATTTCTCCCAGCCTGAATCCATCTGCCCTGTTCTGCCATCTTGGATACCCCAGTTTTTAAACTTCTAAACCCCAATGCTTGTATAAGTTAGCTTTTCATCAAAGTACCAAAAGCAAGCTGCATATTTTGGTTCACAGCTTTGAAGGTTCACAGTCCAAATCAGGATTTGGCCAATGGTGAGGATGGAGGAAGGATGACATGGTGAGCCAGGAGGCAGAGAGAGGCTGCGCCCAACTTAGCTTTTATAACCAATCATCTAGCAAGAACCACTTTCCAAAGACATGCCTTCAATGACATAAAGGACTTCCATTAGGCCCACTGCCTAAATAAAATTAGATCGATTTTCCTTCCCCCAACACCACCACGCCCTGAACCTATGGTTTAAAATCCTGTGTGAGTTCAGGAGCTAAATCAAGTTGTAGCGATGGTCAAACTAGTAATGCTTTTAGTTTTATAGGTTGAACAAATCTAAGTTCATAAGATTAATTTGTAAGTTTAAATATCTATATCATTTACAACAAATGTGAATTCTAAAGTCTTGGAACGTAAGTTGTTAAGTTTTACTTTAGCACTGACAAAAATATGATGAATTGGGACAGTATTTGGTATAATGGTTAAGACACTGGTTGGGACACCCACATCCTGTATTGGAGTGCCTGTGTTCAAGACCTGGCTCCACTCCCAGTTACAGCTTCCTGCTAATGTACACCTTGGGAGGCAGTGGGTGATGGCTGAAGCACTTGGTCCCTGCCACCCATACCTGAGACCTGTTTTGAGTTCCTTGCTTCTGGCTTTAACCTGCCCCAGCTCTGGCCCTTGCCGGTAATTGAAGTTAACCAGTTAACAAGAGAAAAGAGCACTGTCTTCCTCTGTGATGCGTGTGTGTGTGTGTGTAATAGACTTTATAAATATAAAATGCTAATATATAAATACTAAATATTTTAAAAATCAATGTACTTTGCAGTTCCCTATGAAATAGCTTGAAACTTGGATATCTTATTTGTCCTATGAGAACAAACTGCATAAATTTGTTAAGTGGGCAAGAGTAACGAGGATTCAGGGTTTTATGACACAGGGCACTCAGTGACCACTGGAGGACTGGCTCTTTGACTACTACCTAATCCCTGTTGTAAAACTAAATTGTAAGACTAAAGGAGGGCCAGCGCCATGGCTCACTAGGCTAATTCTCCACCTGCAGTGCCGGTACCCCGGGTTCTGGTCCCAGTTGGGGCGCCGGATTCTGTCCCAGTTGCTCCTCTTCCAGTCCAGCTCTCTGCAGTGGCCCAGGAGTGCAGTGGAGGATGGCCCAAGTGCTTGGGCCCTGCACCCACATGGGAGACCAGGAGGAAGCACCTGGCTCCTGGCTTCCGATCGGTGCAGTGAGTTGGCCATAGCGGCCATTTGCGGGGGTGAACCAATGGAAGGAAGACCTTTCTCTCTGTCTCTCTCTCTCACTATCTAACTCTACCTGTCAAAAAAAAAAAAACAAAAACAAAAACAAAAACAAAAAAAAACTAAAGGAGTTGTCAGGATGGAAAAGCACTGCTCCTTAAATGGATTGGTGCCACAGAAGGGTACTAGTCATTTACTTTGAAATTCTTGTCTCCTTTCCCACCTGTTCCCATTTTCTAGTTCCCGAAGTACAATTGCACAAAAAAAGTTCTTGGGGTTGGTGTGGTGCAGCAGGGAAAGCCATGACTGAGACACCGGCATCCCAAACAGACTCAGGTTCAAGTCTCAGCTGCTCTACTTCTGATCCAGCTCCCTGATAATGTGAAACCTGTGAAAGCAGCAGAAGATGGCCCAACTCGTTGGGCCCCTGCACACAAGATGGGAGACCTGGATTGAGTTCCAAGCTCCTTGCTTTTGGCCGAGTCTTGGCCATTGTGGCCATCTGGGGAGTGATGTAAGAGATGTCTCTTTCTCTGTTTTTGTAGCTCTGCCTTTCAAATAGATAAATCTTTAAAATAATTTAAAAAAATCCTTTAACAAATTTATGTCCACCGGCTCAATTATAAAAGCCTTATTATTTTCAATTAACATTTACATGCATAAATAAACTGGGATTATTATTCTCAAAGTGTGTTATGGGGAGGGAAAAACATGGACTAGAAATTAGAATAACTCCAGTAAGAAAGGAAACCAATTAGAGCGATCTCTGTTTTCAGCACTATATTGATTATGGCCACTAGATGGTGCTCTAACCCCATTGCACAGTTTAATACAGAAGAGTAGCTATGTATATGGCATGCAATTATGGTGAAACATGACTTTCCAAGGCCTTTCACGGCTCTAATATCCTGTGGGCACATCTGTGGCAGCTAGCTCACGTGCCCCTTGGGATGCCCTAAGTTAAGAATTTGTATGATCAGTTCACCTCTGAAGCCACGATAGCAATGTTTGAGCTGCTTTATATTCACTGGAAAGGCAAAAGTGCAGGGCTATCGTCGTCAGAGCCTTTATGCTATTTCTTTCTTCCTCCTTTCTTCTTAGGCTGGGAGACGATGCACTATAGAAGCTCGGGAAGCCTAGCGTCCCATGTTGACACTTGGACAACCAGACACTGTCATGCTTCCCATCGGGAGGGCCAGCTCACAGCCTGTCCCAGCCGAGGGGAGCAGGGGAGGGTGCTCAGCTGGCAGCATCGTGCTCAGCTTCTGCGTCCTTAAGTCGGCCTCTCCTCCCTTCATCACCTGATCGCTGCTCGTCTCTGCAAACCTCGAGCTGTACAGCTCCTCCACCGTTGTCTTCTAGGACCAGAGCTTGGCTCTTTGGTTAGGTTTCAGAGCACTCAAAGCCACCGGTCTCTGTAGAGAAGACCAAGAGTGATTGCTCGGTTTAATCCCTGCCCCAGAACTACAGTTTTTCCAGGAGGAAATTCATGAATCAAAAAATCACAACCACAAATACAAATATCCTGCTGAAAATGCTGTTTTGACATTGGTAGTGTCTAGGAGTCCCATTAACATTCTTTATTTTCCCCATTTATCTGGATGACTAACAACAAAAACTAATGCTTTAAGAAAAATTTCTGGAAAATAAGAAAGCTAGGAATACTAACTTACTCTGCTTTTTCTCCCTGGGAATTCTGTTATTTGGTAATTTGCAGAATCTTTTTTTCTGGAGCTGTTCTATATTAAATTATAAAATGAATTAATGAGTTTGTTCTATTCTGAGCCTCTTTCAGCAGAACTGATGAGTAATGAGGTCATTGACAGCCAGAAATGTGTAGCGCTAAGTCACAGCAGAGGAGTGTGCCTGACTTTCTGCTGATGAATCCTCTACAGAAGTTAATGATGTCAGCATCTTCATACAAGACAGCATTTCAGTAGGGGCCAGAAGCTCCCAGCAAACACAATAAAAAAAAAAAAAAAGCATTCAGCTAACCATCATCAGACTGCCTGACAGTGATCTCTGTGTGGGCTCCTGAGAGGAGTTGTTCTTGGCTGGGAAGGACAGTCACAAAGGCCTGGTACCTTTTTGTTAACCTCGGGTAGCTGAGATTGTAAACTTTTTTAAAATAGATTTTTCATTTATTTGAAAGGTAGAGTGACAGAGACAGGACAGGACAAAGGGAGAAAGAGATCTTTGATTTGCTGGTTTGTTTCTCAAATGGTTGCAGTGGTCGGGGCTGGGCCAGGCTGAAGGCAGGAGCCAGGAACTCCATCCTGGTCTGCTGCATGGCAGGCAGGGAGGCAGGGATCCAAGTGCTTGGGCCATTGGCTGCTGCTTTTCAGGGAGCTGGATCAGGAGCGCAGTAGCTGTGACTCGAACTGGCACTCCAATATGAGATGCTTGGGGTTGCAAGCAGTGGCTCTATAAACTTCAGATGAAAAACGTAGAGCAGTGAGAAACTGAAAGCATTTCCATCTTGCTACCTAATATTCAATAATTTTAGCTGCAAACGCTAACAGTGTACTTAGTATGCCGAAGAACAGTGTTTCTCATTCAGCAAATTTTTCTTTAAATCACAACATCTATAACTCCTTTTCTTCAAGATCAGAGAGATTGGGTTAAAGAGACAATTTTGGAATCTCTCAAGAAACAAGGCTTAAAACCGGTGCTGTCCTTAACAATGCGGCTTCCTAACGTGGACCGTCAGTACAGGACGACACAGAAGCCCTCTGCTGGCACTCAGCACTGCTCAGGTCTAGAAGTGGGCATTGGCCACTCTGCTGGCTCAGAGCAAACCACTGCCGCTCCTACTTCAGACCCCTTAATGCGGAGCTCGTGTGTCATTCAGTTCTTCATTCTCAGACACAAGGAGTTACCAGTGCAGAGGCCGCTCCCTGCACCTGATGGTTCTCTCATGATTGAGGTTCCTTTCCAGGTTACCTGCCAGGGCCTCCTTTTCGGCACAAAGACTCAAAAGCCAGTAAGACAGAGAGCTTTCAACATATTTGGGTGAGTGCCTATTCTCTTTAAAAAATTTTTTTTTGAGATTTTCTGATTTATTTAAAAGGCAGAAATACAGGAAGGAGAGAGAGAGAGAGATCTTCTCTCTGCTGGTTCACTCTCCTAATGGCCACAACTGCCAGAGCTGGGCTGATCCCAAGCCAGGAGCCAAGAGCTTCTTCTGGGTCTCCCATGGGGGAGCTAGGGCCCAAGTACTTGGGCCATCTTCCACTGCTTTTCCAGGCCATTAGGAGGGAGCTGGATCAGAAGCGGAGCAGCCAGGACTCAAACCGGCACCCATATGTGATGCTGGCACTGCAGGGGGAGGCAACCTTCTATGCCACAGGGCCAGCCCCTGCCTACTCTCTTTTATCCATTGCTTCTCTGGCAGAACTGAAAGTGGCCATCTCTTTGTCAAAAGTGACTTCGTTGGGTGTTGGCCTCCACTTTTCCATAGCACTACCATTTTGTGACTTTAGGAAAATTCAAATCTGTGTGTTGTTCAAGCACCATGTCCCATCACCTCATCTGTATGATTAAACTGTTTGCTCAAACACGCTTACAATGCAAAATTGATCTATTGTGGGCCTGCCTTTTTTGTGGCAGTTGCCATATCTTAAATTTATTCCAGTTTTCCTCAAGGGAACACTTTTCATAAACTTGATCTTGTGGAAGAAAGACAAGTTTTACTGACTCAGTATCTTGTGTATATCAACAGGTAAACATTGCATTACATTTTTTAAAAATGAGAAAAACTTCTGTTCCCAGACCTGAGATTATAAACACTTTCCCAAAGTCAGCCAGGAGCAGAATCCGGATATTGATTGGTGAGGAAGACAGAAAGATAAGTAAATTGGGAGGATCAAGTCAAAATATAGAGACAATGTATGACAGTATTTTAAAAAGTTTGTGGGAAACGGAATTAAAGCATGTTGATTTGGGTGCAAAAATGTTTGACATGCATACATATAAGGGGTCTTCAAAAAACTTATGAAAATGCACATTATCACATTGTCATTGGTTGTATTTCATTGAAAGAAATTATGAATGACTGTTATTCATGGGTGTACATGGGTGAAATGCTCATTTGTACATTTAATTATTATTTATAGCATTGTCTATATTCCCACTTAACTAGGATCTTTTTGGTTTTTACTTGTTAAGCCTCTTATTCGATGAAGTATTAAGCCCTTTTAATGTAACGTAAATTTAAAACATGTTATCTCAAAAACTAAAAAAAAGAGAAAGGGGGTAGTAGGAAGGAAGGTTAGGGGAGAGAGGGAAGAGGGGAATATCATTATGTTCTTAGACTTTTATCTATAAGTCATATTGAATCTGTTAAAAATTAATTAAAATAAAAATTAAGGAAAGATTTTTTTTAAAGTATGCATGAATTAAAAAAAGTTTTATACCAAAATAAATAATCATTAGTCTGGACACCTTGACATGATTTCTCCAAGTTTTGAATATTGTGAATTTGAGTCTACTAAGAGTCAAGGCGGTACTCACAAATGAGGCCAGATACTTACTTGTGTCCACTAAAATAGAACCAGGATACTACTGGGGAGAGCAAATCTGCGGTCACTCACAGCTGCAGCCCCTTCTGGAATGAGCACTGCTATTGTCATGAGCCCAAGGACCACTGGCCATGCAGCCACTTTTACATCTTCTTAGACTCATGTCCACTGCATCCCAAGTCCATACCTTGTAAGTACATTTGCATCAGTGAGGTATTTTGCCACATCAGGATTGTCTTTCTTCCTTGCAGGATGTCATTACTAAGGGGAAGGACACATCTATTTTAGTAGCCTCCGCTACCTGGTGTCTGGTAGGCACCAATGATTGTTAATCTTAGGTGCCAACCTGAGCAGATTAAGCATAACATAGCTAGCTGGTATTTCTGAACATGTCTGTGAGGGTGTTTCCGCAATAGATGGGCCTTTGAACAGTGCACTGAGTCAGGGTGATCCACCATCACCCAGTATGGGTGGGCAGCACCCACTCAGCAGAGGGCTCAGATAGAACGAAATTCCGAGGCCAGGTGAATTCACTTTCCCCTCGAGCGGGGCCACCCATCTTCTGCCTTAGGACACCAACACCTTGGGTCCACGGCATGTGGAGGCCAAGACTTGTACTAGTCATGCTGTAGGTTTGCAGGCCTTGCTTGGGGTTCTGACTGAGCATTGTGTCATGGCTCCCTTGAGTCTCAGGCCTTCATACCTGAGCCATACTATGCCCTGGCTCTCCAGCTTAGACTCAGCACATCAAGGGAATTCTCAGCCTCTACAGTGACATGAGCCAATTCCCCTAAAAATCCCCTCTCAATACCTTTCTTGCATCTCTATCTATATCCATCCTGCTGGTTCTGTTTGGAGAATTTCAACCAATACAGCACTTGAATGAATGACTCAAGTGAGGATACAATGTTCATTTTACCAGCAATGCTGTTGCCACTGTACACTGTTCAAGCTAATATAGCAATGGGAACACAATACTGGATAATGCAGTAAGAATGGCTCTAAAAGGCACTAATAGCAATTAGGATGTTTGTTACAATATAGGTGGCCTGAGGGAGCCCTTCAAAATAATTTTCTTTAGCATTGACTCCTAAACAAGAAAAGTAGTTCTCCTCTTTCTCCCTTCTTTTTTGGTTAGCCAAAGTATATGACTCAGTCATAAAAAGTTCACCACACTTCACAAATAAGAATTAAGGAGGCAAGTTTATGGAGTGTGGAATGTGAAGTTTTAATGTAGAAAGAGCAACAAGCAAGGGCCGGTGCTGTGGCACAGCAGGTTAATGCCCTGTCCTGAAGCTCCAGCATCCCATATGGGTGCCGGTTCTAGACTCTGCTGCTCCACTTCTGATCCAGCTCTCTGCTATGTCCTGGGAAAGCAGTAGAAGATGGCCCAAGTCCTTGGGCCCCTGCACCTGCGTGGGAGACCCGGAAGAAGCTCCTGGCTCCCAGCTTTGGATTGGCGCAGCTCCAGCTGTTGCAGCATATTGGGGAGTGAACCATCGGATGGAAGACCTCTCTCTCTCTCTCTGCCTCTCCTCTCTCTGTGTAACTCTTTCGAATAAATAAATCTTTAAAAGAAAAAAGAGCAACAAGTAGAGTTCATGAGCTAAAAAGAAAATAAATTTTTAAATTTGGTAAGAGATGAGTGCTTGAATTCAACTTGGGAAGTTATCCCAAAAGACCAAAATGTTTGTTATGTCAAAAAAACTCTCAACTCTATCAACAAAAATGAAGCATTCACTGTTCCCTTAGATTTATAACACTCAGTAAACACTCAGCACTTGCTACAAAAATCCCCATCTTTGCTGAGAATACTTAGCCATTGCTTGAGTGAACGGCAATTAAGGTTTGAATGAGGATGTCTATAATAATTATTCCTCGAAATGATCTATAAACTGAGAAGTGTTGAATCTGGGAATAGTGTTTGATTGTCAGGTTTAGAGAGAAAAGATAAGCAAAGTCCAGGGGCTTCAAGTTTCCTGCTGTTTGCCTAAGCACAAAGGCTTATTACAAGAGGTTGACATATTTTTAAAAGGCTCAATTTTTTTTTTGCTATGCTTTCAAAATAGCAGAGAAATGGCTTCTTTTTCTACCCATAACACTTTATTTTTACTTTGTACAAAATACAAAAATGCAGATCCAAAGAGTACAGACCAGTAGTGACAGGCACACTGCACAACAGCAAATCTTGTGTGGCAAGACATTAGTTTTTTAAAACTTTATTTTAGTGAATACATGCATTATATAAAACAACAACAGCAGCAACAACAAAAACACAGAGAGGCTAGAGATTTTGCTATTTCTACCCCCAAAATAATGCTTGCTATCAAGACTTTGGATGGAGGTGGGGAAAGAGAATTAAAAAGGCAAATATTTATTTCCATAAAAAAGTAAAAGCTACCATAAAATGTCCTCATTTTTTTCCTGTCACACTGATTACATTTCTTTTGAAAAGCCACACAAATAAACAGAAACAAAAACAAAAATCCTGAACTGAACAGACAGCAAACACTCAGGAGGGTTTGTTAACCTAGGTAACCATTCAGTAGTTTAAAGAATCTTCTAGACATGTCGAAGCCTTTCTATTCACTCTCAGTACAGTGTTCCATCCGTCTGCCCTTTTACCCTTCTAATACCTCCCAGAACAGAATTGCTTGCATCACTGAGTCTGTTGCTAAGAACTAGTTTTGAAAAAGAAAGTAATGTACAAAAATATTTAACAGAACTATGAAAGATGTAGGAAAGGAGTCTTTTCTTCATAGCAAAGTAGTCTGCTCTTTGCAATGGTTCGTTTGTATACTCTTCAGGGTTTGTTTATTTGCCCCATGAATAAGACAGCACCTACAGAATTAAAAGGAAACAATATATAAAAGAATAATCTTTACAAGAAGTTGAAAGACATTATATTTGGTCTGTGTTGGGGGAGGTGCTATGTTTAACCTATCACTTGGTAATACTGTCTAATAGAACTTTCTGCATGATAGAAATTGTCTTTGCTTCACAGACCAGTAGGGTAGCCCCAAGTGACAAGTGCCCAACTGAGTGCTTGAAATGTGGCTGGTGTTACTAAGAAACTGAATTTTTAATTATATTTCATGGTAATTTAAAGTTAAACAGCCACATGGCCTGGAAGCTGCCACACTGAACTGTTTGGCTTCTGAGCACACTAATTAGAACATTAAAGATGCAATGAGATAGAAGGATGAGGAACTGTTTTCTCTAACTGATTTTTAAAAAATAGTAGAATCTATAATTTCTTAGTGCCTGCTCTCTACCAACAAGAAGTCAAACTTTAAAAAGAAAGTCATGTACTTCATTATTGTATTAAGACATAGGGATGCTTGTTATGTTCATTTTAATTATGACACTAGAGGTCAGGGCCAAGTATGAACACATAACTCATAGAGCTAAGGTCTATTGATCAAGCAATTCTCAGGTCATATTGGCACTTTGGGCTTGCAAAGGTTAAAGATGTGTAGCTCCTTGCAAACCTTACTGCATTTATAAAAACATGGAAAATCCAGCAGATGTCCAAAATATCCCATTGACCTCTTTGCATGTTAGAAACTTAAAAATATACCCAGAATTTGGTCAGCTTTCAAAAGTTTCCATCACATTCTAAAAACACAGTCTTGATTTCCCTATCTACTGTGGTGTTTATATTATTGAAAGTGTTTGTGAAACTGACACAAGAGAAATGGACTAAGGGCAATACTGTCAGATCAACTGCAACTGCAACGCGTGTTTCTGAATACTAACAACTAGTGAACAATGGAACAGGAGAGTTACTTACCTGTCGGATTATGTCGAATGAAAAACAGAAAAGGTCTGTCTACTATAAACCAGGGAGGTGATGATCTTGCAATTAGAATTGCAGCTATGGGAAGAAGAGGAAAATGTGTTATACACCTAATGTGAGGCCAGCAAGGTAGTTAGCTAGAGGGACCCTCAGAGGCAGGTATTTGAGGATACACTTAATTCCTGCCCCATAGGCTGGCTGAATTAAAATGGGCTCAACAGTCACCATGTACTGAACACCTGCCGTGGGCCAGACCCTTTATATTTGCCATCTCATTTGTTCTTTAGAAGCACTATCTTCTCCAATAGATGTACTTACTCTTCATGGAGTTTTTATGAGGACTGACATAAAACATGTTCCAGCTATTAGAAAGTGATTGCCACTCAATAAACACCCAATGCCTATTCAATGTTTTTTTTTTTTTTTTTATTATTCATACCATCTGCCTTGCTGATAAAGGCCCCTGTCCCTTTTTATCCAAACCCTTTCTGTATATCAAGGCCTAGCTTAGTCCTTAATATTTTTATCAGTGCTTTCTTCTTTGACAAATCATTTAGAGGTGTTCCTTGTGCCAGAAACTGGAACACTCTGGACAACTTATCTCATGGAGACATCTGACTTACAAGCTTCTGGAGGCTCATGGGTCTTACACATGCCTGTTCTGCCACAGCTACCAAAGGTGGCTTCCACTGGAAAGACACAAGGCCTTGAAGGAGGGCAGGTGTGAGGCATAACTACCACACCTCTGCTGCAATAGCTCAAACCCCTGAAAAGCATTAACAACTTGAGCTTGACATTATAAAGGAAACACCTGCAGATTCCGGAGCAAACCATTCCACCCAAGGGTCATTAAACACAAACTATAGGTGTTACAGGCCCGGTGGTGTCCCTTTCAAAATTCATTATGTAGAAGCTTCAACCCCTAATGTGTCTTAGAGATAGGGCCGTAAAGGAGGTAATTAGGTTAAATGAGGTTCAAAGGGTGCTTCCAATAGGACTGGTGTCTACATCAGAAGGCGTAGAGACACCAGGATGGACACACAGAGAAAACAGCCATATGAGGACACTGTGTGGAGGCACCCTCTGCAAGCCAGGGGGAGGGACTTGAGAAGACGCCAAACCTGCCAATGTCTTGGTCTCGGACTTCCAGCCTCCAGAACCATGAGAAAATAGATTTTTGTGGTTTAATCCATCTGCACAATGGGAGTTTGTTATGTCAGCCTGAGCTTATACAGCAGGACCTGGGTGGCTACACAAGGCCCTGCACTTGGGTTTAACAAGGTTTAAATGTCACTACAAGACCTAAAGAAGATTTAAGTCATCTTAAAAATTCCAGCCTGCTTATTCTAGGTCTTTGTTTTAGATGCTCTTTTAAAGCAAGGAAAAAATGTTTGAGAAAGGCAATAAAGCAAGCATCTCTTGTGAGTATAAACAGTGTGTTTCAGTGACCAAAAATATTCTACCCAGCTACAAGTTTTGCTGATACGCACTTTATGAGCTCACAGAATTTGGTCAAATCTCTTCATCCAATATCATATGGATAATTAGAGGCAAAAAAATTGCCTTGAGATTGGCCTGTTTTCTCCTTCATTATGTAACCACCAAGGAGAAAGCTGGTGTGGATGCTCTGATTATCAAAGGAGGCTGCCCAGCAGTTCTGCCACTGGCGCTCACTACTTACTCTGTCCTGGAGAGGCACGGTTGGCTATTTTCCTATACGCAAGTACTTACTGGGATATAAGGTTTCAATAGGAAGAAGGGTCTTTTCTGCCAATAAGCAGCTGGAACGTACTCTTAGCCTCCTGAAATCAGAGGTCAGCAAACCACCGTCCTCAGGCCAAGGCTATGGGGCCAAATGCTACTTTTAGAAGTGAAGTTTATAAACACAGCCACACTCACCCACTGTCCACGGCTGTTTCAAGCTATGATGGCAGAGTTGAGAGGCCGTGATGGGAGACCGTGGCCCACATGGCCAGAATTCACACTACCTGGCCCTGCACGGAAGCTTGCTGGCTGCTGTCCTACAGGACCTTCTCTCACTGAAATGCTTTCCTTTCAAGAATCAGCCTCTGTTGTAGGTCCTCGATGTACCCATGCCCACACCGCTGTCTGCTGAGGGTCAACCCACAGTGCCCGGGGCAGGGGGTGGGGAGCCAGGGCTCCTTGTGTATATGTTAAGCCGATGGATGAACGGTAGCATGCTTCGTTCTCCATGAGCATCAGCCCTGCCACGTGACCCAGGCCTTACTTGTTGCGGCTGAAGCTTTGGTTCCGTCCTCACTGACTTCAATCTTTGCTTTCTGCAAGATGTGGGAAACATGAAGGTTTTCTGACCCTGTTGCCGGAAAAATAAAATGGGATCAGCATTTGTTTCACTGGGAGGTCATCCATGTGCTTGGTGAAGTAACCTCAAAGCCGTGGGAAATTCCAGCTCCTAAAAAGTGTCAGGAGGAGTGAGTGACCTCTGACAGCCCCGGAGATGGAGGGCTCTCAGTGGCTGCCACTTTTAGGGAATTTCCATCTTGGTTAAGTGAACTTAACTTCTGGGGAGGGAGACCTAGACCCCAAATGTTTAGTGCCTCCATCAATTCAATGCTGACCACTAGGAATATTATTTAAAAAGAGGAAAAGAGCAGAACTCTAGAAAGATAGCCCAGGGTACCAGAAGAAGTGGGGGCAACAGTGTTATTTTTTCAATTACAAAATATCAGCCTCAGAGAGGATTTCAGGCAGCATTTACAGGGGGGAAACTGAGGCCCAGAGTATTAAAAATCTGCCCCCAGGTCATGCTGCCAGTTAGTGGCTGAGTAAGTGCTAGCTTTTCACTACTCATCTCATGGACATAGTGAGAGATGTGTCGAGTAAGAATAAAGTTTAAACTCTTGTGGAAGGCCAAACATATTAACACAGTGGTGCCTCGGGGAACTTCTTGTGCATTTGCTTCCTTCTTAGCAACTCTGCCAGCAATACGCACTGGGTGTAGTTTCCAGGAGAAATGCAAACTGAAGTTAATGTTAACCCGACTGGGACATGGCAGAAGTACCTTCACTGTCATCTGGTTTTGAGGGCCCTGCACCAATGGCCGGCTCTATAACGACCCCACAAGACTGAGATGTACAATCATGGAGCCCAGGTCACTTGCAGGATTAAAAATTAATCTCAGGAGAATTTGGGGTGCCTGGCCCTGTGAACATCCCTTATTTAGCCTTTATAAAGGCTAGAGTGGACAACACTGAAGGACAAAGTACAGGGTCAGATGGTGCCACTCAAACTTTAATGGGGTAAGGGGCTGTGTTAAAATGAAGATTCTGATTTAGTAGTTCTGGATCAGACCTAAGATCATGCATTTCAAACAAGCTCCCAGGGAATACACTGCGGGGTTGGAACCCCAAATTTGAGCTGCAAGGGCTTAAAGGAAACCAGAATATCCACTGAGCTGCAGTTTCACCAGAAGAGTCACGTTTGCCCCCTGCAATGGGAACTCAAGGGTTTATCAGCACATGACCGAGGCTGATAATGAACTAATTCTTAGCACTCAAGGGGAAAAATACAAACCAGAGTGCAGATAGTGCTCAAGCCAGGATTTTTCTTTGGATGGAGGCTGCTATTCAAACATGACTTGAGAAAAAGGTACAGACAGCAGCAGATGAAGGGACACAATACCAGGTATGGCTCAGCCACATCGGAAAAAAAAGTTCTAATCAGACTCATTTGAGTTGATAGCATTTCAGATTAACGGGCAGGAAAACCACACTTAATGCATGCCTACAGTTGCTCTAAGGAAGTAGACAAGTATTAGAGAACTCAAAAAAATCTTGGCTTTTTCTATCACAAGGAAAAGGTTTGCATGAAAACAAAGAGAGTCTAATAACTAATTACGAACCAGATTTTTAGGTAGCAAGAGCAACACATGAAATGCTTCTTCAACTGTGCAGTCACTGGGGCTTCACATTACATGTCTATTGAAGGCAGGGATGAATGACGTTTGCTCATTTAAAGCCAGTAAGATCATCTGATGCTACACCACATTAAACTCTGAACAGTTTCAGGATAATACATTTCCAAATGTGATTTGTTTTTCCTCTCTGAGCAAAACAGAGACTCAGTTTGTACATTTTCATCACATTTAAGAATAAGTGTTAAATGGAACATACTTGTTATTTTTGCAAAATTTGCCTTTGATGGATCAAACATCTCGGTAATGCCAAGAGCTTTCAGCGGCTCCTTCAAATCTGTTTGTGCTACAGCTGTGAACCTATATGAAAGCAGGAAATAGGGGGAGAATCACTAGGCTATAAATGATACAAAATGATACAATCAGTGCATGTCAACAAACGGATTTTGTTGAAAGGAAGATATGAACAGCAATCTGAATTGTACCTTAAACTGTAACCCCCCAATTTAAGTTGAAAGCAACTCTTCACTCAAATACTTAGCTGGCAAAACAAACAGTGAGTACTCAAGGCACCCTCACTTGCAACAGGCTCCTTATTCTAATGCTTCAGAGGGTCATCAAAAGCACTTTCTCTTAGATGGTATGAAGATTCAGTGTTCACGAGGTCCTTGTGCTCTGGAAACCTATGGTCCCTTCAATCATTTCCAACTAAAGAGCTATCATCCTAGCATCTGTAAGAACCATCATCCTTACTGGGACTGGAGGTGGTCAAAACACTCATTCCTGATCATTTGTGTAGGGTTCTGAAAGTATTTTACCACAAAAGAGGAGCAATCATACATGACGTTATATTCTAGGTTAATATGGGTTTTTTGAATATTGTAGTCTACCAGGTTTGGAGGCACTCCACATGTACATGTGAGACATCAAACCTACCATCAGAGAGAGCTTTACCAGATTTGATGTCATCCTATGGAAGAACACAAGGGGAGGTGAATGGATTCTCATCCACATGGGCTGTAAGGGCAATTTAGCTGTCCTTTATGACTGAGGCCTACAGTGCCATCATCTTACCCACTACATCAAACATTGCCTTCTGAAAGGCTTATTCTATAAAATACTACTAATAGTTTTGAGAGGACTGTTAACATTTATTGTGAAGCTATTACTCTGATTACTTAAACTCAGTGATTGAAGAATCAAAACCTTCCAGAACTCTCCACTACCATCAAAGCCTAGGCAGTTAAAATCTCTGGATAATGAGCCATCAAAGAAGGAGGTACCTTTCTCTGAAGGGAGGAGAGAACCTCCACTTTGACTATGAGCTTGTCTAAACAAGATAAGAATCAGAGAACTCAGAGGGCTTCCATAGCCTTGGAAACTCATGACTGGAGCATAGGGAGATTACTGATGCCATAGACAGGAGTGTCAATTGGTAAAGTCAACAACAGGAGTCACTGTGCACTTACTCCTCATGTAGGATCTCTATCCTTAATGTGCTGTACATTGAGATTTAATGCTATAACAAGTACTCAAACAATATATTTCACTTTGTGTTTCTATGGGGGTGCAAACTGTTGAAATCCTTACTTAATGCATACTAAACTGATCCTCTGTAAAAAAAAAAAAAAAAAAAAAAAAAGAAATTATCAATTCCCAACTTGACTCTCACTGGGATTAAACATGACAATAGGTCTGATCTGATTTCATCATCATTTTAAAAAATCATCTATTATTTTTCACTTTATGTTTCTGTGTGAGAGCAAACTGTTGAAATCCTTACTTAATGTATACTAAGCTGATCTTCTGTATATTAAGATAATCGAAAATGAATCTTGATGTGAATGGAAGGGGAGAGGGAGTGGGAAAGGGGAGGGTTGTGGGTGGGAGGGACGGTACGGGGGGAAAGCCATTGTAATCCATAAGTCGTACTTTGGAAATTTATATGCATTAAATAAAAGTTTAAAAAAAAAAATCTCTGGATAATGGGAGAATATTATTGTTGAAAAGTTCACAGAAAGGGGACAGCATCTATTGCCTCCTTCACAGGTCTAGACAAAGCAGTCGCTGACTTGTTAGAAGTTTAGGATTCATAGAGAATTTGGTATTATGTTTCCCATGACCTCAAGTCAAAATAGCTAGAACTTCATCTATATTTTAGGGCATAACAGAAAAACTGCCTTAAATGCTAGTGTAAGAATTCTGCTTGGAAGATTCCAAAATATGTCCTTACTAGTTGAGTTTTTGGGCCTCGGTCTTTAGCAACTCCTGGCTAAAATTTAGGAAGTAACCAAAATGCAGATCCTTATTAAAATGCATAGAGCTCTATTACACTTCATCCATACTTGATGATATGCATGTTTGTCAGTTTTTTGAACAAAATGAGCTAAGTTAAAAGTCATTACAGGGTCATGAAGAGCTTGTGCTCACGAGAATCTTTGGAGATCAGGGCTACTTTGTCTTGTAGGGATTGAAAGGTTTTAGGAAAGCAAAGTGTTGTATTTTCATCCCCTCCAAATTTCTGCAAAACTTAAAAGGGCTTTCTGTTGTCTGCTGTCCAACACAACAGTGAGCGAGCAATTCCATGGTGTTCTTCCAGGGAACAAGGCTACTCACTTGGGCAGGATCACCTGGACCCTCTTGGGCACCATCATACTCATCCAGCTGTCTATGGTCTTCGTGCTGATATGAGGAATGATGGCCGACAGCGGGGTGGAGCTCTCGGTGGGCAGCGCAATCAGCATGCTGATGCTTTCCCCGTGGTAGGGCAGCTCAATGAAGTTGTACCATAAATCATTGGGGGTGCTTGTAGAACCTAGAGAAAGCAGAGGCAGGTCAATCCTTGGTGACTCCTAGAAGTGGCACAAGTGCTGCTGGTCACTGTGGGAACTGCAGACAGGAGAGAGCAATTCAGCTAAAGTTTCCTTCACCACCAACAGCTTCCTAAGAACAACAAAGATAAGGACAATTATTTCTCCCTTCCCTGGTGAGGAATTCTCTTTCTTTAGTGTAGACAGAAAATCTTTGAGCATCGCTAATATCATTTTAATTCTGGTAAGTAGAAAATAACTAGATCACAAGGCATGTAGCATATAGTGTTTTGCAAGAAGTTGACCCTTATTTCAGCTGCCTTGGACTCATTCTTTTAAAAAAATGAATTGTATTGTGTATATATATATATATATATATATATATTGACAGGCAGAGTGGACAGTGAAAGAGACAGAGAGAAAGGTCTTCCTTTTGCCGTTGGTTCACCCTCCAATGGCCGCTGTGGCCAGCACACCGCGCTGATCCGATGGCAGGAGCCAGGTACTTATCCTGGTCTCCCATGGGGGGCAGGGCCCAAGCACTTGGGCCATCCTCCACTGCACTCCCAGGCCACAGCAGAGAGCTGGCCTGGAAGAGGGGCAACCGGGACAGAATCCGGCACCCCAACTGGGACTAGAACCCGGTGTGCCGGTGCCGCAAGGCGGAGGATTAGCCTAGTGAGCCGCGGCGCCGGCTTGTATATATATTTTAAGACAAAAGATACAAAGTTGTGGGATGCATGACAACAGTAAATAGTTACTAGAGTGAAGTAAATTAACATATCCACCATCTCAGTGTTACCTATTTTGTTCGTGTGACAGGAGTAGCCAGCTTGATTCATTTATTAGGAGTCCCAAATACAGTATCATTTTAATACCTACAGTCCTCATTTTGGAAGAACTGACAAGTTCATGTGAAGGGAAAAAGATTGAGGCATACCCAGTACAAAGCCAATACCAGCCTTTTCAACAGCATCCCACAAAATAGCAATAACCAGACCAGTTTTGCAGCTGAAAGGATCACAATTCAATAGATTAAATAGCTTGCCAAAGGATGCGTGGCTAGGGATGGGGCCCCAAGAGGCTATGGGCTCCCCTGGGGAAGAAGCTTTTCCAAGGAGCATGTCTGAGGATCCTATGAAACCTCTGAATCATCAGAGTTAGGTAAATGGAAAAACAGCCTTTCTAGATTTATGGTGGGTTTCTGAAAGGTCTTCTGAGACACTTTAAAGTTTGTAAGAAGAATTCTGTGAACTTGGCCCAGTTGCTTAATTTCCCGGTGGCTTCCTGTACCTAGAATGGAGGCAGTGAGATATTTACATGTGTATCTCACAGAGTTGCTGGGATCAAATGAGGGAAACATAGCAAGTCTGGTGCTTCGCAAGGCCTGGTCCAATGCTGGTGCCCCACGAATAAGCTGGTCCCCCCAACCTCCAAACCACCCAGAAAGGCAGCATTGTTATGAAAGATAGAGGAGAGAGTTCTTTCATGATTTACACTGATCTTTTCTTTGGAGATGACCTTTGCCTGTCACTGCAGGTGAGGCAGGGAACTTCAATGTGTCGATTGTGAGTGGAAGATGTGTGGCAGGGAGGGACAGATAGAGAGAAGGACAGGAAGACAGCAAGGGGGAGAGAGAAAGTGAACGCTCTTTGTTAGACAATGAATGCATTTAGCCACAGAATGTGAGAAAAATGGTGAAGCCATCAGAATGCATGGCAGTGTAGGCTCATTACAGTTTCTCCTTAAGGGAGCAACAGGCATCCAGTTGTGGGACTGCTCCTCTCTCCTGGTCCCATGTTGTGGGACTGCTCCGTCTCTCCTGGTCCCATGTTGTGGGACTGCTCTGTCTCTCCTGGTCCCATGCTGGGCTCTTGGCTGCAGGGCTGTTTGGTAATTCAGCCGTGGCCTGCGTCAGCTCGGGATACCCATGAGGCCTCACACTTGCCTGGCTTCTGTGTTGGGGCTCCGAAGAATCAAAGACAGGTTTCTTCATCCTTCTTTTTAGCCCACTTATATAATAAAAGTCTCAGTGAAACAGAAAAATCAATGGAAAAGCGAGGGAAAAAAAATCACTTCCTAATGAGCCCTTTAATCCTCCAAGAAAACATGAATTTCCACCCGGGCAGAGCTAATCTTCAGAACCTTTGCCATCTGGAAAGTGGTTAATACATGATTGCTCCAGGGCCTACAGTAAGGATCTGCAGATATTAGCTCCTCCTCAAAATGTTTACTCTTCAAGTAAGAAGGACCGAACTTACAAACAATGAAAAAGGTTGAGCTGGATGGGTCCCGGGGGAAGACGGCATCCATGCTCACCACGTAATCCACCCTCCATTGGATACATCCTTAAATGGTCAGTAGCATGAATGTCCATGAACCACTACGCAGTCAGCCACTCACATCTCTTTAATGACTGACTTCCCTGGCTCCTCTGCTGCCTCTGACTGCAGGAGCTGATGCCCAGTGTTGGCCAGGAATGGACTGTATTTTCCCATGCTTATCCTCACTGGGTGGCTTGGGAAGCCAGGAGAGGAAGTGACGCCTTCCCTCTCTCCCCCTGATCACTAAAGCTGTCATGGCAGCCTTGCATACAGGGCATGGGCTGAGGTTAAGGACGTGAGATCTGGAGCTGGATTCAAATTCTGCATCTGCAGCACCCCAGGATCTGCGATGCTGGCCAGTTCCTTAACTAGTGTTAGTTTCTTGCTCCATAATGTGCTCTGATAATACACCCACCTTACAGAGCTATGGAAAGTCCATGAGACCATACCTACAAGGTGCTCAGCACAGCCCTACACATAGCAACGTCTTCCATCTATTGATCTGTGACTATAGGGTCGCTGCTCACAGTGTTAACATACAGTCCACCCACCCACCAAAGGGAACCACAGCTCCTGCATTCAACACAGCCACTCCCAAGCAGAAGGAACCAAGAAGGCAGAAGGGCATTTGGGAGCCTGTGTCACAGCCTGGGCCTCTCCTTGTCCCAGAGATCTCCCTTTCAAATGCTCTGCCCCAGGCGCTCCACTGGGCATCCGCTGGAAAGCTGACTGCGTGTTCTCTAATACAGAAAAATACAAAGCACGTTCATTCAGTCCGAAAATATGCGGAGATGAAAAGAGGGAAAGAAGCCTTTTCCTTAGATGAACGGTGATTAACAGAACTTTTAATGAGAAATAGTACACAGAGAATCAAGTACAAATACATGAAGCAGACTGAGAATTTTCTGCAAGTGGTGCTTTTGGAGTGACTCAGCTTTTCTGAAAAGCCCTTGAAGTTGTCCAAGTGTCCCTTTAGGTTCTACAAGGGAGGATTTAACCAGGCTCAGCCAAATGTTCAGCACTCTACGCAGCATATATAATCAAAGAGAACATCTAAAATATGTTATTTCAGGGGTTTTACAGATGAAAATTCTTCTAATTACCTCCTTCCTACAAATAACTACAGATTTCTTGAGCCCTCAAGGAACTATTTAGACTATAACACACTAGAAATTGAAATAAAAAAAAAATAGGCCCATTGCATGTAATAATCTACATTCAAGACTGGAATCCAGGTACCAGTAGTGTGGCACAGCAGGTTAGGCACCACTTGCAGTACTGGTATCCCATGTTGGAACACCAGTTTGAGACCCACTGCTTGACTTCAATCCAGCTCCCTGCTAATGTGCCTGGGAAAGCAGTGGATGATGCCCCTCTCCGTGGGAGACCAGGTTGGAGTTCCTGGCTCCTTGCTTTGGTCTAGCTCAGTCCTAACTATTGTAGCCATTTGGGGAGTGAGCTACCGGATGGAAGACCTCTTTCTCTCTCTATCACTCTGCCTTTCAAATAAATAAATAAATCGTTAAAAAAAAAAAAAAAGAAAAAAGACTGGAGTTCAAAAGGAGTTTGAGATAAGTGGCTAGGGGAGGTTATGGGGCTTAAGCAACTGGGAGGGGCCTATGCCATGTACTGCTAAGGTCTAGATGGGAAAGAACAGTAATATATTTAGGCCAGGAATTGAGGACTTAGTAGGTAACCAGGTAGAGATGTAATGTGGGAAGTCAGGTATGAGTTAGAACCTCAGAGGACAGAGGAAGCTAGGAATGTAAGTTTGATTATTCTTCATGGTTTTCTTCAAAATGAAGTCTCTAATGCCTAAATTCATGACAAAAAATATATATATTGCAACTTTGACTCAGCAATTCCTATTCAAGGAAATTACCTTTGGAAGTACTGATGTAAGTATCTAAGGAGTGATGTACAGGAAAATTCATAGCATTGTTATTTATCATAGAAAAAATGTAAATGGTCATCTACAAGATATTATATAAGTTTATACTATGGAGTACTATGCAGCAGACAAAAGTATGTACCCATGAATTGACACCAAAAGTTGTCCATGATACATTATCTAATGAAGAAGGAAGTTACAGAGTAGAAATTACGGTGTAATCCTATGTATGCAAAAAGGTGTCATGGACATATTTTGTATATTTAAAGAAAATGTCTCAAATGATATACTTAGCACTTAATCAGGAATTTTTATTCTAGGAAATGGGATTACAGGGAAACTTTGCTTTATTCTCAATATACTGCTATGTTTGATTTTCCAGGGAGCATGAAATACATATCTAATAAAAAGGATTTTATAACTTTTTGTGTTTTAATAGAAAAGCTTCAGTACTCGAGGAGTTTATGCTTTACTGGGCATAAGTCAGAGGGTTTTCTCTTCCTCTTTATTCTCCACCCTTTCTTTAATGTCACAAAGCGAATTCTCTCAGAGATCTTGATGACATCTTGCAGAAAAAAGTCAAGCAGACAGATCAATTGGATGACAAGGTTCTAGCAAAGAAGCCAAGAACAGTAAGGCTTGACTGAGGGCCAGGGAGCACTTGACGACACCAGAGCAGGCTGAATGTCACACTGGTGGCATCAGCAGAGTGTGAGGACACAGGCTGAGGATGGCTGGAGCACCAAGAGGTCCAGAGTCGTGAATACAAATGCCTTCCCAGAGACCATCCTTACAAACCCATCAAGACAAGCCTGGGGACAGACTCAGCGCAGTGGGTTTAGCTGGCTCTCCATGTCAACACCAGTTCAAGTCTTGGGTACTCTGCTTCCAAACCAGCTCCCCGATAATTTCCTGGGAAAGCAGAGGAAGATGGCTCAAGTACTTGGGCCCCTGCTACCACTATGGGAGGCCCAAATGGAGTCCCTGGATCTTGGCTTTTTCCTGGTCCACACCTAGTTGTTGTGGCCATTTGGAGAGTGAACCAGCATATACGAAATCTCTCTCTCCCTTTCTGTGTGTGTGTGTGTGTGTGTGTGTGTGTGTGTGTCTCAGTCTCTCTTTCTTTCAAGTAAATAAACAAGTAAATTTTTTAAAAATACTTATTTTATTTACCTGCAAGGCAGAGTTACACAGGGATATTAGAGCGAGAAAAAGAGAGAAGTCTTCCAACCACTGGTTCACTCCCCAAATGGCCACAACGGCCAGGGCTGGGACCGATCAAAACCAGAAGCCAGGAACTTTTTCTGGGTCTCCTATGCAGATGCAGGGGCACAAGCACTTGGGCCATCTTCCACTGCTTTCCCAGGCATAGCAGAGAGCTGGATTGGAAGTGGAGCAGCCAGGATTAAAACCAGCGCCCCTGTGGGATGCCAGTATCACAGGTGGCAGCTTTACCTGCTACACCACAGTGCTGTTCCTGGTAAATAAATCTTTAAAAATAGAAAAGAATTATGCAGTTTGCAACATGTTCCGTTGTGTTTGGTGCTGACAGATAGTGACTGTGCAAAGGCAATGTTTAGGACCCACATGTCCAGGTGAAGACTACAGACTTGAAGTCTGACTTAGAGAAAAAAAAAAAAAAGATTAACTTAAACTGAACCAAAAGTGTTTCAATGGAGCTAGATTTAAAGAAAAATCACCAGACTCAGATATGCATGCTGGCATAATGACAGTGGGATTGGACATACTTCCCCTGGCTGCTAAACTCATACTTGCTCATTTTTAAAAAATTTGTTTCAAATACAGAAAAAACTTTATTTGAAATCCCACCACTGTTACCATTTTACTGAATATCTCCCAAGATATATTTCTATAGATACATGGCACCTGCTGTCATATACTTGCTTTCTGAAATCAACCATCCATCGTATAATGTTTCTACTTACACAAGACTAAGGATCACACATGTTCCACTCCACAGTCACACTTCAGTTTCTACAGCAGATGGGTTCCAGCCCCTCCATGGGTAACAAAATCCTGGGGTACTCAGATCACTGATAGAAATGGTACAGAATTCGCACATCCCCTTATACCTTAAACTATCTCTAGTTTACTCATAATACTGGACACAATGAGAAAGTTAGGTAATAGTTGCTGCATTGTGTAGAGATTAATGACAGAAAAACAAAGTCGCCGTGTTCAGAACAGACGCAATTTTTGAACTGTGTTTTTAATCCATGATTGGCTGGATCTGAAGACACAGAACTGGCAGACAGGAAGGGCGACTATGTACTTGATTCTGGCTTCTAGTTATCCTCTGGTGTGTGACTGTTCTCAGAGAATAAGTCCCCTGGAGTGGGGCCGCCGGGACTAGGTCCCTGAGGAAGTCCTTCAGGCCACCCAATCCTGCCAGCTCTGTTCAGGTTCTGCTTCTCCCCAGACTGGAGCTATGACTGCATTTCAATAATTTTTCTAATTTTTGCTAACCCAATAAGTGAAAGAGAAATCTCAATTTTGACGTCCACGTGTAACTTGGTAAAGTAACACTGCCCAGGAGCTGACAGTGCTTCCTCGTTTTGTGCCTGCCTAGACTTCTACTTCAGAACCATCGTTTTATCTTTAACTTAGCAACCAGAGAGCCTACATGTGTGATGTATTAAAACACAATCTTCATGCATAATACAAAGACTTACCATGGGCTTTTGAAAAGTCCCGTGGCACTTCCAGTGCCCTGTCCTGTCCTCCACTTTGTTTAAAAAACAAAATACTGCTCTTGAGTTAAGTGAAAATACTCAAGACCTTTAACAGGCCTCTGCAAGCATGAACTTACCGCACCGGAAGACAGACAGCTGGGCCAGCATCGGCACTAGATAGGACTTCCCATCGCCGGCCACGAACGTACGCTTTTTTGTATTCTCAGGCTGAAACCGTGATTTCCATAAACCCTTAAAATACACAGCATTGACAAGAACCAGTCTGGTGAGCACGCCATCGATTAGATCTGGGGACAGCAGAGTGTCGATCATACCTGTGGAGTCAAAGAACAAACAAGAACAAACTCTCAGGACCGGTGGCAGATCGCAGAGCAAGCAGCAACCATTGATCAGGCAGAACGTAAAAGGGTTTTAAAGGGCAATGCCAACACCCCACACTGCAGCGCTGGCTCAGGTTCCCACTGTTCCACATCCCATCCAGCTCCCTGCTAATGGCCTGAGAAAAGCAGTAGAAAATGGCCCAAGTGTTTGGGCCTGATCCATATGGGAGAGTTGGATGAAACTCCTGGCTCTTAGCTCCTGGCTTTGGTTTGGCACAGCCATGGCGGGGAGGGGTGAACCAGTGGATGGAAGATCTCTCTGTCTCTCCCTCTCTCTCTGTAACTCTTTCAAGTAAGTAAATCTTTAAAAAAAGAAATTATAGGCAGTTCCCTGTAAGTTTCACATTTTAAAAAATTCTATTCATCCAAATAAACTATACTTAATTAATAATTAAGTCCCTGTTTTTACTAATAACTGATATGTATGACTCTCAGGGCTTTTGGTCCCCACACAATAGGCAGTTTTTGATCACTGGGTTGATTTAATCATAGTCAAAACAAAACTGCCTGTGCAGTGTTATCAAGGGTAAATCCCTGATTGAAGATTTTGGAAATGTTGAGGATTAGTTTGGAATCCCTGGTTATCCATGGCTTTATAACTACTTGAACAAGAACAGAAGGTAAAAACTGGTGTCTTTATTTATAGATCAGGCATTGAGCTAGTGCTGATATTAGAGAGAGAAGTGGAGTCTGTCCTAGAAGAACTCCTAATGTCAGAGGATGGCTCCCTCTTGGAGGTGCCAGGGATGTCCCTGTTACTAACACCAGCAGGGGGAACCAAACGCAGCACTTCTTACCCAGGGTGCTCACCAGGACACTCCTGGAGTGTGCGCTGGGGCTGCAGCTCTGGTTTTCCATTTAGGTTCTTTCTGCTTGGTCTTTGCCGATTCAGCTGTGTATACAGGTATGTGTGTGGATCCTAATTAGGGATCCTAATCCCACAAACTACTAAAATCAGTTTATCGTAGCATTTTTTTTAGCCTAAATATATATACAAAGGTACTTTGTTTTATTCTGGTGCAAGAAATTTTGAAATCCATGGATGGTTTTTTCATAACAATCATTTTCCATGAAATTTTGGAAGTTCCTCCATATGCATGGATTTCAAAATGTTTTTGCATTCAAATAAACTTAGCTTTTAACTCCATTTTGCATGAGCTTTTTGAAGTATGCTGGTATATAAAGCAAGGATTAATGCAAACGTGAGTTTCAGTGCTTTAAACGGTAAGAGTAAACCCAACAGCTTCTGAAGAATCAAGAAACTTTAATTCAGCAGAGAGAGCTTTAAGTCTTTTTAAGTAGAGCTCAAGAGGATCCTAGTGCACAATAAACAAATGTTTAAATCAATCATAGTAAACTAGCACAAGGTGAACCCTCTCGGACCCACCATGTGCCAAGACAGTTTCACTACCACTCCTAACTCCCACAAGAGGGCACCAACTCACCTTAAGTCAGGACCTGGAAGGGAACTACCTCAGCTATAAATAGCCCTGGTTGAATTCAGTTACAAAGCTGTCTTTTGGGCATAGACTGTGGTGGGGGAAGGAAGTTGGGACTTCATGCTCCCCCACCAGGAAGGTCCTTAGAGTTGGTTCAACAATAGTGAATGCTGCTTCTTGCCTGTGCTGGGAACACTGCCCAGTTCAACTCCGACTTGCCTTTAAGACAGAGCACCTTGGGCCCTCTGCTGACCCACCCCCCAGAAGATGCCTCTCCTCTCACTTTCCACAGAGCCCAACTTGGGCAGCACCACTATGGCGCTACAACATTTTATTCCAGCCAATTCTAATGTGTTTGTCTCTAACTAAACAGCACAGAGCAAGGGCTCCACTCCTAGCACTGTGTTCAGCATACAGCCGGTGCTCGGTGAGTGTCTGGGGAAATCTTCACAGAGATAAATAATGCCCCTGATTACCGTTGGCAGAACTAGGACACGTAAGAGGGCATGAAGAAAGAAAGAAAAAGAAAGCATAAAGAGAAAAGGGTAAGACAGGCATAGCTCAGAGGCGAGGCAGAGGCACAAGGGGGCCCTGCCATTAATAGCTGTCACTCATTCATCCACCTCACCCACCCACCAGCCTATCCGTCCATCTGTTCATCCATCCATCCATTCATCCATCCATTCATTCACCAGTCCATCCACTCATTTGTTCACCCACCCACTCATCCAGCCATCCAGCCATCCAGCCATCTACCCATCTTTGGATACCTAGCTACTATGTGTCAGGTACACTCCTGACAAAAAAAAAAAAATGAACCCTGCCCTCAAAGAGCCATGGAATAGAGAGAGGTGGTGGCTAATATAAATGATTTGGAAAAGTATAAAGCTGCAATTTTAACAAATACCTTGAAATAAGTACTTAAGGCCATGAGGGAAACAAGAGCAGGAATCTGCTGCCATCAGCAAGGTCTGGGGTGTGTGGTTCCTTGGGGAGGGATTATTTAAGCTAATAGCTGCAAAAGTAGCTCACACTTGTTGAGCTCTTCCTACGTGCCACTTTGCTAAATCTTCAAATGCCTTATTTGTATCCTCAAGACAGGTTTTCATCAAATTATTCCAATAGGTATTAATCTTTCATCCGTTTACAGGTAAGAATTCTGAGCACAGGGTGGTTAGGTAACTCGACCAAGGTTCTACAACAAATAAACGGCAGAACTGAGATTCAAACCCAGAACTTGTGCTTGTAACCATGATGCCACTCACATTATGGTACAGAAACAAGTGTGCACTCACAATGGGAAGCAGGAGGGAAAAGAATTTAAGCTGCCGGATGCCTGTGAGGAAGTTTGTGGCAGCAGGCAGAGCAGCGAGTACGGTGGCCCAGGAGGAGCCCATGTAGTTGGAACACAGGCGACATGGAGAAGCTGTGGCTGCAGGTCAGGGCCATCACCAGAGCACTGCAAAGCGTGTTGTGTTTTTCTTCCCCACTCTGGAGGGAAGGAATTGTCATCCCCAGGGGGTTGCACCTGCAGGCATCAGACTGGACAAAGACTGAGCTCCAAGGTCCATCTGAGCTCTCTCATGCAGTGAAGTCTTGCTCAGTAGGGCCATTCACCGCAAGGAGGCAGTCTGGGAATTTGTGGAGTGCTTTTGGTTGAGTGGGTAGTGACCAGAGACACCACATGGCTGGCAATTTTCCGAGCGGCCTCACACAGTGAAGGACTATCGTGCTTCTTGCCTGACTCTCAAATGCCCCGTAGATATCCATGCTGGTGAGAAACCTGTTTATAACGATCTGAGCTCAGCAACGCACTCTTGTGTGCAAACACTATTTTTTGCAAGCTTTTAATGTTTACTGAATTTTCCAGGAATGTGCCTACCATGTAAATCAAGTGGAGCTTGTCCTTTGTTCTGTCAAGAAATTTATCAAGAGTTTTATACTACTTTAGAAAAAAATTGTGTCAGCAATAGCAATGTAGTTTGTGGTCTTTGTGTCACCAGTGCCACTACCTGGCCCAGTTGCTTTTGTAGCTGACAATTCATAATTCTTCCATGAATGTGACTCCTTTATTATGCATCTGGATACAGCTTTCTGACTGGTTTACCTTTGAACTACATATTCATATATCCATATTACATTTCTTTTGTTTTTCCTTATATTACAGTTGGGTACTACATTAATTTTTTAAAAAATATTGTATGTGTATGCCTAAGTCATATTATCTGTGAATTTCATTTCAGGATGTAAAGAGAAATAAAATATTTGTTTAAAAGGAGGGAGTTGGGTCTGATTGAGAAATTCTGCTAAGTGCTTTCCATCCCAGCATGTCAGGTACTTAGAAAGCATCCAGTGGTGTATGAATGTGATGTCACACTACTATTCTACATGTACAGAAGAACGCCGAGGGGCTAGCTTTGTGGCACAGCAGGTTTAGCTGCCACCTGGGATGCTGGCATTCCATATGAACAAGTTTGAGTCCCGGCCACTCCACTTCCTATCCAGCTCCCTACTAATGAGCCTGAAAAGGCAGCAAGAAGATGGCCCAAGTGCTTGGGCCCCTGCACCCATGTAGAAGACCCTGCAGGCTCCTGACGTTGGCTTGACCCAGCTCCAGTTGCTGAGAACATTTCGGGAGTGATGGATGGAAGATCTCTCTTGCTCGATCTCTCCTCTAATTCTGCCTTTCACATTCAGGAGGAAGGGTAGAGAAGGGGGTGCGAGGGGAAATAGGAAGAGGAGAAGGAGGAGGAGGAAGAACAAGGCATCTGAGAGGGCTTCATGGCATGCCCCAGCCACCCACCACAGACAAGAACCAGTCCTCAGTGCGTCTGTTCACAATCACCGTGTTCAGGCCGGGGGCCTCCAGTAGCCCAGAACCACAAGACAGTGTTGGTCTCCTGACCATTGCATGGTTTCAGGAAGGTAGCCAGGCTGCACACCCAGGTCCTATTGAGCAGGGATGCTCAGATTCATCACTCCCACCCTCAGTCTCATCTACTCCTCTTGTGCATGCTTTTTTTTTTTTTTTTTTTTTTTTAAGATTTGTTTTATTTATTTGAAAGACAGAGTTACAGAGACAGGGAAAGACAGAGAGAGAAAGAAAGGTCTTACATACATTGGTTCACTCCCCCAAATGACCACAACGGCTGGAACTGAGCCAATCTGAAGGCAGGAGCTTCTTCTGAGTCTTCCATGTGGGTGCAGGGGCCCAAGCACTTGGGCCATCCCCCCCTGTTCTCCCAGGTGCATTAGCAGGAAGCTGGATTGGAAATGGAGCAGTCAGGACTTGAAAACGTGCCCATATGGGATGCTGATGCTGCAGGCCAGGGTTTAATCTGCCCTCCTGTGCACTCTGTCCACTTTCTCCACTATCTCTGATGGTTTATAAACCCTCATATATCTAAGTACAGTGGTGGGTGGTAAAGACAAACTAGCGACTGCTCCCACTTGTCTCAGAGATTCTGAGTCAGTAGGCAGAGGTTCAGGTATCTGCATTTGAAACACACCCTAGGTAATTCTGAAGCAAGTATAATAGGAACTCTGGGGTCTCCCCAAATTTTAGCTTTGGGATTCTTCTCCCCATTGAGTGTCTTTTTGTTCTATTCGTTTGACTCTAACTCTCATTTTTTTCAAAGATTTATTCATTTATTTGAGAGGCAATGTCAGAGACAGAGAGACAGAGACAGAGGTCTTTCATCTGCTGGTTAACTCCCCAAATGGCTCAATGGCTGGAGCTGAGCCCATCCAAACCCAGGAGCCAGGAACTTCTTCCGGGTTTCTCACATGGGTGCAGGGACCCAAGCATCTGGGCATGTTCCACTGCTTTTCCAGGTCATTAGCAGGGAGATGGATTGGAAGTGGAGCAGCCAAGACATGAACCAACCTGGCACTGCAGGTGGAGGCCCAACCTACTATGCCACAGTGCCAACTCCCTCCTTAGAGATGAGTGAGAAAGCTTCCGAAGCAGACAGGAGCCTGTGGGCAAGGTTGCTGGAGGCCATGGCAGGGAAAGCAGGGAGCTGGAGCGGCTGTGCCCTACTCTGCCACCTGGACTGTGGTGACAGTGCCCCAGGGCCACAGTGATGGCTCCAGCATGGAAAGAGCGGGGAAGGCAGACTGAGTCCCGGGCCCTCATAGGAAGACAGACCAGAGTCCCCTGGGTTCCAGGCATTTCTCAACAGAAGGGCTGTGGGCTGGTAGACAGCAGTTAGCATCCCACAGCTGAATGCACACTTCCATTCACAAAGTACCGGGGCACACAGAACGTGGTGGCCACTCACCCCGGGTTTCGTTTTTCACCCACGCGTTGACAGAATCACAGGCGGAGGCCGGGTCCTCGAAGTTCACGTTCCGGACTTCACAGCGGAACACATCTTTGTTCCTCGTGACGAAAGGCATTTCCATTTTAAAGCCACTCTTCACGAACACTGCATTAGCTGTGGTCACAATATCTTTGTTTTTCTTGGAGACGATGGCTTTGTTGATCTTCTTTAACACTTTACCAACTCCTAAGGGAGAAATTAGAAAATACAGCAATATTATAAAGAGTTTAGAAATGCCTTTTTTTTTTAATCTTTTGTATCACAGCAAATAAGAACAGAATAAGCAACATGTCTTCTGCTTTCTCAGTGGCCTATTTTTTTTGGAAAGGGATGGATGGGTTTAAGATAAAGAATAACCACTAAAGCTGTTAAATATCACTTGTGCTTCTGCATCACGACAGGCATACTGGGGCAGGCATTTCACCTAGAGGTTAAGATGCTGCTCCCACATCCTGAGGCCTGGGTTCAGATTCCCAGTTCCAGCTCCAGCTCCAGCTTCCTGCCAATGCATACTGTGGGGGGCAGCAGATGATGGCTCAAGTAGTTGAGTCCCTGCCACCCACGTGGGAGACTTGGATTGAGTTCCTGGCTCCCAGCTTTGGCCTGGTCCAGGCCCAGACTCATTTCTTGTGGACATTTTTGGGAGTGAACCAATGGATGTGATCCCAATACGTCTCCCCTCTCCCCCACCCACCCCCACCATCCTGTATTTGTTTTTAAACTCTGGCATGTTTACGATGTTTCTATTACCTTCCCAGTGTAGACCTCATTCTCCTAGCAGCCTTTCTAGGGACCAGATCAGTAAGAATGCTGGCAAGCTCCTCAATTCTGTAGTCACTGGGGAATAAATCAGATAATTTCCCAATTCATTCTCTCTCTTGTCTAATCTTCAGAAATGATACTTATTTGCGTGCCAAAGGTTTAAAAATATGATTTCTTTTTTTTGTTTTGGGGAAAAACTGAAGAGAACAAGCAATGGAAAGACTATGAACAATTGCCATGTGCCACCATCCAGAACACTGTGATTTTTACTTGATATCAAGCTCACGAAGGAAACAAATTAATTTTACAGCAATGTAAGCTTTATTTTACATGAGTCATTCACACATGCTCCATTAAGTCATAGAGCATGAAAAAGATGAAAGACAAGTTATAAGGATGAAATGTGTTTCTGCAGAAAACTTGAATCACAGATCTGTCTTTTCAAAACGACACCTTCCTCAAATATCTCGCCAGCGTCTCCTTCGTAGTCTCCCCAAGAGATCTGTCCCTCTCAACCTGCTTCTTCAGACTCCTTAAATAAGGGCAAGTCAAGGTCTTCCCATGGTCTACAAAGAGCACTTTACAACGCAAATGCCCTTTCTTAAGCTTCTCATGACCACCTTCATTCCATTCTGTGGGGCAGTCCCATTCACAGGACAGGAAACAGCAGGCCTCATAGGCGAAAAGACACTTTCAAGGCCAAGTGCCAGAATCCACCCTGTTAGCCACACTCTCTCATCTTCTACAAGCCCTAATATCTCCTACAGAGAAAGGGGAAGGATTGGGGCAGACCGCCTCCCCATCCCCCCTCCCTCCCCGTCCCCAACAGTCCTGCCTCTTTCCACACTGCTGTGAGTGCCTGGAACCTGAGCCCTAGCGACAGCCTCCTGGGTACGTTTGCTCTACAAACTGAAGTCCTGGTCTACAATGGGACCTGACAAATCTGGAGAAAGAAGACATGGGGTGGGGTGGAGTAGGTGGCCCCTGAGCCAACACCATTACAACCTTAGACATAATGACCTACAATTAGTTGGCTCAGCACTAAAACAAACAGCAGAACTCCAGTTGCTATTTTGGAACCGCTTGGCCAACAGGACCTGGATTGTACTAGGAAAGGCCATCAATTCTAGTGGTGATTCACCATGAAGTTGTAAGTCATCAAGAGTTTTCTGAAACTCCAGGCAGGGGGCAGAACAGGGTGTTCCAAGGTCCTTTCACACTTGCAGCAGGTGAACAAACGGCAAACTCCTGCAAGAGGTTAGCGCTGAGTCAACAGAGCAGGGCAGCCTGGCACTTGGTGTTGGCCACACTAGGTGGGGCAACCCTGCAGGAGGTTATACTGAGAACATAGTCCAAGCGTGAGGCAGCAAATAACATAAATCCCTGCCTTTCTCCATTTTACTCTCCAGCTAGGTACGGATGGAGCCGAGAGTCTTAGAACTTCACGGCTGGTAGGGGTGGGAGAGCAGGAGTAGGAAAATCCCCTTAGTCTCCAATGAAGTAACTGGGCCAGAAGATCCCCGTGCATGTTGGTGATGGGCTCAGAAGCCAGTCTGGCTACTCATGCCCTGCACCTGTGCAAAAGGCAGGTGCAGGTGACTCTGGTAGGAACACCTGAGCTAAAGCAGAGCCACACACCAGGAGATACAGGTTTAGTTTCAACGAAAGTTTTTCATTGGTCCTCATTTGTAAAAAACATGTTCTTTAGCTTTATACATTGGAAGAACTAAATATTTATAAGAAGTTTCAAAACAATAGATGAGCAGTCTTTCACCTAGTCTTCCCCAATGGTACCATCATTCATAAGGAATCTGCCATTGACACAATCCATAACGCACATTCTCATCTCACTCATTTTTCCTACTGTGTGTGTGTTTAGCCCTATGCAATTGTGTCACATGTGGCCACTCCTACAATCAAGACACAGGACAGTTCTGTCACTACAAGGCTCCTTGCACTGCCCTCCATGGCTGCCCCCCTGGCCTCCCACAACATGTTTCTGAAACTCATTCACAACCACAATGCACTGTAGCCTTGGACATCATGGAGGTGTGGAGGTGGGTGGGACAGGAAGTTCTCCCTTTAGATATGAGAAGACTGAAACACAGGGAGACCCTGTGGTTGACCCCAAGTCTCACAGCTCCAGAAGGGACCAGACTCTAGTTCTCCTTTCCAGCACTTGCATATGTATCTTTGGGAAAAAGACTGACCCTGAATGCCAGAAGATACCAGCAAAACCCCTCCTGGCTGCCTGGCTTCCCAGATCGAAGTGAAGACTGGGCAACAAACATCTCTCCTGCTGTGCCCCATGCAGGACTCCAGGCCAAGACCCTGGCCAGCGCGAACAGGGAGTATACACACCATTCACGCTGTATCTCATGGCTGTGGTGAGCTGCTTCTTCGTCTTGCCGTCTGCCCCAAGCTGCAGCATCCCCAGCACCGATGCAATCCCGTGGGGGGAAATGACGATGTTGTCGTGAGGCTGCGATTTCACAATCTGATTGAAAACTTGGATCCCCATGTTGGAGCCTAGTTCCTCAAGAGACAGAGGGTTGAACTGGGAGCAGACGGATGGCAAAGTCACGGAGGCCAAGAGGAAGAAGGGAAAATGCCAACTCATGGTTCCTTTTGGCAAGGACATCCTGAAAAATCAGATAAAATAGATATAAACATTAAATAAATGCATAATTTATTTTGGATGGATTAGTTTGTGCTGAACTATATATGATTTGCTGTACTCAGTATAACTGAGTGCCATGCTAACATATTTAAGGTAGAATAGTATAGGTTAAATGGGTCTCCAATACATGCCTTAGGATGATGGGCAAAGAGAGAAATCAAATTTACACTTCCCGAGTCCTTACTCTGTGCCGGACAATACACTAATACGTAATTCTCATCACTGCATTTCATTCTATTTACTGAGGGCCTCCTGTGGTCCTGGCTCTTTTGAAAGCATTGGGCACACAGCCGTAAATAAGAGGAGTAATACCTCTGTCCTCGAGGAATTTATATTTTAGAGAGGAGACAGAAAATAAACCAACAAGCAATAAATCAACATCAGAAAGAGATAAAGGCCATGATGATAAAAAAATGATATGAGCAAAAGAAGGGTAAGAGGAGGGAGACATAAGAGGGGGCGGTCAGGGGGATGTCTCTATGATGGGAACATGGGTGATGGGATCTGAATGATGAGAAACAGGCAGCCACACCTGCATGTGGGAAGGGTGTGTGCCAGGCAAAGGGAGAGTAGAGCAAAGGCCCCAAGGAGGGAAGAAATACGTGGTGTTAGAGGTTAGTGTACAGCAAAGTGGAGGATTTGATGCTAAAGGTCACAAGAAACCATTGGAGGATTGTTTAAAAATTGTGTTTATTTTACTTATTTGAAAGGGGGAGAGAGAGAGAGAGAGAGAGACTGATTATCATCTACTGGTTCACTGCCAGCTTGCCACAGCAGCCAAGGCTGGCCCAGGCCAAAGTCAGGAACTAAAAATTCAATCTGGCTCTCCCACATGGGTAGCAGGAACCCAACTACTCAAGCCATCACCTGCTACCTCCCAGGGTGTGCAATAGCAGGAAGCTGGAATCTGTAACAGAGCCGGGGCTTGAACACAGGTATGTGCTGTGGGTGTCCCAAGCACCATCTTAACCACTACACCTAACATCCACTCCTACTGGAGAGTTTTAAACAAGGAGGTCAATTTCTCAGGTTGCTATTATAATTTTATAACCACACATACTAGATTCTTTTACTATAAGAATGTCACTTTCAAATTAAATAACCATTTAATTAAAACAAATTTAAATGGCAGTTTTAAAGCTATAGTAAGACAGAACAATTGATAAGTCATGAGGCTGGCATGGCTCTGCTGATCTCAATTACAACAATTTGTTTTAAATCAGCTTCCTTTCCTTGATTACCACTTACAGAGCTCTCTTTGGCTATGACAAATAAGAATCGGGAAATTTACATGTATTTACGAATTAGCAAATATTTTCACTAAATAATAATTGAACAGTGGCCACTGGTAAAACAAAAGCAAAGCTGGTGATGTTAATTTGGAGAAGCCCGAGTTCCTGCTAAGTATAAGTCTTGCACGGAGCCAATGCCTTCCCTTAACACACACACTGCATGGGAGAGGATGGAGCGCTTAAGACACAGGCGTCCTAGAGACGGGAAACAATGTCCGGTCTCTAGGGAGAAGAAATGGCACAGGGCAGTGTTGACTAAACTGGTGTCTGGTGTTTCCTTTTCTTCCTCTCTATACTTTCTGTACTTCCCGCCCTAGGTCAGGCAGATGTTCCATAAACACTGAGGGGTTAAACATCAAGGCTTATGAATGTTACTTTCTATTTTTACTAATTATTTTTCATTACATCAACATAGTCTTTTGAGTGTGACTAAGAAAACACTGTGTTCAGTCCTGAGCCTCCCTGTTAGCTCCAAACACTCTCCAAGGAAAGCACCAGGTTGGGTTGGGCAAGGACTGTCAGCAGCAGCAGAATTCTGTTTGGCTCCCTGATGCACAATGAACCTCTAGTGGATGTTGCAATTTTCTTATAGGTTGTGAAACACGCACTTTAAAAAAAAAAAAAATTAGGACACTCAGTGTTTCTCCAGGGCTTAATTGTAAAATAATTGTGTAAATGCAGCCTGTCTGAATGCAAAACATGTAAGTGACCTACATACACACTCCCATTTGGGCCTTTACTATGGCCAGCATGGCCAATTTTGACTTTGGCACCTCAGAGTGGCTGTAATACCAGGACAATCCCCTGAGTTTCCTAGAGCCTGTTGGTCACTGGAGAGCTTCCAAAGCTTGTCTATGGAAGTTTACTCATTTCATCTAAAAACCAGGAGTGGTGTTCTCCCTTCTTCCTCTTTCTTTCTTTCAGGAAATAAATGTTCTCTTTAAAATTTAATGTACCACAAAATCATCCTAGGTCTACAACAATTCATACTATCTTTTTTCAGTCAAGTCCAGTGACAAGTGCCACCATGAATCTCCACTTCTGACTCTTGCATGATAGTCTCTCCTAGAATGTATCTTCAGCATGCCACAACCCATGCTCCCAGCAGAAATCTGCCAGGATCAGGGAATATCTGAAAAAATAGTTGAATGAGCACCCCAAAAAGGCACAAAAGGCAACAAATTGGTTTTGCCTCCAGTAGCCTTTAGCTGATCTACTCAAATTATATAAGATTGTCAAACAGGGAGAAAGGACCAGGGAGAAATCTAACAGTGCCAATGTCTTCGAGTCAGCAAGAACAGTCTCCCAAATAAATAGCTGTCTTATTTAGTTGAGTTTTTTCTAAAAGAATAGTTTCATTATGATGTGGGGAAAACCTGCCATGAGTGTTTTTCTTAGTTCCTTCTCTTGGGACGTTTCTGAGAGATGTCTATGTAGTTTCATAACAGTGCATTGGGACAGTGCGGGGCTGTGCAGAACTTGGAATCAGAGCTGTTTTTGATTGATGTTCTGGGCATAATTTCTCCTTGGCCTCAGTTTCCTATGCCAAATGCTCAGCTGTCTAAATTCACCTGGCTTTTATACATGTCTGAGGATAAGCTTTCACTTCTCTGCAAAGTTCAGTAGCTGAGAGAAGGGGTGTTGATCCATAAATTAGATTTGCAAAATTCCCAACTATGAAACACACTCATACCCAGATAAACAATTGTTTGCATGAAATAACTGTTGGCTTTCTTAACCTTTGAAATTCTTAATTGCTAGAACAAGTAGATTCCTGTATTGGGAAGAACATAGTAACCTCCTGTGTAGTCTCATTTTTAAGAGGAATTACACTTGAAATATTCAAATGAAAGAAAAACAATGTTGTACAAATATATGCATAGCATCAATGTGGAGAATAAACATGAATCTGATTGTCATGCCATTTCTTGAATGTTTTCACAAATATTAAGGAAGATAGAGGAGTGGTCATTTAGCTGCACTGAAGCTGCCCACATCTCACATCAAGATACCTGTTCTGATTTCTGGCCCAAGCTCCTGACTCCTGTTTCTGCCAGTGCAGACCATGGAAGGCAGTGGCGATGGTCCAAGTAATTGGTCTCCTGCTACCCACATGGGAAACCTGGATTGTGTTCCAGCTCCTGGTTCCACTCCTTGTCCAGCCCCAGCCACTGTGGACATTTGGATAGTGAACCGGCAGATGAGAGCTCTTTGTCACCTGCCTGTCTCTCCTTCAAGTTCAGGCTATCACTGAGGGAGATCATACACCTATTAATAAAGTCACTGTCACAAGCACATCCTTACCAATGTTGGCTTTCTCTTTCCTCACGTACTTCCAAACTTTCTCATTTAAACCTTTCCACTTTCTGGAATTTACGTAAAGTGTTTTTGAGGCCAGCGCCGCGGCTCAACAGGCTAATCCTCCACCTTGCGGTTCTAGTCCCGGTCGGGGCACCAGATTCTGTCCCGGTTGCCCCTCTTCCAGGCCAGCTCTCTGCTGTGGCCAGGGAGTGCAGTGGAGGATGGCCCAAGTGCTTGGGCCCTGCACCCCAAGGGAGACCAGGAGAAGCACCTGGCTCCTGCCATCGGATCAGCGTGGTGCATCAGCCGCAGCGTGCTGGCCGCGGCGGCCATTGGAGGGTGAACCAACGGCAAAAGGAAGACCTTTCTCTCTGTCTCTCTCTCTCACTGTCCACTCTGCCTGTCAAAAAAATAAAAATAAAAAAATAAAAAAATAAAGTGTTTCTGAAGTAACTGGATACTGCTTTGAGCGTGAAGCATGATTTAATGTAGCAAGTAGCTGGTAGTTTAGCAAATGCCAGATTCAAAACTGCGCTTACCAGTGCACCACGTGCCAACAGCAAACACCAGGAAACACTCTCTAAAACCCACTGGCTCCAACCATCCCTTCTAGACAGAAGATGCTCAAGTCTGCAACTCAAATCCTTCATCCTCCCAAGAGTGTGCTGCCTAGTTCCATCTAATTGTTCAGGATGTTATCTTGGCTTGAAAAACTCTCCATTCGTGGGCTGTGGAGGGTCCCTAGTTTGCAAAATTCATCAACTGCCCTGTTAAAGGGTCATATTGTCTGTTGCTAGAGTTTCCTTCCCAAGTCTGAGTTATAATTTTTCTCCAGTGCCAGCCAGGGCTACCCGTCTATCCCCAGCTCCCTGCACGACTCGTGTGAAGCTTTCCCAGATTGTCCCAGGTAGGGGTTTATCCATCTCCTACTCTGAATTCCCATTGCATTTTTCATCTGCTTCTCTCATTTCAATTGTTTTCCAAGTATGTTTTAGACTGGAAGCTCACAGAAAGAAGGGCATCCAATTGCCACTTCTCCCTTTGCTCTCTGCTGTCTCACACTCTGATGGCTGTTGTCACTCACTATCCCAGGCTGCGTGAGCCCTTGTGACCAGACCCTTGCACAGAACCAGTGCCAAACTATTCCATGGTGAAGAATGGGCCACCCACTCACACAAGATGAAACTTATTTTCTATTAATTCTTTGCATAAAATGTAGTTTACAGGGTGTTATGGCAGTGGGTTAAGTTGTGGTTTGTGATACTGGCATCATATACGAGTGTCCATTTGAGATCCACCTGCTCCATTTCTGATGTAGCTCCCTGCTAATGGGCCTGGGTAAACAGTGGAAAATGGCCCAAGTGCTTGGGCCCCTGCCACCCACATAAGAGATCTTTAGCCTGGCCTAGCCCAGGCCATTTGGGGAGTGACCCAGTAGATGGAATACCTCTTTCTCTCTATCTCTTCCTTTGTCTCTGTAACTCTTTTGAATAAATAAATCTTTTTAAAAATGTATTTTACATATACCACATGAGCAAGTCATAAATTACATGACATGTATTTGCTCTATGTAAAATACTAAGTTGTATGTAAATAATTTGGTGCGGGAAGGAAAAAAAAAACACACTGAAAAGACTTCTGCTCCATCTCTTGGCCAGGACCTAGGAGTATCTAAGGGAAGGAAAACACTCCATCCTCTCTCCTTTTGTAAGACTTTTTTTTAAAAAAATATATATTCAAATATTATATCATGGAAGATTTCAAATATATGCAAAAATATAATAAGCCCAAGCTAGTTAACAGCCAGATAAGACAATGATCAACTTATGGCTTATTTCATTTATTCTCAAATCAAAGATTATTTTAAAGCAAATTGTAGACATTATATAACATCACACAATTTTTTTTCAACATATGCTCTAAAGCTAAGGATTTAAAATATACATATCTGTAATATCATTATCTCACTGCAAAATTAGTAACTCCTTGATATGTAAACTATCTGGCCAGTGCTCAAAGTTTTATGATCGTCTTCTAATTTTCTTAGAATGGGAATCTAAATAAACTCCAGGCATGGCAACTGGTTGATGTCTCTCGTCTCCTGTTTCTTTCTTTCTTTTTTTTTTAATCTTCCTGCTCTTTGCTTTAAACTTTCTCTTGGAACTTTTTTTTGTTGAAGAAACAGGTTATTTGCCCTGTAGTAGTTCCCCGGGCTGAGTTTTGCTAACTGCTTTCATGTGATGATGTTTAACAAGTTCTTTTGTTCTCTGTACTTCCCGTAAGTTGGTAGTCAGATGTAGGGAAGGGGTCTACAAACCACAGCCTGTGGGCCACATCTGGCCACCCACTTTGTTTTGGCTATGATGTCATCTGTACTACCACAGTGAGTTGAGCACAGCTGCCCCACTAAAGCAGGCCCACACAACCCACAAGGCCACAATGAAAACCATGTGACCCTTTATGGGAAAGTTTGCTGACCTCTGCTGTAGAGGTTAGTGAGATTCCGGTCAGTTTCCTTCTTCTGCAAGAATATTTTGTGGAGGTATTGGAACCAAAAGACAGTGGCAAACTCTCTTTTGTGATGGTGGTAGCCACTCATGACCTTTGTCGAAGCGCCCTATCAGGGGTTATTAGATGGTGAATGCGATTGTAGTTCCAACTTGCCTTCTTCATTTATTGCTTGAAATATTTCATAATATTCTTTTCCATAAACAATTATTTGGTTCAGTTTGTATTGAAAAGTAGGCTACATACTCGATTCATTCCCTGTGTGTAACAGTTCTCACAATAATTCAAAATGAGTTGTTTACCCAACATTTGTAGTTGGCTGGAGAGTTTGTTTTCTCTTGCTTTTTTCAATACTGAACACTATTGCTTTTCAACATTTTTTTTTTTTTTTTTTTGACAGGCAGAGTGGACAGTGAGAGAGAGAGAGACAGAGAGAAAGGTCTTCCTTTGCCGTTGGTTCACCCTCCAATGGCCGCCGCGGCCGGCGCGCTGCGGCCGGCGCACCGCGCTGATCCGATGGCAGGAGCCAGGAGCCAGGTGCTTTTCCTAGTCTCCCATGGGGTGCAGGGCCCAAGCACCTGGGCCATCCTCCACTGCACTCCCTGGCCACAGCAGAGGGCTGGCCTGGAAGAGGGGCAACCGGGACAGAATCCGGCGCCCCGACCGGGACTAGAACCCGGTGTGCCGGCGCCGCTAGGCGGAGGATTAGCCTAGTGAGCCGCGGCGCCGGCTGCTTTTCAACATATTTTAAGAGTGCTGATCAACTGCAAATATTATTCTTACTGATGAGCATAGGTTCTTCAGATTTTTTTTTAATAAAAAAGATTTTATTTATTTATTTAAGAAGTAAAGTTACAGAGAATGAGAGGGAGAGAGACAGAGAAAAGTTATCCATCTGCTGGTTCACTTCCTAAATGGCCACAATGGCTGGGGCTGAGCCAATCCAAAGCCACAATCCAGGAGCTTCTTCTGGGTCTCCCAAGTGGGTGCAGGGGCACAAACCCTCAGGCCATCTTCTACTGCTTTCCAGGCCATAGCACAGAGCTGGATCGGAAGCTCCTCTGGGACTAGAACTGGTGTCCATATGGGACGCTGGTGCCGTAGGCAGAGGATTAACCTACTGCACCACAGCGCCTGGCCCTGTTTCCTGAACCTTTTGATATGACCCTATAGTCTGGAGATAATATGAAGCTCATTTTGTACACTTTTTTTTCCTAGGTGAAATCAGCCACAATCTAAGCACTCCCATTAATAAACTCTAAATTAGCAATGGCAATTCTGGGCAACAGTGATATGGAAAATCCAAAACCCACTAAAGTCATTTTCTGGACTACATACATATTTTGAAATTCAAATTATGAAGGACAAGCTGCTTACACATGCACTGGTTTGCCTTCCATGACCGTGGAGACTACTGTATGCACAACACTGGGAGAGTTGGCGGGCAATACGAGCTGAGCTAGGATCATCAAGTGGATCATTCTCATGTGAAATAAGTGAGTGTCCTCAAGCTAGCCCATCCTAATGGGATCCTAACCAAGCAGGGACCTGGAATGAGGAACTGACATGCAGTATGGTAAGGACAGCCCCCGAGTTTAATTCGGCCCCCTTCCCTCAATGAGAGATGACATTTTCTCAGGTATAGGGAAATAGCTGATATTCTTTGGTTCCTGTGTTTCTAAGATCCTGGTTCTTAAAAACTCACTAAAGCCCCTTATTAACCTGCCTCCAAATTAACCATTTCTTGCAGAGGGGTTTCTATGAGCAGAAAAAAAATAATGCACATTGGACTGTATCAGTACCATGGCATCTCTCAACAGCTTTCTTGACAGGGCTTCCCAAAGAAATAGGCTTTGAGTTGTTAAACTTAAGACTTCTAAATGGTTTTAAATCATATCATGCTGCCAAGATGTCAGATCAAACATTTCTCACTAATATTTTGCCAATGGGGGAAGGTATACTTCTTGAATGTCTGAAAAAAGGTACTCTAGAGACCCTCCAGGAATTGACCCATTGAGAGTTAAGGCTGTATCTCCAAGGTGACAGTAACGGTTAACACACAAGTCATTGAAGTTAAGCTTCAATGAGGTCCTATGATTGCAAGAAGAGGACTCTGGTCTCTGAAACATGTCCAGACATTACTAAAATATGTCCACTAAAACGTACCCATTTTCCAAGTATCCATCATGTTTTCTTAATATACCAGGTAGATAAACAAGCTAACTAAGATGCATATTGATATCTTTGGGAAGTACACACAATTTCTTCGATAACAAAATGAACTGGCATCTTGAAAACTAAGAGAAGAACAAACAGTAAATGCCAATTGATCAAAGGAAAAACATTTTGGTGGTTTGAACATGTGCTCATTCAGGTTTCCACAGAGAGACTTACAGTCCTTTCTGATTTTTTTCTTAGATTTTTATCTGACTTCAAAGTATATGCTTTGTTGGGCAAAAAGAACCTAAAATATTTAAAAAATTTTTCAGCCACTCAAATATATGACAACAATATCTAAAACATTCCTTCAATGAAGAGATACATGTTTTATTATTAAATACACTGTGACATACAAGGACCTTTTATCTATGTACTGCTCATTCTGAAATCTTTTTTGGGGTAAAAGGGGAAAGATAGAAGAGGTAAACTGAAACTTTATTGGTTGTGTACCTTTTAATAAAGCAATCCTAAACAATAAAAATAAAGCTGGAGACACCACAATACCTGATGTCAAGACATATTACAGGGCAGTTATAATCAAAATAGTTTGGTACTGGCAAAAGAACAGACATGTCTACTAGTGGAACAGACTAGAGACCCCAGAAATTAATCCATCTGTCTACAACCAACTAATCTTTGGCAAAAGAGCTGAAATCACTCCCTGGGGAAAGGATAGTCTCTTCAACAAGTGGTGCTGGGAAAGTTAGATCTCTGCATGCAGAAGTATGGAACAAGATCCCTACCTCATACCCTATATAAAAAACCAACTCACAATGGGTCAGGTTTCTAAATCTAAGACATGAAATCATCAATTACTAGAGGAAAACATAAGGGAAACACTGCAAGACATGGGTATAGACAAAGACTTCTTGGATAAGGCTCCAGAAGTATAGGCAATAAAGGCAAAAATAGACAAATGGGATTACATAGAGCTAAGAAGCTTCTGCACAGCAAAAGAAATTCTCAACAAAATAAAGAGGAAACTAATAGAATGGGAGAAAATATTTGCAAATTATATGTTTGATAAAGAATTAATATCCAGAATATGCATTTTTCAAATGATGAAATACAAATGGCCAACAGACACATTAAAAATTGCACAGGATCACTAGTCATCATGGAAATGAAAATAAATACCACATTGAGGTTTCACTTCACCCCAGTTAGCATAGCTATCATCCAAAAATCAAAAAATAACAAATGCTGGTGAGGATGTAAGTTATTCTAAAACACTGTTGATGGGAATGTAAACTCATACAACCATTGTGGAAGACAGCATAGAGATTCTTCAGAACTCTGAAAATAGATCGACCACATGTCCCAGCCATTCCACTCCTGGGAATTTACCCAAAAGAAATGAAATCAGCATATGAAGGAGCTTTTTGTACCCCATGTTTATAGCAGCTTAACTCACAATACTAAGATATGGAATCAACCCAAATGTCCATCAACTGACGACTAGAAAAAAAATGTGGTATATACACACAGTGGAATACTACTCAGCCACAAAAAAAGAATGAAATCCTGTCTTTCACAAAAAAATGGATGCAACCAGAGACCATAATGCTTAGTGAAATAAGCCAGTCCTAAAAAGACAAATATAATTTTTTCCTTACTTGTGGTAACTACTATTCAAAGTACAAAACAGTAACATACATAAGTGAAAGTGACATTTTGAGATTTGATTATTTATAGCCCTTTTCTATAATCTTGAGGAGCAGTAATTTTTCTACTTACTACATGTTGAATTCTTTATTTAGCAGAGGATTAAACTTGTGATTATAAAGAAAGCAAAGTATGTCATTGTAAAAATTAAAAGAAAAATAAGAAAAGGAGGAAGAAGGAGGGAGGTTAGGGTGGGAAGCATCATTATGTTCTTAAAACTGTGTATAATGAAATTTGTTCTCTTTATATAAATAAAAAGTATATATACATATATTATATATAATGTTATATATATAATATATAATATATATAAAGAAGAGGCATCCAGCATGAAACACTGCCTTTAGGAAGAGTCACTACTACTTTACACATTTTCATGAGCATTATAAGTTTAAAAAAATTCACTTGCAAAAATAAAATAAAAGATTATGTGACATTTTTTCTGTTAAGTTTCAAGGAAAATTCACAGAAGTTCAACTCCCAGTTCTATCATCTACTAAACAAGGTAGCCAAGATAAGTCACAATTTTTATCAACCTTGCTCTCTTCTTTGCTGTGTTAGAAATCATATGTCATGGGTGGTCATGGAAGTGCAATAAGCACAAACAGAAAGACCAGCTTAGTACTTGGATCAGAGAAGGTACTCAGTAAATGTTGGCTTCTTTTGCCTTATCTTCCACCTCAGCTCTCAACACTTGAAATAGTCTATGGTTTTTAGTGCAAAAGCATCTTAGAAAGTCTTAAGGATCAGGTTAAGGCAACAAGTTAAACACAATATTTCCACGTTCATACAGCCCTGTCTGTACCTTTTTAGTTTTCTTAGACTACTTAGGTGTAAACATAGAATAAAACAATGCTGATGTGTTCCAGTGCCTCTGTCTGGGAATAAAAAGGTTGTTACAGTGGGGTAGAGGTGATTATGCCCTGAAAAACCATTAATGGTTCTAATCAATGTTTTTAAGTCTGCTCACATAGGTCATTAAATCTGTTTTACTTATGAAACCAAATCCTATAAAAGTTATTACTGACAAATCTGTTAGATATGGCAGTTAAAATGAGTGATTTCCTAATCCAATAGCTGAGATAACCTAAGACATTATAATGATATTGACCAATGGTTCTCAATCTTCAAAAACAAAGAAGCACCTTCTTTAGACATAAGAAGTGTTACAGATACTTTTTGATGAATTATATTTTTAGTACTTGTGGAAATAAATGATAAACAATAGTGTTCATTTTAATAAAATGCAAAGTCTTCTCTATAAAAGCATTTAGATATACATCCCGTTTTGAAATATTATTCATTCTACACTGAAAGCTAGACCATGAACATGACTTCCCCAATCCTTTGGGATAACTCTGTTGTTGTCTATGAGTTCTCAATTCATAGGTAAGAGATCAATGCTCTCAATTATTGCTGATAAAAAATGAGTAGCAAGTGTTGAAGCATAAATTGATACAAATATTTCCAAAAGGCAATCTTTGCTATGTATAACCTTAAATATGTATATACCTGTTGAAATAGTAGTAGCTCTTCTATCAATAGGTCCAAAAATGCTGATTTATTCTATTTGCAAGACATTGCAATATTATTTGCTATAGAACTTTTAATCGCAACTCAGATCTCCAATGGAGGGCACTCCGTGGGTGACTATACCAGCTCTGGGTACCTAACCTCTGGCTTTTGCGAGCTTTGTTGCTAATGGCTTGCAGCTGCTACCTTCGTAAGTGCTGATGGGAGTTGCCCACTCAGTGCCCCTGGGAAGTGTACAGGCACCATTCTTCTTCTGGAGACTGCTGACTACCGGTCTGCATGTAACTGCTTCTCCAGAGAGCCTCAAGAGCTCTGAGTGTGGACTTTCACCTACTATGGTTTTTTGCTCAGTTCTTCACTAATTCCTATTTTGCCTACTCCCTTACGGTGTTGCCTGAGAGCACTTCCTTAACGAATCACTATGGTTTATCAATGTGTTGTATTCCGTGTGTTTACCATAGTACCCAGTATGTGCAGGAAATTCAAAATATTCATGGAAAATGGAATTAAAAGGTAAGCTTATTTTACTGCAAAGAACTGTGAAATCCAGATACAGGTTTTTCATACTATGTATTTTATGTGAACTTTATAGTCTCCTGTACAGTAGGAACTCAATATATGATTACGGAAAAAACTGTTAATTCAATGGAAATTAACTGTTCCATTATGATTTTAGGTCACAGAAAACAGTTATTGCTAACTATTTTTTTTTTCAATTCCAATTTTCTTAAGACTTGTAGAATATAATTGAAAGTACTTGAAAATAGTTGGCATTTAATTTCTGAATGCCTACCACTACAGTCTAAATGTTTGTGTTCTCTCAAAATTCATACAATGAAACACTAATCCCAGTGTGATGCGATTAGAAGTTAAGCCTTTGGGACGGAAGTGGGTAATTAGGGCAGACCGTGTGTGTGGGACTGTGCCCTTATGATGGAGACTCCAGGAAGCCAGTTAGTCAGGGGATGAATCTTCTGGTGTTTTCACTGGGGAATAAATTTCTGCTATTGATAGGCCAGCCAGTCTATGGTATTCTGTTACAGAAGCCTGAATGGACTAAGACATCTACTATTTGTCAGGCACTGTAGTTGGAGGTTTAAGAGATAATAAGTTTAATCTTAAACTTAAGAACTTGTAATTATATTTTACAGGTATTTGTATTTATATTTTACAGACAGTGCAAACCACCCTCAGAATTGTCTAGGTCATACATGATGAGAAGATCTGATGCATGAAAGTTAACACTCTTGGCTACTAGGTCTCACTACGTCTTGTGACAGAGTTTAAGGGGCCAACCAAGGAAAAGGTGAAGAAACACAGCCCTCTTTGAGCCTCTCTGTCCTGTGCTTACGTCATCAGATACAGGGAGTAAACCAGTGACCACAGCTTTACAAGGCAGCAGAACTGAGCTTGACGTTTGTTACTCTAGGGAAGAGGTTCTCCACTGAAGGTGGAGACACTGCCCTCCACCCCCAGGGACACTTGGCCACGTCTGGAGGCAGTCTGGGTTGGCATACCTGGTGGGAGGTACTACTGGACTCTAGGGGGTGGGGGTCAGGGATGCTGCTAACTATGCTGCAATATACAGGACAGCAGGACAGCTCCCAAAGCAAAACAAACAAACGAAAAAGAAACAGAACTATTTGTCCCTGAATTGCGTGACAATGAGTCTGTCTCATGACAAAGCCTACTCCAGAGCAGAAACAAGTGGCCATTCCCACCCCAGGCCCATTCCACCACCCCACACACACTGCCCCACCCCAGGTCCCACAGTGATGCCACTGACTCTCCCCCATCTAGAATCAAGGTCTTTGTCTGATGTCCTGGACTGACAGTTTGTTGTCAGAGCCACACCTCTATGAATATAATTTACACACTGGTTCTCCCAGACTTTTTTTTTTTAATTAATATTTATTTTATTTATTTGAAAGGCAGAGTTAGAGAGAGAGAGAGAGAGAGAAAGGAGGGAGGGAGGGAGGGAGAGAAAGAGAGATCTTACATCTGCTGGTTCACTCCCCACATGGCTGCAACAGCCAGAGATGGGCCAGGCCAAAGCCAGGATTTTTGTCTGGGTCTCCCACATGGGTGCAGGGCCCCAAGTACTTGGGCCTTCTTCCCTTGCTTTCCCAGGTAGATTAGTAGGGAGTTGGATCAGAAGGGGAGCAGCCTGGACTTGAACTGGTGCCCAAATGGTATGCTGACATGGTAGGTGGTAGCTTAACTAGTTATTCCATAACTCTGGCTCCTTTTCTTGTACTTTTTAATCCAAGGCTTTTCTATGCAAGAGAGGAAGGAATCCAGCCAATGACTTTTGCAAATCCTAGAAGGGCACGTTTGTATTACCTGTAATTAAAGCTTTAGCTCACCAGCCTGCCTTATCAAATCCATCATCCCAGGTTCACCTACAGCCTGTTGGGAAGTTGTGCGGCCAGAGGAGGTGATGCCTGCATTGGGCTGAGCTTCCCAGCGGAAGCACAGGAAACCACTGGCACCAGGCTGAGGTGCTGGGTGGCTGTCCCTTCACAGGAGACAACCTCAGCCTCCTCCCCACACAGAACCCAGCTCACATCAGCACTCACTACCTCCCACAGCCTGCCCCTTCCCACCTGTCTCCTGGTATCTTCCCAATGGTTGCTTTTTTTTTTTTGGAGGGGGAGGTGCAAACCAAAGCAGCTGTATTATTTAGTTTCACTGAGCAGAACTGCCAGGTACAGAGAGAAAACATAAGATGCTTGCAAATACCCTAAATTATTCTTACAACCACTGTACTTATTCCTTGGGAACTTTCTGAAACAATTATACCCAGTTTCCTGCTTAGCTAAGCAATGCAGAGCCCAAACCCCTACTTTCCTCCCTTCCCTCAAGACGGGGGAGTCGGGCCAGCCTGAGACAGAGGAGACAGGGCAGGTGAGCACCGAGTATAGCGTCAGCATCACCTGGTGCTGGATCACTGAATGCGGCCCCTCTGCTGGAACCCTCTCTTCTTTAGAGGGGCAGCCCTGGGCCCTGAGAACAACAGAGGTGTTTCTGCTACACTGAGGCCCCCGCTTGGGCAGCTTTAAAGAGGATGTGGGCTCTCATCAGGCAGGAGCTCAACAGCTCATCCGCTCCTGTTTCGGTCATCTGGGGAGAAATGCAAGGAAACCCACATTTAACCGTGTAGGGAGGGGACTTGAGATTTCCAGGGCTCAAATTCACAACTGAATCTCTAAGACCAGCATGGAATTCCCAAGGGTCCTATGCAAAACAATGATCAATATGAACAGTTCATCTGTTCATTTACTCCAAAAATGTTAATGTAGCACCCTTGTGCCAGGCATGGTGCCGGTGTGCTAGGGAGAGAACAGGGACATAGTAACCTGGCGCCTATTCTCCTGAATCCTGTAGTCTCCAGCTACAGCTTTTGAGCTGTGGTTTTCCACCTGGGCTACTCTGCCCTCAGGGACCATCTGGCAATGCCTGAAGTTTCTGGTGGTCATGATGGGGTAGAGGGGAGGTGAGTGATGCTGTAGCATCTAGTGGAGGGACCAACGGGAGCTGACATATCCTACAAGGCACCAGACAGCCCCCTCACAACCAGTAATGGCACTGTCAACAGTAGTGAGGTTGAGAAAGCCTGGTACAGAGGGGTAAACAGAGACTTGAATCAAATCTTCCTATTACTGAATTGATATTTTCATTCACCTTCACATGATTACCCTACAAATGCTCTGACGGGAAGCAGCATGCCCAACAAAGGAAGCTGAGGCATCCCTGGGTGGGCAGTGGAAAGGGAAAGTCCACGCAGGAAGGGTCACATGGGCGGACACTGCAGGGTGAGCTGGATATGACTGGACGAAGTAGAGGGATGGGAGCAGCCCCTTGGAGTGTTCCAGACAGAAGATCTCAAGTGCAAAACAGCCGTATGTGAAGAAATACCATGGATGATTCTGGAAATATTTGTTTTTATCTCTTCACATCATCATACATTTTTTAAAGATTTATTTATTTATTTGAAACTCAGAGTTAAACAGAGAGAGGAGAGGCTGCAGCTGCACTGATGCAAAGCCAGGAGCTTCTTCCAGATCTCCCACCCGGGTGCAGGGGCCCAAGGACTTGGGCTTTCTTCCACTGCTTCCCCAGGCCATAGCAGAGAGCTGGATGGGAAGTCGAGCAGCTGGGTCTTGAACCAGCACCCATATGGGATGCCAGTGCTTCAGGCCAGGGCTTTAACCCATTGGACCACAGCGCCAGCCCTTATCATCATCTTATGACCTTTGCAAGACAAGGTCAACCCCATGGCCCTATGGCGTTACAACAAGTCAGCTTATTAAAATACGCACCAGAGCTCAAACTAGACAGATTCTAGAAGAACAATTCACACTCTGATGTCCATCCTGTTGCACTGTCTTCAAGAGGCAGGAATCAAAATGTTATTTTTTTCTTAGATTTGACACCAAAAGTAAGAACATCATAAAAGGAAAAGCTGATAAGCTAGAAGACTGATAAATCAGACATCACCATAATTAAAAACTTCTTTTCTGCAAAAGAACTTGCAAAGATGATGAAAAGACCAGGAAGAAATATTTGTAGACCACACATCTGATAAATAACTTGTATCTAGAATATATGAAGAATCCTTAAAACTTGACAGTTCAAAAACAATCCAAACAGGAAATGGACAAAGACATGGACAGCTATTCTACTGATATGGGCATTTGAATGATAAATAAGCCAACAATAGAATGCTTGGTATCATTATCTGTTAGGGAAATGGAAATTAAGCCAATGAGATAATGCTATATGCCCATCAGACCAGCTCAAACAAAAACTAGTGAAAATATCAATTTATGATGAGCATGGAGAGATGTTAGGCAACTCACACATTGCTGGTGGGACACTAAAATAACACAGCCACTCTAGCAATTTCTTTTTTTTAAAAAAAGATGTATTTATTTATTGAAAGTCAGAGTTACACACAAGAGAGGGAGAGAGAAGGGGTGGGGAAAGAGAGAGATCTCCCGTCCACTGGCTCACTCCCCAGTTGGCCACAATGTCCGGAGCTGCACCTATCCAAATCCAGGAGTCAGGAGTGTCCTCTGAGTCTTACCATGTGGGTGCTGGGGCCCAAGAAATTGTGACATCTCCTACTGCTTTCCCAGGCCATAGCAGAGAGCTGGATTGGAAGTGGAGCAGCTGGGACTCCAACCAGTGCCCATATGGGATGCCGGCACTGCAGGTGGCGGCTTTACCCGCCATGCCACAGCACCAGATCCTGGCAATTTCTTATAAAGCTAAACATGTGCTTAATCACATGACCCAGCAATCCTGAACATCTACTCCAGAGAAATGAAAAAACAGTCATGCAAAAACCTACACACCAATATTCACAGCAGCTTTATTTGTAACAACTCTAATTGCAAGAATCTAGTTGTTCTTCAATGGGTGAATGGTTGAACTGTGGAACATCCAGACCATGGAATACTCCTCAGCAACTCAAAGTACAAACTATCAATACAAGCAACAATTGCATGGATCTCAGGGGAATTAGGCTGAATGAAACAGCTAATCCTCAAAGGATACATACTGTATGACTCCATTTATACATCTCTCACGTGAGGAAATCGCAAAGGTACAGGTTAGTGGTTGCCAGAGGCGTTAGAAGGGTAGGTATGACTGTGAAAGGGTAGCACAAGGGGTCTTTTTGACAGAGCTGTTCTATATATATATCTTGATGATGGTGGTGGCCAAACAAATCTACACATGTGATAAACCTGCACAAGGGTAAATACACACAATGAGAATGTGGAAAACTGTCAATATCAGTTTCCTCGTTGTGGTATCATACTATGGTCATGCAAGGTGTTGCCTTTGTGGGAAACCCGGTTTATGGGATCTCTCTAGCATTTTTATTGACTGTATAGAAATCTTCAGTTATCTTAAAATAAAATGGAAATAAAACTTCTTTGAAATTTTGTTCAGCAAACATGTTATTTCACCTTAAGACAGAACTTTTCATTATTTTAATTGCTTTTACAGTACTAAATGCACACAAAAGAGTAGACATTCTTTTAAAAGGTACAAATGTTATTTTTGTATAACCTTACATTTTCATAAGTACTTGGTTTGTGACAGCATTGATTCTTATTCTTCCAAAAATAAATGAAAACATCTAAAACACTGTATGTGGCCTCTGCAGGCTCCTGAGAGAAACCATTCAAGTTCAAGTCCCAGCTACACCACCAATTAACTGGATGACTTATGACAACTGCCCAACTTCATGAGCTTCAGTTTCTCCACCTGTAAAATGGATTCAATAATAGTCCTTACCTTAAGAGTTGTCATGAGGATTTTAAAAAGCTAATATCTCTCAGGTTCTTAGGACAGTTCTTAAGACCCAAGTCCAAGCCGGGTTCGGCCATTATTGCTATCATCATCAAGGGACACGGTCCTCTCTCTTCATCTCCTGAACATCTACACTACAGCCCATTCTAGCATCTCCTTCCACTACAAAACAGCCAAGTATTCCAACTTCTAAAACTCCAAAGGAATTTGTAAAGCTGACTGTTCATCCTGAAACGCATGGTCTTTTTTCAACTGTGGGCCATTTCCTTTATTTCTTTGCTATAGGAGGGCTTAAGGATTTACTCTGTGACTTCATCAGAGCCTCCTATCTGGTCTCAAATCCTCAGCGAAGGAGATCTGAAGGGCTTTGTACCCCCCCAGGGCGGCAGCCCAGCCCCATGCAGCCTCCATCCACAGCCCTGTGATGAGGTCAGGAAATGACTGATGGTCACTGGCTGACGTAGGGAATGGGCATCAGGCTCTGGTGATTTTCCTTGTGTTCTTTCCAAGGCTGCCAAGCTCATGAATAAGGAAGTGTTTTCCTACCAACCTGAAGTTGAAATGGGGAGGGATTTGACAAAAATAATTTTTAAAAAGTTTTAGTGTGGCCAAGACAGACAACTCCTGTCTCGGGTGCTGAGAGACTATTTGGTATCTGAATTTTAAGCCAATTCACATCACTATTTTGTTTATGTGGCTGAAATATCTGACTAGAAGTGTCTGAGAGGGAGGCCACTTAGAAATTCTGAGCCACCCTAGAAAGCCTATGATGATGGTAACAGAAAAAAATGAGGTAACTCAGAAGAAAACACTTTACAATGTTGCAAACCAGTGTTTCTTTTCAAACAATGGACTCCCCTTAGCAGTTGTCATGGAAATTCTAGGATGGCAAGAAAAAAGTATTCCTCACTCCTAAACTTGCTCTTCCCCTGGGTCCTACTCTTGGAAAGTGACATCACCATCCATCCATCCAAGATTAGAAGTCATCCTTCCTCTTTTCACTTGCCCCATTTGAACCACCAGGCTGCATCATTCCACCTCCCAAAGACGTTTCTTAAACCGTCTACCCCTCTCTCTCTTCCCCCAGCTCAACCCACTAACATCTCTAGAAGAGGACACAGGTCTCCTACACTCAACTCACTGCAGTCACCGCTGTCGTGACCATGCTGACAGGGAAGGCTGATCATAACCCTCTGCACCAAGACCTGCATCAAACTCTCCAATAGCTTTCTTGTACTCTTGCAAGGAAACGCAACCCTTTTCCCAAAGTGTTTGACTCAGTGCCTGGTCTGAATGTGGCTTCCTTCTCCAGATACACTATTCTCAGATGCTGCAGAACCTTTGAGACTTCGGTGCTTATCATTAAGACATTTATGGTCTTTTCTTCTCTCTGTGAATGTAGCTGGACTTTGTCTGTATTGGCCACTTCTGTACTCAGCAGCTGTCGTCATGGACATGGTAGCAAGGTGCTCAATACACAATCAAAGCTTGGATGAAGACTCTGTCTTCAACAGTCAACTGAATTCACACTGAATATGTAGTTGTTTACAGAAGCTGCCATCCCACAATAGGCTGGTATTGGAGGAGTCTTCCAGAACATGTATTTATGAATATTTTCTAGAGCAAGGCTTTACAACCTTGATACTCTCTTGCCACATCGGGCTGGATAATTCTTTGTTGTGAGGGACCTTCCTGTGTACTGTAGGGTGTTTATGAGTATCCCTGGTTCTTACCCATGAGATGCTAGTAGCGTCCCTGACAGTCAAATGCTTAGAGACACTGAAAAATGTTCCTGGAGGTGAGAGGAGGGATAGGCCCTGGTTGGAAACCATTATTACAGAAAAAAATTGGGAATGGGTTATTAGTGTGTTGATTCTGACCCCCCAAGATGCCTCATTAGTCTATTCTTTGTCTCATTCACTTAAGGAATAAAGCATCTCAATACAGTGCTACCTAACTGCCATTTTTATTGTTTTAGGGGAAACTTTATGCCAAATTCCTAGTCATGTTTGCAAAGAGCCCTGAAGTTGTGGTTGGTCCTTCTTGAGACTCAACTTAGCTTTCTGCATCTGAGGTCAAACAGTACAAAGAACGGAGGGGAAGGAACAGGGAGCAAGAGGAGAGCTGGGGGAGGGGTGGGGCTCCTTGTATCTGATCTGAATTCATCCGTGCGTGGCACATAAAAACAGAAGAGAGAAACAAGGAAATCCATCTATGCCTCAAGTCCTTCCTGAAAGCACCACCCCAGTGAGGTATTCTTTTATTTTCCAGGATGGAGCAAAACCCAGGAGTGAAATGTCAAGGACTGAGTCTCAGTACTGCTCCAACTGCCCATCACCCCCTCTGCAACTAAGAGAGTGCTACAGAGCTTGCAACATCTCTTCAGGAATGTGAAATAACTTCCTAGTTTTACCTGCCACACTGCAGCAATATTTTCAATTATTGGTTAAACTGCAAATGCCCCAAGAATCATTTAAATAAATCTCACACATATGAAATAGTCAATTGTGTTCCCTGAGCTATTCCCAGCTGTAAAAATAGAGCCACACTGCACATATTTTTTGTATGCGGCTAATTGAAAATACTGCACATATAATGCATGATTTAAGGCACCCAGGAGGAATTTCAATTTGCATTCCGTGTTTTAAATGTACAATCAAATGCTGTCTTAAAGCGCTCTACACATTTAATTCAATATTGCTTGCTTGAAGCCCCAACTACTCTGAAATTTTAACACAGTGAATTGATTGGAGGTTTCTAAAGCTCTGGGTGACTTTTAAAACAATGGCTTTAATAGGGCTGCTTTTCCTGAGAAAACAAACACTCCCATATTTGACTGGTTTAAACCTCTGTGGCCCAGAGAAAATTTCCAAAATAGTGAGAGATGCCTGCCAGGAGGAACGGACCACGTAGAAGAACATCCTTCACTCAGGAGCTACAACTGGGAGCTCCTACGTACCCACAGCGGCTGCCCCAGCTTTGAAAAGGCCATTCAGGCCTTCCTGACGGTTGGTCAAAGGGTGGCTAGCTGATGGCACAGTCTGTAGTGACCAAGAAATGGGTGGCCCAAGTGACATGCTAGAGAGGGCCCAGAACCTAGGGATCTAGGAAGAATCGCTACAAGATTTATAATCACTTTTGCTGTTTCTAATAGCGCTGCAGAGGTTGCACAAAGAGCTCATGTGCTTTCCGTAGTTACTGAGGTCCTGTGCCAAGAAGAAAGCACAATGGCAAACGCTACGAAGGGGAACAGGGAAAGCAGAGCCTGGGCCGCAGGAGCTTACTGACAACAGAACATGGAGGTCCCTAGGGACGGCCAAGAACAAGCAGTAAGTGATAAAGACTATTAAGAACTCCAGGCCAAAGAGGAAGGTGGCTATCTGCTTTTACTTTACATGCAATGACAGTGTTGGCTATTAGTGTCCCACTACGCAGCAAATTAGTAAGAGGAGGTGAAAACCGGAAGAGCGGCCACAACTTCCCCTTCTCGGGGGAGGTGAGTGACAAGCAACAGTGGCAATGACAAAGGATAACCAAACCAGCAAAGAGTTAAAAGTAGTAGAATTTAAAGGGAACGCAATAGGCACTAGATAGATATTTATTGAATGCATGAAAATACAAGTCAAAACTTAAGTGTTATTTCTTAGATATGCAAATCTTAACCCTTCTTCTAAAAATTAACAGAAATACTGAAAGCACTCAGAAATGATCTATCTCAATAATCTGTTGCTAGGTGCACTCAGAAATGATCTATCTCAATAATTTGTTGCTAGGTGCTATGCTCTCTTATCTGGAGTTAGTACCTAAACAGCCCCAACATCTGGGGGTGAAGGCGGGGGAGGGGTACTATGTGAAACTTTGCTATTTCAATGAAACTTCTTTGCTAATTGCTTAGGAATTTTGCTAGAGGTTGTTTAAGGAACTAACTTAGGTCTCAGATCTATGACTTGGCCAATCAGTTTGCTTTCACGTAGCACTAACCAACCAAGCTTCCCTAGAATTAAAGAGCAGTAATTAAAAAGTTCACCTCCCCAGCTATAAGTTCTGGAGTCAGACACTGTGGTGAAAACCTTCTGTGGAAGAAGGGTGCAAGTAAGTGTCTGTGTCGTGAAGTTGCATGTCACAGAACGTCTCCCTGCTCTGTCATGGCCAGTTACACAGCCAACATTCACTGACAATGCAGCTGCACCAGATACAGGGCAGAAACATCTACAAAGCTCCTACTGTGTGCATGGCTCTGTGGCTGTGTCATCTCACTGCATCTTCACACAGAGATGTGGGGAGGCTGAGTACCCTGCCCACACGCCACGGCCAGAAAGAGCTGACACCCAGGCGTGCCCACCACAAGACCGGCACTGCCAGGGGCCTCCACCAGACAAAGGGATACCTGCCTCTCTGCCTCCAATTCCTCTGGGTGCTCTTTAATTCCCTGTGTCATAGTCCATGATTGGCCTTACCTCATTCCTGAGCTTTTGCCTCCTCTTTCCCTCCTGGATGCACAGTCCTGTTTCTTTTTTCTCTTTTTTGACTGGCAGAGTTAGGCAGTGAGAGAGAGACAGAGAGAAAGGTCTTCCTTCTGTTGGTTCACCCCCCAAATGGCCGCTGCGGCTGGTGCACCGCACTGATCAGAAGCCAGGAGCCAGGTGCTTCCTCCTGGTCTCCCATGCCGGTGCAGGGCCCAAGCACTTGGGCCATCCTCCACTGCACTCCCGGGGCCATAGCAGAGAGCTGGACTGGAAGAGGAGCAGCCAGGACTAGAATCGGCGCTCATATGGGATGCCAGCTCTGCAGGCCAGGGCTTTAACCCGCTGCGCCACGGCGCTGGTCCCAACATCTAGTTCTTATGTGAGTTTGAATGCAAGGCCCTCACCAGATAAGGCAACCCTCCTCCCAGTGAGTAGCTTCCCATTGCCCCCACCAAGTTTTCATCCACCTGACTCAACAAACTTCATGACTCACAGGTGAAATCAGACATTATGGTTTGGAAAGAGCATCTTTCTTTCCACTCCCACCTTCCAAGAAGCAACTCAATTCAGACTCTTCCCAGGCACCCTCCACACGCCCGTCATCACATTCCGAGTTGTTCTGAGCCCAGCATCTCTGTATCGTGCTTGTTGCCTGTGACAGAGCACTTTCCAAATCTACATGTGGCACTACATGTGGCTACAGAAAAGTCTGCCCAGGGCCATACGAAGTCCTGCACAGTGCACCAGGGAGTTGCCCTCAGAGGTAAAATCATCTTCATGTTGGCTACAGTGGACCACTGAGCATGTTCTTCTGTAAAAGCGACCTTTAGTCTTAGTAAAATTTCACCTGACAGAGAGTAGCTAACTCCCCAGCAAATGCTTTCCCTTTGCTTCCAAACCACGGGGCAGGATACACTGCCCAGCCTCTGCTGGAGGTGCGAGACTGAACAAAACTAAACACTAGTTAATGGAGCAGGAGTAGAAGCGATCCCTGCCATTGGCAGGCCTGGCCCATCCAGCTCCCACATGCAGCACCCCCATGATCTTTCTGCTCCCCCAAAGCTTCATGCTGACACCCACTGTGACCTTGGTAATGACCTGCTAAATAAAGTAGAGCCACAGATGGGAGGAGACCAGGTTGCTGAATCACTGGGCTCCCCACAGACCCACCCAACTTGGGTTTTATGGGAGTAGAAAATAGCCTCCATTCTCCATCTCCATCCCCACCCGCCACCCACTGCCCTCTGTGTGTGTGTCTTTTTCTATGTAGCTCTTTCAAATAAGTAAGTATATCTTTTAAAAAATATCTACAAAATAAAAAAGGGGGCCCAGTGCTGTGGCACAGTGGGCTAAAACACTGTTCGTGACACTGGCAGAGTGCTGGTTCAAATCCTGGCTGCACCACTCCCCAGGCAGCTTGGTGTTGATGTGCCTGGGAAGGCAGGGTATGATGGCCAATCCTTGGGTTTCTACCATCTATGTGGGAGACCTGGATAGCGTTCTGGGCTCATGGCTTCGGGCTGGCCCAACCCTGGATGTTGCAGTCATTTGGGGAGTGGACAAGCAGATGGAAAATCTCCCTTGCTCTCTTTCACTCTTGGTCTCTATGTGTGTATATTTCTCTGTAGCTCTGCTTTTCAAACAAACAAATATTTGTTTTAAAATAAAAGAAACCCCCATCATGTTCGAACCATGGAATGTGCATAAGTTTATTTGTTACGGTGACTAGCATGATCTTAACCAACACACTATTCAATATTTGGCCATTGTAAAAGCATAACCTCAGGAATAATTACTAAATCCTGTATTCATTTCTTTGCCACTTAAAATAACGTATGCCCTTTTCATCAGACAACCTCTGAGGCCTTCTCCTCCCTATGAGAAGTACTCATAAGAAGTACTTATTGTGGGGATCTCAGGCTAATGCGCCTTCCCTATCCATCCTCAACCAAGCTCCTCCCACCTCCAGCTGCATCCAGCCAGCCCTTTGGGTGAACCATGCAAAAGAACTTCCCTGAAACCCCTGTAACAGGAAACGTTTTGTAAGGACCCTATTCGGTAGCAGCTTGTCTTTTCTCTGAGGAACAATCTGGGGGGACCTTTTCTACCCCATATTCAGCCACAGTTTGTAACCTGGAACACCTCTCGTTCCATGCAGAAAATCCTACATTTCAGTGCTTTCTTACCGACTTATGAAGGCACTGAGCAGGCACCATCCACAGCTTGTACGCCTGGCCCAGAGAGACCAGGTCTTATTGCAGTCTTCCACACTCCTGTGCCTTGCAGTCTTGAGTAGTTAATGCAAATGTAGTTACAGGGGAGTCACACTTCACACCTTTCAAAAGTTTTCCATTCAAATTTGTGCCTTTTTTTTTTAAGGGACTTAATCTCTTTTCTGTGAAGGAGTTACCCACTTATATTCAGCCATGGAGAGACAACGAACCAACTTTGAGCAGAAACAAATCAATAAATGCCAATTCTACGAAGTTTAGGGCCAAAGGGATTTTGTGGAAAGTATACAGGAAGACTACATTAGCTCTGAAGGATCTAGAAGATATGCCTATTTAACGGCCTTGTGGCAACCCTCACCTGTGCATGGAGATGCCTCTTGCACACACCATCGTAAGCAGTGATTGACATTCCAGGTACTTACCCTGAGAAAGACCTTGCATTTGCACCCCGGAGCCTCCTAGACAACTGCCAGAGAGCTAAGCACTGCTGCCCTCATCTTGCACAGGAGACCTGGTGACACATCTCATCACCTGCCCACATTCCTTAACCCGTAGTGCCTCCAGGTTCTGTGTCGACACCCCTCCTGGGCCACAAGCCTCTGAGGACTCAGTGAGACAGTGCACACAGAGCATCTTGCAGGCCCACGGCTCGTGTGGGCATCAGCAATCACTCTAGTACTCAACACCACAGGTTGCTCTCCTGGAAACCTGTGTCAGCCAAGGAGGTGAGAAGACTTCTATGCAACCACTCAGACCACGCTGACCTCTGAGGTCATTGGGACCTCATTCCTGTCAATCATTTTGGCAGCAGATTATGAGCCAGTGCAAGACTGAGGGGCAGGGTGGGGGTGAGCATCAGTCTAAGCCAGTATGGGAACATTTTATCACCATAGTGCATGATGATAATAAGAAGCAAACCAAACCTAAGATAATTTCATCTCCATCTTAAGTCCTCTATGGACAATGCCTGACTGCCTGGCTTCTCTCACAGTGGTGTGCTACTGATCTGGGCTACCCTGCACTGTTGTTGCTTTTAAGATTTATTTATTTATTTGAAAGGCAGGGTTACAGAGAGATCTTCCATCTGCTGGTTCACTCCTCAAATGGCCGAAATGGCCAGATGGAAAACAGGAGCCAGGAGCTTCATCCAGGTCTCCCACTTGGATGACAGGGACCTAAGTTCTTGGGCTCATTGTGAGCCCACACCTGAATATATCTCACAGGATATATACATTGGCAGCCCATAATTTTTCAGTCCTTCTTCCCTTGAAACAATCTCTTAGGCTTCTCTATGCCAGGTACTATGGAAGGCATCTAAAAGGATAATGTAGACTTGAGAACCGCTAATGGGGCAGATAAGACAAACACATAACCAGAACACAAGGAAGAGAGTAGTACAAAAGCATGATTTTGCCCCCATAATTATATGTAATATGTAATACATTTAAATATATATAAAATATATATAAATAAAAATCAAATGGACTTGTTCTATGCATGAAATTTTAGGCTAAGAAGTGACATATATATGGAAACAATTATGTCTTCATGCTTTCAGCTATGCTGAATTATTTCACATCAGTAGGATCAGGGCTTTGATATTCATGATTTCTCACCTTGCTGCACGAGAAGAGTTTTATTATGAATGCTGTGGCTTCTTCAGCCAACCCTCCAGATTGCTATTTTAACTAACATGCCATTAAGAAATTAACACAGGTTTGGCATAAGATGATGTGAGTATTTTATTAAGTTAATTTCAAAGAGGAAACCCATATATTTAGAAAAAAAAACTCTATGTCTGTGTGTTTAAAGATTTATTTGTTTATTTGAAAGGCAGAGTTACAAAGAGAGAGGGAGAGACACAAAGACAAAGATCTGGCTGGCGCTGTGGCATAGTGGGTAAAGCCACTGCCTGCCATGCCGGCAATCCCATATGGGCGCCAGTTCAAGTCCCTGATGCTCCACTTCCGATCCAGCTCTCTGCCATGGCCTGGGAAAGCAGTAGAAGATGGCCCAAGGCCTTGGGCCCCTGCACCTGCATGGGAGACCCAGAAGAAGCTCTTGGCTCCTGGCTTCGGATTGGCATAGCTCTGGCCACTGCGGCCAACTAGAGAGTGAACCAGCGATGGAAGACCTCTCTCCCTCTCTCTCTCTCTGCCTCTCCTTCTCTCTCTGTGTAAATATGACTTTCAAATAAATAAATAAATCTTTAAAAAAAAGGACAAAGATCTTCCATCTGTTGGTTCACTTGCCAAATGGCTGCAATGGCCTGGGCTAGGCTCTGCTGAAGCCAAAAGCCAAGAGCAGGAGCTTCTTCCAGGTCTTCCATGTGGGCCCTCCTCCACTGCTTTCTCAGGCACATTAGCAGGGAGCTGGAGTGGAAGTGGAACAGCCAGGACTTGAACCAGCACCCATATTGGAAGCCATCATCACAGGCAGCGGCTTTATACACTATGCCACTACACCGGCTCCCAAAACTCTTTAAATTAAGCCACCACACAGAAAGTTCCCTACTGTCTCCTATCCCCAGTGTCACAGCAACAATTCAGGTGTGGGCATATACTCAGAGTGCTGTATCAAGTCCTGAAAGGAAACTTGCCAGTAACATTCATTAGAAATCATATCAACAGTATTGGTAAACATGTCTCCCATATGGGAATGTTTGCTAAGGTTAACCCAACATTACTAGACCTCTTTATGAATAAACTGAACTGAGGAATAAACTGAGGAAATCAAATCATAATCAATGACCATGTATTTTAAATACATTCAACAAGGGTTCTAAATGGCTATTTCAGGGTGGACACCACGGGACACAGCAAAACACTTCCACAGCCAGAAAAACAAGAATGAAACAGAAAGCCTCTGGACGCTACACTTGCAAAGACCTGAATATTAAACTAAACAGGATGTTTTCCTACTACATAAACATTTATTCATTCTTTACAACTAACCTCAGGGGAAAAAGCACCCAGCCTGATGGGGCTACCTGTGTGCTAGCCCCAGAAAGACCTCTCAGTCACATGGCCGCTTACATTTCTCACTAAGGCAAGGGTGGAGGCAGAGCAAGGCTGTTTCACGTGACGATGGCCATTCTCTGTGTCCTGGGAGAAGGGCCTAAAGCCTACAGGCAGGTCAGATGAGCACTGACTGGTGGGGAGGACTGCCCACTGCGAGCTGTACAGGAAAGGGGTGTGGAAACACAGAGTGCAGATACACAGTGCAAGGCACTCATTCACTAGGTCAAAGACTCCGTGTGAACACTGGTCTTGGAGAAGCTGAACGCTGGCCTGCACTACGGTGACCAAAGTAACACAGCACCACTGCCACAGGCTCCTCATGTCCCATAAGGCAGCTCCATTCCTGTCACTGTGCTCAGCGCCTCAGGCAGACTCTCCATTCACCCTCACAACACTAACAGTGGTTGCCTTCATGCCCAACCCCGACCAATAAACTGGGGCATGGAGAACTTGGCTATGGCCTCCTGACCTCCCGTTTGTAACACACAGAATCTAGATCCAAACCAAAGCTTGCTGACCTCCAAATGCTTCCCAGTTTTCGTGATGACATGATTGGGGTTGGGGAAGGAGAGCAGAGAACTTCTGCTATCTAGAAGTGACAATTTTTCATCACTGTCAGCTATGAACTTTGGAAAAAGAAAAGTTAAGCTCCAGGGTTCAGTCAGGTATCTTAGAAGCCACATCACACCTGTTCCTTGATACTGTAGAGTTTTATCCAGCTCAGTCTAAGTTCTTCCTTTTGGACTGTGTGCAAATGTGCTCCACCTTCTCCATCCAAAGGTCAGTACTAATTTTAGATTCCAGTTCCAGAAAAAAAAAGAAAGAAAGAAAGAAAAACCACTAAACTGTCTAAGGAATGAACCGGGGCGGGGGTGGGGAGGAGAGGCATAAAGCATTACTTCAAACACAAGAAAGTGTTGGCCTTTTTCCATGCCATGTGTTGGGCTGTGTTACTGATGGGTATCATGCACGCAGCGAAAAGACTATCTTTTGAAAGGAGCCCTGCGATTCGATAGGAATCTTCTCTTGGAGAAGGTGGAAATACTGATGGGACACACATCTTTAAATTCCATGCTACCAGTTCATACTTCACACATTCCCACACCTGCATGCAGACGCTGGCACCTCCACACACAAGCTGTATGAGAGTGGACACTTCGGCTGCTCCACACTCTTCTTTCCTGATTGTAGGAGTGGGAATGATACTAGTATTTATCCTAGAGGCAGGCACGAGGCTCAAGGAGAACACACAGAGCCTGTGTCAAAGGAAAATGAATGCCAGTTGAGTAACTTGGAGGTCCAGTATACCCCTACCCTTCCCTCCTGATCATGGGGTGAACATGTGACTCAACTTCAGCCAATCACAGTATTCCATCCTCCTGACCAAGGTAATTGGTGCAGGGAAGGGCACATGACTAAAACTGAGCCAATCAGAGTTCCTTATAGGATAGACACTGGCAGGGAAGCTCCTCTTTCCTCTTTGATCACATGGCTCTTTGGTAAGCTTGGAGCTATTTACAGGCAACTTGAAGATAATCAGAAATCAGAGACAACGAGAGAGAAGACAGCCCTCAAACCCTCAGTCTCTGGTTCCAGTCAACATCAGGGCCAGAGTTACTTCTGTCATGGCAATAACAATGTAAGCCAATAATAGCTCACCCTTATAACCCCATATTTCTGCCTAAGTTATTTACATTTCATGTTTCTGCACTTGTAAGTGAAAGATAATGCTATAGTTAATAGTCCACATAATTAGAACAGTGACCAAATCCTTGATAAAAACCATGTCTTCTTAACTGGATTCTAATTTTAAAAATGAAGAAAAATAGAAATTTCAGTAGAGGACGCAAACACTACCACTACTTATATAGCACTTGCCCAAAAGAAAGAAAGAAATGTCTATTTTCATTTTTGGTCACCTTATTCAAGTTTCGAGTGGGCTTCATATGTGGTGTTAAATTCTTTTGAATATCCACCTCACTTTCACGATTTGGCTCATAAAAATGTAGGACAATAACAAGTGTTCAATTTTTCTATAGTTAGAATTGCTGGCACTACATGGAGGGGCAAAGGTGGGGTGGGAGTAGAAGACACAATACTATTTTTGGTGTGTTTCCAAAAAAATGTCCCAATTACCAGAATTATTACCAAGGGGTAGTGACAGTGGGGTGGGGGTAGAAGTGAACAGGTGTGTGTGTGTGTGTGTGCAAAAATAAAATTCATTTACCAAAATATTCAACCAGTACAAGAAATCCTTTCCACCTTCTCATAGGATTTGTTTTTTCCTTTTACATTAAAATCTTTTCCACATTATCCTCCTGATAAAAATAGAAAGGCACAGTGGATTCCAATTCTTGAGTTGTCTTCTGAAGCAAAGGGCAAAGTCTAAGGTTAAACTGTACCAAGAGTCTGGGTGTTCCTGATCTGATCTTGAACTAAAGTGTCCACCCCAACCTTTGGAGGAATTCAATGATGAAATAAGGGGACATAGTTTCAGAATACTTGAATAGAATTACAAATAGTGAGAGGGTTCCTTAGGCTCAGTGGCCATCTCCATGCACACAAAGAATCCTAGGAGGGAGGCTGACGTCTCTAGACCGGGCTCCCATCCAGACCTAGAAACTGAGCAGCAGAATAAAGGGGAGACTCAGTGACTGTGGAAGCAGTCTTGGCCCGTTGGGTGGAAGGTGGCATTTCTCAAACAAGAAGCAAAATCATACTAATCTTTCCACGTTCCTAGACAAACTGGGAACTCAGAGATTAAGAAATAAAGATATAATTTATTTCATTTCACTCCATTCTGCATTTCAGAGTATGTTTTAAAGATCCAACTTTGATTTTCCAATCAGGCCTGCAATTGTTCATGAGGAAAGATGGCTTGCAAAGAGAAGACAGGAACATGTATGGATGGAGAACTGGTTTATCAGGAAGATCTAAGTACACAGGACCCCCTTTATTTAGCATTTTAATAAACACCTCCATGTGGGAATGCAAATCAAGTCTTAATATGGGCCTACAATGCTACTTCTGAGTACTAAAGCTGAATAATTTTATGGGCTTTAAAAAGAGAGAAAGAGAAAGAACTTCATAGTACATAAGCACAGAAAAAATGTATTTAAGAAAAGATTTCATCTAAACTTGACATTTGTGAAAAAACTGGATCATTAAAAAAAATGAAACAAGAAATACAGAATTTTAAAAAATAAGACACCTCTGAGATCAGTTATTTCAATGAATCCATGGTATAGACATGGAAACTGAGTTCCAGATGGCCAACCACACAGGTTGTTAGTGCCATGACTCCAACCTTCACCCAGCCCAGGGCTTGCCCTGCCAAACTGGGCTGAAGATATTCAAAAAACTGCCATGGTGGAAAAAAATCTGGTCACCAAGAAGTCACATATCACCATCAACAGAAGGTTAATATAAGTAAACTGAAACAAATTCTCCTAGCTCATACAAACCATGAAATGCAGACGGAGCCCAGCCAATGAACCTCAAAAAAGACAGAACCCAGCCAGATAAGGGTTCAGATGAGGATAACCGAAGGGAACACAGGCACAGAGGCACTTCTGTATTCGATTTATGCTTTTTTCTCTAAGTAATGTTCTGTTGGGGATAGTTGTTGTGGCATAGCAGGTTAAGCCACCGCCTGTGACACTGGCATCCTGTATAAACACTGGTTCAATCAGGTCTTCAAAGAAGGAGGTACCTTTCTCTGAAGGGAGGAGAGAACCTCCACTTTGACTATGACCTTGTCTAAATAAGATAAGAGTCGGAGAACCCAAAAGGCTTCCATAGCCTTGGAAACTCATGACTGGAGCATAGGGAGATTACTGATGCCATAAACAGGAGTGTCAATTTGTAAAGTCAACAACAGGAGTCACTGTGCACTTACTCCTCATGTAGGATCTCTGTCCTTAATGTGCTGTACATTGAGATTTAATGCTATAACAAGTACTCAAACAGTATATTTCACTTTGTGTTTCTATGAGGGTGCAAACTGTTGAAATCTTTACTTAATGTACACTAAACTGATCTTCTGTAAAAAAAAAAAAAAAAAAAAGAAATTATCAATTCCCAACTTGACTCTTGACTCTCACTTGGATTAAACATGACAATAGGTCTGATCTGATTTCATCATCATTTAAAAAATCATCTATTATTTTTCACTTTATGTTTCTGTGTGGGAGCAAACTGTTGAAATCTTTACTTAATGTATGCTAAACTGATCTTCTGTATATAAAGAGAATCGAAAATGAAGCTTGATGTGAATGGAAGGGGAGATGGAGTGGGAAAGGGGAGGATTGTGGGTGGGAGGGACGTTATGGGGGGGAAGCCATTGTAATCCATAAGCTGTACTTTGGAAATTTATATTCATTATATAAAAGTTAAAAAAAAAAAAAAAAACACTGGTTCAAGTCCCATCTGCTCCATTCCTAATCCAGCTCCCTGCCAATGTGCCTGGGAAAGCAGTAAAGATGGCCCAATTACCTTAGTCCCTGCCACCACGTGGGAGACTCAGATGAAGGTGCAGGCTTCTGGCTTTGGCCTGATTCAGCTCTGGCTGTTCTTGCCATAGAACCAGTAGATGGAAGATATTCTCTCTCTCTCTCTCTCTCTTCCCCCCCCGTACCTTTTCAAATAAATAAATAAATCCTTAAAAACTGCAATAATAACTACTAATGTCATTATTTTAAAAACAGACATGGTTGAAAAAATTTCAAAAGCATGAAGAAACATTAAATTCAGAAGTATCAAAGCCAGAGGTGGGGATCTAGGGGAGAGCTCCCCTTTAGCCCTGAAATACAAGCACTCTTCCATAAAGCAGGCAGTAAACTTATGAGAAATATGAATATGGTTTAGTTCAGACACTGTTACAAGCCTTTGGGTCCAACACAATTGTGTGTATGAAGCTACAACACAAGCATGTGTGCATGAATACAACACAGAGTTTACAGTCTAGCAGGCAAAGCCTGATGTGGTGGTGGGCCCTGTTGTAATACCTATTGCCCAGAGTCATACGATGCATTCCCAACTCAGGTCCAAAACCTGCCATGATAGAGGTATGCTTGGTGTAGGATGGATATGCAGACTGCATGTGTGTCACGAAGGGCCAGGGTAAGTGATTGCCAGGAAGGATGCTCTGGTTGAGATGATACTAGACCCAAGTCTTGAAAAGGCATGGTGGTGGAGGGAAACAGGCAGATAATGAACACAACAGAAGGAGAAAGGGAACAACAGTGGACCAATGGGCAAGGAGGCAGTGCACAGCACCAGGGTATTCAGCGCCTACAAGACTTTTTTTTTTTTTTTAAGATCTATTTATTTATTTGAAAGGCAGAATTACAGAGAGGCAGAGGGAGGGAGAGAGAGGCCTTCCACCTGCTGGTTCACTCCCCAAATGGCCTGCAAGGCTGGAGCTGGGCCAACCTGAAGACAGGAGCCCAGAGCTTCTTCCAGGTTTCCCACATGGGTTCAGTGGCCCAAGCATTTGGGCCATCTTCTACTGCTTTCCCAGGCCATAGCAGAGAGCCGGATGGGAAGAAGAGCAGCTGAGATTCAAACTGTTGCCCATATGGGATGGCGGCACCACAGACCAGGGCTTTAACCCACTGCATCACAGCGTTTACCCCAAGAAGTTCAGTTTTGCAAGAAAATAAAGTTTCAAGAAGGGACAAAGCAGGCAAGGAGAAAGGGGCTGAAGAAAGCTTGCACTCTGGTAGGTCACAACAAATGGCCAGCAGCCAGGGGAGTTCCTGCAGCACTTGTAGAAAGCGCAGGGCTGAATGTTGAGAGGAACCCAAGGTCTGCACAGGGACTCTCCCAAGGCAGCTGAGCAACTTTGGGAAGCTCTGCAAGTCTCTGGGCACCAAGTGCTGAACAGGATACACCAAGTCTCAAGGCTGAGGCCCCCTGGGGCAGTCTGTGCCTCCATATTTATAGTTTCTCCACTGTTATTTGGGATATAGGATCCATCTTGTCCCATCTCCTCTCAGGGAGCTTGCAAGGCAGGAGGAGGTGGTAAGGTTTCTGGTTTGTGATCAGCAGAGGCTTTGGTCTCAGCTCAAGTGTGGTGGCTCTAAAAATCAGTATTAACCAAAAGTCCAAAAGCATTGGGAAAAACTCACGTCCTACATTATACAGACAATGGAGATTTCACCTTTTGATCTGAGATATCAAACTTAATGATCCAGTGTAACTACTCTTTTGCAGATTGGTATACCCCCAAATCAAGAGGGAGGCAATTAATTTTTATCAGGAAGGACACAAGCATTTCTGGATTTGGGGAGCCGAAGGAAAGTCACACCAGCAATAAAATGGAAGACAGAAGAGATGCACAACTAGGAGCAGAGAGCTGTGCGGTAAGACACTAGGGATTACCAGGCTGCTGATGGCTGTCTCAGCCTAGGGTCACTGGCTCTGAAGCCCAGGGGAGTCAGAGCAAAGGCAAGGAGCTAGAAAGCTACTGTCTGTGAGGGCCACAGGTCCAGGGGGAACCAGCAAGCAAGCAGCCTCCAGCCTAGATGAACACTGGCAATTCAGCAGCGGTTGAGTGCTGCCATATAGGAATGTAAGTCTCATATTCCAGGCCATCTGACTTTTTTTTAAGAGAAGCTATAAATGCACATGACATCTCCAGATTTCTAAGTAACTCAGTTTTTGTATATTTTGTTCAAGCCAATAGCATACTGGCCAGCTGGAAGTGGCACCTCTGGCTACCATTGTGCCTTTTCTGGATGCTAAAACAAGGCAGGCCCAGTGTGATAGGACAGAGGTTGGTGGGAGTCTAGAGCACCGAGAGAGGAGGAATGCTGACTGGCCTAGAAGAGGGGCAGAACCACAGCCAAAACAGAAGACAGGGACATATTTTGGTTCAAGATAAAACAGATTTGGGGTGAATGCAGAAAACTCACACCAACTTTGGATTTACTGTGGTTTTCTTCTCTAAAGGATGTGGCTCAGCCCATGAGACTAGGTAACTAACCAGAACACAGCTTTTAGCTGGGAGACCCACCAGGGACTCACATCATGCTGGGATGTTGAACCTGTGGGAACACAGTTCACCAAGAACTCTGTGTAGATTGGAGAGGGGTAAGAACAGGGCCCTGGGTAACCCCAGAAGATGCCAAGGAAGCAGAGGAAAAACCCAGAAGATGGCAACGAGGTAGAGAAAAGCATCCAGAAGGAACGAATGAGCTTCATCAAAGACCATAGAGGGGGTTAGTGAACACCCACAGATTGCTTGTTCACGAATATGGGGAGCTCTGTTCACCTTGCAGAGAGCTGAGAAGTTAGAGGAGACTGGGGAAGTGTCAACAAGTTTTAAAGTCCTGGGGAGATGTGGTGGTCACTAGAGATAAGGTGGGGGTGCACGGGACGATGGTTAGGGCATTTTTGCCTCAAAAAGGGGAGAGTTCATAAGCAGAGACGGACAGAGACATGAGACAGGGAGTAAGACTGGGTTGAAGACACAGTTGGAACCAGTAGTCGCTGCCCTTAGTTTCTATGATCCCAGTTCAAATTGATTTCTCTTCTACCACAACACCTTGGTCATTTTCCATCATTTTATAATACATGAGGAGGTCTTTGAAAAGTCTTGAAAAGTATGTATTATTAAAAAAAAAACTATGCATGGACTTAAATTTTTTTTACAAAAATAAACATGTTTTAATTCCATTTTCCATGAACTTTTTGAAGTACCTTCATGTTTATGTTGCTTTTTGTCCATCTTCTTTCAGAAGAATGACCATTCTAAGACAGCAAAGACCTATTATACTTTATATATTTATATATGAGGCTGGAACACAGTATTATATATGTAATACTATGATCTATCTATCCACTCTGGTGATGATGACCTCTATTTCCGGAGTACAGTAGGTCACTCACTGAACCCGAAGGCGGAAGGCCTTGGAGATCTCATGTGTTAAACAAGATCTCCCTGGAAGTGCCAGTTTGCAACCTGGAAGGAAGGAGTTTGCGGTATGGGGACACTAAGACACGGGAGTTTGATTTCAGATGCTGAGCATCTCTAGACAAGGGAAGACTTGATTTAGTTGGAGGACTTTCTGCCGATGCTGGAGGTCACTGGATTTGAGGTGGTCGAGGAAGTGAGACTTCAGAGCATCACTCGCAGGGATTTTGGCCAAGAGCATGAGCCCACGAGTTAGGGAGAACTGGCTGGAATGAGACAACAGAGAGCAGAGAGCTGCGGCCCAGGCAGGGGTCCGGCCACCACCGCATCTCCAACTCTACCACATTACGCAACCTCCAACTCGCATTTAATCACCCATGTGTGGAAATGAAAATGCACACCCATCAAAGACTGCGTAATTTCTGTCCTCTTAAAATTGCACTAATGTGTAAAGTTCAAGAGAGGTGGAAATTTTCTGCCTCCATTCAGATTTTTTTTTTTTTGAGTGAAAAATGGATGGCATCTTGGTGACCTTCAGTCATGGGCCTGCACAACGTTTTCCAATACGGTTTGAATAAAGCACCAAAACTTGGGGCAACTTTCATTTAGGCTAACATCTTTCTCTGCTGAAATATTTCAGACAGCACATAATGGCTCATTTAGAGATGCAGATGGCATTGGAAGTACCTTCCCTGCTGTAAGTGTGCCTGGGATACACAAATTAGCAAAGCTGACATCTCTTCCAGTTATCTGTGCTCAACTTCTGGTATAAAATCTCCACGGTACAAAATGATCAGATACATTGTTCCAGAACAGTTCAGAGAAGGAGGCTGCTTCCTGGCTTGGAAGAGGAAGTCAGACCTTCCAACACCTTTTTATGTGGGTGCTAAATCTAAGAACGCCGTCTGGAAAGTAGTCAAAGCAAGACAGAGCAGCCTTTGAGGTTCATTAAAAACACTAAACCCTCGGCAGCATCTTCCATAACACCTGAAGGTGGAGCGCTGTCTTATGTAAGAGAAACCTCCTCTCCCTGCTCAGTTTGTCGCCAACTGAAACACCTAATTCCGCCCAGAATTTCCAAGTCCTTTCGCCTTACCTGTGGCCACTAACCGGTCTCGCAATGCTCGTTTCTACGGATGATAGCAACAGCCAGGACCCGCTCACAAGGGCTTGAATCGGTTGCAGAAGCCAATGTCAACCACCGGTTACCTCTACAACGCCCAGGCGGAGATAACAAGTGAGAGTTCGTTTGTCTGCCTCTACCTGACGGCGCGCAAAGTACCGGGCAGGGGACGTGGGCGAGCAAGCCACGTTCAGGGTCACGGGCGCCAGCTGGGAGGGACGGACGGAAGGCGCCCCGGACTCGGGGCTCCCCGCCAGCCCTGGGTTTCCCGCGGCGGGCGCACCTGGACACCGCAGCCGCCGCGGCCGCTGTCCGCCCTGCCCGGATCCCACTCGGAGATCCCAGCGGGCGGGATGGGGGAGCTGGGCGCGCACTCAGGCTCGGCCGAGGCAGCCTGAGGAAGGCAGAGAAAGTTGCCTTCTCCTCGACGTCGGCGGCCCCCCCTCCGCCCCGCTAGCCTGCAGCCGCGGGCCGGGTGCAAGGTCGAGGCGCGGAGCCAGCAGCGCTCGAAGCCCCGGAGACCGTGCCGCGCTCCGGGGCAACGCCGGCCGCGCCCTCCCCGCGCCCGCGGTCGCGCAGCCGGTACTCACCACTCGCTCGGATCCCCAGGTGGCTGCCGCGGAGGGCAGCGTGGCCGGAGCCGGGCCGGAGCCGCGCTCGGCGGGGCGGGGGAGCCGGGGAGGGCGGGCGGCGGCGGCGGTGGCGGGGAAGGGAGGAGGCGGCGGAGGAGCCTGCAGACGCCGTGCAGCCCAGAACGCAGCTGGGCGGCCGCGGCAGCAGGGGCTTTATCACCGCCGCCGCCGCGCGGGCCCCCGCCCCTTCCTGCCGCCCCCGCCCCGGCCCGCCCCGCCCCGCCTTCCCGCCGCCTCCTTTGTGTGCCCGGCGGGCCGCAGCGTCCCCGCGCCGGGACTCCGGGACGCCCCCCTCTCCGTTCCCGTTCTCCCGGATGCCGCCCCCAAGGGGTCCGCGTCGTGAGACTGTGCCCAGGCAGCGCTTAGGAGAGCAGCCGACCCCGAGGTGAGGCGCCGACCCGGGCGGAACGGCGCGTGGGTTGCCCGCAGTGGGTGTGCGGATGGCGCGTCCCTGAGCCCGCAGGGCGCAGCTTGGCTGCCCCCTGGGAGACACAGAGGGACTCCCCAGTTAGGTGCCCACCCGTCCAGGGGTGGGCGTGAGGATGCCAGGACGCGGCCGGGAGGGGGTGGATCAGCCCTCGAGGCGCTTTGCAGGGTGCCCTGGAGCCGACTTCTCGCTTCCTCGGGACTCAGGGGCGGCGGCGGGGCGCTTCGGGCACGTGGCAGACGAGGGAACCCAGAAGGCTGATTCTTGGCTGCGGAGACAGCCTGAAGTATCCGCAGAGTCCTAGGGGTCCAGCCCGTCTCAGCTGGCGACTTCAGATGCTGGGACCCTGTGAGCAGCAGAGAGGCGCGGACGCCGGGGTCCCCAACAGATCGCTGCGGGCCCTGTAGCCCAGATCTTGCATTTGCAGCCCTCCTTTGCGTCGTTTGCGGGAACCCCGCTTGAATGACAAGTGTCTTTATTTCCAGAACCCTCGCTCTCAGGCCCAGGTCCCCCAGTGGGAGAAAGAAATGCCGCCCGTCTCCTTTGACACAGCCCTGAATTGAGGCTGCATCCGCTGCTTGGAGCAACTTGGAAGATGCCTTTGCAGCCCTCCGCTGGCACGCGGTGACCATGCTACGCAGCCTCTACACGGTGCTGGGGCCGGGCTCCTTTTAAAAGTGAAATCTAGGCTCCTCCGAGGGTGACCACAGTCAGTCCGTCTTTTTTTTTTTTTTTTTTTTTTTAAGTTAGTTTTTAAAGTTTTTGGGATAGCATTTGTGATTTACGTTATAATCAGAGGCTTCCTTGCTCCATTAAACAGAACTGAACAAATAAAAGGTGAAAAGACCATAGTCCAGCAGGAAAGTAGGCCAGGGGCATAAACAGCAATCAAACAAAAAAGGTGTCCAGCTTCCTTCGTGTATGTTTTGAAATAATCACAAAGTCATTAAAACTGTAATAGAATATAATTGCTATCGATTTTTTGAAAGAGGTTTAAAACAAAGTCTGACAAAACAGTCCTGTTTGTTTTCCTTGAAAACAGCGTCATTAATATCACAAAGTGAGGGATCCATGGCAATATGATAACTTGTGGAAAGAAGGGTGTATTGTCAGTTACATGCATGACTCAGGAACACAGTATATGTATAACTATTTACCAAATGACAAAGAAACAGAAATTTGGCCCCCAAATAAGGAGGAAATGCAGGGGACAAAAAGCAAACCTGTTTACGTCACAGGCGTGCTAACGTCCTGGGCAGCATGTGAATCCCCTTTCCTTGTTCCTGCTGCTTGAAATGCACTCACCCCAGGAGCTGCTCCGGATTGCTCCTCAGTACTTCAGGTCACAAATCAGATGCTGACTCCTCCCGCCAGAGTTTCCTCTCTAACCTAGCACTTTCTTCGCAGGCCTTATGATCTAATTTATTTGCTCGCTGCTTGCTAATTTTCTTCCACTGTTTACCAGAAGATGCTCCCAGAGGGCAGGGAAGTGATGCCAATGCAACGTGACTTCCAACTTGTTCTATCCCCAGCGCCTAGAGCCATGCAACAGTAGTGGCTCAGTGACTATTTGTTGACTGACAGATGAACAAATCTCAGGTTACTAGTACACATGGTTAGGACTGCTCCAGCGATGGTGTTGTGACTTGGTTGGGTGAGGAGAAGTGAGCTGGAGCTGGGAGAAGTTCCAGTGGAGTGAGGGGGTACGAATGAAGAGGAAAACATTCAAAGATGGCTCAGTGTGTTAAAAATATTAGAAGTAGCCTCTTCCATATAAAGGGAGTTATTCACTGAAACTACTGGAGAAACAAACTAGGACTGTGACATGGAGGTGAAGCCAAATGATGGAAACTTAGCAGATTCCTTGCATCTGTTTCTTTCCTTTTCTTTCTTCCTTTCTTTCTTCCTTCCTTCCTTCATTTCCTTCCTTCCTTCCTTCCTTCCTTCCTTCCTTCCTTCCTTCCTTTTCTTTCTTTCTTTCTTTCTTTCTTTCTTTCTTTCTTTCTTTCTTTCTTTCTTTCTTTCTTTTTCTTTCAGATTTATTTATTTATTTGAAAATCAGAGTCACAGAGAGAGAGGTGTTCCATCCACTGGTTCACTCCCCAAATGGCTGCAATGACTGGAGCTGGGCTGATCCAAAGTCAGGAGACAGGAGCTTCTTCTGGGTCTCACACAAAGATTCAGGGGCCCAAAGACATGGACCATCTTCCACTGCTTTCCCAGGCCATAGCAGAGAGCTGGATCAGAAGTGGAGCAGCCGGGACTCGAACCAGTGCCGATATGGGAAGACAGCACTGCATAGGTGGTTTTACCCACTATGCCCCCATCCACCACTGCATCAATTTCTATCCCAATCACTTTTTAATTGAAATTTTTAATTGAGATAACTAGGTTCACAGGAAGTTGTAAGAAATAATATAGAGAGGGCCCTTGTTCACTTTGCCTGGATTTCCTCAATGGCAACACACATATTAACATTGATACATTGATTCAGATCTCACACACTTTGGTTAAATTTTCTGCAATTTTAAATTCTTAGTAAGGTTATTTAAAAGGTAAACCAGTTTTGAAATAAATACACAAACATTTAAAAGGGTTCAGTCTCTTGTTTTAATGGAACCAATGTTTTTCAAAACACCTTTATCTTTCCAGTTAGAGCGTGAATAGGATCCTGATTCTTCATCTAAAGGAGACATTCAAAGTCTTTAGGATTTATCTTTTTGTTTAGATTTAATGCGTTCACTTCCCTGTTGCGTCCTGTCCTGTGGAAGGAACATTTTGAGCAATACTGTACATGACTTGTCAATTCTGAAATTCGACAGGAAGCAGTGTTAACTAATATGCTAAGCTTCGCCCAGCCGCTAATGTTCCTTTCTCTCTCCTTGGACATTGGATGGACCAACGACGAATGTCTCCCAAAGGAAAGGGATCCCAAACAAAGAGCCATTCTGCCAGCAGGATTTGCTGGGAATACCAACTATGCTCGTTACAGAGTGTGCCTAGCTGGTGTTGGCTGGCCTTCCTGACGCTGACCAAAGGAGACAGATCCACTAACCCGCGCTGCACTCTCTGTGACAGTCAAGTAAACCACTCACTTTGCCTCTCACCTTTAGGGGACTATCCCAGTGAAGTCGTGTTCCTATCTCATTTGGTAGTCAGAGTCAAAAAGTTCCTCCTCCAGTGTTTGACTCCCTGTGGAATGTGTTTCTCAGAGATATGTCCTTCCGCTCAATATTTCTCTCCTAGCTCTACCTCAGTTTTGTTTAAGAAATACAAATCATTTAACACTCTTTGCGACTTCACATTCACAGCAGAATTCCACTTGTCCTTCAGTTACGTGGCTTGCCTTCATCTTCAGAAAGAGCTTTAAATTGTTTATTCCTAAAAAAAAAAAAGTGACCTGGAATTTAGCCAGCTCCAGCCAGGATCTGAGTTTGGCTTTGTATCCATAAGCCGCAGTTGGGAGAAATGCAAGAAATGCCCAAACAGAATAAAACAAATGATCTATTTAGTCTTGTTTCCTCCCTTGGAAAGAGTCCAGTGTTGAGTGCCTTGGAATAAATGAAAATCTCCCATTCCACCTCCACTGCCCCACTATGCACCCAAACAGTATGACCTTGTATTTAAGTAAAAACTGTCCTTAGCTCCCAGTGGGGATGACGGTGTTTCGTCTGGAAGATGACGGATATCATGATAAGAAGGTAATGACAGTTGCTTCTTTCCTAACCCCTCCTTGAAAAACATTACACCACAAGATTTCTTTTTACACATTATAGATGTGATTGCTATTTTGTAAGATTATTTTAACCAGAGAAAAAGAGAATTGCTGTAACAGTTCACTTATACAATTAGTTTCTGAGACTGTTGTGTTGGTTTGGGCTTTTTAGCTTATAAAAGACATTTGTCTTTTTATTTTCCTTTAAAGTTGGCTCTCAAATAAATCCAATTTCCTCTTTCTGTGGCTTCTGAAACAGATTAAATGAGAGCATCAATTTGTATTTTGCTATTGTCACGATTTTACCACGAGCTTCAGAGAAAAGAAATTCCCAAGTGCTGGACACTCCCAAGTATTATTTTCTACTTAAATCTGACAAATAAGATGGAACACCCAGGTTGAGCATCACTGTGGGACTGACACCTTCAGGCAGCAACCTGGCAGCTCTCCTCCTCCTACCACCAAGCAGTACCTGCTGCCCCCCTGCTTCTGTTAAGCCTGGTTAACCCATTCCCTTTTTCCCATTATCGGGCTATCCCCCCTCTCCCTCCCTTCCTACAACCCCCCTTCACTCTAAAACATTGCCAGTAACTTCCAATGCCACTTTCAGGAGCTTAGTATAGCATTTCCCCTTGGTACAGCATTTAACCCTGGTGTTTTGCCCATGTTTGGAAACTCCTCTGCTGATTCTCTCCTCCAACATCTCAGCTTTCCTTTCCCTTTCCCCTTCAAGTCTCGTTTCTCCCATAAGTGGGCACTGTGCAGCCGAGTGTTCTTGGCTCTCTACTTCCTTCTCCACATTCTCCATTGGCAGATTTTGATGTGTGACCTTAACACCATCTATTCCCCACCACCACCACCCCCATCCTCCTTCTTTTTTTTTTCTTTTTAAAAGAAAATTGCTGATTCTTTACCAATAGATTCTTTTTTTTTAAAAAAATGCCTATTTAGTTATTTTTATTTATTTTGAAAGGCAGAGAGAGAGAGAGAGATCTTTAATATGCTGGTTTACTCTCCCAACCGCCAGCAACAACTGGGTCTGGGCCAGGCTAAAGTCAGGAGCCAGAACTCCATCCAGGTCTCCCACATGGGTGGCAGGTACCCAAGTACTTGAGCTGCCTCCCTGGGTGCACATTATCAGGAAACTGGATCAGAAGTAGAGGAGGCGGGACTTGATCTGAGGCACTTTAATATGGGATACAGGTGTTCCAAGTGGTGGTTTAACCCACTGCAAACACAGCACCTGCTGCCCCCACCTCCATCTTTTGATATAAAATCATCTCTTCTGTTTGTACCATCTTATTGGAAACAGAAGTCCCAGTGTCCTCATTTCCTCTAGCCAGTAGTTGGGCATACGACAAACCAAGTGGAATTCCCTCTCAGTACTTTGAATCTGGGAAGGAGTGGTAAAATAGTTGCAGATAACTCATCCCATTTGGTGAAACTGTGACTTCTTCCCACCTGGATCTCTGAGCTGTGCTGGTTTCTCCCCTTCTGAGTAAAGGTTCCTGGTTTCTGAGACCCTTCTCAACTCATTAGCCTGATTGAGTTCCTGTTCCTTGCCACTAAGGACCCCCATGCTCACACCCTAAGGGTATATGACCTGGCTTAATTCTGAGCGGATTCCTGTAAATACAGGTGGCCTTGACCATTGTCCCAAGGTCCCTCTCATAAAACCTCAGATGCCTTGCAGACACTTCAACCTAACACCCCACCACTACAATATTTTTATCTTCATTCCAGAACCAGTTCTTCCTGGGCACTCCCTATGTGTTCTATAGGAGTGACGATGATCTCAGACACTAAACCTAGAAGGATGGAAATGAGTTCTGACTCCTCCTCTTCCCTATATTCATTCCTTTTATCAGCTACCTCTTAATTGTCACCTTGGGAAGGCCATCTGACTTCCCTGGGCCACAGTTCTTCATGGTTAAAGAAGAGAAATAGAAAACCTTTTACAGGGTTCTTAAGAGAAAGATAAATAAGTCTGATGAAGAGTTTTGTGAAGTTCAAGAACTTTGTAGGTATTATTACTGTTGTTAATCCTGAACTACACAGTGGATATTTATTGATCCAGCTTGGTTCACTGTTGGTCTTTCCCTATACCAGCTTCTATGATCAGAATGTCTATGTCCCCTTAAAACTGATACACTGAAACTTACTCACCAGTAGATTATGTTAGGAGTGAGGCCTTTGGGAGGTGATTTGATGCTTTGCCCTCATGAATGGGATCATCACCCTTAAAAAAGAGCCTCAGGAGAGGCCCTTACCTTTTATGCCATACAAAGAGACAGCAAAAATTTGCCATCTATGATCCAGGAGACAGGCACTGAATCTGCTACCACCTTTACTTTGGACTTGCCAGCCTCCAGAACCATGTAAAATAAATGTCTGTTGCCTATGAGGTATCCAGTCATAGGTATTTTGCAATAGCAGGCTTAATGGACTAAGACGTCAACCCTTCTGGTGCATTTCCTATGGTATCTGGCACGTGGCAAAAGTCATTAAATGATAGTATTTATTACTATTATTCCCAGGCCTTATTGACAGCTGCCAAGTGAATGGAAAGTGAAGACGAATGTCCTGAGATTTCCAGTTTCAAACACAAGGAAATGTTTTGCTCTGTTAGGTTCCTAACTTCGTGCCAAGTTAGAAAATCTTCCTCAGAACCACGTTGGTCTGTCTCCCAATGCTCAGGCAGACCCTGAATCATCAAAGCTTGCTCGGATTGCACAGAGAGGAGGATTAGTCTTTAAAGTCCCAAGACAGTGTCTGGGTTTTCACAAATGATCTTCATTATAATGAATTAATTTTTAAAGTCTTAGGTTGTTTGAACAGCTCTAGCTGGTTACCAGGCAGGACCTGGTTAGTGCTACATCTTGAATCACTCTTCCAGGACTATAGCCTCTCAATTGTCCTGTGTCCCTCTGTGTCCCTCCCCCACCCCCACCACCCTCTTCATCTGCTTCCACTTATCACCTCTGTTTGCACATCATTTTGGATTTAATGAGGACAGTGGGGCCCTCATCTTTATGAGACCCTAAGGAAAGACTAGCTTGTATTTAACAAATAGAAGCCAATTAATAAGTTATACCAGACTAGGAGATCCATTGTTATTTCTTAAACAGTAATTCCATAAAGGGCCACCTGGAGGACCTTCAAACCTTTCAGTCTACTCTTTGTAAAGACTTCTGCCCCATAAGGACTAGGAACAGCCACTAAACAGCAAGGGGGTCCATAAGTGTGAGTTGTTGACTGTTTATTAACACTTCCAGTTAAACACTGCCCTCCAGAAGAAAGTAAATAGAATGTGTTGCAGCCATGAGATTTAGGACTCCTGCAGTCCTGGCTATTCTTTGCTTGGTTTGTCCATGATGACCTGCACAACTAACCAGCTGCTGAAGGCATGTCAGATGGGTGAGGCCTCTACCCATGCCTGTCCTCAGCTTTCCCACACTGCTCTTCCCCTTCCTCACTGCTGTGGGACTCCCTGAAGCTTCTTAACATTGAACACTCTTCGAAGACTTTTACAACAGAAAATAAATGCCATTTATAGATCACCCAGGCAGTATTTCTTAAAGTGTACTGCAAAGATGATCTTGCAAAATCATCTTTGAAATTCTTGCAACAGTGCACCTGGGAATCCATCCTCTATATGTACTCATTTGGCATCCACCCACATCTAATTTTTTAAGCAAGAGTGTCAGATGTCACTTATAAGCACTAATCTAAATATTGAAGTATGCCAAGCCCTTGTTTCTGAGGATGGGGTCCTTAAACCAGCAGTGTCAACATTACCCAGGACTTTGATGTTGATGCCAGATCGTAAGTCCTGACCCAAGTCTACAGCATGCAAACCTGCATTTTAAGAAGATCTCCAGTAGGGTTGTGTAAACATTAAAGTTGGAAAAGACAGAACTAGCTTATTCATCTGGTATACAAAGTAGCCAGGGGCTAAGAACTCAAATGATTTGCCTTTGGTTGCATAGGTAAACTATGAAGTCACATGGATAACTAGGTAGGAGTCCCTGGTTTAGAGACAGAGTAGTACTCAAATCCAAGCTCTCGCTTTTGCCTGCCTGAAATCTTAGGAAATTCCTTGAACATCTTTATGCCTTGAATTATTTGTTGCTAAATGCATAGTAGTGCTACTTCAGAGGCTCTCTGAGAAATTCAAAAGAAAAGTATGTAAAAGGCACTTGGGAAGCTACCAATCAGCAACCATTATGATCATTATTCGGACTTAGATTTCCTGATACTGTGCTGCCTCCTAAGTGTCCAATGTTGCAAATAAGAAATGTCAAATAGTGCTTCTGATACATTTAGTCTTCTTGAGACTATTATATCTAATTTAGATTGTATGGCTTGAAAGAATGAGGACAAGGGAGGGTGCCCTCCAGAAGAACATAAACAAAATGTGGTGCAGCCATGAGATTTCAGACTCCTGCAGTCCTGGCTGTTCTTTGCTTGGTTTGTCCATGATGATCTGCACAACCAACCAGCTGCTTTAGGAGGAGCTTTAGGTGGGTGAGGCTTCTATCCATGCCTGTCCTTAGCTTTCCTGCACTGCCTTTCCCCTTCCTCACTGCTGTGTAACTCCCTTCCTCTGGTCCCCAGCATTCTCATGCAGGCTACTCGGAGTCTTCCAAAGGGAGGCTTCACTGCTTTCCGTGAAGTCCAATAAATACCAGGTCTACCTGCTGGATATAAAAATGCACCTGCTATGTGCCTCCTTTTAGAAGACTGGCCAGCTAAGGTGACAAATCCATTTTAACACTGGCTTCACGTCCTGTCAAATAATATTTGTATTTCAATGACATCTTTTCTTGTCTCAAGCCCTAAAGAATGAGTAATGTATCTTTCAGTGGTACAGATGTTTCTGAGTGGAGTGACAATGGGATCGTTTTAATATTCCTCACATCCTGTGACTGTGAGAAACAGCCCGCACCATTTCCATTACAATAGTCTCTAGAGACCTACCTCTCTCAATGTAACACTTCTCCCTCCCTCCTCTTCCTTTTCCCAACCTCCCTCTTATTTTAGAAACCATTTGACATATAAATATAAGGACACAGATTTTCTGGGTTCAAATCCAAGTTCTGTCCTTTAATCTCTCTGTAATGTGAACAAGTTATTTCACCTCCTTGTCCTGTTTCCTCACCTGTAAGATGGGGGAAGAACAGTCTGTACTTCATCAGGATGTTAGGAAGTTTCCATGATTAGTGTCTGTTGAGTATTTGTAGAATGCTTGGCACAGAATAAACAGTGTAAAAGTTGTTGCTCCTATAGGCCAGGCTGTGGGTCTGGAGATAAATGAACCAGTTCTTATATACGGAGCTTTGAGCAGAGAGAGGATAAAAAGAAGATAGTAACATAGAACTAGGAATAAGGATGGCACATGAAGTTTGTGTCTGAAGTCCTAACACTGACAGATTTGACTGTAAGCTTGCGAGTGACTGGGGTCTTTAAGAACCTGGTTCTGGCTTTGCCTTCTTACTCCAGCTTCCTATTAATGCAGACTCTGGATTAATGCAGATCCTGGCAGGCAGCAATGATAGCTCAAGTGGCTGGGTCCGGTGTGGCCAGTGTGGGAGACCTAGCTTAAGTTTCTGACTCCTGGCTTTAGCCCCAGCCTAACCCCAGTTGCTGCGGGCATCTGGGGAATGATCAATTCTCTCTCTCCCTCTCCCTCTCCCTCTTCCCCCTCCCCTCATTCTTATCTTTGACTTACTGCTAAATAGATTAAAGTTAAATACAATAAAGTTGAAATCTACAAAGTGAAAATGGAGAGTGAAGGCAGGGTTGCAGTACAAGCTATGTCAGTTACCAGACAATCTAGCTCTCATATTGTTGCTTACTCCATGGATAAATTTTAGAGCAATGGTTTTCAGTCTTTTTTTTTTCCTAACTGCACTTTGAAAAATAAGCTTCATTCTTAAATAATATTAGGTTTAGAGAAAAGTTGCAAAGAGAATATAAAGACTGAATCTTACACTTGTCACAACTTCGATATTAACACTGGCACATTATCATTAAGTAAGGTCCAGACTTCATGTGAATTCCATCAGTTTTCTCCCAAATGTCCTCTTTCTGCTCCAGGATCCCATGAAGAATCCCACTGCTGTAAGTCGCCGTGCCTTCATAGTCTCCTCTGGTCCATGTCAGATTCTCAATCCTTTCTTGTTTTTCATGACCTTGACAGTTATGAGGAGTGAAGCGTTTTGTAGAATATCCCACAGATTGTGTTGGTTTGACGTTTTCTCATGACTGGAGGGAGATTATGTGTCTTGAGGAAGGATACCACAGAGGTGAAGGTCCCTTCTCATCACATCACAGCTGAGGTACCTGATATCAGTGTGACCCCTTGCTGGTGAAGTGCACTTGATCTTCTTGATCTTTGGTTTAGGCAGTGTTGTCTGAGTTCCTCTGCTGTAAAGTGACTTTTTCTCCTTTCCTTACTCCATTCTTTGGAAATACATCACTATGTGTAGCTCACTCTTAAGAAAGTTTAGCTCCATCTTCTGGAGGTGGAAACATCTACTTATTTTAAATAGAATTATTGTGTAGGAAAGATTTGTCTTTTATCCATTATTTAATTCAATGATGCAATTATATGGATTTGTTAATGTTTACTTTAAATTTGGGATTATTATACAATATTGTACTATTCATTTTATTCTTGACTCTTTTTAGATTTGGCCTTTGGGAGCTCTTCTTTTGTCCTTCTGACATGCCATCATCCTTTAGTCTTTTGATCAATTTCTTGCTTTCTGTAACTACAAGATATTCCTGGCTTATCTTGTATTTTCCTCTCCTAGACCTAGAATCAGTCATTTCAGTAATTGCTCCAATTTCCTTTACTGAAGAAAACTATTAAGAAAATGTGTGTATTTGCTGCTACTGAGGCACGGCATGAATGGTCAAGTTCTGCTGAATACATTATAAGCAGGTGTGTAATGATTCACTTGGTCTCTCTTTATCCATGTCTCCATTGTCCCAAGTGCTTAGTCTTATTTACTCGTGAGAATAGTTTTACATGTGTTCCAATACACACATCTCAATATTTTATCCTTCTTACCTCTTATTCATGGAAAACCATACCCTGTATGACAACACAGTGGTATAACTAGCTCTATAGCATTCTTTCTTTTAAAAGACTTATTTATTTATTTGAAAGGCAGAGTTACATAGAGGCAGATATCTATCTATCTATCTATCTATCTATAGAGAGATCTTCCATCTGCTGGTTCACTCCCCAGATGTCCGAAATGGCTGGAGCTGTGCCGATCCGAAGCCAGGAGTCAGGAGCTTCTTCCAGGTCTCCCACACGAATGCAGGGGACCAAGGACTTGGGCCATCTTCCACTGCTTTCCCAGATGCATTAGCAGAGAGCTGAATTGGAAGTGGAGCAACTGGGACTCGAACCGGCACCCATATGGATGCCCACACTGCAGGCGGTAGCTTTACTTACTGTGCCACAGTGCCAGCCTCAGCTTTATAGCATTCTAGCTTGTACCTATTAATATATCAAGAGGCATATGCATGTAGTAAATTATATACTTAGGTAAAATCTAGCAAAAGGGGAAGACATTGTGGAACAGAGGGTTAAACCCATACTGAAGTGCTGGTTCAGGCCTTGTACTCTGCTTTTTTTTTTTTTTTTTTTTGACAGACAGAGTGGACAGTAAGAGAGAGAGGCAGAGAGAAAGGTCTTCCTTTGCCTTTTGCCTTTGGTTCACCCTCCAATGGCTGCCGCGGCCGGCGCACTGCGGCCGGCGCACCGCGCTGAGCCAGGTACTTATCCTGGTCTCCCATGGGGTGCAGGGTCCAAGTACTTGGGCCATCCTCCACTGCACTCCCTGGCCACAGCAGAGAGCTGGCCTGGAAGAGGGGCAACCGGGACAGAATCCAGCACCCCGACCGGGACTAGAACCCGGTGTGCTGGTGCCACAAGGCGGAGGATTAGCCTAGTGAGCCGCGGCGCCGGCTGTACTCTGCTTCTGACTCAGCTCTGTGCTAAGGCACCCAGGAAGCAGCATTTGATGGCTCAAGTACCCGAATCACTGACACCCACATGGGAGACCCAGATGGAGTTTCTGGCTCCTGAATTTGGTCTGGCTAAGCCCTGACTGTTGTAGCCATTTGGGAAGTGAATCAGCAGATGAAAGATTTCTCTCTCTCTCTCTCTCTCTCTCTAATTGATAAGTAAATAAATCTTTAAATACAGATCTGGCAACACACTTGCAGAGTGCTTATGATCTTATGCTGTACACTGATCTTCAATCAGCCTCTAGCAGACATTATCATTTATTTGTAAACAGCATCCCTTGTGTGGATCCAGCATAATCTAGACTTTGTTCAGGTGTCTCTTCATCTACTCCTCTGCTACCTGTCTTAGAAGAAAATCCTGGTTAATGTTGAGCAGTTGTGATATTCCACTCTCTTTGCCAACATGTGGATTGGAGGTAGAAATGTGACCTGCCAAAAATTTGCAGGAAAGACAACTGCTGGAGACCTTCTAAGAAAGGTCGTCTTCATGAATAACTAAAGAAAGGAAGAAAGAAAAGACTCAAAAATAAAGAGGAGATCACTTCTTTTTTGGAGGTCAAGGGGTGCAGCAACTTCTTATAAACACTACAGAAACTAAGGCAACATGATGAGAGAGGAAGATATAAAAGATAAAAGATGACATCTTTGATAACATCTGATCAGGTAAATTAACAACCCCAGAGTCCTTTCCAAGGCTTCCTTGTCAAATAAGATGACAAATATTCCCTCTTATTCCGGCAACTTTGAATAGTTATTTCTTTTACTTGCAGCCAAAAGCAGTAGCAGAATAATACTACTTTAGAATATTTTAAAGCCACCATTAAAATGTTTTATGGATCCCAAGCCCTTTCTAAATTTCATTCATTCATTTTAAACGAATATTTACTATGATATGGCAGCAAAAGAAGATATGGATGAAACAATCACATATGCACATAATGACAAACTGAGCAATCAGAAAGAAAATTATAAGCAATTCTGTGAGAATAACTGAAGGATGTCATTTATGTTGGAATGGGACTCCATTAAGTTAAGACTTTGCTTAGCAAGCAGTGTGTGAATTGAAGCCCAAAAACAAATGTAAGGAGAGAAAAGTGTTCTAGGAATGGTGTACAGCATGAGACAAGCTCAAGGTGGGTGCCGTGAGGAAGCTGAAGAAGAGCTGTGGGGCAGAGAGAGACTGAGGGGGAAAATGGTGCATATAACACTAAGAAGGTTGGCAGGGTGCAGACTACCTAGAGCAGATTTGGAGACAGAATTAGGGTTTTTCTTTCTGTCCTAACAGAAAAGAGGAGTACAGTAAAGGGCTATAATCTGAGGTGATATGACTGTATGATTTATCCAGTTCCTTCTGGGCATTTTGAAAGGGCTTGGTCTTGCAAATGTAACACAGTATCAATGAAATGCAATAAAGATAGTTCTTATCATGATGTGTGACTTTTAAAGGAGACCCTTGGCAGAAAGCAGAACACATCCAATATTTATGTGCTGCTCTGCATTTTCTAGCTTCTCTTTAAGTCTGCTTAACCCTAGGCCTGGATTTTGGCAACAATGATGTGAGCCATTTCCAAGTCTGGCTCTAGATACATTCTGTGTAATCTCTTGGCCCTCTCTTCACCTGCCACAGTGACCTTGGAGGATGGCATAGCTACACGATATAAGAGGGCTAGTGACCTGCCACACAGTGTTGGTGAGTGAGAAATAAAATTCCCTTTTAAAGACACTTGAATTTTCAGGGTTTATTTTTTACTAGAGCCCAACAGGACCATATTTACTTCCTAGGACTATTGTAACAAGTTGCCTCAAACTGAGTGGCAACAAGAGTTATTTTCTCACACTTCTAGAGGCAAGAAGTCTGAAACCAACCTATGTGCAGGCCATGCTCCCTCTGAAGAGTCTGAGGAAGAATCCTTCTTTGCTTCTTCCTAGCTTCTCGTGGTTCCTTGGCTACATCCACGTGTGTGTGTGTGTGTGTGTGTGTGTGTGTGTGTGTGTTTCAGATGGCCTTCTTATGAGAACACCAATATTAGATTTAGGGTCCACTCTAATCCAGTATGACTTCATCTTTAGCTACCTAATTCCATTTGCAAAGATTCTATTTACAAATAAAACCACATTCTGAAGTTCCAGGCATTTTGGATGGACTGTATACAATCCTCTACAATGATTTTTTAAAATTGTTTATTTATTTAAAGGGCAGAGTTACAGAGAGAGAGGAGGAGACTCACACAAACGCACAGAGAGACAGAGAGAGAGAAGGAGAGATTTTCTATCCTCTGAGGGCTGGGCCAAGATGAACCCAGGAGCCTGGAACTCCAACCAGGTCTCCCATATGGCAGCAGAGATCCAAGTGCTTGGGCTACTTTCCACTGCTTTCCTGGTAGGATTAGTTGGGAGCTGGTTCAGAAGTGGAACATCTAGAACTTGAACTGGTGTCTATAGGTGATGCTGGCGTTGCAAGTGATAGCTTGACCCACTGTTCCATAATGCTGGCCCCCACCACAATGACTTATATAGGATGCAACACACAATATCACTTCTTAAAAACCACCATTTCTCTCCTTCCTGACCTTAGAGAAGCTCTGGGATTCACTGCTCTATTCCACTGTCCCCTTTTTACCTTTATTCTTTCCCAGCTTTCAATCTGCATTACTGTCGCTTCTTCACCACCTCACTTTCTCCAGTCCCCCTTTGTTCCATCTTTCCATACATTTATCTGAATTTAGGAGCACAAGTCATGGCAATCGGGCCAGCAAAAGCAGAGCATTCTTAGAGGGCAGAGTGAAAGGGAGGAAATTAAACTGCAAAAGTAAAATATTTTGGTGAGTGAGTTGAAATGGAAGGCCAGAGTAGTCTCAAGTTAATAGGCTATCCCAATCAAATTGGCATTTTAATTTGCAATTTTGTCTGATTGTTGAGGTGAGCAAGAACGTATGTCAAGAGGCCACTGGGAGGCTATTGTGACAGTTTTGAGGGCTTGACCAGGGTGATGGCAGAGGAGCACAGGTGGAGATATTTTCCAGGGGATAAAACTGATGGGACTTAAAGAGTGTGAGCGAGGAGAGAATCTGTGCAAAGCTATGGATCCTCTTTCCAAGAAATTGCACCTACAGAAGCTTTTAGACAAGGCTAAGTGACTTTTTTGCAGACCCCTGAAACCCACCCTCATAATTCAAATAACAGTCCTGGCCCATGAGGGATCATCACAGACCTCCGGAAATGCTGATTCTCTCACCAAAGCTTCTAGTAGCTGTTGTGAGTGTTGCCTGAAATGAGTGAAGCCATTGGCTTCAACAGTCCAGTGCCTGAATGGAGCAGTGGCTCATTTGTGCAGAGATGGACCAAAGAGGCAGCTGCACAAAGGGCTTCGATAACCATATTTTCCCAAAACTATAGCAGAGAAGAAGTGCAATTTCAAAACAGGAAAAGCCAGTGGGAACCTGCAGCAGAGGCTAAGGAAGACAGTTCCCTGATAACAGAACAGATAGTGCAGCTGAGCAGTGGGAATGCACATAAGACGGAATGGGACGTGCTGGTCTTTGTGTGATCCTCAGCCCTGATTGTGTGGCGTCAGGCCAGCCTCTGTACATGAGCAATGTGTGTCAGGTATGTACTGCAAAGCTGTGTGAACATTCAGTACTGCCTGCTCCACACCCTGGAGTCTCAGTAAATAGATTGTTCTGTTTTGCCTTCTGTGTTATGACGACATGGTCAAGCTTGGTTGGGATATTGGGAACCTCCAGACTCACATACTACTAGGGGAAGAGGAGTAAGCTGAGTCAGATTGGACTGGGGCCAGAGGGATGTAAATGATTGGAAGTGGTCTTTTGGAGGAGCCTGCCTAAAGAAGATAGCTAACCATCTTCATCACCAGGGACGGACTGGATTCCCCATGTCCTCTCCTGGGGTTCTAGTCTTGCACCTTTTCCAGAAACTCCAGGAAGCCACCCACCAAACTCAGCACTTCCTCTCTACTTCCAGCATTGGGTATCATCCCTCCTGGGCTTACAGTGATTTCCAGCCTGAGCTCTAGAGTCAGATACCTAGTATGCCTCTGGCTCAGATGCTTCCTGTAAGTGTAATCTTGATTAATTGTCCTTACCTTCCCAACCTCCTTTCTTCATCTGTAGGTAAGAAAGATCACTCTAAATCAAGAATAGACAAGATAATTAAATGGGATCATGCACGTAAAAGCACTTGACGTAAGGTCCAGTACATATAAATATTACCTGATATTATTGTTATATTTTGTGGTTGACTGACTTGGCTGGGGATGGGTCTTACAGACAGAGCTATTCCTTGGCTTGGCCGTGGCTCCTGTTTATGATGGCTCTGTTTCTTTGCCACTAATCTGAGATGCTGAGAGTCTAAGGAATCTCCAGGTTGAGATGCATTATTGCAATCTGGGGGAAACTCTGCCTTGCATTTGTGTGAGAGGACACTTACATGCTTATACCTTTAATGGAGGATGATCATCAACCCCCATGTCAGTTTGGTGTGATTCTTCCTCTTCATCATTACCACTCTGAGCTAAGAACAGAGATCACCCCACATATCCAACATATCCTGGGAAAAAGGTGAAAGTGACTCGTCTTCTTTCAGAAAAGCTTGTTAAAGGTTCAGTGTATGGGACTTATGGGAGAAGGTTAATAACTGCCATTGATTTGTAGCAGGGATGGGAATGTCAGTCTTGGGATCTGCGAGCATATGAAAAGACATTTATCAGAAAAGTGGTGATATCTTATTCTCCAACACCAGTAATAGCAAAAGATCAAATTTTAAAAATTATCAAAGGCTCCATTTATATTCAAAGAAGGCAGTACAGAGGTAATCAAAGTTGAACCAGCTCAGAAGATAGAAAAACTACGATTGTTCTGGATATCCTTGAACATACATTTAAGACAGAAAATGTGTTGATGTGAACATAGACAGGCATCTGTTTGGGTTTGTCTGGCTTTCTAAGGAAACAACAATAACCATGGCATTTTCTTCTAATAATGACTTTTTTTCCCTTTCTCTTTGTATTTGTATTGTCTGTGTTGTCACTGCTCCATATTCTCTATTCCCTTTTTATACCTGGTTCCATGATGATATCCAGAACTTTTTAGTGCTCAGTTAAGCTGAAAACTAATACCCTCACTCCTTTCAAATGACTCTTGAAAATTTTTATACTCCGCTTTCATCCTGGGGCTGGTCCATGGACTGCTTTAATGCCATAGCAAAGATCAACACAGAGCTGAAGATGAAAGAAGAAAGGGAGAAGGGGTCTTGACTTTAGGTTTTATCCAGTTCGCCAAGGTCTTTTGACCTTGTGAATGTCTGTGGTAGACTTCAGTTGTTTTAGTTCCCAGCATTTATTTTTTACTCTTCAGGTTACAAAGCCTTGATGTTGCTTTGAGTAATGGCTTTCTTTTCTCCTCACATGCTCTACCCCACTGTAAGCAATCCTGTTGGGAATGTCAAAGTGGCCCAGACTTCTTCCCCTAGGCAAGATTGAGTAAGTGATACAATTAGGCTAAGTATTTACTCTCTTCCTGAAACTGAAATATTAAGCAAAATAGCACAAAAAGACAAAACAGTTGGAGACCCTTCATCACGACAGGAGTAATTTGAAGAAGTGACATATTAAATACCTCTTGACACTTTCATAGCAGTGGCTGTTCTGTTCCTTGTCCTTATTGGAGCCTGTGTTTTCTGTGTCTTTTTTTTTGGATTATTGGTATTGAGATAGTTGTAACGTTTTGGAGGAGTCACCAGATAGTGTCATTACACATATAGTCCTAATACAATGTATCTCAAAGTATGTGCATTTGCTGAGTCTTCAGGGAATGCTCTATCTTCATTGCTATAGTATAACTCTACCTTTTAAATACTAGGCTATACAACACCTTGTAGAGATAGAATCTGCATGTGATGTAAGCAGCTCATTTGGCAATGCTTCAGAGGAATATACCCTAACTTCAAAACAATTTATGTCCCAAATGTCTGAAGGCAGACAAATACTCTCTGAAGGGGAATATTTCCTAAGTGGATGCAGCCAATATGTAGATTTTATTACAGCCCTGTCAGGAACCAATGACTTACACATTGCTGTTGCTTAGACATAAACCTTTCACAGATCGTGATAAATACCTCTTTGATACACTTCCCTCAGCAAAACTCTTTAGCAGTGAACTGTAACCAGAAGCCATGTGGGTGGTAGAAAAAAATTGCCTTGGATTATAAGGAAGATTTCAGATTAAATTATTCAAGTTAAACAGGGGGTAGGACGATTTCTACACTTGTAATAGAAAATGTATGAATAGTTTTTACGTTTTGACCAGAGTTAATTTGATAGGTCAGACCAAAAGAAAAAGGAAATGATAATGCAATGAATCCTAGCATCGTTGTTAGAAACTCTCACTGATAAATATTGGCTTCTACCATAGTGAAACACAATTTACTCAAGAGTCTGCTCCCTATTTCACCTCTGCTTACAATTCCGATTGTTGTCTTGTTTCACTTAGTAAGTGCTGTGTGACAAACTACTCCAAACATTAATTACTTATGATGCTGTGATGGACTGAATGCTCCTTCTGCTCTTAGTTGGGCCTTTTCGTATATTTGTGATGAGTTTTTTTTTTTTTTTAATTTTAGTAGTATAGAGTCCTTTTTTAAAAGGTTTATTTATTTTTTAAAGATTTATTTATTTATTTGAAAGTCCAAGTTACACACAGAGAGAAAAAGAGGCAGAGCGAAGGAGAGCTACAGAGAGAAGAGAGAGAGAGAGAGAGTGAGAGAGAGAAAGAGAGAGAGAGAGAAGTCTTCCATCTGCTGGTTCACTCCCCAGTTGGCTACAATGGCTGGAGCTGAGCCAATCTGAAACCTAGAGCCAGGAGCTTCTTCCAGATCTCCCATGTAGGTGCAGGGGCGCAAGGACTGGGCCATCCTCTACTGCTTTCCCAGGCCATAGCAGAGAGCTGGCTTGGAAGTGGAGCAGCCAGGACTTGAACCATTGCCCATATGGGATGCTGGCACTGCAGACAGTGGCTTTACCCACTGTGCCACAGCGCTGGCCCCTGTGATGAGTGAGTCAGCTGATGGCTGGCTTTGCTGGTCTTGGCTATGTTCTCATATTTGGGTTGGTTGTCAGTGGGCTGGTCTAGGTTGCTCTCAGCTGGGACAATGAGGTTCTCCTCTATTCATGCTAGCCTGGGTATGTTCGCATAGCAGTGTCTTAATTGAGAGATTGAGAGAGAGAAGGAGGAAGAGAGAGTAGACAAAACTTCTTGAGGATTGAGTAATTTTTTCCTTTTGTTAGGAAGAGCCATGGAATCATGTTGCAAAAGATCCAAATACACAGAGACATGAAAACTTGAGGTCATTATTATTCTCTTATCTTAAGAAGTTTGTAAATTTGTTAAACTGTTTTTTTTTTTTTTTTGGCACCAAGTATAAGAATAGATGGAAAGAAATAGCAAACCAGAGAGGAGAGAAATGGAAAAGAGAGAGAGAGAGTTTATATGGGTTGTATGTTATAAAGGATTTGGCAAATGAGAGTCTTCAATGAAACTTCAGTATTGAAAAGCAAAAGGGATGAGAAGAAATGGGCTTTGAAAATGTGTGGCTTTGAATTTTATCCCTTTTGGTCCTTGGTAAGAGATATAAGCAAAATGGCATTTCCATCAAGTTACTTTGTTCACTATTAAATCATGCAATTTTTTTTTTAACATAGCCATGCAAGAAAGAGCTATCTGAGGTCCCAGAACTTACTTGGAGGAAGTCCTTGGATCTCTAAAGGAAGTCCCTTTTGAATAAAGTTGTAAAAAAACTGCAGGAAAAGTAAAATGTTGATTCCTTTTTCCCCTCTGGAGAACAATCAATCATGTTTAGATGTTTAATATTTCCTGATCACTATCAGGTTCAGCATGTCAAAATTTGAACAAATATGGTGTTCTTTGAAGACTCAGTAGATTTAGTTTTTTCAAATATCCATGAAATGTAAAGAAATAATGTATTGACTAGCTCCTAGGTATATAATGCTGCCAGCTTGTTTGAACACTTGACAGATAGCTCTTCTGAGTTCATACTTTTGTTCACCCATTTCTAGCCTGAGGGTGTCAGTGCCTGAAATCTAAAATGTCTATGGAATGAATAGGAAGCAGTCTGGAAGCCAAAGTTTAATTAAGTAACTTGAGTTACCACAGCCTGTATTCACACTCTGACTTCATCCCTGCCCAACCGTGTAAACTCGGGTATGTTTTCTTGATTAAGCTTGTTTTTAACCCTAAAGTTGGAATACCATTCCTTTTGCCCAAGATTGTTGCAAAGATTCAAGATAATACATAAAAAATATTCAGGACATAAATATTTATCATTGATTCCTAGAAAGAAGCTCTAGCCTAACTTCTGTTGAACTGATGTCAAGATAATACAGATTCCCCAAATTTGGTTACATAAACTTATCTAAAGTCCAAGTCAGGAAGCCATTGGACGATCAATGTCCTCTCTTTTTCTTATCGCTTATAGGAGAAAACCAAAGGTAAAGCTACAAGCATAGATATGAAACTAACTATTCCACTGGATCCAACATAAACTTCAACTATCATATATAGTTTTTTTTTTTTTTCCATAGCCTTTTTCCAGATCTTGAGGCACTCACAGCTTGCCCAGGGAGAAGAGACAATAGAAAACATTAACATGCAACAAGCATATATTCAAATGCTAAATGTAGAATTTCAGGGCAGGGAGAGATCAAGTAAAGGCTGAAGTGGATCATGAAAAATTAGGCAGGTTTTCAGTATAGTATATAATAATGGCAACAGAAACACTCAAAAAGATGCCTGGTGGCAGATGTAACTACAAAAGAAAGAAGGGATTGATCAAGTCAGGAGAAAGTAGATAAAGGAAGATTTTGAAAGTCAGGCAGAAGATCCCTTATGGGGCAGAAACCTAGAGCCCCCCTGGAAACTATTTCTGAACAAGTGAGAGTGACCCTGAAGATTAGTTTCTGGCAGGGATCTCCAGAGTCCCGTGGCAGAGCCTGGAATCAGGTGTTCATTGGCAGGGGATTAAGCAGTTAGTGATGGAAACTGACTTGATGTGGTGTTGATGGAGGAGGCAGGAGAAAGCTGCAAAGATCTTTGACTCTTAAAGCACTGGAGAGCTATATGTTCTGAGCTCTATTTTGTCCAGAATGACCCACCACTATTCTGGCTCAGATACCTGCTTCGGGCAAAGTTTCAGAAGCCAAACTTGCCCCATTGTGTACTAGCTAGATTAGATGAGATCACCTCCCTTCCTGTCAACTTCTCAGAAACCAGCTTTCCAGTGGCTCATCCCTCAAGTGTTTAAGAAATAGGAGGAAAACAGTATGCCTCTTCTGTGTACATGCAATGTACAACAATGGCAATTCCCTTAGTACCTAAACTCTATAATAAAACAGAGGACAATTTCTCTTCCAATCCCTGGGCAAGGGCCAAAGAGAAAAGTGGAATGTGGGATGGAATAGCATGGGTCATCCCCTCAATTAATAATGCTCATTTTTGCCTTCCTCAGACTGGCAATTACAGTCAAATTGGCCCACACAACATCTCAGGGAAAACTCAAGGTCAGACAAGTCTTTTGATTCAAAGTGGACGTGTGACGCTGTGCTTTTCTTCCAACAAAGCAATGAGAACTTTCATGTTTTCCTAAAACTTCTAAGTAAGAGGCATCTATGTCTCCAAGCTGGTATTTATCATGGAACAAAGGAAGGAAAAGACTGATCTGGAGGAAGTAGAGTCTAGACAAATTCCCTTTTCATTTGAGATGTTTTCTCTTTGAGGAGATCTGTCATGATGGTGAAGAGAGGGTGAGCAAAAGTATTATCCCTGAACTTTCCAACTGAGAAATTTACCTTCAAATAGTTTCTATAGAAATAAACAATTTAAAGCAAGTTATAATCATTCAAATTCGTTTGTTCAGTAAGTAGTTACTAAGGGCTTACCTTGTGCTAGACCCTGTGTCTGCTTAGAGTAAATAATACAACTTCCTGCTCATATGAGAATGGGATTGAAATGAGAGTAGGGGAACATGGACAATAGCCAATAAAAATAAACTCCGTCAAATGTCATAGTGATAAGGAGAAGAATAAGTTGGGAATGGGGATTGAGGTAACGTTGATGATGACAGTGTGCTCTTTTGGACATGATGCTAAGGCAGGTGGGGGGCTTCTCTACTGAGGGAGGACTGAGCACTGTGGATATCCAGCAACTGGTCTGTTCAGAGAGACCGGGACAGTAGATGCAAGATAAGGCATATGACATCCAGTTCAAACTAAATTTCAAGTAAAAAAAATACAGTATATTTTTATGGGACATACTTATACTAAATAAATCATTGTTTACCCAAGTTGAACTTGAAATAGATATACTGCATTTACATTTGCTGAATATGGAAATCTTTGATAGACTGTGGGGAAAAGTATGTTTAGTGTGTTTAAGCAAGAACTGGAAGGCTCAGGGTTGGTGTTGTAGCTTAGTGGGTAAAGATGATGGCTGCAACACCAGCATCTCATATGGGCACCAGTTTGTTTCCCTGCTGCTTTGCTTCTGGTCCAGCTCCTTGCTAATGAGCCCGGGAAAAGCAGTAGAAGATGACCCAAGTGTTTGAGCCCCTACAACCCATGTGGGAGACCCAGATGAAGCTCCTGGCTCCTGGCTTCTACCTGGCCCAGCCCTGACTATTATGCCCATCCAAGGAGTGAAATAGTGGACGAAAGATCTCTCTCTCTCTCTCTCTCTCTTATCCCTCTCTCTCTTTCTGTCTCTCCCCCCCTCTCTCTATAACTTTGACTTTCAAATAAATTAATTAATTAAAAAAACAGCAAGAAGTCTAATGAGTAAGCAGGGCCAATAGGAGATGAGGTCCTAAAGTTACCAGGCTGTTGGTCTTCCTGACATTAGTTTTTCCTTTGAGTGTAATAGGAAGCCAGTGGGAGGCAGTGAATAGAGAAGTGCCAAGACTCACTCATTTAAAAAAATTGTTTAATGAATTTTATTCACTATTCATTCAAATTATTAGATGTAAGACAATGTTAGGATCCTGTTCCTGCTTTCCAAATTGATCATCCACTATTTGGGGCAAACTCTTAACAAAGTAGCTAGGTAACAGTGTAAATGTTTGGATTAGCAAGAGTGGCCAGCACAAGGTACCACAGGCTTACTCAGGCCAGAAAATCTTGGAAAGCGTATTGCAGGAGGTTGCAGATGGTTCAGGAAGGATGACTGGGAAGGATCATCTTTTTCTCCTATCTCAAGCATTCAGTTGTCATTCTCTAAACTGAGTGGAGCTCTGGGGTAATTTCAGGCTGTACATCCAATATTCTCTGGAGACATTGCTGTCCCAGTACACCATGCCTAGGCAGTCCATCCAGAACCAAATGGACAGTAGGATGGGCAGAAATACCCCCCAAAAAGGATGAGAGAGCCAGAGCTCTCTGAACAGAACAAAGTGAATCTTCTCCACTCTGACACACCACATGAACATCCCTTGCCTGTAGTAGGACCAGGGGCTCAGTAAATGCATATTTAACAAAAATAAACTTGAATTACTTGTCCTTGAATTCTCCTGCCTTTGAGAAGTTAGAATACAGAAAAAATTCTTGGCATACCACAGAAGCTGATAAATACTTATGAAATAAATTTCTAACTTGCTCATCAATTTGCAGAAAGCATTTAAAGTGTTTCTGATAATCAACTTTATCAATTAACTTTAATTTAGCTAATTAATTTTTGAACTTTTTGAGTGAGCATAAAAGAGATCTTGTGTCCCGTAGCTCTCTAAAATGGCCAGAGAACTTCATAGGAGAACTATGTTTGTCATCCAAAGCAAGGGGACCAGAGTCTAAGACCTCTTGGGGCTCAAGAACACTTCTTGGAAATACAATTGGTGCAGGTCCTCCTTATAAAACCTGGCTGTGTCCAGAGGAGTGTTCTGTGCACACATCACTCCCTAAAAGCTAAAGTGCTGTAAAGGCTGCTGGTATTCTCTGCAGAACAGTCAGAAAGTAGTTCTAGAAACTCTCTGTCTTAGCTCCTTAGTGCCATTGTAAGAATTACCACAAACTTTATGGCTTAAAAATCTATTGTCCTAGTTCTGGAGGGCAGAAGTCTAGAGTCAAGGTGTCGGCAGGGCCACACTCTCTGAAGGCTGCAGGTGAAAACCTTTGCTTATTGCTTCCAGTGGATTGAAGAGTTCCTTGGCCTTTGGCAATATCATTCCAAAATCTAACTTTGTGATCACATGGTGCTTCCTTATTTTGTCTCAAAACGTGCCTTTCTCTTATAAGGACTCTTGTCATTGGATTTCAGCCCACTCAGATGATCTTATCAAAGCCTTTGACAAAATTACACATGCAAAGAAACTTTCCCTTTGTTACAAAGTTGTCTTTAAAGTATAAAATTTCATTTAAGATACTCTATTAGTTACTTTGGATCAGGGAAAACATAGGTACCTGTCTTTTGGGCACTGGCTTATTTCACTAAATATACTTATTTCCAGTTGCACCCATTTTGTTGAAAAAAAAAAAAAACAGGATTTCATTCCTTTTTTATAACTGAGTAGTACTCCATAGTGTATATATACTATAATTTCTTTGTCCAGTCATCAGTTTTTGAACATCTAATTTGATTCCATATCTTAGCTATTGTGAATTGAGCTGCAATGAACATGGAGATACAAACAAATCTTTCATCTACTGATTTCATTTTGTTTTTGTAAATTCCCAGAAGTGAGATTCCGGGTCATATGGTCTATCTATTTTCAGATTTCTGAGCTATTTCATACTATCTTCCATAAGTGCTGCACAAGTTTGTATTCCCAACAGTGGATTAGGGTACCTTTCCCCCCATACCCTCTCCAGCATTTATTGTTTGTTGATTTCTGTATGAAAGCCATTTTAACTGGGGTGAGGTAAAAACTCACTGTGCTTTTGATTTGAATTTCCTTGATGGTTAGTGATCAAAGGCATTTTTTCATGTGTCTGTTGGCCATCTGAATTTCCTCTTGAAAAATACCTGTTCAAGTCTTTGCCTATTTCTTAACTGGATTATTTGTTTTGTTGTTGTTGAATTTCTTTAGCTCTTTATAGATTCTGAATGCTAACCCTTTACAATCTCATAGTTTGCAAATATTTTCTCGTAATCTGTCAGTTGCTTCTTTGCTTTGTTGAGTGTTTTTTGTAGTGCAGAAGCTTCTCAACTGTAAGCAATCCCATTTGTCACTTTGGCTTTAATTGCCTCTGCTTCTGGGGTCTTTTGCCTATGTAAAAAAATCTTTGCCTATGTCAATGTCTTGCAGAGTTTCCCCACTTTTCTCTGGTACTTGTTGGTATCACATTGTAGATTTAGAACCTTGATCCGCTTTGAGTGCATTTTTGTGTAAGATGTAAGGTATGAGTCTATTTTCATACTTCTTCACATGGAGATCCAGTTTTCCCAGCACCATTTGTTGAGGAGACTGTCCTTGCTCCAGGGATTGATTTTAGCCCCTTTGTCAAAGATAAGTTGGTTGTACATGTGTGGATTGATTTCTGGAATTTCTACATGTCTTTTTTTGTCAGTACCAGGCTGTTTTGATTATAACTGCCCTGTAGTATATTTTAAAATCTGGTATTTTGATGCCTCCAACTTTGTTTTTGTTGGATAAGGCTGCTGTAACTATTTGAGGTGAGGTCTGTTGTGTTTCCATATGTATTTTTGCAACTTTTTTTAAATGTGAGGACATCATTAGTGATTTGATAGGGAACACAATGAATCTGTAAATTGCTTTCAGTAGTATGGACATTTTGATGACATTAAATTTTCCAATCCACAAACATGGAAGATTTTTCCATTTTTTTGTGTGTTTTCTTCTATTTCTTTCTTGAATATTTTGTAGTTCTCATCTTAGAGATCTTTGTCTTGGTTAAACTTGTTCCAAGATATTTTTTTGTAGCTATTATGAATGAGATTGATCTTAAGTTCTTTCTCAAGTATGGAATTGTCTGTGTATACAAAGGATATTGATTTTTGTGCGTTAATTTTATATCCTGTCAATTTACCAAACTCTTTTATGAGTTCCTATAATCTCTCAGTGGACTCTTTTGGTTCCCCTATATTTAGAATCATGCCATCTGCTAACAGGGTTAGTTTGACTTCCTCTTTTCCAATTTGTATCCTTTTGATTTCATTTTCTTGCCTAAAGGCTCTGGTTAAAACGTCCAGTACTATATTAAATATCAATGCTGAGAGTGAGCATCCTTGTCTGGTTCTGGATCTTAGTGGGAACGCTTCCAACTTTCCCTATTCAATAAGGTGCTGGCTGTGTGTTTGTAATAAATGGCCTTGATTTCATTGAGGAATGTTCCTTCTATGCCCAATTTGCTTCAAGTTTTCATCATGAAAGGATGTTGTATTTTATCAAGGTTTTCTCTGTATCTATTGAAATAATCATATAGTTTTTATTTTTCAGTTTGTTAATGTGATATATCACATTTACTAATTTGTGAATGTTGAACCATCCCAGCATAGCAGGGATAAATCCTAGTTGGTCTGGGTGAATGATCTTTCTGATGTGTGTTGGCTAGTATTTTGGGGGGGATTTTTGTGTCTAGGTCATCAGGGAAATTGACCTATAGTTCTCTTTCTCTGTTGTATCTTTTTCTGGTTTAGGAATTAGGGTGATGCTGGCTTCATAGAAGGAGTTTGGAAGGATTCCCTCCCTTTCAATTGTTTTGAATAGCTTGAAAAGAATGGGAATTAGTTCTTCTTTAGATGTTTAGTAGAATTCAGCAAACTATCTGGTCCTGGGCTTCTCTTTTTTGGGCGGGTCTTTATTATTGATTCAATTTCTGTCATTATTATTGGTCTGTTTGGGTTTTCTTTGTCTTCATGACTCAATTTTGGTAGGTTTATGTGTCTAGAAATCCATCCACTTCTTCTAGACTTCCCAATTTGTTGGCATATAGGTCTTTGTTGTAATTCCTGATGATTCTTTTTGGTATCTTTTTACATTTCCTTTTTAATCTCTGATTCTATTGATTTGGACCTTTTTTTTTGGTTTGTTGGAACCAATGGCATTCTAATTTTGCTTAAGTTTTCAAAAAATTTCTTTATTTCACTGATTTTTTGTATTTTTTCTGTTTCAATTTTGCTTATTTCTTCTCTAACTTTAATTATTTATTTCCCCCTACTAATTTTGAGATTAGTTTGTTGTTTTTCTAGGCACTTAAGATACATTGATAGCTTCTTTATTTGGTGCCTTTCCAATTTCTTGATGTAAGCACCAATTGCTATAGATTTCTTCTTAACAATGCTTTTGCTGGATCCCATAACTTTTGATAGGTTATATTGTCATCTTCATTCACTTACAGAAATTTTTTAATTTCTCTTTTAATTTCTTCTATAACCCACTGTGCATGTGTTTCCATGTGTTTGCATATGGTCCAGAGAGCCAGCTACCTGTGTGGGATCCACTTAGGCGGTTCCAGCCCCAGAGCCTGTGATATGTTGAGAGGCTGGGGGAACCTTACAATCCTGTGTGGGTGCCCAGCCTCTGTCAATCCTTCCAGCCAGACTCAAAGTCACTGGGGAACTGATTTTTCCCTCTGATGGAATCTTTGTATCACGTACATGCACAAGAGCCACTGGTGGCAGCCCCTACTCATTTCATAATGTTGTCTTCTCTCCACTGGTTGCCAGATGTATGCACCTGAGCTGCTGCTGCAGGTACTGCTGACAATACGGCTTCTTGTCCCAGCCAGTTGCTTGGCGTGCTCACAGGAGCTTCCACAGCTGCTGTTTATGCCCCAAATGGTGCCCACCCTCTCTTAGCTGGTTGCTTGGCACCATTGTTGGCGGGATAAGGAGAGAGAAACGTGCACATGTTTTTTTCACTTGGTTAGTGGGTATCCTATCTCCCTTAGGGCTCCAGGTTGGACTCACACCAAGCTCTCCCTCTGGCTACATCACCAGTGGCACAGGTTGCTGCAGTCTGATCTCACCTCACTCTCCAAAGCTGGTGCTTTCTCCAGCTCTCGGCTGCTGGGTTTGTGGTCCGTGCTCATGCTGTGCATCTACATGTTCCGTGCCAATCCACAAGATTCCTCTACCTTTCAAAGAATTCCTACTGCAGTTTTCTCTCCAACTGTCCTCTGAGAATTTACTTTTTTTTTTTTTACTATTTACACCTGGTCTAGAGCAATATGTCCTTTCCTTATTCCACTATCTTGAAATCCTTCAACAGTTTCTCCAAATAATTTCATATACACAGTTTCCAGGGGTTAGGAAATTGATGTATCTTTTGGTGGGTTACATCAGCCAGTTCATTACAGCTCCAACATTAAACATAGTGAGAGAACCATAAGAAGAAGAAAATTTGTGAATAAAGTGAAAATGCATGAAAAGATTTGTCTCATAACACAGGCGCAAGCACATGCTAGAAGGAATCCTGGTTTTTGCCCTGTCTATATTCTCTCACCATGGCTTCTACTCTTACTCTTTGCATAGGGGAATTTCTCTCATTGCTGGTTTGCATTTGCCTCAAGGACAGGTGAGGTAGAGCAAAAATACCAAGGAGTTAATGCTCTAAGGAAAAGATATCCACTGATAATGGAGAGAAGTAGGTGGTAAGCAGTAATTGGATATTTCCTGACAATAAGAAAGAATTATCTGGGCGAGAAGACTCTGATTAACCTAAGAGTGTTTTTGGAGGGTAACTCAATTGGAAGTCTTCAGTTGTTAATACTCTCAGAAGTTAGTCAAACACATATTTTTGTACTGAGAGGGAAGATCTAGGTGGCTCACTGAAGCAGGCACTACAGTCCATCCCTTACACTGTGTAGATACAATTTTTTCATATAGTAAGTGTGAGAATAACTCTCAGATTTTTGATGTATTTCCCAGAGAACACCTACAAGAAAGATGCTGGTGTGCTGAATTATAAGCCATACCACTGTGGCTGGTCTTGAAGCTACAACTCACTTAGCTGTTCTAGATTTGTCTCCCCTTCAGTCATAACTTTTGTTAGCTTGGAGGATTTATTTAGAGGTATAATCTAGCCCCTCTGCCCTAAGGGGTATTAACACTTACCAGTATGCCTTTCTTAGGCTGTGGCTGCTACATTTATCTGTTTGCTATGAAAACTGGGCAAGAGAGCACCAAAATATGCTCAAGTGGCTCCCTTGGGCCCTGAATATGCTGTCCCCTCTCCTCTTTGTGTAGTAGCTTCTGATGATCAGAAGAGATCATTCTTGACAGGATGATGACAATTTACTTCGCTTCTTGTCTCTTGGCACAAAAAAGTCTGAAGTGACTGAGTGCAGCCCAGTAGCTTTGGCTTTGCTCTTTAGTGCAAGAGTTTTCACTCTTGGAACTAGGATATTTAAATCCATGGAAACTAGAGTTACGGAGACTAAAAGTGTACCTCTTGGCATGGTGGTGATAGAGCCACTACTATTTTCACCCATTGGTTCTGAATGCATATCTTACATATAGGAGACCCAACATTGTGTAATATTAACTGATTTAGGGCAGATGTCGAATCTAGGAAGAGAGTATCTTTGTAGGTCATCATCTCCAAATTGGCACCTTAATTGCATTTTCAAAAAGTCTATTCCATTTCTCTAATAAGCCAGTTGCTTCTGGATGGTGCGGTAAGTCATGGGACCAGTACATACCATGATCATATGACCACAGTCACATCTTTTGCTATCAAGTAGGTTCTTTGTTACAACACGATGTCTACTGTGACCCATGTTAGTGGAACAGATGTTTTGGATAATATTGTTAGCAGAGGCCTTTTGGGAAGAAAAGGCAAATCCATATTGTGTCTGTATGTCTATCACAATCAACCACTGTCGTTTCCATGCTGGAAAATGTCCAGTGTGTCATGTTGTTTCTGAATACTTGGTTTCTTCAGAGAATCATAATATGTCAGGAAAGTTACAGCTAAGTCCTCAGAGTTCACTTTGTTTAAGGCAGTAGGGCTAGACCTCTATAGGCACTCCTCAATAACCAGTCATTCGATTCTGGCTGCTCTCAATAAAGCACAAAACTCTGGGAGAGACAGGGAGGCCTCTTTTAGCTAAAACAGATTTCCAAAGAGCAACTCACCTGACAGTCTTCAGTCACCAACTATCCCAGCAGCTGGGGAAGAATTTGGTGGCACAGCATCCACTGGGGCACATTTATGTTCCATGAATAGGATTACATTTGCCTTTTTTCCCTCCCTGGAGCAATAGATTGGCTCTAAATGGCCCTTAAACAACTCTGTGAGCAAATTGTTGATGGTTTTAGTAGGAAACATTCCGATGGGGGATGGGAGGAGGGCGGAATCAAGAGGATTAAAAAGTAACTCTGAAATAAGGAAGCTGAACTGGTGAGCTTCAACTTCTCTTGTAAGAAATTTTGTTGGGAGAAAGATGGATTTTGTGGAATTTATAGGAAGAATAACAGACAATACCCTTCTTCCCCCTGGTCAGTGTACCTCCAAAATAGATGGCTGGGGTTATGAAAGAAATTTGGAAGAAAATTTTTGTGTTAATCTAATTAGTCTCCAGGGGAACTGAATCTGTAGCTCTAGCTTCATTAGTACCATCCCAGATGAACCAACTGACTGGAGAGTATGCAGACTTCAGGCAAGCATTAGCAATCAAATCCAAGATGATCTGGGAAGTCATGTTGTTTACTAAGTCAGAGAGGGTAAGATTATGCTCATGTTATCTACTAAATGTTATTGCATAGTGTGTGAAGGCTGACCCTAGAGAGTCTGAATGGGAATTGGCTGAAACTTCGAGAAATCATTCCATTTATATCTAAAAGATGTAATAAAATGTAAATAACAATGAGTATCAGGATCTCTGAGATAGTTTAATAGGGCAGATTTGAAAAAGGCCAATGGATTCAGATGCTGTTGGGACCTTCCATGTCATCAAATCAGCAGACCTGATGTATCAGCACTGTCTGAGCATCATTTTTCAGTTACTGTTTTCAATATTTAGTGTGTAAAATATGGAGAACTGAGCTCATTGTGCTATAAATATAACTTATGAGGGCAACTGTTTTCCTATCAACTTATGAACTACTTGAATAATTTCCTGTATTTTAGTATTTTTTCTCTCTTCCAGGCAGATCTGTTCTCAATTAAATCAAGGAGTCACGATTCTTTGAGCAGGGCAGCTAGTGGAAGCCTAAGCAACAACAACCTCTTTCCTTATGCTTTTTGTGGAAGATGGGTGGGCTGGGGGAGAAGAGAGATGAGAGTGTGGATCTCATTCTAAATAACAGGAGGAACTGTGACCTTATGGATATAACAGGCATTGTCTTGAGTTGAATTAGGAGATGACTAGGTATATGTGGGGGTCTAGCTGATGGTTCATCCTTGACACCATAATCAGGTTCTTTATCAGAAAGCAGCTTAGGCTATTGAACATAGCTTCATGGTCAACAATTCAAAGCACCTTTGAATACCTCCAATCTTCTTCTTAAGCCTCTTCAGACTCTTCCCCTTGGCCATCTCTTCTTCATCCTTCATATCTCCAAGCTTAAATGTCCCTTCTGTTGAAATGTTTGAGCAGACAGGCGCTTGGCACAGAAGTTCAAATGCCCCTTGGGAGGCCTGGCTTCCATGTTGGAGTACCTGAGTTTGAGTCACCAGCCCCATAGCTGATTCTAGCTTCCTGAGAGGCAGCAGGTGATAGCTCAAGTGCTTATGTCTCTACCACTTATGTGGGAGACTCAATTGAGTTTCTTGCTTCTGACTTCAACCTGGCCCAGCCTGAGTTGTATCAGGCATTTGGGGGAGAGATTCAAGAGATGGAAGATATTTGCTCGCTCTCTCTCTGCCTTCCAACTAATAGAAGGAAGGAAAGTGAGAAGGAAGGAAGGAAAAAAGGAAGAAAGAAAGGAAAGAAGGAAGAGGGAGAGAAACTACCATTATGTGGGTAACTGTTCTATCTAAAATGCATACTGCCTTTTATTATCTCTCTCAAACTTTTGATTGTTTTCTTTTTAATTACTTATTTATTTTACAGATAGAGTTAGACAGTGAGAGAGAGAGACAGAGAGAAAGGTCTTCCTTCTGTTGTTTCACCCCCCAAATGGCCACTATGGCCGGTGCTGCGCCAATCCAAAGCCAGGAGCCAGGTGCTTCCTCCTGGTCTCCCATGCAGGTGCAGGGCCCAAGCACTTGGGCCATCCTCCACTGCCTTCCTGGGCTCCAGCAGAGAGCTGGACTAGAAGAGGACCAACTGGAACCAGAACCTGGCGCCCATATGGGATGCTGGCACCACAGGCAGAGGATTAACTTAGTGAGCCACGGCACCAGCCCTTTGTTTTCTTGTAACACATAACCTAATCTATAATTTTTTTTTCATTTGTCTTACTCACTAGAATAGTAGCGCTAGAGGGTAGGGACTATATCCGCATTATTTCACAGTCAAATATCAGTGCCTGGCACCCAGCAATAAGTCATTAAACTTGTGTTTGCCAAATAAATGAACATATTTAACTTAAAAAAGGTCCTATGGCAAAGGCAATGGTTCATGTTAAAGTGAGGGCATAAGATTGGACTTATCTTTGCCATTAACCATCTTTGCAGTTCTATCTGACTTTCTATTTCTCTGATCTCATCTTTAAAATGGGAAGCTAGAAGGGGTTCTTTCTCATTCCAGAGTTATATGATTAGAGATCACTGACCATACTTTTTGAAGTTTTTTGAGTGTTAGTTTACACTATGGGCTCATACTGAGGGTTTCTCTTTCTAACTGGTTTATATATCTTATTTTTCATAGAGCAACTTATTTTGACACAAGTTATTACTATGACCAAAACTAAACCATCTGAAAAACTTGTACACATAGTTAAATTCTGGTATTTATGATTCCAAAACCACTTTAGTGAGAAAATATGGTCATTGAATATAGGAATTCCTAACACAAATCAAGCATTAGTCTATTAAAAATAATCACGAGTGATTTGGAAAATGCAAAGCTTTTGTGGTGTCTTCAAAATATTGCAACTGAACAAATGACAGTGTTTACTGAACAATCAACTTGTTCTTTCATGCTAAGAATAGAGGTATTTAAAAATTGAGAAATCTCCCTGACAGCCTCACTGGTGAGGACAAAGGCATAAAGTTACCATCATAATTGTACATTAAGCTGAGGCCTAGCAGAAGACCACAGGAAAGTGATCACTAGGGTTCATGAGACTCATGAAACAGATGTGAGCTGCCAGTAGAGCATGGACTCAGATAACCCTGTATGTATTGATTCCATTTTCATAAGAACCAGAAGTAGAAGGAAACTGTGTCTGATTCACTGGGTGATTGTTGTAATGATTGTTGTCATTAAGATGTTTGCTGACATCCAACTATTAATTTCATCCCCATTAAACCTGCAGTGGTGACTTTCAGAAGGAAGAGATAAAAGGCAAATTATTTTACAAGGGTATTTTAAAAAGATCATGCAAAATAGAATTAAAAGGTAAAGTCATTTTAGTACAAAACTGTTAAAATCTTTACTTAATATATGCTAAACTGATCTTCTGTATATAAAGAGACTCGAAAATGAATCTTGATGTGAATGGAAGGGAAGAGGGAGTGGGAAAGGGGAGGGAAGTTATGGGGGAGGGGGAAAGCCATTGTAATCCATAAGCTGTACTTTGGAAATTTATATTTATTAAATAAAAGTTAAAAAATAAAATAAAATACTGTTTCAGTACTAGTTATAGCATTACTTCACATTGGACAACACATTAAGGATAGATCCCACACGAGAAGTAAGTACACAGTGACTCCTGTTGTTGACTTAACAATTTGACACTCTTGTTTATGGCGTCAGTAATCTCCCTAGGTTCTAGTCATGAGTTGCCAAGGCCATGGAAGCCTTTTGAGTTCGCCAACTTCGATCTTATTCCGACAGGGTCATAGTCAAAGTGGAAGTTCTCTCCTCCCTTCAGAGAAAGGTATCTCCTTCTTTGATGGCCCTGTTCTTTCCACTGGGATCTCACTCGCAGAGATTTTAATTTAGGTCCTTTTTTTTTTCCAGAGTGTCTTGGCTTTCCATGCCTAAAATACTCTCATGGGCTCTTCAGCCGGATCCACATGCCTTATGGGCTGATTCTGAGGCCAGAGTGCTATTTAGGACATCTGCCATTCTATGAGTCTGCTGTGTATCCCACTTCCCATGATGGATCATTCTCTCCCTTTTTGATTCTATCAGTTAGTATTAGCAGACACTAGTGTTGTTTGTGTGATCCCTTTGACTCTTAGAACTATCAGTGTGATAATTGTGAACTGAAGTTGATCACTTGGATTAGTGAGATGGCATTGGTACATGCCACCTTGATGGGATTGTATTGGAATCCCCTTCCTTACTCCACAATTTTACTCAAGTACCTTCATAGTTAAGACCCAGCATCCAAAATTGTTATTAGCATGATTTACATTTTCCTAAGTAAGTCAGAATAAAGTATTTAGTTAACACGGGAATATAAGTACTATCACAGGACTAATGGCTGAGGTGAAGAGATAGGTAATACATTAAAAACGATCTAATTTGATAAATTGAGAATGACTAGTCTGGAAACAAGAGACCCTATACAAATGTGCCAGACTGCTGTGTGTAAAGATCTTATGCAAATGACTATAGATGGCCTTGTGCCTTTACTTATAACACAGTGTGAGGCAGACTTCATACCAATTAGAACACCAGTTGAAATGTACTTCTGTGTTTTAAAAGAGATTAGCAACCTGTGAACAAACAGGGTGTGTGTCAGAAAAGGTAGACTTCCTTAGAAACCTGAATTCCATCAGTATTGGTTAGAAAACACCTTCAGTCAAGGTACTGTGGTTAAGGATGGATTTATTGAGACTTTGGCTTTAAGCCTGAATCAGAACAATGGAAAAAATATGTTCCTACATGTAAGCAAACACATTTTAAATCCTGGTTCACCCACCCCAGGCAAAAATGTTTGTTTTCAACCTTACTCTTAGTACTCACCAAGATTAAAAGCTTTTTTTTTTTGTCTTTCTCTTTCCCTACCTTTCCCTCTTCCTTGCATCTTTCTACTCCTTTGCTAGTATCTTACCCCACCAAATGTTAAGAGAATTTCTCCAAGGTGCTAGGTTATTCCCTTTCCTTTTTTATTTTAGTAAAGTAAAATAAGGACCCATTTCCTCTCAGTTCTACAACCTTTAAATATGTGAGTCTTAAAATAATAAATGTTTTTTACTGGATATATGGAAGTGAATATGTATGTAATAGGAAATATAGATGTCCGCCAAATATAGAAAACATTGCTATTTCTTTCAAACGATGGTGGCATAGACAACATTATATAAATTTGCCTCTATTTTTAAAAACAAGCTTTAAAAATACCAAATAGATCTCTGACCCTCCCTGTCCCCAAAGGTTGAAATCCATTGGTAAGAGTTGAGGCTTTGGTTTGTATTAAAATTCAAAAACCAAATCAGAGTGCCTGGGTTTCAGTCCAAGCTCTATATGGATTCCAGTTTCATGCAAATGTGCACCCTGGGAGGCAGCAGGGTATGGTTCAAGTAGTTGGATCCTTAACCCTCTTGTGGGAGACCTCAGTTGAGTTCCGGGCTCCTGGCTTCAGCTGGTCATTGTGGGTATTTGAGAGTAAATCAGAGTATGGGAGCTCTGTCTGTCTGTCTCTACTACTCAGGTAAATTAAATATATAAAACTTAGAAAACAACATTTTATTATATGTGTATACTACATTTTGTTTATTCATTCATCTGTTGATACACATGTGGGATGTTTGTAGCTTTTGACCTTTGTGAATAACGCTGCTGTGAGCATTATTCATTATTGTGTTGATATACAAATATCTGCTCAAGTCTTTGCTTTCAATTCTTTAGGATATATGAGTGTAGCTAGGAGTGAAATTTCAGGATTTTATGGTACTTCTATGTTTACCTTTTCAAAAATATATTTATGTAGTTGAGAAACAGAGGGGAGAGAGAGAGAGAGAGAGAGAGTCACACACAGGAGAGGGGGGAGCACCTATCCTTCAAAGGCAGGAGCCAGGAACTCAATCCAGGTGTCCCACATGGGTGGCTGAAACCCAAACATTTGAGCCATCCCTACTGCTGCCTGCAGCAATGGGAGAATGGAGTCAGGAGCTGGAGCTGGAGATCTGGAAACCAGGCACATGATCTGATATGAAACACAAGCATCTTGACTGGCTACTCAACCTCTAGGTCTAATACTAACTCCATATACTTAACTTTTAAGGAACTACAAACTGTTTCCTACAGCAATACAGAAAGGTTCAAATTTCTCCACATTCCCGTGTGTGCTTCTTATTTTCCATTTTTTTATAGCCATCCTGGTGGATGTAAAGTAGTATCTCATTATGGCTTTAATTTACATTTTCCTAATTATAATGAAGTGGAACATCTTTTCATGTGAAAAAATCCTTGGTAAAGCTTACTCTATTAAGCTATTCTTGGCTACATGCAACATAGTGATGAAATTCATCTGCTCTGTGCTCAAAGCAGGTTTTGCTGGGGCAGAGTGTGGAGAACACATACTGAAGTGGGTGCTGGAAGATGGGGAGAATCAGAGATGGCACATGGGGCAGAAGTTCTGGTCCTCTCACCCTACTGCATCTCAGCAAAGTCCAAATTTTTCCCAGGGTGAAAACTATCTGTGTACATTAGGGTGAACTTCTCTCTGCTCTTTTCAACCTGGCAAGGTCCAAGAAATCTGAACTTCACTTCTTTCCTTGGGAATACTTTATCAGTTTTTTTTTTCTCTTCATAGCATTGTCAAACATCATGCTAGTTACTGGATAGGCACGGAGAAATAAAGCAGAATATATGTGGAGCATGCAATCTGAAATCAGTAATAAATAGGCACATAAGCAAACATGTAATCAGCTGTATTATCTCCATGAGGGTGGCTAACAGGGCCTATGATAGAAGATAAGTGATGAGTGTCCTAATATTCCCGAGGAGTCAGGGGAACCTCTCTGTGCAGGTAAATGGAAAAAGGCAGGCCAGCCATGTGAGGACAGGGAGACAAATGTTTCAGGCAGAGGCACCAATAGGTATGAAAACCACGACTTTGAAGGCAAGTTGGAATTCAAAGAAAAATGTTGAACTATGTGTTTTGGATAAACTTGATGGATGAGAACTGGCCACTAAAGGTGGAATAGGTAAGGGACTGAAAAAGGAAACAAAGACAAGATTATGTGAAATGTCTTATATTGGCAGGGGGGACTTACGGACAGAAATAATGGATCCTTGAGTCCCTAGTCAGTAGGAAGGGGTTTATATGTCAAGTTACACAAAGGTGGCTCTGCCTAACCTAATTGCATACAGACTGTCTCAAGAACATGAGTGGTCTAGACATTAGATATGGGATGTTCCAGGGTCTGTCCTGACAAGACAAAGCCAGCAGGTTTTGGTCCTCACTTTATTCTATAAGGTTTGGGATGACCCCCAGGGTTGCAGATATGGCAAGAGGGAGGTCACGTCCAAAACTATTGCAGTCAGATCAAACTAAATCCCAACAACTATGAGCTGTTGACCTTAACTGAGTCCTCAGCAAAGGATTTTAAGCAGTGAGTGCCTACTCTTAAGATGTTTCACAGTTGACTATTTAATGAGTGGTGAGACATTTGAGTACAGCAGTAGGATAATATGTCTGAAATGCCTCTTTATCTAATGCTGTTGCAAACTGATGGAACCACTTCACCCCTCCTTCACTAATTTTTCATATTCTGTTAAATTTTTGAGTGCCTAGATTTCAGTCTCCTATCATTGGGCACCTCACAGAAGGATGATAGTTGGGGCAAGAGGACTTGAAATATACCGTGGACCACCCAAACTGTTAAGATTCCTCAATAAAATGTTGTTCAGGGAAAAGGAACCTCATTGAGCTTAGGGGGGTTCCCTCCAGCTTTCCAGAGCTGTGATTGCAGGGAAGTGAGGCATCTCATGTGTGTGTCTGTCAGCCTCCCTTCCTTTGGAAAAATGTTGCTCCCTCCATGTTTGTGGAGCAGGGACCCTATTTGATCTGACTTTAGGGTGGGCACATGACCCCATACTGGGCAGTCTTAGTAGCCTATTATTCTGACCACAGTGATTGGTTCAATACATGGACATATGGCTCCTGCAAGGCCACCAGAGATCTTCCTTGAGATTTGGTATGTGGGAACTTAGTTCTCTCTCTTCTTTTAGGATCAAGAGCTGTGAGGACAGTGTGGGTTTGGGGTTATGGACAGACATCTTGCTGGCAACTGGAGAGAGAAACTGAGAATTACACCCTGCAGAGGTGAATGAAAAGATAGCAGAGAGAGAGAAAGAAAAGGTATCAAAAACTGGGCCCAAGGTATCAAAAACTGGGCCCAAGGTATCAAAAACTGGGCCCAAGATCATACAAGATGTACATAGCAGACTTGTCACCTGACACATTACTGTTTTTGCTTAAGTGTTAGAGTTAGACTTCTATCTCTTGCAATCAATAGATCTTGATTAGCACATCTTCAAAAATATATATTTTGTTTACACCTAATCTTGCTGGAAAAACTAGATACAAATTAATCAGGCCTTCCCATATACCACAGAACATGGGCATTTCTCATGTAGCACAATTAGGTAATTTTTCTGAACTCATCCACATGTATAGCAGAAGACTTTCAATTCTACAAGTACAGAATATCACCCAGAAGAAAAGTCAAAGCATATGTTTGCATCTGTGATAAGAACAAACAGTGCTAAGAATGAGTTGCTTAATGGGAATTAATTTTCATTTTGAGTGTACTTTATCACAGCTTCATTACATAATTAGAGGTATTATTTTCAGACAACTCTCTGTTCTCATTCATAACAGGAAAAAAAGCCCTATTTTTCCTCAGGTTGAGAAAAAAACAGAAAGCTTTTTTTCCTCCTATTTCTTAGATTTTAAAAGTAGAGTCCTAAATTGAAGAGGTCAGTGACCTGTATTTGTTACTTATACAAAATGCTCCCACTTCTTCCTGAACCATCAAAGGACAAATCACTGTTGAAAATAGTGAGGTTGTTGCCAGGCCACTTAAGTTAATCCTGGAGATGAATCATTAAATTTAAACCCTAGGAAGGAAAGACTTAGAAGGAGAGGAGATGGGCCGGTGACCTCGTTTTCCATCCTCATCACTGCAGTCAAAAAGGAAAATCCAACTACATGGATAAATTGGAAACCCTAGGGATCCTAATTTCAGACCTCCATCTATCAAGGTCAAGAAACTGAATAATAAAATCCTTTAACTTCCCTAGTCTCTGCTCAAGGGTGAGACTGCCTAAGGGTTCTGGTGATAGTTCCACAAAAAAATTTTGGCTAGATGAAGCATCCAACAGCTGACTGTTTCAGTGATCTTTATTTATTTATTTATTTATTTTTATTTATTTATTTATTTTTTGACAGGCAGAGTGGACAGTGAGAGAGAGAGACAGAGAGAAAGGTCTTCCTTTGCCGTTGGTTCACCCTCCAATGGCTGCCGCGGCCAGCGCGCTGCGGCCGGCGCACCACGCTGATCCGATGGCAGGAGCCAGGTACTTCTCCTGGTCTCCCATGGGGTGCAGGGCCCAGGGACTTGGGCCATCCTCCACTGTACTCCCTGGGCCACAGCAGAGAGCTGGCCTGGAAGAGGGGCAACCAGGACAGAATCCGGCACCCCGACTGGGACTAGAACCTGGTGTGCCGGCGCCACAAGGCGGAGGATTAGCCTAGTGAGCCGAGGTGCCAGCCTCAGTGATCTTAACACGTGAAGACTTGAAATACCACTTAAGAAAAGTGCACCGAGTCTCTGGAGAAATCACTGCTATTTCATCTTGGAATCTTAACTTTATTTTTGCAAAGTCACGTTGGACTGGGAAACCCTGGAATTCTGTTTTGTAGAATAGTATTTATTTTTTTTTTCCTTTAGTCATTAAGTGAAAATGACTGAATATGATTTTATGGAGCTCTTGGGCAAGTGAGAAACTATTTGAGCTGGAAGAGAACTTAACCTATTCAACTTGTAGATGAACACAGTCATTCATGGCAGGTCTGAGACATGCTTCAGATCTCTTGGAGGTTGGAGAGTTGCTGAGGGGTGGCTCAGTCACCATGATTGTGCTGAAGTATTCTGTATTTGTAACAAATTCTGCCTGCCAACTGGCATCTGACATGCTCAAATTGTATGCCATGAACAGATGTTGTATGCAAAAAAGAATGTGCTAGACAATTGAATTTAGGAAATAGCATTTACTATAGAATTCTTTCAAGTATTTTAAAGACCCAGGTACATGGGTCAACATTTGGCACAATTGTTGAGACATCACTTGGAATGCTGACATCCCATATCAGAGTGCCTGGGTTGCTATCCCAGCTCCACCTACATTCCAGCTTCCTGCTGATATGCACCCAGGAAGATAGTAATAGTGGCTAGAGTTTTTCGGTCTCCCCTGACCATGTGGGACATCTCAGTTGAGTTCTTGGCTCCCAGCTTTGGGCGGTCCCAGGCCCAGCTGTTGTGGGTATTTGGGGAGTGAACCAGCAGATGGAACGTCTCTCCTATCTGTATCCCTTTCCCTTTCAAATAAAATGAAAATATATAAATGAAAAATTTAAAAGATCAAATATCCTACAATAAAAGAATTTACTTGTATTTATCAGAAAGCTTGCCCAAAATATTCGACCAAGGAAGCCTTGTTCTATGGAACACCCACCCACAGGAGTAGGCAAAGTTTTCCACGTGGGAAAGACTTGTATGTCTGCTCAGTACTGGCACTACCACACAAACAAGCTCCTGAGTACGTTCTAAACTTTGTTCTGGGGTTTATTGGGTCAGCTTAGCTCTTATTTAAAATACTGAGTTAAAAATAAACATTTTACTGAGGGAAAATTCCACACATATTGTTTCTGGTATTTTCACATCACAATACCAAAATGCCACAACTTAGGAAACACAGAAGTGCTGTAACTCAATGAAATTTAGCATGTGGCTTCCTGGAATCAAGTGATCTGACAATTAAATGTCTGAAGAAGCTTGAAACATGAACCCATGAGTCAAGATGACCAAGCTGGCTCTGCATGGGTGTGTCTCATGGAACAGGAGTTATTAGTAACCGTAAGTGTGCTTATTAGCCAATACTATTGCACATTATCCAGTGAAATTGCTAAATTTCTCCAGGGCTCCTTAATTCAAATGACTCCAGGCCGCATAAATGGGCAAGAATGCAACAGAGTTAGGCAGCAACAAGTTTCAATTGGTGAGCACCTGCCCCCTAAAATCAATGATAAAATTATACTATATCATCCAAACAAAATTCATCTGTAGGAATAGGGGTTAAACACATCAGTTAAATTGGGATACCCACGTGTGTTGTAGGGGTACCTGGTTTGAGTCCCAGCTACTCCATCTCTGATCCAGTTTCCTGCTGATGTATATCCTGGAAGGAAGCAATTGATGACTCAATTATTTGGGTTCCTATGACTCACATGGGAGACCAAGAGTGAGGTTCATGTTCCTGGCTTCATTCAGACCTAGCCATGGCTGTTGTAAGGCATGTTGGGAGTGAATCAATGGATGGCAGATCACTGTGTGTCCACTTCTCTATCAGTCTGACTGTCTCTCTCTGCCTTTCATATAAAAATGAAAGTAGGAAAAAATTAAATCATCCTTCAGAAAAAAATTAGTGAGCTGGATTAGTTATATGAGCTGACAATGTGCAACTCCTGTGTGGGCCCTAAAAGTGGTCCTAAAAGTGGAAGCAAGATTTAAGTGATAGTATTTAGAATGAGCCTAGAAAATAGTGGCATTCTGCTATCTAGTAAGATCAGGGAATAGAGTAACTGACTTATCAACATGATTTATGAATTGCAGTTACACTCCATGAGCTCTATTTTTACAAACAATATGTAGATTTTTCATTCCTGTGAAATTAGCAGGAAAGGAAATACATTCATCATTCATAATAGACTGATCATTCTCAATTCCTTTGATGGTTCAGAAGACTCTAGAGCTGTGCGGCTGTGCTTGTGGGGCAGCGCATTGTACCAAAGAAACTGAAAGAGGGTCATTTTTCATTTGACAGTACAAGTGCTGATAGGAAGTTTGCTACTTTTACATTAGACCTATAACATTTGTTGGTCATATCAAAATACTGTAACTTGAAAGATTGCTGAAAAGTGACTGAAAGACTGAAAATCATCGATCATATAGAAAATTAGAAAGGGATAGATTTGCTTGATTCGCAAGAATAAGCAGCTGCTACAGGAAAAGATTTTAAGGAGAGAGAAGGTTGTTACTGAAAGGTCATTTCTTTTTGGAGGAGGTGTTAAATTAGAATCAATCCCTGTCATCAGTAATAGTGGGCATGCATGCCTTACTAGGCACAAAAAGAACCATGATCCACGCATTCTTATTCAAGGACATTACTGAGAATTTTAGAACGCAGGAAAAATCCACTTGTGAGTTGTCTAGAGGCAATGATGCTTCTTCTTCCAGGAAAACTGCTACTGCGCCATACCTAAAGAAGCCATTAATCCTTACTTTCTCAGAAAAGGATTTCTAGGCCTCAGAGAGGGTAAGTGCCTTGTCCAAGGTGACATGGCTGAGCCAAGAAAAAAGGTCAAAATCTAAAGACTGTATGCTTTCCAACATACACTGTAACTAGATATGAATTTGAGGAAGTGGAGATACATAAAGAACAATTGGGTCTGGGGAGAAGGGGAGCTGGAATCTATAGAAATTATTGGACTGCATTTGGGAAGATAGAAACTTAGAAGAGCTTTGACGAAAAAAAAAAAGAGGGCTTTTAGAGGAGAGGAAACTGTAGATGAGAAAGGGCTGAATGCCAAACACTCCATCTGTGCTTTAAAACCAACTGATGACCGATATTTGTGACTCTGAGACAGTCTGTTGAGAACTTAGGTGGAAGAGTTTGTAGTAAGTGAATAGTGTCCCCCCAAAATATACCCAAGCCCTAACTCCTGGAACCTCAGAATATGATCTTATTTGGAATAAGGCTTTTGCAGATGTAATGAAGACAGGGATCTCCAGATGGCATTATTTTGGATTTGGGTGGGCCTTTAAAGCTGATGATGAGTGTCCTCACAAGAGATAGAAAAGAAGACAGAGTGACACCAAGGCTGGTGTTGGAATGATGAATTTACAAGTCAAGAAGCACCAAGGGTTGTCAGAGCCACCAAAAGCTAGCGGAGAAATATAGAATAGATTTTCCCTTAGAAGCTGCAGAAACAACCAAACTTGCTGATGCATTGATTTAGCTATTTGGCCTCCAGACTTGTGAGAGAATAAATTCCTGTTGTTTTAAGCTCCCAAGTTCTTAATTTTTATGACAGCCTTAGGTAACTGATACTGAGTGCCTGTCACATTTGTTTCTGTGAATTCACCTCCCAGAGCTCCCAGGTTTCTCCCAGGGGTTTATGCTATGTCGAGAGAGAGAGAGAGAGAGAGAGAGAGAGAGATGATCTGATAAGGGGAACTGGAACTGGATGCCCCAGCTTGGGAGCTGGGAATCTGTCCTTTAACATAACCTCTTAGGTGTAGGTTTTATCTTCTTTCTGGGGAACTGTTGAAACTGTTACAAAAAACAGACCTTTAGTTGGAATTCTTCATCTCATTTTGACTCTTTTTAAAATTCCTTCTGTGATCCAATATGAAATGATGCATTCTGTATCAGGTTCCTACAATATTAGTTACCATATTCAGCCTTTGGCCAGACTGAGAAATCTACATTTAAGAAATGTGATATGGGACGAGGGTAATGCAGCAGGTTAAGCCTCGACTTGGAACACTCACATCCCATATTGGAGTTTCTGGGATCCCATCCCACTTCTGCTTCCGATCCAACTTCTTTCTAATGCTTGGGAGGTGATAGACTGTGGCCCAAGTACTTGGATTCTTTTCATCACATGTGGGAGGCCTGGATGAAGTTCCTGGCTCCTAGTTTCATCTTGTCCTAGCCCCACTTCCTGGGGACATTTGGAGAGTGAACCAGCAGTTGGATGATCTCTCTCCCTCTCCCTCTCCCTCTCCCTCTCCCTCTCCCTCTCCCTCTCCCTCTCCCTCTCCCTCTCTCTGTCACTCTTTCAAATAATAAATAAATGTAAAAACAAACAAAAGAGTATGTACTAAGGAACAGGAGTCAGAGCAACTTCCTTATTGACCTCAGCCAGAGGACGTTGCAGACTTATCTTCTGATGTTAAAGAGTTAGTTATGATCAACGTAAAGGGTTAAAGTGCTGGCTTTTGGTATGGACTCATGATGCAATGCCTCTGTGGGCACCATCAGCAGTCCTGCTATGGAAACGAACTCCCAGAGCTCCTAGAAGATGCTCTGAGACATACTGTCAGTGTTGCCACAGATTCAAAATACACATCATGAGTGTAATGAGAACTGAACCAGTTTTTCCCAGCAGGTAAGACTACCCAGCCTGTGCTGCAGTAATGGACTCCTGTGCATGAGAGGAACTCAAATCCAATGCACCAAAATGAACAGGAGTAAAAATGAAGCATACTTACCATGTTAGATTCTGCACTGGGTGCTGTCCAAAATCACCTACCATCACCACACCATTTTATTTCTTCTTCCACTGTGCTCTAACAGGGTTTCAATGGGGTATCTCTGTAGTTCTGCAATGTCTATGGAAAACTCCCCATGACTTTGCCAGGAAGGGTGAAGAAACAAGGTTGTTCCCTCCTATATCAAGACTTAAAAATCACTATTTTCTCATTCACTCAAAGACTTCAGCTAATACATACGGATAACCTCTTCTTGCAATTTCTTTTAGGTATTAGAGAAATGGGCGTTATAATAACAGATGTTTCTCCTCCTGGAACTTACGGCTGTTAGGGAGATACTAACTGCAAGTGAATAAGTAAATACATAACCGTGCAGGTGGCAATAGGGCTATGAAGAATAAGCAGGCAGGGTAAGTGGGTATAGGGCATTGGTGTGTGGATTAGAGTTCTCAGGCTGCCATTGCAAATACTGGGAACCTCACAAAATGGACATTTATTTTCTCATAGTTCTGGAGTCCAAGATGGGGTGGTGACAGATTTTGGTTCATAGAAAGAGCTCTTTTCCTGACACAGACAGCTGCCTTCCTGCTGTGCTTTCACAAGGGTGGGGAGAACTGAGAGGAAGAGAGAGAGTGGTGTGCTCAGGTGTTTTAATAAGGACATTAAATCCTATCAAATTAGGACCTCAACCTTAAGCCCTCATTCAATCTTAATTACTTCCTTACTCCAAATATTAGGGGACTTCAAAAAGTCCATGGAAAATGAAATTAAGAGACAAATGTATTTTGGTGCATGAAAAATTGAAATCCATGCACAGTTTTTTCATGCTGCAATATGTGCCCATGAAGTTCTTGAAGAGCCTTGATGCAATTGCAGTGGGGGTTAGGGCTTCCACTAAAGAACATCTTTTTAAAAAAATGATTTATCTTATTCACTTGAAAGGCAGAATTACAGAAAAAGAGAGGTAGAGAAAGAGATTTTACATCTGTTTTTTCACTCCACAAATGGCCACAATAGCCAGTGCTGGGCCAGATAGAAACCAGGAGCCAGGAGCTTCATCTGATTCTCTCAAATGAGTGCAGGAGCTGAAGTGCTTGGGGCATGTTCCGCTGCTTTTCCAGGTGCATTAACAGGGAGATGAATCAAAAGTGGAGCAGCCGGGACTCAGACTGGCACTTGTATGGGATAGTGGTGCCTCAGGTGGCAGCTTTACCTGCTATACCACTACACCAATCGCACCACATAAGAATTTTGGAGGAACATGATTCACTCACAGTAGTGAGATGATGGTGGTTTCTCCTTTATGTAGCATGGTCAAGACAAGAAGACAAGACAAGAAGGTGCCTCATTGATGTTAGATCTGAAATGTGAAAGAACTGGGGGAAGGAACATTGTGAAAAACTGGAGAACGCTTTCTAGACAAAAGAGCAAAGACAAATTCCCTGAGACAAGAATGTGCTTGGGCAGACACAGCCAGTAGATTGGTGGGTGGAATGTAATAGACCAGGAAGGGAGGGCAAAAAAATTGATAAGAGATTGGTTCAGGAGAAGCTCTGGAGTTGGAGCAGGCTCTGTGTTCCTTTGTGGAAACTCCAAATTGTGAGGTGAGATGATCTGATCTATGTTTTGGAAGGTACCCGCTGGATTCAGGGAGCAAGGGCAGAAGCAAGGAGCGAGGTGCACTTCTCTCTTCATGTATATATATGAACCAAGAGCTGGTAACTTGATCGAGGTCTCCTACCTGGGTGGCAGAAACCCAACCCAACCGTTTGAACCATTACTGCTGCCCTTTCAAGTTCTGTATTAGCAGGAAGCTGGAGTCAAGAGTTGGAGCCAGGTATGCAACCCACATAGAATGATATGGGGCACTAGTATCTTAACTTCTAGGCTAAACACCCACACCTCTCTGCTTTGAACACACTCATGATAGGGGTGGGTATTCGACACAGTATTTGAGATGCAACTTGGGATGACTGCATCTCAATTGGAGTGCCTCGGTTTGAATCCTGGCTCTTCTTCCAATTCTATCTTCTTCCTAATGTGCACCCTGGAAGACAACAAATGATAGGTCAAGTAGTTGGTCTGAAGCCATCCATATGGCCCACGAACTCTTTTTTAAAAGATTTATTTATTTGAAAGGCAGAGCTACAGAGAAAGAGAGAGAGAGAGAGAGAGAGAGAGAGAGAGAGGTCTTCTATCCACTGGTTCACTCTCCAAATAGTGTCAAGGGCTGGAGCTGAGCCTATCTGACGCCAGGTGCCAGGAGCTTCCTCCAGGTCTCCTACTTGGGTACAAGGACCCAAGGACTTGGGCCATCTTCTACTGCTTTCCCAGGCCATAGCAGAGAACTAGATCGGAGTGCAGCTGCCAGGTCTCAAACCAGCACCCATATGGGATGCTGGCAATGCAGGTGGTGACTTTACCCCCCACAACACATTGCACGCCCCCCCCCCCCCCCCAAGAACTCTTGTATGGAGTTCTCAGCTCCTAGTTTGGGCCTGGTCCAGCCCTGGACCATTGTGAATACTTGGGGAGTGAGCCAAAGGGTGGGTGATCTCTCTCTGCCTACCAAATTAAATTTTTACTTATTATTTATTTATTTATTTATTTTTAAAGATTTGTTTTTATTTATTTGAAAGACAGAGTTACAGAGAGAAGTAGAGAGAGAGAGAGAGAGAGAGAGAGAGAAAGGTCTTCCATCTGCTGGTTCACTCCCCAGATGGCTGCAATGGCTGGAGCTGTGCCGAACCGAAGCCAGGAGCCAGGAGCTTCTTCCAAGTCTCCCACATGGGTACAGGGGCCCAAGGACTTGGGCCATCTTCTACTGCTTTCCCAGGCCATAGCAGAGAACTGGATTGGAAGAGGAGCAGCCAGGACTAGAACCAGCGCCCATATGGGATGCTGGCATTTCAGGCCAGGGAGTTAACCCTCTGTGCCACAGCGCCGGCCCCTAAAATTCTATTTTTTAAAGAAACGTCATTGGTACTTTACAATCCTAGCTAAGAATGAAAATCATGAAACTGATTTCTATTTTTCTATTCCTTATTCCTAGAATCTTTTTTTAATCATTTTTCTTCCTAGAAGATGCAATGACAGGTTCACAAGAATTGCTGATAGCATGCACACACAGAAGTCTTCCTTTGTTTCCTTCATCCCATTGTTGAAAGTCTACTTGATTATATTACTCATGGTTGTAGACTGCTGCCTCCTGGGTACCAGGGACCTTTATGAAAAATTCAATTACCTACTTCATTTTGAAAGCTGTCCAGACACCAACATAGTATAATTAACTTAGGGTTGTTTTTCTAATGTATATATATCACAAAAAATAGACAAGAATGATGTTTACATTAGCGATGTCTAAGATGATCCAAGGTTTAACTGTGCCTTCATGCCAAACTTGCTTCTGGATTATTCTGCCTCAGAATGGCTTTCCTGAGTGCTCTCTTCATGAGGGAAGACTTTCCCATGTAGCCGCAGGGATTAATAAATGGTGTGCGTCAGGCAGAAGCCTGAGGATGGTGAAGCGATTTTGCCCATTTGAGGGCAAAGTGTATGTTATAAGGAACAATGGCTTTCTGTGTTTCTCAGAATTGTGGAACCTGCTCCAACCAGAGTCCTTGCACACACTCCTTCCTTTGCTGAAAACGTTCTTCAGATCTCCAAAGTGCTTATTGGTTGTTATCATTCTTTGGGGGATGATCAGGTACTACTGCCTCAGAGAGACTGACCTTGACATTCATGTCTCAAGTGGTTTCCTGTCCCTTTCTATCACACTGCCTTATTTCATTTTCTTTTTAATGCTTATAATTTTTGAGGTTAGTATAAATTTTCTTCTATCACCTGAGACCCTTTATATTATTTTAAATAGCTGATTTAGGACAAAAGCTGAGGATGAATCCATTTTGGAGTAGGCATTTGGCATAAAGGTGGAGCATGGCTTGTGACACCTGCATTCCATGTTGGAGTACCTGGGTTTCAGTTCTAGCTCTGCTTCCTATTCCAGCTTTCTGCTAATGTACATTCTGGAAGGCAGAAGATGATGGCTTGAGTTTTTAGGCCCTTGCCAACCATGAGAGAGACCTGTATTCAGTTCTGGCTCCTGACTTTAGCTTGATCCAACCCTAAATATTGTGGGCTTTTGGGAAGGGAAGCAGCAGATGAGACATCTCTCCCAGTGTCTGTCTTTCAAGTAAAATGAAAATAAATAATAGATAATACATTTTAAAATACATTGTCAGATATACCTACATTTATCTGTTTATCTATAGCTATAGAAAGATTTAAAAAGTATAAATTTTTATTTTTATTTATGCAAAAGGCATAGAGATAGAGAAGGATACATACATACAGACTGACAGAGATCTTCATTATACTAGGTCATTCCCCAAATGCACATAACAGCCAGGGATGGGCCAGGCCAAAGCCAGGAGACTGGATCTCAATCAATTTCCTTGCTGATGGTAGAGACCCAAGTTCTTGAGCTATCACCTGCTGCCTCCCAGGAAGCTTGAATCAAAATTGGAGTCAGAGCTTGAATCTAGGCACTCCAATAGGAAATGCAGACGTCCTAAGCATGTTCTTAACTGCTGTGCCAAATGCCTGCAGAGGGAGAAAAGAGATTTATTGTAAGGAACTGGTCATGTGATTATGGAGGTCTGAAAATCCCAAGATCAAGTTTCCTTTTACTCAACCTTTTCATTCAGTCAATCCTGCAACCTCAGTGAATGAGACCCACTCACATAAAGAAGGGCAATTTTCTCAGTCTGTGGATTCAATTTCATCACTCCTAGAGTGACGTTTGACCTAATATCTGTAAACTCTGTGACCTAGTCAAGTTGACATAAAATTAACCATCACAAGTCTTCTTCTTGTCCACTTGACATCCATACAAATCTTCCTAAACTGTACTTAATCACCAAAGATAGTAACAAGGTCACACTTCTGCTAATGTGATACAACTATTCTGCTTGTAACAAAGATACACCAACTTCTGCTGCATTAGAAATGTAAAGTCCTTGAGTAATGTTTACTCTTCTACTTGATATCCTATAATTTAAATATGGGATAAATATGATGTAGAATCTCAATATTTTAAATCTAGATATAAAGTCAAATCCAATACATCTTTTGTTACATGAAAAGAGAGTAAGAGAGGGATGAAAACAAAGATGTATGTTTAATACAGACACTCATATAAATGCTTAATATGCACACATGAGCACGTGATCATGTCCATAGTAAAATAAGAAGGAAGGAGGGAGCATTCAGCCTAGCAGTTAAAATGCCCATGTCCTACATGGAAGTGCCTGGGTTTGATTCCCAAGTTTCTTCTCTGAACTCCAGTTGCCCACCAATGCAATGGTGGCAAAGGCAACGGTGATGACTCAAATGATTAGATTTCTGCCGCACATATGGGAGATATAATTTCTCAGCTCCAGGCTTCATTAACTGTCAGCATTTGGAGACAGTGAGTGAAATACTTTCTCCCTCTCTCTCTCTCTCCCTCTCTCTTTGTTTCTCCTATTTCTCTCTCTCCCCCTAAAATAAATAAAACATAATAAGAATTTAAATTATAATTAGGAGGAAGTACTCATGACACTTTCAGTCTTTCAGTCTTCATTCCTGTAAGTGCTCATGTGACCATAGATGGTATTTAAAAGTACCTTCTACTACCTTCCTTCACTACTCAGTCTATATGCTCATTGCCTCAGCTGCTGTGGTCTTTACCTGGTGAATGATTCAAACAATCATTGCTGAAGGATCTGGGTCATTAATAGTCCTGCTTGAATTGGGTTGTAATTTTCTGTTGACCTTAATCACATAGCTTGGTAATACTAAGGAACTCCCTAAGGGACCTCCTGCATTTCAGACACACTCTTCCTCATCTCCATGGTGGAGTAGTGGTCAAATTTCCCCTTGGAAATCAGAATCAGTCACCTCATCCAGCACAATAACTCTTTTCTTTGCTTGTTGCTTCAGAGGTGTGAGGAGCCCAAAGTGGCCAGGCAGTAAGTAGTCTTCCCTTCCCATTCAATGGAATCATTGTGTTCTGGTGGAAGCGTTACTCACTCCAGATGCAAGACAGAGAGAGGCAGCAGAGCATAAAGTTGCAAGAAGAGGAAGCAGAAATTTTGCTAGTGGCTCACTAGAGATAATAGTGAATAGTGACTTTTCTTTTTCCACTCTTTTTTTCCTAAATATGTTATTTATTTATTTGAGAGGTAGAGTTACAGACAGAGAGAAAGGTCTTCCTTCGGTCAGTTCACTCTCCAAATGGCCACAATGACCAGAGCCAGGAGCTACTTCAGGGTCTCCCACGTGGATGCAGGGGCCTAAGTACTTGGGCCATCTTCTACTGCTTTCCAAAGCCATAGCAGAGAGCTGGATTGGAAGAGGAGCAGCCAGGACTAGAACCAGTGCCCATATGGGATACCGGTGCCGCAGGTGGAGGATTAACCTACTATGCCACGGCGCCAGCCCCTTCTTTTTGCACTCTTGATTTGTGGACCTGTGAATCCTGGTTATTAGAGAAACAGCACCATATGTTGGACACAGATTCAGAGCATAGACAGTCTTCTAGAGAACTTTGCCCCAGAACTGCAAGGTATTGTCAACTAGTGAGTATCTTTTTTTTTCTTTTCTTTTCTTTTTTTTTTTTTTTTTTTTTTTTTTTTTTTTTTTTGTGCATGCAGAGTTAGATAGAGAAAGAGACAGAAAGAAAGGTCTTCCTTCCATTGTTTCACCCCCCAAATGGCTTCTACAGCCGGCACGCTGCGCCCATCCGAAGCCAGGAGCCAGGTGCTTCCTCCTGGTCTCCCATGTGGGTGCAGGGCCCAAGTACTTGGGCCATCCTCCACTGCCTTCCCGGGCCACTGCAGAGGGCTGGACTGGAAGAGGAGCAACTGGGACAGAATCCAGCACCCCAACTGGGACTAGAATCCAGGGTGCTGGCACCGCAGGTAGAGGATTAGCCAAGTGAGCTGCGATGCTGGCCATCAACTAGTGAGTATTGCAACAGAGCCTTCAAAAGACAATCCCAGCCATCCAGATGCTTCAGGATGGGGGGAGGGGCATGGTAAGACTATTAAATTGAATTAGAATGGGCCCATTACTGCATTTTATTTTCTGTGAGATTAGTTCCTTGATCAGGAACAATGCTATGTGGAATACCACCATAGTAGATAAGTCCATAGATGGTGGTTTTGGCAGAAGCATTGCGTGCAGGGAAGGGCAAATCTATATCCACAGTTAATGTTTTTTCCAGTAAGAATAAAATACTCTCTAAAATGATGGAAGTAGTCCAATGTAATCAGTCTGCCTCCAGGTATCTGGCTGATCACCCTGGGGAATGGTGCCACAACAGGTACTCAATGTTGGTTTCTTCTGCTGGCAGATTAGATGGTGAGCCATGACTATATCCAGGTCAGTCTTGGTGAATGGAAGTCCACGTTGCTGACACCACGCATGATCTCCATCCCTGCCAGCATGCTCTCTTTTTTCCTGAATCTACTAGAAATGATAGAAGTGACTGGGAAAAGAAGCTGATTGATTCTCACACAATGAGTCACCTTAGCCACTTGACGATTAAAATTTTCCTCTGTGAAATAACTCTGGTAAATATTCACATAAGACACAGATATTTTCAATTTTTTAACCAGTCAGAGAGATGTATTCACATATCTCTTCCCAAAATTTCCTTGTCACTAATTTTTTAATAAGGTTCCAAGTTGTTGACCATCCAGCTAAACCACTGACCACAGCCTATGAATCAGTATTTAACTAAATTCACTTCTAAGTAAAGTGAAGAACGAGATCCCTGCTCACAGTTCATACCACCAGAAGGACTTCCCTTCACCATCGCCCTAAGAGATGTCCCAGAAAGGAACTGTAGTTCTGCAGCTGCCCACTTTCAGGAAGTGCCTATAAATCATGCAGAGTCCTCTATAAACCAGTCCCAAGTCTTCCCTCTTTCTGTCAGATGATTGTAGAGAAAACCCATTTTGGTGCAGGGTAAGAAAGAGAAGGCTGTGTAGACAGAGTGGGATTGTGGACATTTGGGTCTCTACTTCATGTAATGTATTTATATCTTCAGAGCCTTCTCAGGCCAATTTCTTATATACCACTCTAATTAATGATGGATTATTTCTGTGAAAGCTCAACTTTAGGGCTTGATGGGCCCAACAACACCCAGTTCAGGATGGGTAGCTCAGGTCATATGGTAACTTGATGACCCATGATTGAGCATTTAGTCTCTACAAGGGAGTTAGTTATCCACCGAGCATGATAGAGATTAGTTCCCAAATTATAAAGGCCAGGGCTATTTATTTATTTATTTTTTATTTTTTTTTATCTTTTATTTAATGAATATAAATTTCCAAAGTACGACTCATGGGTTACAATGGCCCCCCCCCCATACCGTCCCTCCCACCCACAACCCTCCCCTTTCCCACTCCCTCTCCCCTTCCATTCACATCAAGATTCATTTTCGATTATCTTAATATACAGAAGATCAGCTTAGTATACCTTAAGTAAGGCTTTCAACAGTTTGCTCCCACACAGAAACATAAAGTGAAAAATAATAGATGATTTGATTTTTTTTTAATGATGATGAAATCAGATCAGACCTATTGTCATGTTTAATCCCAGTGAGAGTCAAGTTGGGAATTGATAATTTCTTTTTTTTTTTTTTTTTTTTTTTACAGAAGATCAGTTTAGTGTACATTAAGTAAAGATTTCAATCGTTTGCACCCCCATAGAAACACAAAGTGAAATATACTGTTTGAGTACTCGTTATAGCATTAAGCCTCAATACACAGCACATTAAGGACAGAGATCCTACATGAGGAGTAAGTGCACAGTGACTCCTGTTGTTGACTTTACAAATTGACACTCCTGTTTATGGCATCAGTAATCTCCCTATGCACCAGTCATGAGTATCCAAGGCTATGGAAGCCCCTTGAGTTCTCCGACTCTTATCTTCTTTAGACACGGTCATAGTCAAAGTGGAGGTTCTCTCCTCCTTTCAGAGAAAGGCACCTCCCTCTTTGAAGACCTGTTCTTTCCACTGGGATCTCACTCACAGAGATCTTTTGCCAGAGTGTCTTGGCTTTCCATGCCTGAAATACTCGCATGGGCTTTTCAGCCAGATCCGAGTGCCTTTAGGGCTGATTCTGAGGCCAGAGTGCTATTTAGGACATCTGCCATTCTATGAGTCTGCTGAGTATCTCACTTCCCATGTTGGATCACTCTCGGCCAGGGCTATTTATAAAACCTGTCAAAAGCTCCAAACAGTATTGTTATCTGTTACTGCCACTTCAAACATCATTGGATCTGCATGATCCTACGCCCAAGTGACGGAGCACAGCAACTGCACAGCATTCTGGACTAATTACAGAGCCTCTTCTTGTTCTGAGTTCCAGTTGGCATCTTTTCTGGTCACTTAGTAAGTGGGTCAGAGTAACACACCAGCACGAGGAATATGTGGCCTCCAAAATCCAATGATACCAACTAGGCGTTGTTCTTCTAGCTGGGAAAATATTCAATAACACACTCTTAACCTTAGAAGTATGGATATGCTCTATACTACTAGACCACCAGAAAGTTCACTGAGGCAGAGGGACCCTGAAATTTGCCTGATTTGTTTCCAATTCACTGACATGCAAATACCTTACTAAAAATTGTAGTGTAGTGGCTTTTTCTTGTTCACTGGGTCCAATCAACATAATGTCATGAGTTGCTTCTGATGGATCTTATTGTTAAGGGTGGAGAGAAAGGCATTTGACATATCAATGACTGCATACCAGGGTCCCAAGGATGTGTTAATTTGCTCAAGCAATTAAACTACCTCTAATGTAGGAGCTGGTGGAGTCATTGTCCACTCTTAATCCACTGTCATTCTCTATGATTCAGCTGTCTTCTCCACTAGAGAATAAATAAGTGAATTGAATGGGAATGTGATGGAAATCACTGCCTACATCCGTCAACTCCTTGATAGTGGTACTATCTCTGGCAATATTATGGTTTACCACTTTCCTACTTGAATACAGTTTAAGTGGCTTCTGCTTGGTCTTTCCCACCATAATATTTGTCACTCTACAGGCCAGTAAGCCAAGGTAGTGATCCTGCCAGCTGCTGGGTATATGTGTTCTAATTATGCATTCTTGAACTTGGAAAATAACCCAGTGGGTGGGGTCAATCATTCATTGGACTCCCTGTGAGATGGACGTAAGCTATGACTCCACTGATCACCTGATATCCATGAGCTCCTCTTCTACCTGGTGTACCACAGTGGTGGACCATGGTGACATTTTGAGTCTCCCAGAATTGGTGTCAGTTCTGAGCGAGTGTCTAGTAGTCTCTGAAAGTTTTGATTACTTCATTTTCTTCAGTGCATAGTTATCCTAGTAAGACGTCATAGATTCTTTGGAAAAGACATGGGAGAAAAATTAAGAGTAAATATTTTGGCAGTGTATTGGAATTTCTTTCCTCAAGGACACTTGGCCTCCCTGTTATTAAAAGGGTTCTGGGTCTGTAACTTCACTCAATCTGGGAATTAACTGAGGGAACAAGCTCTCTGCTTTTAAAAGTTCAAGTTAGATTGTTTATCACTTAACATATAACTTTTCTACTTAACCTATAACTTTTCAAGTAAGAATTTAGAAGTTTTCCTCCTTCAGTTCCATGACTATCATGATCACATAATCAAGATCGTAGATGCACACATCTCAGACCATTCTGATTCTTCTTTGATTCTTTGTCCATTTTGGTAATGCCACACTTACCTTACCTTTGTTGGTTAAGTGCCACTACTTGGCCCCTGCTACCTGGGATTCAACGACTTCCATTCCTTTCAGGATTCCCAATTTCCTGACCTTAGTTCCCTGGCCTACAGGGAAGAGCATTACCAGAGTTCTTCCAGGATTCCAGGGAATCCCCTCACACATTTGTTTCTTACAGTTGTAAGTTATCTAGTGGACTTTTCCAGGGTGAGGGAGCTGGTTTTAAGTAATAAATCCATACTAATATTCCTGTCTCCCTAAGCCTGTGAATACTTTACAGTATTCCAAGGAGGGTAACTTGCTTACCATGAGCCACCTTTTCATCCATGTGTCAGTCAACCAACCAAACTTCTGGATTCCTTTGTAGCTTCCTGGGATGCAACATTCAATGTTTAGTGAGTCTATCAATAAATTCGGTCCCATCTCACTTTATGTTCTTCCCATTATCCCACAGCCTTTAATAAATCCATTTCCATAGCTATTCCCTGTATTTGTGCTTCTATAAATCAGAAATTTCAAATAGTTCTTTTGAAGCCTAGAACACGTAGTCCTGGATCACATTTTGTTCCTCACCTTTAGAGACTTGAGTCTGGGAGTAGGTCTAGAAACAAGGGTGGTGGTTTGGGTCCCAAGGAGAGGCAGTGCTGTCCTACATAGCAACTTCCTCAGATCAGGCAAGGATCTGACAAGGATGAAGAAGCCACTACCTTTGGCAAAGAAGCTCATCAGAACTAAGGGTGCAGTGCCCCCAGCTTTATTAGAGTCTTTCCACACATCTTTCCTTTCTTTTTTTTTTTAATTATTTATTTGCAAGGCAAAGTTACAGAGAGAGAGGGAGAGACGGAAAGAGATCTTCCATTGACTGGTTCACTTCTCAAATAGCTTCAAGGATTAGAACTCAGCTGAAAGCAGAAGACTTGAGCCTCTTCCAGGTCTCCTCTATGTGTGCAGGGGCCCAAGTACGTGAGCCATTTTCTGCTGCTTTCCCAGGTGCACCAGCAGGGAACCGGACTGGAAGTGGAACAGCTGGGACTGGAATCTGCACTCCCATGGGATACCAGCATCACAGGCAACCTTTACCTGCTGTGTCACGATACCAGCCTCTCCACACATCCTCTTTCCTACTTTCAAGATCCCATTCTTTCTGCATCATCATCCTCATTTATGTAATAGATACCCTTCAAAGTTGGGAGTTCCATTTTCATTGCAATTCATCCTCTAATACGGTGAGAGTCTGCATTTGATTTTCAGCAATTTTAGCTCTGTGACTGTAGGGGATAAGTGTCTCCTACGGGCACATATAGAAATTTCCAGGTCATTTATGTGGCACTTTTTTTTGGGAATTTGAATCTCTGAACTCACCCTTTTCCTATACTACTTTCCTCAGTGATATTGGGATCAACACGCCAATATCATTTAATTCATTAGTTTGTCAAAAATGTTCCCAAGTATCACATACATAGTCACCCAGATCCTTTCTTCTTATAAATGGTTGATTTTGAGTTTTAATGATGATGTTTTGCATATTTCTATTTCCAGATCAGGTCATGGATAATCAGATCCTGGGAAGCAGTGGTGATGGCTCGAGTAGTTTAATTCATGTCATATGCATGGAACATCTGGATTGAGTTACTGGTTCCTGACTTAGGCCTTGGCCCAGTGACACTTAAAATAATTAGGGTTGGCACTGTGGCACAGCAGGTAAAGCTACTGCCTACAGTGCCGACTTTCCATATGGGTCCTGGCTTTTAGTCATGGCTGCTCCACTTCGGATCCAGCTCCCTGCTAATGGGCCTGGGAAGGCAGCAGAGGATGGCCCAAGTACTTGGCCCCCTGCACCCATGTGGGAGACCCAGAAGAACCTTCAGGCCCCTGGCTTCCAGCTCCAGCTGTTGTGACTATCTGGGGAGTGAACCAGCAGATGGAAGATTTCTCTCTCTCTCTCTCTCTCTCTCTTTCAAATAAATCCTTTTTAAAAAAAAAAAAAATTAGTCATCCGGTGTGGTAGACAGAATTTGAATGCAGGCCAAGATTGCTAGTCTCATGTTCTATACACCATCATTTCCTTTCACTGTGGGTAAAGCCTGTGAATTCAACAGGTGTCACTCCCGAATTGATGTTCCTAAAAAAATTGATTTTGAATTAATCCAGTGAGAAACTACCCAAGCTGGACTGACCTGATCAGAGGAACACTTAAAGGATAAAGAGTGAGGAGGCTGTGGTACTGCTGGTCTGACAGTGGGAGATGTGGCAAAGAACCACTAGCGGCTTCTGACAGCTGAGAGCACCAGCAGGTAGTCTGACAACCACAAGAGATGAGTTCTACGAAAGCCAGCAAGTTTGGAGGAGGGTTCCAAGACAACACTCCTGGTTCCATTGACATCTCAAAAAATGCTTTCATGTGAAACTCCCAACCCACAGAAACTGTGAAGTGATAAGTTTGGATTGTTTTAAGCCACTAACTTTATGGTAATTTGTCATACATCACTAGAAAATCAATACAGTAGTAACTTACTCAGAAAAACTTTCAGAGGATTATAAAAGGATTTATTATGTTAAATATAAGGGCTTATTTTTATTTAACAAATATAACCTTTTTTTTTAAATTTTATTTTATCTTTGACAGGCAGAGTGGACAGTGAGAGAGAGACAGAGAGAAAGGTCTTCCTTTTGCTGTTGGTTCACCCTCCAATGGCTGCCGTGGCCAGCACGCTGCGGCCGGAGCACCGCGCTGATCCGAAGGCAGGAGTCAGGTGCTTCTCCTGGTCTCCCATGTGGGTGCAGGGCCCAAGGACTTGGGCCATCCTCCACTGCACTCCCGGGCCACAGCAGAGAGCTGGCCTGGAAGAGGGGCAACCGGGACAGAATCTGGCGCCCCGACCGGGACTAGAACCCGGTGTGCCAGCACCGCAAGGCAGAGGATTAGCCTAGTGAGCCATGGCGCCGGCCTACAAATATAAGCTTTTTGATACACACTTAAAAAAGTATTGGACATCATGATACAGCCAGTTAAGCCAGTGCTTAGAACCCCTGCATCCCATATCAGAACGCCTGGAATCAGGTCCAGAACCTGCTTCTGATTCAGTTCTTGCTAATGTGTATTCTGGGAGGCAGCAGTTAATGCCCCGATTTCTGCCACTCATGTGGGAGGCCCAGGCAGAGTTCCTGACTTCTAACATTCTGGCCCAGCCCTGCCTAGTGTAGGCATTTGGGGGAGCAAACCAGAAGATGGAAGATCTCTGTCACTCTGTTTTTTAAATAAGTAAATAAATAAATATTTTGAATTTAAAAAGTTATTTGAAAGGCAGATTCTCTCTCTCTCACTCTCTTTCTCTCTCTTCCTCCCCCCACCATGCTCTACCTTTTAAATAAATAAATAAATCTAAAAAAAACAGGGAAGAACAAGTAGGCCTGTAGTCAATAAAAGCATGTGCATATACAGATATTGCACCTAATAACAATGTTGGGAAAACTGGATAAATATCTGGGGCTAAAATTAAGTTTGTAATCTCACTTTATGGCTGTGGAAAAAATGTTAAAAATTTAAATCAAAGAAATGAAATTATGAAAGTACTGGAGACAGAGAAAGATTCATAAGTGAAAATATGGCAATATATCACGATTCTTAATAAAATTCATTTTCTGAGGTCCAGAAACTCCTCCTTCAGGTAGAATGGTCTAATCACATTAGACAAAATATTTTTACTAAAGTATTTACATACAAAACTTCTACTAACTTATACTCTAATGTTAAGTGAAAAAGCAAGGAAAAAATTGTAAAGTCACCACAAGGAATAAATATTAGAGTTTCATGGGGTGTGGATTTCAGGACCAAAATTTGCTATTAGCCAATGCTCATCCTCTCATGTACTTAGACCATCTCTGCATTACTTAGATTGCCTAATAAGACGTAACTGTGTGAACAGTTGTTGTACTATATTATTTAGCTAATGAAGACTTTAAAAAGTCTGTGTACTTCATACACAGACACAATTTTTTTCCAGGTATCTTGATTTTGTGATTAGTTGAATCTGTGGCTGCAAAATCCATAGATACAGAATGTTAACTCTACTTAAATATTAGAAAATACTTAAATATATAGAAAATGCAGGAAACATATGTAAAAAGAAAAATAAGAGAAAATGTAAATTATTCATAATCTTACTACTCAGGTTCAACCACTGTTAAGTGTTGAATTATATTTTTGGACTTTTCTCAGTGCATGGATATTTAAGTATAACTTTTAAATGAATTTCTGTAATAATGCTTTATGACTTATTTTATTGTAAGTTCTTGCCTTACAAAATAATGCATGAGAAAATATTTTTAGAAATAAATTTTAGTATACAAATTTGACTATGTGCACAGTGTTTTATTTTATGCAAGTAACAGTCATTCCCATTTTATCTGTTTTTTTTTTTCCCTTTTTCTTTTGCGCTAATTTCAATACGGTGAAGATCAATCTTGGCAGGCACCACGGCTCATTTGGCTAATCCTCCGCCTGCAGTGCCGGCACCCGGGGTTCTAGTCCCAGTCAGGGTGCCAGATTCTGTCCCGGTTGCTCCTCTTCCAGTCCAGCTCTCTGCTGTGGCCTGGGAAGGCAGTGGAGGATGGCCCAAGTGCTTGGGCCCTGCACCCCATGGGAGACCAGGAGAAGCACCTGGCTCCTGCCATCGGATCGACGCAACGCACAGGCCGTAGTGGCCATTTGGGGCGTGAACCAACCAAAGGAAGATCTTTCTCTCTGTCTCTCTCTCTCTCTCTCACTCTCTCACTGTCTAACTCTGCCTGTCCAAAAAAAAAAAAAAAAAAAAAAGATCAACCTGGTAACTAATGTACATCCTTATATCCTTAAAAATTGCTTTAAGGGTGTTTATAATCCAAAAAAATTATAGATGTTTTGATTTATAATTAATATAAAATTATAAACATGAATATGAAATGACCTCTAAGATGGTATAAAATTTAATAAGCAAGTCGTTTTAATTTTTAATTTCTAAATTTATGAAACAGAATAAAATTTTCAAAGCAATAAATGTTTGCACTCAGAAAGTCGAATCTCCCAGAAGGGTTTCTAGGAAAAGCAGTTCTATGAAGCATGCTGATTGTATAATTTAGGGCTAAAGAGTGGCGAACCATCTTTCATGTACTGGAAATCCTAATGTTAGAATTTGAAGCTCATTTTGGGGGGATACCACTTCCTGCAATAAGGGCCTTAGTTCTTCTGAAGTTTTCATTCAGTTTTTAAGAAAAGAGCTCTCCTTACTGGAAGAGTAAAGACCTATATGTTGGCTATGTATTGCTTCTAAGATGAAAGTTGGCTTACTAATATCTATAGATTTCAATTGTGCCGCATCCCGTGTTTAGCTTTATGATCACCTTGACTCTGTGTACCTGGCATCTTCAAGTTCAAGCATCCTTGGGGTTCCTTAGAGCAGATCATCCCCCTTCACCGCTGGCCACCCTTCTGAATCTAATTTGTTCCACAGCTGCTCTTGAGTCATTCACAACTGTATCTGCTTTCCACTTTTCTACTAATCAACTGACATCTTGGATTTATTGATGTCCTTGCTCTTTCTTCTTGGTTGTGAGTTTGTATCTTTTATTATTAGCACCTTGAAATAGATATAAAGGGAAGCATGGGAGGGAGAGTGGATAGAAGCACCTGTCTAATACATTACTTCAAAATGAAAGAAACCAAATTATTTTCATTGTGCTTGATGATTGATTTTAGCACATGCAAATTTATATCACTGGAATCAATGTCTTCATATGTAATATGGCATAATAAAATATATCCTTTCTACTGTTTAGGTGGGGTCAAAGGAAATTCTCATATTCATGCAAAAGAGCTTCACAAAGCACCACATCTAGACACAATCAGAGTTGCTTTCATTCTCTCTGTCTTCTCTGATTTGAGATATGGCTATTGCATCCCATCACCTCGTTCATTAAAGAGATTTCTCAAAGAATATAGGCCCTTTATCTTTTAAACTAATTATATGAAAAACAAAACAAATAAGATTTATTAATGGTCAAGCAAATTTGTTCAAAATGAAGTTGCTTTTTGAATAATTTTTTATTATGCCATATTCTTTTTATTGTTTCAAGTTGTCATAGGTCTTAAACAAAATATTTTAATAGGCAGTAATATACCAGGGTACTTTCTCCCTGACAAATAAAAGTATTAGATGATAAAAAGAGAATAAATGTACTTGTGAAACCTTTAACTAATGTGCTAATTGAAAAAGTAGTTCATTGTCAGATTGTAAGGTCATTGTGGTAGGTCATTCATCATCATCCAAAGGAAAAAAAATGTGAGATTGCTCAAGCAACCAGATTTCTAATGTTCTTACTAGATGCCCCTTTCCTGTAGTGCCTTCCCTTAGGCATCCTAGTTGACTTAAAGGCAAATTAGAAATGATTAATATAAGTAAGCTCTTATTCTCTCTCATTTACTGGGGTGACTCAGCACAGTTTGCCTTTTGGTGATTAGTAACTAGCTAAGACAGATTGCCTGTGGACTTGCACAGGATTTCCTGTCCAGTCATCAAGCTATTATCTGGCTTCATTAGCATTAGGCATTAAACATTAATGATAAAATATAGCATTGCTATTGGGCAAGGGATTTGAAGGAATGAAGAACATGTCTGTTGCTAGAAAATAAAGAATTTGGCACTCATTTCCAGTCCCCCAAGTTACGCTACTTGAAAATCATTATCGTATGCCCACTACTTTAAGAATAACAAAAATAGGAGCCATTATTTATTTTATATATCAATGCTTCCCTCCAGTTGTGAGGATGAGTAAAAAAACACAGAGGAGGTTAGAGAGTTGGTGAGGATAATAGATAGTGCATGAGGGCTAGTGATTATTTATATCACCCCCAACACTATACCTCTCCAGAAAGTCATAATCTTTTGTGATTCTTGACAGCTTTTTTGAGCTATTAAAAATCAATGCAAGATTTTCCAAGTTTTCTTTTCACTTATATTCATTAATGAGAAGGAACAGCCAAACACCAAGGATTTATAGAGGATGACATTCGACATCTTATCTCTGTATTCCAAGAAAGTCTAAAAAATCTTCCAGGTTAATGTGTCCTGAGCATACCTGATTACAGCGATCATGTTAGGTGTGTACTAGCTAGCCACTCCAAAACTCAGTTACTTAACACAGCTTTCTGTCATTGCCTACAAATCTGTGAGCCAACTGTGTGGTTCTGCTTACTGAGTAATTCTGTCAATCATCTTGACCGACCTTGGCTAGTCTCATGGTGCATCTGCAGTCAGCTCTCAGGTAGATTCACATGTCTTGGCCATATGTCTGATGGTTGGCTGGCTGTCAGTTGAGGTGACAAGAGTGATAGAAGCCACATGTCTCTAATAATCTGCCTGGTTAGGTTAGGTTTGCTCATACGGTGGCAGCCAACAAGAGGGCAAGTGGAAGCCAGCAAGGCCTCTGAAGATTTTGGCCCACACTGGCCTGGTGTTACTTCTTCGTATCTTGCTCAAAGCAACTCAGAAGAGCAGTTCAGATTCAAGCTTGAAGAATCAGACTTCACATTTTCATGAGAAGATCTGCAATGACACATTGCAAACACCAAAGATAGAGGGAAGAACAGAGAATCTTGTTTATCTTTGCAAAAATTCCACCTCGGGGTACATTTGTGTTTTAAGATTTATTTTATTTATTTGAAGTGTAGAGTCAGAGAGAAAGAGAGAGAAAGAAAGAATCTTCCACCTGTCGCTCCCCCTCTTCGCGGAGGAACGACACAGGACCCTGCGCTGTTCTTTCGTCTGCTCGGCCCTCCCCGGGTTTGCTGCTGGTTCTTCCCGGGTTGGCTACTATCCCTTCCACCTCCGTGGAAGGGCAGTTCCCCCTGGCCACATTCCCCACTTCCGCAGGGGAGCGGCACACCGCCGGCCGGCTTTCTCGGGGGCTGCACAGGTGTTCCCTTAGATGTTCCTGGTGCATGCAGTCTCTCTCCTCCTTTATAGTCCTCCTCCGCCAATCCTAACTCGGCTGCCCACACGCCGAGTACGCTGCTCTCCTCCAATCAGGAGCAAGTCCTACAGTTAATTGGTTGAACTGGAGGCAGCTGTGCGGAAGCTGTTTACTTCTCTCCCAGCGCCATATTGTGGGAGAGCAGATGCATAGAATAAGTCTTAATTCCAGTAACTCAGTCCAGTCCGGTTTGCTCCCCACATCCACCCACTATTTCCTTCCCCAAATGGCTGCAACAGCCAGGGCTGGACCAGGCAGAAGCCAGGAGCCAGGAGCTTCGTCTGGGTCTCCCATGTAGGTGGCAAGGGCACAAGCACTCGGGCCATTTTTCTGCTGCTTTCCTAAGCTCATCAGCAGGGAGCTGGATCAGAAATGGAGCAATTAGGACTAGAACTGGTGCTCATATGAGATACCTGTGTTGCAGGCAGCAGCTTAACCTACTGGTCTTAGGTACATGTTTAAAAATATACATTCCTGGGCTGTTTCTCTCAATGCTTTTTTCATGTTCCTCTTAAGACCAATCAAACAAGCTTATCAAGCCTATCCAATTCCTCCCCTATAGAGAGTTCTCATGTGACCTAGAGAACTTTCTAGTCTGTTTTCATCATAACCTCCTCCCTCTCTGAGATGGAAGAAATAGGTAAAGAACTCTCAAAATACAATTTTCTGTAAAACAGGGTAAAATAGGCTGATTTTGTGTTCTTTTTGGAAACATGGGCCAATAACATACTACAGGGGTAGATCCAAGCTCCATGGCATTTGGCATCAGTGTTACTAGCCATTAAGCCCTAAAAAAATTAATATTATTGAAACTTTAAACAAGTATCAATAAATTTATTTCCTCAACAAACATTGAGTATATATTATGTACCAGACCCTGCAGATATAAAGATATTAGACACAGTCTTTTTTGCTTAAACACTAGATTTACTAGACAAAAGAGGACTTCATTATCAGAAAACTATCCAAGAATAATTTGGCATTAGTGATACCAAGCAAATAATATACTTGATTACATATGCAATGGATCTGAACCTGGGCCAAAGCCTTCATCTTCAAAATCCAGGTAACTTTTGTATTATATGTATGCTACGGCTTGTACGTAATTTAAATGTGTCCCCAGTGGGTCCACAGTGTAGTGGGGGAGACTTTAAGAGGTGCAGCCTAGTGGGAGGTCCTTGGGTGGCCAGGGCAGGACCCTGGGAAGGGACCCCTGGTTAGTGCATGTTAGAGGGCTGGGTAAGAAGTGCAGGCCTGCTCTTTGCCATTCAGTCCTCCTGGCTTGCCAGGTGATCTCTTCCTCTCACCTGTACTCGCACCATGCTGATGCCACCCCTGCAGATCTTCAGACCTAAGCTGATGCTTCTGCCCTGCCCTTGAGCCCCAGAACCTCGAGCTAGCTGGTTTTTTTTTTTGGTAAAATTGACTGGATTTGAGTATTTTGTTATAGTAACAGAAAATGGACTGATACAGAAGTATAAGAAAGTTTAATGCTCAGATTTAAAAGCACCCTTAAGTGCTGAAAACTGCATTTTCGTTCTTTTTGGAGACTGTCTTGATTATGTGGAATTCAGTTAAAAAATAATAGGATACATCTTAACCTAAATTCACAAGGCAATTCATGGGAAAGAGGAAGTTTTATTTCTCGCCAAGGAAATTGGTACAGATTAGACATTTGAAGTGCTTACGCTCAGCTAGCTGTATCAATGAGTCTTACTATATATTTCCTAGTCCATAACAATGGTTCATGACTAGTGAGTCCTCTCCTCCCTTTAGCAAAGTTTTTATTGAGTGCCTAGTAAATGCCAAGCACTTGAAATGTATCAGTGAACAACAACAAAGACCCCAGCCTTTGTGGAACTTAATTTTAACACAGTGCAACTCAAAGTGATGTAGGCAGGCAGATAGGATAAAATTGATTAGATCTGTAAGCTGGAGTCCATAACCTCCACCACGCCCTGTGTGATCTCACGCCCCTACCTGATCCCACCGGTACACCCACCTGCCAATCAGGCTACATAACCACTCCCCTTTGGAAGTGGCCAAAAGGCCTGGAACATGATGGGCCCCTCCCTAATTGCCCTTGCTGCACGTGTTGCCCCGCACCTTCAGGGCACGTGGCCTTGGGGCCACTGGCTCTCTGATTTCCTGCCTGCATGCTTGTTCCACGCGGCACCCAGCCAGCTCTCTGGCATGGACCCAGCTGAGCTTCTTAGACTTCTCTTCCTCCCCTAAATAAAGCCCACACTCTCCTGCACACTCCTCTCACTGAATAAAATCCTCAAAAACTTATATGTTGTTTGCTCTATTGGAGCCAGCATTCAGAATTCTTTGAATACGTGGCAAGAGCCCACAAGCTCATTAATCTAGAAAACTATTAATAAGCAGGACGATATCAAAAGGACTCTCTAATGAGTAAAGGTTTTCAGTGTTGGTGACCTAGTGAGCTCAGGTTGTTTTAAAACAATACCGTAGACAGAGTGGTTTAAAAAAACAGGCATTTACTCCTCGCAATTCTGGACGCCAGCAGGTACAAGATCAAGGTGTTTGCAGACTCAGCTCCTGCTTAGGGCTCTCTCTTTGGGTTGCAGGTGCAGCTTTCTTGCCCTATGCTCACGTGGGGTCTCCTCCTTTTCTTCAGGGTCACTAGTCCCATCTCAGCGGTGCTATCCTCATGCCTCATTCCTGCCAAAGGCCCCACCTTCTCATGCTCCCGCATCGGGGGCAGACCTTCAACACATGAATTTTGCAGGGATACAAATATTCACTCTTAGTGGTGACAACATCTAGTACGTAAAGGAAAAACTAACAGTGAAAGTTAGGGGTAAGGGAAGGAGAATACCATGTTCCAGGAGTAACTTTCCTCCAGACGGTTTCGATTTCTAAAGATACCAATGGCACCTCCCCTGAAGTAATCCATTTAAGCTATGAAGTCCTGGAAAATAAAGCTAGGAAATACTTTCCAAGGAGACGGGGACCAGAGACTCATTCGTCTGCAGAGGAGCGTGGGAATTTGGGTGCTCGTGGTACCCACAAAGGCCGAGTCCGGAGCCCCAGCAGGCAGGCGGTTATGCGTGGCGAGCAGTCCTCCAGCTGTGGGGGCTGAGGGGCCAGGGCCCACAGGAAGCTGAGGGCGTGGCTGGCGCAGGCAGAAGGAAAATTCCACAGCAGAGAGGCAGCGCTTTGGGGACGCCGCAGTGTCTTCAGCCTGGGCTTCATTATACAAACAGTAACAAAAAACCTCAGAAAACAACAACAAAAAAAACACCCTAAAGTGGGAATACTCAGAAATGAAATAAAATAAATAACATGGAAGTAGTTTGTTTTGTTAAAAAGAACTGGGATGATTTTAGCCTCCAGGCCTTGTTAATAAAGGAGCCATCAGAAAAAAGATACTGCAGAGGAAGCTGGGAAGACTTGGTGAACCCCAGGGAACCGCCGACTGGGGGAAGTCCAAGTTCGGCTGAGGCTGAAGCAGTGGAGGGTGGACTGGCAGCTGCTGACCTTGCGGGGTCGCCAGGAGCCTGGGCAGAGAAAGGCAGGTCTGAGCGGGGTCTCAGAAGCTTGGGCCTGCCATGCAGTTTGCCCCACAGCACAGGTCGAATCCAGAAAGCCAGCGAGGTGTAGAAGCTTGTAGTCTTTCCAACAGCTGCCTTATCCACCTCCTCTCCACACTCTGCAGCCATCTACCTCCTCGTGGAACAAATTGTTGCCAATGTCTGTAGCCTACTTTTCCTGATCCAATGAATGAATACTTAATCTGGTCATCTGGATACATACTTACGGTTTTTCAAAAAGTCCCTGGAGGTGTTTAGTTTAGCATGCGCTAGTCCCACATTAGAATGCCTGGGTTCAATTCCCAGCTCTGACTCAGGTTTCTGCTAATGAAGACCGTGAGAAGCACCAGCGATGGCTCAAGAAGTTTCCTGCACCTATAAAGAGACCTGGATTATGCTCCCAGCTTCTGGCGTTGAGATCGACCAGTTCCAGTGAGCATTTGGTGAGTAAACCAGCAGATGGGAGCTTCCTCCCTCTCTCTCTCTCTCTCTCAAGTTCATGAAAAATAAAATTAGAATACACATTTATTTTGATTCAAAATTTTATTTTCAAAATCCATGCTGTAGAGGAGTCTTCAAAAATTCATGAGAAATGCATACTATGAAAAAAAAACTGTGCAACGATTTCAATTTTTTTGCACCAAAATAAAATCATCTTTTAATTCCACTTTCCACAAACTTTTTGAAATACCCCCATGTATGTCATGGTTTATCATACACCACAAATACAAGATTTATTATCTATAGTGTAATACAGATCTGAAAGTGCAAGGAATGGATGATGAGAAAAACATTATGGAAATAGAACTGAGCCTGCTAATTGACTGGCAGAGGAAGCACAAAACTGGGAATCCTAAAAAGAGAGTGCATTTGGCCAGTTCTGAAGGGGAGGAAGAGGAATCCTGGGATCAGTCCTCTGGTTTTCCTCAGATCTCTGCCACTTACAACTTGTGTGACCTTGGGGAATCACTCAACTCCTCTTGCCTCAGTTTCCCTTTTGTAATTTGTGGGCATAGACCTCCTGGAATTGTTTGGGACTAAATGAGTTTACTTATGAAAGCATTCAGAGTGGTGTGTTTCGCATCCTTAACCCTCAATACATGGTGGCTGTTGTCCCATCCTTTGAACCAGGTGTCAAATCAGCCAGAGTAGTCTGCCACTTACTTAAATGCTTTCAAAGATGAGGCAAGTGAAGTCCACACACAAATGATGTACAGGTGAACTCAGTGAGGATTGACAAGTTTCTTGTGAATTGGAAAGTGCTTGTCCATCCCTAGTGGGCAGTTGCTGCCCAACACATAGTCCTTTTTTGTCAGTATTGTCAGAGTTTTTTGATTTGTCAAGACAAAAGTTCTGACAATGGGCACAGCAGGTTAAGTCATTGCCTGTGACACTGATATCCTGTGTGTGCCAACTGGAGTCCCAGCTGCTCCACTTCTCATCCAGCTCCCTGCTAATGAGCCTGGGAAGGCCGTGGAATATGGCCAAGTACTTGGGGTCCCTGCCATGTGGGAGACCAGGATGGAGTTCCAGGATCCTGGCTTCAGCTTGGCCCAACCCCAACTCCAACTCCGTCCATTGTGGCCATTTAGGGAACGAACCAATGGATGGAAGATTTGTTTCTCTCTCTGTCTCTCCTTTCTCTGTCACTGCCTTAAACCGAAAAAAAAAAAAAAAAAGAATTGGATGTCAGTATTTTTATAGGAATCTCTCAGTTTCTAGGTACTTCAAACTTTAAAAAATGTTGAAAAAAATCTGTGCGCATCCAATAATTAAGTCCCTGTGGCCTGCATCCTGCTCATTGACTGGGTGTTTGCCATTTCCGGTGAACATGGACTGAAACTGTGTCTGTAGAGAAACACGAAGAAGGCCTCACTATCAGGGAAGGATTTTGTTCATTTGCTGTTTAATGTTGAAGTCAAGCCCACTGCCTTTCTCTCTTGGCCTCGTAGACAAGCAGCTGGGTTTATCCCTTCATCTGGTCACCAGACACAGAGACCTCCACTGCCACCACGCCATAGAAATGAACCCTGCAGGACTGCAGATTAAATTGGCTTGATTTCCAGCAGGCCACCCTGCTAACTTCCTGTCTGTCAATGAGAGCACAGCTCTGCACTTCTCTATCAGCTGCTACTCTGCCCCAGGCCTTACTTGGGACTCTGAGTCAGGGACAAAGAGGAAACAGATAAATGTTTGGCCTGGAAGAATTTCCACACAAAGGAATTAAAAGGTAGATATAATTCAGATGTTTGAGAACTGATTCAGGTCCAGCCTTTGCGACAGCAACCACTTCCTTAGAACTCACTGGAGTTTTGGTTTTTTGTTTGGACAAACTCCTTAGCATGGCCCATGTCCCAGCACATATTTATGATACTGACTCTTAGCTTTTGAGATTTCACAGATGGGTGGCATGGTGTAGGAAAGTGATCAGTCCAAATAAGAGAAGCACTGTTATGTGGTAAATGTATATAATAAAAAACATTCTACATTTGAGAGTTAGTACGTTAGTTGTTTCCTGGCTGGGGTCCAGCTTCTGTTAGCTGTGCGGAGCTTTTCAGGTTATTACTGTAGCTTACAGTGAAATGATTCAACGTGAAAACCACAGAGATCCCCAGAGCAAGTCAGGGACTTATCTAATAAATTTAGCCTCCCTCTCCCCATTGTCTGATTTGCTCTTGCAACTCCCACTTGTTCACAAAAAATGATGTGTGTTTGCCCTTCTTGCAGCCTCCTGGAATGTGCCTGGGAGGGGGGTCACTCTGTCATGGTTCCCTACATATTGCCAGGGACCCTGTCTTCGTGCCCATATAGCCTGATCTGGGCCTCTGAGTTTTGTCAAATTGGAAAGGAACCGTAAGAAATCAATGAGGCTGCTTGGTGTGGGGTTGCCTAATGGTAGAGTTCCACAGTGAAAAGTGACATGGTGGCTCAAAAAGATTGGGGGCCACTCTTGAGAAATCGACCAGGGAGAGAAGGGAGAAGAGATCTGCTTATTCCAGGAGATACACTGGCCAAACTGCTTGGAAGATAGTAGGCATTCTATTTGTCGAGAGTGAGATAAGCTATGGTTCCTCATGAGTGTTTCATTTACTTATCATTTATTAATGCATCCAAGTCGTTTAAGCATGTGCATGTCTGTTGGTAATGTAGGCACTGTGGAGGAGACATCTGAGCTCATTCTCAAAGAGAGTTTTAATTGTCCTGGGCAGTGAGATTTAAAGATTCAACTTATGAATTAAATAACAGGAAATGGGTTGTGATCTCTTAGCTTTTTCAGACCTAATGTCTGTTTGAGTTTTTCAAATAAAAGATAGTTTTACATTTAGCACAATTTTTGGAGACTTCTCTCATCACACTTAGCACTTTCTAACACAGTATGCTGCTTATTTCTTTGCTCTATTCATGATTGCCTGTCTCTGCCTGCGAAAATCTCAGCCCCACAAGGAGAGAGGTTGCTGTCCACTTTGTTTGCTGATGTAGTCCAGGTACCTAAAACAGTGTTTGGAAGGTGACAGGTCCTCAGTGAAGGCTTGGTATATGTTGAATTGATGGCGCCTTATAATTCACAGGTGAAAATACTGCCAAAATCTTTCTTACTTCCTGCTTGCTTAACTACAATATTCGGGGTAGAATATAAATTTTTGTGGTTTGTCATATTGAATCACTCTCATTTCTGGAGTTTTTATGCTGCCCTTAGGGCTCACTGAGGTGGGGTGAGGAGTGTGGACTACTAAATACTCGTGTTTTCTGCACTCTGGATAAAGGTCTTTAAGGAGAAGGACTTTTTTACTCCAGAGTTTGTGTCTTCTCTGATATCAGCTGTGTGGAGATTCTTTCTCACCACCCCCAAGCACCGCTTCTTCCTGCTTCTGATTCTTGACCTACTCAGAGGACTTGGAAAATCCAGAGAAGAAGCCTGCTGGACCTGAATTGGAAATAAGACCAAGTAAGTAAGAATTAACCTTGAGAGCTTATTTTCTGATTTCTAATTATCTCAGCAATCTCACTTAGGAGAACATGAAGACTAAGGAGCGGCCTCTTAGCAAAATTTGTTCAAGCTCATGTGTTTGGTCAATCAAAGGGAGAGAATTTTGGCCAAAGTCTGCCTAGATTCAGAGTGAGTACTCTGTCTCACACTTTGCTTCCATGAGAATCTGGAAATGTGTCCTTATAAGTAATATGTATGACATTTCATTCATGAAACTTACTTAATGGCAACTAGGAGTTCATGGTACTTTTATTTTCTAGTTCTTACTAATTTTTTCTTTCTAAAAAAATGCCTCTTTTATAAAGTTGAGGTTGTGGGTGGCTAAATTCTAGTTAGTCACTTTATAGTATAAGTCAATGAGTGGTGCATATCTTTGTTTCTGGAAGACATTGAAGGATCATTTAGAAAGTCAGTTTTCAGATTCATACTTGAGTCTAGCACAACATTCTCTCTATTTGTATAAATATCTCCTTTCAGCATAGGGAAGCTGCCTATGATTGTACTAGTGATGTAGCCTTGAGTAAAAATCTATAGGACCAGTTCCTTCATGCTTTTCCATACTGGAAGGCAACCCTCCCTCCTAAGAAGAACTGTTATGTATCTGTCCCTGGTGTTACTTTAAAGGTTTAAGGGAAAAAAATTAATTAGGAAGCTCTGCACAGTGAGCTGGAAAAATGAAAAAGAAAATGACTTAATGAGACCAGAGAAATAACACCATTTTTATCATAAAAAATCTAAACAAGCCTTTCCCAAGTTTCCCTTGGAGAAGGTTCTTCACGTAGAATGGCCCCAGCTTGACTCCTAGGCTTGAGATCCATTCTCTGTGGAAACTCTTCCCTCAGTCCCCAAGGGTCTAACAGCAACCAATAGCCCCGAGGCTTGGGAGCAAACACTTTGAGCTGGAAAAACAAACAAAACTTTTACTTACACCAAGTGCAAGGGGTCAGGTTTCCTCTCACCATTTCTAGCATAGGATTTTGCCCTTAATAATTATGCCTGGCTTCAGACTGAACTAAAGAATTCAATGGCTTATTTTTCTGTGGCCAGAACTATCATCCCGTGATTCCTACTCTCTTCTTTTATCTTCGCTTCCTCTCCCCTTTCCCAGTGTTGCCCTTGTTTTTCAGACAATTTGGCTTCAGACTGTTGGACTCTACTTCTAAGAGGTTGTTTTCTTACCAACTTCCTATTGGCCATCCTTTGGTGGCAGGTGGTCCTTTAGGGCTAACATCGGAGAAGCTTTCCTTCTCCCAGGGCAGTGGGAAGGGAGGTGCAACATCAGATTCAGAGGGCACATTCAATGACTTTAGAAGAAGTTCTTGGCTGATAGATACAGACACAAGGGAACTCTCAGAACACCAGTGTCTCTGATACCATTTACTGACCAAATCCTTCATCAAGTCATGCCTTCAATCTCCCAAGAACACATTCCATGGCTCTACTTATTGAGGCTTAGAGGTAAATAAACGCAAGGCTTCCACTCCTTTCTGGAATGCATCTTCCTTTCTTCACTGAGTTAATGTCTACTCACACTTTACATTTTAGCCCAGCTATCACCTCTTCAAAAAAAATGTTTGGACCTTATTCTGCAGAGGATGGGGGAATACAGAAATATTTTAGGTAGAGTAGAGGTCTTAAGAGGACCTCTATGCTCTGGTGCTTGGATAGATCCCAACTTGCATCCCCGGCTACTGGAGGGAAGTCAGGACATTCCCATTACTTGTTGGCTTTTGGGAACAAGTCACTAGGAGAAATGGACATCCCAGAAAAGATGGAGCTGTGTCCTTCAGGGCCATGTGGAAGTGAATGAAAAAAAAAATTGTAATAGTAATAAAGGCAAATATGTACTTCTGTTTCAAAGGCCAGGATTTTAAAAACTCATCTTTCATTTTCTGTGAGTGGGAGGGAGAAAATATTGTAGGTGCTTGGGAGGCACCCGGGGGACCACAGCCCAGGGTGGCACTGTTCCTGCTTCTCCTCTCTGCAGAGGAAGCACAGAGATGGTGCTGCACTTTGTATTGCGGTCACTAGGACTGTTCACTTTTTAAACCTTACCATAGTGCTTGGTCTTCAGGAGACTGCACACAGAAGAAATTCTAAGAAAATAATTCAAGAGAAAGGAAATGCATTGTATTTCACCATGGAACTAATTTTGTGATTCAATCATCCTGATTTAATTAGGACTCCCTTGAAGTTTCTCCTTCTGGGATTCTAAACACTTGCCTCTTGTTCTTCTGAAGCAGTCCTTCTCCTTTTACACACCAGCTTTTAATTGTTTCACTTGCCAAGCTGACTCCTGACTCTTAGCTCAGGATTACTTCAAATCCTCTCTTCTGAGCAACTGCTGCTCAGTATCCCTAACCCTGACTTGCCTCACCAGGCTCTCCTGTATCTCTCAGTTCCTGGGCCAGATCTGTGGGAAGATGTCACCAAACTCATTTAATTCTCAGCACCCTCAGTAACTCCCCAGTCTTGGTTCAGGGCGAGGAAGCACCTCTTGGGAGCAGAGCTAAAGAATTGAGCTTTGCCTCTGGACAGAATGATGGTTCTTCACATGGGACTCCCTAAACAGGGTGGCAATGTGTGACCAATTGGGAAATGAATGACCTTTGACTCTTCCTCACATCAAGTTGTTCCCAATCTTATTTCCCATCCATTTTAAAATACTAAAACTTGGGTTCGACTCCCAGTTATATCACAATGTGTAGTATATGCACTTTGAACAAGTTCTTTCTGGACTTTTCCCTTATTCATAAGAACAGGATCCTGCCAACTTCCAGCCCTGTTGTCTGTAAGAATCAAACGTTATGGTACATTTACAGGTACTTTGCAAGCTATAGAGTACCATGAAAATATGAAGGCCTTAGTTAATGGTGTCTAAACCTTGGTAACTTGCAGCACTGCTTATTTGTTAGTCACTATGAGGCACTGAAATCTCTCCAAATACTGTGTGTTTGTTTCTCTTCTCCCCAAAAGGCCCTGTGTATTTTCCCTTGGGTTTGTATTTCCTTCCTTTAGCAATACATCCAGATATTCACTCTTATATATACTATTTAACTAATAAAAAGAAAGATGGTTGCTTGGCATAATATGTGCTGTATATGATTAATATGATAAACTTCTGAATAATTTGAAAACCATGTATATTAATGAACAAATAGAAGAAAGTGTACCTTGATAGTTTGTGGAGATCAAAAGGCCATGGATTCCCATTCTTTTCCTCCCTCTGGTTTGCTTGTTCTTTGGTTTAGGCCAGCATTTCCAAAGGTGTTATGTAGGAACTAAAGAGCTTGGATGCTATAAAAGATCATATTTATTATTCATTCTTTGGACCAGTGTCTTTCCACTCTAGAAGACAACGCCCCTCTGCCATGATTCCCGATGGAAGCTTGGACCAAGTCTACCCAAGATGATTGGCAGGCCCCAGGCCACTGGGCAGGTTTGGATTTAAGTCAGATTCACCTCAAGGGATGTTCCTCATGCAATCTCCTTCCTCAACTTACTTCCTCCCTCTCTGGTATTAAACACGAGAGGATGTTTGAGCTGAGATGGCTCTCAGGAATCTACAGTTACTATTGTGTGAATAAAAACTCTAATTTCTCATTCTGTGCTATGGTCCTTCCTTTGTTGCCAAATTATCTTGATTGCACTAAAAACTGATTCAGATTTTTCATCTGTGATCCTGATTTGGAAGAAGACTATTATGAGTGATAAAGGGTGAGGATGCCAACAGTTCAATTTCACAGAAAAAAATTGTTTTAACTTTCCTGGCTGGGAGGGCAAAGCAGATGTATAAGACAAAAAGAGGAAGAAAATGAATGGTTGCATTAAGAGATACCTTGACAAATGGTGAACATTTCCCATGTACTTGATCTTCAGAGGATTCAAGGACAAGCACAGAGAGATTTAATGTGATTCTGAAAAGTTAAGGAGCCTGGGAAACTAATAAGATACAGTCCACAGGGACACATCTTGGTCTGGAAAATGATTTTTTTTCTATATACTCCTCTGACACTTTCGCTATCTTATAGTTACTTTTGTTTTTGTGAATATGTGAAATATTCAATCAGCACAAATAGCTTTGAAGTCTGTCTAGTCATTCATTCACTAGATAGAAGAATACCTCTAAAACCAGGGCACGGGGAATTCAAGGAGCTGAGTCTTTCCTTTACAGAATTTGTAATCTAGAAAATCAAATCAAATCATCCCAATACAAGATAGAATGTAAAGCAAACAAGAAAAAAATGGTTGGATCATAAAGAAGAGGGAAAGCAATTTTTGCTTTACTCTCTTACCTTGCTGCCCACAGTGTCAGCCAGTGTAGTCTTAAAGACATGGCTTTGAACCAGACTGATGCGTTCAGTTCTCCACTCCATCACTCTTTGACTAGGCCACCTTGGGAAGATTATTTGCCCTCTTTAAGTCTCAATCTTCTAATGTGTAAGACAGGAAAATAATAATAATGATAGTAGTGATATCTGCTTCTAATGTTGAGGACTGCATAAGGCAGTGGCTTTAAAGAGCCTAGAAGACAGTGTGGTACACAGCACATCTTAAAAAATAAAATGAATTGTGTCTGCAGTCACAACTTCCCCTTACTCCTGATGTTCCTGTCTGAGTCAGTGACATCCTTGTTGTTGGGGTAATGATGTTTGAACCTCAGGAATTTTCCCTCTGCCTTCTATATCTAGCTGCCAAGCTGTGTGTGGCTTCTCCTCACGACCTCTCTGGAACACTCATTCCTCTCTGAGCTGCCATCAGACTGTAGCCCACTTTTAACACTAACTACCAGTCAGCATTTTGTATTAGTCTGCTCCACACTCTTCTACTCATCTCTAATAATCCCTGTATGAGGTGGGTACTCTTATTTTCACATCCTTTTACAGATGGGAAGCTCTTAGTTCAGGTCACTCTACCAAAGTACCACAGAGCTTGGGTTGCTTATTAACAACTGATATTTACTTCTCACAGTTCTGGAAACTGGAGCTTTGAGGTGAAGGTGCTATCATGGTCTGGTTCTAGTGGAGACCCTCTGCAGGGTTGCAGACTAGTCTACATCTCCCTGGCTCCTCCTCCATGCAGACAGCCTTAGAAGGGCACAGATCTTATTGCTGAGAGCATCACTCTCATACTCTAGTTACTTCCAAAGGTGCTTCTTAAACATCATCACACTGTAGGTTAGCATGTCAACAACATATGAGTGGTGGAGTGGGGTGGGACGTAGGGGTGCATTCAGTTTATGGCAAAAACTAAGGCATAAAGAAGTTCAATAGCCAGCTCAAGGTCACACATCTAGGAAATTCGGTCTCTAAGACTTGGACCAGATCCATCTGCTCAATGTGACCTTTACCATCCTCCCTCTATACAGCTCTGGAGAGGAAATGATAGTGTCTTTGCTCCCATAGCAAGCTGTTCTCAGTCCTCACTCCACTTGTCAAAATGCTTTCCAAGAATTAAGTTGATCTATGGCTATCCCAGTGAGACCCACACAGTGGAGCACACTGTTTGAAAATCCTGGCACCCAGCTTTCACTTCTGAGTTTAAGACTTGATTTTCCATTTTCTAGCTGTGTGGACTTGAACAAGTAACCTATCCCAGTTTCTACAATTTTAAAGTGGGGGTAACAATACTGCTACACTAGCAAGTTATTGTAAAAATTCAATGAGGCAATGCATATAAAGTGCTAAGGAAAATGCTTAATTCAATATAAACCTTCAACATGTACCTATGTTGGAAGAAAGAACAATATCTTCTGCTTCTTGCTTCATCATTGACCTAGCCCAGTGACTTAAACATAATTACCACTCAAAACTTGGATTGATTAGTATGGTGATGTTGCCATTATTCAGGATAAATTAAGTATATTATGCAATTAACAGTGAGAGAATCTTAGATTATATAGCAATAGAAAAATGCTAAAAGACTAGTAAGCCAAGCCATTTGAAATAAGAGCTTTTTATAGACTATCTAGTGCCCAATCTTTACAGTAGTATTTTTCTTTGTAGATAATAAGTACAGTGTTGACTAGTTGGGGATTATGAGATTTAGTCTATGCCAGGGCTGATTTAGAGCAATGGAAATGAGCTATGAATTGGAGCTGCTAAATAAGCAGTTCTACCTGGATGGGAGAAGAAGATGATAGTGAGCAGATTTTCACAGATAATCCTATGTGATTTGACTTTAGCTCAAGCCTTCTTGGAACTATTTTGTCCATCCCTGAACAGGTAAGGAATTTCTCAATGTATGCTATTGGTCGTCCTTGGTATTGCAACAAGTTTTCACAGTCCAGCAGCAGCAGCGCCCAGAACTTTTCTATAAACACAGAATCTGCTTCCTGCCCCAGACTAAACAAGGATCCACATTTTAACAAGACTCCCAGATGATGGGTGAGCCCATCAAAGTTTGAAAAGCATTGGCCTACATGCCAAAAAGACAATAGGACTAGAAGTGATATTTCAGTTATATTATATGTTGGCTTCCCTGCTGCACAGAGGGAGAATAGAGCTCTGGTTTATAAGGTGAAATGAGATCCTGTGCATGTCTAAAGCCTGCAAAAATGTGCCTCATTGTACAAAACATCTACTACAAACTGTAATCATTGGCAGATTGGAAAAGATACTCTTATGTCTCCCTTTTAATTTCTAGCAGAAGTTCAGTGATTAGGGACCAAATCGAGCTAGCACAGTACCTTGGCCAAGTTGTCCAGGGAATGTAATTAACATGCCCAGCCAGGACAACTGCACAGTGAGTGGGGGTAGCTGACACACAAGGCTCTTGTGTGAAAATAGTGCCTCTTCTAGGACTCTAAATCACTGTAGGAAAAACTTGTTCTGGGCTCTTCAGACTACTGGAAGCACAGGACTTGAGGGAACCCTGCTTTACCTTGCCGGTGGAATTCATGTTTGGCTAATAGTAATGATAAAACTTCCTTCAAATGCATCGTGCTTATTTGCCTGGAGACTGAAGAATTGGTTCCAGTTAGGGTTCCAGCTAGGAAGTGAATAAAACACAGGATATTCAGTTAAGTTTGATTTTCAGACAGGCAATGAATACTTTTTAGCATAATTATATCTCACAGACAACTTAGAATCTGTACAGTGATTTTCAAAAAGTTTGTGGAAAATATGGACTATGGAAAAAAGCATGTGTGGGTTTTGAAAATTTATCACATCAAAACAAACATATTTTAATTTAATTTTCCATAAACAGTTGAAGTTCCTTCATATATTATCTGGTAAGTCTCTGGAGTTTTCCCTTGGATAAGTGAGAATTGTATCCAAGAAAAATGTGCCATCCGGATGTCTTCCCTGGGGACCTGCATTTCTGGTGAGAGGATTACACAACTTATACTTTTGAATCAACTTTACAGATCTTCAGTCTTATTTTTCTAAGTTTCACAAAGATTAAGTGACTTGCCCAGGGCAATGGGGTTGGTTATTTCTGGATCTAGTTTCCCTCCTGTGAGTCATCTTGAACGATGTAACCTTGAACCTTAAGGTACTAAATTTGTCGTAGAAATTGTTCTTATAAATGATCCAAAAGTAATAGGAAAGGGGGGAAGTGACAGGCAAAGCAAAGTAAGGGAAGTAATAAAACCAGGCATTGACTGGAGATAAATGTACTCAAATACTTCAAATATGATGTAACGCTGCCACAGTAACTGAAGCATGTAAACTCTTTTTCTGTGGAATTGGAGCTGTGAAATATGATATTTGTTTTTAACAAATATCTTATTAATCAAATGAATCCAAATGTGTCATGGACTTACTGCATAAAAGACACAAGAGATTTGTGTAATTAAAAAAAAAGTATTGCTGAAACATAAAGTCTGAATTGCCTAGAACTAAATACTGCTACCCTGAGAAGTATATAAAAGAGAAACAAAAAAATCACCATTAAAAGTGACATCCAGGATCCCAGGAAGTAATTTATGAAAACAGTTCCTAATATTTACAAGACAATGTAAGGGAAAGAAAATGTTAGGAGTCTATTAAAATCCCAACATTTTTGAGCCATCTTCCAGCTGGTAAATGGTGATGAAAAATTCAAGATTAGGTAGTATCTGTATAACAACAAAAATGCAATAATAATAATAAATATATGTGGACTTTAAAATAAAAATAAAATTGTTCTTTTGAGTCAAATGAAAAATTTCTGTAGCCTTAGAAACTATATTTTCTGCCGTTTCTTGTCCGCAACATGTGTAAATGAAGAAGAAGTGTAATAATTTTGAAAGATGCTTCAGAGCAACGAATACACCTATTTTCCTCCTGTGGCAGCAGAGGAGGAAGGAACACATTTTGTTCTAAATATTAAGAAAATTGGATTGTGTGAATTCCAAAAGCAATATCTTGTCATCCATAAATAATCTGTGATTTTGCGTGTCATCTTGGTATTCTCCCATCAAGGGCCCCTTTTGAACATTTTCTATTACTAAGTTTGAGGATTCTAGATCTCAATGAATTTAACCAAAGAGAACCAAAACCAAAGCCAAAAGTTCATTAATAAGTAGAACCAAGCTGCCCAATAATTCAGCTTTTTGCTTTTGTACAGCCATCCTAGGAACCGCTGGCCACCTAGAAAAAAATCCACAAATAATCTCCAGCTCTTCAGAGGAAAGCCTCGCCGGGATGTTCCTTCACTGCCTGGCATAGAAGGAATTCTCCGGATGGGCAATGGTGTGTGCTGAACTAACCTTTAATCTTGTGACTAGCCGAGGTAGCTCTCGTGTTGAGAAGATGGGATGAGTGAAGATGATGTAGATTTCAGTTAAGAAATGCATTAAGAATATTCCAGTGAGCAAGGCTCCTATTGGAACACATTGCCACAAGTATATTTTGAGATTTTATGTGTGAATTTCAAAATATCAAATCCTAACAAAATAGTCTAAAGATTGAGACTATGACCAGGCAGTGCCATTAAGAACCCAGCTGTGGACTTCTTTAAGGGTTAAATTCAAGGAGACACTGAATGAATTCCTAATTGCACTGGAGGAAGGTTGCTCCATTGATGTAAATTTACAAGCAGCCTATAGAAAGGCTCAGGGTCAAAGTTTTTATAATAATTGCTTTGTAGGAGACACTCTTAAGAACACTAGAGAAAACAATGGGGACCTATACAATTTCTCAGAGTGAAAAAAGAGAAAATAAGTCTAATTCTTGACTGTATTAATGTTAAACAATGTTTATTTAAAATGCACACACTTAACTAAAAAAATAGAAATGGGGCATTGCATCCAGGCTCCTATTAACCTGAAGACGTCAAAATAGAACAGGCCCTCTTTTGAAAGACCACTTGCCAAAGTGGCTTGAAACTCTGTGGTTAAAGCAGTTGGCCATACTGTCTGTAGATGACATTGCCTCCCCTTGATCATCATCAAATAAATAAAACTTTTTTTTTCTAAACATTGATACTGAATGCAGCACTTCACTTGGAAGTGCTTTGGTTTTCCTCTTCTCCTTATCCTGTAGGAACGTGAATTCACATCCAGGATTATACTAGTAACAGAGTATAAATTATTTGAACTTGGCTCTATCTAGACCTCCAAACTGAACAGTGTAAAGGGTGAAATCCAGTTGAATCCAATCAAATATTTTGATAAAAATGACCTGCTATTGATGGTGATATGCTGGGTATGTATATGCCTCTTCTTTCAATTAACCTATGTTATTTAAAATAATTTCATATCAAATAGAAAGAAAAATACTTGCACACAGGCACATAGCCTTAGAGGTCTTGCAAGACAGGACTTTTTTTTTAAAAAAAAGTAATTATGTACACGAAAATTACATAACCCTCCAGATGAGCACATGGATTTCCTTCTTTATCAAATTCCTTCCCTACTACATAGCACTAAGCTGAGGAAAGCCCCTGAGATTCCCAGTGAGGTCCATTACACTTGGTTTCTTTTTGAAAGACATCAGATTCAAGACGTTAGGTATTTAACCATTAACTTTACACAGTCTGCCTGACTTCCTTTGTATTTCTAAGGTCTATTCTATCTCTGTATTAAAGAAAAGTGCTACAACGTGTTGGTTGGTTGGTTTTTGGCAGAATTGACCAACCCAGGAAAGTCCTCTGGCAATTTTTTTCTTTAATCATCATTTTTTTCATAAATGATTAGCTTGTAGAATGACTAAACCTGTCAGAAATTTAAATCCAGGACAAGCATCTCTATCACTCCCCACGTCCTCTCAAGAATCCACAGCACTGCAACATGATGAGAATTCAAGAAATAAAAGCTCATTTTACCACAGATGTCAGCAAAGTGTGCATAGAGGGCTACCTCTGCGTGACATCACATGTAAAATTTCATGAAGAGGTATGTTCTTCATGCAGTTTGCAGTCTTGTTGTATCTGGCCAAAGCTTGCTTTATTGGTGCACATGGCTTGGAGTACTTCTCTTTGGGAATGAGTCACTTCCTGCTTTGGTAGAGTGTTTGGCTGGATTTGGTCAGAAATTCATTTTGACTTCATTGAAATTTGTCTTTATTTTGGTATTCAGGAAGTTACTACAAGCTGTATAAGAGCTCTGTGGGTAAGAGGTCAGGAACATGTGGAAGAATGAGTGAGTCAAGGTCTGGATGAAGGATAGCGTATGGTTCCAGAAGGCCAACAGGAATGAGCAGGGGAGGAAAGTATTAGCCACAGCCAGAATAAGCTGGTGTGGGGAGCAGGCAGGAAGGCATCAAGTGGTAGTTAAGATGAAACTGAAAGGGGCTTAAGCAAAGATGTTCCTGACTGGAGTAGATACAGCATTCAAAGATATATTCACCCTTAAAAAAATGACAATGGGAAACAGTTCAGGCCTGTTCTGAGTCAATGCACTTACTTCCCAAATTACCATGAAATCAGAACAAGGGAAGGAGGCATCTGTGTTTTACCCAGATAGAGAGGAGCAGAGCCTTGATGGAGTCAGCATCAACAAACTGAATTTCTGGGCCTTTCCAGGAAGTAACTAGAATTCATACTCAGTAGAATATCTTAATGCTTGCCAAGTCAAGCGTCTAAAGTAGAACCAGAGAAGGGGGCTGCAGTTGCAGTACATGGAACTGTGGCTGTGGTGCCCTGTCAATCACACCTTGGTGTACTGAGCAAAGTAAGGAAACCTGAGCACACACTTGTAGGGGACTTGCTCAACCAGATCCTGCAATAAACTATTTTATAGAGTTGTAAAAATAGTAATGATATAATTAAGTGTAAAAAATAAACAAATAGATAGTAAAGTCCAGAAATAGGGAAGGATATGTCAGAAACCAGTGAGGCAATGCAGTGTAGTCCTTGAAGAGTTTGGGCTCTCAAGCTAGCCTCATGGGTTTGGTCCCTGGCTTTCTGCATCCTCACTCTGTAATCTTGTACAAGCCACTGGAGCCTTCTGTGCCTGTCTCCTTCTCAGCAAAATGAAGGTAACAGTTGCAATTCATGGGATGGAGAAGGAATGGGTAAATACTTAAAAGCACTTCTCATTTCTCCCAGGATGTAGCTGGCATTCAATAAAGGTCAGCTGTTCTCATTGCATGGGACAGTTGTAAATAAGAGAACAGTCTTGTGTTTGACAAGGAATTCTGGGACAACTGGTTAGTTATTTGACAATAAACATATATTTATATCCCTATATTTACATCCTGATCCCAAAGAAATTCCAACTGCACCAAGAACCATGAAAATTCTAGAAAGAACACATAGGTCCATATTTAAATAATCTTGTGATTGAGCAGGACTTTCCAAGCATTACACACATGGAAGAAACCTGGAAGGGAAAGAAAAATCAATAGACCAGGTTATATACAAAATGGAAAACTAGTGGGGTTCAAAGCAACATAAAGGAAGATGAGAACCAACTTAACCAAAGCAAAATTAGAAAACAGTAGATGACAAAAATATTTGTAATATCTACGGTAGATCAGAGGTAATACAGAGGCAATAGTGTTAACATATAAAGTTTATTTATTTTTATAAATCAATAAGCAAATTCTATAAACCAAAATAAAGTCTAACAAAAATAGGCATAGGCATTATGAAAAGGTAATCAATAGAGAAAATAAAAACACAGACAAAACATATAAGATTAACTGGATGAGTGATCAAAGCGATGTTTTCTGACTGTAGTTGACCAAGGCCCATAGCTGCTTTGCTCTAAAATGCATCACCTGTTTCTAAGGAAACCTGAGAACTATACAGCTATACAATCTATCACTAAATAAGAGTTCAAATGATATAGCAACAGAGAAACATATAATGATGTAAAAAGTTTATCCAAGTATATAAATAATGTGTGTATATTTATATATGTATATGTATACACATAAAACAGGTTAGCAAATGATACGTATAGTATAATCTTATTATTAGGAAAGATAAGTATAAGTGTATGCAATGACATAAAATATTAATCATATTATCTCTCAACTGTGAAATTAAGCTTTTATTTTCTTTTTTCACCTTCCCAAACATAACTTTTTCCTGCAAACAGCATATTACTTTGTAAAGAGAATGATTAAAATAATTAAAAATCATTTTTTAAAAGATTTATTTATTTGAAAGTCAGAGTTACACAGAGAAAGAAGGAGAGGCAGAGAGAGAGAGAGAGAGAGAGAAAGAGAGAGGTTTGCCATCCTCTGGTTCATTCCCCAGTTGCTGCAGTGACCAGAGCTGCACTGATCCAAAGCCAGGAGCCAGGAGCTTCTTCCAGGTCTCCCATGTGGGAGCAGGCCCAAGGACTTGGGCCATCTTCTGCTTTCCCAGGCCACAGCAGAGAGCTGGAATGGAAATGGAGCAGCTGGGTCTTGAACTGGTGCCCATATGGGATGCCGGCACTGCAGGCAGTGGCTTAACCTGTTAGACCATAGAGACAGTTCAAAAAATCATTTTAAAATGTAACTGCGTTTGTCATATCAAATATTATTTGACTTGATGTCCCTTAGCATATGTTTTGATATGCACTTATCTGTTTTCAACTTAAGCTACAGTGGAAATGAGCTATTTTAAAGAAATAATTTTAAAGAAATAATTTCTGAATCAGAAAGATTTTGATGTTTACAGGGTGAAGACTGCTTCTTAAAATATCCTCAAAGACTTCATTAAGTTGTTCAATTAGGTAGATGGTGCTATGAGTGAATATTTTCTTTAAAAATTATTTTAATGATGTTGACAGCTGTTTTGATAACAAATGTAACACGGCCAGTGACAAGTCTTTCACCAGACCCTGGCCTAGTGCAAACACAGACAGTGCTTCCTGTTCAAGCCAGAGCCCTGGCGTTCGGCTTCCTGTTGGCACCTGGAGTCCAGTGTCTTCCACCTGTGGCCTTCAGAGTCCTTGCATCTGCTCAGGGCCTTGGAGCACACGGTTCCCTCTCTCCCAATATGCGTTCCAGCTCAGCCTTTAAAACCAGTCCTGCCTTCTTGCTCCCACCTGACTCTTGTCCTGAGGTGCATCTCAGACACAATTTTCTTTGCTATTCTTCTTTTAATAGCGGTGAATTGGCTTTCCATTTTCTTATTTTGTTTTCTGTCAAAATAGTTCTCTAAACATTGTTTCTTCAGCTCTACAGCCCTGACAGGTATAAATAGCCCATCCGAATTGCCTTGCCTGACACGGCTCCCTTCAAACATCCGAGGACAAATACATCTGGCCTGGAGATCTGCCTCATTATGGTCACTTACTCTGGTAAGACCCCTGCAGATCTCGCATTCACCAGAGTGTATCACCTCTAGGTCTAGCTGGGCCAGGCTGCCCTTGACAATGCCAGTGCCTCCTGCGGAAGAGGGTTTTTGTGTTTGTCTTTCCCTTTTCAACCCTTCTTCCTTCCCCCAGGTCTTGGAGCGCAGTTTTCTTTCTCTGGCTTCCCACACTCTGACATTTCTCTCCTGGTCCTGTCAGACATAACTTTCCATATCCAGTCTGTGGAGGCACCAACTTGAGGGCCATCATAGCTCAAGCAGGCATACCCAGAGCCCTGAGAACTGCAGAATCACAAGAAAGATTTTTCAAAAGATAGATATCCTTATCCTACTTCTGAGGCCAGAACAATTGGGTCTCCGCCCTCCCACCTGCTGATCCTGTCCTGAAAACTTAACCCCAAGATGGTGGTATTAAGATCAAGTCTTCTGGAAGTGAGTTGGTTGTGAAGGTGAAGCCCTCCTCAGTGGAATTAGGGCTGTTATGCAATAAATCCCACATAAGGACAAAGCTAGCAGGACCACCTGTAAACAAGAAGGTGCATCCTCATCAGATACTGAATCTGTCTGTGCCTCGATTTAGGGCTTTCCAGCTCCAGAGCTATAAAAAATAAATTATTACCTTCAATAAGCCTCTCACTTTGTCATAGGATCACACATCATTTAAGACTCACTGAGAAATTTCTCATTGGCTAACTTTGTCATTGCGTAACTATCATAGAAAGTCATGTAATTATGCAAAGTGATATGGCTGTGACACCATTGGGCAATATAATCTTATGGGGCCACTTCATATATACAATCCATCATTGACTAAAACTTTGTTACCTGGCACATGACTGCACTTTGGTTATAGCAGCCTGAGTGGACTGAGGCATATGCCCATGAAGATTCCAATTCAGTATTCCCTGTGATGTAGAAGGTTAAGCCTCCGTCTGCAGTGTTGGCCTCCCAATTCAGTATTCCTAGGAAGTGCCAGACATGAGATTCGGTGGCTCTCACATTTGAGTGCCATCAAAATAAATTAGGGAGGTGAAGAAAATGTACATCCCTGTATGCTCCCTAGACCTCTTGCAGGTGTTCAAGAAATGAAAGCAGAGGTGTGTTATCGTTTTTATCATTGCATCCTCTGTTCATTGTCTAAGATGCATCAGAAGAATGGTCTATTATGATTTTTTGGCCTAACAACTTTAGGAGAATGCCATTTACATAGCTTATTGATTTGTACCGCATGGTGGTGATGTAAAATAAGCATCTAATAAATACTGAGCAAATGAGTAGGTGATTGGGAAAACTATCTTTCTGAAGGAAATTACTACCTCTCAAGTAGCAAAAATTTCATGGTTTGAAAGCAGACATGGGGCAATCATTTGATCAAGTGGTTAAGAAACCACTGGGATACCCAAAACCCGTATCAGAGTGTCTGGATTCAAGATCCAGCTCCACTCCTGTTTCCGGCTTCCTGCTAATGCACACCCTAAGAGACAGTAGTGATTGGCACAAGTAGTTGAGTCCTTGTCATCCATGTGAGAAACCTGGATTGAGTTTCCAGCTTCTACCTTTGGTCTTGTCCAGCCCCGACTGGTGTGGGCATTTGGAAAGTGAGCCAGCAGATGGGAGTTTCTCTCTCTCTCTTTCTCTCTGTCTCTGTCTCCCTATCAAATTAATTATTAATTAAGAACAAATCAATGTTAGGAAAAGCTCTTGTTAACCGCTGAATAACGCCCCTCCCCCCAGATATTTATGGCCTATTGCCTGGAACCTATGAACACATGGCAAGAGAACTCTGTAGATGTAATTAAAGCTATCAGTTTAGGAAGATTATCCTGGATTTTCTGGGTGGATCCAATGTAAGCAAGAGATAAGGGAGAGGGCCAGAGTCAGAGAGGGAGAGTTGACTGCTGGAAGGCTGCCATGAGCAAAAGAATGTGGGTAACCTCTAGAAACTGTGAAAGGCAGGAAGCACTTTCCCACCAAAAGCCTCCAGACCGAGTGAAGCCCTGCTGATGACTTGATTTTGGTCCAGTGAGTCCAGTGAGCCAGGAAGTTGTGGTAACTTATTGCAGCAGCAATAGGAAACTAACACACCCTTCCAGGAATGGATGTGAGTTTCAGGTAAGGGGATAGTTGACTAAAGCAGGGCAACAAATAACCATATGCCTAGCAACTTAAACAACACCCACTTAAGATCACACGTCTCAGTAGAACAAAAAGTCATGGTAGACTTGACTAGGCTGTCTATTTAGGGATCTGTAAAGCTGAAATCAAGGTACTGTCCTCATCAGACTTTTCTCTGGAAAGTCTGGAAAAGAATCACCCCAACTTCATCCAGGTTGTGAACCTGCTTCAGTTTCTTGGGGTTCCTGTTTCTTTACTGCCTCTTAGCCAGGGCTGCTTTTAACTCCTAGATGCTTGCCACAGGGATCCCTCCATCTTCAAGCCGGCAATGGTACATCAAAACATTTTTGTGTTCCAGTTTCTGACATTATCCTCTGTGACTAGCTAGAGAAAACTCTTCTTTTAAAAGGCACATGTTATTCAATCATGAATGATTCTTCATGTTTATTCACACTTTTTACCTTCATTCAAAGGGAAGGGAGCAATACAAGGACAAGGGTCTCTGAGGGACCTTCCTAGAATTCTGCATGCCACAGGCAACTTCAAGGACTATAGCCCCAGTAGTCATTAAAAGGAACCATCTTCCTGACCAAGGCAGAAGCCCAGCCCTGGGTGCCTTTGCCAAGGATCGCTGGAGTTCCATGTCCCAAATAAGGCTCATCTGTCATTATTTGTGGGTGAGCAGATAAGGAGATTTTGAGGGTAGAGTTGGAGATAGGGAATTAAATGTTGAAATAAAACTGCAAAGTGATATTATTCACTAATTTTAGTCGCTGGAACTTTCCATTTTGTATATTTTTGATTTTTGGATAACTAAATCTCAGTGTTCACTGAGTCTTGCAGAAATATCCACATTGTACAGCAGAGGTTTGAGTAAAGCCCTGTTTCCCAATTTTCCTTCTTTCTTGCTTTATCTGCCCTCTCCTATTCCCTTATCAGCAGACAAAAGGGGATAAATATTTTGGCTTGTACCAATATCATTGAAGCCCCATCATGAGGACAAATTTCCATGCAAATCAATGCACAAGGACCACTAACCTGGGGACTGCAAATAAAAACCACAATGAGATGCGATGATTTTGAATAATTCTTGACTTGATTGTTGAGGAACAATGCTTTTCTTATTTGTTTGTTTCTGTTCTTTTTTTTTTTCTTTCTTTTTTCTTCATACTATTTGGTGATCTCTTTACTGACCTTTGTTACAAATAAGAATGGTAAAAGGAGAGGGTGGAGGAAGCAAGAAGGGTGGGGATATGGGTGGGAGAGGGGTGGGAGGGAGAATCACCATGTTCCCAAGTTTATATATATTAAATACATGAGTTTTGTATCCCTTAAATAATGAGATTTCACCTCACCCCAGTTAGGATAGCTATCATACCAAAATAAAAAAAAAAAAACAATAAATGCTAGTGAGGATATGGGGTAACAGGTACCCTAATACACTATTTTTTAAGAATTATTTTATTTAATTGATAGACAGAGTTACAGAGAGAGGTAGAGCCAGAGAGAGATATCTTCTATTCTGCTGTTTCACTCCTCAAATGACTTCAATGGCCAGAGCTGAGCTGATTAGAAGCGGGGAGTCAGGAGCTTCTTCCAAGTCTCCCATGCTGGTGCAGGGGCCCAAGGGCTTGGGCCATTTTCTACTGCTTTTCCCAGGCCATAGCAGAGAGCTGGATTGGAAGTGGAGCAGCCAGGACTCGAACCATTGCCCATATGGGATGCCAGTGCTTCAGGCCAGGGCTTTAACCCACTGCAGCACTGTGCCACTGCTCCACTGGGCCACTGCACCACAGCGACACTGAACCACAGTGTTGGCCCCACCCTAATACTCTATAGGTGGGAATGCAAACTAGTACAACCATTATGGAAGACAGTATCGTGTTTCCTCAAAGATCTGAAAATAGATCTACCATATGACTCAGCAATCCCACTCCTCGGAATATATGAAAGAGTTATTTGATTCCCCATATTGCAGCTCAATTCACAATAGCTAATATATGGACTCAACACAGATGTCCCTCAACTGATGACCAAAAAAAAAAAAAGAAAATATATATATATACAGTATGGAATAGTACTCAGCCATAAAAAAGAATGAAATCCTGTATTTTGAAACCAAATGGATGCAACTGGAAACCATTCTGCTTAGTGAAATAAGCCAGTCTCAAAAGGCAAATATCATACTTTTTTGATATATGGCAATTAATATAGAATACAAAAAAGCACAGGGATGAAATGATCATTTTGGGATATGATTGTAATTTTTAGCTCTTGTTTTACATTCCTGTGGAACTGTTGTCTTTCCACTTTTTATTTGTTGAATATTGTGATTAGTGGCAAATTAAGCCTGTGAATATAAACTGGATTAAAATTATGCCTTTGCAAAGCTGATGAAGAGAGAGGAGGAAGGGGGGATGAGGGAAATACCCTTGTCTTCTTGGAACTGTACTTACGAATACATAAAATCTTCTCTTTATAATTTTAATAAAAATTTTTAAAAAAGAAAACAGGAAGGAGACCATAGAATACATGTAGTCTTTCCTGAGTCCTTTATTTTTCTTCAGCTGTGGCTATCTATCCACTTTACCAAGCTGATTCACCTCTTGTTTTTTAAAAAATTGTTGAACTTCTAAAATATCATCCATTTTCACTTGGCTTAAAAGTCTTCTGAGAGCCAGCTATTTCAGCTATTTCTTCAATCACTCTCCCCTAAGTAATTCTTATTCTACTTCTAATCTATAAGATTTTCTGACTTCCTGCCCCAAAGCAATTTGGTACGCAGAGATCATAGAAGACTCTACACATCTCATTTTATCCCGCGGTTCTACCGCCCACCCCAAGCCTTTAAAGGAATTGGTTACTATTTTTGTTATATCTGGTTCATGCCAAAGAACAACTCTCTGTCCCACCACTAAAACTCTTGGGAGAATCTGCTATAACAGAGCTTAGGAGTTACTTTTATTATTTTTTTACTTCCTGCTATTTCCTGTCATGGTTTGCATCTTGCAAGCTTCATGAGCTTATCTAGTTTGAAATACCTTGTTTCTGATATTTGCCCATTTCCTGAACTGGAGGATTTGGGCTTCTTGTTCCACCTCTCACCTTCTCTGGGAAAATCTAAAAAGCTGTGAATGGGGATAGTTGTATCATGTCTCACAGCCTTCCAGTATGTTTTTCTAAAAGGATTGTTCTAGAAATTTTTCTATTTGTAAATGGGCAAAAATTTATTAAAGTTTTAAAGACATTGTGCTATATATTGTTATTGGTTGAGAAGGATTTGTCTCCCCAAAACTCATGCAACTATTTAAACTCTGATGTCTTAATGTTAATGGTTGATGTATCAATTGAGATTTGATATAATTGCGGTGGCCAGGAGGGAGGGCCAGTAGGAGGTCTTTAGGTCATGGGGGACAAGCCCCACAGAGGGTGGTTCTCCAAAGAAGCTTGATTTTTGAGTTCAAGTTTGACCTATGTGCTCTCTCTCCTTCATGGCTCAACATGTGGTCATGACTCCATACCTGCCGTTACCAGCCTGTACAGATGCCAGACTATGGGGCTGCCTGATCCTGAATTGTAACTTCAACTGTAAGCTGATAAAACTTTCCTTTCCCAAAGAAGTTCCTTCACATATTTCAGTCAAAGCAAGAAAAAGCAGTCTAACACATACGGAATACTACTCAACTATAGCAATGCTTGAAATTCTATCATTTGGGACGACATGGGTCGTAAAGTTACAGGACACCGGTTAGGTGAAATAAGCCAGGCACAAACAAATACTGCTCATATGAAAATTACCACCACAACATAGTGACTTAAAACAAGCATTTATCATCTCAGATCATGTGATCAGGAACCCAAAATGGCTGACCCAGGTTGTTCTTGCTGTGGGTCTCCTCCAAAGTTGCAGTCAAAATTGTGGCGGGGAAACCTGCTGCCAGTAAGGCTCATTCATATGGCTGTTGTCAGGAGGGCTCAGTTCTCCGAAGATCATTACCAGGAGGTCTTAGGTCCACTCACAGACCTCTCCATGGGGCTATGTAAGTACTCTAACAACTTGACAGCTGGCTTTCTTCAGAAATTGTAACACAAACAGGGCAGAACCACAAAATAGTTTATTATCAAGCCTCAAAAGAAGTTTTACATCTCTACATATCCTTACATCTGCCTTTTTCAACAGTCACATACATTGATCCAGGTATAACAGATGAGACAACTGCACAAAGATGTGAATACTCAGGTGAGGATCATTGGCAATCTTCTTGGAGACTAGGTGCTATAATTTTCCCCATCCCTACATTCCTTAGATTATTTTTCATTCTTTATAACTGCATTTCTGTGATACAATATGTTGGGGAAAACCACAAGTGAAGACTATGAACTTAATCATTGACTGTTGGGTTAAAGGGTTGAGTGAGCCTGTATGCAAGATGGAGAGAAAATTCTAGTCTGGCAGAAAAAAAAAAAAAAAAACATCTGGAGAAGACAATGGGAGACAACAGTGAGAGATGTAAGAAACTGTCAACAAGAGACAGAGGAGGAGGCAGGCATTGTGGCATAGCAGATTAAACTGCTTCCTGGGATGCCTGCATCCCAGAAGTACTTGGGCCTCTGCCACTGCACCCACATAGGAGATCCAAGTGGAGTTTCTGGTTCCTGGCTTTGGCCTGGCCCAGCTCTTATCATTACAGCCATTTGGGGAGTGAACCAGCAGATGAAAACTTCTCTCTGTCTCTCTCTCTCTGTTTCTCTTTCTACTCTCCCTCTCTGTGTAACTCTGCTTTTCAAATAAATAAATATTTGTTTTTAAAAAAATAGATTGAGAAGGTCACACAATGTACAAAAGTGTGCCAACCAATGGGTGGAGTCCGGTGACCAAGATACACAGAGATCATACCTGAAGTTTAAGGCAGAAAGTCACCAACTTCTAGAAGTCTAGAATGTAGTATCTGACTCTGTAGTTGAGGTGCTAAATACGACTCAGATCTCAGAGTATTTCATCAAGTCCTTTACTGGTACTTAATCCCTACTCTAATCATATTATATTCAAAAATGATTCCAAAAATTATTGTTCACTTCCATGCCTGAGTGACAGAAGATTCCCTGTCTCTTACTTGATGGAGAAACTTGAAATCAGTGTTAGTTCTTTACTTGGTCCCTTCCCACAGCCATGAAAGGGTGAAGATATTTCTGGTACTAAACAGAATAACAATAAATACTTCTTTAGATACAAAACTGAGGAACTGCACAGCGTTTCTACTCCCATGGTCATCACGTGGAAGATCAAACCCTGCATTTCTACTTCACATCCCATTCAAAAATCACGTTTATTTCCTGCTATTGTGATACAATTCTCTGTGAAATCACCAAAAATGTTCAGATTTTAGGTTCCAAAAGTCTTTCAAGGCCTTATCATTGGGGGGCCTCCCTGCTACACCCACAGGGACGCCCTCAACCACACCCTTCATTACTGAATACTTTCAGCCTGTACCTGGCTGTTATTCCTTTGGCAGCTCCTCCTGAAAGCCCCTTGAATGTTCCATCTCTGCATCACCGCTCTTTTTCACTCTGCCAGCTCCATCCTCTCTGAAGGTTGCATGATTCTGACTGTGACCTACAGTTGTGACAGCCACCTTGATGTCCTAGGTCAGAGCTTGCCTTGGAGCTTCAGATCCTGTAGTCAGCGTTTACCTGGCTTCTCCTTCTGGGTCTTCCAAGACACAACACCTTCTGTAGTCCACAACACTGCATGACACCTTCCTCCCAAAATATGCTGTCCAGAGTATATTTGCTGTCTCACTGATCGTCAGTACCATGCAGACAGGCTCATGCTAGAAATTAAGGCTTCCCATCCTTCATCCTGCTCTATCAGACATCACACCTACTGATTGACTGCTTTGGTATTTAGCAGTCTCTGCCCCTCCATCTCCATACCTTGTGCAAAGTCGGACTATCTATTTCACCCTGACTGCTTTAGCAACTCCTTAACTAGTTTCCAATTCTTTTTTGCTTTCTAAGTCATTTTCTAGAGGAGTTCTAGGTTCACAGAAAAATTTGGATGGAGGCACAGATTCCTCAATGCTACTCTTCCCCCACACAAACACAGCCTCCCTTATTTTCAGCATTTTCTACCAGAAGAGAAAATTGGTTATGATTAATGACCCTACAATATTATTATCCTCCAAAGTCCATAGTTTACATTAGGGTTGATCTTGGTGTTTTCATGTTATGAATTTGGACAAACATGTAAGGACATGGGTCCGTCATTATACTGAAGTATAACGTAATAGTTTCTGTGCCCTAAAAATCCTGTCCTCTCCTATGTATTCATCCCTCCCTCAAGTCAACCCAAAGCAATCACAGACCTTTTTACCATCTCCTTAGTTTTGTCTTTTCAAGAATTTCATGTAGTCCTAGCTGGACTTCCATCTTCTTTTTACCTCCCCTAAAATTTTCCTTCACCTGCTCATAGATGCCTGTAGATGCTCTGTGTAAAAACACAGGTTGGACTGTGTCATTGACTGAAACCTTTGGTAGGTTCCCCACTGTCTTCAATTTCAGGTGAAACCTGTATCATGTTGCACGCAGGGCTGTTTGGGAGTTGGTGTCTGCCTCGCTGGCCCTCCAGTTTCATCCTACGCTTCCATTCATGCTGAATAGCAGGTACCTGCCTGAATACACCACACTCTTTTCCTTTCATGTCATTGGAGTAACATTGCACCTTCTTTGGAACACACGTTTCCATTTTACTACGCCCTTAAAGTTCATCTCACGCTAATCTCCTCCAAGGTGACTTTACCTGATCACTGACAAGCAGAACCCTCACCCTGAGACTTCTCAAAGCCTTCCACAGATCTTTGACTTTGCACTTACCCCTGTCTCTTTAGGGGTCTGTGAGCTCCTTGAGGGCAGGGACTAGGCCTTTTGTCACCATATCTCCATGATCTCACCCTTGACGTGACACATCTTTGTGGATTATTGACATGAACTACCTGAGAGACTTTTCCCTACTCCCTATTGCAGAGTCAGAGTAGAGAATATGCCTCACAGTGTCTTAGGGGAATTAATAGAAAGTGAATGTTCTCAGCCACTCAACCACAGATCAGCATCCAGGAATGGAACTGATCTCACAGTTGTAACACCTGAAGCAGGAGAGCAGCATTGTACCCCAGAAGGCAGTGGCACACACGTGGATTCTGCATACGTTAAAGTCAAGAGGGCTGTGGAAAACCCACAATAATGTGGATATGGAAAAATCCCAGACAAAGGCTCCGTTTGAAATGACCTTGTCTGCCAAACAAGTGTGGTTATGCGGCTCAGTGCTGCTCAACAGGACTTCAGTGGAAACTGTGTGTTCAATTTATGTAAAATGCCTTTAGACAGACCCTGACACTTTCCCATTTCTACTTTTCTGCTGGCCAAAATATGGACATGTTGACTGAATAGTCATCCTGGGCCGAGAGCTAATGGTGAAAAACAGGCCACTAGGGGAAGGGCAATGGAACAGACAGAATAAAGGCGAGAGATGCTGTTCAGTTCCATGCTGGCCTTGGCCTCCTGTTTTGGATTTTTACATGTGAAAGGAATACTATTATACTTCGTTTCGGCTATGTTTTGGTTATGTGTCTGCAAGCAAAATCTTCAGAACCAGACATTATATGACATCCCCAGGGAATTTTGAGCATCCTAATACCTTACAACTCAACCATGTTCTTGTAGTTGAAGCTATACCATATTTTCCCACTCCAGATTTTGATTGGTTAAGAATTAGGGCAGAGGAGACTTCCACACAGGCAGAGTGAACTAGGAAGTAGACATCACATGAAGATGAATGTCTGAACTCTTGAATTTTAAAGAATGATGGTGATTGCTCTCATGACTTGATAGAGTCACATGGTTTAAATTTGGGCCCACACTATCTCCTAGGAATGCATGCATATTTAGTCTGGTGTGCTGTAGAGCTACAGGGAAAACTGACAGTACAGCAACTGTGTTGGTGATGATGAGGCTGCCAGCAATTTCAGGATGAGGACTTTCCTGGAAGAGCCAAGGAGCCCAGAATGTTTTTCGGACATTAAAGATCCACTTCCCAAATTCATTTTTTACCAATTTGTAGGACTAGCATTTGAATTAACAAACATTCCCAGAAAAGTTACAAATGCTCAGTCATCAGCTCCAAAGAAATAGTTTTCAGGAAGGCACTAGTGGAGAGTAAAAGTTAGTGGTTTATTTGGGAGAAGACAAACTTGAATGGGACATTATGACTCCAAGCAAGTCGAGCAAGGCTAAGCCTCTGCAAGACTGAGGGGAGAAGGTCACATGATGCACTTATCAGCCTGGCTCTGGGCTCCATGAAGGCTGGCATGGACTGAGGATTCCCTCTTCACACCTTTGGGACATCAACAGTGCCTGAGATGGCCAGATCTGGGATGTTGGGACTTCTTTGGAAACTATAAATCATGGCTTCTTCCAACTGTTGGCTCTCAGGATGGGCATTCAGTGAGCAAATTGGATCAGCAGAGTAGGTAATCCACACAGGCCACAACTGGCCAAGAAGTCTGCTTGCTCTGCCCCCAAATGCAGGTGTCCCTTAGTGCAGGCCAGCCAAGGGTCTTTCCCCAGGTTCCGTCATCCTTCCCGGTAGCTAGTGGGAAGATCATCAAGGGCAGGGGACAGGAAGTGCCAGCCTTCTGCAGAAGAGAGAGACAGTCAGGGCCCTCCTTCTGTCTGACCGCACCGCACTCCCCTCACTTCTTCCACCTTTATTTTTTTCTGTTGTTCTTGGGAATTTGCAGTAGTTTCCAAATCGGGTTGCTCAAGAGAATTATAAAAATACAGACTCCAGGCCCCACATCCAGGAGACTTCTAATTCTACTGGCTTTGATGATTGTGCTTGGCTCTTGGAGTGGGAAGAGCCTCAGAAATTTCTTCTCAGGCCTGCAGTGGGAGTAAATCCTTTGTGATCAAAAAGAAAAAGGAAAAAGGGAACAAGACAGCTAAGAAAAAAAAAAAAAAGAAAAACTCTGCCATCCTTGTGGGTTGAAAGAAATATCATCCTCTGTGTAGTGACTGACGATGAAAGTTTAATGATTTCAACAGACCCAGAAATCAAGTACTCCCTGAAATGGTTCCTGGGTTTCATTAAAGAGTTTGTTCCCCTTGGATAGTAGAGAAGCAGAATCACTGACTCAGGAACACACAGAAAAGAAGGCGACATTTTCCTTGCTCTTTCTTCATCCCTGCGTTCCTCCAAACAGAAGCCCAGGACTCCCTCTTAGCCTGCAAATCCTCCAAACGCGGCTTCCTGCATTCTTCTGCAACCTTATACTTTACAGGAAACACATTTTCCTCCTCCTTTCACCTTTCCACCCAATCTCACCTCGAATCTAAATAGCCTGAAGTTCACTTGGGCCAGGAGGGCCGTCACCTGCAAAGCCAGCTAGCTAATAACTGAATGTCCTTGGAGGTAGTGATGACTCCATGCATTCCCTGGAGAAGTCACCCTTCTGAGGATTTACTCACTCTGTTCCTCTACAAGGTTGGTTGCTGGAACCAGTGAGACGTCATCTGCTGAAGAATGCAATACTTTCCTTAGGACAGAAGGACCAAAGCATAGAAAGCTTGGCTACTGGCAACTAAAGATGTAGGCTAGAATAAACCAGTTTTTCATTGTCACCATGACTCTGGTACACTGATATGTTTTTGAATAAAATGATTGCAAATGGTGCTCTGTCCTGGCAGCTATCTGGTATGGTATGAACATTCAAGGACAAGTGAAAACATGAGAAAAATGCCCTCCTGATTATTCCCGGTCAGAAAGAGCTTTCACAGGTCATTCAACAGCAAACTGCATTTGTTTATGGATACACATAAGTTGGGGATACCAGGAATTTTACTTTAGGATCACAGAATGTTAGTTAGAGGGGAATTTTCAGAGTATTCCCTTGACTGAGAGAAAATTTGGTTTGCCATCTCTAAGCATCCTGGAGAAATAAGTAACAACATAAAAGATAGAAGTGGAAGAAGTGAGGGGGGTGTGGTAAGGTAAAAAGGAAGAAAGGCCCTGGCTGGCTCTAATGTTTGCCCTAAGTTGAGGGCTGTGGAGAAAAACTGAATATCTTTTAAAATGGGGAAAAGAAGACAGCAGGTGCCCTCCAGAGCCTTTTTCCTGTGCCCTTTGATAATTAGCAAAATTGAATTGATTACTGATGGACAAGGATCCTACTGGTATTTCTAAGATGAGATTTTCAGTGCTCCATTTACAAGAAACCTCAGCTTGTTTCTGAGGACTGCTCGTTTCTCACAACTAAGCTTTGTTTGAAATATACCCCCCTGGATGAAGACCAGACTTGTGAGATGATGAGCAAGACCAACCTAAAAATCCCAGAATACCCATTCTACTCTCAGAAAGACAATAGCAGGAATCACAAGTTTACACACATTGTTAAGTAAGACTTCTTACAAATATTAGGCAACATTAAGAGTTCCTTTCAATTCTTTCCCCACATGGCAACAGTGTTTTCTCCACTTGGATATTGTAGTTCAACATCATAGAGTAGATCAAAGTCCTCTGACAACTCACTTTCTGTGTGACTCAGCTTTGAATGCCAACATGTACTTGTTACAAACATACCCTTTGATTGGTCCCTCCATACAAGTTTTCATTTTTAATACAAATATTGTCATAAATCTCTAAGTGTTGGAGTTTTCCCCTATGACCTATACTTAGATTGGGTCTCTTTGTTTGTAATAAAGTTGTTTTAAGGAGCAAACTGAACGTGAACTCAAGCACCAAATACATAAAGTTGAAATTCAACCCTCTGGTTGCAAGATAGAAACTTAATCTGTTCTTGGACTTTCATGGTATTGGACAAAGAGGTGGGTCTAAAGACAGCTCTTTAATTTCTCTCTGGGTCAGGCTAACCTGCAGTGGGAGTTCCTGGAAGCCAGGTAGTCACTGCAGAGTCCAGGTGTGGATGACTGATTGCTATTGTGAAAACATGCCAAAGCAAGGGATATCTTCTCTTCAGGTAGCACTTTTTATCAGAGGACGTGTAATCACACTTTGTATCATGATCTGTTCTCAAAGCATATTTTCACAGAGTACCTTTTCCCTTCTACTGCCATGAGTATGTGTGAAAGGGGCTCTAGGCGCTTCTTGGATTCCCAGAACTTGATCTCACATACCTCCCAGTCTTCATAACTTCTTCACTACTGACTGCCATGAGGCCTTCAGGATAAATGTCCTAATGAGTCACCATCAGGAAGCTAGGACCATCTCAGATCCTCCCTCATCTACCAGATTCTTACCACATGAAACATAAAACGTTGCCTTGATGGCCCCCCACCTCCCCTCCCCTGTTCATGGGAGCTTCTAGGATACAAGGTAATCATCAGCAAGATCTCCCATATCCTTTCCGTCAATAATTCCTTCCTCTCCTTACCATGAGTCCTGGATCTACCCAAGAACATGGCTTTCCCTTCACCTTTCTCAAGTGGGGGCTATTCTAGCTCCAGCCATCCTGTTGGGATAAGCCAAGGACCTAGAGGTGGGATAGGTATCCTTGTTCCTTGTTATCACTTTTCCAAATTATGGTCTTTCTCCCTTCCCTTTCTTTCCCCACCTAGTTGTGAAGCTCATGCCATCAGACCAAAGCATTGCTACCCCTCCTTATTACAGTCATCTGTGGACCCAAGGTCACTCATCCCTTGATCCTAGAAGAGTTTAGATCCTGATTCAGTATCACTGTTCAGTGGCACATTTATCACAACACTTGAAGATTTCATACTAGTTTAGATAGTCCTTGGCCTCTGAGGTCCTTGATCTCTCTTCCAATGACTTGGCCATATCCCATCTAATGGTCTTAGCCTTGCCACAGCCAAGGATGCGGTATTTTATCAAATGCTTTCTCTGCATTCATTTTAAATAGCCAAGTGCCCTTGTATTGGGTGTGTATACATTTATTATAGTCAAATCTTCCTGTTGAGTTGATCCCTTAACAATTATATAGTGCCCTTCTTTGTCTCCTTTAATAGCTATTGTGCTAAAGTCTACTTTGTCTGCTATCAGGATGGCTATTCCTGCTCTTTTCTGCTTTCCATTATCATGGAATATCTTTTTTCATCTTTTCACTTTCAGTCTGAGTGTATCTTTGTTGGCAATGTGTGTTTCATGCAGGCAGTCTTATTTATCAATCCATTCAGCCAGTCTGTATCTTTTAATTGGAGAATTTAGACTTTTCACATTGAGGTTATTATTGGTAAGAATTGATTCAACCCTACCATTTTCCCATAAATATTTCTATTGTTTACTTTGGATTTCTTTTGTACTTTTATTAGGAGATTTTCTCCCTCATATTCTTTCACAATGATGACTATTTTCTGTGTGTAGCACATTCTTAAGCGTCATTTGTAAGGCTGGATAAATGGTGAAAAATTCTTTCAGTTTCTTTTTGTTATGGAAGGTCTTTATTTCAACTGCATTTGTAAATGAAAGCTTTGCATGCTGCAGTATTCTGAGTTGACAATTTTTTTCTCTAAGACTTGGACTACGTCTTGCCTTCTTTCCTAGCTTGTAGAGTTTCTGATGAGAAATCAGCTATCAGTCTAATTAAAGATTCTCTGAAGCTATTCTGGCATTTCTCTAGTCACATTTTAGAATCTTTTATTTATGTTTTAGTGTTGAAAGTTTGACTATATTTTGCCGTGGAAGAACTTTTCTGGTCATGTCTATTAGAAGTTCTATGTGCTTCCTGTACTTGGATGTCCCTTTCTTTCTCAAGATTAGGGAAGATTCCTGTTGTGATTTCACTGAATAGAGCTGATGATCCATTCTGTCTTTCTATACCTCAGGAACTCCTGTGATACATATCTGATAGTATCCCACCAATCTCAAACACTGTTTTTAGTTTTTCTAATTTCTTCTTTTTTTTTTTTTGCCTGACTGAGATATTTCCAAAGATTTGTCTTCTAGCTTGCATATTCTTTTTCTGTCTCACTGAATTTGTTGTTAAGATTTTCCACCGTATTTTTTTTTTTTTTGACAGGCAGAGTGGACAGTGAGAGACAGAGACAGAGAGAAAAGTCTTCCTTTTTCCGTTGGTTCACCCCCCAATGGCTGCTGTGGCCCTTGCACTGGCTGCACCACGCCGTGCCGATCAGAAGCCAGGAGCCAGGTGCTTCTCCTGGTCTCTCATGGGGTGCAGGGCCATCCTCCACTGCACTCCCTGGCCACAGCAGAGAGCTGGACTGGAAGAGGAGAAACTGGGACAGAATCCAGCTCCCCGACTGGGACTAGAACCCGGTGTGCCTGCGCTGCAGCCGCAGTGCCGATCTCCACCGTATTTTTTATTGGACATATTGAATTCTTAATTTCTAATATTTCAGTTTTATTTCTCTTCCAATATATCTCATGGGAAAATTCTCATTCATGTCATTTATGAATTTCTTTAACTCATGCATTTACTTCTTTTTGTTTTTGAGTAATCTTATGATCAATCTTTTGAATTCCTTTTCAGGAATTTCATCAATCTCTTCGTTTTCACATTCTGATATTGAAGTGTTGCATTCCTTTTTGGGGAGTCATATTGTCTTACTTGTTCATGTTTCTTGTGTTCTACATTGATTTTTTTAGGCATTTGTGAAACAACTTGTTAGTTTTCTCCTCTGATGGCTTTGTCTTTGAATTATGCCTCTGTGACTTAATGGAATGTCTACTCCTTCAGTGGGTATTCAGAAATGTGTAATGTTGTCATATAATGGCACCTCACAGCCGGCAGCTGACTGTGCCATGTGGCTGGCTACAGTGGCATCTCTGTCTTCCCTCCTCTTGTCCCACAGAGTCTAAATTACTTTTTCAGTAAAAGTCTTTTTCACCAAAAGATTGCATCAGTCAGACCCCTGGAAACATGATCCCTCCTTTGTTCTTTTTATATCCCAGAACAGCCAAAGTTATTGTGGCTACACTCTATTCAATAATATTTTTTTTTAAAGACTTTTGATTTATTTGAGAGGTAGAGTTACAGACACAGAGAGGGAGTGACAAAAAGGTCTTCCATCTGCTGGTGCATTGCCAAAATGGCCACGAAGGGTGGAGATGGGTAGATACAAAGGCAGGAGGTACGAGTTTCTTCCAGGTCTCCCACATGGATATTGGGGCCCAAGTACCTGGGCAATCTTATTGCTTTCCCAAGTCGTAGTGGAGAGCTGGATTGGAAGAGGAGCAGCAGAACATGAACATGCTTCTATGGGATGCTAGTACCACAGGCTAAGGCTAATGCTGGCCCCGTTTTTAAAAATTCTTACCCACTAACTTAATGCTGCTAGAGCTACCCCACCATATTCGTTGGCTTGTCCCCCTACTCCTGGAAGGTTATCGCTATCCCAGCTCTCCCACTTTGTACTGACATTCTTGCTTTTGTTTACTGTAAGGTGGAAGAAATCCGAAGGCCCCCAACAGGCGGCAGCCAACTGGCCTCTGTCTGTCCATGTAGACGTTAATTTGTCTTCCTTTAGGAATGTTGGGCAATGACTTTGTTCCTGATGAAGACCTACTGTTCCCTGAGTCCCATATACTTTTTCCAGGTTATGCCACTAAGAACTTCTCTCCCTCTAGCCTGCATTTCATTTTCCCTGTGTGGCTGCATCATTATCATAGTAGGCAATGCTGTATTATTTCCCAACTTAAAATTCAAACAGCACTGTTTCCACCAGTCCTTCCATTATATCACCATTTCTCTGTTCCCACTCTAGCAAACATCACTTAAAGGTTTGGCTACACTAGCTTGCTCTATTTCCTCTTCTCCAAAGTTTCTATGAGAATTTATGGTTCATAAATGTGAATTTTAAAATTCTCTGTGTTAGTGTGCGTCAAAAAATTTTTTGTGTGTCAAAATTTACCACAACTTTAGTGACTTAAATTATTACACAGCTTTTTTTTTTTTTTTTTTTTTTTTTCAGATCAGGAATTCAGGTACTGCATGGCTGGGTTTGCTGCTGAAGGTGTCACAGGACGAAATCCTATTGGTCAGGACTGTGGTCTTGTCTGGGCTTAGAGCCTCTCCAAGATCTACTGATGGTTTCAGAATTCAGTTCTTGGTGGTGATAAGACTGAAGTTCTCCTTTTCCTTTGGCCGTGACCTGGGGCCTTCTCTCAGTTTCCAGAGGACAGCCATAGTCCTCACCTGGGCCCTATGAGTAGCTCTGTCTCTCACATAAGGTCATTGCTAAATAGTTACCATCACTGTCACACCCTATGCCTTAGCTTTCCTTTCCTTTTTTGTGATCAGATGTATAGTATTTTGTATGACTGGTTTATATCCCCCACTCATCCCTGCTACCTTGTTTAGGGATAGCCTTCATGAAGGTGGAGAGTACTTCATTTTATTCATTGATATGTCCCTAACAATTTAAGATAATAGATATTCAATAAGTACTTGCTGCACTTATCTCTGCTCTTTGAAGATCAATGCAAGAAAATAAATTAATAGTTTCTGCATGGTGAGATTGTACTACATTGGTTTAAGATTATCAGATGGTTTAACAAAAAATAGTAGATGGAAACTATTTTTAGGTAAACATTATTTATATCAGTGAACACTTGATGACAAGTTATAGATACATTCTTTTTCTTATCAAATAAGAAAAAATATTTTTTGAAGATTTATTTACTTATTTGAAAGTTGGAGTAATGCAGAGAAAGAGAGAGTAAGATACAGAGAGATCTTCCATCTGGTGATTCATTCCCCAAATGATCACAACAGCCATATCTGGGCCAGGCCAGAGTCTGTGGACAGGAACTCCATCCCAGTCTCCCACATGGTGTCAAAGACCCAAGCATTAGAGCCATTATCTGCTGCTCTCTGAGGCACATTAGCAGGAAGTTGGATTGGAGGAGGAGCAGCTGGTACTCTGAATTGGTGCTCATACAGGGTGCTGGTGTCACAATTGACAGTCCTAACGTGCTATGCCGCAATGTTGGCCCCAATAAGATGGGTTTTAAAACCTAGAATTCCCCACAAAATGAATTTTTTATGAATTCAGGACTGGTTATCTTATAACCATTAAACTAATGTCTCAAAACTTATTTCATTCTGGTTTTTAATACAGAAATAAGAATAATTATCAAATAGTTCTTACACAGCAGCAGGTTCCCTGTGGGAAGCACATTTCTGCTTATCAAGAAATGACATGAACATCATGCCCCTCATAACAACTCTTTTCCTAAAGAGAATTTGGAGGGAGCCCCTTTTTCATGTTGACAACCTCCAGATTTGAATTACTCATCATGAGATTGAACACGATTAACCAAATGCAAAACTCAAAGCATGGTATCATGAATTCTAACCACTCATTCTAGATTTCTTAGATTCATATTTGTGCCTTGGAGGTGAATTTATGATCTACATAAACAAGAAATTCATTTTTCTGCAATTTGAGTATGGCCTTCATGCCAGAGATTAGAGCATCAATTTTTGAAAGGCACTTTGGAACCGAATTAAATCTTTAAAATTCCTGCCAAAAGTGTCTTGCTTTTAAAAATTCTTCAATAAATAATTTAAAATTCTACAAGTCCTTTGATTTATAAATCTTACTTCTAACACTTTAGCCTAAGAAAATAGTCCTGTAAATGAAACTTAATGGAAAGTATTCAGACTTCAGAAGCAGATAGGCCTGAATTCTGAACCCAGCTCCAGCATTAATATGCTGTGTAATTGAGTAAGGCTTTTTCTGTCCATTTTTTTCTGTGAAAAATGGGAATAACATATATCTTTTCAGATATATTCTTTTGTTTGTATGAAACATCTAGAGGAGGTGATTCCACAGATAGGAAGCAGATAGGTGATTTCTATGGGTCTGGGGATGTGAGGATGAGAGGTAAGAACTGAAGGAGAATGTGGGTTCTTTTTGTGTTGATGAAGAAATTCTGCAACCAGATAGTGATGATGGTTGCATGCCACTGAATTGTATGCTTCTAAATGGTTAATGAGAATAAATTGTGTGTTATGCATATTTTACCACAAGAAGAGTAGTATTAAGTAGAACTTTTGCTGTGAGGTTTCCTTTCTTTACCTTCTTTCATATTGATGAACAATCGAAAAAGAGGGAATCCTCCCAAATTCTTTCTAAGAAGCCAGCATCACCTTAATTACTAAGCCTGAAAAAGATGCAGCATTGAAAGAGAATTACAGACCAATATCCCTGATGAACATAGATGCAAAAATCCTCAATAAAATTTGGGCCAATAGAATGCAACAACACATCAGGAAGATCATCCACCCAGACCAACTGGGATTTATCCCTGGTATGCAGGGATGGTTCAATGTTCACAAAACAATCAATGTGGTACCCCACATTAACAGACTGCAGAAGAAAAACCATATGATTATCTCAATAGACGCAGAGGAAGCACTTGATAAAATACAACACCCTTTCATGATAAAAACTCTAAGCAAACTGGGTATGGAAGGAATGTTCCTCAATACAATCAAAGCAATTTATGAAAAACCCACAGCCAGCATCCTATTGAATGGGGGAAAGTTGGAAGCATTTCCACTGAGATCTGGTACCAGACAGGGATGCCCACTCTCACCACTGCTATTCAATATAGTTCTGGAAGTCTTAGCCAGAGCTATTAGGCAAGGAAAAGAAATCAAAGGGATACAAATTGGGAAGAAATAACTCAAACTATCCCTCTTTGCAGATGATATGATTCTTTATTTAGGGGATCCAAAGAACTGGAACTCATAGAAGAGTTTGGCAAAGTAGCAGGATATAAAATCAATGCACAAAAATCAACAGCCTTTGTATACACAGGCAATGCCACGGCTGAGAAAGAACTTCTAAGATCAATCCCATTTACAATAGTTACAAAAACAATCAAATACCTTGGAATAAACTTAACCAAGGATGTTAAAGATCTCTACGATGAAAATTACAAAATCTTAAAGAAAGAAATAGAAGAGGATACCAAGAGATGGAAAAATCTTCCATGCTCATGGATTGGAAGAATCAATATCATCAAAATGTCCATTCTCCCAAAAGCAATTTGTAGATTCAATGTGATACCAATCAAAATACCAAAGACATTCTTCTCAGATCTGGAAAAAATGATACTGAAATTCATATGGAGACACAGGAGACCTTGAATAGCTAAAGCAATCTTGTACAACAAAAACAAAGCCAGAGGCATCACAATACCAGATTTCAGGACATATTACAGGGCAGTTGTTATCAAAACAGCATGGTACTGGTACAGAAACAGATGGATAGACCAATGGAACAGAATACAAACACCAGAAATCAATCCAAACATCTACAGCCAACTCATATTTGATCAAGTATCCAAAACCAATCCCTGGAGTAAGGACAGTCTATTCAATAAATGGTGCTGGGAAAATTGGATTTCCACGTGCAGAATCATGAAGCAAGACCCTTACCTCTCACCTTACATAAAAATCCACTCAACATGGATTAAAGGCTTAAATCTACGACCTGACACCATCAAATTATTAAAGAACATTGGAGAAACCCTGCAAGATATAGGTACTGGCAAAGACTTCTTGGAAAATACCCCAGAAGCACAGGCAGTCAAAGCCAAAATTAACATTTGGGGTTGCATCAAAATGAGAAGTTTCTGTACTGCAAAAGATACAGTCAGGAAAGTGAAGAGGCAACCAACAGAATGGGAAAAATATTTGGAAACTATGCAACAGATAAAGGGTTGATAACCAGAATCTACAAAGAAATCAAGAAACTCCACAGCATCAAAACAAACAACCCTCTTAAGAGATGGGCCAAGGACCTCAATAGACAATTTTTCAAAAGAGGAAATCCAAATGGCCAACAGAAACATGAAAAAATGTTCAAGATCACTAGCAATCAGGGAAATGCAAATCAAAAACAAAATGAGGTTTCACCTCACCCCGGTCAGAATGGCTCACATTCAGAAATCTACCAACAACAGATGGTGGCAAGCATGTGGGGAAAAAGGGACACTATTCCACTGTTGGTGGGAATGCAAACTGGTTAAGCCACTATGGAAGTCAGTCTGGAGATTCTTCAGAAACCTGAATATAACCCTACCATACAACCCAGCCATCCAACTCCTTGGAATTTACCCAAAGGAAATTAAATTGACAAACAAAAAATCTGTCTGCACCTTAATGTTTATTGAAGCTCAATTCACAATAGTTAAACCTGGAATCAACAAAAATGCCTGTCAATAGTAGACTGGATAAAGAAATTATGGGACATGTACTCTATAGAATACTATACAGCAGTCAAAAACAATGAGGAGAGAACTTCCACTTTGACTGTGACCTTGTCTAAATAAGATCGAAGTCAGTGAACTCAAGAGGCTTCCATAGCCTTGGCAACTCATGACTAGAGCCTAGGGAGATTACTGACGCCATAAACAAGAGTGTCAAATTGTTAAGTCAACAACAGGAGTCACTGTGTACTTACTTACTCCTCATGTGGGATCTCTGTCCTTAATGTGTTGTCCAATGTGAAGTAATGCTATACTAGTACTGAAACAGTATTTTACACTTTATGTTCTGTGTGGGTGCAAACTGTTGAAATCTTTACTTAATATATACTAAATCGATCTTCTGTATATAAAGATAATTGAAAATGAATCTTGATGTGAATGGAATGGGAGAGGCAGTGGGAGATAGGATGGTGCAAGTGGAAGGGAAGTTATGGCGGGGGGAAAAAGCCATTATAATCCATAAACTGTACTTTGGAAACTTATATTTACCAAGTAAAAGTTAAAAAAATTCCTACAGTAAATTATTAAGTATATCTACACACATGCACTACAATGTGCACACAAAAATTTTAAGTGGTCATTATTTCTCAATATTGTATCACAGAATTTTTTTCTTTTTATGGATGGGTTCATTATCTTTTTTATTTCTCCTTTCCCACAGAGAAAACAAAAACACAATCAGCAGAGCTTCAAGAATCCAAATTTTTAAAATGATCAGAATGCAAAACTGGTCAGAACTGCTGCTTTCATTTGGCTTACATATTTACATGGTGTGCAGCATGGGAGGGGCCACAGAGGGATGCTTAAAGTGTGGCATAACAAAACATACAAAGGTGACCTTTTTTTTCTTTATACTTCATAGACGAACCCTGCCTCATTTCCAAATGAGAGCACTATAAAACAAAATTCACAGGCTCTATTTACTATATAAATTATGAGATTTGCTGTACAGGAGCATGACTATAATCATAGAGTATAAATGTATCTCTTTGTGCTGTAGCTGAGGATGGGCTCAGTTGTGTCCTAATCTTTGAGAGGTTAGCAGAGGAAGGACTGGGCCTAGGGGTGCAGCTGTACCAACTCCCCTTCCCTGGAGAAGGCTGATGCTCACTTGCCTAGGAGAACTGGGATGGTTAGGGAAGAGGTGCAATAGGATGAATAAAACAGGGGGCTCCAGATGGCAGAGGGAGGGCACCTGAGATGGGAAGGAGCATACCTTACCCACAGCCACATGGGGACCCCATTCTACTTTGTCACAGTTCTGAGGGCAACCCAGCCATGCCTTGGTTTCCTCCCCCTGAAAAAAATGTGGGGCTTTAAATTCACGGACAGAGGGCATGAAATTGAAGCTCATCTTTGGGATAATAGAAAATGTTTGGAAAGATTCCAGTAGATGGTTGAGTAGAAGGAAGGATGGAAGGAAGCTGACCACCACCAAAAGCTGGCCCAGAAAGTCATATTGCACAGAAAGTGAAGAAGCAGCAGAAATGTGGAAATATTCCATACAAGATGCTTCCTGGGGTTCAAGGTGGCAGCAATGGAAGGAAGGAGCTTGAATTTCTTATTCCAAAAGCTCCAAGAAAGACGGCTTTCTTATCTGATGAAGAGAATAGCAATAGGCCTTAATCACAGTGCATGTCAACTTGTATTTTTTTGTTAAGATTTTATTCACTTTTTAACAGGAAGAGTTATTGAGAGAGAGAGAGAGAGAGAGAGAGAGAGAAAAGTCTTCCATCCACTGGTTCACTCCCCAAACGGCCGCAATGACTGGAACTGAGCCAATCCGAAGCCAGGAGAGTCCCCTAGGTTTCCCACACAGGTGCAGGGGCCCAAGCACCTGGGCCATCTTCCATTGCTTTCCTAGGCCACAAGTAGAGAGCTGGATTGGAAGAGGATTAGCCAGGAGCAGAACCAGTGCCCATATGGGATGCTGGCACTGCAAGTGGATGCTCAACCCACTATGTCACAGCATTGGCCCCATCAACTTGGCTTTTAAATGAAGAAGAACCTGGGGCCATTTTAGCAAGTAAAGTGTACATTCCCCAGTGCTGACCATTCCTTCCTCATCCTCTATCTACCTGGCTCAGGAACAGGACCACTCTCTCCCTCAGCAAGATGGAAGCAATGTGTGAGCCAAGGGTAACCTGAACCTCTCTGTATAGCTTAGGTATGGCTGCCATTCTAAAAACTTGGGAATTAGAACACCACAGATAAACTTCTTTGACTAGCCACACCTGCCCAGGTGAGGAAACTGTGGCAAGGGATATGGGGAGCACTGGGAAGTGGGAAAGGCCCATATATACGGGCTTCTCCAGGTCACCAAAGAATTACATTCTCTCCCATGAACTCAGCTGAGTTGAGGGCAAGGATGCCCTGGAGTAGCTGCTCTTGATTGAAACCAGTCTTTGATAAAAAGAGAGAGAAAGAGGGATGCCTGAGCTGTCACACTAAAGGAAGGTTTTGCACACATAAAGCATTCACAATGACTTGCGCACCTTTGAGAACATTCCATAAATCATAGCTTTTACCCTGTTCTGTACTAAGAAGGTGGTTTAAGTCTGCAAACAGGTCCTGTAATCATGTGCAGAAATGTAGTGACCAACTGTCTAGGGTCCTTCCTGTGCCTTCTGAGAGGAGAGACCTAGGGAGTAGGATTGAGATAACTGCCCTGCAGACTGATGGAGTGGACCAAGGGCAATGAGAATCAGGACTGAGATCCACTCCATTTCCTAAGGGGCCCAAATCCCTGAGGCAGAGGGCTTAGGGGTGTGAGAATTGGAAAGGGGCAGAGATTTTTGGACTTGAGGTCCTCCCCCACTGCGGGGCTGCCCCTAGAAAGCTGTGTTACTGCAAGTAGTCTTTCTTTTAATTTTCTCTGTTTGTGTTAGTTCTATAGTAAGAGATGAAGTTTTATGAATAAAGAGTCAAAGAAACAAAAGTGCTGACTCGATGTGAAAGGTGAAAGTGCCAAGACTTACTGCACTGTGTGTTTATACAATAGAAGTACTAAGAATTATCTCATATCTGCATCCTGCATGGTCATAGTTCTGAACTGCACTTCGCAGAGGAGAACCATGTCTGCTTTGTGCATCAGAATGTATGTGAAATCACGTCCAATTCTTAGCATTTAATTTGCATATCAGCATGGTTAGACATAAGCCTGGAGAGAATGTAGGAATAATTGCATGCAAGTCACGTCATGCCAAGATAACTATAACACTTTTTACTATACATATTTGATTATAAATGCCCCACTTAAAAAAACTCGTTTCTTTCCCCAGATGAAGAGCTGAAATACTAGTTGGTGGGATTCCAAACAAGATACTTGGTAACTCTACTTATAGTTGTCTTTATTTATCTCAATCACCCCATGAGAATGAAACAATAAAATTTGGTCTCACAATAAGTCACTTCCTTGGTTTCAGGGTATTATTAAATTGTGAGCCCTGAACCAAACTTGTGCTGGTGGGAACCTTGGTCTCAGACTGTGTCCACAGTGGCATACTGTTGCCTTGTCATTTGATGGATGATGAAATAAATGTTCATGGAGGCAGGGTGATTGGGCTAATGTCACAGAAATGCATGATAGACATAGGCATTGATCCCAGGTTTCTCAGCAGGGTGAATTTCCGCAAATCTCAGATGCCTTCCTGGATTTTTCAAAGATGGTGACTACACAGCTGGTGTTCATTTCAAGACAGATACCCTAAGGACCACAATACAGCACAATCTTAAAGAATTAATAAAAAGATAACAGGGACTTTAGAATTTATAAATCTCATATGCTGAGAGAATAATGCTTCAACTAAGAATAAACTTCTGACATGGAGTTATAAAATGTTCCATGTTCACAAAATGAAAATATTTTAAATGAACTGACAAGGTAGGGGTAACATTGAAAGACAAACTACATTAAATTTGAGCTGCAATGCAAAAGGAATGTACTCTCTTAAAGAGAGATAAAAGCAAAACTTGGTATGAGTCCTGCATGCAGAGCCATCTGCCCACCTGGTGTGCCATATTGAATTTTTTTGTTTGGTGGACATAATCCACATGCAAGCAGATTTTGATATTCAAGCCACATCCCTCTCCTCCATGGGTGGTCTAAAGTAGAAGGCTATGCAGACCATGTTTTCTAAGCCACAGCAGAAGGAATGGATTCAGTGTGGAGACTTTTAGACTAAAGCGAAAATAGAAATCATTTCCCTTCCCTTGTAATCATTCTAGCTCAATGAATCATTCTCTCAGGTGAATCAACCCTGGGCTCTATTTTGCATACTTTGCCACACTCTGAATCCTTTTTCATCTACAGTGGCCTTTAGGTCTTTGTTGTCTTATTACAGACATTAGTGCTAAAAATCTCATTTCTTTCCTAAGACCCTGACTACATCATACCTTTTAAAAATACCTTTCTTGGGGCCGGTGCTTTGGTGCAGTGGGTTAACACCCTGTCCTGAAGCACCGGCATCCCATATGGGCACCGGTTCGAGTCTCGGCTGCTCCTCTTCTGATCCAGCTCTCTGCTGTGGCCTGGGAAAGTAGTAGAAGATGGTCCAAGTCTTTGGGTCCCTGCACCCATATGGGAGACCCAGAAGAAGTTCCTGGCTTCAGATCAGTGCAGCTGCGGCCTTTGGGACCAATTTGGGAGTGAATCAGCGGATGGAAGACCCCCCTCTCTCTCTGCCTCTCCTCTATCTGTAACTCTGACTTTTAAATAAATAAATAAATCTTTTAAAAATACCTTTCTTGCTCTTTTCTTTCAGTAAACACAACTACATTCTCACCCTTTGACTTGACTTCCCAATCTGATTTTTTTCGTGTCTCCTTTCGTGCTTCCTGGAAGCCTGTGCCTCCGATTCTTATCTTCTCCCTCACCTCCCTCCCTTTTATTCAGCCTTTTCCTTGGCCCCTCTCAGCTGCTTTTGTGTTTTGTTCTTGGGCTTTCTCATGAGTTCCCAGTCATCTGCTTCTGATGCCAGCCCTTCCCTCATTCTCATACCTTCAATCTCTATGGCTTTCACTAGCTTTGTGAGGCTTTCCGGTATGCCCATGGGTGGTGCCATGATCATCTTGGGACCCCAGCTGGGTTCCATTCCTTTGTCCCCAGGCTGTCCAATGAAAGGCTGGAATATAGTTATTCCCTGTAAACCCCACCTAGATCAAAAAGCAGGGTTACCTCAGGGATTACCTCGTTCCCTGCCCCTTATCCCACACTGTTGTGATGTCCACTGGGTTGATCTCTATTCCCAGAGAGAAATTTTGCTGATTACTGAGTATCACTCACATGGAGATGGTTAACTTGAACATGCTCCAAACATGAGAAGATGAGAAGCACTGCTTCCTCATTCATTCATTTATCCCTCAGCACATTATGGAGGAATTATTACACATCAGACATTGTGTTGGGTGATTGGAATTGTGTGCAAGAGTTTGGGTTTAAGTGTATCACAAAGGATCAGGGTAGCAGTTCTCAAACTTTCTTGGTCATGGTACCCTTTTGGTCTCAGTAATATTTGGATGACACCTCTGGTCCAAAAGTAATAACTAACCATTCATTTTTTTAATAGCTAGGTTCAATTAAACAACTTGATAAGTATTTATGGATTTATAACTTAGTAATCATTTGGGAAATAGCTACACATAAATAGAAGGAAGAAAATATTTTACCTCATTTCTAAATAATCAGTTACTCATAAGCAGGATGTATGTGCTTGCTGGGCTCCTCACAAATTCTCAAACTTTAAAATCAGATTAGACATTGACACCCTTACTCACCATTCCATATTGATTTTGTGCTTACTTAAAGACAACACTAAACTCAGCTTTGGCAAAAAAAAAAATATGACATTATGAAAAGGAAGGTAGCATAATAATAGAAATGTAGAAATTTAAGGCTGAGCTAGAAGTCTATGGGATTTCTGACAAGTTACTGTGTTTTTATCAAAAACTAAACATATCCCTCAGCGCCCCTTTGAGTGTACTGTGGCAGTCTAGAGTACCTTGATACACAGATTGGGAATCATTAATGATATGGTTTCTCTTGTCCCATGCCTATAATCTGAGAGAGGTGAGAAGTCATACAAATAAGTAATGATGGCTTAGGCACTATAAAATTCACCACATTTGAGTAATGATTCTATTTATAATTTTATTGGTTGATGTAATGTCAAAATAAAACTGCTAGCAAAAATAATTTTAAATTTAAAAAGCAATTTGTTTACTACTGTTACCTTGATTGTTTTTTAAATCGAGGTATAACTTACATGTAGAAAATGCTTACATATCAAGTGCTCCATTTAATGATAACTTATGTCTATAACTATCCATGTAATATCATCTAGTTCAAGAAATGTGAATGGGGCCCGAGTTGTGGCACAGCAGCATCCTCTATGGGCACCAGTTCTAGTCCTGGCTACTCTACTTCCAAGCTAGTTCCCTGTTAATGGGCCTGGGAAAGCAGCAGAAGATGGTCTAAGTACTTGGGCCCTTGCCACCCATGTGAGAGACTGGCTTCTGCCTGGCCCAGACTCAGCTATTGTGTCCATTTGGGGAGTGAACCAGTAGATGGAAAATCCATCTCTCCCTCTTTCTTCACCCTCCTTCTTTCTTTCTCTCTCTCTCTTTTCTGTAACTCTGCCTTGCAAATAAATACATACATATTTAAAGGAAAAAGAAGTGATCACCTCAGAGCTTTCCTTAAGCCTTTCACAGCGAATCCCTCATCCACTGTCCCGTCCCACCTGCTACAGTGCTATTGATAACCACTGTGTTGACCTCAACCCCTGTAGAGGAGTTTCACTGGTTCCCAAACTTCCTGTAAATGAAATTATACACTGTCTGCTCTTTTACATCTCACCCTCACTCAGCATAGTGACTGCGAGAATCATCTGCATTGTTTCATGCATCAGTAACTTGTTCTTCCCTCTTGCTAAATTATATTCCATGGTGTGAATATATCACATCATCTTTTTCTTAAGAAAAAATATCTCAAATTGGAAAAAGAAATGTTTCTACTTTCTTTATAGATATACCACATATGCATGTTTCCTTAAGCAATATGTTATCTGGACTTTTGGCTTGTACACTTTAGAAAGTTGTATGCCATTTTATATAAATTGGATTCTTCTGTAACTTCCTTTTTTCACCCTTGGGTTTCTGAGTCACCCATGTTCAAAATAACCTATTGTTCATTCATTTTCAGCGCTGCATATTATTCTGTGCATGAAAAAGTCCAATATATGTATGGACCATCCAGTGATGGACCTGAGCAAGTTATTTGCATCCTAAAATGCAGAGTGTTTCAAAAAAAATAACCAATGTATGAAAACTGCCAAAGATGGAAGGGGATGACAGACTGAAGAAAGAGGACAAAGCAAAGACTGCATAGTTTGTAATTTACTTTGCAGACTTGCAGACAGAAGGGTGGTCTTGGGTGGCTACAGGACAGTTGATCCCTGTGTCCTCAGTCCATAGTAGCAGATTCATATGTTAAGCTAGACAAAGGTGGTTTGATGCCCACCTGAGTGCATCTGGACTTTCTCACAAAACATTAGTATTCCAGGCATTAGATAAAGGTCATTCCAAGGGCAAACCTGGCAAGACCAGCCTAACCAATTGTTTCCTAAAGAGCAAGATGGTGGCTTTGTCAAAAGTGGCTTTGGTTAAATCAAGTTGAATCCCTACACAGAGAACTTTGCTTCTCAGACATTTTTAACTTTGCAAATCAATATGAAATAGTCATTCTCCTTTAAATAATTTTGTAAAATCACTGTCTTCTGGAGGTTCTCTTAGGATAAGTCTGCAAACTTAAAGCAGTCCTGGGGTAGTTTTCAGGCAGTGTGCACAAAGTGACTGGTCTTGGTTCATGCAGGGCCTCTCTCTGGCCCATGAGCTAATGACCACACATCCCTAAAGAGGTGCTTACTTCCCTGTTAACAGCACCCAACCCTAAGGAAATCTTGCACTAGAGCTTTCAACAAAAAGAGAAGCGCCCAGTGCCAAACGAGGAACCTGGTCTCTTAGTTGTGCTAAGCTTGGATTCCATTGAAAGAATGATCCCAGAACATAGCGACAGCCAGCTAAGAAAAGTGGAAAGATTTTTCTGCTCTAAGAGAAAAATATTAATAAATGGGATGTACTCCAAAATTAGGAAGTCTGTAGTCTTCAGAATCCTCTTGCTTCCTTTATCTAATGGAATGGTTTTGCCTTCAGGCTTTACAAAATGATCAATTTAATCACCAAAGATTTGCTGACAGAAAATAATAACGAGAGAAGATCTTCCTGCTGCTCTTCAATGTTCTCTGTGTAGCAGGCATCCATGGAGCTAAGTGCTTTTACATGGTTGATCTCATTCGCTCCCCACAAGAGCACTGAACAGCCACTGTCATTATCAGTCCCATTTTATGGATGAATCAGAAGTGATGTGCCCCAAGTCCTGCAGCTGGTGTTAGCAACGCAGGGTTGAAAGCAGCGTGTGTTGATTGCAGAGCTTGTGTTCTCAGACACGATTGCGCCCCAAGGCCCCTGCCTGTCCAACTGCCACAGCGCATGGGTACTATTGATATTTTGAGTACAGTGACTAGAGACTGACGAAGGCTGCGTTCAGGGGGCACTTGGCCTGTCTTTGCAGTAATAGGTCTATGCGCAAACATTTTAGTTCAGGAACACAGTGCAGGACACAGATGGAATAAAACTCGCAACTACTGAAGTGCTGGTTCTAGCCATTCTGTTCAGAGTTTTCACAGGTATTACTTGATTTAATGCCAGTGCAGCCTGTGAGATTCAGCACAGCATCCCCAGGGGCTGTGAAGCAGATGTTCAGAGCGGTTACTTGTAGCACATGATTTGAAGATCGATAGGACTTAAAACTATGGCTTCAGCCTCTCAACCAAGAGTCCTTTCTATCAGCCCTCAAGGCCAGGGAAGCCTTTAGAAAATAGCTATAGTCCTGCATCACTTAGGTAACACTTTAAGATATTTTGAATCTTTTTTTTTTAAATATTTGAGGTTTCGTAGTGTGTTGGAAGTCATATTTTATTTATTCCGTTTTGAAATCTGTATTTAGTTTAGGATTAACATAGGATCTGTTCTAGGCCCAGGGAAGGAAGATTAGGGATTCAGAGAAGATTCTTTTGTTTCTTTATTTTTATTTGTTTATCAGAGGAGTAAAGAGAGAGAGACTGACAAACATAGAGAAAGAGAATTTCAACCTGCTGGTTCACTCCTCAAAATGACTGCAACAGTCAGCGCCAAAGCTGAGAGCCTGGAACTTACTCCAGGTCTCCTGCACAGATGCCAGGAAGCCTGCTGCCTCCCAGGGTACGTGTTAGCAGGAAAACCAAGTGAGGAACTGGAGCCAGGTGTGGAATCCAGGCACTCCAGTGGGGGATGCAAGTGTCTTAGCCTGTTTCCCCAAGGCAAACCTTATGTGCAGTGTTTTGTAGCTTGCTTGTAAATTTGCATCTTCCTTCCCATAAAGGTACTGCCTCCCTTTCTGCTGTGATCCTATGGGAATACACAGAGCTCTGCATTTACGTTTGATTTGCCAAGATACCAAAGGGTATCTCTTTGACTTTATGGCTGCAATCAACGTAACTGTATTGAGGAGATAAACCTTTGCTGTAAAGAAACTTCTGACCGAACCCTTGATCCAAATTGAAAAGAGGGCATTGCTGGTCTATACAGCATGGCCTCACCCTCTAGCACAGCTGATTGGACAAAGATGGGCACAGGACTCAGGCTGGGTCAATTAGATTTCCTTCCTCAGGACTTTATCATTGAACTGAGAGATTCACTCCCTTTAGAGAGCTGAAGTTGCATTATGTAAGCTCTGAAAGCCAGCAGCGAAGCAGTGAAATCACTATGTAGAAAAAGAATGAAGGAGATGTGCTGTTAACATTAGTCAGGTTCAATCAGGACAACAGAAAACACACCACCTGTTATAGCAGAAGAGTTCATACTGGGAATTGGTTGAAAGGCATTGGAAGGCTATAGAGGCTAAAAGGGAGCCCTGAAATGATACAAAGATGGTAACTTCAGGGAGCAACTAAGGATGTCAGTGCTAGGGGAACAAAAGGAAGTTACCAGAACCTAGAAGTTTGGAAGAGGGGTGCTCAGAGCTGAGCCCAAGAGCCTTGAAGAAGCAGTCCTGTTCAGCTGGTGCAGGTACCTTTGGAACTCTCAAGAATTTTCCAAGGACTGAGCCTCAGGAAGAGGCTTCTGGCTGGTTGGCTGGAGCTGGTATCTCTAAATCAGGGCTGAGGAACCTTTCTTCTGTCAAGGGACATTGGGATATTTATAACATCATTCATGGGCCATACAAAACTAACAACTTGAAAATTAGCCTGCTATAGCTTTATTAAATTGCAAGTGCTAGCTGTGGATGTGTTAGCAGGGCCAGACCAAATGATTTCCTGGGCCTTATACTGTCAACAGACTGGACATTCCTCACCAGCACTCCAAAGGGTCCCCTTGAGGTAGGTTATGGGTATGCACAACCAAGCTGGATACTCAGGTCCATTGCTACTGGAGCCAGCTGCTGCTGGGATAGAACAGAAGTCAGGAAGAGCAAGCCAACTAGAAGGAGCCTGGCCCTCAGCCATCCTCCAGGCTTACAAACACCTGTAGCATCTTTATATATAACCTTTACACGGAAGCAGTCACCAAAGCCAAAATGTGATTTGTAGAAATCCAGCTCTGGCATCACAATAAAGAGTCAAAAAAGGGTGGGGGGTGTCTTTGGAGCTAACAGAGATAAAAATCCACTGGTGTAGGACGCATTGACAGGCATGATACTGGAGTGTAAATGAGTCTCTAGCCCCTGGCCTCAGGTTTCTCAACAGCATCACTGTTGCATTTGGGCCCATCCCGTGAACTGCAGGGTGTTAAGCAGCCTCCTTGGCCTCTATCTGCTAGATACCAATAACACCATCCCAGCACTGCCAAATATCCCCCGAGGGAAGAATCATCTCAGTTGAGGACCACTGGGCTAAATTCTTGTTTTGTGTTCTGTGGGGTGTCTCTGATCTTTTAATAACCCCCTTTCCCACTTAAGCTATTTCTATTTCACTCTTATTACCTGCAACCCAGGAAGTCTTTAAAGTGATCCTAACACTTGCTGAGATCTTAAAGTATGTCCCAGGCCCCGTGTTAAGCATCTACAGGCATCGTCTACTTTAATGCTCTTAACAATCCAGCGAGAGCAGTACAAGTATTTTGTCCTCACTTTATAGAAGAGGAAACCGAGGATCTGAGAGAAAGCTCACCCCAGTCACTGAGTAGAGCACATTCTTCATGACAAGACTTTACTATCATTTGCCCCCACTGATCCGTGGAACTGTAGCCAGAGGCATTTTTGTAGATCAAAAGGTCAGGTATCTGCCGGCGCCGCGGCTCACTAGGCTAATCCTCTGCCTGTGGCACTGGTACTCCGGATTCTAGTCCTGGTTGGGGCGCTGGATTCTGTCCCAGTTGCCCCTCTTCCAGTACAGCTCTCTGCTGTAGCCCAGGAAGGCAGTGGAGAATGGGGGCCCTGCACCCACGTGGGAGACCAGGAGGAAGCACCTGGCTCCTCCTGGCTTTGGATGGACGCAGTACGCAGGCCGTGGCGGCCATTTGGCGGATGAACCAACAGAAGGAAGACCTTTCTCTCTGTCTCTCTCTCTCTCACTGTCTAACTCTGCCTGTCAAAAAAAAATTAAAAAAAAGGTCAGGTATCAGAATTTTTTATTTGATGCAAATGAATATCTCTAACCCTTTTCCAAAAAAATGCCAGCCCATTTGTCTTTCTTTCTCTGCATCCTCCATAGTGTCTTCCTGGACCACTCCATCTGATGCAGACAATAGTTGGCTAGAGCTTCTATAACAAAGTGTCACCGGCAGGGTGGCTTAAACGACAGAAATTCTGGAGGCTGGAATCTGAGCTCCAAGCATTGACAGGCTTGCTTTTTTCCTGAGGCCTCTTCAGTGGCTTGTAGATCACCATCCTTTCTGTTTCTTTGCATGGTCCTTCCCCTTGCATGTTTATGTCTTAATCTCTTCCTACATGGATAGCAACTGTATGGGATTCAAGCCTACATTAATGACACCATTTTAAATTAATTGCCTTTTTAAAGACCCTATCTCAGGGTGGGCCTTGTGGCACAGCCCGTTTAATTGTTGTTCCTGAAGCCTGCATCATATACCAGAGTCCTAGTTCAAGTCCCTGCTCCTCTGCTTCCAATCCAGCTTTCTGCTAATGTGCCTGGGGAGCAACAGAAGATGGCCCAAGTGCTTGGGTTCCTGTCATCCATATGGGAGACCCTAAAGGGGTTTGAGACACCTGGCTTTGGCCTGGTCCAGCCCTGGCTATTGTGGGCATTTGGGAAGTGAACCAGCAAATGGAAGATCTCTCTTGATCGGTGTCTTCCTTTTTCTCTGTCACTCAACTTCTCAAAGACAAACAAATAAATATTTAAAAGAACCATAAAGACTCTACCTCCAAATGCAGTCACATTCTGAGGTATTAGGGTCAGGACGCCAATATGTGGATTTGAAAGGGGGCACAATTCAGTTGCAACGGTCTCCTGAAAGCACCAATGAGTTTAGGCAGCTTGTTGATTAGATTCATTTATCAGTTGTATCTTCCATCTTTTTGGGTTCCTGGAGTGTTTTGCTTCACACATCCGTGTAGATATCTTGTCCTTTCAAGAAGTGCATATGCTCACTAAAAACATTTCCTTCCCCAAACCTAGCACAAAGGTAGGCACAAATCAGTAAGACATTACATGAACTTATCATCACTTGAATAGCATAAGCTATATTAAAACAGGAATATTGATTTAAAGACATCTCAAGATTTATTCCAACTTAAAGTTTCCATGCCACACTGCTCTTTAAAACCAAGTTTTACACAGTGGAACCACACTTTGAGATCTCTTGAAAACCTTTATTATTGCTTTAATTTTCTTATGATGAACCCGTACCAATGCTATCTAGAACTAAGCTGTAAAAACAGTCAAAACTCATTTGACCTGCTGGAAGCTCACAAGATTTTTAGTTTCTAACTGCTGATGAGGTAAACATGGGCCAAGACCAAGAAGGGAAAGAAAAATATCAAGACCAAAGCAAAATATGTAAAAACCTGCAAGTCCCAACCCACAGGCCAGCTAAAAATAGATCTCTGGCATGACCACTTTCCTAGCCCAGCATGAGAGACTGAAGAGTGGCTGATGGATGTCATTACTTGGAAAGGAAACCCAAGTTTATGGAATAAATGTAAATAGATTCATTCTTGGGAGTTCTTTTCAGAGTCATGTTGGCTTTTGGCTGTGGTCCACAGTTTGGACATAAAAGGATTTAGGGCTCTGTGTGCAGAATAGTCGCAGTTCCTCCAAGAGCAGATTTCCGACTTAGAACATTTTTATTCGACTGGTGCAGCCACTGGTCATTTACTTGATGAGCTTCTTCTGTGCATGTTTTTGTACCCATACTTTTAAATTTGTTCATTTGTGTTCTTTCAACAAATATGTGTTGGATGCCCACTTTGTGCCAGTGTATGACTGCCACACTGCAGTGTAGTCAAATACTTTTGGTCCAGGTCAAGCCACAATGTGTAGGGAGGCAGTACAGTGGTGGCTAAAAACAGATTCTGGGGCCAGACAGCCTCATTCCCACCAGGCTCCATACCTCCCGGATTGGTGGCTTTATGCAACTTTCCTGTGCCTCATTTGTAACACAGGGATAATGATTTTTACCTACCTCATGGGTGGCTGTGGTAATTAACTTAACAGGGCATATAAATTACTTATTGTAGTTCCTGGCACATTATAAGAGCTACAAAGTAATTAGCTGATATTGCTTTTACTGTTCTTGAATAATATTTTTGCAATTTCTTGGTATTTTCTGTTACTCTTACTCTTTCTATTTGGGCCATGACCATCACAAACAACTGCTTTGGGGGAAAATTGCTGCAACAGAAACAAGTAAAAAAGGCATTGGGCATTCAGACTCAGAAACTGAGTTGGAATAGTCTTTCATTTTCTGAGACTAGAAACCTTTCTCTCACTACGGGGGAAGGTGGAGAAAAGACATTCTCGGAGTCTGAAAAATGAAAATCCTTGTGCTTTGGTGTGGAGGGAGGGGAAATCCAGAGGGTGTGATGCATGAGATGGACTGAAAATAGACTAGGGAAACTCAAGGGTAGATCCCATGTGTTTCAGTGAGTTTAGGCAGCCAAAGCAATACACCACAGACCTGGGAACTAAGCAACGAGCATTTATTTCTGACAGTTCAGGAGACTGGAGAGTCCACAATCCTCTTCCTCGCTCATAGTTACCATCCTCATTCGGCATCCGCACAAGGCAGAAAGCAGAGTGCAATCCTCTTACACAAATCCCACCCATAAAGGCTTCCTTATCATGGCCTTGTTACCTCTCAAGCACTCCTTTTCCTAAAATCATCTCCCTGAGGGTTAGGCTTCAATATATGGATTTTGGGAGAGTGAAAACATTCAAGTCATAGCATCATATGCCCCAAAGAGTACGGCAACAGACAAGGTCTTGGTCAGTCTCTCAGAACTTTCTGTGGTCAATTGCAGGGATCAGGTATGGTGGAACAAAAAGAAGAATGAATATTTTCAACAAGCACTAGCTTTAAAGACACAAAGATACTGATTTCAAGGGGCTTTCCAGACAAGATTCTAGAGAGTATTGTGCTAGGATTCTGCATGCAAAATGACTGAAGAGGAAACCTTTCCCCTGCATAACAACCTGTGCCTCAGCACAACATAGGACCACAAGGACTTAGATGCACTTCTGCTGGAGCAGGAGTAATGGGTTGGGGCACTTACAAGAATCACTGTCATTACTGAAAGTTTTTGAGTGCAGACACTGCTAATTTATATTAAATGCATATAGCATAGAGCTTGGTATATTGTAAGTGGGCAATAAAATGGCAATATATTATTGGCAAGTACTGAAGTAGACACTAGGAATATATAGATAAGAGGGTACAATCCTTGTTCTTTAGGAGTTGAGTATTTTTTATTTGACAGGTAGAGTTATAGACAGTGAGAGAGAGGGACAGAGAGAAAGGTCTTCCTTCTGTTGGTTCACTCCTCAAATGGCCGCTACGGCCGGTGCTGCGCCAATCCAAAGCCAGGAGCCAGGTGCTTCCTCCTGGTCTCCTATGCGGGTGCAAAGGCCCACGCACCTGGGCCACAGCAGAGAGCTGGACTAGAAGAGGAGCAACTGGGACTAGAACCGGTGTCTATATGGGATGCCAGTGCCGCAGGCGGAGGATTAACCAAGTGAGCCAGAGCACCGGCCCCCAAGTTGAGTAATTTTTAAAGATTTAGTTATTTTTTTGACAGGCAGTGTTACAGAGGGAAAGAAAGACAGAAAGAGAGGGATCTTCCATCACTGGTTCACTCATCAAATGACTGCAACTGCCGGGCCTGAACCAGACTGAAGCCAGGAGCTGGGAACTCCATCTGGGTCTCCCAAATGGGTGGCAGGGGACCAAGTACTTGGGCCATCATCTTCTGCCTTCCCAGGCACATCACCATGGTGCTGACTTGTAAGTGGAGCAGCTGGGACTTGACTGGTGCTCATTTGGGACGCTACCATTGCTAGCCCCAGGAGTTGAGTCTTGTGGAGACCCACACACAAACTCCTTCACAAACACATAAATCTACAATAGCCTTACCCAATGTGGTAAAGGTATAACAGAGGTACAGTGAAGCCATAGTGGGAAGAGCCCCCAAACCTGATTGCAAAGCTTGGGGGGTGGGGGCTGGGGGATATTGGCATTGACTTATGCCAATATTTTGGCACTGCCAAAAGAATGAAAAATGTGTGCATGAAAGTATGCAAAGGCAGAAAATATTGGGGTGCACTTGAGGAGTGACACCCAGGCAGCACCGGATGCCGCGGATATTTTAACAAGTCAAGTTTGGAGGTTGACAGAGGACGCAAATGCCCCCAAAGGCTCTCCAAAGCAGGTTCCTGACTGCCTAGGATGTAAAGCCTTCCTGAAATGCATTGATGTTTCAGGTACTGTCCTCCCTAAGATGAGGGATTTCTCAACAATGTCTTTGAAAACAGCAAAGAGAAAGAATCTGGGACCTGATGGCTGGATACAGAGCCTGGCCCCATCACCCACTTGGCTCTGTGATTTTCACTAAGTGACAACCTTCTTAGTCCTCTGATAGACAATCCATCTATTACCTGCGAATAAAAGACAATTGTGAGTCTTTTCTGCAACTTTGTCCTGATGTTCAGAATGACACTGAGCAGTGGATTCGAAGAGTCACAGAGGACGACAGTGAGGTTGCCTTCAGCACAGAGTGCCCGCTGAGTCCAGGGTGTTTACTCAAACAGTTAGAATAAGCCACAGGCCCTAAGGCAGGAAAATGCAGAATAGACCAGAAGAACTGAAGGGAGCAGTGGGATCCCTGAATTAATATTTATTGAACTTCTACTTTGTACCCTGCGTGATTAGGGAGGATGGAAAAATATGGATCCACAAGACACAGTGACTGTTCTTAAGAAAATCACAACTGTTTACGGAAGGCAAACAAAGGGAACAAGTAATGACAAGCAGTGGATCTGAATGTACAGAGGACTTTGAGAACACATAGAAGGAAATGCTCCAGCTCCTATGCCTTCAGGGGAAGCAGCAGGGGAGCCACACAGAAGAGTCAGCATTTGGATTGGGTCTTGACACCTCTCAGAGAAGTGATATCAGGAGAGACGTAGAGGACACAGCACACAATCAAGCGCTCAGTTATGTTTTACTGGGTCTCTAGCTGCAAGGTGAGGCAGTAATCTGATAAAACACGAGTGATTCATCATTTTAAATAGATGTCTGTGTATTACTGCTATTTCCTTCTTTATTTTCCAAGTGCATGTTTTTGTTTTTGTGTAAGATTTGTTTTTTGGTGTTCAGTGGGCATTTTGCCAACAAAAAATCATGCTGTCTGCCTTAATGAAGAATATTAGGCACTTCCTTCTGTCCAGAAATCAGGAAGTCTGAGTCTAGTTCTTGGCTCCAGTTAGAAGATAGCTTAATAGAGTAGAAATAAGAGTAAAAATTGCTAGAAGACACTAAGACCAGAATAAGTGATTTGGGCTTGTAGCCAGCAACAAAAGGATTTCAGAAAATTCTTCTCACCTCAGTGCCTGACCTCCCCAAAGCCTTCACATCTGTCAGTCATCCTGCAGCAGGAGAAGGAAGAACAAGGGGACGTGAGGTGGGAGGGAGAATTTGGCAGGTGCACTGAGTGGGTAATTGAGTTGAGATGGAGTCAGCCAGTCTGGAGTCAAATCCTGCCTCTGATACTCACCAATTTTGTGACCTCAAGCACTCTTACTGTTCTAATTTCCTCCTCTTCAGTACAATGGTGACAAAAATCTACATCTTAGCCTTGCAAGATTAAGGATATAATATCCAAATTCAAATATAACAGTACCTTCTTTGGGAAAAAGTAAAATAAAATAAACAAATATAACAGTACCTGGTATATGCCACAGATGCAGTACATATTAGCCACTATCATTTGTCCATTCAGGATCCTCTCCACCCTCTTTCTTGACAATAGATTTCCTTCTAGAATAGAGACAGAAGGTGAAATGTAAGGACCACATGGTCACTACATGTTTTACCCCTTCACTGCTGACAAAAATGGACTAAAATAATTTAAAATAAAATAAAATCAGCCTTGATGCCTATGGTCCAGAGTCCGGAGTCAGGTTTTCCTGCTGGAACTGAGCTTCTTTCTCATAGCTAGGGTCAGTATAAGCAAGAATGGGTGTCTGCTATGTTCCTGCCATGAGGCCTGCCCGTGGTAACAGATGGCAAAGCTTCATATTACCCACAGGATAAAAACAGTGCATGCTGGATGCAAATGCGGAGGCTCCTCAACATTCCATAGGTCCTCAGCTCTATGCATTGGAAGGTCTACTCCCATCATTTCTGCAATCAACCTTCTTTTTTGTTAAATCATTCCATTGTATAAATTTTTATTAGTATGTAATATGTATACATCTTTACATAGTTCTGTGCCATATTTCACATATACACATGCACACAGAATGAACCAAACAAACCAGGCAACTAGCCTTTCTATTTCCTCATGTTTTCTTTGTGTTGGGAGCCTCCATGTCCAGCTCTTCCAGTTTTCTATCCAATATATAATATATTATTGTGGACTATAGTCACCTCACTGTGCTATGTAACTCTAGAACTTGTTCTATCTAACTGTGTTTTGGCAACTGTTATCCAACCTCACTCTATCCCCTCTTACTCCACTCTTCTGAACCTTTTGTAATTGCTACACTAAGTTCAGATCAAATATACATATTTCCACATAGAGAGATAACATATGGTATTTGTCTGTGTCTGGCTTATTTTACTAAACCATGATCTCCAGTTCCATTAAATTTTTTGCAAATGTCAGGATTTCATTGAGTTTATAGACTGCATTCATCCATCAAAGAACATCTAGCTTGATTCCATATCTTGGCTATTGTGCATACTGCTACCATGAACAAGGGAGTGCTTATTTCATATTCTGTTATATATATATATACACACACACACACACACTCACACACACACTCACACACACACACACCAAGAAGTGGGATAACTGGGTCATATGGTAAATGAATTTTTTTTGTTGTGGAGAAACTCCATTCCACTCTTCATATTAGTTGTACTAATTTGCATTCCTACCAACAATGTATAAGCAAACCATTGTCACTACATCCTCATCAGCATTTGCTATTTTTTGTCTTTTTGAAAATATTCATTTTTCACTTATTTATTTTAGTGCTGATTTAATAACTTGCTAAATTGTTAAAAGAGAAGTTGGAGGCCAGCATTGTGGCACAGTGAGTTTTTTTTTTTTTTTTTTTTTTTTGACAGGCAGAGTGGACAGTGAGAGAGAGAGACAGAGAGAAAGGTCTTCCTTTGCCGTTGGTTCACCCTCCAATGGCCGCCGCGGCCAGCGTGCTGTTGCCGGCGCACCGCGCTGATCCGATGGCAGGAGCCAGGAGCCAGGTGCTTTTCCTGGTCTCCCATGGGGTGCAGGGCCCAAGCACCTGGGCCATCCTCCACTGCACTCCCTGGCCACAGCAGAGAGCTGGCCTGGAAGAGGAGCAACCGGGACAGAATCCGGCGCCCCGACCGGGACTAGAACCCGGTGTGCCGGCGCCGCTAGGCGGAGGATTAGCCTACTGAGCCGCGGCGCCGGCCAGCACAATGAGTTTTAATCTGCTACCTGTAATGCCATACCTGCTGGAGTCCTGGCTTTTTCACATTCCATCCAGCTTCCTGCTAATGCACCTGGAAAAGTAGCAGATGGGACACCTGGATGGAGTTCTAGTCTCCTGCCTTCATTCTGGACCAGTCCTGGCCGTTGCAGCCATTTGGAGAGTGAACAAGGAATGAAAGATGTGTCTCTGTTCATCTTTCTCTCTCTCTCTCTTTCTCTGTAGCTCTTCCTTTCAAATAAATGAATTTCTCTACAAAAAATACAAGGGAAGCCTGATACAGGATATATAGAAACTCTATATGGTCTTTCTAATTTTTCTATAAAACTATCTTAAAATATAGCCTATTTTTTTTTAAATAAAAGTCTAATATACAATGGTAGAAAGGAAGAAAACCAGAATTCCTTTTGGACACACATTTTCTTTTCTTTACTAACATTGTATAAAGGTGGTCACACTGGATTAGTTTTAATCACTAAAGTATTATTAGTGTTACTCATTACTTATCTGCTTAACAGGTCACTATTAAAGTACTGTTTTTCAAACCTATTTTCCCCAGAACATTCACCAATGCAGCGAAGCTAACTACTTCAATCATAAACTATAAAATTGTAGACATTCAAAGAATCTTTTTAAAATATTTATTTTTATTTATTTGAAAGCCAGAGTCACAGGGTAGGGGGAGATCTTCCATCTGCTAGTTCACTCCTCAAATGGTTAAAATGGCTGGGCATGGATCAGGCTGAAGCCAGGAGCCAAGAGCTTCTTCCAGGTCTTCCACATGGGAGCAAGGGGCCCAAGCACTTGGGCCATCTTCCACTGTTTTCCTAGGCACAGTAGCAGGGAGCTGGATAAGAAGTGGAGCAGCCAGGTATTGAACCAGCACCCATATGGGATGCTGGCGTCGCAGGTAGAGTCTTAACCCATTATGCTATAAGATAGACCCCAAGTTGCAGAGAATCCTAGATGAATTCTACTCCAATCTGCTGACTTTACTACCAAGGACATTAAAAAGAAAAGAAATGATTTGCACAGAGTTGACTTACAAGTAAGAAATAACCAGAAGTTATTTCAACTCCAAATTCAAAGATTTTCCCTTAGACAATAATTCCATTCTAATTACAGTTACTCTTATCAATATTCAATGTTTTAATATGACATTTTAGAATCTAAATCTGTGTTTTCCACAGATGGACAGAATCACCAGTGCTAACTGTGTACACAATGTTTTCCTTAAACACTAAGTTTTATGAAAACTTTTCTTTTTTATTTATATATTTTATTTAAGCTATACAAGTTTCATATATTTCCTTTATACCTTTTTAGGGAAATAATGGCACTTTACCACATACCCTCTCTCCCACCCATGCTCCAATTCTTCCTTCCCCTCCTTCTCAGATCCCACTCTTCATCTTTACAATGATCTTTTTTTTTCTGTAAACTTAGTTAACTCTACCCTAAGTAAAAGAGTTCAATACTCTAAAGAGAAGACAAAACAAAACAAAACAAAACACTGTTCCTCAATGAATGAGACAAGGGCTATAATCAATCATTGCTTCCCAAGATGTCTATTTCACTCCAATGCATTATATTTCAGGTATTCTATTAATTACCTTGGATCAGTGAGAACATATGATATATGTCTTTTTGTTGGCTTATATCACTAAGTATAATGGCTTCCAGTTGTGACCACCTTGTTGCAAAAGACAGGATTTCACTTTTTTTTATAGCTGAGTAGTATCCCATAGTGTACATATACCATAATTTCTTTATCCAGTCATCAGTTGTTGGACATCTGGGTTGATTCCATATCTTAGCTATTGTGAGTTGTGCTGAAATGAACATGGGGCTACAGATAACTCTTTCATATACTGTTTTATTTTGGTTTGGGTAAATTCCCAAGAGTTGGATGGCTGGATCATATGGGAGGTCTATATTCAGATTTCTGAGGTATTTCCATACTGTCTTCCACAATGGTTGCACCAGTTTACATTTCCACCAACAGTGAACCAGGGTACCTTTTTCCCTACATCATTGCCAGAATTTGTCATTTGTTGATGTCTGTGTGTGGGCCATTATAACTGGAGTGAGGTGAAACCTCATTGTGTTTTTTATTTGCATTTCCCTGATGGCTAGTGATGCTGAGCATTTTCTCAAGCATCTGTTGACCATTTGAATTTCATCTCTTGAAAAATGTGCGTTCAAGTCCTTTGCCCATTTCTTAATTGGAATGTTTGGTTTGTTGTTGTTGTTGTTGAATTTATTGAGCTCTTTATAGATTTTGAATGTTAACCCTTTATCAATTGAGTAGTTTGCAAATATTTTCTCCCATTCTTTCAGCAGCCTGGAGACTCATTTATTTCAGTTGGTACAGCAGCTTATATAGCCAAGGCAGCCGATCCAGTCAAGGGGCAGTTTATGTCCTAACCAGTCACAGCCTGTGGCCAGGCAGGCTCCATTATCATGTGGTTTTCGAAGCCATCTAATCACAGCAAGTGGCCATCTTGGCATGGCCTCATTCCACCACATTTGGGGTTTCTTGTGTTTCCATGTGAATTCTATCATCATTTTTTTCTAGATCCTGTATTTTGATTGGTATCACATTGAATCTGTAAATTGCCTTGGTAGTATGGACATTTTGATGATGCTGATGCTTCCAATCTATGAATATGGAACATTTTCCTATTTTTAATTCTTTTTAAAAAAAGATTATTAATTTTACTTGGAAGTCAGAGTTACACAGAGAGAGAAGGAGAGGGAGAGAGAGAGAGAGAAAGAGAGAGAGAGAGAGTTCTTCCATCCACTGTTTCACTCCCCAAATGGCTGCAACAGCCATATCTGTGCCAATCCGAAGCCAGGAGCCAGGAGCTTCTTCTGGGTCTCCCACGTGGTGCAGGGGACCAAGAACTTGGACCATCATCTACTGCTTTCCCAGACCACAGCAGAGAGCTGGATCAGAAGTGGAGCAGCAGGGACTCGAACTGGCACTCATATGGGATGCTGGCAATTAAGGTGGTGACTTTACCCACTGCACCACAGTGCTGGCCCCCATTTTTAGTCCTTTCTATTTCTTTCTTTAGTGTTTTTTGATTTGTATCATAGAGATTTCTGACACTCTTTGCTAAATTTATTACAAGGTATTTGATTCTTTTTGGAGCTATTGTGAATGGGACTTATCTAAAAAGTTCTTTCCCAGCCATGACTTTGTCTGTGTATACAAAAGGTATAGATTTTCCATGTTGATTTTAATCCTGCTACTTTACCAAACTCTTTTATGAGTTCCAGTAGTCTCTCAGTGGAGGTTTGCAGATCCTCTATAGAAGGGATCATGGCATCTGCAAATAGGGATAGTTTGATTTCCTCTTTTCCAACTTGTATCCCTTTGATTTCTTTTTCTTGCCTAATGGCTCAGGATAAAATTTCCAGGACTATATTAAATAGTAATGGTGAGGTCTTTAATTCAATATCTGTCTTGGCTATTGGTCTGTTTAGATTTTCTATGTCTTCATGACACAGTTTTGGTAGATTGTATGTGTCTAGGATTCTGTCCATTTCTTCTAGTTTTCCTATTTTGTTGGCATACAGCTCTTCATAGTAACCTGATGATTCTTTTAATTTCTGTTGTATCTGTTGTTACACTTTCTTTTTCATCTATGATTCTATTGACTTGATTATTCTCCTTCTCTTTTTTGGTTAGTTGCACCAATGGTATATCAATTTTGTTTATTTTTTTCAAATAATCAGCTCTTCATATCACTGATTTTATACTGTTTCTTTTTTGGTTTCAATTTTGCTTTTTTTCCTCTAATTTTAATTATTTCTTTCTTCCTATTGATTTTGGGTTTTGTTTGTTGTTGTTTTTCTAGGTCCTTGAGATGCATTGATAGCTCATTTATTTGGTAACTTTCCAATTTCTTCATGTAGGCACTGATTGTTATAAACTTCCCTCTTAACACTACTTTTGCTGTATCCCATAAGTTTTTTTTTGACCAGGCAGAGTTAGACAGTGAGAGAGAGAGAGAGACAGAGAGAAAGTTATAGACAGTGAGAGAGAGACAAGAAGGTCTTCCTTCTGTTGGTTCACTCCCCTAATGCCCGCTACAGCCAGTGCTGCGCCAATCTGCAGCCAGGAGCCGGGTACTTCCTCCTGGTCTCCCATGTGGGTGCAGGGACCCAAGCACTTGGGCCATTCTCCACTGCCCTCCTGGGCCACAGCAGAGAGCTGGAATGGAAGAGGAGCAACTGGGACTAGTACCCAGCAGCCCAACTGGGACTAGAACCTGGGGTGCTGGTGCCACAGGTGGAAGATTAGCCAAGTGAGCCATGGCGTCGGCCTACCATAAGTTTTGATATGATGTATTGTCATCATTTCTGTCCAGAAATTTCTTCTATGCCCCACTGTTCATTTAGGGGCATGTTGTTCAATCTCTGTGTGTTTCCATATGATCTAGAGATTCTTGAGTTGTTGATTTCCAGCTTTATTCCATTGTGATCAAAGAAAATGCATGATATTCTTTTAAGTTTTTGAATTTGCCTGAACTTGCTATATGGCTTAGCTTATGATCTATACTAGAGAAAGTTCCATGCACTGATGAGAATAATGCGTATTCTTCCACTGTAGGGTGAAAGGTTCTACATATATCCTTTAGGTCCATTTGGTTCATAGTGTCAATTAACTCTATTGTTTCTTTGCTGATTTTTTTTGTCAGGTTGATGTGTCCTTGCTGAAAGTGAGGTATTGATGTCCCCCATTACTAATGTATTGGAGTCTATGTCTCTCCTTAGATCCTTTAACATTTCTTTACAATAGCCTGATACCTTATAATTAGGTGCATATACATTTACTATAGTCACATTTTCCTGTTGAATTGATAACTTAATCACTACATAGTGTCCTGGTCTCTTTTGCCTTGATTGTATTGAGGAATGTTCCTTTCATACCTAATTCGCTTAAGGTTTTCATCATTAAAGTATGTTGTATTTTATCAAATGCCTTCTTGGTATCTTTTGAGATAATCATTTGGTTTTTGTTCTTCAGTTTGTCAATGTGATGTACCACATTGATTTGCGATTGTTGAACCATCTCTACATACCAGGGATAAATCCCACTTGGTTTGGGTGATTGATCTTTCTAATGTGATGTTGGATTCTATTAGCTGGTAGGATTTTTGTATCTCTGTTTATTAGGGAAATTGGTCTATAATTTTCTTTATCTATTGTATCTTTTTCTGGTTTAGGAATTAAGGCAATGCTGGCCTCATAGAAAGAGTTTGGGAGAATACCCTCCCTTTTTATTTTTTTAAATAGTTTGAGAAGAATTGGAATTATTTCTTCTTTAAAAATTTGGTTGAATTCAGCTATGAAGCTATTCGCTCCTGGGCCTTTCTCTGTGGGATGGTCTTTTTTACTGATACAATTTCTGTCTTGGTTATTGGTCTGTTTGTGTTTTCTGTGTCTTCATGGCTCAATTTTCTTAGCTTGCCTATGTCCAAAAATCTTTCTTCTAGGTTTCCTGATTTGTTGGAATACTGCTCTTCATAGTAATTTCTGATGATTCTTTTTATATCAGTGGTTTCTGTTGTTACATTTCCTTTTTCATCTCTGATTTTATTAATTTGGGTCTTCTCCATCTTTTTGTTGTTGTTAGTTGGGCCAATGGTGTATCAATTTTGTTTATTTTTTCAAAATAAAAGCTCTTATTTTCACTGATCTGTATTTTTTGTTTCAATGTTGTTTATTTTTCTCTAATTTTAATTATTTCTTTCTTCCTATTAATTTTGGGTTTGTTTGTTATTTTTCTAGCAACTTGTGATGCATTGATAGTTAATTTATTTGTGCCTTTCCAATTTTTTGATGTAGGCAATGATTGCTATAAACTCTCTTCTTAATACTGCTTTTGCTGTATCCCATAAGTTTTGATATGTTGCATTGTCATCTTCATTTTTTTCTAGAAAATTTTTGATTTCTCTTTTGATTTATTCAATGACCATGTTAATCTTATCCCATATCTCTACTCTTGCTTTTAAAGCTTGTGGTCTGCAGATCTTAACCAAAAAAAGTTGCATTTGCTAATATCTCGAAGTGTTTCCCATAAGTTTTTATCTAGTAGCTTTCTAGCTCCAGATTTTGAACATATTTTGAGTTGATTTTTGTATAGAGTAAAAGGTAGGGGATGGAGGTCAAATTAAATCTTCTAGATATGGACACCCAGTTTCCTTAGCACCATTATTTGATGAGATTGTCCTCTACCAGTGTATGTTTTTGGCACCTTTTTAAGAACTCTGTTGATTGTAAATGTGTAGAGTAGTTTCTGGGATCTTTGTTATATTCCTTTGTTATATTCCCCTTGCCAGTTCAATTCTCCATTAAGATTCATTTTCAATTAACTTTGTACACACAAGACCAACTCTATATTAAGTAAAGATTTCAACAGTTGCACACACCCACACACACAAAACGTTTGAGAACTGGTTTTACAGTTAACTCTTGTAATATAACTCACTAAGGACAGAAGTCCTACATGAGGAGTTAATGAACAGTGACTCCTGTTGTTAATTTAACAACACTCTTACATATGATGTCAGTGCCCACCTGCAGCTTTTGACGTGAGTTGCCTAGGCTATGGAAGCTTTTTAAGTCCACAAACTCTGTCAGTATTTGGACAAGTCCATAAGCAAAGTGGAAGTTCTCTCTTCCCACTAGTGAAAACTACATTCTTCTTTGATGGCCACTTCTTTCTGCTGGGGTGTCATTCACAGAGATCCTTCATGTAGAATATATTTTTGCCATAGTGTCTTGGCTTTCCATGCCTGAAATGCTCTCATGGATTTTTCAGCCAGACCAGGAAGTCTTTAGGGCTGATTCTGAGTTAAGAGTGTTACCTAAAGCAATTGTCATTCTTTGAGTCTGCTGTGTGGACTGCTTCCCACGTTGGAACATTCTCTCCTTTTTATTTCTATTTATTATTATTACCAGACACTTGCTCATATTTATATGATCACTTTATTTATTTATTTTTTTGACAGGCAGAGTTACACAGTGAGAGAAAGAGAGACAGAGAGAAAGGTCTTCCTTTTTCCGTTGGTTCATCCCCCAGGTGGCCACTACGGCCAGCACGTTGTGCCAATCTGAAGCCAGAAGCCAGGTGCTTCCTCCTGGTCTCCCATGCGGGTGCATTGCCCAAGGAAATGGACCATCTTCCACTGTACTCCCGGGCCACAGCAGAGAACTGGACTGGAAGAAGAGCAATCGGGACAAAACTGGTGCCCCAACTGGGACTAGAACCTGGGGTACCAGTGCCACAGGTGGAGGATTAGCCTAGTGAGCCGTGGCACTGGCCATACGATCACTTTAACACTTGATCTTATCTATATGTTTACTATAACTCTTAATATGACCACATTAACAATTAAGATGCCATTTTTACCACCAAGCTAAATGGGATTTGAAGCCCCATGAAATTAGTCCACAGGAATGTATGCAGAACTACACAGCTTTACAATTACAAAATTCCTCTTCCCTCTCATTACCACCATATTTTTTACTGAGATCTATTTTCAATTGACTTCATACACATATGATTAACTCTATGTTAAGAGTTCAAGAAATAGTATGAAGAAAAAAAAAGTAAAAAAATAGTGTCAATTTTACTTCAGCAAGTTTCCCCTTTGGTGCTCAGTTAGTTGTCGCTGATCAGGGAGAACATATGATATTTGTCCCTTTGGGACTGGCTTAATTCACTCAGCATGATGTTTTCCAGATTCCTCCATCTTGTTGCAAATGACCGGATTTCATTGTTTTCGACTGGTGTATAGTATTCTATAGAGTACATGTCCCATAATTTCTTTATCCAGTCTACTGTTGATGGGCATTTGGGTTGGTTCCAGGTCTTAGCTATTGTGAATTGAGCTGAAATAAACATTAAGGTGCAGATGACACTATGAGAAACAGTGACTTGATCAGCTCTTGTCCTGACTGTTGATGTACAATGTAATACTTTATCCATTTTAGTATTTTTTTTTGTTCTAGTACCATTGGTTGAACTCTGTAATTAACACACAATTATTCTTAGGTGTTTAAATTTTAACTGAAAAGTGATCCCTGTTAGGAATCTGGAAAGCATTATGCTGAGTGAAATAAGCCAGTCCCAAAGGGACAAATATCATATGTTCTCCCTGATTGGTGACAACTAACTGAGCACCAAAAAGGAAACCTGTGAAAGTGAAATGAACACTATGAGAAATGGTGACTTGATCAGCCATTGCCCTGACTGTTGATGAACAACTTAATACATTATCCCTCTTAATATTTTTTTGTTTATCTGTTCTACTTAATACTTTTGGTTGAATACTGTAATCAATACACAATTCTTCTTAAGTGCTGAAACTTAACTGAAAAGTGATCCCTGTTAAATATAAGAGTGGGGATAAGAGAGGGAAGAGATGTGCAATTCGGGACATGCTCAAGCTGACTTACCTCAAACGGTAGAGTTAGAAACATACCAGGGGATTCCAATTCAATCCCATCAAGGTGGCATGTGCCAATGCCATCTCACTAGTCCCAGTGATCAATTTCTGTTCACAATTGATCATAATGATAGGACTAAGAGCCAAAGGGATCACATAAACAAGACTAGTGTCTGCAAATACTAACTGATAGAATAAAAACGGGAGAGAACGATCCAACATGGGAAGCGAGATACACAGCAGACCCATAGAATGGCAGATGTCCTAAACAGCACTCTGGCATCAGAATCAGCCCTTAAGGCATACGGATCTGGCTGAAAAGCCCATGAGAGTATTTTAGGCATGGAAAGCCAAAACACTCTGGCAAAAACAAACAAACAAAGAAAAAACCAGAAAAAACACACACAAAACAAACCCTACATGAAAGATCTCCACGAGTGAGATCCCAGTGAAAAGAACAGGTCATCAAAGAAGGAGGTACCTTTCTCTGAAGGGAGGAGAGAACTTCCACTTTGACTATGACCTTGTCTAAATATGATCAGAGTTGGTGAACTCAAAAGGCCTTCATAGCCTTGGCAACTCATGACAAGAGCCTAGGGTGATTACTGACGCCATAAACAAGAGTGTCAATTTGTTAAGTCAACAACAGGAGTCACTGTGCACTTACTCCTTATGTAGGATCTCTGTCCTTAATGTGCTGTTCATTGTGATTTAATGCTGTAACTAGTACTCAAACAGTATTTTACACTTTGTGTTTCTATGTGGGTGCAAACTGTTGAAATCTTTACTTAATATATGCTAAACTGATCTTCTGTATATAAGGATAATTGAAAATGAATCTTGATGTGAATGGAAGGGGGGAGGGAGAGAGAAATGGGAGGGTTGCAGGTGGGAGGGAAGTTATGGGTGGGGGAAAAAGCCATTGTAACCCATAACCTGTACTTTGGAAATTTATATTCATTAAATAAAAGTTAAAAAATGAAAAATAAAAAAAGTAAAAAACAAAAAAAAATGAAACTGTTCCTTGATAGTCAAGACAAGGGCAGCTCAAGTCATGCCTTCTTGAAGTTCAATTTTACTTCTACAGATTTGTTTTTAGGTGTTTTAGGTGATCTATTAGTTCTCACTGATCAGAGAAAACATATTTTTGTCCCTTTTGGACTTGCTTATTTCACTATATACGATGTTTTCCAGATTCATCCATTTTATTGCAAATGAACAGATTCATCTTTTTTTACCACTATGTAGTATTCATAGTGTAAATATCCCATAATTGCTTTATCCAGTCTTTGGTTGATGAGCATTTAGGTTGATTTCATGTCTTAACTATTGTGAATTGAGCTCCATTAAACACAGAAGTGCAGATAATACTTTTGTTTGCTTATTTCATTTCCCTTGGCTAAATTCCCAGCAGTGAGATGGCTGGGTCTATATTCAAATTTTTGAGATATCTCCATGCTGTCTTCCACAGTGGCTTTACAAGTTTACTTTCCCATCAACAGTGGATTAGAGGACCTTTTCATCCCACATCCTCACCAGTATGTGTTTGTTGATTTCTGTACAAAAGCCATTCTAACTGCAGTGAGGTGAAAAGTCATTGTGGTTCTGATTTGCATTTCCCTAACAGCTAGTTATCCTGAACATTTTTTCATGTGTCTGTTGGCCATTTGGATTTCCTCTTTTGAAAAGTGTCTGTTTAAGTCCTTTGCCCATCTCTTAACTTGGTTGTTTGTTTTGTTGTTGTGGAGTTTCTTGATCTCTTTTTATATTCTGGTTATTAATACTTTTTAGTTACAAAGTTGCAAATAATATCTCCCATTCTGTTGGGTGCCTCTTCACTTTCCTGAATGTTTCTTTTGCTGCACAGAAACTTCCTCAATTTGGTGAAATCCCATTTGTTAATTTTGGCTTTGACTTCCTGAACTTCTAGGTTCTTGTCCAAGAACTTTGCTGTGCCAACGTCTTGAAGAGTTTCCCAATGTTCTATTATAATCTGATGGTACTGGGTCATAGATTTAGATCTTTAATCCATGTTGAGTGGATTTTTGTGTAAGGTGTAAGGTAGGGATCTTGCTTCATACTTCTGCATGTGAAAATCCAGTTTATCCAGCACCATTTGTTGAATAGACTGTTCTTGCTCCAGGGACTGGTTTTATATCCTTGGTCAAATATAAGTTGGTTGTCTATGTTTGGATTAATGTCTGGTGTTTCTATTCTGTTCCACTGGTCTATCCACCTATTTCTGTACCAGTCCCAAGCTGTTTTGATTATAACTTCCTTGTAGTATGTCTTGAAATCTGGTATTGTGATGCCTCTGGCTTTGTTTTTGTTGTACAAGATTGCTTTAGCTATTTTAGATCTCTTGAGCCTCCATATGAATTTCAGTATCATTTTTTGTAGATCTGAGAATGTCTTTGGTAGTTTGATTGATATCACAATGAATCTGTAAGTTGCTTTCAGAAGAATGGACACTCGGATGATATTGATTCTTCCAATCCATGAACATGGAAGCTTTTTCCATTTTTTTTTTTTTTTGTATCTTCATCTATTTGTTTCTTCAATGTTTCGTTATTCTCATTGTAGAGATCTTTAACATCCTTGGTTAAATTTATTTCAAGGTATTTGATTTTTTTTCTAACTGTTGTTAAAAGGATTGATCATAGAAGCTCAATCTCAGCCTTGGCATTGTCTGTGTATACAAAGGCTGTTGAATTTTCTGTATTGAGTTTATACCCCGCTAATTTACCAAACTCTTTTATGAGTTCCAAAAGTCTTTCAGTGGAGGTTTTCTGGAGATTATACAGTAAAACCAAAAGCAATATGAGGAAATTAGAGAACTAAAAAACACTGTTGGGTATCTACAGGATACGATCAAATGACCCAACATATGGGTTCCAAGAGTTCCTGAAGGTGTGGAGAGAAAGGATTAGAAGGCCTTTTTAGCAAAATAATAACAGAAAACTTCTCTAATTTGGAGAAAGAAAGGAGCATCCAAGTACAATAGAATTCCTCATAGACATGACTGGAAAAGATCTTCACCATGACACATTGTAATCAAACTCACCACAATGAAATATTGAAGTGTTGTGTTCTTTTGCGGGTGTCATGGCTATCTTCCTTATTCTTGTTTCTTGAATTGGTGCATTTGTCATTCAGCATTTATGGAGATACTCACTGGTTTTTACTTTGTTTATCCCCCCCCCCCCCCCGCAGTGGTTTTATCTTTGTACTATGCCTCTGTAGATAAGTGGAATGTCTGCTTTCAAATCTAGAGGCTTGTAGTGGGTATGGCCAGGGGAGCTCTCGTAAGTTCTCCAGGGTGAAGGGCATGTCTAAGATGGCACATTCGGGTTTGGCATGGTAAATCTCCTATTTTTTTTAATCGGAAGGGGCGTTTATTCTTCTCAGCTGAGCTCTTCTCCTCAAAGGAGCTCAAAGGCTAGGCCTGAGCACTAGCCCCAGTGGTTATAATTTTCATCTGTTCTGCCCCAAGGACCTCACAAAGGATCTATGCAGTCCTCACTGTAAGCTCAGATTCCCCAGCAATGTCCCCCACCAGATAACCAGGAAGCTCTGAGCATATCGAGTCTCCCACAGTGACTGAACCAAGTCCAGCCACACTGTGAGTCCTACTACACACCCTCAGTTTTTTTCACAGTCCTGGCACACAAGCTTATCACAGTCACGAACTCCCAGCTCTTACTTAGTTCTTCCCATTAGAGTCAGGAATCTCCAGTCGTCTGGTTGTTGGGCATGGACACGAGTTGTCCAAAATGGTGCCCATTCTATCAGCTTGTTACAGGATGCCATTGTAAAGTGACTGGGGAGAGACAAATGTAGCCCTTCTTTTATTTTTTTCCTCCTCTAGTTTGGCAGGTACACTATCCCCCACAGGGCTCCAAGCCAAGTTCCCTCTAGGCTCTTCCTACAGCTTTATGATCAGTGGCTTGTGCTACTGTGGTCTGGTCTCCCCTCACTTCCAATGCTGGTATATAGGCTCTCAGCTGCTGGAATCCTGAGTTAGGGCATCCATGACCTCCATGTAGGTCCACCATGTCCCTCTAATTTGAAGAGTTTCCTTTGCCATTTTCTTCCTTCCCTGAGACTACACTCTTTACACTTTTTAAAAACTATCTTCTCTGAGACTAGAGCAGTAAGCTCCCTCCCTACTCTGCCATCTTGGAACCCATCTCTGTAATTAATCTAATCTCCTTTTCTTCAGAGTATGTTACTTTTTTTTAACTTTTATCTAATGAATATAAATTTCCAAAGTACAGCTTATGGATTACAATGGCTTTTTCCCCCACCTATTACTTGCCTCCCACCTGCAACCCTCCCCTTTCCCTCTCCCTCCCCCCTTCCATTCACATCAAGATTCATTTTCAATTATCCTTATATACAGAAGATCAATTTAGCATATATTAAGTAAAGATTTCAACAGTTTGCACCCACATAGAAACACAAAGTGAAAAATACTGTTTGAGTACTAGTTACAGCATTAAATCACAATGTACAGCACATTAAGGACAGAGATCCTACATGAGGAGTAAGTACACAGTGACTCCTGTTGTTGACTTAACAAATTGACACTCTTGTTTATGGCGTCAGTAATCACCCTAGGCTCTTGTCATGAATTGCCAAGGCTATGAAGGCCTTTTGAGTTCGCTGACTTTGATCTTATTCTGACAGGGTCATAGTCAAAGTGGAAGTTCTCTCTTTCCTTCAGAGAAAGGTACCTCCTTCTTTGATGGCCCCATTCTTTCCACTGGTATCTCACTTGCAGAGATCTTTCATTTAGGTCATTTCATTTTTTTTTTTTTTTTGCCAGAGTGTTTTGGCTTTCCATGCCTAAAATACTCTCATGGACTTTTCAGCCAGATCCGCGTGCCTTAAGGGCTGATTCTGAGGCCAGAGTGCTGTTTAGGACATCTTCCATTCTATGAGTCTGCTGTGTATCCTGCTTCCCTTGTTGGATCATTCTCTCCCTTTTTTGTTCTATCAGTTACTATTTGCAGACACTAGTCTTGTTTATGTGATCCCTTTGACTCAGAGTATGTTACTAAAGCATTATTGTTTTCTTTTGGAAACATGGTACTGCCTTATTTTTTCATACTTCCTGTGTCCTTACATTGATGTTTGCATATCTAGCAGATTCATTGTTTCTATCACTGTTCAGAAGTGACTTTCATTGCAAAAGGCTTTCTCTTAAAGATGTGTCTTCAAATACTAGCTTGGTAGGCTATTTTGATCTTATTTCCAAATGGATTCTACAATATCATAACTTTATATCTTTTCAACAATTGGTGGCAGTTTCAGTGGGGGCATAGAGTATTACTTTCAGTCCCACCAAGGATGCATAAGTTTTGGTAGAATCCTATGGGGCGTGGGCTGGGGTCATAGTGCACTTTCCCTCAGTCCACTATAGTTGGAGTTGTGGAAGTGCCAGGTCAGAGACCCGGAGAGGCTGCTCAGATAACCACATTGGCATGGTCAAAGGCAAGGTCATAGCAGCATGGATCCTAGTCCAGCAGAAACACACAAGTCTCTGCCATGCCAAATCCAGGTGTCCATGATATGTGTTGACACCCAGCTTTATTTTCTTTCTCCATGAAGACAATTACTCCCAATGTTATGCTTCTTGATTTAAGGAAAGATTGGTTGGAGTAGTCCTATGTCCATCTGTGCCTTAATGTTATATCACACCCACAACTCACAGCCAGCTATGATGCAGCACAACACAGGGTAGCACCAAGGCCTACTTTGCTGTATGCTACCTGTTGCATAAGACTCCAAGTCCAGTTGACTGGAGCCACAGTCTCCATTTGGGACTGTGGTAGATCCAGGGACTATGTCCAAGGCACTGACTGGAGACAGGGACATTTTATGTCTTCTCAGTGATGTCTTTACCATATCCAAAATGCAGCCCTATGCTCCTTTGATACCCTACTCCCCAGTGGCTATAGTCTTGCTCATTGCTGTCTACCCATGGCTGCTAAATCATAAATGTAGTCCTTTGACTCCCCAAAGTGACATTAAGCTAGGTTACACCTAAGTCAAACAGCTATACAGGGCACTTCATTGTCTTGTAGATGCACACCAAGTCTTCAAGAGGCTGGGAGTTGGGCCAACATTGTGGCAGGTAAAGCTGCTGCCTGTGAATTCAGCATCCTACATGGTTGCCAGTTCATACCCCAGCTACTCCACTTGTGATACAGCTCCCTGTTAATGGCCTGGGAAAACAATGGAAGATGGCCCAAGTATTTGGGCTCCTGTTACTCCCTGGGTGAATTGGATAAAGCTCCTGGCCTTAGCCTTGCCCAGCCCTGGCTGTTGTGGCCATGTAGGGAATGAATCAATGGATGGAAGATCTCTCTCTCTTTCTCTCTACTTCTGATTTTCAAATAAAATAAATTTTTTTTTTAAAAAAGGCAGGGGCCAGTATTGTAGCATAATGGGTAAATAGTGGGTAAAGCTGCCATCTGTGCCATCCCATATGGGTATTAGTTCAAGTCCTGCTTGCTTCACTTCTGTTCTAGCTCACAGTTAATATTCCTGGAAAGCAGTAGAGGATGGACCAACTTGGCCTTCTGCATCTATGTTGGAGACTTGGAAGAAACTCCTGGCCCAGTCCTTGCTGTTGTCACCTGGGGCAGTGAACCAATGGATGGAAGATATCTTTCTTTGTGTCTCTACACCTTTCTCTCTACCTTTCAAATAAATAAAGTCAATCTGAAAAATAAATAGAGAGCGAGCTTGGGGGTAATGTGGGATGAAATGTTGATCATTCCACCAGGCCATGGGTCTCCACCTAATGCCAGTCAAGATTTAGAGGCTGTGTCTGTGAACAAACTGTGGAAGCATTTAGGCTTTAGGTGGTGCTGAGTCTCGCCAGGAGAGCACTGAGCTTCAAAGCAGAGTCCTAAGTTCATTTTCTCACCTTATTTTCCAAAAGCTTAAGTCTTCCTCTGCTGTCCATTGAAGGTCAAGGGAGGGATGGTGAATGTGGTCCCTTGATCACGTGGTTAAGGATAGACCAAAGATTCAGTCTACAAGTAGAAGCGTGGGGGAAAAAGCTATGAGGTTCTGTCTGATGTTCGGTTTTGCCAAAGCAAGGTTTATACTGGGTTCAAGTCTAAGGTCTGGACTTTACTCCCTTTCCCTCCTCCAAGCAGGAGGTGTCTCTCCACACTGAACTAAATGGAGCTAATGGAGGGGTAACAAAGCAATTATTCCCTTCCTTATTGTGATGGTGACTTGGTACATGAAGAGCTGTTCAAATTGTTGTCTTTGTGGGGAGATGTTCACTGGAACTCCTTACCCAGGCACCATCTTGCTCCACTTTCCAGCAAGCCCTCTTTGTTTTAGGTCAGTGTTTAGGTTACACTGAAGGGTTCTGGCTGATGCAAAGGGACAAAGGAGGGAATGAAAATAGATAGGAGACATCCTGAAACCACAAGGCTTTGCTTAAAAGAAGGGAAGGAAGATGAAATTCACATAAATGCAAAGCAAAGTCACATTTTGAAGCAACATTCCCAAACCTCCAAGGCTGATTTCCAAGGAAAACAGGAGGTTTAGGCTGAGGGCTAGCATTCCAGAAAGTGCTCTAATTAACTGTTCTAATTAAAATTGCTTTTAGGGTGACAATGACCACTTTGGAGTCTTGGATTTGGAATTTCTATCCTAGGAGGACCTTTTTGTTGTCATTTGGTCTTTGAACCACTTGTTCTCAGAATTTAGGTTGATGGTAGTTATGAAGTGATTTCCTAATGAATCAATATAGAGCAATTATCTCATGACTCCTATATTCTAGTTCCAGTAAATCTTGCTTCATTTAACTTACACTATATATCAAATGTATTGTGCAAAACTAGTGAACCTTTTAACAGAATAATTATTAAGAAACTTAAAACTTTCTTATGTGCTTTTAGAAATTATTGAAAACATGATTTAATTGATGTCCATTGTTAGATTTATGCTTCTGTCTTTTGCAACTAACAAATGCATTTGCAATACCAATAAGATTTGCTTTTGTAAGACTTTAGCTTTTGTTCTTTACACAATCCCCTTTCAGTCCAGATTCTTCTGACCATCATAAGAACAAACGACCTCAGCCCACAGGAGGCCTCATTAAGAATATTAAGCTACTAGTGAGGGAAATACCCTGAGGACCTGAATTGTAGGGGAGAGATGATGCATCAGAATGGGGTTGAGGAAGTGGTATGCAGCAATCATGCCTAGCACAGTGGTATGCTGGATGGTGCCTTAGCACAGCTGCCCACAGTGTCAGGCAAGATCAACTAGAGATCATCCTGGTCAGTCATAAATACTTTCAGTTCAAATTTTGAAAGAATATGGCATGGGTAGCTTTCTTTAAAATGTAATTTTTAAGATAAAAAGCAAATATCATTATAATGTCATTAGAACTGTGAGTAAAAATGAAAGAACAGTATCTATTCATGTGTTGGCATCCTCTCATAAGGATGGGGACAGTAAAATGTCTTCACAACTAAAATTAATGACTTCAAGCCAGCATGACTAGTTTCATCCATGCAGATAAGTAACCATGTAGTGATGGCTTTCATTTAGTGAATGACTAATTTTCTGGTTCTAAAGGTGAAAGTGAGGTTAAGTTGTTGAAAAAAAAAAAAAGACTTAGCAGATCTGAGTAAAGGAAAATTAGTACTTAAAAGCTTTCTTACTGCCTCTGTTACCCTGGATGATGTCTGAGATGAAGGCAGGAGCCTTGGCTTAGCCATGGTCACAAGTCGGCTATGCTGAATCTGAATCCACAAGATGGGGAATGGAATGGGGAGTTAATAATGTCTGAGCAACCCATGGGGTCCTCTAGGTGCAGTGAATTTGTCTTATTTAATTAAAGGAGTCTCACTTTTGTCATCTTTAGATTGTTTTCGAAGCTCTCATTACATGCTCTTCCCTTGAGAGACACCTCAGACACTTTTTCTAAGTTTACCAACTATCATCACTTGTTAGAAATGAGGGGTCACTGGGACCCAAACTTTCTGTTACCAAAACCAGGATGGTGTCTATCACAGCTGGTCACTCAAGCTTCTCCTTTGACTTCTGCCAGGAATGATCCAGTGTTGTCTTACCTCTTAAAAAAAAAGCCAGACTTTCATCAGTAAAGACTGATTTTCACAACAAATCCATAACTTCACTCACACACTCTTAAATCCAACATGGTATTTGGGCTTACATACACCACTGAATTGGACCAAGGTTGCACCATCATGTTCGTGCTTTTGGTTCCAATCAAGAAGGGCAGAGAGTTGGTTAGGGAGGAAAGAAGATACTTGGGAAGGTTAAAAGAAAAGATGAGAGACAAAAAGAAATGGGGCTTGTGATTTGGGAGATGGAGTGAGGGGCAGATTTTGAGAGCAGACGGAGATATTAGAAGCCACTGCTCTGATGTGAGTGAAAATTGGAAATAATTTTAAGAGCTTTGCCACATGTTCTGAGTGGAGTGGAATTCCCCTTTTGTCCAAGAGACTTCTTTAATGATGCCACCTGCTTAACAGTGAGTACTATGTTGGGTGCCAAGATGCAACCCAAAAAGTCGCAGTCGTTGAGTTGTGCTTCCATGTCCTCATGTCGTGCTCTCTTGCAGTAGGTTTTTGAATTCCCTATTCTCTAACTGCTGTCCATGAGCCATTTCCCAGAATATATCTACACGGTGTTGGAATGGACTCAGTGTATCAGCCTTATGTCAAATATTGCCTTCCATGATCAACGAAGCCAGATTAAAAACTCAAACCTATCTAGCATTGCTCCAAGGAATATTTGTGAGCTAATTGGCAATGCTTGCTGGAGAACCAAGTGACACTTCCAGCTGAGAAAGACTGCCTTGATTGTTCCAAGAAAGGAACACATCCCATGCAAAAATGTGACAAAAGCAACGAGAATTTCTACAGCAAAGGAAGAAGGCCAGAGGGGGATAGAAATTACAATAATAATAAAAGAAGACCAAATCTTTATCCATGATAACTGTTTCAAATGCCCAGACTGCTACTTTCTGTCAAAACACATTCCCTTGAAACTCATGACTATCTACATGAAAGCTTAGAATTTATTTTGACATTATCTTTTATTCAGGTTATATATTTTTAATTCCCAAGCATATAAAACAGTGGAGAAAAAATTGAAGAAAAAATTTTATATTTCTTGATTTTTAAAGGTAGCAGAATTATTCTAGTGGATCTACCACAGGGGTATAATGAGAGGTAACATGTGAGATGTTAATGGCTTCATACTTACATTGATGGGATTCACATAACATGAGCAACATAAAACACATTCTATAAGCTGCATTTCAGTGTATGGGACATATGACCCAGCATACTGTGTTAATCTGTTCAGGCTGCTATAATAGAATGTCATAGCCTGAGTGGCTTATAAGCAACAGAGATTTTTTGCTCACAGTTCTGGAGGGTGCAGAGTACATGGCCAAGGTGTGAGCAGTTTTAGTATCTGGTGGAGATCTGCTTCCTAGTTCATCAGACATACCTTCATCCTCATCAGCTAATCATCCTCAAAACCCTACCACGTAATTTCATGTCGTGTGATCAGGCTTCAGCATAGGAATTGGGGCTGAGGGTATGAGAGTGGGAGAACCAAACGTGCAGACCATAACATGTGCCTCGGGTTGAGAACTTCAGTTCTTTAGGAGAAAAGTGAAGAGGCCAGGGAGTAGTTGGGTGTGAGATGTATTCCTTCCTCACAAAAAGAGCAAATGCAAACCTTTGGAGACAAGGTGAACATGGTAGAAGAATGCTTACCATGAAAATCAGGACGCAAAAAAGGGGGAGGAGCATCAGTGCTATGGTGCAGCAAGTTAAGCTGTCGCCTGTAGCACCAGCATGCTATATGGTCACTGGTTCAAGTCCTGGCTGCTGTACTTCCAATCCAGCTCCCAGCTAATGTGCCTAGGAAAGCAGTGGAGTAAGGTGCAATGCTTGGACCCCTGCACCCATGTGGGAGATCTGGATGAAACTCCTGGCTCCTGGCTTCAGCGTGGCCCAACCCTGTTGTGGCCATTTGGGGAGTGAACCAGCAGATGGAAGATCTCTCTTTCTCTGCTTCTCTCTCTCTCTCTCTCTCTCTCTCTAATTCTGCCTTTCAAATAAATAAATCTTTAAAAAATTAAAATCAGTAAGTAACTAATGGCTTAATGATGGTGAGCCAAGTTGCTCATTTTATCAACTAAGGGCAGCCTCTTTCATCACTTTCAGCGCTCCAAAGCATATGTGGGGGAAGGCATTGTGGCATAACAGATTAAGCAGCCACCTAGGATGTCAGCATGGCCATATGGGTGCTGCTCTACTTCTGATCCAGCAACCCATTAATATTCCTCCTCAGAAGGAAGCAGAAGATGGCCCAAGTGTTTGGGCCCCTGACACCCATGCAGGAGATCTGGAAGAAGCTCTTGGTTCCTGGCTTCAGCCTGGCCAGCCCTGGGTTTTGTGGCCCTTTGGGGAGTGAACCAGCATATGGAAGATCTCTCTTCCTGTCTCTCCTTCTCTCCGTGTAACTCTGCCTTTCAAATAAACAAATCTTTTTAAAAAAGCGAATGTGCATAAGCATCACCAGAAGCATGCAAATTGTTAAAAATGCAGATTCTCAGGCACCTCTAGGGATTCCATTCCAGTAAATCCCAGGTGGCTCCAGGCAGTCTGCATTCAACACAAGCACCCATCTTCTCTAGTTACAGTGAGGTAAGGCAGAGGAGCTGAGGCTGTGCTTGGAGCAGCATTGGATTCTTTCATAAAAGCCACACAATGAGACTGACATTCAGAATAGTCATCTTACATGGATGCTCTTCAGATTACACCCTTTGTCCTTTGTAAAATGATTTAGGTTTTACACACTTGGTCAGAAGATCACAGCCTGGTAAGAAGAGATGATATGAGGACAGAGGCCCTGACAGCCTCCCCAACACTTACAAGATATCTGTAGAAGCTCTGGAAGTCACTAACAGCTTCATCTTCCAAAGTAAATCTTTCCCCTCCCTTCTCTTTCTAATGCCAAAAGAGATCCACTGAGCCCTCTTCTTGTAAGTCCAACTCCTAAACATCTCTCCGTGGTGCCCTGACCATCATCCCCCGGCCTGGACTGAGAACGTGGTCTGACTTTGCTTCAAAGCACCAACTTTCCTACCTCTAATATACATCATTTTACCTGCAATAAGGGCTGTCTTGCTAACCCCCTCCTCAACTTGATAATTTTAAAAAACACACCAACACTGACCTCTTACAAAATGATGTTGAACACTCTCTTGGTATCAAAGCGATGCTCAGAACTTCCCTGTCGAGACTCAACATTGCCTGAGCATGAATTTCCTACTGATTTTTTTCTTTGGCTTATGGAACAAATGAAGGCAACAAGACAGTGGTGAGGTTTTGAGTTTCTGTGACTTATTATTGGTTATTTACTATTAGTCTAAAAGGGTTGTGGCTATCTGACCCAGCCCTATGATTCTTATCATGAATTTCTGTGCAAGTAAATTGAAGAATCTCTTCTTCATTGTGAAAATAACTGGTCAAGGCTACTGAGTTCCCATTATCCACTCTGGAGCTGGCAGTCTTGGTGGCCAGACTCAAAGAGTCCCAGAAGTCAATGGCAAAGTCAAGGCTTCAATTCTGGAATCCACAGGAGGTAGCGCACTAATTCGCATCATTCCCTCATCTTAGGAAGCCACACACACACAGATGTGTTCTGGAGGAACTTCGAAATATAAAAATATGCTGGCTATAATTTAGAGTTTACAATATTGCCCATGTCACCACCAAGAGAAAGGTCATCTTTGTCTCACATGGAAGCTAACTTTTTACTTTAGCAGTTTATTAAGTTAATTTGTTTCCAATAGCAAACAAAAATCAAACCTTAAATCTAGATCAAGAGGGATATGGGAGGCAAGAGAGAGAGGGAGAGGGAGAAAATGTAATACAAAGATGCTTTCAAAATATTGCAATTTGTCTGGAAATCAGAGATGGGAAAATATCCAAGCTCAGCAACCCATTTAAGAACTCTATAATTGGACTCCTTAACTCTCAGGGCTTCCTCCTATTGATTTTATTTTGACAGTAAGAAACTGAAGTTTCTATTTTTTTTTTTTTTGACAGAAGTCATATTTTCTTTTCTTGCTTTTAAAAAAAATGTGCTTTATTTATTTGAAAGGCAGGCACAGGGAGAGACAGATGGAGATCTCCTATCTATTGGTTCACTCCCTAAATGCCTGAAACAGCTGGGGTTGGGCCAGGACAAAGCTGGGGACTGGGAACTTTATCATGGTCCCCTATGTGAAAGGAAGGACCCAACTACTTAGCTATCACCACTTCCCACAGGAAGCACATTAGGAGGAAGCTGGAATCAGGAGCAAATCTGTGACTCGAACCTACAAGCTTTGATACGGGCTGCAAGTATCCCAAGCAGCATCTTAGCCATGGCACTGAACTCCTGCCCCTGAAGTTTCAAAGTAACACACAGATGTATTTCACACATAATTTGCATATTTTCAGCAGTCTTCCTGGCTCCACCTTAAAGGCTGTGTAACCCTGGGTAAGGGACTTTTCCTTTTTTCTCACTTTCCTTCCTCTCTAAGATATCCCCTCTACAGCAATGTGAGAACTGTGATAGTTCATATAGAGGTATTCAATAATTAACTAAAATTATTATGTGAAAATGTGGGTGAAGAAGCCCAGAGGAAGACAGAGGCTCTGCCCTTATGGGGATTACAGTCTAATGGAGGATACTCATATTAAACAATCGCTCATAACTGTTTCTCCACAATGTTCACTGGCACTATGAAAGAGGAATGTGTACAATGTGCTATGATGCGGTTGCCAAGAGGACTGTGAGGAGGCAGAGAGGATTTTCCCAATGAAGGGATTACAGACTGAAACTTGAAAAAGGGTGAAGAGGTTCTGCCAAGGACAAGGCAGAACCTGAGTGAAAGAATATAGGAATGTAAGACAATCGAGTTAAAGAATGGCAGCAAGTGAGAGACATGGCCCTGAACTACTATCCCATGGCTGAAGGATTGAGTCAGGCATCCCAGTTCAGTTAAGGAAAGCAGCTTTGCCTTGTAGCCCAGGCTCAGAAGGGGGTAACACTTTTGTAACAAAATAAGCTGAAATTTATACTCAAAGGACAAATATAAACAGGGAAGAGCCAAAAAGGTTTTGGGAACAACATCAATCTTCATTGGGCAAAATATATTTGGGTTTCTTTCCTTTTACTTGTTTTTAATTTTTTTTTGGTTGTCTATTCTGTAGATTTATGGAAAGCTACAAAATGCAACCCAGATGTTTTCCCTCCCAAGCTCTGAAGATCTGAAGCTGACCTTTCCCTCCATCAAGGAACAGAGAAGAGAATGGTCTTGACTCACTGCAGACCCTGGAAAGCTTCAAAAGTAGGCCAACAGAGGGACATGGGATTCGCTGACTTCTGAGGGAAGGCAGTGTGTCCAGGACCATGGGGACACAGAGATTTCAGGAAGAGGAAGAAGGGTAAAAGCAGAGATGGAGAGGGAATTGTGTCAGAGGTTATACCAGGGTGACAAGCAGTATCCTCATTTCTTGATTGGCAGTGGGGGTGAGGTGCCTGGGATAGAAGAATAATTCAGGACCCTAGGTACTACAGCCTTCCCCACTGTCAGCCATCTTTGGATTTATTACCAAAGGCCTTGAGTGAAGAATTATGTTGGCCTCTCTAAAGTTCCTGTGTATATTTGTCTCTGGAATAGAGGCCAAGGTGATAGCCAGAAGAAAGAAAGGAGTTGCCATTGACAAACATAAGAAACACCTTTGTTACAGGCCAGTTATAGGAAACAGGTTTACCCATAGACAACACTTGGCTAGGAGAACCATAAACTCTTACCCTGAATATCATCTCTTCCCAAAGGATAGCCAGAGATATTGCTTCCTTCCCCACCCATCTCACTGTGAGACAAAGGAAGACAGCTCATAACGCATTATGAGCCTTTGGTAAGGACCTCTGGCGAAAAACAATGGTGGTTTAGACTGGGCTGGTGGAAACAGAGATGGGGATAAGTGGATGGCTTTATGTATGTTTAGGAATTAAATAAATAGGAGTTGGTAAATACATAGAGGAAGTTGTGGTGTGAGCAGGTTCTCACAGAGAAACCACAAGGATCGACTGGAGTGTCATTTACTGAAATGAGAGCCCCTGTAGGAGGAGCAGGTTTCTGGGAAGATGACAGGATCAGTTTTGAAAACGTGGAGCAGGATATGCTGATGAGGCAGCCCACAGGATGCAGAGTAGGCAGCTGAGTATAAGGATCCAGAATCTGCTAATGAGGTCTGAAATGGACAAATGAGGAAGAGTTGACGCCTAAGGACAATGTAAAGGGTGAGGAGAAGAAGGCCCAGATGCGATCTTCTGAGAAACATATTCGGAAGTTGAGTGGAGTAGAATCATTCATGGCTATTGAGGAGTGGCCAGAGAAATAGTATGAAGTCTGGGAGATTTGGGGAACACTTATGTCTACAGAAGAGAATGTTTCAAGAATTTAAGCTCCCTGAGTGCAGCAGCTATATCCCTAGCACGTGGATACTGCCAAGAACATAGAAGGTCTGGTCAACATTAGTTTTTATTTTTTAAACATTTATTTACTTTATTTGAAAGGCAGGGCTATGAGAGAGAAAGAGAAACACAGGGAGTGAGAGAGAGAGAGAGAGAGATCTTCCATCTGCTGGTTCAGGGCTGGGCCAGACTGAAGGCAGGAGCCATGAACTTCTTCCAGGTCTCCCATGTGGGTGGTAGGGACCCAAGGACTTGTGCCCTCTTCTGCTGCTTTCCCAGGCACATTGACAGGGAAGCTTATTGGAAGTAGAGCAGCCTGGACACAAACCAGAGCCCATATGGGGTAGCAGGTGACAGCTTAACTGGCTAAACCAAAACACTGCCTTCTCTGGTCAATATTTGTTAAATGAAAGAAAGCATGTCAGTATCTCAGATGCTGATGAAGGTCTCTTTTTATTGTGTTCATTCACTTTGAACTCATCACAGAGGAGTATGGTGCCTTGATGCTTATGAGAACTAGGCTATAAGAACATGTGGAAAGAATGGAGGTAAGTGTAGTGAATATGAAGTGTTTAGACATCATTCTAGAGAATTTTGGTGTGAATGTGGAAACAAGAATTAGGGAGGCATATCTCTGATGATTTATTATCTCTTAATTTTCTTTTGTAGGTTTGGAGACCTTTGATCTTACATGAATGATGATGGGGTAGGATCATTAGAAAGGAAAAAGAGTAGGAGAGAATTGAAAGCATACAGTGAAATGCATGGTCCTGAGAAAAGAAAAGAGAATGTTCAGAGCACAGGCCTGGGTTTGGCCCCTGAAGGAAAGGCGAGCGGGACCCTCACTGATAGGACAGGAGGAAGAGATGACGGCAGCGAGGACTGCTTTGAAGTTCTGCTGGCGTCTCAGGGTTTCTTGTTCTCTGTGAAGTTCCAGGCAAGACCATTCACTAAGAATGAAGGTCATGGACAGAAATCAAAAGCTAAGGAAAGGCAAAGTATGAAATGGTGCTTCTGTACCGTGAGAGATGATGGCAATTAGAAAAGTACTATGAAATTGTTTTATGGTGTTGAGGGCCCATTGATCGTCAGTTCATAGGAGCGCTAATCTGTTGTTAGTCAGTTATCTCCTGTGGTTCTCATTCTTTTCCAGGACTAGTACAGAGCAAAGATATAATTAACTTTATTAAAAGCTGTAGTTTCACTAGATGGTTGGGACAAAGGAGGGCTGTGAGTGGCAGAGGCTTAATGAGGACTCTTACTCCCACGGGCATTTATGAAGTCCTTTGGGCACATTGTTACTCGGACCCCGCAACTGCCATTCCTTCTGGCTCAGGCTCAGATTTTTGAGCATCCACACCATGAGGAATCCTTCCCAGGTGACCTACTTGAGCAAGTGGAAAATAACTCTGATCCTTCTTTTTCACTTTCTGGCTCATATTAAATCCACAAAAATTCCCCAGGTGGTTGCTTTCGCTCGATGTAGTTCCAGAAGTGCAGACTGATCCTAGCATGGTGCCACTGAAGGGGAGTGTTGTTCTTTTCCAAGTGCAGTATGTTTCTTTGCTTCCTCTATTTTTCTTGGAAATAGAACAGTTACTATTTTCTATGTATACATTTCAAGTTCTTTGGGTGGTATTCTAGAAATATGCTTCACTAGGCTCAAGTTGAAGGCAACATTCCTTCACCACTCTAGAATGGGGAGTACTCAGCATGGCAACCATTCCTTCTAAAAAGCCTCCTCACATACTTTTCTCTTTCCATTTTAAATTCTCTGTTGGATGGCATGTAGAACTTTGAAATCCGTGTAATCAGTTCTTGTTGGTATCACACTCTTTGCATTTCTTGTCATGCCTGATGCCTGCCTGGAAACCTGCATACAAGGATGGGTAGCGAAATCTAATCTGGGAAAAGAGAGAAGTGGAGACTGTCAGAGACCTAAGTACAAAGAGAACTGGGACCAATGGATCAATAGTCACAATGATGTCAAAGAATGGCCCCATGGGGCTGTTTGAATGGACATTAAGAAATGACAAACATTGAGATGATAGGGCATAATTTCAGAGGGCCTTTGGTTTCTGTCTGTTGCTGATACAACATGACCGCATGTTGTATCATGTCATGTTGCATGACAGCAACATGAGGATGAATGTGTTGGGTGGTTCCTCCAAGATGATATTGGTGGTAAGAGGAAGAGTAAACCCTTAGTGGGTGAGAAGGGGTGATTTGGAGGTGAGCATATGACACAACAGGGAAGAGGAGGGTGCTTAAGCTATATGATTTACATCTCAAAGGAACAGAGGATTAGATAACATGAGATGGAAGAGCAAGCATCTGGAATTATTGCATGCAGCTGTAGATTTCCATCTCCCCTTCATAGACTGGTAGCATATGCGACTGGGAGAGACGAAAGAACACAGGCTTGAGGCAGCCACTAGGAAGCTGTGCCATCAGGGGAGCTGGAAGGAAGCTCAGGGAAGAGACTGTGTTAGAAAGGAGTTGACCGATCGGCCTGTTGGCTCAGATAGAAGGCTCTGGGAGTGGAGACATACGAGAAGGATCAGAAGGTGCTTGAATATAGAGGAGACACATCAGTTCCTTTGGTCATAATAGGTTCACTGAAGCCAGGAGTTAATGTCAATGGTCAAAGCTTACGGGTCCACTTTCCCATGGTCAAGTGGTAGCAGCTGATGCAATGAGCATTTCACCTGGGCTTTTCAAATCGCAATCTGATTATGTAACAGATGGTGCTTTCTCCAGCTTGAAGCCATGAAGATGGGACTTGTTAATGTGACTTACAGGATTCCCACAATCACCCCTCTACATGCCTCTCTACTCCAGTCTCTGTACTCTGTAGCCATCTTTCCTCTCTTAAACTCAATATATCCTGCCTGTCACAAGGCCTTAATGTATACTGTTTGACTGGAATACTCTTCCTTCCATTTAGCATCTAGTTAACCACTTTCCAGCTTTTTTGAAAGCTCAGCTCAAGTTTCTCTTACTCCAAGCTGACTCAGCTGGTCTCCCTGACTGGGTCAAGTACACTTTTTACCGATGATCATCAAACATCTTCCTTAATCTTATCACAGTTATGGCTATATGCTGTTTATGGGATTGTTTGGTTAACATCTCCTTCCTCCATGAGACTAAATTCCTTGAGGCCGGGAACCATGTGTGTTCTTCATGTAAACTGAATCGTCCAGAACACAGCAGAATGTCTTGTGCTTGGCTCTATTTTCAGCAAATAGCTGACAATGGATAAAAGCAGTGGTCCTAGCTTGGTGGTAGGGAACCTGTGTGCAGCTGACCAAGCCAAGGACAGGCCTACGTGGTGAGCTGCAAAATGTTCAGTCCCAGGACTGGTATTTTCCCTGACCTTTCACTGGTTTGGGGATGCTGGCTGGTTGAGATCTGGGATCTACAAACTCCAATATCCCTTGAATTGCATTTACTTATTCTTAAAAAAAAAAAGTCTGAGGCTATTTTAGTGGCTGATTTTTGTGGCTTGGCTGTGGTTCAGTAACTTCCCTGAAAGACAGGGGCCCTGGACTGTTTCCCTGAGAAGAGGCAATCCTATCTTTCTTGTATAAGAGCACATTGTCTATTCACAAGGGGCCTTCACAGCTCTGCTTCTTGGGGGAGAGCCCAGGAGATGCAACAGCTGCAGTGCTCCCAGGGGTGCCAAAGGTCAAAAGGTCAAGGGTCTCTTTTTTGCAGAAGGATACTCCCATCAATGAAATTGAGCTAAAGAACCCTCCCCCTCCCAACCCTTAAACCCAACTTCCTGCCCTAGGCTGTGGGCACTGCTATTTCTGAAGTTTCACTGTGGTGTGTTTTGTGGGGTGAACGGATGTGAGCTTTGATGGTGACTTGGAAGAAGGGCCTTCTGAGTTTAGTGACCAGTAAATTTCATGCTTCTTTTGAGATGTGCTGTTCAGCCTCCAAAGGACCAATTGTCTTGGAGAGACAGAGAAGTCAAAGTAGTTTCTTCCTCTACCAGGAATGCAGATGTGCAGCCCTCTGTGTTGAACTCAGACACAAAGATGACACCTACAAATGCCTCACACTTACAGAGCTGCCGGGCAGGACCTCTTCCCTTACTGAGTCACCCATAACTCTTCAAGCAATGATCATGAAGAGTGAAATTACAGGAAAAAGTGAGCCACTGCTTATCTAAATTATGAACTTTCCGGCAGTGACTCCAAGCAAGAGATAATACCAAAAAGTGAATATGGTGCATGGTGTGGCAAGGTCTAGCCTTTAGGAAAAGTCATGTTCTCTGTAAAACAGGTCTGCAATTCTGTCAGGGACAGGGCCTCTGTTTTCCCAAAATCCATGCCATGGAGTCACAGAGTCTAACACAAATGTTAGTTTTCTAGTTGATACTCTGCAGAATATCTGTCAAAAGTCCATGAGCTAAATGAACTGATTATGAAAAATAAAGCAGATTGAGTAAAACTCCTGTTGAGCTGGCTTGTTGTAGGATTCTGTTTACTCAAAGGCAAGACATTTCATTCATTTGTTCACTCATTCCATTATACTTATAATTCACTGAGTACCTAAAATTGTGTTAAGCACTCCACCAGGCACAGGACAGAGTTTTTCCATGCATACATGCTTAAACTTCTAGTCATTTCAGATTTGTTCACATCATTACCAGAATAAAATTAAGGGGCCACCATTGTGGCACAGCAGGTTAAGCCTCCATCTCTGTCTCGGGCATCCCATCTCAGAGCATCAGTTTGAGTCCTTGTTCCTTTGCTTCCAACCCAACTCCCTGCCAGTGCACCTGGAAAAGCAGCAGAAGGTGGTCCAAGTACTTGGGCCACTGTCACTCACGTGAGATATCCAGATGGCCATTTTTGTAGTGAACCAGCAGATGGAAAATAAGTTTCTCTATGTCTCTCTCTCTCTCTGTCTCTTTCTCTCTCTCTCTGCCACTCTCACTTTCAAAAAAAAAGAATAAAATTAATAACTTTTCTAAATTATTCTGAGGACAATCAAAATGAATGAGAAAAATGAACCATGAAAGAGAAAGATGACATCCTGGATGGCCACTTGACTCTTCATGCCTCAGTTTTCTTATTTGTAAATTATGGATATAATTAACATATAATATAAAATCTCTCCTGTTCTATAAACATAAAACAAAGCCAGAATTTTCTAAGACATCTGATTGTTCACTATCCCAGTTTTTACTGTTTATACTAATTTACCCTTAGCCTTGATAACTCACCATATTCTTGGAGATCACAACTTGGTCAATAAAGGACTCAAGTGAGGCTCACTGGAGCATGTCTCCATCCCACGTTGTGTCTATAGTCATTTTCAGCTAGCAGATAGGCTGGTCTGGAAGTCACCAAGATGCGGATTGCAGGTGTGTGAACTTGCTGGGGGTGCCCTGAGGCTTAGCTCAGTAGTCACTGGAGTGCCCAGAGGAGTCTTTGCAGCATGGCAGCCTCCAGGTAGCTCCAAGCTCTTGGAGTGTTCAGAAGATGCACGGCCTCTTGGGGACTAGCCTCAAAAGCCAGAACACCATTCTTGCCTCAAACAAAAGCCAGCTCAGATTCAAGAAGAGGGGGAGAAATAGACTCAGACTCTCAACGGAAGACTTGAATAGTTCATTTGGAGGAAAGTTAACAATGGCTGCTATGTTGGTGGCAAGCTACCACAGTCACCATCAGAGCTGAGGTACTACAGTGTCTGAGACTTGGCAATTAAAAGTGCTAGATATCTCTATGACCTTTGATTTCTCCTTCTCCTCCTATAGGGTAAATCATGGGTAAGTTAGGTGAAACAGCTCAGTATTTATGAATGACTTTTGAGTATGGATAAATCTGACACAAAAAATGCTTAGCTAAACTTTAAACCAAAAAAGAAAGATCTGGGGATGATTTCAAGACATAAAGTGTCTCAGCTGTTGGATCAGCTTACAGCTCTGTCACTCCATTTTGAAACCTCTGGTAAAGCAGATTTTCTTGTCCGTTAGAAGCCCAGGGCACAATCTTTGCGCCTCTCAGGTATTCATCAGATGCCTTCGGGGGCCATGTCTTTTTCTGTAACTAGATTCTGAAGAGCTTGAAGATTTGATGCCTCTGCATTTCTCCTATGAAACATTAAGCGGTTCTCAATCACTCTCTGCTGAATGCACACACTCACTCTGATGGGTTAGAGAGGGAGCAGGGAAAGTGTAAAGAGCAGATTGATATCAACTCCAGGTATTGGAAGAAGGTGGTTTCATTATCTGTAATGGCCAATGTTCAACAGCTCATCGATGCTCTCTAATGGGCAATAAAACTGAAAGCATCCATTGAGAGTTTGGTTTCCAGTCCATGCCTCTGTAAATTATATATATAGCTCCCACTTCATGGCAGGCGACAGGCAGGATTTGGACAGCAAGTTTTCACAAGAAACTTAACTTTACCTATGGTCTGTCTCCGCACACAACCACTTTATTGAGAATTTCTCTTTGCAGGCTAGTCTTTGTACCACCTGGGTATTCTACACAATGTGTTTTGGAGGAGGGCAGTGGTGGCTGGAGGTTAATGAGTATTTGTGTGAAAAGTTTAATTACTATGAAAATAGAAGAAAATTGAAGAGGAAAGAGGCTTCTTTATTTACATCTTACCACTGAACAATTTTAAGACCATAAAAAAGAAAAAGACATGAGGTGCTGACCCAGAAAAGATAAGAGCTCCTTGTTTTTCCATAAAATGTGAATATCACCTAACCGTGAGGCTATTTTATTAGAACTTCTGATTCTCACTAAATTGTTTTATTCCTTTTCCGTTATGATAGAAATAGTTGAAATATAATGTCTTCAGAATCCTCTTACAAGACTCTTAAAATATTCTTGTGATTATATGGTAATGCTGTAATGTATGTAACTATATAATAACCAATGTTACTTTTTCATTGCTTACTTTCTATTCACTCTCTTAGTTCAAACTCTGGTTCAATTGCTCAGTTGCTGTGAGTCTTTGAGCAAGTTACCTAATGTCTCTAATCCTTTTTTTCTCCAACATTACTACTAATACATATCTATATGGCAGTTGTGAAAATTAAATGAGCTAACATATGTGTAGAATATTAATCTGGGGGCTGACATTGTGGTACATTGGCTTAAGCTGCAATGTCAGCATCCCATATGGGTGCCGATTTGGAGATTTTGCTCCACTTCCTATCCAGCTCCCTGCTATTGAACCTGGGAAAGCAGCAAAAGATGGCCTAAGTGCTTGGCTCCTGCACCCATGTGGGAGAGCTGGCTAAAGCTCCAGTTTTCGACCTGGTCCAGCCCTGGCTGTTGCAGTCATTTGGAGAGTTAATCCACAGATGGAAGATCTCTATGACTCTGTTTCTGTCTCTCTCTCTCCCTCTTTCTATATACCTCTGCCTTTCAAGTAAATAAAATAAATTTTTAAAAAGAATTATACACCTATATTTTTTCATTTAATCCTCCAGAAATACCAAACAATATTAGGAAAACAGAATCATGTTAGGAGGTTATGTTCTAAATTCTGACGTGAGATTAGGTAGGACTGAATCCTGGCTCTTCCTCTTACTAGTGACATAATCTCAACAAGCTACTAAAATTAGCTGGGGCTTAGGTTTCTTGTTAACAGAATGGGGACCACAGTAGTACTTGTCTCATAAGTTTCATGTGACACTATACACAAAGCGAGGAATGGCTGGCACGTGGCAAGTACCACCGTAATACACACTGCTGCTGAATGCCAATGTCTTGTGTTGCATAAGCACAAATACACATTGTCTGTAGCAGATATCATGGTCTATATCAGTCTTATGTAGGGCTGGTGTCCTAGGTCACCCAGACCCCATATTCAGACTCCTCACTCCCCGTTTAATACTCTGCTGTCACTGTCTTGAAATTCTTCATATGCTTATAAACAAGGATTTTCATTTCATGTTCATTACACACGTGGCCCTGCAAATTATGTTAACCATCCCTGTCCCCACTTTTTGGAAATGATTTAAGAGTCCAGTTACCTATAGGCCACAATCATGCTGGCTCATCTGCTTTTCATCTGGGTTAGTCTGAACATTTTAACATAAGTTTCAAACATTTCTATACAGTGAGCTTTGTCCCTATTGTTAGAGAAAAGGCTAGGAGTCGGCTAGGAGTCAGCTGGGTTCTGTTCTAGTTTCTGTACTTCTCAGATCCATGGGTGTAGCATGGAGCTATGGTTTGAATGTATGGCCCCAACTTTTTGGTGTAAAACTTAATGTTCAGTGTAACAGTTCTGGGATATGGCATCTAAGAAGAGAAGTGTAGGTCATGAGGGCTTTGCTGTTATTCGTATCATAATTGAAGGGAGTGGGTTAGTTATCATAACCCAGGGCTTTTTATAAAAGGAGGTTTGGCTGCCTCTTGCTTTCTTGCCTTTTCTCTTTCTGCCATGGATGATGAAGCATGAAGGCCCTTGGCATATACTGATACTATGCTCTTGGGCTTCTCAGCCTCTTGAACTGTGAGCCAAATAAATTTCTTTTTCTTACAAATTTCCCAGTGGACCAAGACATGTGGAGATTGGGAGCCTCAAATCGGTACTTGCATGTCACTTTGTACTGAATAAGAAACACTGCAGACTGGCATTTACTATTACGTTGAAATACTATGGAGAAATCAATGCATTATTACAAATAAAATATATAAGTTCTCTTGAACAGATAATACCTTCTTGTATTTTTCAATGAATGAATATTAAGTATTTTAAAGTATTATTAGGCAGGAGATTGATAAACTTTATGGTAGTGCTTATCCATGTCTGCATACTTGAAACTTACAATCAGGTTGTAAGTTTCTAAGCTGCTAGATCCATTCCAATTCTCATTTGAGCCCTTTTATTTCTTTATTCAAAACTTTGCACATAAGAAGTATAAAATTAACATTTGTTCAGTGAATGATGAATGCTTGGTGGTTTGGTCAGATTTCCACCTTCATGTATAGGAAGTAGGAATCACATTAGGTAGAGTTAACAGAAATAACAAGTGGCAATGAATTCATAAGAGACATTTAAAAACATATGAGATTGAGAAAGAGAAACTACAGAATGCTTAAGATCTTGTAAGCATAACCAATGATGAGCCAAGAAGAAGAAAGCTCATCACTGGAGTCCAGTTTGCAAGAACAAAGGTTGCTTTACCACTGAAATAGCAGACACCATACCCAGTGCCCTAGAAAGGCGCCTCCTCACTCCAGAGCTATGTTCATCATGTTCCCATACTCAAAATGTTCCAGATCTCCCCAGCCTGCTAAATCCTATATGATCTGGGCCCCAATAGTACCTCAACCTAATTACCTCCTTCCCCTCCTCCTCACTCTGTTCCAGCCATAGTGTGCTTCAAGCTGCTCATTGAAGAGATCTTTTTCCAGGGCCATGTGTGTTCTCCTTGCCTGGAACACTTTTCTTTTTCTTCCTTCCTCACTTTATTCAGGTTCTTTTCTCAAAGGTTACATCCTCAGGGCAAACTTTCCCAACCACACTATATAACATAGATGGCACCCTAGTCATCCCCAAACTCATTTTATCTTTTTAAAACATTATATCATGTGTTTTTTTGTTCAACTGCTTACTGCATTTTTTTTCTCTACCAGAATTCAAACTATGTGAGCAGACACATCTTCCTGTTTTGTTCATTGAGGTATATAGGGGTGCAAGCATTGCCTTGCAGAGTCATGCTCAGTCACTATTTATTGAGCAAATAAATGATCAAATGAGTAAATGACTTAAAAACTCTCATGAAGAGTCAGTGTAGTGACACAATGGGTTAAACCATCACTTGTGCTGCCACCATTCCATATCAGAGGGCTGGTTCTGTGCTGAGTTAGCTGGCTTCCAATCCCTGCTAATGCACCTAAGAAAGCAACATTTGGTGTCCCAAGTACTTAAGCCCCTGCCACCTATGTGAGAGACATGAGTGGAGTTACAGGCTAGGCTTCCTCAGACTTGTTCTCTTGGTATAGGGTGCCCTCGTGATTTGACTGAACATGGAGGCAACTTGATACCTCAGGAGTCCAATTTTCTTCTCAGTGTTATAGAGAAGAACCAATTCCAAAGGAAGTTAGGATAGATATGCAGAGGAGACACTATCCACTGAAGAAAAGGATTAACTGACTTTCTAAAAAAGTATGACCCCAACCCAACCCATGCAGATCTGGGTATTTCTGCTAGATTATATTATCATTCCAGGCTCTTCACACTCTCTCAAGAATACATCAGTCATTCCTAGTCTTTGCCATATGACTTTACAGTACCTCTCAGTAAAGTAAGTGACATACAAATTAATGCCTTGCTGACCTGAAGGCTGGCCAACATAATGTGAATAGAATGTTAAAGGGAGTATTTTGTGTAGTGTGGTTTGCCCTCTTGCATTATCTGCCAGGAGAAGCGCTTCCTCCAGGAAGCCACTGGTCTCTGAATGGCAGATGCTTGCAGCCATTATAAGCTGAATGTATAGAGCGAGGCACAACTATCCCAGCTAATCTGCAGGCTTGTGGGTGAGAATGATAAATGTATGTTATTATTATTTTTTTTTTGACAGGCAGAGTGGACAGTGAGAGAGAGAGACAGAGAGAAAGGTCTTGCTTTGCCGCTGGTTCACCCTCCAATGGCCGCCGCGGCCGGCGCACTGCGCTGATCCGATGGCAGGAGCCAGGTGCTTCTCCTGGGCTCCCATGGGGTGCAGGGCCCAAGCACTTGGGCCATCCTCCACTGCCCTCCCTGACCACAGCAGAGAGCTGGCCTGGAAGAGAGGAACCGGGACAGAATCCGGCGCCCCGACCGGGACTAGAACCCGGTGTGCCGGCGCCGCAAGGCGGAGGATTAGCCTAGTGAGCCGCGGCGCCGGCCTAAATGTATGTTATTGTAAACCTAAACCACAAAGACTTGGGGGGAGTATTTTTATGCCATAAAGACCTAATATGTTTTTTAAACATTTTTGTTAATATTTTTGCTCATTGCACCTTATTTATCAAGTAATATTGCAGTGGGTTAGTTAAGCTGTACACCTATTTTTCCCAAAGTTTACATTGAACTATAGGGGTCAGATTTTTCATTGTCACAATGGCTGGAGTATAAGTTGTCCTCCTTTATGATGCGAGGGAGCTTGTTGACTTTAGCTCTGCCGGACAGACCAGCATCTAGGATGTTTCCTCGGCAGCAAAGCAGCAATTCTGTTACATCTTCTCTTTCACACTTTTGAACAGAATAAGCACTCCATAAACTGATAATCTAGCTGCACTGCCCAGTGAGGTAGCCATTAGCCATACTGAAATGCAATTAATTGGAATTAAATGAAATTGAATTTTATTTTAATTTCTCAATAAACAGTATAGCAAAACCACAAACCATTTCCAACATCACATAAATTTCTATTGGACAGTGTCTACCTTTAGACTGTAGTGGCTGGGTAATTTATTAATTTTGAGAACAGGATAAATGAATTCTATGTGGTTTTACTGTTTGGGATGGTAGGATGGAAAGGGAGGAGAGAAGGAACAGAAGGAAAGTTGATCAATACAATCATTCCCTTTCACTTTTGATTTAGTCGTTTTATATATTAACACCTTATATGTCAATCTTTTGCATTTGACTGTCTTCTGGAAACATTTTAAGGCACATAATTGACCAAAAAAATAGATTTAAGTGTGTTATTCTTCTAGGGTGTATCTTGTAAGATCATTGCCCAAATGCAGGAAAAATGTCAATAAGATTTGTGAACTCATGGTCTTCAATCCATCCAAAACAAGAGACAAAAAGTACATCAGGAAAACTAAACAAAGAAACGTGTCCCACATTGCAGTTTGCGTTCCTGGCATCAGTTCATAAACAGCAGTGGCAGGCATTATATTCGTGCCCATGGTTCATCAAGCAGTATGGGCAAAGACTCAGCAAGTAGAAGGCAACAGAGCATAGGCTAAGATCAGCAATTTAGCTGGGGCCAAACAGCAAGAAAGAAAGGGAGACTCATTATATAAGCCAGCTACAGGTGTATTAGTTCCATTTCAAAGGTTTCCAACAGGTTTTTACTTATTTCACATTGAACATCAGTATCAACCTTAATATAAGAAACACTGCAATCATTTATTGTACAGTACTTGGCAAAGAAAAGTCTCAGGAGGAAATTCTCAAAGGCTCTTTCAGGTCCATTTTTCTTACAGGCAAGTTTTATATCTGAGGTGATACAATCTGCTTTCAAAATAGAGTGAAAAGTTTCTATTCATATCTGATCAGCTGGTCCTCTTTGGTTATTGATGCTGATTACTGAGTACTAAGACTTGCTTGTCTAGCAACAGTCCCTGGACTCTGCATCGTCACTAACTCTTTTACACAATACCCAGCACTGCTTTGCTAACCCTTTCACTTTCCAACCTATTTTGCCTTAACCCTACATCAAATCAGGAAGGCCAGATTTTTCTAGACCTTCTCCTGCAACATGTTTTCAGTCTCACTGAGACCACCAATCCAAGAAACCTGGCACTTGCCCACTGTTGTGTCTTCCCTTCTTAGCATCTATTCTATGGTCTATTCTTATAATTGCTACCTTACAAATACCAAATACCCTTGGATTCCCTAGATCTCTTCTCTCTTTCTCTCTCTCCCTCTCCATACACACACACACACACACACACACACACACACACACGTATATATATATATATATATATATATATATATGATCTGTCTTCCAGGGAAAACTCTGACCTGTCACTACTTTTCCTTGAAAAATTCACTGTTACAGTTGTCTAATGTTGCAAATCAAAGTGTGCTAAGTGGTTTAAAATAATAACAGTTCACAAACCCACTCTTGGGTAGGGCTCAGTAGAGCCAGCTGGGCTGCTTGACATTGGAGACTAGAATCATCTGGAGGCTTACTCATTCATATGTCTGGCAGTAGATGCTGGGAAGACTCAAAACACATGGGGACCTGAACAGCTGAGGCTCCTCAGGCATCTCTCAGAATCTCTTTGTGGCCTCTCCATGTGAACTCTCCAGCATGGCAGCCTCAGAGAACTCAGCTTTTCAAATGTTGAATCAGGGAAACCAAGGTGCATGTCCCAGGGCTGAAATGCCAGTAATTATGTGAGTGGAAAATTATTCTAAAATCCAGTGGTGTCGAACGACCATTTACTATGCTCACTAATTCAGTAGGTCAAGAATTCAGACAGTACAGGAAAAGGAGGACACATCTTTGCTTCTTCATGACTGGGACCTCTTCCAGATGATTCAAAGGCTGGGAGTTGCAGTTGTTGATGCTCACTGTAAGCTGCAACTTCAGTCATGTTACCTCCACCTGGCCTCTCTGTGTGTCCTGGGCTTCCTGAAGACATGTGGCTGAGTCCCAAGGGCAGGTATAGAGAAAATGGGAAAGTGACAGAGACAGGGAAGATGGTATGACATAGCAACCTCGGCTAAGACAATTCCAATCTAGCTTTTTTTTTTTTTAATTTTTTTGACAGGCAGAGTGGACAGTGAGAGAGAGAGACAGAGAGAAAGGTCTTCCTTTGCCGCTGGTTCACCCTCCAATGGCCGGCGCACTGCACTGATCCGATGACAGGAGCCAGGTGCTTCTCCTGGTCTCCCAATCGGGTGCAGGGCCCAAGGACTTGGGCCATCCTCCACTGCACTCCCTGGCCACAGCAGAGAGCTGGCCTGGAAGAGGGGCAACCGGGACAGAATCCGGCGCCCCAGCCAGGACTAGAACCCGGTGTGCTGGCGCCGCAAGGCGGAGGATTAGCCTAGTGAGCCGTGGCGCCGGCTCCAATCTAGCTTTGGAAGACTGAACATTCAGACTCCACATAAAGGCTTCACTCATTCATAATGTTAACTATTATATTTATCCTGATGACTCCCAAATTTGTTCCAGTCCCAAAGATTTATGCTAACCTTTGACATCTCTGCTTGGATATCTGATAGGCCTTTCAAGCTAATCAAGTTCAGAAAGGTGGCCCTGGATTTTCCCTCTCATCCTTGGGTCTTCCTCATTTCAGTAAATAGCATCATCAAGTCCAAACCCTAAGACTCACCCTTGCATTTTCTATTTGCCTTTGTTTCTTCCCTCCAATTCTTTAGTAAATCCTATTGATTCCACCTATAAAATTCACTTTACATTCATCTACTTCTTTTATCCTTATCATCATCACTGACTTCTTTTTCTTGGGTAACTACAGTTGGCTTCTAACTTGTAGACAGTATTGGAAACATGCTTGTGAACATGTAAGATTTTCCACACCATTTGATCATTCTTCTGTCAACTTCTTCCAAGAAAACATGTAGCAGTATGTTGGGTTGAGTGCTCCAAATCTTAGAACACTAAGGGGTTCCACGTTGCAATGACTATGTGCTGACCAGAGCCCAAAGAAGTGGCTCCCTATTATATTTGTCACAAAGGAATTGTATTGTATGAGCCAATTAACCTCACCTAAAAAAACATGATGGATATGGAAAGCATTATAACTTTTATCTATCAAGCTGACAATATTTCTCAAGATGCACAGATCTCGTTAATAAGGTACATTGACTGTGATTTAATACTTTGTTAAAATTATTTACTGCTTTGTTCTGGTTGCTGGGTAAACAGAGGTAAACAAAACAGAGCTTCTAATAAAGAAAGGCAGACAATAGAAAAAACGGAGAGTTTTAGGAGCTAACTAGAACTGTACAGATACATGAAGCAGAGTAAGGGAAGATAGAAAGTGATAAAGTAAGTTCAGGGTATGTGCTGTTTCTATCTATCAGTCAGGGAAGGCATTTGTTTAAGATGCTGTTTAAGCAGAGAACTCAATAGTGAGAAGGAACAGTCATGTGGGAATCTGAGAACAAGTGTTCCAGGCAAAGGGAATAGCAAGTTCATGGGGACCTGAGGTTAACATGCCCTTAGCATAGTCAAGGTACTGTACAGAGGTGAGTGTGACTGAAGTAGTTTGAGTAGTGAAAGGGCAGTAGGAGAGAAGACTGGAGAGCTAGAGCATGCAATTGATGGTTACTAGACTGCCTGTGGCATGAGGCTGACAGTATTTTTGTGGAAGGGGTGGTCTTTCTTTCCAATCTTTGACATGTGCCTACGGTAGAGGACGCATGGCTTCAGAAGCAAAGAAAGCTCTGGAGTAGGTTTCTGTGTGATATAGTGTCCTCTTATAATCCCTAACATTAATTTAATGTGCATAGCTCCTTGTACTATGCATGCATGTAGCAGTTATCCAATGATAAAGAGCTGACATTGTTTCCTATCAAGTTTTGGTGTCCGTTGGAAAGGCAGTCAATCTGGATTCAAGTCCCAAATCCAGCACTTTCTGTAGTTATCTGTGTGATCTCCAGAAATATTACTTAACTTCTCTGGGCCTCTCTTATTATCTCTTATCTTGTCCATGAATTGATTTGGAAAATGCATGGGGACTTCTTAGCACAGTGTTTGTCACACATATGGGAGTCTCTCAAAAGTTCATGAACATGCATATCATAAAAAAACTATGTACAGATTTCAATTTTTTGTGCTAAAAAGCTGATCTTATAATTCACTTTCCCCATGAACTGTTTGACGTATCCTTGTTTTAAAGACTCAAAACATTGTGCTGTTAAGCCCCTCCTTGTGTTGTAACCCTGTCCTTTCCCGAGTTTTTCTTTTTTCTAGACCTACCTCCTTGTCTCTATTTTCCTTACTTAATTAATATCTCTGCTCACCTAGCCCTCAGCACTGTCTCCCTGTTATCCTGCCTTGTTTATGCCTCAGGACAGTGATTGACATATGTCATGCTACAGGTTTACTTTGCTATTGTCTACCTCCTACAAGTTAAATGTCAGCTCTGGGCGCAGGAAGATCCTTTTCTTTTTTAGTTCACTGACTATCTCCAGTGCATAGAACATTGCCTGGCTCTTAGCAAGCTCACAAGTAATTGTTGTGGAATAGATTTTAAGGATAAGAGATTTTAAGGGAGCATTCAGCAAGAATGCAGGATCCCTAGCCCCTTGCCTTGGCACTGGTATGTAGAGATCTCATTTTGTTGATACCAAGCATTGTTCTTTCACATCACAATCATGAACACTATGGAACTGGATATTTTAGATTTTAAGCCTGACAATTTGGAGAGCTCCAGAAGTTACACCAATTTACTTTATTGGAACAAACAGACCTATTTCAAGGTCTGGGGCATCACCCTGCCAACCACCCTGCAAGCTGAGACCGAGGAGCTGAGCTCTGTAAATTCCCTCCATTAGTAACAGCCAAAGTACCCTCTCCTCGGCTGCCGCGGCTCCTCACTTATGGCAAATATTTCGACTTGTAATTTCTCCAAAGGGCTATTTCAGACGTTTCACTTCCTGAAATTACAGTGATTGTATATTTTAGGCCATTTGAGCCTTCTCTTATCCACCAGAGATCAGGCGTGGGATGATGGAAGAGGCATAAGATTTCCTTTGGCCACATTTGGTTTAATCAGTATGAACTTCACGAAGAACATCTTGCTCATTTCCCCTGAGCCAAGAGAGACTTATGGAGGCTGTTCTACAAAACAGCAATTGTATTTTCTTTGTCATCTTTGTATATTTTTGAGGAAGTATGGCCTATGGTTGTTTTTGTATCGGGTTGCAGATTTGACTTAAATCTCCACCTGTACTTTCTAGGGATAGGGATTTAATGCAGTGAGCCCCAAAGAACAGGTCTCTAACACTCCTTATGAGAACAATTTTCACATTGGAGACTTAAGATTTGGGGTTATTCTGCTTAACTAATATATGTTGCTGTTACCCAATTGGTCACCTCCATTTTTTTCTTATTAGGTTTGTAAGTCAACCATGGAAAGTCATATGTAGAAATTCCCAGTGTTTCCAAAATGTCTCTGAGAAAGAAGTTTTACCTTGTAACTCTTCCTAAAATGAAGAGAATGGCTCCAATCTCACTCACATATCATCTGGCTTTGAAAACGCAGCCTAGCAAAATGCTGATCTTCAACCTGAAGGGGTCAGAAACTTTGTGTCCTGGGATATAACAGGCAAGCGCTCTCAGGGGTGGCGGCTGGCAAAGCAGGGGAGCACACATGATGCTCTGCTCCTTTCTCCCAGGCAGGCAGGGTGCAGAGAGTGAGATCAGCTTTCCTGAATAGAGATCTAATTTAAATAATGGCAGATTTAAATAAGAGCAGATTCATTTGCTCCCACTGGATCAAGATTGCCAGAAACAGCTCGGGAAGGTTTGCATTCATAATAAGCCGGAGGGGTAGGGTAGCGGTTGTTTCCACTAAAAGAAATGTCACTCAATCTGGGACAGGAAATGTGGGCATCCCTTTGAGACTGATCAAGAGGGACTTCCTCCACTCTTTAGCCCAGGGCAAGAGGTCACAGACGGGGCACTAACAGTCCTGACATGTGGCTTTGATCACAGCAACCTCTGGACATGTTGGGGCTATGCGGCAGGGACAATGAAGGTAAAGTGTATATAATTTGGAAGTTACGTGAGTAAAACACACCAATGTTGGCCCATGCCCAAAGTGCTGGAACGCAAGTAGAGGTAAGGATAGCAGTGGGCAGGAGACTCCCTCCTCCACCCCTGGGTCATCCAGGGAAATCAGAAAGGAATGGAGGGAAGAAGGCACCGCCACTGAGTCCTTGCTATGCCTATTGTTTTCTTCTTTGTTTCACATAATCATCTAAGGTCAAAGAATGTCCCGGATATTTCACGTACATTAGGCTGGCAGGGAGGAGACAATAAAATGAGATTCAAACAGCCTCAAAGTTGTGTAGGTGCCTGTGTGTTTCTGGATGACTGAGGTGGCAGTTACGAGATTCATGGGGCAACTACAACGTCAAAGGCACTGTCTGACACTTTAGGAAGGGGAGGTCACTTTCAGAGAATCTCGGGTGTTTCTGAGGCTCTTCTTAAACGGATGGGATGCGGCACAAACTGCAAAGATTGCTTTAGTTCTCATAACACATACCTCCCCCGAGCTGAAGCCGAGGCTGCTGCCCTGCAGCTGATATTGGATCTTTTATGTTGTTCTAAATTAAATTCAGAGCAATTCAGCCCATGCCACAAGTCCTATTATGTGGGATTACTTGCACTAAATCTATGTTTATGGGAACATAAAATACATGTTGTTCCTATCGTCAGATTTTATTATTGATGATGATTTCTAATATGTGCCCATCAACTACCCTTTTAATCACTGTCAGTCATTTTTTTCTATTGCAGTCAGATTGGAAACGGCAATGATGGGTTTAAAATAAGGCCTTTCCTCTACTCAACTGTATTTAGGGCTAATTAAGAGTAAATAACTGTTCCCGGCAAGGAGGGCAGAATCCAAGCAAATCTTTGACAAATGCAGCCTTCCCCTTAGAGGAACATATTCTTGTCTGCAGCCAGTAAATATTTCCATTACAACCATAAGAAACTCCATATTTTCTCCCCATTGAGAATGTCATGCTGCTTTGATACAAGCAGTGAAAAATAAATACTGGTCAAAGCCAGGAAGAAAAACACAGAAGCATTTAATTAAGAAAAAACACATAATTCCCCATTTCTTTCAGCATATCCCAGTGTCATGCGGTTGCTATCCTCAGCTGTGTGAAGAAAATGAATGCAATCACAGGCTCTGAGCGCCCACTCATGTCTGACATTTCCCCTAAATCTTCCCACCTCCCTCCACTCCCACCCCCTCTGTGATGTAACACAATTCATTCATTATATTTTGAAGGTTACAGTCAATTGCTCCAAGACAAGAATGCAAAATGGATAGGATCAGACTTCCTGCATTGCAAGGGTTCATCTTGATGTCTGTTCCTTGGGCTCTCAGGCGATGCATTGCCCAAAGGACTCTCTGTTAAATTTCACTTTCACTGGACCTTTTAATTTTCTCTTTCCTTTAATGTGAGAACTACTGCTACTTTGCAAATTCTAAATTTTTTTTATTTTTATCTCCCATTGGGATTTTATAGCTATCTTTAGGAATTTCTCTAACTGATAAAATGAAATGTCTTCCACCCCAGAGGAGAAAAAAATAAATGTATTGAAAAATAAATAAACTTAGAAAAATAGGGCTGGAAAAGGAAAGAGTAAATTTTGAGGTATCGATATGGAAAAATAAAAAATACATTTCTTATATTTATCTCAACTCATGGAAATGTAAGAAAACATCATTATAAAATATAAAGTTAGAAAAAATTAACATAATAAAGAAACAAGGAAGGATTTTTTTTTAAATGCAAACACACTCACATATAAAATCTTACATGCAGGATCTGCTTTGTGGAAGACATTACATGCAGAAAGACAGCAGAGGATGGCCCATCTGCTTGGGCCCCCATCACCCAGGTGGGAGAACTAGATGAAGCTCCTGGCTCCTGGCTTCAGCCTGGCCTAGCTCTGGCCATTTTGGCCATTTGGAAAGTAAATCAGAAGCTCAAAGACCTCTCTCTCTCTCTCTCTTTCTCCCAATAATTCTGCCTTTCAGCTAAACAAATAAATACTTTAAAAGAAGAAGGAGGGGGGGAGGGAGGGGGGAGGGAGAGGGGGAGGGGGAAGGGGAGGAGGAGGAGGAGGAGGAGGAGGAGGAGGAGGAGGAGAAGGAGAAGGAGAAGGAGAAGGAGAAGGAGAAGGAGAAGGAGAAGGAGAAGGAGAAGAAATCTTACATGCATTTAATCAAGGGTGATTCAATACCCTCAATGTGATGCACTAATATTTCCAGTTACAATGTTTTGACTTTGGGGGGCCCACATTGTGGTGTAGCAGGTAAGGCCTCTGCTTGTGATGCCAACAGCCCATATGGGCATCAGTTAGTGTCCTGACTGCTCGACTTCTGATCCATTTCTCTGCTATTGTGCCTGGGAAAGCAGCAGAAGATGACTCAAGTTTCCATGTGGGAGACCTAGAAGAAGCTCCTGGCTCCTGGCTTCAATCTAGCCCAGTCCTAGCCATTGTAACCTAGTCATTGTTTGAGGAGTGAACCATTGGCTAGAAGATCAATTCTCCCTCTCTCTCTTTCTGTAACTCTGCCTTTCAAATAAGTAAAGTAAGCCTGTAATTATAGAGCTTATTGAAATTATATCTGTGAAAAATTAAAGGAAAAAAAAAGGAAGGGAGGAGGGGGTTGGATTCAGGCAGGAGGGGAAAGAGAGGGAAGTATGGTTATAGAGCTATACCTATGAAATATGTTCTCTTTATATTAATAATAATGTTTTAAAAAAGAATTAACTGGAAAAAAGTTTCTTGACTTCTTCACTCTAATTTTTATGGATTCTCCAACAAGGCTAGAAACATTAATAATCTTTAAAATTATTTTTAGATGTTATTTATTTGAGCAACCCGCTGGTTCACTCCTCCAATACCCACAATAGTCCAAGAACAAGAACGTTTCACACCAGGAGATCAATCCAAGTCTCCCAAATGGTTGTCAGAGACCCACTGAACCATCACTGTTGCTTCCCATGGTCTGCATTAGCAGGAAGCGAGAATTAGGAGCCTAAGCCAGGAATTGACCCAAATACTCTAATGTGGGCATCTTAACCACTAAACTAAATGCTCACACCTTTAAAATTATTTTTAATAAATCTACTTAAAAATTATAGGCAGATTCCAGTTTACTAATTACTAGTTGTAGCCAGTGTACTAAGTTTCGCTGTCTGTTGTTCATAATATATAGGTTCAACCCCCCTTTCCACAGCTCTTTGCTGAATACTTATCATTTATCAAGCAGAGTTCTGGGTGCTGAGGATACAGGGGTCAAAAGGATCAAAGAGCCTGCAGCTCTTACATTCTGGTAAGCAAGATACGCACTGACACACATATACACACTCTCAGGAGTCACACGGGCTGTGAATAAGAGGACAGATGCTATCACAAGGGGCAGCCATTTTAGAGTTGCCAGAGGAGGCGTCTCTGATAAGGTGACTTTTAAACCAAGACTATACTGGGCAGGCAGAAGGTGAAAGATGAGCTTGGGAAGATAAGTGTGACCAGCCTTGAAGGACCTGGCAAGGAGCTGAGACTCTTCTTGAGGTAGGATGGCAGACTTGGTTCAGGGACGGAGTACAGTCTAGTTTACGTTTCATAAAAATTTCCCCAGCTATAGGGAGAATCCCCTGGATAGGATTGCCACATAAAATACAGAATGCCAGTAAAATTTGAATTTCAGATAAGCAATAAATAATTTTAGTGCAAGTATGTCCCAAATATTACCTGAGATATACTTAAATCAAAAAAAAATCTACTGTGAGACCTGAAATAAAATATTGTTATCCCTAATCTGCCTGAGAATAACTCTTGCATCGTTTTATTTTCCTGCTCCTTTCTCTCAGCACCTTCCAAGTCAAATTCTCAGGCTCATTGCTTGTGGATATCCATAGGGGGTGAGAAGGGCGAAGTTGTGGACCTTCGTCCAATAGCTCCTCCCCCCGCTATCTCTTTGAGTAGTCCCTGACTATACTTTCAGGGATCACGTCTAGAGTTTGCCCTACTTTCTTTTTCCATAGATACTACCTGAGCTTCTGACCCATAGCTTTGACCTCCCTTCATAATACACTAAAACCTCAAAGTATTGTGACTATTTGCTCTTTCCCAAGGCAATGTTACTGGGGCATCTTGAGTAGACACATGCATATGTATACACACATGAGGACAGAGAGAGGGAGGGAGGGAGAGGGAGAGGGAGAGGGAGAGGGAGAGAATGAGCATCTAGTCACACTCTCCTAAGCATGCAGGACTAACGTGTAAAATGTGCTTTGGGACTATCAGGCTCCTGTTTTCTCTCCTCCTCATCATTTACTCCAAGAACAAAATGATTCTACACCGAATAGAAACCTACATTGATAAATACATTGATCAGAACTGTAAAAGGCTACTCTGGAGACCCTGTGTGACAGAAGCAGAGCTAAGAGAAAGGTTTGAGAAAACAGAGAGACCCTTTCCTGTTTCTCAACACTTATGAGAACCAAATGTTACAGAAAGTTGAAGAACCAAAGCCAGATTCCTAGGATGATGTAGCTTGTTAAGGCTTCCAGGTGATGACAGACTTGATTTTCTCACAGTGCTGTAGGCTAAAGTCCAAGATCATGGCTAGAAGGCTTGGTTTGTCCTTGGAGTTGCTCATCTTGGATTGTAAGTGGCTCTAAGTCCTTACATGGTGTCCATTTGTGTGCCCAAATTTCTGCTTCTTACAAGGATACCAACTGAATTGGATTAGGGCCCATCCTAATGGCCTTGTTTAATATTAACCACTCTTTCAAGGCCTTGTCACCAAATACAGTCACTTTCTGAGGCATTGGGGCTTGAGGTTTGAACATACAAATTTTTGAGGAAAACAATTCATCCCATGACAAATGAAGACGATCTGAATGACAGATGAAGTCACCAACAACTGAGGAACAGAAGGGCCAGCATCGGAGGCACTCGACTGATGGTCAGGGTGAGAAATAAATGAAAGGAACCCAGGGCCGCAGAGTCAGCTGGATCCAGTGCCCCCTCCAGTTTCAGATGTGAGACATCAGTTTTTTTCATCAGCTGAGTGATCAGCTAGTTTTTTTTTTTCTCACTGGGGGTAAACCAAACCACAGAGACTATAGAAGGGTTATAGAAGTGTGCATTACACAAGATTCAAAATTTAACTCTATATACCTCTTGTTTCATTAAGTTTGATAATCACCAACCACAATGTTAAACAGATTATATTGGTTTTCTTTTTCTCACATGCCCAGAGGCATAGTAAGGTTTTGATGATGGGAGAGTATTGAACACAAAAGAAAAATTTGGAAGCCACTGCCCAGAATTGCACTTTTTAAAATTTTCAAAAAATGTCCATTTGATGTAAAAGGAGAGTGAGTTCCTGGCTGGGAGAAAAATATCTTAGCCTGCTTAGGTCACTGTAGCAAAACACCATAGACATGGTTGGTTTTTTTTTTTTTTTTTTTTTTTTTTTTTTTTTTGACAGGCAGAGTGGACAGTGAGAGAGAGAGGAGAGAAAGGTCTTCCTTTGCCGTTGGTTCACCCTCCAATGGCCGCCGCGGCCGGCGCGCTGCGGCCGGCGCACCGCGCTGATCCGATGGCAGGAGCCAGGAGCCAGGTGCTTTTCCTGGTCTCCCATGGGGTGCAGGGCCCAAGCACCTGGGCCATCCTCCACTGCACTCCCTGGCCACAGCAGAGGGCTGGCTTGGAAGAGGGACAACCGGGACAGAATCCGGCGCCCCGACCGGGACTAGAACCCGGTGTGCCGGCGCCGCTAGGTGGAGGATTAGCCTAGTGAGCCGCGGCGCCGGCTGACATGGTTGGTTTTAATAACAAGAGTTTGCTTCTCATATTCCTGGATGCTGGAAGTTCAAGATCAAGGTGGCAGCATTCATTGCCAGGCTCTGGTGAGGGTGTTTCTAGGCTTACAGAAAGCTATTTACTGTATATGTTCTCATGTGGAAGAGAGAACATGAGCCCCTTTCTCTTACAAGGATTCTAATTTTTGTAAGAATGGTAGAGACTCACACTCATGGGAGCCTCACTCTCATGACCTCATCAAAACCTAATTACTCTCTGAAGTCCTCATGTCCAAAAGCCATCACTTTGGGGCTTAGGGTTTCAACATAAGAATTTGTGAGGACACAGACGTTTCGTCCATACAAGAAGAGAGGACTGGGTGATTGTGTTGGATCATAAAAGTGTATTTGAACTTTAAACTTTGTTCTATATAACACTTGTTTTTATCTTATTGAAAAAGAAATTTGTACCTCAAGTCTCAAGAAAATTCACATTCCTACAGGAAGCATCATGCTTGCCAAGTTGCATTGCCTGACCCCTAACACCACGGTCACACGTCCTTGGCTATTTGTGCCCCTTTGCCTAAAAGTCAACTTCTCTCCCATAGGAGGGGGTAGACCCTTCCAATAAAAAGTTTGACTCACTTCCCTGCTCATTCTTGGTAACAGGACTCACTTGAGGCCTTCTGTGAGTAAGTGAAAGTGTGGATTCTGGTGTAGACAAATACATAATTTTCTATTTCCCATCCTAAGGCAGCTCCTGAACAAATTTCAGGAGTTCCTACCACTTCTTTCTTAGGTAATGTAGCAGTTATCTAGTGTTGTAATAACATTGCATAACAAACTAGTATGAAACTTGGATAAAATAATAAGCATTTCCTTTCACTTCTGACTCTATGAATTGTCTGGGCAATTCTGCTAATCTGGATAGACTTGGGTAAGTAGTTCTTGTCTTGCCTGAAGGTCACTGATACATCTGACTGTGGACTGGATGTTAGCTTACTGTAGGATGATCTTGACTGAGGTGATTGGCTTTGCTCTACATGGTCTCTCATCCTCCAGCAAGCTAACTCAGGCTTATTTTTGTGGTGCAGGGAAGAGAGAAAGAGCTGCACAAGCCTCATAAGTCCTGGTTTAGAGGTAAGGCCAGATTCTATTGATGAAACCAAGTCAAAGGGACAGCCATATTGAAAGAACTGGAGAATAGAGTGAGACTTTAATGGGAGAAGTGAGAAAGTCACTTTGCAAAAGGCAAATATTTAAGGAAGGACATAGAATTGAGGCCATTTTTTTTTTTCATTCAATTTAGCACAGGTAACCACTTTGAGTCATCTTCCATATAATCTTTTCCTCACTGCTTGTTTATGGAAATATTCTTGTAAGCTGGGATAAAATGTTGAGTAGGAAGATTTTAAGCCATGCTGGTAAGTGAATTTTTAGCTGCTTATATGTGTTCATGGTTAGGAGGACAGAGGCTGCAGATCATCCCTTATAATGACTTCTCTGAAGTCTGGTGGTTGACTACTGATGGTCTTGCTCTGTTAGACTGAGCCAATCCTTGATCAAAATGGGAGATATTTGCAAGAAATTTATTAGAACTGTGACAATCTGGCATGTGTTTGAGTAAAGATTTCAATCATGTAGAGAAAGAAAAGACTGTCAAAATGTGGAGGAAAAAGATTATGTAAGTCAGTAATGCTTAGATATATATAGAGAAAATCAATCATATTTTTGAAGCTAGTTCAAGAAATTTTTGCAATTATGAGCCAGATTTATGGTTCATAAAATATAGTTGTTTCATAGGACCATAACTTACAGTTAAAAGAGAATATACAGAGCCGGCGCCGTAGCTCAATAGGCTAATCCTCCACCTTGCGGCGCCGGCACACCGGGTTCTAGTCCCGGTCGGGGCGCCGGACTCTGTCCCGGTTGCCCCTCTTCCAGGCCAGCTCTCTGCTATGGCCAGGGAGTGCAGTGGAGGATGGCCCAGGTGCTTGGGCCCTGCACCCCATGGGAGACCAGGAAAAGCACCTGGCTCCTGGCTCCTGCCATCGGATCAGCGCGGTGCGCCGGCTGCAGCGGCGGCCATTGGAGGGTGAACCAACGGCAAAGGAAGACCTTTCTCTCTCTGTCTCTCTCTCTCACTGTCCACTCTGCCTATCAAAAATTAAAAAAAAAAAAAAGAGAATATACAAAGCTTATTTCTTAATTTCTAAGGTATATAGCATTGCCCTACTCAGATATTTACTTTCCTTTATCCATACCCCAAGAACATTGGAGAAAGGAGGAAACAGGCTGACATCATTGTAAGAATAACTCCACAAGGTGAATTTTAGAATATTACATTGACACAGAGAGCTATGTTGCTATGTTGATTGTACATCCCATTCCTTGTTAAACATCATGACAGGCATATTATCTCATTTATATAGAACATGGTAGGATAGGCATTAATAGTCCTTGATTTCACAGTCAAGGAAGCAGAGATTGAGAAGACGAAGGACTTGCCCAAATTTGCACAACTGGGATGGGTGAGTGTCAGGAAGTGAACCCTGTTCTGCTTTCTAATTTTTTCTGGCTGCAATTTTTCTGACAGACCACTAGCATTTTGAGGAAGTATTTTTGAAGCTGAGTAATTGAACAACAAGGAAAGTTGTTGAATTCATTGTGTTCTTTGGTTCTTTCCTCCCTCAAAGACAGAGAAAGACAGCCTATTTAATGGCACACAAATGTTTCACTCTTTCTTCATGGTCTTGATCTGGAATAATCTTTGTTAAACCAAAGACAGACTGGTCCCAGAGCAAAGAGCCAGCAGGAATGTGAAATACCAATGATGCAGTGACTCCAAATTTACAAATTGTAGGAAGAACTCTGGTTCCAGTCAGGACTGAGGGAGAGCAGTGACATCCACCCACACTAGGCACAGGCCCCGGGTGCTACTGCCATGGGTACTGGTGCCTGCATGGACGGTGAGGTCATTCCAGAGAACAGCAGGGCTCATTCATTCTTCCCGCCTGCCTCCTCAGACAGTGAGGGTAAACAACTTTCAGATGTATTTCCTGTTAGCTAAAGGAGCTTCATATGGTGTTAGTCAAGTAGTATTTGAAAATTCACATTTTGTATTTTCTCTAGAAGCACTTTCTTTTGCAAGAAGTTTCCAGGACACGGTATCATCCTAATTATCACTTGACCAACATTATTACAGGCCACTTTAAATCTAGACAGCCTACCTGGCTTGACAAGATAGTTAAGGTCACTCCAGGGATACCAAAAAGAGAAAGCACACGAACACATCAATTGCACAGCCAGATCATCCACTTGGCATAATGTGTGACCTGTCTGTCCAGTGTGCACTTCACAGCTAGAGACAGAACCACTTGGTTTCAGAGTCTTGAGGAGAATTTATAAGGTGGCTAAAAAAAACTGTAACTGGAAACACAGAAAAATGACTTGACAGTCTAGCTGTTACTGAATTTTTGAGAAAAAAATATTCAGAATTGTTGCAAGAGTTGACACATCTAAAACTGTCACTGTTACCTGAATAGAGTTCAGAGTTCAATACTTCTCCCTTCTCTGTGTCAACTTTTCTCAATGATTCTCAACTGGAGGAAGTAACACTCCCTCCCACCCCCGCCTCCAGGCTCCCCTGGGTGTAGGCAGAGAGAAAAAGGTGAATCCAGCTCTATACAGTTCTTCTCTTCTATAAGGACCTTCCTTCAGAGATGAGAGGAAAAGCAGATTGGAAGGGAATAATGTTGGCATCCTGTTTATGAATCAATTGAGATAAGGCTTAGTCATTCTTAGAAAAGGATAAGGAAACATTCAATAATGAAGTTTGAAGTTGGAGATTATTCCAGAAAAATAACAAAAGTGATGTTTTCTATAGATAAAATCTAGTTAAGAAGACAAAACTCCTATCTTAAGAAGCTTTTTTGTATCATGAAATGTGGCAGCTTCTCTCTGCAGGACATAAGGGAGAGGTCAGCACCTCAGCCCAGAGTAGTTAGATGTTACTATGTATGCCAGGTTTGAGAATCCACCTTCATCCAAAGGCAAATCTGGCTTGTCCCTTCCCACTCTCAGGAATCTAGAGCCCTCAGCAGTCCACCTGTAACCTCAACAGCATACAGATGAGGGCAGTGAGCCACTCACTCTGCGGGGTGTAGTTAGGGCATAGCCTCCTTGAGCCCTTGGTCATCTCATCAATGTAACCTGCGAGTCCACGTTCACCCTCTCCTGTCCTAACCTAGACAACACAGGCCAAGATTATACCCGACATTGACATTTCATGGATGCAGGGAAAGGTTGAAAAGGGAACAATGAGTGAGACCTTGGAAATCTTTCAAGTACAACCTTGAACAGGTTTTACTTAACCTAAAGCTTCCAAGTGACAGTTATTGTGAATCAGAACTCTCATTCCCTTGGATGTGGAGTTGATGTAGCTTTAGCAGTTTTCCTTCATTGCTCCTCAGGGTGGGCTAAATTCACCTGGCTGGCTAAGAGGAGGCCGTTTTCTTCCCAGCCAGTATTTTCTATTCTTTAACCCTTTGTTTCCTACAGATACAATGTCTTTTTGCTAAACCTCCCAGGACATGAAACTGTTCCTCCTCCATTCCCCAAACTCTCCTCCTACAAAAAAGGTATCAAAGTCAACCAGAGCCTTGTTAGCCATATTTCAACTCTAAATGCTCATGATTTATTTTTACAATGAGGAGAGAGGGGCACATGCTTCTTTGGAATTTGAAAGAAGCTCCTTTGCCCAGAGGATGATATGTTGAACATCAATTCTTACTTTTGTTCTAAACTCTCTCCTTAAGATATAACCCAAACTCCGATCTTATTTAGACAAGGCCATAGTCAAAGTCCTCCCTTCAGAGAAAGGTACCTCTTTCTTTGATGGCCCATTCTTTCCGCTGGGATCTCACTCACAGAGATCTTTCATTTAGGTCATTTTATTTTTTTTGCCACAGTGTCTTGGCTTTACATGCCTGGAAAACTCTCATGGGGCTGTTTAGCCAGATCCAAATGCCTTAAGGGTGTCGGTGTGGGTGCAGTCTGTTGAAATCTTTACTTAGTATATACTAAGTTGATCTTCTGTATATAAAGATAATTGAAAATGAATCTTGATGAAAAATGGGATGGGAGAGGGAGTGGGAGATGGGATGGTTGCAGGTGGGAGGGAGGTTATGGAGGGAAAAGCCGCTATAATCCAAAGGTTGTACTTTGGAAATTTATATTTATTAAATGAAAGTTGAAAAAAAAAAAGATATAACCCAGAGGGGCTGGCGCTCTGGTGCAGTGGGTAAATCTGTTGTACCAGCATCTCATATGGGCACCAGAGAAGGTTCTGGGTTGCTTCACTTTAATCCAGCTCCCTGCTACCGTGCCTGAGAAAGCAGCAGAGGATGGCCCAAGTGCTCGGGCCCCTGCACCCATGTGGGAGACCTGGAGGAAGCTTCTGTCTCCTGGTTTCTGATTAGTACAGCTCTGGCCTTTAAGGCCATTTGAGGAGTGAACCAATGCATACAAGATCTCTCTCTCTCTCTCTCTCTCTCTCTCTCCCCCCTTCTCTGTCTCTGTATCTCTGTCTTTCAAATAAATAAATAACTCCTATAAAAAAGAAGAACCCACAAAATACACTTAGTCATCAGCAATCAAATGTGAAAAAGCCATTATCTCTATGAATCAGCTTTCTGGTAAAGACAAAACCAACCAGGAATCATTTTGTCTTTGGAGTCATTTTAAGGCAGTTGTTGAAGAATAGTGATTCTCAAGTTTAAGTTAGCTAATTGTTTTTTGTTGTTGTTGTTGATTGTTTGTTTATTGAGAGATAGCGGGACAAACAGAGATACTCTCCCAATGCACACAACAGCTGGAAATGAGCCAGGCTGAAGCTCAAAACTAGAAACTCCATTGAGACCTCTCACCTGGATGACAAGGACCCAACTACTTGAACCACCACCTGCTGCCTCCATGTGTGTACATCAGAACAGAGTCAGGATTCAAACCCAGGCACTCTTATATGGGATTTAGGGGTCTCCATGGGTGTCTTAACTACTAAGGTAAACACCTACCCTCATTGCTTGTTTTAATTAGCAACAGAACAAAAAAAAATGTTTAATATTGAGGCTTAAACTAGAAAAAAATAAACAACTAGAATATATCAAAGGGGAATAGAAAAAAAATGAAAAACATTATGAAAAAGCCTCATGTTGCAATTCACATTTTTTGAAAGTTCCATTTTCATAAATTTCAGTTCAACAAACATTTTTCTGTAGTATTTATTTCAGGAGCTAGATACAGACATGAGTAAGATCAAATCCTATCCCAGAAAAATTATGCTAAGCATAGGGTAGACATTCAAGAAACGTAGGCGATCCAAGATGGCTGAATAGGGAAATGTCGTGCTGGTTTTGACCACTGGAAAATAACAGGAGAAAAGGGGAAGTAATATATCCTCAGGGGACAGTTGGAAGAAGTTCACAGTGAAAATTCTACATAAAAAAGGAAGTCAACACGGAGCAGTGCTGATGGAGCAATCACACAGCTGCTACTGGATACCTCTAGTGACTCCCACAGTTGGTGGCTGGAGGAGATGCTATCTTCTTGAGAGGAAATCGTGGCAGCCCATTGCACTGGAGATACTACCTGATGGAGAACAATGTGGATCCCACTGAATTTAAGTCTGGTGTGGAGTGCTAGCAGGGAGCAAGGTGCCTATATAACCCCATGAAAGAAGAGCACATTGCTTTCTTGATATCCTCCCAAAGGGCACCTGGAGGCTAGAAGGGAGGAAGCACCATCTTAACAAGGGAAGCAGAGCTGCTGAAACATGCATGACACTGGGATTTTTTCTGAGGGATAAATCCATTGTTCCCACTGACTGAATCTGGCCTGGAGAGTTGGTGGGGTGCGGGGCCCTCACTCATACCTATGAAGCCCTCATTTCCATACACTCCATCAAGACACCCATAATCAACTTGCCAAAGTGGGGCACCAACCAATTTCTTTTAGGCATGGAGCTGGCTCATGCCACTGCCACTTCTCCCTAAGGATGAGGGAAGCTTGTGAGACTACGAATGGATTCTCTGCTCCCTGTGACTGTGGAAGCCCTGTGAGCTATCACTGTGGGAATTTTGTGTCTGTGCAATAAGGTTTGGGGTGTGTCTGGGTTTTGGGGCAATTATGGTATCTGGTTTCAGAAGTTCAGAGTTTTCTGAGTGCCTGGGGTGAGTCATAGCAAGGGTTGCATGCTCACAAGGAAGAGTGCACAGATGTTTTGTGTGGTTTGTGTGTCAGCGAGGTTAGGGTGTGTAGCCAATGTGGACTCACTCTATGCAGTTGGTGCACCTTGGCAGAGGTGATGTAAGATTCTGATCCCTCCCCACTAAAGACAATAGAGGAGATCTACTATGCCCAACATGAGTATCACTCTGGAACTTGGCCCGCTCTCAAACAGTGACAGGAGCTCCTTCACCCCACCAAACACATGCCTCTGGATATCCACTGAAGAATAAGACACTCCACTAAGCCATAGAGCATATTTAAAAGATAAAATCCCTAGTGGAGAAAACCAACTGTTTCCATAAATGCCTAAAATAAATATAGAAATACAAGAAACATGAAGGAAGACATGGCTCCCCCAAAAGAGCACAACTGCACTTCATTTTTAGAATGTGAAGACAAAGATCAGTAAAATGCCTGAAAAGTAATTCCAAAGAATGATTATAAGATTACTCAAAAACACAGAGAATCAAATAAATGAGTTTAAAAAATCCATACATGACATGAATGAGAAATTCTGCTGGGGGGATTGAGATATTGAAGAGAAATCAAACTGATATATTGGAAATTAAGAATTTAATGTGTAAAATAAAAATACAATGAAAAGCCTTAACAACAGACTCAGTAAGGCAGAAGAAAGAAAGAAAAGATAAATCCTTATAAGCAGGAAAAAGAAAGAAAATTAGAAAACTGGAAATAGTATTCAGATTTATGGTATACAATCAATTGACCAAACATATATGTCTTAGGAGTTCCTGAAAGAGTGGAAAGAGAGAATAGGTTAGAAGACCTAGTTAGTGAAATAAAGCAGAAAACTTCCTAATTTGGAGAAATATAGAGACACCCAAGTAAAGGAAGCATATAGACCTCCTAATAGACATGGCCAGAAAAGATCTAAACCAAGACACATGATAGTCAAACTTTAAACAGTGAGACATAAAGAAAATATTCTAAAATGTGCACAAGAGAAATGTCAAATTACCTTCAGAGGATCTCCAGTTAGACTAACAGCTGATTTCTCATCAGAAACCCTATGGGCTAGGAGAGAATGGAGAGAATGGAGAGACACAGTCCAAGTCCTAAAGGAAAAAAAAATTGCCAACCCAGAATACTGTACCCTGTAAAGTCCTCATTTATGAAAGAAAGTAAAACAAACACCTCACATAACAAACAAAATTGAAAGAATTTGTAACCACTCATCCAGCCTTATGAATGATGCTTAACGGATGTGTTATACACAGAAATACAGAAAGATGGCCATCATTACAAAAGAATGTGAGGCAGAAAATCCCCCAGAAAAAAATACAAAATAAATCCAAAGTAAACAATAGGAATATTTATGGAAAACTGACAGGGCCAAGTCATTACTTATCATTAATAACCATTAATGTAAATGGCCTAAATTCTTAAGTTAAAAGATACAGACTGGCTGGACAGATTAAAAAACAAGACCCACCTATTTGCTGCCTACAAGAAACACATGTCACAAAAAGTTACAGAAATACTGAAAATGAAAGATGGAAAAAAGATATTTTATGCTAACAGAAAGCAAAAATGAACTGGTGTAGCTATCCTGAGATAAAATGGACTTTAACATAAAAACTGTTAAAAGAGGAAAAGAAGGGCATTATGTAATGATTAAGGGACTGGTTCACAGGAAGATGTGACTATAATAAATGTGTATGCACCCAAGGTCATAGCACCTGGCTATTTAATACAAATGTTAATGGATCTAAAGGGAGGCATAGACTCCAACATAATAGTAATGAGGGACTTCAACAAACCACTTTCATTAAGACAGGTCAACTAAGAAGAAAATCAATAAAGAAACAAATTCATCTACACTATGGACCAGATGGATCTAACTGATATCTACAGAACATTTCATCCAACAGTTGCAGAATGCACATTCTTTTAATCAGTGCATACAACTTTCTCTAGGATAGATCATATGCTAGGCAATAAAGCAAGTCCCAGCATGTTAAAAAATAATTGAAATCATACCATGTATCTTTTCTGACCACAATGGAATGGAATGAAGCTAGAAATTAACAACTTAAGAATATCTAGAAAATATGCAAACACATGTTTACTGAATAACATGCTCCCGAATGAATGGTGAGTCATAGAAGAAATCAAAATGGAAATAAAAAAATTCTTGGAAGTGAATGAGGATGGCTGGCGCCGCGGCTCACTAGGCTAATCCTCTGCCTGCAGCACTGGCATCCCAGGTTCTAGTCCCAGTTGGGGCACCAGATTCTGTCCCGGTTGCTCCTCTTCCAGTCCAGCTCTCTGCTGTGGCCCGGGAAGGCAGTGGAGGATGGCCCAAATCCTTGGGCCCCTGCACCTGCATGGGAGACCAGGAGGAAGCAACTGGCTCCTGGCTTCAGATCGGCGCAGCATGCCGGCCGTAGCAGCCATTTGGGGGGTGAACCAACGGAAGGAAGACCTTCCTCTCTGTCTGTCTCTCTCACTGTCTAACTCTGCCTGTCAAAAAAAAAAAAAAAAAGGAAAAAAAAGGAAGTGAATGAGGATGACAGTACTACATATCAAAACTTATGGAATACAGCAAAAGCAGTGTTAAGAGGAAAGTTTATAGCTACCAATGCTAACATCAAGAAATTGGAAAGGAATAAAATACATAAGCTATCAAAAAGACCTAGAAAAACAACAAATTAAATCCTAAATTAGTAAGAGAAAAAAATAATTAAAATTAGAGGAGAAATAAACAAAAATCTCACAAATGATCAGTGATACATACAAAGAGCTGTTTTTTGAAAAAATATACAAAATTGATAACCATTGGCCCAATTAGCCAAAAAAAAGAGGAGAGTTCCAAATTAATAAAATCAGAGATGAAAAAGATGTTACAATGGATTCCAAGGAAAATAAAAAGTATCATCAGAAATTACAAGAGATTTATGTCAACAAATTGGAAAATCTAAATGAATTGTCAATTCTCTTTTGTCTGCTAATGAGAAAAATTCTGAATTAATAAATATTTATTTAGAATGCTAAGGGTTTTTTTTTTTGAAGAAAGAGATGGAAAGGGGAGTGAGGAAGGAAAAGAAGGAAGGAAGGAAGGGAGGAAGGAAGGAAGGCAGGCAGGCAGGCAGGCACGTTGTAGCAAAGATGGATCTCTGTCTTCCCAAGTACATTCCCATATTTCTTGCCTGAGCACATTAATAGACTACATTTCCCAATCTCCTTTGCAAATAAATATGGCCATTTGGTTGAGTTATAGCCAATGGCATATAATCAGAAGGAATTGTGAATTTTTTAGAAGTAACTATAGTTTCTATATGTCTTCAATTTTTGCTACTACAACATGTAAAATGCATTGCTTTTTTATCGTGAGAACAATGGAAGGTAGGTCTTTCCTCTAAAGTCTAAATCTGCTACATCTTTCTGGTAGCCAATAGGAGATGGATGTATCACAAGATCATAGGCAAGCGACCAGTTTGCAGGCTATTCCAAAAACTCAAATGAGAAATACAATTAAGCAGGGTCTCTTGGTGTAAAATTAGGGAGCTAATTAACTACTTTATCTTTTGGCCTCAGAAACTAAACTTATCTGAAAGCAGATAGGGCTGGGAAATATGATAGCTTTGTCTTCATCCCACCATTGACTGGACACAGCCAAGAAGAGAGGCTCTCATACCTTTTATTCTTCTCCCTTCTCCTGTTCCCTACCCTTAGTAAATGTCCAGTTTTCAAACATCAGGATATACTCTTGAGTGCACATACAAGAAAGGCAATATTAATGAAAGTCCCAAATCATGTTATTTTATTACATATCCAAACCATTGTCAAACACCACTGTAAATTATTTATAAGAATGTCTTTCATCAGCAACTCCGTGATTAGCCTTTGGAAAGAATCTTGCTGAAGAAAACCATCAATAAACAGAAGGCATGTAGAGAGAACACATGGGATGATGTTTCAGACAAGACTGGCTGGACTGACAAGCAGAAAATGAAAAGAGGAGGAAAATATTTTAAAACAGAATTTATATAAATTTGATAATGAAAGGAAAATGTATAGTTTACTGCAAAAGGCCTGAGTGCCTAAATCATTGCCAGGATATGGAAGAGACACATTCCCATCCTTGGTCTTAAGTAGGCAACTTGAATCTTTGCAACAGTCCACTAGAGCAAAGCACACTAACATTGTCAGACTGAATGTCAGCAATTGAAATATTACCTCCAGACTTTGATTTTGTAAATGTCTTTTTCCTGGTTTAAATTAGGGGATATTAAGATGTTGTTCCAAAAATTCAGAAATATCTTGTTTCTCATTTATCAGCTTCATCTTTCCTTTGGCCTCACTTTCAACTATAAGACTAATACCCCTTTTGCTATTCATGAATATTCCCATATTAAGATTTGACAGATTTGTGAATTCCACATAAAATATCCAAATTTTTAGAAAAACCAGAAGACAGAAGACATCAGTGTATACACATCAGTGTATAATAACTGATTGGGAAAGAGTCAAACTATTTTGGCAGTCTGAGGGGTTCTAGCGTAGACTTTAAAGAAAGGAAATTTTTAAAAACACTTTTCTTACTCATAATGTTCTTAGTAGACAGAAAAATGGTTTTCTCTTTGAAGATAAAATGTAGAGGCATATTAAGAAAGGAAACATCTGCCAATAGAAACAGCAGTGAGAATTAGTCGCGTATCCTGGAAAAATAAGATTTAGTCCAACTATGTTGATATTACTTAGTAAGGTTGGACACCAGGGTTGAAATAATTCTTACTCAACTATTTTATGGAAATCTTATGAAAATAATTGAAAATAGAAACATTAAGTTCCTTCACTAAAGAGAATGTACATTCTTTCTTTCTAGCCTTAACCTTTTGCAAACCTACAGAGAGAGAGCTCAAAGAGAATACCAAAAATACCTGAATATATGGAACAGATATGGAAGTTAACTGTGAAGCAAGGTTTTATTTAGCAAACTTTTTCCCACTGACTATCTTCTTAAAATGGAATGAATATATTTTACTGATTCAAAACAAAAATCACTTGCAAAAGGAAATAAAATTTAAGCTCAAAAAAACAACATGGCTTCTCTATGGCATACATTTAAGGAAGATTAACCAAGTAACTATGTCCACTTAAACATGACCCACAGTTGAGTAATGCTCTCCTTCATAATGCACTAATTTTTTTCTCTGTTTCATTTTGGATATGTCTTTTTATTTGCTCAAGTTCACTAATTGTGCTAGCTCCATTTGCTACACCAAAATATCATAGACTGGGTAGATTAAACAACAGACATTTCTGTCTCAACATTCTAAACACAGCAATGCCAATTTAATTGCCACTGAGGATCCTTTCCCGGGCTTGGAAATTGCTGCCTTCTCATTAACACTCCACATGGTGAAGAATGAGGAATCTCTCTCTTCTTACAAGAAAACTAATCTCATCATGTGGGCCAGGTCTTCATGACTTCAGCTACCCTCATTACCTCCCAAAGGCCCCATCTCCAAATAGTTTCTCATTGGGGCTTAGGAGATCATCACATGAATTTGGAACAGGACACAATTCCATCCACAGCACTAATCTTATCTTGAGCAATATCTAATCTATTAATCCCATCTACTATGCTTTTTATCTCAGGTATTGTAATTTTCATTTGCAGAAGTTTGATTTTTGTCTCTTTTATATCTTGTATCTTTGTATCTTTGTATCTTCCAAATTCAGTCTTTTCTCTACCTTCTTGAACTGTGGAATATAGCCATGGCTTTTCACATTCTTGCTACTCTATTTTCTCATCTATGTTCCTGCTGGATTGGTGTCAATGGTTTTTTTTTTTTTTTTCATCAGATATCATATTTTCTTGCTGTTTAACCTGCTTTAATTGAATGCCAGACATCGTGGTTTTTGACTTGTTGTGAGCTGGCTGTTTTTGTATTTCTGTAAGTATTCTTGAGCTCTGGCCTGAAACACCATTAAGTTACTAGAAAACAGTTTGTAATCCTTTCAAATCTTGCTTTAAATCTTGGTCAGGAAGTTCCAACCACTGTTTAGTCTAAGCTTAATTCTTCCTGGGCCACTGAAAGCTATTTTTACCCCAGTCACTTTAGGGGGGTGAAAGCCTTCTAACAACTCTACCCAAGACTCCATAAATTCTGAAGATTTCCACATTGGCTGTTGGAAAATGAAATATTCCCAGCGGTATGAAAATAGCTAGTGCTTTCCCTGTATCCTGCCACGTGGCCCCTTTCGTGGACACAGGTAATGTTCTCACATGCACGCCTTGTTCAGCAGCCAGCCAAGGCTACAAGGGAGACCCTCTGGTGATCTCCAGTCTTCATTGCACTGCTGTTTCTTTTCTGTAACCCGGCCTTGTAAAATTCTAGCCACCCTGACTTTCCCAGGGTCCTGTTTCTAAGTCCTTAACTCAGGTAGACCTCGGTGCTCTGCTTCTCTTTCCAGTTTTTATGCCAATTCTGAAAATCTTCTTCTAGGCAATAACTGGGGGATATCATGAGCCTCACCTCACTTGTTCTTTGCTTGTCGGGCATCACTGTCCTTACTGCCTTTTGTGCAAAGTCTTCAAAAGCTTTGTTTCATTTTACTGATTTTTTTTTTTTGCAGGTGTTTTGGTTAAGACTGGAGCATATATCCAGAAAATCCAGTCTCTCCCACTCCATATTGACCAGATTTCTCTTTCTATTGATTTTTAAATTATGTTATATATTAAGACTCTCAATATTTCAACTTTTGTATACATTGCAGCCTGAAGATATATTTAACTTAATCTTGGTAGGATTTTTGACCTGAAGCCCAGGTCAAAAGGAAGAAAACCGAAAAAGTATGAAAATCATAGAGTTCTACACTCTGAGCTAGGTATAGCCAGATGTGTGCTGTGATTTGGAAGTTATGTAATAGTGATACGTCATGTCCTCATTTGGATTGCATGGTAATGGCATTTTGATAAATAGCCACCCAGGAAAAACCTCCCATAAATAAACTATATCCATATTTTCAAGTAGTCTTTAAAATATTAGTTAAATGTGAAAACTTTAAATTTATCTACTTCATTTCTTTACATATTAAACATTTATGAATATGGATTAGAAAATAAACCTTAATTAATACATATCCAAAGTAAAGTAAAGCACTGGTATTTCCTGGGTTTGACAAAACTTTAGAAGGAAGTAAGTACCAAGAGATGCTCAAACCCTTTGAAACACAGATGTATTTTTAAGGCCTATTTGCCTGAGAAGTTAAATAAAAACTAACACAATTTTTTTTCAAATGATTACAAGTGCAAGTTTATTACATATCAATCAAATATCAGATGGGATAGGTTCCATAAAAGAACAATAGGGAAAAACCGGATCCCTAATAAATTGCAGATGATATCAGGGTATCAAACATTTGAAACTAAGAAATGTGGTGTTTCAAAAATAGCTAATACTAATCACTTAAATCTCCATAGTGGTTTGTTCAAAGTGACATTTCTGAAATAGTAGCTTATATCCTAAAAAGGTAAAAACAGTCCAAAAACCATATGTTTCAATTATTCCTTAGAAAAAAGCTAAAATTCAGTATGAAATCCTAAAGTAAGGACAGATTCCCAAAATGTCACCAAATAGTTTCTATCAGCAACCTAATGAAATCAATATAATAATTATCAGTATCCCCTATAATTACTTAACCCACTGCAATTAATGACTACAAATTACTCATTAATAAACTATTTCAGAATAATTTTAGGTTTACAGAAAAATTGCAAAGGCTCCCAGAAAATTCTCACATACTTTCACCTAGAGTTAAAATCTTACATTCCTTGAGACACTTGTAGCACAACCAAGAAACCAACACTGGTATACCATTGCTTACTAAACATCAATTGCACAGAGTAACTCAAAGTTTTTTTGAATAATGAGTTTAAACATACATCTTTTTTAAGGCAAAATACTATCATTTTGAACAATCAATAATACCTTTAGGGTAAGTTTTAGACATGAGCTGCACAGTAGATTCTTTGTAGATGAATAGAAACTAACTTGAATATAATTTCTAATGAAATCTTCTTGGATGAGAGCCATTGTACCTCTCATATGGGGTCTAACTTTAACCCATATTGATGTGAGCAATGAGTATATTAATTTTTGATCCATGTTCTTGTCCATGAACACATAAAAATACAAGGCAGAGACTAGTAACTTGTGCAAATAAGAACAGAGTTTATTTAACATTGGGAGAATAAGCATACGTTCACACGCAAGTGTGGACCACCCCACACAAAGAAATACTCAGCATGAGTATGCCAGAGTTGCACATGAATGAGAGAGAGAATGGTACTTCTGAGCAAAAAACAGGAGCTGAGCCCTCTGACCACAGCATTCGCAGCGGAAAGATAGCTACCCAATCTGGGTATACAAACAGGTGGGGTGGGAGCATGCACCTTGGTCCTGGATGTGACAAGTGTATCCTGGGAAAGTGGGTGTATCAAGCCAACAGTTAAAGAGATGGGTTACATTACAGGGGTACAAGAATTCCTTGTCAGCTAAACCTGAATTTACTACATAGTTACACCATATCAATATCGAGCAGCACTGTTCTTCAAGTGACCAAAAGCTCCAGAGAAGTTGATGCTTGAGTTTTTCCAACAGGATTTTTTAAATCTGCAGATTTTCTTTTAGCTAGTCATTATCTATCCTTAAATTTCTTAAGAGTGCTCAGGATTTGGCAGAGTATTTTTTTTCCTATTTGTATATCCATGCATACATAATCCAGTGACATTTATGTTTTTATGAATGGCCCTAATGAAAAGAATAAGATTTCATCAACTAAGAGACTGGTCTGGAAAACCTAAAACGTAGAGCCTCTGTTCCCATGGCAACCAGCTAACTGATTGCACCTGGCCCTCCAGGGTAATTAATTTCTTGTGTGCTCTGATGGTCAGCTGCTTCTTAAGGCCAGCAGAAAACAAGGAGGAATACAGTGACCTTCTTTAAAACAAAACAAACTTAAACCCACATAGAGGAATTGGACTTTGGGGTATCTCCTAATTTCACACTTGCAGTGGATTTTACCTTTGAACAATATAATGGAAGGTCAAATTTTGAGTTCTGTTAACCTTAGTTTCTCTGAGCAGTCGCTTCAATTAGCCATGTTTCAAGGATCTTGAACATTTTTTCTCGTGCTTGAATTACTTGCAATGAATCCTGGGGTGTTTCCAAGTATATATCTGCACAGTGTGATTCACCTCAAAAGAGAAAAAAAGGCAAATGTTAGAGACCCACAGGTCAAGTAGGAAAGACCAATTGTCCTGAGCCCTGGGTGCATATGAAAATCACCTCTGACTCCTTAAAACAAATCAGTCTGAGTCCTATCCTTTTGAAATTCTGACTTAATTAGCCTGGGTTAGGATCCGGATGGCAGTGATTTTCAAAAGCCAATTAAAATATTCAGGTATAGTTAAAATTCAGGATTAAATAGTATATTAACATGGCAAACTGACTTGATGAAGCAAACTTCTTACAGAAAAGATTAGATAACTATATAGTATGTATGAGAGTGAATTACTGTGTCCTCAAGTATTCCTTCTGTGCTACAGATTAATAAAAACTTCAGGAAATGCCTAAGGCAGTAGATCTAGAGGATGATAGTCTGTTTTTCTCTTTTTTATCTATGTATGATATAATTTAAGCTTTCAGGTTACATTTTGCACCTGAGGAGTTCATAATTTCGGAGAGCTTCATTTCAAAAGTTTTCCCAACTCTAAGAGAAAATTGTAAAATTTAGGAAACTTAGCAAACTGACTGTTAAACCATTAGTACATGGCTATGATGGAAGAATTGACACCACCAAATCAGCAAATGCTGCTGGTCAGATATTTGCTTCTCCTGCAATGTGACTGTTAAACACCTACCTGCAAAGCCCCGGGCAAAGAAAGGATGACACTTGACTGGACCTCAAGTTTTTATCAGCCCCTTAACTTTACTGGCGTAGAGACTGAAGTTCAGCATGTTTATGTGAATGGTTAAGAAAAACGTTGTGGCCAACATTGTGGTGGAGCAAGTAACACCTATGCCAGCATCCCATATGGGCACTGGTTCATGTCCCAGCTGCTCCTCTTCTAATCCACCTCCCTGCTAATGGCCTGAGAAAAGTAGCAGAAAGTGGCACAAGTGTTTGGGTCCTTGTTACCCACATGGCTCCTGCCTTTGGCATGGCCCAGCCCTGGCAATTGCAGCCATCTGGGAAGTGAACCAGTAGTTGGAAGCTCGCTCTCTCTCTCTCTCTCTCTCTCTCTCCCTCTCTCCCCCTCCTTCCTTCCTTCCCTCTGTCTCCCTCTGTCTCCCCCTCTCCCTCTGTAAATCCGAACTTCAAGTAAATAAATTTTTTAAAAAGAGAGCAAAAAAGAAAAAGAAGGAAAGAAGGGGGAAAAAGTAAATTGCTTGTGGAACCAAGAATAGAAGCTTGTTCACTTCAGCATCTGTCACATCTGTCCTTACTCTGGTCTACGAATCTCTCATCTTTTATAAATAAGCATCTGTCTGTTCTGTGTTCTTTTATGGGAACAAAGTATTTGGGTTAAAAGGCTCAAACTTCCTAATAACTGACATACATACAGGTGATAGAGTACTATACAGCCACTAAAAGGGAATAAGAAAGACTTCCGTGTACTGATATGGAAAGATCTGCACTGCGTATTAAGAAAAACAAGCAAGGTATAGAACAGCATAGTTAAAAACTGCCTTCTGTTTCTGAAAGGGGAGATAAGACTATATATGCTTATACTTGCAAAAAACTCCTGGAAGCATAAACAAGAACTTACTAAGAATGGTTTCCTGACAAGGATGGAAAGAAAGAGCGTGGCAGGAATAACACATTTCCTCTGTATTGAAAACGAAACAAGGCTATTACAACTGACTGTGATAAAAGCCCATGGTGCTCCCTATAAACATAAACTATCTCACAGAATTTCAACATCCGATGAGGTCACACAATGACTACGATGGAACTAGATCCAAATAAAACCACTCTGTAATCATGTCTGAACATAGACAAAGACAAGGGCATCACGGAACCACAAAGTATCAAAATACTCTTCTCTCCCAGCTGGTGAGTAAGTGCTTCTGTACTGTGACAACTCAGGATTCACTCTGTTTCTTTTTACTTCCTGGACAAAAGTAAAGTTTCTCGATCAGATTGCTTTCACTGCCTTACAGTACATAATTTGTCCAAAGTTCAAGTCTGAACATTCAAAATAATATACTAAACGTATGAATACTCAAGAATACATAATGAATTCATAAAAGAAAAGATTATTAAATCAACTTGATTTTATAATTATCCAAGATAATGAGCCAAATAACAATTTTCAGTGGGTAAGAATAAACTATTTGAATACAATACCAATCTGAATTTAGACAAGCCAGAGGTGCTGAAATGAACGTGAAGCAGATAAAGCTCAGGGTTTGAAATTTTCCCTGGTTAGAATTACGTGATCCCCTCTTCAACTGATATAATCTCAAAATAAGACTTCGACCTTCTTGTCAAGTTCTTTTAACTTCATTTCAGTATTGAGGTGGTTAGCAGTTTCATTCACACCCAGTCTCTGAGCATCAGCCATGCACCAGGCACCATGAATTCAAAGATAAACAAGACCTCGTCCCAGCAATCAAGGAGTTTGCTTCTTAAATGGGAGCCTAAGCTGCTCCCCCTCCTCAATTCTGTTTGGACATCTATTCCGCAGGAAAGCTTCGGAGCAGTTATTTGATCAGTGCTTGTCTTCTGGCTCTGTGCCTGACTGACTGTTCTTGGGGGGCAAAAACTATGAGCATCTCACTCACCAGCGCAGTCCTAGTGCCCAGCAGAGCTTTGGACACAGGTAGACATTTGTACTGATTCGACAGTGCCACCCCAAAATTCATGTCCATCCAGAACCTGAGAATGTGACACTATTTGTTTTGTGCTATTTACCAATTTTTATTTTATATATTTAAAATACTTCTGAAATAAAAAGGTGTTTTTTTTAAAAAAAAGAATATGCTGTTATTTGGAAATAAGATCATTGGAAATACAATGAGTTATGATGGGGATATACTGGATTAGAAGTAGCCTTAAATTCAGTACGACTGGTGTTCTTATAAGAAAACACACACAGAGCCACACACAGTAGGAAGACAGCCATGTGATGGCAGAAGCTGAGATTGGAGTCATATAGCTGTAAGCAAAGTAAGGTCAAGCATTTCCAGCAACCACCAGCCACAAGGAAGAAGCAAACAAAAAGTCTTAAGCCCATAAGCTTAACTTCTTATTATTACTTTATGCATCTGTAGAAATGAGAACAGTAATAGGGGCTATACTTGATGGAGAAGAGAACTTAATGAGATTATTCATGTAGAGTAAGAACCAGCACTATTGATTAATGGAGCACGAGTCACATGTGGCTATTGAGCACTTGACATATGGCTTTTCCAAATTGATAAGGGTTGTATAAATAAAGTATTTAAGAGATTTGAATACTTAGTATGAAAAAAGATGTGATCATCTTCCTAATAATTACATGCTAAATGAGAAAACCGTTAATATATTGGGTCAAATTAAAACATATTAGTAAAGTTAACCTCACCTGTTTCACGTATATCACCTATTTTGCCTGAGTATTAGACCTAAAACTCTAATATATATGCTTCAGGTTTATAAGCACTTAAATTATTCTTCTATTGAACACTACATTGCAATAAATGGTGCCCAGCTACAAATAAAATACCTCTATTAAAAACATGTAGGAGGCCAGCATTTAACTTGATGGATAAGACATTCAAATTTCCTAAAGGAGTACTTGAGTTCAATATCAAGCTCTGGCTCCTGGCTCCAGCTTACTGCTAATACAGACTTTAGGGGGCAGTGGAGATGGCTCAAGTACTGAGTTGCTGCCACTCACATGGGAGACCTGGATTTTGTTCCTGTGTTCTTAGCTTTAGCCTAGCCCAACCCCAGCTATTGTGGGCATTTGGGAGTGAATCAGTGGGTGGGAGCACTCTGTTTCTGTCTCTTTGCATGTCAAATACTTTAGCAAGAATAACAAAACATAATAAGTAGAATCATTATATTTAGTGTTAGGTACTGATTCAAAAGCAGCACATGCAGCTTAAACATTTGTAATCTGAAAAAACAAGATACAAAATGCTCTGAAATCTGAAATTTTTGAGAGCCAACATGACACTCAAGAAGTTTTGGATTTGGGAGCATTCAAGATTTTTATATTACAGAGACCGAACTGGTAAGGTCTATGTAAATACTCTAAAATTTTAAAAAATCAGAAATCTGAAAGTCTTGCTCCAAGCATTTTAGATAAGGGATATTTAACCTGTAAAAGAGTGGGCACCATAAAATAAGAAAAGTTCTGTGGTATTTTCTGTTCACTGTGGCTTTTTCACCAAGTCATCTGACTTTCCTTCCTTAGAGCTGTCATTTGGTGAGCATTGCTATGCATTAGGTTCTATACTAAGTATTTTGTTTTCATTGTCTTTCACAATAACATAATCAAACAATATAAGTGTGAATAACATATCAAACAATATAATTGTGAACAAGATAAACATGTGAACAAGATAAACATTGTGAAATATAATATATGTGATTTACAGTTGGCATTCACTGACTTCTATATTCATATAGTCACTTGCTGTAACTACGATCAGGTATCTGGCATGAGAGAGAAATGGAAGTCATACTGCAAAGGTGCAGGGACTTGCATGTGTCCATGGGAAGCACCCCTGACCTGAGCTGTCCATGACTGTGTGACAGAAATCTGAATGTCTCTGATTCACCTTGGCTAGAAAAGCTTTAAGGATTCCATTTGGAAAGAGACCAGACAACTATAAAACCCTCCAAAGCCTGGAGTTTCCAGGAAGTATTACCAATTCTGTTCAACATAAAAGCTCCTCACCCTCCAGATAGGAAACATGAACTCACTTATATAACATTTCTTCTCTTCTGAGGTTAGGTGTTGACAAAACCCTCCCCATCCAGCTTTTTGAGATTTCAATTGAATTAATCCCTAAGGGAATTGTAATTTCCCATTAAAAGGTGATCTAATCCTTGGCATCTAAGAAGGGGCCAGAAAAGGGGACAATAAAGTGTCAGTCTTATAACTATTGAGGTCATGTTTATGCTGTGAACTCTGTCAAAACAAGAAGGAGCATGAGTTTTTCTTGGCATTGAAAGCTTAGTATGCGAGCCAAAAAGGAGAAAAACCATCATGAGCTTTGGAGGTATTAACTTGCCCCATCAAGAATTTATGTTAGGTTTTCACTCTTGGAAGATACAAGAGTGACACTGCTACTTTCTGCTTTCATTCAACACCAAAAATGATCTTTCCTTCCTTTTCATAAGACAGAGTGAAAGGATGAGGACTTGTAGAGTTGTATAGAGAGAATGTAGTTGTATAGAGAGAAAGATACTTGTCAAATGTCTATTCACTGTCTCAGAAGAAGTTACAGATAAATTTAAGACTATATAACAGGAATATGAGAAGGGTCAGGATATGATGGGCTATGTATAAAAATATTCACAACTTGGGAAATTCCTCAAACTCCTGTGACCAAACTATAGATCTACTTAATTTTTCCCTCCTCCTTAACTTTTGCCCTTCTACGTGATAGAAATGTGTATATCCAACATCGAAGGCCAGTACCCTAAGTCCAGGATGGCCCTGTTCTCCATCTGCCTTCCCTCTACAGTGAGGTCTTCCTCTTTAACCCTACTTCCTTCTCCAGTAATTGTTTTTAGTATCTTCTACCATGCATGACTGAGCTGTCTATACTGGCTGCTTCTACTTTCTTACCTCTTATATCTCAAAGTGCTTTAAATCCCACTTACAATGACTCTACCTGAATAGCTCTCAGGAAGAAAGAACAGATCAGTAAGTCCAACGGCTCTTTTGCATTCTCATATTGTCTGAAATCCCAATAACATTACAGCGGACCCTCTCTTGCTATCTTAAAATACTCCCTTCCTTGGTGACAGCTTTTGGCTTTCCAGAAGCCTACTGCCCATTGTCAATCTCTTTTTCTAGACTTTTAGTGTTTTATTCACACAAGGTTCACTACTAAGCCCAACTGTCTCCCTTGATATTCTTTTCCAAAGCCATACTCATCCATGCCTAGGGTTCGTTTGTCCCCAGTACACCCTAAACTTTTTCAATGTCGCAAATGTCTCTTCTAAGTCCAAGCAAACTGCCTACCCAGCTTTTCACTTAAATACTTCACAGGTACCTCAAACGCAATGGATGCAGAAAGGGGTTCCTAATGTCTCTTCATGTCCTTCTCCCCACCTCACCCCCAATCTTGGCCTTCTTAAAAGGTGGAATAGCTCCACCAACCACCTAACTATATCAGTAGAAATCCAAGCCTCTCATTTTGTACCTCTTTCTTCCTCATCCCTTATATTGAGTCAATCACTAATTTCTGTCATTCCCCCTCTACTGCAACCACTCTACTGGATTCGTGCGAAAGTCTTTTTGCTTCACACACATATTCACTTTGCTCTATTAAAATTCCACAATGTGGTCTGAATGGATCTCAACACATACATCCCATTGATTCATTCCCTTACCTGAAACCCCAAATCATATTCCATTTCTGTTTGGATATTTCTCCAAATCCTTTTTTTAAGTCCCCAAACTGACTTGCTTTCCACCAGTTTTGCTTACCCCTAGATCTCAATATCAACTTTGGGGACAATATTGCCCCAATTGGCAATGTATGGACTACAGTGATTCTTCTAGGATAGAAATGCATAATCAAAACCCAATTATCACCCTTTAAAAATGAGTGTCAGAGGATTGAAAGATGAGACCCAAGTCTTTGCTATCTTCTTATCACTAGATTTTGGCTCTAGTTTACTGTCCCACTAGAAGGAACAAATTATTTCTGATTATAGAAGTACTGCACTCAATGTAGGCACTGTGACTCAACCACTTTTACCATCAGAAACAGGGCAGTATTTTGCACAGAACCAGTGGTTCTGTATAGGATCTTCAAATTACCATTAACTGACTGCCTGAAATTTTGTTGAAGAATATTAAGCTTGAGAATATTATAATTGTCACAAAGGAAAGAATTTCTGGGTAGAAAATAGAAAGCTTTTGCTCAGTATAATGTTGATTATTATAAAATAGAGAACCATAGTGGACATATAAAGCAAGATTATTTTAAACATGTATTTTTCCCATAAAAGACCCTATTCCTCACTAATGATTAAATTACTAAACATCTAGATGTCAACCATAGTAATTGTTTAAATCTGTCTCGACATTTGCTACATTTCCACTGCCAAAAATGTTTCTCCTTGAGGCCATTTTTATTATTTAAGAAAGTTTGTAAAAATTAAGTGTTGCATGTTTATAAGTTTGACTTTTCATTGACCAAGTCTTAAGGCTTTGAGGGAATTTGAGCTGGAAACCATGGTGATAGCTCTTGTAAATATCACATTAGCATAATAAGCAGCAGATTTTGATTTTGCAGTGGGAATACACATTTTATCCCTTACTAAAAATAGATTACTGAGGTTATCTTGAAACTAATTTCACTAATCACAAACACAAAACGGGTCGTATAGAAAGATCTTATGTTCTAAGGGACTTCATTGTGCTAAGAAATAAGCTGGTGTGCTACTGGGCACATCATTTAGCTAGCATTCAGATCCATTAGACAAAATAACTTTCCTTTATGAGTCATAAGAGTCACACACGAAAATGACCTCATCTCATTTGACTACCTGAAAATACATAAACTTCTTGGAAGAAAACCGATAAAGACAATAGTAAACAAATAGTAATTTCATACACATCATTCATTTCTGTGCCGTTTCTTTTTAAGATGTGCTGTTTAGAGTAAGCAACAATGACTGAATACAACAGCCTCCCTTTATCTGTGGATTCTCTTTCCACCAGTTCAATTACCCTCAGTAATTAGTCAACTTCAACCTAAAAATATTAAATGGAAAATTCCAGAAATAAACTCATAAGTTTTAAGTCTTGTGCTATCCTGCTCTGTTCCAGCTAAGACAAGAATCATCCTTTGTCCAATATATCCACACTGTATACACTACTTGACCATTAGTTCCTTTATAAGCATCTCAGCTATCAGATCAACTGTTGTGATATCACAGAACTTCTGGTCAAGTAACCCTTACATAGAAACCTAATGCTACGTCACAATGCCTGCATTACTCACCTCACTTCATCTCATATAGATACTGTGTCATCTCACATCATCACAAGAATAGTGATCATAATACAATATTTTGAGAGACCACATTATGTAACTTTTAGTACACTATATCACTATAATTGTTTTATTTTACTGTTAGTGGGTATGCTAATTTCACTGTGCCTAATTTATAAAGCTAATTTTATCATAGATATGTAGATATAGGATACACACACATACCTATACACACAGTATCTGACACACTAGCGATAGTTTCAGTCATCCATTGGGGATTTTAGAACATATCTCCACCTTTAAAATGAGGCTACTGTACTTATCATGAAGATTATGTTGCCTATCTATCACCTGCTCCGAGGTACTTTGTACTTTCTGTCCATAACAATATTAAAACTTCTTTTTAATTTTTTGTGGCTTTTTTTTTTTTACCAGTTAACAACCATGTTACCTTCTATAAAAATAGCAGGCAAATCTTCTTTGATAGTCTCTGTGATTCCCAGAATGTGCCAAGGGTCAAGGGAACCATTGGTAAAGATGATTTTGCTTCCTGTCACATTCAAGCCACCATAAGCCTCATTTGTGGCCTCAACAGCTGCAGCCAATGAAGCACTATTGAACTCAGGACCAAAGATATCTGAACATTGTTCAAGAAGACCACTGCAAAGAAAAAAAAAAACAAGATTCAGCACTGGGTTGAGGAATAAAGGAAAGATATTTAAAGAAAGCTGTAGTATGCTACTGGTGTTGTTTTATAATTTGTTTAGTTTTTTTGCTAAAAATCTGAATTACGTAAAATAGATAAAAAATTTCTTCACTCTAAAAAGAGAATTATTGAAAACTTATTCCTCAAGTATGCTATTTCAAGGAAATCAATTCTCATGGAAATTATTTGATTTGCTGAAGGGATCAGTTCCTGATAGAGAACAATATTTTGACACAGAAAAAGCATCCTCTTTATTTGATCTGTGCACAACAAGCCTCCTTATTCAGCTATTTGCATGCTCTATAGACTCAGCCTCCAATGACCGTACTCAAGATACTGAATATGAATCAAAAATATGTTTCTAAATGCTGTGATTCATAAGTACTGAATAATAAGCACAGAGTCTTATTGCAGTTGTATTTGTGAACTGGCTTCTTTGCATAAACCATTTATTCTTTTTCTATCTCAGCTGTTCCAGTAAAAAGTAAATAAAACTAGCTACTTGGAATGCCCACATCCACAGTGCTTGGTTCAAATTCTATCTCTTCTGCTTCTTTTTTTTTAAAGATGTACTTATTTATTTGAAAGACAGAATTAGAAAGAGGCAGAGGCAGAGAGAGAAAGAGATAGAGAGACAGAGATATCTTCCATCTTCTGGTTCACTCCCCGATTGCCCGCAATAGCCGGAGCTGCACAGATCTGAAACCAGTAGCCAGGAGCTTCTTCTGGGTCTCCCACACAGTGCAGGGGCCCGAGAACTTGGGCCATCTTCTGCTTTCCCAGGCCATAGCAGAGAGCTGGATTGGAAATGAAGCATCCAGGACTCGAACTAGTGCCCATATGAGATGCTGGCACTGTAGGCAGTGGCTTTGCCTGCTATGCCACAGCACCAGCCGCTCCTCTGCTTCTGATCCAGCTGTCTGCTAATACATACCCTGGGAGGCAGCAGACTCAAACACTTGAGTCTTTACAACCCACATGGATGCCCTGGGTTGAGTTCTGGGCTCCTGGCTTCAGCCTGACCCAGCCCTGAGTGTGGCAGGCAGTTAGGAGGGAACCAGTCATGGAAGATCTCTCTCTCTCTCTCTCTCTCTCTCTCTCTCTCTCTCTGTTTTTCAAACAATAAAATGAGAAGTAACTAATTAAAATAAAAAATGTGTCTAACGATCTTTCCTAGCATATTGTTCAATACTAGAAATTTTAGCTCATTTTATATTTCTTTCAAAAATATAACTATGTGGGCCGGCGCCACGGCTCAATAGGCTAATCCTCCACCTAGTGGCGCCGGCACACCGGGTTCTAGTCCCGGTCGGGACGCCGGATTCTGTCCCGGTTGCCTCTCTTCCAGGCCAGCTCTCTGCTGTGGCCAGGGAGTGCAGTGGAGGATGGCCCAAGTGCTTGGGCCCTGCACCCCATGGGAGACCAGGAGAAGCACCTGGCTCCTGCCATCGGATCAGCACAGTGTGCTGGCCACAGCAGCCATTGGAGGGTGAACCAATAGCAAAAGGAAGACCTTTCTCTTTGTCTCTCTCTCTCACTGTCTACTCTGCCTGTCAAAAAACAAAAACAAAAACAAAACAAAACAAAAAAAAATATATAACCATGTGAACAGCATTCTATTATTTAAGAGAAGTAAAAAAAATACTTGAGGTACCTTCTTTGGAGAATATTAAATAAAATTACCCAGAAATACCAATAGGTTAAAATAAAAAACAAGGATCTTTAGAATAATAAATATTTGCTGCCAGCTGCCAAACGAGGTAGTCCAGAAATCTTCTTGTCCTGTGTATATTATTAGAATATTTTCATTTTTAAAAGGTTTAATTTTTACTTATTTGAACAGTAGAGTGACAGAGAGAGAAAGAGCTTCCATCCATAAGTTCAAACCCCAAGCGGCCGCGACAGCCAGGGCTGGGCCAGGTGAAGCCAGGAGCCAGGAACTGCATTCCGGTCTCCTACCTGGGTGGCAGGGACCTGAGCACCTGCATCTTCAACGGCTGCCTTCTTGTGAGCCTCAACAGAAAGCTGGATTAGAAGCATAGCAGCCAGGACTCAAACCAGTGCTCTGATATGGGATGCCGGTGTCACAAGGAGTGGATTAACCTGTTGCTCCACAACATGGGCCACATTATTTTGACTTGTTAATCTTCCATTCAGAAGACGTCTTCCTTAAATTTTTGTATCAGTGTAGGGGTGGCCAATTTGATTGATTTATTCTTACCTTTATATATTAAAATAACCTTTAAACATAATCTCTAGGGGCAACTAGAGCATAAGGTAGATCTTTTACCTCAGAGGGATTCCAGAGAATGGCTGATTGTTTGAGGTCGTGGTCTGAAATAATCCAAATTCATTGCAAGACTGGTAGGTCCATTGCCTCGCTATAAAGCAAAATATCAATAAACTTAGCCAGTGTAATATGTCAACGTAGTGGACACCAGGTTCCCTGGTCTTTGGTGAAGCTTGATGTGGGTGTGTCTGTGATGGTGTTCTGGATGAGACTAACATTTGAATAGGTGGTCTGAGGAAAACAGACGGCCCTCCCCAGTGTGAGTGGGCCCCTCCATCTGTGGAAAGATGATGAGAGAATTCACTCTCTCCATCAGAACTTGATCTTCCCTGCTCTCAGATTTGAAATCAGTTGGGAGCCCCATCAGCTTTCCTGATTCTCAGGTCTTTGACTTTGACTGGAACTAAGCCTCAACTCCCTTGCTGGGACTCCAGACTGCCAACTGCAGATCTTCTCAGCCTCCCTAATCATGCAAGTTAGTCCCTTATGAAAAAAAAAATCTCTCTCTATCCTCTCTCTCTCAATTTTCCTACACCCTGGAAAATCCAGACTAAAATGGCTAGAAATTATATTTTTGTTAATGAGCAAATAAAATGCTTTAAAAAATGTACTCTAATTTAGGTGTTACCCATACCCCTCTAGAACAATGTTTTTAATTATTTATTTACTCTTATTTATTTGAAAGCCAGAGAAACAGGCAGACAGAGGTTTTCCATCCATTGATTTACTTCCCACATGTCCTCAACAAGCCAGGAGCTAAGAACTCAATTTAGATGCTCCATGTGGGTGGCAGGGACTCAACTACTTGAGTCATCACCTGCTGTCTCCCAAGAGACACAATAAAAAAAATGGAACTGAAAGCAGAACCAAGATTGAATACCAGGCACTCCACTATGGGATGCAGGTATCTCTAGCAACATTTTAATTAATGTGCCAAAAAATTGATCCTAGTGTATTTTTCATCATGCCCACATAGTTCCACACCAAGCACTGAATCTATGTCCTGTGAGAAGGCTGTTGAGGTCCTCATGCTTCTAAAGCAATCCCCTCTTCTTCCTCTCAGACCTTGGATCTGTATACTTCCTTTCTTCTGTCTTAGCCTCTTTTAGAACAGACACCACACTCCATGAATTCCCCTCTAGTTGATGTCTGGAGATCTGTCAGATCTTTAATTACAAAGTCTCAGGAAGGACTGATATACACTTAGTGTCTCTCTTCCTCACCACTGGGAAACACTCAGTCCCACTGGGATTGAACTTCTCCTACAGAGGTCACCAACAGCATTAGCTAGATGACTAAATCAATGATTTAAATTATGTACAACAATCTTGAAGTTTGATTCATCGAAAGGTAGCATCTGTCTCAAAGATTACACATTATCATGAAATTTAGTTAACAACTTAAAGAACCATTCCTATCATAAATAGCTTCAAGTTGCCAGTATTCTATATATCAAGCAGGCTAAGTGGAAGAAAACAGGGACATTTAGGATGGGAATGATAGGGGTCTTTCTTTGGCCCAGACCAGCTTATATTGAAGCTACAAGTAGCTAAATTATTTCTCTGGTAGAGAAAACACAAATTCAATTTATAGATCCATAGGTAGGATCTAGAACTAAGAGAAGCAACGATGATAACCTTACTCTTCTGACACTGTAAAGGCAGAAGTTATGGCCTCAAAAGTTGAACACAGATTTGGGAATAGATTTATGGTGTTCAGAAAACACAGAATTGAGAAATTATCTAACAAAAATTTCTACCTCTCTCTAGGCTGATAATTTGGGAAATTTCATAAGAACCAAATACATTAAGGAAAACAGAAATTTGTTTTTCTTCCCTATTTCTCTTACCATCTTTTGCTACCCTAATGAGAATGTACAATCCAGCCACTTTATGTCACTGTTGCTGAACAAGACCTCTCCTTCACATGCTTGTCTGCACTACTTGCCCAACTGTGGAAGAAGCATCACTTGCATATTAATAGATGTCTCCTGTCTTAGGAATCCTCAAATTTCCCTTAACAATGGAAGGATCTTGTGCTATGTAGAACTAGTCAAGTCAAGGAAGACTGTAATTCAGCATTTAGCCTCAATCTTCTCTCAGGATCTAAGTCATTTTACCAAACATTTATCTATTTCTTCTTCTGTACAAGGCATTGTTCTAGTGCTGTAGACTGTAAGGCAAATTCAGTGACATCTCTGCCTTCAATGAGTTCAGAGAATAGAAAGACGAATAGGAGCTCAGGGCATTACCTGACTTCTCCAAGAAGTCTTTTAAATCAACTACACATCAGATTGATCCTAGTCCCTTCTACTGACACCACTGTCAACACCAAACTCCCTTATTGGAGATGTAGCCCCTTTGGGGGCATGCTCCACTCTCTCTCATTGAACAAAATATTGCAAGAACCTATTGGTTGGCATGAGATATTTTCTAAAATTTTGGTTATAGAGGCTCCTTCACACCTTAAAGTTGTTTGAACTTTTCCAGGAGAAGTGGGCCTAATGCTAAATCTTCAAGGCTGAATCCAGGCAGCACATGTCAGTAGTTTGCAAGGTAGAAGCCCAAGCATCAACCCCGAAAAGCACCCAAATTCTTATAATTTTCCTGGAGAAACCTTCACTCCCTCTGTGTGTCAGAATGTGTTAAAAACTGCAGATTCCTAGATCTCAACCCCAGACATTCCAGTTCTATCCATCTGAGAATGACAGAGACATTTTTGTTTTGTTCTAATTTCTCAGGTCTGTCTGTGGCATTCTAGAGTATAGTCAGCTTTCAAAATTGTTCTGTACAAAACTCGAGGTGGCAGAGGGTTTTCCTCAAAATCAGTAACACTTAATTGATGCTGAAAAGTACCAAACAGATAACTTCCTTTATTCTGCTTCTTGAAGCCCTGAGCTTATATCTGACTGGCTCCTCAATTCATTCACTTTTATTTCCCATCCAAGTATGAAATCTTTACCTAGTGGTCCTTTTATGTCTCTTCATGGTGCTTAATGCAGCCTCACAATTGGCAACACGTTTCAATCACTTTTCTGGTTTCCTGCATTCGTTTTTCCCAACCCCAAAAGTAAATTTTGAATATTTATTAACTGATACTTTACCTGAACCCAATTGGATATTTCTCCAAGAGGTCATAGACAACGATCTTACATATGATTTATAACTTGTTGAAAGGCAGGGAGAGCCATCTCTTTTGAGAACCATATTTGAAACTGCTGCATATCTTTCATATGGCCAGCCCAGAGATTCGTTGGTCATTATGTTGCAAACATCACTGACACTCAACCGCTTAGCCAGGTTTCCCTGTAAAAACAGAGGTTCTGGTTATTCTTTTTTTTTTTCTTTTTTGACAGATAGAGTTAGACAGTGAGAGAGAGAGAGACAGAGAGAAAGGTCTTCCTCCCGTTGGTTCACCCCGCAAATGGCCACTACGGCCGGAACTAGGCCAATCCGAAGCCAGAAGCCAGGTGCTTCTTCCTGGTCTTCCATGCTGGTGCAAGGGCCCAAGCACTTAGGCCTTCCTCCACTGCCAGCCCCCTGGTTATTCTCAAAAGTATATACAAACCCAGAACAAGTGGGATTTATCCCTGGTATGCAGGGATGGTTCAATGTTCGCAAAACAATCAATGTGATACACCACATTAACAGACTGCAGAAGAAAAACCATATGATTATCTCAATAGACGCAGAGAAAGCATTTGATAAAATACAACACCCTTTCATGATGCAAACTCTAAGCAAACTGGGCATGCCCATCAACAGTAGACTGGATAAAGAAATTATGGGACATGTACTCTATAGAATACTATACAGCAGTCAAAAGCAATGAAACCCAGTAATTTGCAACAAGATGGAGGAATCTGGAAAACATCTTGCTGAGTGAACTAAGCCAGTCCCAAAGGGACAAATGTCATATGTTCTCCCTGATTGGCAACAACTAGCTGAGCACCAAAGGGGAGACCTGTTGAAGTGAAATGGACACTATGAGAAACAGTGACTTGATCAGCCCTTGTCCTGACTGTTGATGTACAATGTAATACTTTATCCATTTTGGTTGTTTTTTTTGTTGTTGTTCTAGTACTATTGGTTGAACTCTGTAATTAGCACACAATTATTCTTAGGTGTTTAAATTTTAATTGAAAAGTGATCCCTGTTAAATATAAGAGTGGGAATAAGAGAGGGAGGAGATGTACAATTTGGGACATGCTCAATCGGACTTGCCCCAAATGGTAGAGTTAGAAACGTGCCAGGGGATTCCAATACAATCCCATCAAGGTGGCATGTACCAATGACATCTCACTAGTCCAAGTGATCAATTTCAGTTCACAATTGATCACACTGATAGGTCTAAGAGTCAAAGGGATACACAAACAATACTAGTGTCTGCTAATACTAACTGATAGAATCAAAAAGGGAGCGAACGATCCAACATGGGAAGTGGGATACACAGCAGACTCATAGAATGGCAGATGTCCTAAACAGTACTCTGGCCTCAGAATCAGCCCTTAAGGCATTCGGATATGGCTGAAGAACCCATGAGAGTATTTTAGGCATGGAAAGCCAAGACACTCTGGAAAAAAAAAAAAAGAAGACCTAAATGAAAGATCTCTGTGAGTGAGATCCCAGTAGAAAGAACGGGCTCATCAAAGAAGGAGGTACCTTTCTCTGAAGGGAGGAGAGAACTTCCACTTTGACTATGACCCTGTAGGAATAAGATCGAAGTTGGCGAACCCAAAAGGCTTCCATAGCCTTGGCAACTCATGACTAGAGCCTAGGGAGATTACTGACGCCATAAACAAGAGTGTCAAATTGTTAAGTCAACAACAGGAGTCACTGTGTACTTACTTCTCATGTGGGATCTGTCCTTAATGTGTTGTCCAATGTGAAGTAATGCTATACTAGTACTGAAACAGTATTTTTACACTTTGTGTTTCTGTGTGGGTGCAAACTGATGAAATCTTTACTTAATATATACTAAATCATTCTTCTGTATATAAAGATAATTGAAAATGAATCTGGATATGAATGGAATGGGAGAGGGAGTGGGAGATGGGAGGGGTGCGAGTGGGAGGGAAGTTATGGGGGGGAAAACCATTGTAATCCATAAACTGTACTTTGGAAATTAATATTTACTAAATAAAAAAAAAGTATATACAAGGGGCAGCGTTGTGGTGTAGAAGGTAAAGCCATGGCCTGCAGTGCCGGCATCCAATATGGGCTCCAGTTTGAGTCTCGGCTGCTCTCTAACCCTGCTCTCTGCTATGGCCTGGGAAAGCAGCAGAAGATGGTTCAAGTCCTTGAGACCCTGCACCTGCATGGGAGACCCAGAAGGAGCTCCTGGCTCCTGGCTTGGGATAGGTGCTGCTCTGGCCATTGCAATCATTTGGGGAGTGAACCAGCGGATGAAAGACCTCTCTCTCTTTCTTTCTGCCTCTGCCTCTCTGTAACTTTTTTTTATTTTTTATTTTTTGACAGGCAGAGTGGACATTGAGAGAGAGAGACAAAGAGAAAGGTCTTCCTTTGCCGTTGGTTCAACCTCCAATGGCCGCTGCGGCCGGCACACCACGCTGATCCGATGGCAGGAGCCAGGTACTTATCCTGGTCTCCCATGGGGTGCAGGGCCCAAGCACTTGGGCCATCCTCCACTGCATTCCCTGGCCACAGCAGAGAGCTGGCCTAGAAGAAGAGCAACCGGGACAGAATCCGGCACCCCGATCGGGACTAGAACCCAGTGTGCCGGCACCGCAAGGTAGAGGATTAGCCTAGTGAGCCTCGGCGCTGGCATAAATAAATCTTAAAAAAAAAAGAGTGCATGTAGGCCAAGGGTAGCTTTGAGTCTCTAAAAGCAATGGCAGATCGGTGTAGTGTCCAAGAGGATGACCTAACAAGCCTATGTATGTGATTTTGAGCCACCACTTAACTTCAAAACTATTTTCTCATATGTTAATTGAGAAGACAATCATACTCAGAAGAACTCACATACTGTTGTGAGGACCAGTTAAAATCGGCCCTTAGACTATGTCCAGACCAAAGAGTATTTCATAAAAAGTAACATTGTACTCATACTTACTATTACCACTATTGTTTAGTCAAGAGAAACATTCAATGAGAAAAAAATTGGGAACAACTAATAACTGTACAATATGGCTAGGTTAGGTAAAATTAAAATTTAAGAAGACTGAAAAATAAGAGATAGTTATGTAACTTTTCAAACAAGTAGGAAACTTTATTTAGAAAGCAAGCCAAAGAGGATGATCTTGGAAGGTGGGTTTGGATGTATTTATGCAAATGTAGGGGACACACTAACATTATTTGTTTTTTTAAGATTTTATTTATTTATTTGACAGGTAGAGTTATAGACAGTGAGAGGGAGAAACAGAGAGAAAGGTCTTCCTTCCGCTGGCTCACTCCCCAAATGGCTGCAGCAGCTGGAGCTGGTGCCTATCTGAAGCCAGGAGCCAGAAGCTTCTTCTGGGTTTCCCACCTGAATGCAAGGGCCCTAGCCCTTGTGCCATCTTCTACCACTTTCCCAGGACACAGCAGAGAGCTGGATCAGAAGAGGAGCAGCTGGGACTAGAACCGGTGCCCATGTGGGATGCTGGCGCTGAACGTGGAGGATTAACCTACTGCACCACAGCACAGGCCCCAGACAATCTAACATTCTGGTGCAGATTAAATTACTGACTTAAAGTCATCCTTTCTTGAAGGGATAGCAATCCAGAAAGGGATTTAGGTAGAAATCTGTGACTTTTCTCACCTCACGTATTAAGTCATAAAAATTCCTTTTCTGTTATTCTTAGAAAGAAAAATATGTTTTGCTAACAGGGTGGTAACTGAGGACTGGGAGTGTGACTTCTGAACGCCCTTCTAGTGAGAGCATTAGAGTGTGACAACATGCAAATACACCTCTTTCCAGAGGTGTGAGGGGCGGGTCTGTTTGAGTTTGGGTTGGGTTTGGTATTTTGCGGATGGAAAGAGAGGAAGTGACTTGACAATAAAATCCTCCTTCATCACAGAAACAGAGCACGTGGCTTTAATTAGGAAGCAGGGTACTGCCTATTCAGCTACACAGTAAATTGGGCTTTGTGGGGCCTGGCAGGCTCTGACAATTGAAGTTCAGCTCCCCGGCTTTCAGGAGACACCAGCCACTCTGCAGACTGTACTGCAGAACATGGCTTGGCTTTCCAATCACACTCCACCCTACCGCCCCCAGCAAATACAGAAAAACAGAGCTAACCCATGGGGAGGCTGGGAAAGGCTCTGTATTACTTTCTGGCTTAATAATTCTCTCCAAACACATCATCCAGCAGAAAAGTGCTCAGATCAACATCTCTTATCTCCAGGGGAAAGAGTCTAGAAACTACAAAGTACTCTAACCAATTTCCTGCACTTTTATATAGAAAAAGTGGACAAAGAAATGTAGACATGGTCCCTGCACAGTTACATTCAATGCAATGTCCCCAACTGAAGCCATAGAGTCAGGACACACACACACATGCACACACACACACAAAAATCCTCAATGCTTTCCTCTCTCACCCTAATGCTTAGAGTTTATATTTTTTTTTTATTATCAATATCACAGGATTAAAGAGTCTTGGCAGAAATGTTTTTGAAGGAATGATAAAATTCAATGTTTTAACTGGCTATTCATTAAAGATAACAAATGTTTTGTGTGGATGAAGATCAAATGTGTTGACTGAATTGTACTTTTCGAATTCTATTTGTCAAATTGTCTATGGAGTTGGGCGACCCTAATGCCAGCTTTGCACAGAAAACCTGCAGCTGACTACTGCTACATAGAGTTGCTAGAAGAACAGAGGATAGTGAAAGGAACCATAATTCTCCTAGTGAATTGGTTTCCTCACACAAAATGAGATTTTGCCAGTGTGGGATTACAAAGGGTGGAAATGAGTGGTTAGCGTAGAAGACTGGGTCCTAAACCCCACTCTGCCTAAGCATCAACTGAGGGACCCAACTCCAGATTCCCACTATAGAAAGTCTGAGGTGGGGCCAAGGAATCTACATTTTCAACACACATTCCAGAAATTCTGGAAATTTTCTTTAATCCAGAATTTGAGATGTTCTGGCAGGGTTGAACCTCTTCAAATGCTGGGATTGAAAAACAATACTACCTCCCATTACATGGTATATATATATATATATATAGGCATTTCTGGGCAGTTGTTTGATTTAATATAGCTGAAGTCCCATTATTACAATGCATGAATTAGCAATATTTCCTTCAATGAGGGAAAAAGCCTCAAAAACCCATAAATTGCCAAGTGTCTGGTATTACACATCATTGTATGAAGTGTCAGAGAATCGACACCTATTCCCCATTTTGATCAAGCTCCTCAAAGGACAAATGTTAATTTTCATACAGCAGCTATATAATCACTCATTTTTCCCTCGGCACATAAAAATCCCCCACATCTATTTTTAGTCTTTTCTCAGAATGAAAGTTAGACTTTTACCTGAGGAAAATTCCAATAAAGATTTTATACTTGAAATTGCCAACCCACATATTTCTAAGAATGTTATAAGAGTTTAGTCATGAAGAAAAAGGCATAATAAAACCTCTTATAAATAAGAATAATCTTGTAAACTTAAAAATAATACGCATCAATAAGAAAAGCCTGTTTTTGTTCATCTACTACCTAACTCCAAAGTACATACTGAGAAATTATTGGTGATAATTCATTAAAATCACCAACCCAACAGGTGCCAAGGAAAATCTGGAGTGTGAAGAACAAGACTTGAATTTTAATGAACACATGGGCTCCCTTTGAAGCTTCTTCCAGGAAAATATCATTGTGCTACGATGTACAAAACCAGCTCACACCTGAGTTCTGCCTCATGTCCTATGGAGCCATGGCCAGGTTAGTAGGTCTCAGCGAGAATCCAATTTCTTACCTGCGAGTGTGGACCTAACTATGCCCACTACAAGATTATTGTTAGGAGAAAAAGAGAGAAAGTGAGTGGACTTCTGGCAGAGCACTACGCATCCCTAGGTGCTTAGCACACCTGGCATTTTCCCCATGGCATGAACATTTAATTTAGAAAGAAAGAAAAAGAAAGCAAAGCAGGCAAAATGAAACCATTAGAAGCCCTGTCTTTACACAGGCTTGAAGACATAATATATGCAATTACAGTAGTTGAGACGTGACTTTCAGGGAAAGAAATGGGTTGGAATCCAGACTCAGGGGCAGGCATTTGGCCTAGAGATTAAAACACTGCTTGGGATGCATACATACATATTCAAGTGGCTGGATTCCAATGTTGGCTCCCATCCTGATTCCAGTTTCCTGTTAATGCTTACCCTGGGAGGCAGCAATGGTGACACAAGTGCTTGGGCCTCTACAAACTACACAGGAGACCAAGATTGAATTCTAAGCTTCCAACTTTGGCCTGGAGCCCTGATTGTTGCAAGCATTTGAATAGTGAAGCAGTGGATGGGAGAGTCTCTCCCCTCTTCCTGTCTCTGTTCGCTTTCTTCAAACAAATAAAATAAATTTAAAAATTAAATCCTGACTTAGCCTCTTAGAAACCTTGGGACTTTGGGCAAGTAATTTAAAATGCTTAAATCTGGAGTTCACAGTCATATCATTATTTTATTACAACATTATTCATTAACAATATGGAATAGATCTGTGCCCTTGAGTGTTTCGTTCAAGGAAAGTTCTTTTGGTACAGTCCTTCAGTTTGAAAACATGGGAATCCATGATCTTGGACTTTCAGCAGAGCAACTTTATCAGTCTCAACAGTCACCTCAAAATACTCTTCTCTAGGGCACTGGAGGCTGTCCCCAGAATGGGTACCTTCCAACTGAATGACTCATCCTTGCAGAGAGCGCCTGCCAGCACGAGTGGAGTCCCAGCCTGCTGGTTACAGGTAAGCCGGTCCCCCAGGACTTTGAGTAGGAAAGTGATCATGAAGAAGAAATGCCTGAATCCCCAAGTATTAATTTAATTCTGATAAAATGTGAGCCTTGCATTCTCTACAAGGGAGAAAAACTCTCATAGAGTCAACTCAATTATTCAGGCTAATAAAAGAAAGATTTATGCGTGATGTGCAAATTAGGTGGCAGAGGTGCCAAATCTTCCCTTGAATTATGCTTTAGAAACAATTAAGAATTGTCTCCAACAATGAGACAATCTTCCCAAGGGACTAGGATGGCAAGTGCAACCACCAGATTCCTTGTAGCTACACCACCCAGTAGTATGGGGAGGGAGACAGGAGTGCATATGATGACTCCCTTCTTCAGGTCTTAGAAGCTGGGTGGGGGTGGGGAGTGTGTAGGTGCCCGGAGCTTCTGCTCGAAGCCTGACCTTGCTCCCAGCACATGCCAATCAAGAATCGGGGACAGCAGCTTTCTCAAAATCACTCCAGCTTCAGAGGATTCTGAACTCCACACTGGTTTTAGATTTTTGAAGTGATCACTAATCCAGGAGCCTCTACTTCATTGGAAGCCAGCCAGGTTTGTAAAATATATTTTCTCTTTTTTGGAAAGACTATTTTCTGCCCATCTGTGAAGATTTCATTTAAAATAAAAATTCCCTGTGCCAGGCTCTATGTGCAGCCCTCCGCATACACCGTCTCGCTGAATGCCACTCGGCTCAGCACACTAGCCCCAGAGTTGGAGTTGGTAGTAGCAACCTCCTGGGGCATCCTGCTACGTGCTACAGCAACAAATGGAAGGAACTGGGAGGAGGGCTGCGGAGGGAAGATCTGCCTTGACTTCCGAGCCATGCTCCTTCTCCGGACATTAAGCAAAATCTGAGAGTGATGCAGAGTTTGGCTCTCAAGGAGGACAGCTAGGAGGAATGAACCCATAGGACACCGAAGGAGCGGAGGAAAATACAGTAAGGTTACAAAGTAAACACTGGCTTAGGGAATGAATAAAGAACAGAGAAATTTGCATCTGCTTGGAGCCATCCAAAGAGCACTCACAGAGGAGGTGGCATTTAGTATATTAAATACATTGATATACATTTGTACACATATATACACCTAAAATATCCAGTAGAGGCGATCAGAGGTATTGCAGGGAGGTGTAGTAACAGAGACCTAAGGGCAGTTTCTGAACAACGCATAGTGACTTCGGCCAGAACCTGAGTTATGAACATTGTCAAGGTGCGAATTCCTATAAAGGCAGACCAAACACAGCTCTCTAGTTCATTCCATGGGTAAAGCAGAGCTTTCGGAAATACTCCATCAGGGGAATCAGTGAGATCAGAATTATACTGCAGGAAAATTAACATAGAGCTGTGTAAAAGAAGAGTGGGCTGGGGGAGGGGGCTGTGTGTGGTGGAGCTGGAAGACTCATACAGGAGCTGGCCAAGGGACTGAGTGAGGATGGAGGGGACAAGGAAGGGGGTGTCGGACCAGGTCCCACTGACTCTTCACCATATCTCACCACCTCCCACATGGCCTGGTACATAACTGGTGCTGAATGTGGAGCGACAATGACAGGGAAGGAAAGAGTGAGGGAGGGAGTGAAGGGAGAAGGAAGGGCAGATGGAGGGAGAAGTGTCAGAGACCTTACCCCTTAGGACTTTGGAAGTCCATGCTGAATATTCTCAATTTTTAAATGTCAATCCCTCCCTGCCACCAAAAATAATTTAATGAAGAGGTAAAGTCCATGGAAGATCTGCTGACTGCTGACTTGTGTTCTGCCAGGGTCATTTCCTGGTTTTGATAACGTGCTGTAGGATACAGGCTGGGGAACACTGGAAGGAGGAATGGGATTTCTCTGCACACTTGTGGCAACTCTATGTGCCCATCATTAGTTCAAAATTTAGAAAACAAAAGGTTTAAAAAGCCAATCCAAGTTGTAAAACACTTTCACCCCTTGCTCTGGCAGAGGCTGTCCTTACTGTCTTTGTGGCAGTTTACCAGACTGAGTTGGGACAGGACGAACTGTGGCATGAGACAGGCTCACTAGGAGTCTCTGTCTCAGGGACCTGCCCTTGGGTCTCTGACATTCCTCCAAAAGCCTTTGATTCCTCCACCTCCTCCAAGAGTCACTATGTTTTCTAGCTGTCTCAAAATCCACAGGCTTTCCATTTCAGAACCACTCTTATTCCATGATCAAGTGCAGACAAAGACTTTTAAAATATTATTCTGATATTCAAATTTTTGTTTAAATTTCCTAAATCTCACAGTTGTCCAAACTCCTAAAATTTACCACATCTTACTCTTCAGTCCTCACAAGGAGTAATTCAGCTCTTCCCAATTTGCTTGTAATTGTCACTATGAAATAGGTCAAGTTTGAGCTACTCATACGTAATGAAGATAATGAGAAATCTTTCTAAAACTTTTGAAATAAAAGATCATAATGAAGTAGCTGAATTCTGCCCTGTGAATCCATTATTTCAGTATGTTGAAATAGCTCCTAAAATATTTAGAATAAAAGATGAGTAAGACGAGGAAAGTGTGGGATCTTAGGATATTTGGTAGCAGGAATGTTTTCATCATTTAGTTTGGAATAGCCCTACCCAAGGCAAGTAGTGCTCAGAACTGGAAGTTTATACAATGTTTAGCTTTTAAGGAAATGTTCAGGGGCCGGTGGCGCTGTGGCATAGCTGGTAAAACCGAAGCCTGCAGTGCCGGCATCTCATATGGGCACTGGTTCAAATCCCGGCTGCTCCACTTCTGATCCAGCTCTCCGCTATGGTTTGGGAGAGCAACAGAAGATCGCCCAAGTCTTTGGGCCCCTGCACCAGTGTGGGAGACCAAGAAGAACCTCCTGGCTCCTGGCTTTGGATCAGCCCACCTCCAGCCGTTGCGGCCATTTGGTGAGTGAACCAACAGATGGAAAACTTTCTCTCTCTCTCTCTTTCTCTCTCTCTCTCTCTTTCTCTCTCTCTGTAACTTTCAAGTAAAATAAATCTTTAGAAAAAGAAAAAAAAGCAAATGTTCACACATGCATCTCTCTGTGGCTAATTGAGGATCCAGAGACATCTAATCGATGCCTGCCTGCTTAACGTGCCCATCTCCCCTCGCCCCCCCCCAATCTTGCCCTGCCCTTCCCATCTTCATTTCCTTACCTGTGAAAGTATAAAGCGATTATTAAACTGAACAGCTTCCATGAAAGGAAGGGCCAAACTTTCTAGGAAAAAGGCTTTCTCTGCTTCTGAGTCAACTTGAGGAAGTTTGCATAAGCTGTGGGAAAGGAAACAGGAAAACACAGTAAATTCAATGCCATTACACTTGAACCTCAAAACCCAAATGTAGAAAACAGTTTTAAAGAAATGGATATCAGAGTTCTTCAAGTGTTTACACTGTGGAAGGAGTCATGGAAACTACTGTCAAGTTTTCAAAATACTCTGATGAATACAATTCCAACAGCATTTGTGTAATGCTACTGTTTCTTTTTAAAAGTTAATAGTTTATTTATTTTTGGAAACATTTTTAATCTACATTGTAGTCAAAGGCTTAATGACTCTACTAAATAAAAAGGTAGACAAAATGCTATTACTTCAAAATGTTTCCATTGAAACCAACTCATTTGACCACAAAAGTTATGCAACCATCCTTAAATATTAAATAGTACATTAAAATTTGAAAATATTCTTATTTTAAGATTTATTTTAGGGGCTGGCATTGTGGTGTAGCAGGTAAAATTGCCACCTGCAATGCCATATTTTACATGGGTTCTGGTTCGCTTCTGATCCAGCTCTCTGCTAATGGCCTGGGAAAAGCAGCAGCAGATGACCCAAGTACTTGGGCCCCTGCTACCCATGTGGGAGACCCAGAAGAAGCTCCTATCTCTTGGCTTCAATCTGGCCAAGCACTGGCCATTGCAGCCATTTGGAGACTGAATCAGCGGATGGAATATCTTTTAAAAAGAAAGATCTATTTTATTTATCTGAAAGGCAGAGTGACAGAGAGGAAGACAGAGAATCTTTTCCAACTACTGGTTCACTCCCCAAATGGCCACAACAGCCAGGGCTGGGCCAAGCTGAAGTCAAGAGCCTGAAACTCCTTCCAGTTCTCCTGGATGGAAAGTGGGAGAACAAGTATATCAGCCGTCATCTGCTGCTTTTCCAGGCCTGTTAGCATGTAGCTGGATCAGAAGCAGACTCAAACTAACACTCCAATATGAGATGTCTGTGCTGCTGGCAGCAGCTTAACCCACTGTGCTACAACTCTCGCTCCTGAAAATACTCTTATATATTATCGCTCTGACAACATAGTGAGAAGTAGAAATTAAATAAAACAGTTTGCAGTGCTGTTATCAACATCATGATTTTTTTTCTTAAGTTCATTTTTTTACTCTGAAAAAGTTACCTAAGAGATTATTGTGCATTGCTCTTTAGCTGTTCTGTGCATCATTTCCCATTGCATGATTAGTTTATGTCTGCATAATTTCAACCACCTACTTTAATATACAAACTCCACTTTTCCGTAAAACTCTTAGAATGCTGTACATTCCTACTTACACCTCCTGTTTTTAAGAGTCCCTGCTTATATAACAAAATAAGCATAGTCATATAAAATGATTATAACAGTCCCAGGTTCAAAATGAATACTTAATAAAGACACTATCATCAACAAATTACATTTGCCACTCCTTCAAATGTGTTCTAAAAGTGTGATTTTTAAAAAACTCTTTAGACATTTATTTTTATTGTTTGGGTGTTGTTTCACATTTTGTTTTGTTTTAAACCTATTGTAAGGAAAACTGATACAGACAGAAAACAGAGAAAATAACAAAACATTTCAAAATGGATTTTGCGACTAAAGCATTTAAAGAATTCTCCAGCCCACACTGCCTACTGTCTCCAAACAATTCCCTGAAAGATGGAGTGTGTGTCTGTTTGTTAGCCTGCAGTCTTTAGCCTATATAGACTACATAGTTCGACAATTACTCTTGCTTAGAACAAACCACCCAAATAAACAAAAGCTGAATCACATTATAGGAAAACCAGAACTTCCATTTTTATTTTCATCGTTCAAGCCTTACAGCCTAGCAGTGAAGTTTACTGTTGAGTTTCAAGAACTCTCATTTTCTTGGACCATTTCAGGGAAGGGGTACACTTATTAGGAGAGTGTGGTCATTTCAGAAGTTAGCTAGAAGAGAGGTGGGTATCTCATAAGATAAATAATAAAGCACAGCCCACAACAGCTGCATGGGGGATTCTTTCTTGACTTTTTCCAGGCCAGGTGTTACCAGGTAGGCAGAAGTTCCCCAGGAAGGGCTGGTAAGATAGTGCCAGGCGACAGGCTGAGAGCTGAGCATGGAGAAACTGTGCCCCTCTTTTGGGACTAGGAAGGCTGCATGTGCCTTAGTCTGCTTGGATTATGGTAAAACACCACAGGCTGGATGGTTTAAGCAACAGGTACTTGTTTCCTCACATTTCTAGAGTCCAGTCCAAGATCAAAGTGAGGGCAGATGTGGCCTCCGGTGAGAGTTCTCTTCCTGGCATGCACACAGCCACTTTCTCACAGGGTCTCACATGGCCTCTCCTTTGTGCCAGTGCTCAAGAGGAGAATGAGAGAGGGCACTCTCTGATGTCCTTTCTTAGAAGGACTAACACTATCAAATCAGGTCCTCACCTTTGCTATGGTCCTTACATGTCCCTAAATTTCATGTGTTGGAAATTTAATCCCCAGTGCAACAGTGTGTGGTCACAGTGTGTCCTTAACTGGTTAAACCTGCTACAGAAAGGACTTATGAGTATGGGTTGACTCTTCTGCTCTTCTGCCAGGCGTGGAAGCAGCAAGAAAGCCCTTATAAGATGACAGTGCCTTAATTTTGGATTTCCCAGCCTCTAGAACCATGAGAAATACATTTCTGTCCTGTATAAATTACCTAGTATGTGACTATTTTAGCAGAAGAAATTGAGCTAAGACACACCCTGATGACCTTGCTTAACTAATTACTTCCTTAGGAACTCCATCTCCAGATACAGCTACATCAAGGGTTAGGGTTCCAACCTATGACTTTGGGGTAGGGGTACGCAAAGCTCCAGTCCATTTGGGTATCCTAAGACAGTGCATACAGTAGGCAGTCACCTGGAAGTTAGCATCTAGATATCATGACAGCTGTGTGGTCATCCAGGAAGGAAGGATCCACTCTCTGCAGCCTACTGAGGGCTCCATCTAAGTTCTCACTCCTTTTTTGAGCAAAGCAGCTAAATAGGAGCTGAGTTACCCTTTGGAAAGCATGCTGCCTGGGCCCTTGCCTGCCAGCTTCCAGAGTCACTTCTTTCCTGCTCACCTTGGTGTCTGTAAAGGCTGCTCTGGGTTCCCCTGTCCACATTCAGATAAACCAAGGGGAGAGAACCATGGCCATTCCTGGGCCAGAGACCTGAACAGTGGAGCACCCATTTCCTGGGACGTTTGTATAGACAGAGCCACCACTGGGGGGTAAAATTCTCATTTTCAGTTAAAACCTGAAGGGTCAGGTGCTATTCACTTAATAATACGTTAAGCAGTATTCCAGTCCATTTTGTCTCACTTTTTTTTTCTGCTATCATTTCTACATTTTTACCTTCGTGCCTTTTTTGCTAGAGTACCCTGAGCATTTTTCCTGAATGTTATTACAGGTTGAATAGCATTCTCCCCCCCAAAAACAGCAGATTGGAGCTCTTGTCTCTAGTATCCAGAATGTGACCTTAATTGGAGATTACATCTTTACATGGATAATAAAATTAAAATAAGTTCATTAGAGTGGGCCCCAATCCAATATGACTGTGTCCTCATAAGCGGAGATGATTGAGACAAAAAGAGACACATATGGTTAGAGCATGATGTAAAGACATGCACATGTGGGAATACCCTGTGAATACTGGAGTTATGACGCTCTAAATCAAGGAATTTCTAGAAGCCAGGAGAGACACCTGGGCCAGGTCTGGCTTTATACCTTCAGAGGAAGCCAGACTTCTGACCTCTAGAACGGGAACTCAATCAGTTTCTTCTGGGTAAGCCCCCAGTTCACCGTGCTTTGCTACAGCAGTCCCAGAAATTCGTTGGTGAGACAGGTTGAGTCAGGTTGCCTCTGGCAAGAGAGGATCCTGGCTTTGCTTGCTTCATTGCAGTACCAGCCACTGGCAATCTGGGACCTTTATGGCTGATTGGATCAGAAAACTCTAGGCCTCAAAATGAGGAGACTGAATAGGGACAGATGGCCATTTCAGACAAAATCTGTCCCAGAAATATTGCTTACAAGATAGTGGGGGATGGGATAGAAAAAAATAAGTGATGATGAAATTATAGAAGGAGAACAGATCAGTGGTTGTCAGGGTTTAGAAAAGGAAAATGGGGTGTGACTTTAAATAGGCAGCACAAGGAATCTTTCAGGTGACAAAGCAGTTTTGTATCTTTATTGACATGGTGATTATAAAAATTGTATACATGCAGTAATATCATAGGTGCAAACGAGGGCATTAAAATCTGGTGGAGTGCGAGTAACATGTGCAGTCTAATAAGTTGCATTGTTCTGATGTCCATATCTTGGGTTTGATTAGCTATTGCAGATATGTAAGTTGTTAGTTACCATTAGGGGAATCTGGGGGATGGGTACATAGGTCCCTTCTGCATTATTTTTGCTATTTCTTCTGAGTCTGTAATTCTTTCAAAATAGAAAGTATTTAACCGAAGAGAATTTGGCTGGGAAACAAACATAAAGGTATCTGTTCTTGAATTTCTACTACCCGTGTGGCCTGAGCCTTTGAACTTGAGGACCTCAGTTTAATCACTTGCTAAGTTAATATCCTGGTATGGAATGTGAATATTTTAGTAATCATAGCCAATTTTGAAAAACAGATCCTAAGAGAGCAAAATATTAAGCATATACAATAGAATTTAAGTTCTTATTGTAATATTGATGAGATCCTCTCTAATCCTGATCTGATTGAAATACTGTTGAATATTTTAAAATGGACCCTCTTGAAACCAACACACATGTTTCAAAGTGACATCTGTGTTTCTCAGTTGTCAGCTGGTGACCACTGCAGTTACCAAGTTCAAATGATCTCCAGTATCATCATTATTTCCACTTTAAAAAAATGAGCTTATGAGATGTAATAATTGCTTCTAAGAAGTTGTTCTAGACTTAGTCATTAGTCTGCTAAATTTCACCCTAGTGTGTCTTTAGAGATGTAATCAGCTCTGACACTCATCAGCAAAATTTTCAGGAAATATTCATATATTCTGCTTTCAACACCTATTTTTAAAATTATGGTACTTGAAATACACTGATAACTGAATAAACAAGTTATAGAACAGGATTATGGATGGTCTAATTTCTGTATGAAATATATATCTGTGAGTATATGTACCTTACATTGATTTTAGTATGTATATAGGAGGCAACTGATAGACACCATGATGTCTTTGAGAGATTGACATTGCAGGAGACTTATTCTCTAAGGATTGTGTTCTATAATATTTGCCCAATAAAGACTAAAATGGTGTTTGATGACCTTTCCAATCACACTGGACAATAATACTCATCTGTTGCTTGAACTCCTGCACTGGTACACAGAGACACCCACACAAAAAGTATTAACAAATCACTAACACTGCATCAGAGATGCAGCCAGAAGCTTAGATTACAAAGAAGCACAGGTATTATTCCTTTTGCCTCTTACATTTTAATCCAGCTAAACATGGTCATACCTGTTGGTCCTGCTGTCTTTTAGTTTTGACCCTCTCTTTGCCAGCCTCAGACCCTTGGCTTTGCAACATTGACCTACATCTCAGCTTTAATCCAACCATCATGGATTTCACAAATAGCCTATTGTGTTTGAACCTTAGCTTGGTTTACTCCTAGAGCACAGAGACTTCTGTGGGAATTCCTCCATCTGGCTTCAGCCCCAACCCTGAATCCACCTGCTCTGCCAGTAATGGCCAGGGCAAAAGATTCCTTCTTGCCTGGCAATGTGAGCAAATTACAAGAGAGGGAGAAGGACAGGTGCCAGCAGCTAACAAAAACGCAACAGCAATTGGCAATGGTCACTCTTGGCATAACCAAAGCATGGTGGCATCTTTAATGTGAGATAATGTAATATAAATAATGTAAAATAAATGAGAATGACATAAAGAAAGAACATGCTGTCCGATGTGGCTTTTGTACATCCGAATCTATTAATACACATGTATTTAAGAAGCTAAAACAGGGGCCAGCGCTGTGGGACAGCAGGCTAAAGCCTTGGCCTGAAGCGCTGGCATCCCATATGGGTACTGGTTCTAGTCTCAGCTGCTCCACTTCCAATCCAGCTCTCTGCTATGGCCTGGGAAAAGCAGTAGAAGATGGCCCAAGTCCTTGGGCCCCTGTACCTGCGTGGGAGACCCAGAAGAAGCTCCTGGCTCCTGGCTCCTGGCTTTGGATCAGAGCAGCTCCAGCCATTGCGGCCAATTGGGGAGTGAACCATCAGATGGAAGACCTCTCTCTTTTCTCTACCTCTCTCTGTAACTCTGTCTTTCAAATAAATAAAATAAATCTTTAAAAAAAAAGAAGTTAAAACAGACCTGGAGCTCTCCATGAGCAAAGGAAAGAGTAAGAGCATACATCATAGGTCACTCATCTCAAAGCATGGTGGGACGGGAGGGGTTGTTTCCTGAGAGTGTGCCTCAGAGTAGCAGGGAAGTCTCCAAACACTGCATCAGGCCAAGAAAGGAAACCTTTGGGAGCCATTGACCCAGCACTGAAGATAAGTTTGTTGACAGTCTGGGCTTCCTTCTGGAACCCTTCCCAGCACACATACAGGACAAGACAGAGTCAGATACAGTCATGATGGAGAAAACAAAGAGCAGTCCATAAATTATCAGCAGTATTGTGCGGAAGGTACCACGGCTCTGAAAAATTAGGAGTCATAAACTTGAACTCTGGCAAGAACTATTGCCCTGCTCCTGGAAATCCTGTCTACTCACACTCAACACACAAGTTTTATAGTCTGAGGAACTCAGTCTAAGAACTTTGTTTAATTTCCTTGAAGAAGGTTAAAACTCGATGGAAAAACAGGAAGCTCCTAGCAAGAAATGTAGAAAACCTAAGAAAAATATGAGTGAAATGAAAATAGGGTGGGAAAAATGAGGCTGGCATTGTGGTACAGCAAGTTAAGCTGCCACCTGTGACATCTGCATCCCATATGGAAACCTGGTTTGAGTCCCTACTGCTCCACTTCCAATTCCGGCTCCCTATTAATGCGCCTGATAAAGCAGCAGAAAATGGTCCAAATACCTGGATCCTGCAACCCATGTGAGAAACCTGGATGAAGCTCCTGGCTCTTGGCTTCAGTGAGGCCCAGCCTTGGCTGTTGAGCCCATTTTGGGAGTGAGCCAGAAGAGCCAGGTCTCTCTCTCTCTGTTCATCTCTCTCTTTTTGCAACTCTGCCTTTCAGCTAAAATAAATAAATCTTTCAAAAAGAATATAGGAAAAATTAATAATAAAGTGAAAGCCAAAATTAATAAACTTAGTAAAATAGCAAGATCTCTTTGGACCAGACATTAAACAGAAATTTCATTTAGCAAGGCTGAATGGTCCTCAAGGAACTATAAAAAGGTCCCAAGAGTAGGGGGTGGCAGACAAGAAGCTAGCTTATGTGAAAAGGTGGAGAAGGAATAGGAAAAAGCTGAGTTAATTATGCAAACACCTAAAATACAAATTAGAATTACAAGAAGGAACTTGGTCAGCTTTCCCAAGAGAGCATGGGGAGATGCAGGCTATTGTGCTAAAAGGAGAAAAATAAAGCCAAAAATGAGATGCAAATTGCAAATCACAAAGACATGTACTAAATTCCTTAAATAGACATGATGAAAGACAGTTACAGGGATGTTGGCCTTTCAAATAACTTTTCACTAAATGACAAGAAAATTCTCTTAACAACTTAAAACTTTACAAGGAACTAGCTGCAAAGTTTTTAGTAGTCACTAATAACAATAATGATAACATAATAATTATCACTAACATCATCATATTATCAGTATGCTATATAGGACATAATCCATATAGCCATGAAACTGTATTAATTCATTTATTCCCTCAACACTAGTTTTTCTGAGCATTTTAGTGGCCATCTTAAGTAAGTACATCTACATAATGCACTACATAAATAAATCTGTTAATATTTTTATTGTTATCAATGTTTCTGCTTGCCCAGCATCAATTCCTCTGTTTTGATAAAAGAATTCCTTTGCACCATTTGGAACTCACTCTGATCCTGCTTTCAATCCACATGGCTCAGATGGAGCTGACCTCTGTCCTAGTTTCTGGAATGTCTCCTGATCCTAATTCAAGGACATCAGAATCCTCGGCCATGATTCTGTGCCAGTGACCCAACTAGTCCACTGAAAATTCACATTAGGATATTTCCTGAAACAATCTCTTTGTAGGAATAGTGCTTGACCACTATAAAGGCAGAACACATCTAAGAGCATAAGACAACAAAAGGAAAAATCATCCAACAGCAAAGCCTTAGTCCAGAGACACAGCTATGCTGACCATCTACTTTTATTTGTAAACTTTATTGTTACATGAGATACTGATTTATTTTTCCTGTGTAAGTTAGTGTGAGTCATATTTCTGTCACTTGCAACTTAGAGTTTTGGACAAAAGAAATGCTTACCACATGCATGCTACATGCTGGACAGATATTGAGGTCTAAGCAGATGGAGTCCCTACTCTCATGGAATGCACAGTCTACTAATTGGCATGGATGGTCACTTGCAAATATATTGAGAATTATAAAGGACAAATACAGGCTTCCAATGCCAAAGTTTATCAACATGTGTATCTCACCAGTCCTGAGAAATCAGAGAAAATATTCCCAATGACTTGAAACATGCAAATAAGTTCATCTAGTTGGCACTGATGACATTGAAAAAGCAAAATTCTTACATGCATTCAAAACCATTGAACAAAATTCTTACCCCATATATTATATAAAAATCAACTTTTAGTTCACTGTTATAAGAAACAATACCAAACATGCAAAGTCAAAGAAAGGCATTACATGGAAATCAAGAAATCTATAGATTAAATAAATATATGAGACATATTAACACCCGTAAACAATGAGAATTCCTATATAAGGATGTCCCTAAGCAATAAAGAAGTCACCATAATTGTACATTGTCAAAAATCATTCCTGTGATGGATACTATTGATAAACTCACAGTATAGAGACAGTTCCAATCATAAGACAAAGTTCTGCAAAGGGGGTGAGACATTAGTTCTCAGGGCTGAGAATTACTTTTGGTCATAGTAAAGTTATGTAAGTTTGTAGGTATTAGTATTTTAAGTTTAAAAATGAGAGCATTGTAATCAGCTGATCTCTGATCTTGTACTAATTAAATCTTATGTGTTGGTAGTCAAGTTTGCCAAAACTTCATGTTGACACATAAAGTATTATTCAGACACACAGAGCTACTTTTCCAAAGTTCATATTTCTTTAGAACACTTAATCAATTATTCTCCACTTGCAGGATTTTAACCATCCTAGAGAACTTGATTTTTAAAGAAAGATAGAAGTTAACGTTCATGTTTCCAATGCACTTGTAATAATGTTGGCAGTGTAACTTTTTTTTTTTTTTGACAGGCAGAGTTAGTCAGTGAGAGAAAGAGAGAGACAGAGAGAAAGGTCTTCCTTTTTCCGTTGGTTCACCCCCCCACCAAAGTGGCTGCTATGGCCTGCACGTTGTGCCGATCCGAAGCCAGGAGCTGGGTGCTTCCTCCTGGTCTCCCATGTGGGTGCAGGGCCCAAGCACTTGGGCCATTCCACTGCCTTCCCGGGCCACAGCAGAGAGCTAGACTGGAAGAGGAGCAACTGGGACAGAATCTGGTGCCCCAACCGGGACTAGAACCTGGGGTACCAGCGCTGCAGGTGGAGGATTAGCTTAGTGAGCTGCGGTGCCGGTCAGTATAACAGTTTTAAAAATCAAACCACACTCCCACAGCTATTTTGAAGAGAAGTATCTGGATTGAGAAATAGTATGGCATTAAATAAGATGTATGAGAAATCAGATCAGACCTATTGTCATGTTTAATCCCAGTGAGAGTCAAGTTGGGAGTTGATAATTTCTTTTTTTTTCTTTTTTTTTTTTTTTACAGAGGATCAGTTTAGTATACATTAAGTAAGGATTTCAACAGTTTGCACCCCCATAGAAACACAAAGTGAAATATATTGTTTGAGTACTCGTTATAGCATTAAATCTCAATGCACAGCACACAATTATAAAATATTGTCTCTGTTTCAAAGTACATGTCACAAGTGGACATGGTCTCTTTCAAAGAAGTGGCCTTGGAGATGGCTCCCTCTTCGCAGACATGAGCCTCAGTCACATGCAAGGTATTTTTAGAAACTTTTTAAAAAGATTTACTTGTTTGAAAGGTAGAGAGAGAGAGAGAGAGAGAGAGAGAGAGATTGATTTTCTGTGCACCTATTCACTGTCCACAATAGCTGGGGGTAGGCCAGGCTGAAGCCAGGAGCCAGGAACTCCACTTGAGTCTCCCACATGGATGGCAGGGATTCAAGCACGGAGCCATCATCCCCTGCTTCCCATGTGCTGTGTCAGGGAACTGGATTGGAAGCAGAGTAGCCAGGATTCCAAATGGCATCCCAAGCAGCAGCTTATCCGCAACACCTGGCCTCTTTGGAAATTTTGTTGAATTGCCATTAGAGACATTGCTTGTTTTATTGACTACGCTTAGCACTGATAGAAATGTGTTCTTTGCTTGATTTTTTTTTTTTTGGAAATAAATTATCTCTAACTCAGGTGCATCAAGTGTGTAATCAAGCTGTAGAATTCCACTTTGATCTGACACTTGAAGCAGTGACCTTTATTTTGCTGTGTACAAACTGACTTTAGAGAAATTCCAAATAGGATCTTTTAAAAAATTAGTAAAACTTTTAAACTTTTTTTGAATAAGTGTGTTACCTGCCAGAATGACTACTCAGATGACCTGATATATGGATCATTTTTAGTTACCTAATAGTCTAAATTGTTTATCTATGGAATTAAAATTGAATGATGAATTATGTATTATGACCCCTGAAAAATCCATATGTTGGTGTTTAACCCCAAAGGTACTAACAAGTGATTGGACCATGATGGCTTCATCCTTATGGGTAAGACTGGTGCCCTTACTAAAAGGCTCGAGAGTGAGTTTGTCTGCTTTTATTGCCTTTCCTGTGGAGTTAGGGACACAGCAGAAGATGCCATCTTGGAAGCAGAGAGTAAACTTTCACCAGACAATGAACCTACTAATATGTTGATCATGTACGTCCAACCTTAAAACTATGAGAAATACATTTCTGTTGTTTATTAATTCTGCCTCCTCAGATATTGTATTATAGCACCACAGAGTGAGCAAGAGACTCTCCAAATATCCCTTGTTAACCATCATTCCAAAATATTATGGAGACTCCACCATGAACCATTCCCTGCACATACCAGGCACTCAAAGATAAAGTCAATTGCTAAAAATAAAGTAAAGAAGAAGCAGTAAGTACTGGAGCCAGTCCTTGACTGTAATTCCCTGTTGTGGGGCTCCAAAAAGAGATTGCTGGCAATAGATACACTGGCAACAAGATGGAAACTCAGGAGTATAGTGATGGGCTTTTGGGAAATAAACTTTAAAATCTGACCATTTCTAAAATTAATAGTATCTAACCCAATATACTCATTTCATGTTTAAGGGACAAGAAAAGCTTCCTAAAATATATTTGGAAACACACCTAGAATAATCTACAACATCACCTTACCTCTAAACTCCAAATCAAAGTTCTACAAAAATGTGGGACATCTAAACAATTATTTTTCCATAGGTTTACTGCCACTAATTGTAACTCTTTAATAATTAAATTAATGAGATTCAAATCTCACATAGGTTCACATTCTATTTTTAACCTTGGAAGAAAAATAATTGGTCAATTTAAGTCATTATAAAATTTTATTTGTTGTTAATTTTAAAAAGTATAATCAGTATAATCTGTTTTCATATTGACACTTTCCCAAATTAAAAAATGTTTAAAAGGGAAATGTGAACCCAAAATTTCCTGGATGATTTAAGAGGTTCAAATTTCTTGGGAAAAGAACCTGGGAATATGTATTACCACGATTTGTTTCTGAATCTATTTGTGTGCTGAGGTAAATATTTAAAGTGAGAGAAGATAAAAGAAAACAACTAAGATGATCACATTTTACCATTGGCAGAAGTCTTCCAATAATACACAGCATACTCTTACTCTGGCAAATACCTTAATTTCCACTTAGGAGAATTTAGATGCTATCAAATAGAATTCACTGCAGGTCAGAAGCCATCTAAAAACACTCTCTAAATTTAACTTCAGTAAATAATGTTGAAGCCAACATTACTCTTAAGGCAAATATGATAAGTATCAACCCATTTTTTAAAAAATGTTTCCTAAGACAAAGGAAAGCACATTTTAATCCACTCATTTTATAAAATAACCTAGCTCAAAATTGTGACTGCATCAGCAAAGCCATCTACTTAATTCTCTATTAAAAGATTAGGGTATGCCATTTCAGAGCATAACATATAAAAGCAAGCTTGTATTACTTCACTCATATGGAATTGATCTGAGCCAAAAAAGGTTTTATAGGATCACAATTTTTGCATTTTCTAGATCAGCAGAATCCCATAAAGTACAGTGGTACCAGAGGCATCAACCAAGATTTGCAAGAATCCAAATATGGCCATTGGGAAATGGATCTCCTTCAACTGGGATTTCTATCATTCTATCTCCTCTCCACCCATAAACTTATGTGAGGGAAAAAAAATGTGTTTCTAGAACAACAATGAAAGCTGAATTTCATATATTATTTTGCTACTTCATAGTCTTCTAGAGTTAAATGCTAAAAAGTCTTTACATACATATTCCCATTTTTATGTTTTTCCCATGTCTAATCAACTGAAAAATGCTAGTTGAGCCTACTGTGTGATCTTACCAAAAATGACTCTTGCCTTGGATGGATGTGAGGTCTAATTGGGAAGAGAGAAGACAGGAGGAAAGAAGAACAAAGCCTAAAAATGTGCTCAATTGTGGGGTTCAGATTGACTGTTCCGAGGGAACTGGAAGGCAGGAAGAACCTGGGGCTATCCCTGGAGTGAGCGAGAAAGGTGGTCAGGCTGGTTATTTCACTGTTTTAAGACTCCATAACCTTGGCTGCATAGCAGTGACACAAGTAGTTGTCCCCTTGTGGGTTATCATAATTACCCGAAGCAATGCTTAGCACAGTGTCTAGCTATGATTTCAAAAGTCAGGAATTAGGACTTGATCAAGGTTCTGACTGACAGAACTTTGTTAAGATGAAGGGAGAGAAGATTCCAGAACATGCAGGAACACGTGAACAACCAAAGGCATAAATGACCACGAGGTATAAACTAGTGACAGTTTCAAGCTTGATATCAGCTTCACTAAGAAAATTCAGTTTCATATAATAAATTGTTTTCCTATGTAACCAGAGGAAAAAGTACAGCTCCCCACTTGTGTTTCACTGGAGATTCTGAGTTAGGCAGTTAATTGAGAACACCAGGAGTCACTGTTAAAACAGTTTTGATCAGTTTTGGATTAGACCAGTCTTTCATTTTGCATTAGCAGTTTAAGGAGTTCAGTATTGCTTAGTAGTGGCAGGGAGCTAAGTTAGACAAGTTGGCCACAGTTCTGCAGTTATGCTAAAAAGTGGAACTTCGCTGGTTTGCAGAGGCAGTCTGGAAATCTATTAAAGCACACAGAAATAGATTTCACTTGGACTCAATCAGAGGCATTGAGTCTCAGTGGACCAACAAATGGCCTTGACTGAACCTTGATATATATCAGAATCTGCAACCTTGGCCTGCTGTGTGAAAGAATCAAGATTTCACCAACCCCTTCCAAGACCAAGTTGAAATTGGACAAAAATTTATTCAATGGGCATAATTAGACCTAAATTTAGCCCTCCTAACAGCATAAAAATACTTCAGAAATTCCATACATCTAGATAAAAGCAAACTTTTGAAACACTGAGAAGTCTATCCCATGAGTTTGCTTTAAGCAAATAAATTAAATTTGTGACTTTGCTAGAAAAATTATTCACCCAAGGTAGGAACTTGACTATAAATGCAAATATGTATTAATATGCAATTTATATAGAGAGATGTAACAGGAAATAATTCTAAATGCTTTCTTTCTAGAATGTGTACATACAATGACAACAGTTGCCAATCTTCCAAAAGTTGTCTTTTTTAAGGTATGATGACTTTACTAGACTTGGCTCGTTGTCTTATCCATCTTTATAACTTCCGTGGTGCAAAGAAGTAGCAAAGGATGATTATGAAATTTAATTTAATTGTAACTTTTGCTAACATTTGGGCAAATTTTTCCAGTTAAATAAGCCAGGAGTTGTTCTTGACAACTACCTGTTTCTCACACCATATATCCAATTCATCATTGGTATTTATCCTCCTAACTCTTTGTTAACTGCCACATACCATCCTAAATCTTTCTAAACTCTGTTTTTCACTCACCTTGTCTGTAATAATACCCAAATTCAAATTGCCAAATTTATGTGATAGTATGCTCATTGATCTGCCCATGTGTTTACCACCTCCTCCCTAAGCCATGTCATCCCTACAGCCAGTTATCTTCTCAAAATGAAAATTAATCCAAATTCCTCACCATCTTGCTTAAGGTCAATCAAGCACTCCCTATCTCATTATCCTATAAGGTCCTTCAATGCAGCCACAGTCTACTTTCCTGTTTCATCCAGGCACACTGGCTGCCATTTAGTTCTTCATCTGATAAGCACTCTTACCTTCGTTGCTATCTCTGGAACGTTCTCTGCCTGCTTCTCCTCATCTTTTTGAAGGCAGATCATATATGATATTATTAGAGAAGTCTCACTGTCTTGTCCTAAAGTTAAGATAGCTTCCCTTGTTCTAAATTTTTAATCTCCAAAATTCCTCATTTTGAAAATTTATCTTGGTTTAATTATAAACATATCTTGTATTGTGGATATCTGATTTGCATTCAACTCCTTCACATGACTATAAGTTCCATGAAGGCCCAGAACAATCTTTATTTTTCTGCTTTATTTTCCCCTGTGCCTAGTACAGTGTCATGGATGGATGGATGCATGATGGGCAGGTGAGTGGGTGGATGGATGGATGGATAGAATGAAAGATTAAAAAGAGAAGAAAGGAGAAAAGATGTTAGAAAAGTTTAATGTGGTATTGGTGAATTCTCTATAAAAAGCATCTTCATATAGCTTTCACAATATATGATTCAGCATAATAACCATAATAGTAACATACAGTCAGTGTCCACTTATAGAATCAAGTTTTTCAAAAAAGCAATCAATTTAGAATTGGTACAATGCAATGTGTGTGATAAGATTATTTTATTTATTTACTTATTTATTTGAGTTTTAGAAAGACAGATAGAAAGATACAGAACTTTCATCTGCTTGTTCACTCACCAAATGCCTGGATTGGCAGGGACTGGGTCAGGCTGAAACCAGGAACTGGGAACTGATTCCAGGTCTTCCGTCATGGAGGGAGTTGGCAGGGACTCAACTACTTGAGCCAACATCTGCTGCCTCCCAGGGTGCACGCTACCAGAAACTAGAATCAGGAACGGAGCCAGGATTCTGACAGGGCATATGGTTTTCTGAGTGGGCATCCTAATCAGTAGCCTAAACACCTAAGATTATTTTCATTAGAAATACCACTGAAAACTAGAAATCTAGATTATGTTTCTGGGTCTGTGATTTTTGGGCAAAAATCACTAAACTCCCCTGTTTTATTGCATCATCTATAAAAGAGAGGTATGGCCTTAGAGTCCTATGAATACTTGCTGGGATCCTATGAACTGATTATTATGTACCTTCTCTTGGAAACATCCAGGTCATTGGACCGGCACTGTGACATAGTAGGCTAAGCTTCCACCTGTGGTGCCAGCATCTCATATGGACGCTAGTTTGTGCTCTGCTTCTGATCTAGCTCTCTGCCTGTGGACTGGGAAAGCAGTGGAAGATGGCCCAAGTGCTTTAGGCCCCCACAGCCACATGGGAGACTTGGAAGAAGCTTCTGGCACCTGGCTTCAGACTGGCCCAGCTTCAGGCATTGCAGACATTTGGGGAGTGAACCAGCAGGTGGAAGATCTTTCTTTGTGTCTCATCCTCTCTGTGAGTCTACCTCTCAAATAAATAAATAAATAAATAAATAAATAAATTCTTTAAAAAATCCAGCTCCACGAAATTCATTTATTTTGTTAATAAGCATGCTTGTATGTGTGTGTGTGTGATTACTTTAAGAAATATATATAATTAAGCTTTTTAGATAGTCTATTTAGTAGAATGTTAAAGTTTGGGAACACTTATTCTAAATAGTCACAGTCTTGTCATGATTAACATCCTAGTGGCTAGGAAACTAACTGCCAGCTGTCCAATAAAGTCCTTATGTTTTGGCAGTAATGAGGACCATGAGTGAATTTTTATTTGAGAACTAGAAAGAAGAGTTAGTTCTGAAAGTACTTTGAGTAGGGTCGGATTTTGAGGGCAAAGCATCTTGGAAGACTGAAAGAGTGAGAGCAGCTGAGAATCTTTCTTATGTGGCAGCATTGGCCAACATGCTGAGGACAGATGCTGAGCCCCTAAAATGTTCCTCTGGTTGTCAGCCTGGGTCTCCAGTTGCAAGCTGTGTTGTCAGGTCCTGTCACTGTGCCTGTAAACTTCAACTTTCCATCTGAACTGAGTTCCCCCAATCCTCCCCACTGAGCCCAATCTTCTTCAACCTGACATTTAATCCCTCCACTCCCACTCCTTCCAGAAAGAGAAAGAAAGAGGGTGAGATGGGAGAAAAACATTAAAGAGATGAAATATAAAAGAAAAAGATGTTACTACACCAGTTTCTATCCATGGGGCAAAAAAGTTTAATTCATCCTGTTACTGGTTTCCCATCCCTTGATCAAATACTTTTTCCTTTACTGGATATATCTAATAGTTAAGCCTTTCTTCTCCAGGGACAAGAATCCTCTTGACTATATTCCCTCTCTTTAATAGTTCTCAACTCTGTGCATAGACTAGCCTGGTAAACTTCCACCAGCAACAGTAACATCAGTCATCAGTTAAGTGCCACTTGGTGTGCCCATACCCTATATTGGAGAGCCTGAGTTTGAGTGTCAGCTCTGTTTCCAATTCCAGCTTTCTACTAATGTATAAAGTGGGAAGCAGTAGGTGATGGCTCAAGTAGTTGGGTCCCTGCCACCCACAGGAGAGACCTAGATTGACTTCCAGGCCCCTGAATTTGTCCTCGCCCAGCACTGGCTGTTGTGGGCATTTGTTGAGTTATCCAGTGGTTAGGAGATCTCTCTCTCTCTCTCTCTCTCTCTCTCTCTCGTGCGCATTTCTTTCAAGTTAAATAAATTTTCAAACAGAAAGAAACATTGCCATCTAGTCCAATAAATCTATGGTAGGAGGAGGAGCACAGAATCAGTCTTTAGAAGCATCCTAGAGTCAAAACTGTATTTAGAGGGTCTCTTGAATATTTTATTATAATCAGATTGCATAGAAGCCTAGCAGAATAGAAAGAAGTCAAAGGTGTAGGTGGAAATGGTATTGGAAGGACAGAATAAATGAAAGAGAGAAAAAGGAAGGTCTTCTTTTGATTCCTACAAAGATTCAGGAATGCAAAGGGATGCAGCTTGAGTTAGGATCAGGGTATCACCTTTTATAAGTCAAACAGGTATCATTAGGACTAGTGCCTGGCTCTTCTGAACCCTAGTTCATTGTTTTTGAATCTGGAGTACTCAGAAGGGTAAACAAAACTTGAATCAGATTCCAGGTCAAGCAGAGAAGAATCGGAAGCAGATGGTTCTAAACTGGGAGATTGGCTTTGGAAATCCAGAATTCTGGTCCCTCCCATTGGTGCTGGGGTCACAGACAGACCACTTTGGATTTCTGGGGCAGGGTTCTGAACAAACAAGGCCATGAAGGTTCCAGGTATGAGCAGTCACATTGCCTAAGGTTCAAGGCAGCAGCAGGCAGTGCCCTCCTGCAAGTCTCAACTCACCAAGGAACTTCCTGCTGCCTGTACTAGTCTGAAACAAACCTGCCAAGTCCCCCATGAGATCCCTACATGGACTAAGGTATCTCTAAGAACATAAATTGGAACATGGAGCAAACTGACAGTCTGGAAAAACATTATCTGCTAGTAAGTTAATGGAATATTAGAATGTGCACTAGCAAGCATGCCTTTACTTAATTCTGCAGCTTAAAGGTAAAATATGATGAATGAGTTAAGGTTTGAAGACCTTCTTCCTCAAACAGAATTGAAAATCTATAAACACAAAACCCAAATGCTTTTGATTTAAACAAAACTACTAGCGTGACTTTCCATTGGCAGGTGGTGTATGCTGATGGCTTTCCACTAAAAGTGTTCAGTCTGTTGACCCACTTCCATGATCTTCTCCTGTCCCCTTGTGGTCAATGGGTGACATTTACCCCATGGCACAAAACAGAGCAAGTGGGGATGACAGCTGTGCTCTCCTCTCATCTGGAAAATGCTCAATTTAGACAGCGCCGTGACCAAGAGACCCCTATTATTTGATGCACTCACAATTAGCCTCCTCTAGTCTGCAAAGACACAGAATCTACAAATGACCTTTAATCATCCAAGAAAGGAAATTTGAGGAAATGGCACCCCCTGCTGGTACATTTTATCATCATCAAAATCTAATTAATCTCCCAGAGCCAAAGGAAGAGAGACATAGTGCAGAGGAGACACACATGCACAAGAGTGATGCTGCCAGCACAACTTCTGACAGCTCTAGATCTTCACCTTGCTGAAGTGGTACTGCGGCCTGATACAGTGTTTTCTTTTAGGCTGTCACCCCCTCCTTTCTTTGCTGTAACCTAAGTACCACCAAGAATGAAACTAGGTACTGCCTTTAGATCCCTGTGTACTCCTGAAGATATTCTTTCATTTTTGGAGGGAAAGACAAACACCACAGCTTCTTATCCTTAGTTTGTAGATCTCCCACTTAGAGAGAGATAAGGGGAGAGAGAGAGAGAAGGAGAGAGAGAGAAGGAGAGAGAGGAGGAGGAGGAGGAGAAGGGAGGGAGGGAGGGAGGGGAAGAGGAGGGGGAAGGAAGGAGGTGGCGGGGTGGGGAGGAAAGACCCTCCTCCATTACTGGGGGAAATTTGCAGTCTAAATGATAGAACAAAGATTTCCTTCTTCAACCAGGGAGAATCCCAATACAAGCATACTTTTTGTTCAGCTCTTGACATCTCCAGCACCACATCGGGTCTTTGTCTTCTATATGCTTGAGAAGCTTCACCTAGGTTTGCCTCATGGGAACTGCAAACTTCCTCCTCTGGGTTCCCTTCTGCTAGGATAAGTGCTTTGTGGTGCCTCGGGCTGTTGGCTGTCAGGGCAGCTGAAGGATCCCACTGGGGACATCCTTCCTGTCCTATCCTCTGTGAGCCTGCACCTGTTGCGCCCACACTTTTCCTCTCTGCTATTCACTCCCATCAGTTTTACAACACACACAGTGCTCTCACTCCCTTTTCTTAGATAATATAAAAGTCTGTAACATAAACAACATCCCAAAAGAATAAAAGTGTTCCGTCTTCTTCCTAGATAAGCAGACTTCCTTAAAGGACATGAATGGTGTAAAATTCAAATGAAAACTGTTTGGGCGTAGATTCTTTCACACACAAACTAGTTCACTTACTTGAAGTCGATTGCAACCTTTATGTGGAGGTCTGGATAGCTCAGGATCTCCTCCAGGGTAGCTGAAGCATTTTTCACTGCTTTTGGGCAGTCACTGTTATAAGCAGCCAGAGAAGTTTGAACTACTTCAAGGAACTCTACAAGTATGAAAAATAACAGCAGTAATGGTAAGACTGTGAATTAGTATGATTTAATTGCATTCTTTAATAGAATTTAATTCTTCTCAGTTTGTAATATCTTCTCCTTTATAGAAGGGTACTTCAAAAAATTCACAGAGATGGAGTGAGCGGCACAGAAGATTATGTGATAGTTTGCGATACCCACATCCCTCATCAGAGTGCCTGAGATTGTGACCCTCCTTCACTTCCTATTCAGCAGATTATGGCTCAAGAATTTTGGGTTCCTGCCATCTACATAGAAGAAACCTTTGGAGTTTCTGGCTCCTGACTTTGGCCTTGAGCAGGCTCGGCTATTGCAGGCATTTATGGAATGAATGGGAGATGAAAGATCCCCCCCACCCCAATTTCTCACTCTCTCCTACTCTCTTTCCATCTCTCTATCCCCTTCCTTCTGTGTCACTCTAACTTTAAATAAATAAATAAGTAAATAAATAGGAGTCGGCGCTGTGGTGTAGCAGGTCCCATATGGGCACCGGTTCAGGCCCTGGCTGCTTCTCTTCCGACCCAGCTCTCTGCTCATAGCCTGGGAAAACAGTAGAATATGGCCTAAGCGTTCATGCCCCTGCACCCACGAGGGAGACCCGGAAGAAGCTTGTGGCTCCTGGCTTCAGATCGGCTCAGCTCCAGCCATTGTGGCCATTTAGGGAATGAATGAGCGAAAGAAAGATCTTTCTTCTGTCTCTTCCTCCTTCTGTCTATAACTCTACCTCTCAAATAAATACATTTTAAAAAACTTTAAATAGATAAAATACTTTTTAAAAAAACTTCATGGAAAAATCAACTTAAAAATAGGTTTATAGGGCCCAGCACTGTGGCGCAGTGGGTTAAAGCCCTGGCCTGCAGTGCTGGCATCCCATGTGGGCGCCAGTTTGAGTCCCTGCTGCTCCACTTCCGATCCAGCTCTCTGCTATGGCCTGGGAAAGCAGTAGAAGATGGCCCAAGTCCTTGGGCCTCTGTACCCACAGGAAACTCCTGGCTCCTGGCTTCAGGGGCCATCTGGCAAGTGAACCAGTGGAATAGAAGACTCTGTCTCTCTGTCTCTACCTTTCTCTGTAACTCTGTCTTTCAAATAAATAAAAATAATTCTTAAAAAAATAGATTTATAAATTGAGCCTAGAAATTAAGACACCAGTGTCCCATATCAGAATACATAGGCTTGACCCCCAGCTCCAGCTTCCAATTCTAGCTCTCTGCTAATGCAGACACTGAATGGCAACAGTGACAGCTCAAGTAATTGGGTTCCTACCACCTGTGTGTTCTCAGATCCCATCTTCAAGCCCAACCTGGTCCTGGCCCTTGTAGGTATTTGGGGGGTTGAACCAGCTGATGGAACTCTCTCTCTCTCTCTCTCTCTCTCTCTCAAATAAATAAATAAATTTTAAAATAAGATCATTTTGTCCAAAAAAGTTTTGAAATCCCTGCACAGGTTTTTTTTTCATAATATTCATTTTTCACAACTTTTGAAGATCCCTCATATGATGGATTTCAAAAAATGATTTTAGCAGAATTTTTGAAGATTTATTTACTCATTTATTTGAAAGGCAGAGTGACAGAGAGACACAGATCTTCTATCTGCTGGTTCACTTTCCAGATGGCCACAACAACCAGGGCTGGGTCAGACTGAAGGCAGGAGCCAGGTGTTTCATCCTGGTCTCCCATGTGGGTGGTAATGGCCCAATACTTGAACTAGCTTATGGATGGATACTTATTCATCTCAAAGAAATCCAAAGATTAAAGCAGATTTTATCCAAACTGTATGTCTGGGTTTTTATGGTTGCTTTTTCAATTTTGTTATTGCTTTGCAAGGAAAAGTCAGTTGAGAAAAAGTTTGATACCTTGTTCATTTGTGCCAGGAGCCTAGTTGCAGGCCCAAATTGCCAATCAACAGTGTTCACCTACATAAGAAAATCCTAGGGATGTGAATTATAGATAATTTTCAACTCAGACGGTAGGAAGGTGAATTAAAAGGCAACTTTGAAATAGGAAATGTTGCCCTTAAAAATAAGAGCTTTTCCTGTACTTCTTTGGAAATAGATAAATCAAAGACTCTTTTTGCTATCAAATCAACAGCTGAGACATAACCTACTTCACCCAGTAAGAAGTTATCACTAATCAATAATGTCTGCAAATACAGATAATCACCACCAGCCACAATATCTTTGGATTCTCTATGGAGTTGTTTCATGTGGAAGGTGGGTATAGACCCTTATGTGTTATTCAATGATCCATCTGTCCAGGTCATTCACTCACTTGTATTGTGAATACACTCACCGTAAAAGTCAGCTTTTGCTTTGAGTGGCGCACTGCTGGCCAGAGCTGCTACAAATAGGTCAGGGTATTTTGTCCTTAGCCAAGCTGCCAGGGATCCTCCATAAGAACCACCAACCAGGATCCACTTATTGTTGAAGAGGCCCAGTTTCTCCACGATCCCCCTTCGGAAGTTGGCAACATCTTCCAGGGCCTGCCTGCTGCTGAGGTACCGGAGGTTGGTGGTGTTCAGATTCCTACCACAGAAACATGAATAGTCTGTTCATGAAAACAATTACAGCAGAACACTTTTATAAAATAAAAATGTGTATTTTCAAAGCATGTTTATACCAGGCCCAACTTGAAAATGTAATGAAGTGATCTGGACAACAGTGACACAAGATGCGGGAACAGCACTAATCACATTTTTCACAGTCTCATTCCTATTTTGGTGTTTCCTCTTGTCACCCTGTGAAGGAGTTTCAAGTGCCTGTCTGCATCCATTTGATCAGTTTTTCTAACACACTGAATAGAACCATGACCATCAAATTATCACTGTGACTTTCTGAAGGAATGTCAGGGATTTAACTCTATCCAAGGAATTAAGATAACCCATGGTTAACTGGCTTGATGCTCATATTTTTTAATCTTCCTGATTTGCCTGCTACATCAGACAGAGCAATATTTGGGTCTAAATCATACCACATCCAAATAATGCAATATGTAAAGGATCTTCAAAAAGATTCACTGGGGCACCAGCACTGTTGCATAGTGGGTAAAAGCTGCTGCCTGCAATAGCAACATCCCATATGGGTGCCAGTTCATATCCTAGATGCTCTACTTCCTATCCAGCTCCCTGCTAATGCACCTGGGAAAGCAGAGGAAGATGGCCCAAGAGCTTGGGTACTGCTACCCACATGGGAGACCCAGAAGAATCTCTGGGCTCCCAGCTTGAGCCCAATATCACCCTAACCATTGAGGCCATTTAGGGAGTGAACCAGTGGATAGAAGACCTTTCTCTCTCTCTCTCTCTCTCTCTCACTCGTTCTCATTCTTGATCTTGATCTTGCTCTCTTCCCCTCTCTCTCTGTAACTCTGCCTTTCAAATAATATAAGTAAATCTTAAAAAGTGAATTCACTGGGGAGAATACAAGATGGTGGAATACACAGGGAGCTTACTGCTCTAGTCTAGGGGAAGAAAGTTTAAAAAAAAATGGAGAGTGTGAAATCTCAGGGAAGAGTTAGGCTGTGAGTGAGATATCAGAGGAAAGAACGGGCCATCAAAGAAGGAGGTGTCTTTCTCTGAAGGGAGGAGAGAACTTCCACTTTGACTATGGCCTTGTCTAAATAAGATCGGAGTTGGCGAACTCAAGAGGCTTCCATAGCCTTGGCAACTCATGACAAGAGCCTTGGGTGATTACTGACGTCATAAATAAGAGTGTCAATTGTTAAATCAACAACAGGAGTCACTGTGCACTTACTCCCCATGCAGGATCTCTGTCCTTAATGTGTTGTACTATGTGAATTAACAGTATAACTAGTACTCAAATAGTACTTTATTAGTTGTGTTTCTGTGTGGGTGCAAACTGTTGAAATCTTTACTTAGTATATACTAAATTGATCTTCTGTATATAAAGATAATTGAAAATGAATTTTGATGAAGAATAGGATGGGAGAGGGAGTGGGAGATGGGAGGGTTGTGGGTGGCAGGAAGGTTATGGGGGAGAAAAGCCGCTATAATCCAGAAGTTGTATTTTGAAAATTTATATTTATTAAATAAAAGTTAAAAAAGAAAAGAAAAAATAAATAAAAGAATTATATGTAAATGAAAAAAAAGGTCTTCTTCCTCCCACTGGTTCACTCCCCAAATGGCCACAATGACCACAGCTGTGCTGATCAAAGCCAGGAGCCAAGAACTTCTTCCCAGTCTCCCATGTAGGTGCAGGGGCCCAAGGCCTTGGGCTATCTTCTACAGTTTCCCAGGCCATAGCAGAGAGCTGGATTGGAAAATAGCACCCAGGACTTGAACTGGTATCCAAATGGGATGCCAGCACTGCAGACAGAGGATTAACCTACTGCACCAAAGTGCCAGCCCCAATCTACCAGACTTTTAAAGAAGAAATAATTCCAATTCTTCTTAAGCTATTCAAAAAAAAAATTAAAAGGAAGGGTATTCTTCTAAACTCTTCCTATGAGGCCAGCATTGCCTTAATTCCAAAACCAGAAAAAGGTACAACAGAGAAAGAGAATTATAGACCAACTTCCCTGATGAACATAGATGCAAAAAGTCTCACCAAAATACAAGCTAATAGAATCCAACATCACATCAGAAAGATCAATTACTAGACCAAGTGGGATTTATCTCTGGTATGGTTCAACATTTGCAAATCAATCAATGTGGTACATCACATTAACAAACTGAAGAACAAAAACCATATGATTATTTCAAAAGATGCAAAGAAAGCATTTGATAAAATCCAATATCTTTTCATGATGAAAATCTTAAGCAAATTAGTTATGGAAGAAACATTTCTCAATGCAATCAAGGCAATTTATTACAAACCCACAACCAGCATCCTATTGAATGGGAAAAAATTGGAAACATTCCCACTGAGATCCAGAACCAAACAAGGATGCCCACTCTCATCATTGTTATTCAGTATAGTCCTGGAACTTCTTTTAACCAGAGCCATTAGCCAAGAAAAAGAAATTAGAGGGATATAAATTGGGAAGGGGGAAGTCAAACTACCCCTATTTTCAGAAGACAGACTCCACTGAGAGACTGTTGGAACTCATAAAAGAGTTGGTAAAGTGACGGGATATAATATCAACACACAAAAATCAATAGCCTTTTATACACAGACAATTCCATGGCTGAGAAAGAACTTCTAACATCAATCCCATTCACGATAGCTGCAAAAAAAAATTAAATACCTTGGCATAAATTCAACCAAGGACGCTAGTATCTCTACAATAAACATTATAAAGAAAGAAATAGAAGACATCAAAAAGTGGAAAAATATCTTCCATGTTCATGGATTGGAAGAACCAATATTTTCAAAATGTCCATACTACTGAAAACAATTTACAGATTCAATGTGAAACCAATCAAAATACCAAAGACATTCTTCTCAGATCTAGAAAAAATGATGCTGAAATTCACATGGAAATACAGGAAACCCTGAGTGGCTAAAGTAATCTTATATTCAATATATACAAATATACATATACATTAATATGTAGAAAACCTAAAGTGGTGATTCTTAGGACTTTTCCTAAATTCTGTGATGGCTATCTTTTGCCCAAGAAAATTGAAACAAATAATATTCCACAGAATTGAACAACTTCTGCCCAACATGGAACAAGATTAATTTCAATTACTCAACACCTTGTCCTGATTATTGTTCAACTTTGCAGCACCCTAAAACTAAAACTATTTCCTAATCTTCATACACTTATTTCTGATTCCATATGATCTCCTTGTTCTACTTCAGAAAAACCAAAAGGTTCATATATTTTTCTTAGACTCTAGCTGCCATTTTGAATCTAGTAAGTGACTGAATCTGTCACCCTTTACCTGATGCTGCTGACAAATCTGGTGAGCTATTCTGGCTGCAATAGCCAGTTTGTTCTCTTCAGAGACATGTAAACCTACTTGTAGGAACTGTATAATTCCACTGAAGAATTTCTCTAATTCAAGAGACACAAAATTGATACCATCATATGAAATGTTACTACACTCCCAATACAATCTATGTTCCACTAGGATGTTAGTTCTTATACCTGGCTACCACACACTAATGTAACCTGTGTATTTGTTGCTATTATTAGAGATTTCTGAATATTTAAAGCTATTAATCCTCCAGGAAATTATATTTCCTTAAAAATAATACCAGAAACTTCCAAAATGCAGCAAGCACAGGTTATTTGAAAAAACTTCCAGGAGGGATAACAAATTTATTCTTCATACATACTCTATTACTCCAGTTCAGTAGGGACAATACAATTTGGAAAAGTGGTTGATAACTGTATCTTATCATAGCAGACATGTAAGTAATGTCACTTCTGCCCTGAAAGTCCAACAAACTAATCTAAATCAATTAGCTGTAATTATCATGGACAAATGTACAGCTCTGGATCTCTCTGCCAACCCTTGGGAGGTTGGACTATAGCAAATGCTACTTATTACACTTTAGTAAACACTAAGGGACAAATAGAAGAGTCAGTAACAAAAAAAAGCCACTGGGTTCTCTAAAACAGGACCTATTGAATTCTAGGACATGTTTTCATTGTCTTGGTTTCACAATCTAAGCCCTTGGTTACGAGATCTACAAGGATTTACAGTATTTTGTCTCTAAATATTGGCTACATTACATTTGGGCAATATATTCTTGGCAGTCTTAAATGTTACTGTACAACCTTGTCACTTCAGATAGTTCAACAACTCATCCTACAGCAAAAGGAAAGATTAATCCTGGGTCACTAGATTTTGCTCCGTGGTCACTCCTCTAATGTTAAACAACAAAACCCAGCAAAGGCAAAAATCTGGATATCATAGATTGGCACCCTGTGGTGTAACTTCATGGGTCCTTGGACAAAGTAGAAACTGAGGAAAAATTGTTTAAAACAAGCTCTGACATTTGGATGCTAGCCTGAAACTCATAGCTCCTATCTCCTAGGTAAATAATCTCTTAAATATTGTCACAGACAAGGTTACACTGAGCTCCAATAAAAGATCAGACAAGGCCACTGCATAATTTTGTTTAGGCACAGATAAAAACAAGGCCACCACGTTATCTACAAAGTACCAAACAATCCCTTTTGGGGCCAAAACAACGGATTGCTATTTCTCCCTGCCTATATGTAAGATTTATCGAGCTACTCAATCACCTCCCACTTTCTGACAGCTTCCAATCGAAGCAAATTCCCACTTCCTTAGACTCTCCCCCAAATTAGCTATTCGAACCCTAGCTATTTAAATCCCAAAACTATGGTAGGTTCTTCTTTTCTTTTTTTCTTTATTTTTACAATTTATTTTAACATTTTGCTGCATTAACTTCAAATGTAGACATTAATACATACACATATACACTGATTTTTTTTCTTGAAGATGGAGATATTAATATCACAGAGAAATCCATGATAATCATAATGTGAAGAAAGAAAGATATATTTTCATTTACATGATATGATTCTGCTGAGAAATATTTATAACTAAAAATCAAATTATATGACATTGACACAATTTTTATACTCTCTATTAATTTCCACAAATAGGAAAAAAATGTGATAATTGTCTTTCTGGGTCTGGCTTATTTCACTTAGCATAATGACCTCCAATTGTATCATTTTGTTGCAAATGTCAGTATTTCATTCTTTTTTAAAGCTGAGTAGCATTCTATAATATATACATATATATATATATCACATTTTCTTTATCCAATCATCACCTGAAGGACATCTGAGTTGATTGCACATCTTTTCTATTGTGATCAGAGCTGCTATAAACATGGGAGTGCAGGTGTCTCTTTCATATGCTGATTTCCTTTGGATATATTCCCAGGAGTGAGATAGTTGGGTCATATGGGAGATCTATTCATAGTTTTCTGAGGAATATCCATACTACTCTCCATAATGGTTGTGCCAATTTCCATTCCCACCAACAGTGTATTAAGGTACTTCTTTCCCCACAACCTCACTAGCACTTGTTATTTTTCTGATTTTTGGAAAATAGTCATTCTAACTGAAGTGAGGAGACACCACATTGTGATGTGTTATTTGCATTTCCCTGAGGCTAGTAATCCTGAGCATTTTTTCATGTGTCTGTGTAGGTTCTTCTCAACACCTTCTGTCCAGGATGTCCCCAATTCCCCTATTGTATAAATTCTCTTGCTGTAATGCATAATAAATCTAATTATCTTAACTATCTGTGTGCAAGTATTCCTAGTAGCCTTTTGCTGAAATCCATTCATATACATGACACTTAATTTATTTTTCCAAATTGTTTTTAAAAAAAAAAACATTTCATTTCACAAACAACATAACTGAGGGAACCCTATCAAAATTTAAGACATAGCCAAATAAATTAGAGTCTTTAATAGTTTAGTGGTGCAGTGGTATACTAGTCAACTTCTCATTACTAATCTAAAATGCCTGAGAGGAGCTCCTTAGGAAAGAAGGTTTATTTCAGCTTGTAGCTTTAGGTGTTCACAGTTTAAGGTCAGGAAGCCCCATTAGTCCCATGACTGATAGATGAACATGTGTGTAGGGGGAGGATCACATGGGGAGTCAGGGAGGTGGGAGACATGGAGCACACTTTTCATCTACTCTGTGTGCATTCTCCTTCTAAAGTCAATGACTTGGAGGCCCACTCTAGCAACCTCATCCAGTCCAATCATGGACACCATAATTGGATCAAGTCCTCATCCTTAATTCATCACCATTAATCCATTAACCATTAGCGTTAAGATTTTGGGGTTTAAACATCTTCATGAGTTTGGGAAGCCAAGTCCTGTGCAAAGCATAACAGAAAATGAGGAGGTGGAACAAACATGAAGGTACAATGTTCATGGCTAAGTCTCTGCATGAAACAAATTTACAGACATATAATTCCACAGCCAGCAATAAGGAATTTCATCTTTTATGGATTCCTTTCAAAAATACTAAAGGGAAGTACATAACCTAAATAAGAACTTCTCCAAAGGCTCTTCTTCCATTCTCCAGTTCTTATATCCCTGCTTTGAAATCTTGCATAAAGTATATCCTAAACTCTCTCCTATAGCCCAAACATATAGGCCTCTTTTCATTCTTCCCCTACTCATATAAATCAATTTAGCATCTTTCTCTGCAAGAAGTAAATCTTCCACATTGGTATAAAGGGTGCTAGCAAATGAAGAATTCCCATTAGTAGTTGAGGATAAAAGGGATACTACAACATTTAGGGGTTAATGATATTTTTCCTCCTTCCTAGGCAAATCATCAAAGGATAAAAATTTCAGCAGGTTAAGTCTGACGAGTATTTCCAGCCTCGCAAAGACAATTTGTATGGCAAACTACTTTAATCTCTCTCAACATGAGTTATCACCTATTTAAAAATTATTTTATTCCCTTAGAGAGATTAACAAAGAAACCCCAAATTTAAAACTATTTATGGGATATCAAATATTGTTAACACCCACATGCAAATGCAAGTTTCTCATAAAGAAATACAGAAGTGATAGAACTGCTGGAATGTCACCTCATCATCCAAAGTCATGTGACTCAGAATCCAAAATCACATTTGTGGAGTCACAGCAGGAAAGAAGGTGGTGGAACTTTGAGTAATTATTGGTCTGTCATGATAAATGGTACCCAGAATTATGACTCATATAATAAAGGTATCACTTCACTGACACTAATGACACTCTCAGGGTTGCAAAAAGCAATCCTTGCTTCTTATTTAAATGAGAACAAAAGGCCTTGACATTACATTGGATTTTTCATAACCTTGAGAGAGGTACATTTTAAACTTTATTCTATTTGCTTGAATTTGTACAATGAGCAGTTTATAATTATAAATAAGTAAGCTGATGAAAAATAGAAATGTAGAGAGTAAAATTAAAATACTGAGGAAAAAATAGGCCTCATATTCTTGCTCTTCACTTTGACATGTTGGCCTGAAATTTAGTGGGATAGCTGGTCATCTTTGATAAGTTTTTTTTTATTTTATTTTATTTTTTTTGACAGGCAGAGTGGACAGTGATAGAGAGAGACAGAGAGAAAGGTCTTCCTTTGCCGTTGGTTCACCCTCCAATGGCCGCCGCGGCCGGCGGGCTGCGGCCGGCGCACTGCGCTGATCCGATGGCAGGAGCCAGGAGCCAGGTGCTTTTCCTGGTCTCCCATGGGGTGCAGGGCCCAAGCACCTGGGCCATCCTCCACTGCATTCCTGGGCCACAGCAGAGAGCTGGCCTGGAAGAGGGGCAACCGGGACAGAATCCGGCGCCCCGACCGGGACTAGAACCCGGTGTGCCGGCGCCACTAGGCGGAGGATTAGCCTAGTGAGCCGCAGCGCCGGCCTGATAAGTTTTTTTTTTAAACTAAATTGTCATCCCTGCTTCTATGGGGAGAGTATTTCATGATTTAAAATTCCACTGGAGTTGAAAAAATTAATAGGTATATTATTTTTGCTTAAATATGTTCAAAAAAACTAAATTATATTACCTGAGTTTATTTTATTCAAAATAAATATTATGAGTCTTTTTTTAATCAAGAAAGTTGTTCTATTCCAATCCTCTACACCCAGTTTTTCTTTCTTTAAAATTTTTATGTAATCATTTTATTTATATGAAAGCCTGCGAGACGGAGAAAGAGAGAGACAAAGAGAAAACTACCATCCACTCGTTCACTAGCCACAACTGCCCGGGCCAACTGAAGCCAGAAACCCAGAACTCACTCCAGGTCTCTTGTGTGAGTGGCAGGAACCCAATTTAAGTACCATCTGCTACCTCCCAGGGTATGCGTTAACAACAAACTCACACCAGCATGCAAATCGAAACACATCCATGCAGGATGCAGGCATCCTGAACAGCATTTTAACTGGGGTGTCAAATGCCTTCCCCTTTTTTTATGGTTTGAATTTTCAGGTATTCACTATTCTAAAAATGGACAATATTTAGATTTAAAATTAAAAAGAGAGAGGTAGAGAATAACACCAGCAACAAGAGGAATCCCACAAAGCAAGACTTTCCACTTACTCTGTTGGTCGGCTGAATCCATAAAATCTGTGCTCCAGAAGCAAGCAAAGGCCCCCCAGTCTCCGAGCAAAATTAACCCAGGTAATATTGGGTTTTAGCAAGTCTGGATTGGCAGCTACTTCTCCTTCAACCATTAGAAACACTGGGCCTCCAGGTGTAAAGAATTCATCGTTCTTCAAATACCTCTGTAGGAAGAAGAGCATTTGTTTGGGTCAGTAACTCACAAAGCCTGCAAATGATCTGTGATTTCTGATAACTGGCTATTTGTCAGAATGAATATGTAAGTGAAGTAGGCACAGTGCATACTGGTTACAAGTGTCTGAGTGTGGTGAGATAGAACAGACACACACACATTACACGAAGTGAGTTTATTACTTACAGATGAGCAGAGAGGTACAAGAGAAGCCCAGGACTCATTGTAAAACAGTTCTACAGGCTCAGGAAAGGGGTCAGGACAGTCTCACTTGTGAATGGTATTTTACCCACAGCCGAAGGATCCCACACGATTAAATACCCCCGAAGCCACGTGACACATTGAGCTAGAGTGCTGGAGGAGAGGGGAAAGAAGCTCAGAGTCTAGGCTATTCTGACCAGATCCTAGCCCATCGCAGAATTCTACAACCCAGTGAATTCCACAGTAAGCAAGGGGGAGAACTGTGTCGGCCCAAGGCCAGCAGAGAACTGTTCTGCAGATTATGGGTTCTGGGATCCCGTCTAAATCGAGGACATTATACAAGTGGTTGTGCTTTCACATTGGACAAATTTAGCTTTTGCTGCTTAATTTGAAGATTGTCCAACCTATACCACAGGCCAGAGAATAAGATAGTGACTGCCTGGCAAAGTAGGATGAATAATACTAGCTCACAAAGAGTTCCAGGTCCTGCTTCTGTATGTGGAAAAGGAGTCTTTTCAGATGGAGTTGGGTAAGGATCTTGAGACAGAGTGATTACCTTGGACTGCCTGAGCAGATTCCATTACATAACCACAAGTATCCTCGTAAGAGGGAGGTAAAGGGCAATGACTGAAGACCAGAAGAAGCCATGAGGTGAAGGTGATGGGAAGCAGAGTTAGGAGATGCTATACCACTGTCTTCGAAGGCAGAGGGAGGAACCATGCAGCACGGAATACAAGGAGTAGAGCTCAAGAAGCTGTGAAAAGCAAAGAAATGGACTCTTAACTAGATCCTCTAAAGGGAAGGCTGCCTTGAAGACACCTTAATTTCAACCCAATAAAGCTGACTTTAGAATTGACCTTCAGAATGGAGGAGAATAAATGTGTGCTATATTAAGCCACCAATTTTGTGGTATTACAGTGTTCAAAGGAAATTAATACTCCTAGTTTCAACAATTATCAATTAACCATTAATCAATCAATATCTCTCTCTCTCTCTCTCTCTCCTTTCCCAGCCCTCTGTGTTATTTTGAGGAAAATCATATGTATAATATTTTATCTATTGATACTACCTTTTATTTTCTGAAAATATGTTGACTTTAAGAACACAGCTATCATAATTTTTAAAGAAATATTTATTCGGTTTTATTTGAAAAGGAGAGAGAAAGAAATCTTCCATCTACTGGTTCACTCCTCAAATGGCCACAATAGCCAGGTTTGGTCTAGGCTGATGTGAAGACCTAGGAGCTCCAATCAGGTCTCACACATGGATAGCAGGGGCCTAAATACTTGGATCATCTGCTGCTGCTTTCCCAGGCACATGCGTATGGAGCTGGCTTGGAAGCAGAGCAGCCAGGACTCAAATCAGTCCTCCAATATGGGATGCTGGCATTTCAAGTGATGGGTTAAGTCGCTGTGCCACAGCATCAATCCCAAACATAGCTATACTATTTTAACACAAATAATTAACAAGAATCTATTAAGTTCAAACATCCACACAGATCTTAAATTTCCCAAATGGTCCCATTATTGCTCTTTGTACTTGAAACATCTTGCTAGTTTTTCTATATTAGTATCCAAGCAAGTTCTGCACATTGAATTTAGCTTAATCTGTAGTCCTTGTCGTGTTGTCTAATATGGTAGCCACCAGCTATATGTAGCTACTTAAATAAATTAATATACGTTAAACAAAATTGAAAATTCAGCTATTCAGTTTCCTAATCTCATTATCTAGATTTCAAATTGCAGGGTAATTTTGTTCTGTTTTGTATTGTTTTGTTTTTTAATGTTCCAAGCAAATGATCTTTGGTCAGTAGGAGACCCTTCAATTTGGCTTCCAAATCCTCTTGACCCATCCCTAACAATCTTTGATAGTTTCCTTGCTCTTTGGTCTGCTCCATTTAGTCTAATCCAAACCTGCACTGAGCCACACCTCTACAGAGCCCTGCCTACTGGTGGTGAGAAAAGTCACTTAAAAATTTCAATCTAGGAAGCTGATACTAGGTAGGGCAAAGTTTCTGTCTTAAAATCATAGAAGAAAATGCATCATAAACTCATAGTTATCTTTCCATTTCATGTTTAGAATTCAGGGTTCCTTTTTTACTCATATTTGTAATTATTTTCTTTTATTTTGAAATTTTTGGTTCCAAAAATTTGTTAATATTTATTTTTTCTATAGTAATAAATGTATTATGCACATGCATTAAAATAAAAACATGAATGTTAAGAATGATGCTATGATCATTGAAAATATTTCTTTATAGTTGTGTGCACATACACATCTTTAGGGTTAATCCCAGAAGAGATAATAAAGTCAAAGTACTGTGTTCCCAAATCATTTGAAATAATTCTGTCTGCTTAAGTCACAGATTTCATAGACAATTAACTTTATTTGTTGCATTTTATTTTCATTTGCTTTATAACTATGCAAAAGCATTACATTGGTCTAAAGCTCAATCTGCAAAACAAATTATGCTTAAAGAAGTCTGGTACAATTTCTGATTCCTAAATCAATTACCTCCCTCCCATGATGTATAACCATTTAATTAAATTTTATTTATCCTTTTATTACTCTTTATACAAATAAGTAAATATAAATATTTCATTTTTCTGTCTTTTCACAAAGCATCATTCTGCACCTCACTATTCACACGATAGGAGGTCTTCAAATATTTATGGGAAACATGTGTTATGAAAAATACTCCTCATGGGTTGCAAATTTGACACCAAAATAAACTTACCTATTAATTCCATTTTTCTATGAACTTTTTGGAAGCACATTCATGTATCTCAGTGATCACTAACAGCAGTATATAAAGATATAGGGATGTTCCTAACTCCTTTTAAAATTTTTAATTTATTTGAAAGGCAGAGGGAGAGACAGGGAGGGAGGGAGGGAGAGAGGGAGAGAGTGAGAGAGAGAGTCTTCCATCTGCTGATTCACTCCCAAACTGCTTGTAACAGCCAGGGCTGGATGAAGCACACCAGAAGCCAGGAGGAATTCAATCCAAGTCTCTCACATGAGTGGCAGGGATGCAGGTATGTGGGCCATTGTTGCCACCTCCCAGGGTGAACATTAGTGGGAAGCAGCACTGGGCACTCTGGCACAGAATGGGGATGTCTGAAACAGGGTCTTAACCACTGAGCAAAACATCCACTCTCCTTCATGCCATTTCTACAAACTCGTGGTGTTTTCTTGTGTGTGTGTATCATAATTAATTCAACCAGTATTCTCTTGATCACTGGCTCATTTTCCATATTATCCTATTCTCAACAGTAATATGGGAAATACCTTGTATGTGTAATGTTTTCATATTTTGCCACTGCATCCTGAACATAGATTTTTGAAAGTGGATATTTTTGGTAAATATTGCTAAAATGGAGTGATACCACTGTTTCTCTTTTTTATCTTTTACCTATTTCTATAAGAGACCCTTCTTACCTACAGTTGGTGTTATTAAACTAGAGAAATAATACTGCAAAACAGTTAATAATTATGTCTGAAATCTGTTCCCAAGAATTCAAAAAACAATGACAAAACATTTATAAAGGGTTCAGATCACTAATAAAAATGTTTAAAAAGAATGAAAAATGGCACAGAGATGAAAACCAAGGTATTTATATTCAGAAGAGTTACAGGAGGAAAAATAAACAGCATAGAAACAAAGGTTATTCAAAACAGGTATAATCAGAGAGCAATTAGCAAACTATAAGCAGAAAGATGTTTAAAAGAATTATAGCAGGTCAGGCAATTGTGGCTCAAGGGTTAAGCCACTGCCTGCAATGCTGGCATTCCATATGAGCACCCTATGAGTCCTGGCAGTTCTGCTTCCAATCTAGCTCCCTGCTAATATGTCTGGGAAAGTAGCAGAAGATGGCTGAGTACTTGGGCCCCTGCCACCCATATGGGAGACCTGAGTGAAGCTCCTGGCTCCTGGCTTCAACCTGGCCCAGTCATGGCTATCATGGCCATTTGGGGAGTGAACAAGTAGATGGACAGGTCTCTTTCTTCATCTTTCAGTCTGTCTCTCCCTCTCTCTGTAACTGCCTTTCAAATAAATAAATAAATAAATATTTTTTAAAAACGAAATTATAAAGAATTTACAACTATAGAAAACAAAGAACGTTCAATATCTGCATAATGTGTAAATTTGAAGAATAAATGAATATACAGAACATAAAAATATATAATTCAGAAAGTAATATTTTAAACAAATGGAAGACTTTAATCTACATATTGAAAAGACAGCATGTCTCAGGAAAATTCACATAAACCTACCACCCTAAGCAGTGTCTCAGGACATCTTAAATATTTTTGAGGACCAGTGCTATAGCATAGTAAGCTAAGCCTCCACCTGCGGCACTGCCATCGCATGTGTGTGCTGGTTCATGTCTGGGCTGCTCTTCTTCGGATCCAACTCTCTGCCTATAGCCTGGGAAAGCAGTGGAAGATCGCTCAAGTGTTTGTGCCCCTGCACCTGCATGGAAGGCCCAGAAGAAGCTTCTGGTTCCTGGCTTCAGATCAGCCCACCTCCAGCCATTGTGGCCATTTGGGGAGTGAACCAGCGGATGGAAGATTTTCTGTCTGTCTGTCTCTCCCTCTGTCTGTAGCTCTACCTCTCAAATAAATAAACAAGAAGGAAGGAAGGAGGGAGGGAGGGAGGGAGGGAGGGAGGGAGGGACGGATGCTTCAGGCATTGCTGTGAAAAGTCCTCTATTTTTCTGAACTTGACATCCTAAGTGGCAACATGAAAAACTAGATGAGAGTTCAGCAGTGCCTGGGAACTCAGAGAAGAAAGTTGACACCCAGAATTACCTGGGCAAATACTCTTGAAACATAATTCTTACAAGTCCTTTTAAACAAAGTGAGATTAATCTATGTATAAAACTAAGCCTGAACAAATCTCTAGAGGTTATCAATTAGCATATTAAATATAATGTAAATTACATCATTAACTAGAATAGAGAAGAAGGGAAGGAGAAAAAGTGGAAAGCCATAGTATGAATAGAAAGGCAATTATATATATATATAAAGACTCAGGGTTTCATTTTTCATAAAACCATAAATGTAAACACTAATAATAATAATACTATCGGAACCGGGGCTGTGGTGCAGCGGGGTTAACACCCTGGCCTGAAGCACCGGAATTCCTTATGGGCGCCGGTTCTAGTCCCAGCTTCTCTTCTTCTGATTCAGCTCTCTGCTATGGCATGGGATAGCAGTAGAAGATGGCCCAGGTCCTTGGGCCCCTGCACCCAAGTGGGAGACCTGGAAGGAGCTCCTGGCTCCTGGCTTTGGATTGGTGCAGCTCCAGCCGTTGTGGCTGTCTGGGGAGTGAACCAGCAGATGGAAGACCTCTCTGTCTGTACCTCTTTCTGTAACTCTGTCTTTCAAATAAATAAAATAAATCTTTAAAAATAATAATAATAATACCAATCAAAATCAGATTTATGAAAATATATTGTTTTATAGGTATAATGTTATAATCATGTAAATATTTCATATCATTATAAAAGAAAATTAACTTTACAAAACCAATGCTTAAAAACATTTTTCAACATGGACACTAATGACGTCTGATTAGCGACAAAACCACACAGAGAGAAAAAAATTTGTGTGACTATAAAGCTAGTAATTTGTACATTTTTAGTGAAATCAGCCCTGCAGAAAAAGAGAACTATAAAGGAAGCTTTTGAACTTTTTTAGTAATTATATTGCTGGTAGTAGTGTTGTATTATGCTGAGGCAGCTGTGAAAGGCACAGTGAAGCAAATAAGTGATTACGTAATATGCTAAAACTGTCATTCTCAGTGTCCTTTTAAGATCTGGAAAATAAAGAGAATGAATCAAAAAGTTACCTTGACTTTCCTCTACAAATTTTGCCATCATGTAACTGATGATAGGTGAAAGCAAGTCTCTTTTTAAAAGAAATATTTCAGTATTTAAATAAGTGAAGAAAACTTCAAAATTTGAATATCTTTGTGCTGCCTCTGATATGTTAATAGACCTGCCATCTCTTAAAATAATTTGTGTGTTTGTGGAAGCTGAAGCATCCAAGAAGTGTTCTTGCCTCTACCACCCCCCAAAAAGCCTGAATGTGATCCGTCTTCTAAAGCCAACACCCAATCTCTAGAAATACAGACACCAAGCAGGCTAAACTTCAAGATTCAATCAGTAAAACTCAGGCTATGGAAAACGCCATAGGATAAATGACCGGTGTCTTCAGAGAGTAAATTACAGGGAAGAAAGAGAGGGAGAGACATGAAGGGGAAGCTTGGGGTCTAAGGATTAGAAGCAATTTAAAGCACATAACAACCTATCAGCATACACAGACCTTATTTAATCCTGATCTAAATAAAATGTTATTTATGATACAATTGGAAATTTTAACACTGAGTAAATACAGTGATCCCTTGGTAGCTATAGGGTTTGGGTTCCAAGACCCATTTTGCATACCAAAATCCAAAGATACTCAAGGACCTTCTACAAAACAGCATAGTATTTGCATATAACCTACCCGTATTCTCCTGTATACTTTTTTTTTTTTTTTGACAGGCAGAGTGGACAGTGAGAGAGAGACAGAGAGAAAGGTCTTCCTTTTTGCCGTTGGTTCACCTTCCAATGGCCACCGCGGCCAGCGCCATTGGATAGCACCGGATCCGATGGCAGGAGCCAGGTGCTTCTCCTGGTCTCCCATGTGGTGCAGGGCCCAAGCACTTGGGCCATCCTCCACTGCCTTCCTGGGCCACAGCAGAGAGCTGGCCTGGAAGAGGGGTAACCGGGACAGAATCCGGTGCCCCGATCAGGACTAGAACCCGGTGTGCCGGCACCGCTAGGCGGAGGATTAGCCTGTTGAGCCTCTCCTGTATACGTTCAATCATCTGATTCCTCATAGCATAATACAGTGGAAATGCTATGTAGTTGTTTAACGAGTGATCACAAGGAAAAAATCTGCATGTGTTCAGTACAGGTCCGATACGAGAGCCGACTGTACTTAGCTCAAACTGAACCTAACCGCTTCATGAGTGTGATCACTGCCACTCCATAAGGTCATTTATTCCAGCCAAATATTTTTAATTTAAGTCTGACATCGATAATTAAATTTGTTTCCATTTTTAAATTCCTTTTATTTTAGAAATTTGCAACTAAAGGCTTGCAAATAAAAGTTATGATGAATTAAACTTGATTTAATTAAGACAGTTAAGGGAAGCAGGTCTGGTGAAGGTGAATTGAGGTTTGATTGATGATTTTTGGAGATGTGTGTGTGTACATAGGGAGCAGCTTTTTCATAGTAAAATTTTTTTAATGGGAGAGTATGCATTTGGGGCAATAGCTAAGATATCACTTGGGATACCCACATTCCATATCAGAGTACCTGGGTTCAAATCCTAGCTCTGTTTTTGAATCCAGCTTTCTGCTACTGTGTACCCTAGGAGACAGCAGGTGATAGTTCCAGTGGTAGAGTCCCTGCCACCCCCACACACTACCTGGACTGAGTTCCTCATTCCCAGCATTGGCCCTACTGTTGGTTGTGAGTATTTAGGAAATGAACCAGCGGATGAGACCATTCTCTCTCTCTCTCTCTCTCTCTCTCTCTCTCTCTCCCCCCTCCCTCTCCCCCTCTCTCCCTCTCTCCCTCCCTCTCCTTCTCCCTCTCTCACCTCTCAAATAAAAGGAATAAATAAATAAATAAATAAAAACTAGGTAGTAGAAGTGACAGACAAAAGAGGAGAAAGTGAAATAACTAATTTCATCTCAATAGAAAGTTGATCAAAACTAAAGATTAAAGTTCAGTATATACACAAAATTATAGTTAAAGTAACCCCTAAAAAATCCTAAAAACTCAGTAAAAACATTCCAAATTACTAGATGACTGTGTGCACATGAACACATACAGAGAAGAAAAATAACTTCACATGGTAAAATACACTAAAATAAAGGAAGTGTTTAAAAACTGAGTAACAACACAATGATGAACTGTGTTATTAACTAAGCTATTAGCTAATAGCTGCATTAACTAAAAAACTAAAAAATTTGTCATAGCAAAGTAGGAAACAAGGTAAAAAACATCTGTCTATAAGAAGGAAAGCTCTTAGGTTGGATTCTCCTTAGAGCCCAAAAGAAGTGAATGAAGATTTGTATTCAGATGGCTGAACATCATAGAAAGGACTGAGGCCCCTGGAGCAGAAACAGAGGAAGTAAGAACCTTGGTTATTGTGGAATCCAAGCACAAGCACACGAAACAAATCAAGAAGAAAAGTGCTTCATGGTAATGAAAGACAGGGTCCACAGGCAAAACCGAGTTACACATACCTGTGCAGCAAGAAACTGTGGAGCAAAATGTATAGAAGAAAAGCATACAGGAAACAAAAGGACATTTAAAGGCACATTAACAAAAAGAGGCTAATATAGCTCTTTAAGATCCTGATGCATTGGGTAAAGAATCACAGGATATAGAATATTTAAATTATATAATAACAATGTAGATCTAATTAATATATATCAAAATCTAAACCCTGAAAGCTAATTCACTCTTCAACCAGATATCTTATTTAGAAGAATTTACTCTGAATACATACTATTAATATCACAGAAAAACAGTATTGATTATGGAATTTTTGTAATAGCAGAATAAAGGAAATAGCATAAATCCCATTCCTAGAAAATTGAATAATTATGGCCATCTACTTACTGGGAACCTATCCTGATGTTTTAAAAAGCAATAAAAGATTTCTATGGACTGACATAAAATAGTTTTTATAAAGTATTGTCAAGTCTGAAAAAGAAAATTACAAAATACAAGAGGGACACCATTCATACAGAAAAAGAGGAATAAGCATCTATTATATAAGTGTTACTTTTGCATAAAGGATAAATTAGAAGTTAACACAATGTGTTAACCACCTAGGGTAGATGGGAAGAGGTATAAAGACTAGGGGATGAGAATTAGGCCCCTCACAATACATCTTTTAAAATAGTTCTTACTTCTGATCTATATTAATGTTTTGCATATGTAAGAAACAAAATTGAACTAATAAGGGTAGGAGGAAATTAAAAGAAATTTAAAAATAAAAGAAACATGATCATACGGGCGCCAGAAAATTACACAGGTGAAATTCTGTCGAAATATTAAGCAACCGTGACTATAGGGCTATGTGAACCATTCCAGGACACACAGTTAAGAAGGAGATATTCTGAATTGTTTCCACAGAGCACAATGCTAACACATGACAAAGAGATAACACAAAAAGAAAATTAGAGAGCACATTCAATTACAAACCACAAAGCAAAAATAGTAAATTACCCATTTTTGAAAATAGGTTCAAATGCTTATTGTCACAGTCAAGTAACAATATCCAATAAAAAGGTAGATTTCAAAGCAGAATATTAATAAGTTTCATAATAAAGCGTATTTCAGCATTTCAATAAATCAACACAAGAAGATAAACTAAAATCTCATCCTTTTACATACCAAAGGCATTCCATAAAATTTGGTGTGTATTATTTAGTGAGCCTGGGAGTTACAGAAGTAATTATTAAAATATTAGGATAAAATATATACATATTAATTTATAGATTTACCTTTTTATGTATTTCTAGATGGTTGTAGTCTATGTAAAAAGGGAATGTCTAGTGACTTGTTAAATGGGAGCCTCTTTCTAATATTTTTGTCAATCAGAGCATTCCATATCTCTGGGAACAAAGTGGCTTAGGGCACACCATGGACCAACCAAGTGTTGCCCTTAGATCGTTGCTGGAGCCATGATGAAGGAGGTTTTCCTCTCTAGAGTATTGCTAGTATGGCTACCAGCCTGGAGCTGCAGAAACAGACCAAGTGTGGAGAATCATGCAGAATCCAGCTAGAGCTGACAAAATAGGTTGGTGCTCAAAAAACCGTATCTTACATATATGTCAACTTACATAGACCCAAGACTGATCACAGTATAATTAATCCATTCCTATTAGTACTAAAAGGGAATTAAGCCAAATTTAGCAGTTCTGGAATATGTTAGAAATTTCTGTTATTCAATAAGGAAGAAATAAAAAATCCATTTTTTTTCCCAAAAGGACAAAACTATTAATAGGTAATTCACAATTAAACTAACTGAAGTGGTGCCTTCCCTTCCTTGTGGTGGAATGAGGTGAAAAGGTCATGCCAAGATGGCCACTCAGGTGAGAAGGTCATGCCAAGATGGCTGCTGACAACAGAAACTGCCTGGCAACAGACCGTGATTGGTTGGGGCATAGACCGCCCCTTGACCGGATTGGCTGGTCTTGGCTATATAAGCTGTTGTACTAACTGAAATAAACGAGTCTGTGGGCTGCTTGCCTCAAACCTGCTTTCACCCAACTCCCGGGGTCTGTGTGGTTACTCCACGCCTCTTGCCCCCACCATGCTCCTCCTCTCAGAAACGAATCCACTGCAACATTGTTGAGAAATCAACTGCAACACTTCCTATTATCAGAGACCTGCATGTTAAGTCAGACCAATGCAATTTTCTACATTCTCAGGTTAGCAATCATTAGAAATTTAGAGAACACTAAGATTTAATGTAAATGTGTTACAGGTTCACGGCCTGTTGAACAGGCCTGGAAGCAGAGTATGCATGTGCCCTAGAATACAGCAACTGCAGTCCTACACATCCACACATTCCATAAAACTATCTCACAAGGGCCACAGGAGTTGTAAGGTAGTGAATTGGGCTAAGTACTGTTTCCAATAGCTAGGAGCGTCCATCCAAATGTGAACTGTAAATGAAATAGAATACTCTGCAATGGTTAGAAGAGAGTAATGTTTAACTATGTGCCAAGATCTAAAAAAAATACATCATGGAGCCAAAAAGTAAGGTTCCAAATGAGATTTAAAGCACAACACTGTTTAAGCAGGTGTTTTAAAAACACAAAACTCTATGTATTTGAGGTATATGCATAGATGACAATAAAATGATGAAGGTCAATTGGAAGTAGTATGTTAAATATATGAGAAGAGGGGGGACAAAATCAGAAATGAAGAGAAGAATACAACTGAAAAATTGTAAACAGCTGCATGTGTGTTGGTACATTATAAACTGAGGAATACAAATAACTCAACTCTATACCCGTAATCTCAGATATCTTTAAGATATCTAGGCCATAGTTCATTCAGGCCATAGTTCATTCAGTTTTTTAAAAATTAAAACATATACAAAATGATTCTAGTCATGATTTTAAATTGCAAAAGCAAACAAAACAAGAAACAACTGTGAATTCACATAGTATCACTGTGAAAAATACTGCTATAAATGTGGTTGTGCTTACATAATTTTTAAATCATGGTATCTAGGCATCAGTTAGATGCTTTCAAGTAAATCCCTCAGGGAACTGAAAGATCCAGTGCTGGAAAGGACGCAGAAGAGCTGTGAAAAAGGTGACAACATGTGACAAACGGCTCCAGCTGTTAAACCCGATAGATACACCTGCTTGTCTCCATGTATGTAGTCACAAATTGCATGTCTAACTACTTTACATATTTCATAGTCGGACAAAGAAATGCAAAAAAAAAAAAAAAAAAAAAAACCTCTTTAAGTTCAGTATGAAACAAACTAGCAGACAAAACCGAGGCATTCAGAAAACTTTCCTCATCCCTTCCATGCTGCCCAGGCCTCCACAGCGCCCTCAACAGACCTCAGCCTTATCCTGTCTCCCACCTCTCCTGGGCAGTATTTTTTACCTGTGACCATAAAGTCTGATCATCGCTGAAGTGGTCAAGCTTTTGCTGGAACCAGTCCTCGGTGAGATGTTTCTGTGAGGAAGGTGGGACTGACCGCGACCGTCTGTGGAGGAAACTCCTGGTACCAGAACATAGCAGGAGCAGCAGCAGCAGCGACCTCAGAAGCCACCCGGGAGCACACATCATGGCTGTGTCTCTGGAGGCAGCTTCCCCTGTCTGGGCTATTTGTACTGCAGAAGATACCACACCCTAGTGCAAGACCAACCCCACCCCACCCCCCAAGCAGAATTCTTTATCCCAGAGTCCCTAGGGCCACTTGATGGTATCTTTTACCAAAAATCATAGTCAGCTAAAATCAATCCCTGGAGCAAGGGCAGTCTCTTCAATAAATGGTGCTGGGAAAATGATTTCTACATGTAGAAAGTATGAAACCACACCCTTACCTTACACCTTCCACAAAAATCCAAGACCTAAATCTATGATCCAATACCATCAAGTTATTAGAGGACATTGAAGAAACTCTGCAAGACATTGATCTAGGCAAAGACTTCCTGGAAAAGACCCCAGAAACACATGCAATCAAAGCCAAAATAGACAAATGGGATTACATCAAGCTAAGTGGCCTCAGCACTGCAAAAGAAACAGTCAGCTAAGAGACAACCAACAGGATGGGAGAAAATATTGGCAAACTAAACAACTGATAAAGGTTTAATATCCAGAATCTATAAAGAGCTCAAGACATTCAACAACAAAACAAACAATCCAGTTAAGAAATGGGCAAAAGCTTTGAACAGGCGTTTTTCAAAGCAGGAAATACAAATGGCCAACAGACACTTGAAAAAAGCTCAGAATCACTAGCCAACAGGGAACTGCAAACAAAACAATAAGGTTTTACCTCACTCCAGTTAGAATGGCTCTCATACAGAAATCAATGAACATGGGCCGGTGCCGCGGCTCACTGGGCTAATCCTCCGCCTAGCGGCGCCAGCACACCGGGTTCTAGTCCCAGTTGGGGTGCCGGATTCTGTCCCGGTTGCCCCTCTTCCAGGCCAGCTCTCTGCTGTGGCCAGGGAGTGCAGTGGAGGATGGCCCAAGTGCTTGGGCCCTGCACCCCATGGGAGACCAGGAGAAGCACCTGGCTCCTGGCTCCTGCCATCGGATCAGCGCGGTGTGCTGGCCGCAGGGCGCCAGCCGCGGCGGCCATTGGAGGGTGAACCAACGGCAAAGGAAGACCTTTCTCTCTGTCTCTCTCTCACTGTCCACTCCGCCTGTCAAAAAAAAAAAAAAAAAATCAATGAACAACAAATGCTGGCAAAGATATGGGGAGAAAAGTACCCTAATCCACTGTTGGTGGGAATGTAAACTAGTGCAGCCACTGTGGAACACAGTATGAAGATACCTCAGAAATCTGAATGTGGACTTACCATATGATCCAGCCTTTTCACTTCTGAGAATTTACTCAAACCAAAAAAAAATCTTTTTATGAAAGAGTTATCTGAGGGCTGGTGCTGTGGTATAGTAGGTTAAGTATCTGCCTATGGCACAGCATCCCATATGGGCGCCAGTTCAAGTCCCAGCTACTCCACTTCCAGTTCAGCTCTCTGCTGTGGCTTGGGAAATCAGTACAAAATGGCCTGAGTCCTTGGGCCCCTACACCCATGTGGGATACCCAGAGGAAGCTCTTGGCTCTTGGCTTCTGAGCAGTTCAACTCCGGCCATTGCCACCATTTGGGGAGTGAACCAGAAAGTAGAAGATCTATCTGTCTGTCTGTCTCTCTCTCTCTCTCTCTCTCTGTAACTCTGCCTCTCATGTAAATAAATAATCTTTTAAAAAAAAAGAGTTTTCTGTACCTCCATGTTAATTGCAGCACAATCCACAATAACTAAGGTATGAAATCAAGTCAGATGTCTGTCAATTGTTTACTGGATAAAGAAATTATGGTAGGGCCAGCACCATGGCTCACTTGGTTAATCCTCCGCCTGCGGCGTCAGCATCCCATATGGGCACCGGGTTCTAGTCCCGGTTGCTCCTCTTCCAGTGCAGCTCTCTGCTGTGGCCCAGGAGGGCAGTGGAGGACGGCCCAAGTGCTTGACTGGGAAGAATCACCTGGCTCCTGGCTTCAGATCGGAGCAGTACCAGCCATAGCGACTATTTGGGGAGTGAACCAATGGAAGGAAGACCTTTCTCTCTGTCTCTCTCTCTCACTGTCTATAACTCTACCTGTCAAATAAAAAAAATTAACAAAAAATAAATTATGGTATATATACACTATGGAGCACTATTTTAAAAAATAATTTTTTTCTTTTGCAACAAGATGGACAAAACTGAAAACCATCATACTTAGTGAAATAAGCCAGTACCAAAAAGACAAATAACATATATTTTCCCTGATCTAAGGTAACTAACATAGTAGCTAAAATGTAATGTATTGGAGTAAAATGGACATTTTGAGATTCAACGATCTTATCTCTTCTGCTGAGGAACAGTTTCTCTTGTTTGTTTGTTTTTTTCACACTATTTGTTGAACACTTTTACTTAGTGTAGGGTTAATTTTATGATCATTAAGTAAACTGGAAGTAGATCTTTGTAAAAATTAAGAGTGGGAATGGAAGAGGGATTGGAAGAAGGTTTGGACCATGGGTGGGAGGGAGGGTAGGGGAAGTGTCACTATGTTCTTTAATCTGTATACATGAAATACATGAAACTTGTATAACAAATAAAATTTTTAAAAAATCATAGTCAGCACTACTTGCCTCCACGAGTGCCGCTACTAAAATAGATACTGGAAATTTTAAATGGGATTCGAGGTGGGGAATTTGGAGGTGTCTGTTAGCAGCTTTCCCCTGGCTTTGCTGGGGTGAAGTTCCTGGCCTTGTAGCTCTCTAGGGTTGCAGAACCCTCAGGGATAGGAATTGGAGGTGACAGCCGGAAATGCTGAGTACACCCTCTTTCGTTATCTACTAAACAATGGCCTCATCTTTGTACCCTTGGCTTGGTGGTCTTCTTGTGGGACTTCAAGACCACAAACAAACACAGGGAAGCAACATGCAAGTGAATGACAGACTCCCGAGTGGTGCTGCCCTCCAACAGAGAAATCCAAGTATTTGAACCACTGCTCTCAAGTTCAGCTTCCTGGATCTCTGATTGTCTCTCTGTCAAATGCAATTATTACTGACCTCTCATTCTAATATTCATCACCACCACCATTATCACACTCTAATCAACTGTCACTTTTCCCCCAAAAAACAAGAGATAAAGAATTATCACAGCATCTTTAGCTCTGAAATGTTTTGTAATAGAGCAGAAAACACAGCTGATACACAAGGAAGAAGAGAAAAAAAAAAAAAAACAAAGAAAGGGAGGGAGGAGGCAGGGAAGAAAAGGAAAGGAAGGAGTCTTGTTAGATTCCTAGTCTTGAGGGCTTTGCTGACTCAACATAGCCTTTAGATTCTATGTCAGAGTGGAATTTTACTGAAAATAATATGGATTCTAATAATGCATTAAGGAGATGGAGTGAAAGTATAAAACTTGGACAAAAAGAAGAGCAGTAAAAATATTACAAAGTTAGCAACTGTTGCCACAAAGATAGTGACCATTGCCTAGGAAACTGCCCTGCGGCATGCCTTACGCAGGACAGCACAGAGGCAACACCAGCAACAGATGACCTTGATGACCTCCCATTTTTTTTTCTTTTTCCTGCTTTAGTTATGTGTAAGAATTTGAAAGCCCTTAGGTCAAGAACTCAGACATCTTGTCCATGAAGGGTCCAATAACCAAAGAACAGACAGACCTTGAGCATGGGCCAAACATGTGGAGATTGAGTTCATGGGTCACCTGTCCACTTGCACCTATCAGAGACCATGACTCACCTCTCAGGACTCACCATAGCTACTTCTCAACAGGCCATCTCTAGTGTGACAACTTCAGTGCAAACAGCCACGTTCTTGAGCTATTAAAATCTATCTCAATTTGGATTCTTTGGATTTAGTTTTGCTCTTCCACTATAGATGGCCTTCTATATGAGTGTTACAAATGTTCTCAAAATTCACTTTAGTGGTGGTTGTAACTATAAATTTCTCAGAAATGACTGAATTATACACTGTAAATGAGTAACTTGTATACTATGTGAATTGTGTCTCAATAAAGCTGTCAACATTAAACTGAAAGAAGTCAATCTCATCTGAAAATTTATTTACAAGCATATCTTTCAAATTCTTTTGTAGCAAATGACAAGAATTCTATTCACAGCTTCCCTCTTGCTCTTTGAACAAAGAAAGCAAGAACTCAACCCAGCAGATGTCCTGTGAGAGAAGTTTAATGCTAAAAGCTCAGTTACCACTTTGCAAAGATCGTCCTCACCAACTCAGAGGAGAACGAGGAGACTTCTTAACAGGCATGTTATCCTAATCCTAAAAGGAATACAAAGTTTTTACATATTGAGGAAAGAATAAGGGCCAGATTTATCATATTCATAAAAGAAAGAACATGTAATACAGAAGTCGGGGCCCCCGCTCAGGGTCGTGCATTGTTGGCATTGCCTCTGTGCCTGAAGGGCCCTTTCTGGGACAGTGGTCACTATGGTTGCAGCAGTGGCTAAGCTTAGGATATCTTCCTGCCCTTCTTTGTTGTCCAAGTTTGAACCCTTTCAATGTGTTAGACTCTATTATCCATCATATTTTGGTTAAGTGGTGACCCAGTATTTGATTATAATTTTTACTGATTTATAGTTTATATTTAATCAAATGCCCACACTTTAAGAATTGTGTTCCATGGAATCCCAATTGTAAAATCAGCTTTATTGTGAGATAATCTATATACAAAAAAATGTAGAAAATGTAAGAAAAGCGGAAAATGAAAAAAAATGCATCTTACACTGGTGTTATACAATGACCTTTCATTGGCTTACGATGGTAAAACTCTCTTAAAACAGATGAATTCAATTCAAAGGAAATTTGCAAAGGTTATGTACTACAAAACTGAATTGAGAGTGCTTATGATAATGGTAATAGAATACTACAGATACATGATACCTCTTTCTCATTGAACTTTATGTCTTTCAATGTTATCAAATTAACGAAACAAATTTTGATTGGAAGTTTAAGGGATATTCAGTGATGTTTGGTTTGATGTTGACCTTTTAGACTCACCATCCAACCCACTGACACAGGACCATCACTTCTAGAATAAGGTCAAGACGTGGACATTGTGATGCAGTGATTATGATGTTGCTTGGGTCACCCACATCTTTTATCAAAGTGCCTGTTTTGAGTGCCAGCTCCTCCACTTCCAATCCAGCTTCCTGACAATGCACACTTTGGGAAGCAGCAGGCGATGGCTCAAGTACTTGCGTCCCTAATGCTCATGTGGAAGACCTGGATTGAGTTCTTGGCTCAACTTGGCTTTGGCCTGGCCCAGCACTGGACATTTCAGCCATTTGGAAGATGTCTCTCTCTTGCTCTTGCTCTCTCTCTCTCTCTCTCTCTCTCCCTTTCAATAAGTTAAGATAGAAAGTTAGAATAAGGTCAACTCTACAGAAAATACCTGGGATAATGAACAGCTAAAAGGTGCTGAAGCGCCGTAACCAGCCTGGGCAACTCTTCTAGTTAACACATATGCAAGTGGCCTTCTTTCTACCTGACCAATAGCGATCACAAACTATGGTGTGGCGGGGAAAGTCTATTCCTTGGCATTCACGGGGAGGGGTCTGGCCTCACACCCCCATCAGCTGGCTAATCCCAGCCTCAATACCATAGGCTGCAGTACCCAATATGGCAGGCACTGGTCACATGCAGCTTTGGAGCACTTGTGATGTGGACAATGCAAGTAGAAATATGACATAAATACTCTGGATTTGAATTCCTTAGAAAGCAAAGTAGACTAAAATATATCATTATCATGATTATATGCTGAAATGATTCTATTTTGTATATAGTGGGTTAAATAAAATACATTATCAAAAATTAAATTCACCTGTTTCTTCGTATTTTTTGATGCTGCATTAGAAGCTCCTAAATTAAATATCTGCCTTGCATTATATTTATACTGGAGAATTCTGTCCTAAGGGTTGGGCTGCTGTTCTTGTCTCCCTCACTTGATGCAAGGATTACTGGAGCTCACCAGAACCATGCAATTTCCAGTTGCAATCAAGGACTTATAGGATGTACATGTTGATTTTGCCTCTTCAGGGCTGTGGCTGGGGGTCCCAGCCCCTTTCCACACAAGCACGTCCTTCATGGTCACAGCTCTGGCTGTGTCTTAGTATCCCCCAGGTTCTTCCTGAACTTGCTAACACCTTCCCTCCAGCATGCTCTCTGGCTGGGAACACCAGCACAGCAAACCTCTACTAAGTCCAAGCCCAAACACCAGTTTTTCCTCAAAACATGGATCTACAAAATGGAAAGTCATTGGAGCCCAGTTGAATAAATTCCAAAATAGAAATGAATTTCCTTTTTTGTCTAGATAAGATTTGTGCCATTCAGTTTTCCTTTAATAAAATGTACTGTTTAGTCTTCCTCTCCACAAAGAAGAAAGTGTGATTTTTTTCTACATGTATCTCTCAACAAAATTCAAGCTCTTTCCATGGCCAATGATGCCCTTATACATCTGGTACCTGCTTGCCTCTCACCTTCTTGAATTGCTTAAAAGTGTGCTCATTTGATTAAATATAAATTATAAATCAATAAAAATTAATATGCAAACACTAGATTACCACGTACTGAAAATATTATGGATTCTAGAGTCTAACACATCAAGGAGATGGAGTGAAAGGGTCAAACTTGGAAAAAGAAAAGAGCAGGAAAAATATTATAAGGTTAACAACTGCTGTCAAAAGGATAGTGACCACGGCTAGGAAAGAACCTTTAAGGACTGCCAGTCATTCATCCAGAAAATTCTCTTTAGTCCTCTTGAATTCTAACCCCTCCCCGTGGGATCCCATCCATCCTCCTATCTTCCCCAGCCGTGTTTATATTAACTGTCCACAAATGTAGCTGGAGCATGAGAACGAAGCATTTCCCACAATAAAGCAAGTAAGCAAACAAAGGCTCCAGGTATCAGAAACATTGGTAATTGAGTCTTTAAAATATAAGCCTCACACAGTGTCACACTGCAGAGAGGACAGAGGAGCGGCATCCACGTCTGGAAGTTCTATGTCTAAGCAAAGCAGAGATCTGAGAAAGGAAGCAAAATATAGAAACATTAACAGGGGGATGGGGGAAGGAACACACAGTGATCAGGTGTATTCTACTTACTGACTGGCTCTGGGTAATATTTTAAAAGAATCTTGTTTGTTTACATATTTTACTTGGTAAAGAATGCTTGCCATCCTCTATATCTTCTTTCATTTATTTTCTTGCTAAAGAACTTGTGTTGTAGTCTGAAAATACTTTATTTACATATTCACTTGTTTATTACAAATCAGATTATGCCACTCCTTCAAAGAAACCCATTCAGTTGGTCCCTCAACAGCACCGTGAATACAATCAGTGCCTCACTCTGACCCGTCCACTTCTCATCACATCCTGCTCACCACCTCCCAGCCACACGGCCCTTCCACAACTTCTTTCTGCTTGTAGAACATCTTAGACCCTCTGCCCAGGCCGTTCCCTCTGACGAGAATGCACTTCCTCCCGGCCTCAGCACAGCCAGCGTGCTTGGTAGTCACACCTCAGCTCCAACGTGACCTTCAGCGAGGTCTTCTCTGAGATCACTGACGTAGCCACCCTCGTCCTCCTGGCACCTTCTCTACAACCCATTCGATGCGTTCTCAGGTGTGACTCTTTTGTTCTAACCTCTGCAATGTCCACTCCCGCAGCTGCAGGCTCACGGCTGCTTCTCCAGAACCTGAAAACAGTTGCCTTATTGTATTAACCAGTGGAATAAGGGAATTGGAAGAGAAAGTCATTACTAACAGGCGATGTAGTTATGTGCATAGAAATCCCAAGACTACCCATAGAAGGATTTAGCAAATTTGCTGGGTACAAAAATCAGTTTGTATTCTGTATTCCTGCAACTCACGATTTAGAGCTGATGGTGTAGGAGCTATCATCTAAAACAGCATCAGAAATAAGGAGTGCAAGCAACATGCTCTGTGATTGGTAACGCAAAACAAAATCCTGTGCATATTTTGTGTTCTAGTAATTAGGCAAGGTTCAAAGTCACCCCTTTAACATCTATTTAATATACCCGTATTCTGACATTCCAGGAAGGACACTAATTTTCATTTACTGAAGTGTGATATTGCAGTCATAGCTGTGTTTTTTCCAATCATTCTAACCACAGATAAATTTACATTAGGAAAGAAGGCCTGGAATGAAAGAAAATACTATAGATAATGCTTTTACTTCTACTTTGTAGAGATGAAAAATTACGTTGTGAAAATTCCTTGCAGCCTGACTCTAACAAAATAATTAAAGAATTGAGGCAAATGAAATTTGTAATAATGTATTGCTTACATTAAAATATTTTAAGAATTATAAGTACTATATAATTTAATAATCAAATAAGGCCAAAGTTTATTTTAATAATACACTTTTATTAGGCTTATTAATCTTAGCTATTGAGCTGAAGTAATGTTACTAATTAAAATAGTAATAAAACTGAAAATACAGTGAAAAAAGATGTAGTTTCATAAGTAGATCTCAGTTGTGTAAAATGTGGGTTACATTATCATCAGGATAATGACATGAGTGCCGTGAAGCACCTTGGGAGAGGGGAAGCAATTGTCGACGGTGCTGTTTCCAAATCTACTTTGTTCAGTAGCAGGAGCTCATTGTATTAGAATGGAAGGAATAATATTTTTTGTGACATTTCCATTGGGGAACCTTTGAGATTTTGAATACATACATGTAAATAAAATGCTTCAGTATAGTTCTACCCTTTGCCTTCCCCCGTGACTATTACCGTCTGCTTTAGCATGTGGAGGCTGAGGGTGAGAACGGGAAATCGCAATTTCGGGTGTGCCTGTGGAACTCTGTTCCTCGTGTAAATGCTGTCTGTAATGTGTGTCTCGTCTTTAAATCCTGGCCTAGCCCTTTAGCAGCTGTGTGATCTTGTGTAATCTAGTTAACCTCTCAGGGCCTTGGTTCTGCATCCGAAAAAAAAAAAAAAAAAGAAAAAAGAAAGAAAAAGTAGTTTCTACTTCATAGGGCTGGCATAAAGCTTAAATAAGTGAATATATATATGGCTTGGGACACAGGATGGCATGTAGTAGGCATGTAGCTACTGTTAACCACTGGACATTTGCACAGCCTAAGGCACTGTGCCTAGTTGTCTAAGATGTTAGTCAAGTCTGCTACTGAGCTTGAGGGAATACGGTTTGGCTGCTTATTCCCAAATAAAGAGATAGCAACTGCCAAAACCATTGGCTACCGGGAGCTGCAATCTGGCGTTGGGCTATTTCCTCAATCCACAACAGTTTCCCAGAAAAAGAGTCACAGGATGACTCGTTCCTTCTCCCTCTGAGCATCACCTAAGAAAATCCCCAGGTCAGAGACTGACTGCTTCTACGTCCTTAAGTCTTTCACACAGGAGCGAACACTGCTGCCACTTCTTGATCATTCATCCCGGGACTGCGGACCTCATGAAGCTCTCTTGTGACTGATGAAACAGAAACTAGGAAGCAGACCCTTGAACAGGCGGAAGTCCAGGTGCTGACACACATTTCTTAATGCCTTACCTGAGTCTGCCTGATTCCTGGGCCCTTTCCCCTTCAGAATCTCCATTAGTAGCCATGAACCTACAGTCACAGTCCTGTCTCAGTCAAGAAGAAACACTACCTGGTTAAGTGTGCCATGCTAGTTTTCCCTTACAAATTAGGTAGCAGTTCTGTATGTATGAACACACACACAGGTACTCACAACACATAGATACAAAGACACCAGTGCAAAGATACTCATTGTCTGAAATCAAAGACATTTATGTCAGGATAGAGCTATACCATTTTTTAAAGTGGTGTTCTCTCTGCTTATATCAAAATGTGGTAGGTGAGCACTTTTTAGTTTAACAGAACTCAGGAGACATTTAGCATCTGCACCTTGCCTAAATTATAGCCTCATAATTAAGGGAAATGTCTGAAGAAATAAATTCGTCTTCCAGGTTGGAACATCTCCTTTCCATTTGAAAAATGCAAAGATTCACACAGCTACCTTATGTGTTCAGCTGCATCTGCTGCAGACACATGGAAGCCTTCACAGGTATAACTCAGAACCAAAGTTGCCCCTTAAAAGTGACAAGAATCAGCTCACTGGTGCCTTGGTCGCTCAGGTACACCCTGCATCCGAGTCTTGATCCCCGCTCCTTCTTATTCTTTAAGATTGCCATTGGACTTGCAAAGTGAGGTCTATGTAAATAGTCTCATGGTTTTGCATGAGGGGGCCATTTCCCTGGTATGTACGGGCCTTGGCAAGCTCTACTCATTGGCGAGGTGATATGCAAAGCAATTGGAACAGAGCTCATCAATGTACAAATGTCACTTTTTTTTCTGAAGTTTTCAAGGATGTTCTTTTAGGAGGAATCCCCAGAAGTTTATTTATTATTTGAACTAGGGGGGAAATGAAAGGTGCCTAGCTCTGGGAAGCTCAAGAAACCCTTGTCACTGGCCTGCTTGCCAACTAACTTTGCACAGGAACGGAGCCACGCAAGCTCCCGAAGCTGCCAAGGCACTGCTGTTGTGATTTTTTTTTTTAAACTTTTTTTTTTTATCTTTTATTTAATGAATATAAATTTCCAAAGTACGACTCATGGGTTACAATGGCTTCCCCCCCCCCATACCGTCCCTCCCACCCACAACCCTCCCCTTTCCCACTCCCTCTCCCCTTCCATTCACATCAAGATTCATTTTCGATTATCTTAATATACAGAAGATCAGCTTAGTATACCTTAAGTAAGGATTTCAACAGTTTGCTCCCACACAGAAACATAAAGTGAAAAATAATAGATGATTTTTTTTTTTTTGACAGGCAGAGTGGACAGTGAGAGAGAGAGACAGAGAGAAAGGTCTTCCTTTTGCCGTTGGTTCACCCTCCAATGGCCGCCGTGGCTGGCGCGCTGCCGCCGGCGCACCGCGCTGATCCGATGGCAGGAGCCAGGAGCCAGGTGCTTTTCCTGGTCTCCCATGGGGTGCAGGGCCCAAGCACTTGGGGCATCCTCCACTGCACTCCCTGGCCACAGCAGAGAGCTGGCCTGGAAGAGGGGCAACCGGGACAGAATCCGGTGTGCTGGCGCCGCTAGGCGGAGGATTAGCCTAGTGAGCCGCGGCGCCGGCCCTAGATGATTTTTTTTTTAAATGATGATGAAATCAGATCAGACCTATTGTCATGTTTAATCCCAGTGAGAGTCAAGTTGGGAATTGATAATTTCTTTTTTTTTTTTTTTTACAGAAGATCAGTTTAGTGTACATTAAGTAAAGATTTCAATCGTTTGCACCCCCATAGAAACACAAAGTGAAATATACTGTTTGAGTACTCGTTATAGCATTAAGCCTCAATGTTGCTGTTGTGATTTAATTGTCTTTGCAGCTGTAAAAGTCTACACAGAAACTGCTGCATTAATATTAACTCCCAGTAAGTGTTCTAGATGGATGAGGCCGCTGCACTGGTGGCAGATCCCTCTCTCTGTGCTAATTTTTTTCTAAATTTCTGAATTTAAGGCAGTTGAAATAAATTCTAGCCTCCTGTTTGGCTGTTTAACTAGAGTCTGTTCAGTGTTTATCTGAAATTTCTTTCTTAAACCTCACCTGTTCGGGGCCAAATTAAGAAAATAAATGTAAATTCAGGATGATACTTGACTTGCAGATTGAAAGAAAAATTGGATAAGTTTCTCAACTCAGGAAATTACATCTAACTTTTCAAGATTTTAAGAATCAAAAGAAAATTTCTGCTGACTCCAGCAAGACCATGTCTATCCACACAGCCACATCCATCACGTTAGGATGACTATTTGTGATTCGATCATAAGGACTCCTGACTCCTCTCCCCACACCCTGCCCCCTCACCCTGGGGAAGTCAGATGCTGCGTCATGAGTGGCCTAATGGAGAGATGCTTTGCATGAGGAACCAAGGCCTCTAGCAGGGAACGCATGAGTGAGCCCAGAAGCAAATCTCCCAACCCCACTGCAATCTTCAGATGCTGGTGGCCCTGGCTGGCAGCTTGGCCTTCACACAGATGGGATACATGAGCCAAAAACATCCAGCTAAGTTGCTCCCAGTCTTGGTCCTCAGAAGTTGTGCCTTTGACATGACTAATGTCTGTGGCAGGAAATTCTTGTGCTTGGGAGTTACTTGTTAAGTGGGACAGATAACTCACATGTTGTCTTTAGGCCGTTTGGAATGAATATAATTACTGACATAGTTGGGTTTAAATCTACCATCTTGTTGTCTGGTTCTATTTGTCCCATCTGTTCTTTGTTCTCTTTTTCTCTTGTTTTCTGTGTGCAGCTGGGATGCTTGCTGGTTCTCAAACTATAACTCCGTGTTGTTATTTAACAGTTGCTTTGGGGCTCACAGTACAATTTTTAACTTGCCACAGTCTACCTTCAAGCGCATTCCATGTACTGTGTAAGAACCTTTAAAGACAGATATTTGATTCTTGCCTCCAAGTCCTTATGGTGTCATTATTATGTGCTGCTCTTACATATATATTTTTAATTAATTAGTTAATTTAGTTTTTCAGGTGAACAAATTTCATGTACGTCATGGATACAGATTCAGGAGCATAGTGAGACTTCCCACCATACCCTCTCCTGCCCACACTTCCAGCCTTGCTCTTCCTTCCTCTCTTATTCTTTCTTTTATTTTTAAAATGATCTGCCTTCAGTTTGTTTTATACTTATAAGATTAACTCTACACTAAGTAAAGAATTCAACAAATAGTATGCAGAAAATAACACTGTTCCTCAACAGTAGAGAAAAGGGCTTTTACTTAGTATTTAATCCACAGTATATTGTTCTTATTTCTGCATTAAACAAGAAATTTAAAGTCTGTAAAGTTCTTTTCCCTACACAGTTATTCTTTCCAGTGTACTTGTTTCCTATATAGAATTTCAAACTATATTTTATACTATATGCAGAACTAAATTCAAAATGGGTCACAGACTTCAATAAAAAACAATTTAAGAAAACTAGAAGGAACACAACAGAAAAATTTTAAGACTTTCTGTTAGGCAATGATCTCTCAGCCATAAACAAAATCACAATCCATAAAAGAAAAAATGGTCTTCAATAAAATTAAGAATTTTTGTTCTTGGAAAGCACTGTTAATAACATTTCAAAAATAAGGCACAGTCTGAGAGAAAACACTTGCACATTTCCCACTTGAAAAAGGACTTCAATGCAGGATGTCTTTTGCAAATATAATCGATTCTCATAAGAAAGTAAAGCTGGGGGCTGGTGCTGTGGACCAGCAGGTTAGGCTGTGTCTTGCCATACCAGTCTCTTATATGGGCTACAGCTGGAGTCGTGTCTGTTCCACTTCTGATCCAGCTCCCTGCTAATGCTCTTGGGAAAGCAGTTGAAAATGTCCCAAGAGGTTGGGATCCTGCCACCCACCTGGGAGACACAGATGAAGCTTTCTCCTGGCTTCAGCCTGGCCCAGCCCTAGCCATTGCTGCCATGTAGGGAGTGGACTAGCATCTGGAAGATCTCTCTCTCTCTCTCTCTCTCTCTCTCCATAACTCTACTTTCAAGTAAATAAATTAAAGAAAAAAAGCAAAACAAGTAAAGCAATTGGACATGCAATTTGAACAGAACCTAAAAAAATATAGAGATGGCAAATGAGTACATGAAAAGATGCTGGATAGGGGCCATCAAAGAAGGAGGTACCTTTCTCTGAAGGAAGGAGAGAACTTCCACTTTGATTATGGCCTTGTCTAAATAATGTCAGAGTGTGTGGACTCAAGAGGCTTCCATAGCCTTGGCAGCTCATGACAACAGCCTCGGGTGATCACTGACATCATAAATAAGAGTGTCAAATGTTAAATCAACAGGAGTCACTGTGCAGCTGCTCCCCATGTAGGACCTCTGTTCTTAATGAGTTGTACTATGAGAATTAACGGTAAAACTAGTCTTCAAACAGTACTTTATACTTTATGTGTCTGTGTGAGTGCAAACTGTTTACTTAGTATAGAGTTGATCTTCCGTATATAAATATAATTGAAAATGAATCTTAATGAAGAATGGGATGGGAGAGGGAGTAGGAGGTGGGATGGTTTGAGGGTGGGAGCGCAAGTATGGGGGGAAGAACTGGTATAATCCAGTGTTGTACTTATGAAATTCATATTTATTAAATAAAAACATTCTATAAAAAAAAGAAAAGATGCTAGACATGGTTGGTTGTTAGGGACATACAAGTTAAAACTCAATGGCAAATTAGAAATAGAACTATCTACAAAATAGCTTGGCCATATCAAGAGTTGGCCAAAAAGGGGGAAAAACAAAAAACACAAGCAGCAAATGGAACTTTCTTTACTGCTGGTAAAAATATAATATGGTACAACAATGTCAGAACACAGCTTAACAATTTATTTTAAAATTAAACATACATCTACCATATGAACAAGCTTTTCCACATCTAGGTATTTTCTCAAGACTAATGAAAGCAGATATCTACTCAAAGACTTTTCCATTAATATTCATAACAGCTTTATTTGCAATAGGCAAAAGCTGGAAGTAACCCAAATATCCACCAAAGAATGAATGGGTAAACAGATTTAGTATATCCATATAATTGAATACTATTTACCAGTTAAAAGCATTGAAATGCTACCACATGTAACAACATGGGCAAAACTCAAAAATAAAAGAAGCCAATTTAAAAAGCACATACACTAAACAATCCTACTTATAAAATTCTAGAAATGTATATGTAGTGGAAACAGATTAGTGCTTCCCTGGGGACAGGAGAGTTTGGTAGTGTTGGGAAAGTCATGCAGGGAATTACAAAAGAGCACATTACAAGCTTCAGGGACAATGGCCCGCTCATTATCTTGACCTGGAGTCAGGGCAGGGCCAGGAATGAATGTACGTCAGAGACCAAGTAAACACTACCCCAGAGACATCTTACAGACACTGAAATCTATCTTGTACATCTTGTTTTTATTTTAAAGATTGTTTGAGAGGCAGAGTTCCAGACACACAGAGAGAAAGACAGAGAGAAATGTCTTCCACCCACTGGTTCACCCCACCACCACCACCACCAAATGACTGCAATGGCCAGAGCTGGGCCAATCAAAGCTAGTAGCCAGGAGCTTCCTCTAGGTCTAGCATGTGGGTGCAGGGACCCAAGCACTTGACTGGACCATGTTCCACTGCTTTCCCAGGCCATAGGCAGAGAGTTAGTTCGGAAGAGGAGCAGCTGGGATACGAACCAGTGCCTTTATGGGATGCTGGCTCTACAGGCAGAGTCTTAGCCTACTACACCACAACACTGGCCCCTGCGGATCTTGTTTTCCAAAATCTTAGCTAATCAGAAGCTCATAGAAGCATTTTCAATAATTAGATTCCAACCATCTTTATTTATTTTACTAAACTTTCTCATTAATCAATTGCAGAAAAGCCAAGACAAAAACAGAAGTCATAGAGATATAGGCAGCATTTTTTAAGTTTCCAGCTCCCAAAAGCAATGAATTTAAAACTCCCAAGGGAACAGAATCATAACCCTTGTAAAAATCCTGTTCTTACACTGTGCTTGAAGATACCTAAGTTTAGACCTCAGCGTTCTTTAGAGAATGTTCCATGCTTACATGTTCAGAACTGATAAAACAGAATCCAAAGTGTGCGTTGGCTTGCATGCAGTACATCCTCCTTCGCTGACCTTCTCAGAATCCAGGCTGCCATATGATACATTGGACAGATTTGTAGACACTCACATTATCAAGGCTGGCTCTAAAGGGAAATATAGAGAAAGTGAAACAGGCCTGGCACATCTCCAGGAGCCAACAGGCTCTGCTGAGGTGTCCTGTGTGATCAGGACCTGCACAACCTGTGGTTGGCAGGCAGAACGATGCTCCCCAGAGACAGGCATGCTCTGATCCCTGGAGCCTCTGAATACATGAGCTTCCATGGACTGCAGGGATGAAAGCCTCAGATGGAGGTAAGGATCTCCGCTGGTCTGAGTGGGGATTTCATTTTGTAAGGGAGGTCAGATGAGGCTGCTCTGAGCAAGAGATGTTTGAGCTGTCAAAGGTGAATAATTGTTAAGGATGCAAAAGTCTGATGAGAGCATCAATGCAGAGACCAGCAAAGCTCGGAGAGTCTGAGGGACTGAACAAGGTGGTTCAGCTAAAAGGGAGAAACAAAAGAAATGGTAAGAAATGAGGGCAGACGGTCGGGGCACCGGATTCTTTCCCGGTTGCCCCTCTTCCAGGCCAGCTCTCTGCTGTGGCCCGGGAGTGCAGTGGAGGATGGCCCAAGTGCTTGGGCCCTGCACCCCAGGGAGACCAGGAGAAGCACCTGGCTCCTGCCTTCGGATCAGTGCGTTGCGCCGGCTGCAGCGCGCGTGCCGTGGCGGCCACTGGAGGGTGAACCAATGGCAGAAGGAAGACCTTTCTCTCTGTCTCTCTCTCTCTCTCTCACTGTCCACTCTGCCTGTCAAAAAAAAAAAAAAAATGAGGGCAGAGAGGCTGGTAGAGGGAAAACTGTGTAAACCAGACCAGCAACGTTTTCCACCATGCTGAAAGCAGTGGACTTAATTCAAACAGAGGTTTACAAAACTTTTTTCAGGGCTGTGAAATATGACCAAGTGCTTGGGCCCCTGCACCTATGTGGGAGACCTGGAAGAAGCTCCTGGTTCTTGGTTTTGGAACCAAGTGGCCTTTTAGAGAGTGAACCAGCGGATAGATGACCTTTCTCTATCTCTCTCCCTCTCTGTCTGTAACTCTATCTACCAAATAAATAAATAAAAGCTTAAAAAAAACTTTCAGGATAAATATCTACACAGATAAAGAAGGCTTCAAAATAATTCAATAACATGTCTAAGCATATTGTTTTTAAAAGGTTTTCTTTTTCATCTTGAATTTTAATCAAATATAATTTAACAATGACAACATTGTTTTCTGTAGAATATGTGCTGTAAAGATCCAACTTTTTTTCAGGAAGCAGGTTTTTTTGTTTTTGAAGATTTATATATTTATTTGCAAGACAGAGTCACAGACAGAGGGAGGGAGAGACAGAGAGAGAAGTCTTCCATCAGCTGGTTCACTTACAAATGGCCGCAAAGACCAGAGCTGGGCAGATCTGAAGCCAGGAGCCAGGATCTTCTTCCAGGTCTCCCACATGGGTGCAGGGGTCCAGCGTCTTGAGCCAGCTTCCACCGATTTCCCAGACCATTAGCAGGGAGCTGGATGGGAAGTGGAATAGCCAGGACTCGAACCAGTGCCCATATGGGATGCCAGCACAGCAGGCAGATGCTTAACCTACTATGTCACAGCACTGGCCCCCAAATTCTAACTTATTTTCTCAAAATCTAACTTTTTAAAAGCATTTTAATTCATAGAATCTTGTTAACTGAGTATATTTCAATTTTTAAAGTTTATATATTTACTTGAAAGGTAGAATGAGAGAGAAAGAGGAGACACAGAGAGAGAGAGAGAGAGAGAGAATCTTCCATCTGCTGATCTGCTGGTTTACTCCCCAATTCAGGGCTGGGTCAGGCCGAAGTCAGGAGCCAATAACTCCATCCAGGTCTCCCACACAGGTGGCAGGAACCCAAGTACTTGGACCATCATCTACAGCAGGAGAGAAAGAGGAGGTGGGATTCCAGCCCAGACTCTCTGATATGGGATGTGGGTGTCCCAGTTGGTACCACAATGCCTGTCCCCAGGTATATTTTCAGCACTGAAAATAAACTGATCTGGATACAAGGTAATGAAATATTCTCTCTGGTATTACAAGGATACTTTTAAAAATTCATGGAAGAATGAAATTAAGAGATAAACTTACTTTGATGCAAATAAATTTTGAAACCCATGCACAGTTTTTTTATAGTACACATTCTTCATGAACTTTTTGAAGTATTCTCACATGGTGAGTACACAACAGACATGCTTTGCCATTCTCCAGCTCTGCAAGACTTGGAGCCAGGCTTTCCCAGAGATTCTAATGTGCTTTACAAATTCTTTTCTGATTAGCTGATGTGATCACACGAGATCTATTGCCAAAGTCCCTCATACAATGAATGTATAAAGGGGAATCTGGGCCTAAATTGCTTCCTAACCAAACACAAAATGGGGGAGGGGGCACAAAGGGATGGAGGGAGAGCAAGCTAACAAGATGATTTAATCAAACTGAACAAGTACATTTCACACAAGGGTTTTATTGAAAATAAAATGACACGAAGTTGACATTGTCCTAGGAAATCTCATCTGTGTGCTGTCTGCTTCTGTAGCAATCTGCTAGTAGTTAGCATGCACTTACTTCCCCAGGATGGATTCTTTGGTATAATTAATTTCTGGGTTGAGATTGTTCAGTGCTTCTAAACATCATAGGCAAGAACTTGATGAAATCTCTTTAAAATATAAAGCAATCATAAACACAATGTAAAGCTTCAACCAACGTCCTCCCATTGTTCTAACTGTATCTTGAGTGTGTTTCGAGTTTTACTGACAAAGATAGAGGGTGGAGCTTCTCTTCCTCCACAATCCCTCTTGTTAGCAACATTAGCAGAAACTCAGAAGTTTTTCCAGATGCATGAGTTAGTTCAACTGAAACATTATTTTTATCTTGGCGTGTACTTGCACAATGATCTTCACAGAAAACATGATATATGTTCTTAACTATGGCTGCAGGTTACCACAACTGATGCGTGTGTGTGGGAGGGTGCTTTTATAAACACCTATGTTCAGCCGACGCCACGGCTCACTAGGCTAATCCTCCGCCTAGCGGCGCCAGCACACCGGGTTCTAGTCCCGGTCGGGGTGCTGGATTCTGTCCCGGTTGCCCCTCTTCCAGGCCAGCTCTCTGCTGTGGCCCGGTTGTGCAGTGGAGGATGGCCCAAGTGCTTGGGCCCTGCACCCCATGGGAGACCAGGAGAAGTACCTGGCTCCTGCCATCGGATCAGCGCGGTGCGCCGGCCGCAGCACGCTGGCCGCGGCGGCCATTGGAGGGTGAACCAACGGCAAAGGAAGACCTTTCTCTCTGTCTCTCTCTCTCTCACTGTCCATTCTGCCTGTCAAAAAATAAATAAATAAATAAATAAACACCTATGTTCAGGACTCTACCTAGATTTTCTCATTTAATTGGCCTAATATTTGTTTGAAACATGTATTGTTTGTTATTCACTAAGTGACACAAATATATGAAAGCTAAAGGAAAATGCTAATCTTGCCAATTTATAGACTTAAACTTTGGTTAGTCTTATTCTCTACCTCTTATTCTCTATCTCAGAAATGTTAGAAAACTTGAACTCCAGGGCTATGAATTCATTACATGAAATTATAAGCAAAATGTATCAGCTACTAGGAAAAAAACTGCTAAAGAATGATTTACAGTTTTTGTAGAACGTTAAGATAGGTTTAATTTAAAAAATTTACTTCCTTCATTTTACAGATTTAAAGATAGAGTTGAGGCCCATATCCCACATTAGAATGCCTGGCTTCAATTCCAGATTCCAGCTTCCTGCTGGTACAGATTTGAGGAGGCAGCAGGTGATGGTCTAGGTAGGCAGGTCCCTGTCAACCTCTTGGGAGACCTGAGTTAAGTTCCTGCTTCCCAGCCTTGGCCCAGTGGTTGCAAGTAATCGAGAGAAAACCATCAGGTGGGAGTTCTCTCTGTCTCTGTCTCCTTCCTTTTCTGTCTCTTTAATCTCAAAGAAGAATAAATAAATAATAAAACTTTTTTTTACATTGCAGAACCAAGCATGTCTTTTCTACTTCTGCTCCTACCTATATAGAACATGCATGCTTCGGCTTGTCTAGTTCTTAACTTTCCCACTGCCTGAATTCAGAGATTGCTTGCTCAGAATTTTTCCTTCTTCTCACTTAACTTTCAGAGCTTTCCTGCCCTCCCCGTACATGGCTATGAAAACACTCACCCTCAGCAGCCATCACAGTGCCTGGCTGCACTAAACCAAGGAAGCAGAGTTGTGAATCACAACTTAGATATGGGGTTCTTCTCAAATCTAGCAGCTGTCTTAATAACACAGGCATCATCATGAGAGGTACAGCTCTTGGTAGGTCAGGGAAGATAATCCAGAATGTGTGGAATGGGGGCCACAGGACAGATTACAATTTTAGATGGGTGGGCAAAGTAGCGCCATTGAGCAGTCACTTACTCCACATGTGGAGTAAGTGAAAGATTAAGTGAAAGATTAAGGAAGAGCACATCCTAGAATATTCTAGAGCCCATTTGCCTCCCTCAGTGTGAGCAGGGTGAGAGAAGCAATAGCAAGGTCAGACTAGGGAGACCCAGTGTGCTGTTATAAGGATGACAGCTTTCGCTCAAACATAAATGGTGGTCACTGCACTGATTTGAGCAGATGAGAGAGACAGATTCACTTTGTTCCTTAGAGATCACTGCAGCTGCTGGGGTAGAAAGAGTATAGGGGCCGGAGTCCAGGAACAGAGAACAGGTAGCAGTCTTGGAGGGAGAGCAGAGACAAGGTCAGATTCTGCACAAGTCTAATTCCAAGAGATTAAAAACAGTGTTAAGAGTAGATTTTGGATTTTCTAAGTACCTACATCCTTGAGATACAATCTCAAGAACTTTCCAGTTCTGACCCACATAGGACATTTGGAAGCTTTGGTGTGTGCCAGGTATAATAGGAAGATAAATAGGGTCTCTTAGTTTCCTGTCGACTTAGTTTTCTTTTACATTTACATTGCTAAGGATGGGTAATTAAACTACCATATAATAATGATTGTTTAAAAAGACTATTCTGGGGCTAGCTCTGTGGCATAGCTGGTACAGTGGCCACCCACAAGACAAGCATCCCAAGTGGGTGCTGGTTCAAGTTCTGGCTGCTCCACTTCCAATCCGCCTCCCGGCTAATGGTCTGGGAAAGCAGCAGAGGATAGCCGAAGTACTTAGTACTGCACCCATATTGGAGACCCAAACGAAGCTTGGGGCTTCTGGCTTCAGCTGTAGCCATTGGGGCCATTTGGGGAGTAAATCAACAGATGGAAGATTTTCTCTCTCTCTCACTTTCTCTCACTCTCACTCTAGCTCTAGCTCTCTCTGTAACTTTACCTTTCAAATAAATAAATAAATAAATCTTTTATTTTAAAAATGGCTATTTCCCATCCTACCATTCTACAGATTGGAAAGAATAAATGTAATACATATATATATATATACACACATATATATGGATGGTGCAGGTATTATACATAACTATATACCTGCAGGTATATCTAACCCCCATGGTGTTGATTATATTTGAATTGTAAATTGCCCTTAATGATAAGAAACTAGTATTAAACGTAAACAGACAAATCAAAGAATCAGCATTCATATAATGAGCCCAATTTTTGATAGGCAATATTTTTCAAAGTTATCAATCCTTCACTACCTCCACCAGTATCTGTTAACAGCAGGCATTATCACAAAAATTGAAGCTACAAAAATGAACGAGCCACGTTCTTTGATGTCAGGTTGCTCACACTCTAGCAGAAAGAGGCAAAAATACTTTACAGTTTAAATTTTGCCCTGAGACTTCTTCCACTTAAGCTTAATCCTTCCGAGAATAGGCAGCAGCTGTAACTTTCATACTCATCCCCAGCTGGACACTCTCTTAGATTCAACGTTATGCAGTTCCCAGAAGCAAATTAAATAAAAAAGGGTGCTTCAAAGGCTCATGGAAAATGGAATCAAAAGATTTGTTTTTATGCAGAAAAAAAATGTGAAGTCACGCATAATTTACTCATTTGTGGTTTCCATGAATTTTTTGATGACCCCCCCCCCATACAAAAATCTGCTGATTGGAGGCCCCACAGGGATTCCCTTCATTCTCAGAAAAGGTATGGGACTCTCCTCGTTGACCTCCAGAGGACACTGGGCAAAAAGGAACACAGAAGGTCACACCAGCACCCCTCCCACTAACCCTCTGAGCGGAGGGCTTGGCCCTGGTATTTTTGTTAGAAACCTCCCTAGGTGATTCTGGAGTCCATATAAGAATGAGAGACCCTTCAGGGAACTTCACACAGAGCACTGGCTGGCCACTGATAGCTCTTATTTACAGCAGTTAAAAGATAACTGCATCGTTCTGTAAAGCACTCTGGGGGATCTTTCTTGGTTCTTTAAACTCTGGGCACTGGAGTGTTTCTGTCATTTCCACATGAAGAGTTTTATTTGCCTTGTCCTGAACCCTCCTATCACTTAAAGGGCATTTAGCTCCTGGTTCTCCAGTAATTTGTGCCTGTGCATAATTCATTTTCCACAGTTCTCTCACAGGGATTGTTTAATGCAACGTATGGAGTTCCATGTTCACATTTCTTAATCTTGTAATGCAAACGCCAAATATCACCAAGTAACACCTTACTCTCTGTGTACCTTGGTCTTTCCAGAAAGGATCATCCAGTCCCTCCATGATATTCTTGTAACTCAGATCCTGGCACACAAAGCCCTTCTTGTCAAACATCAGATGCACACCCACTGCAGATCTCTCAGAACTAGGCATCGTAGAATAGGTGGCTTTTCATCACTGCTGTGAGTCTCTGGAGAAATAAGTGTTAACTTTCCAGTCGAAATATACAATAGATTGGCAAAACAGTTCATAGAAAATACATATTATGAAAAAAAAACTACGCATAGATCTCTATAAAATGTTTACACCAAAATAAACATATTTAACTCTATTTTTATAATTTTTTAAAAATTTTTCTCAACATTCAGGTCAGGGTGAAGAATTCCACATGACTGGCTAAAAAGCCCAGGGGAGCATTTCAGGCATGGATATCCAAGACACCGTGGCAAAAATGTTCTACATGAAAGATCTCTGTGAGTGAGATCCCTGTGGAAAGAACAGGCCATCAAAGAAGGAGGTACCTTTCTCTGAAGGAAGGAGAGAACTTCCACTTTGATTATGGCCTTGTCTAAATAATGTCAGAGTGTGTGGACTCTAGAGGCTTCCATAGCCTTGGCAGCTATCACAAGAGCCTCAGGTGATCACTGACATCATAAATAAGAGTGTCAAATGTTAAATCAACAGCAAAAGTCACTGTTCACTTGCTCCCCATGTAGGACCTCTATCCTTAATGTGTTGTACTATGCGAATTAACGGTAAAACTAGTCTTCAAACAGTACTTTATACTTTGTGTGTCTGTGTGAGTGCCAACTGTTGAAATCTTTATTTAGCATTGAGTTTATCTTCTGTATATAGAGATAATTAAAAATGAATCTTAATGAAGAATGAGATGGGAGAGGGAGTAGAAGGTGGGATGGTTTGGGGGTAGAAGGGCAGGTATGGGGGAAGAACCGCTATAATCCACAAGTTGTACTTATGAAATTTATATTTATTAAATAAAAGCTTTCTATAATAAAAAAGAGCCTTGGGTGACCACTGACATCATACATAAGAGTGTTAATTATTCAATAAACAAGACTCACTGTGCACTAACTTCCCGTGCAGGACCTCTGTCCTCAAAGAGTTGTTTCATGAGACTTAATAGAAAAACCTGTTCTCAAGAATCACTTCCTTTTAGTGTATTAAGTGGAAGATATTCTTATGTCTCATAGCTATAGCTATGTCTAAAAGCTCACAAAAATGTATCATTCTTGGGTTCTTCTTTAAAGATAAGTTTCTAAAAGGAAAGGAGGGGAGGAAGGAAGAGAAAAGCGAAAGGGGAAAATAAAGCGAAATCACCTGCAAGATGCACTAACTGAACAGCCCTTGTCTGGACTGTTGAAGAAGTTTGTTTTTTTTTTTTTCTTTCTTTTTCTTTCTCATACAAGCATTGAACTCTTTACCTAGAATAGAATTAATCCTCTGTATGTAAAGTTAAATGAAAATAGATCTTAGTGAAAAACAGGACAGGGAACAGGAGAGGGAGGAAGAAGAGGGGTGGGAGAGTGGGTGAGAGGGCAGGGATGGTGGGAAGAATTACCATGTTCCTAATGTTGTAATTATAAAATACATGTAAATACATAAATTGTTAAAACTATAAAAGAAATCCACATGATTTTCAAACTATGATTTCTTCTACTTAACGCTAAAGGAATCTCCATATTTAATTTTAGTATGCAAAAGGAATCTCCATATTTAATTTTAGTGTAGTCTCAGAATGAAAAATTTTTATTCTTTTTTTAAATGAGAGCCCAGAGATGTGAAATTTGCAGAGATTGACCTACACATAGCAAGACTGCTCTGAGATTCTCTGGCTTGAAGAAAAGATATAGCCCCCACAAAGGGACAATACAACAGCAGCAAATATCAAATATGCTTAGCAGATTTAAAAAACTACAAATAAAGAGAAAAACCTCATCTTTACACAAATGTGCTTCTTTTAGTCACTCCTAGAACAACTCCTAGAAGAACATGGAATTGTGGAATATGGTCTGCTGATAAAACAGGTGCATGCGCTACAGGAAAGACTCATTGTTCAAGAGCAAAGTGTGAGTGTGAATTAGGACCCTGGCTCCAATCACATAGCACTGCCCTTGGTGTGGCAGGCAGGGCTTGGCTGCATGAGTAGCTCTTCCTGCTTAGCTCTGTAACTGGGTGGAATACCACCTTATACTTCCATATTCTTGCCTCAATTCATGGAGAAAGAATGTTCACCTTCCAAGCTATCATCTCAAGTAAATGAGTAAGCTTGTGCAAGTATCCTGCAGAATACCTGGTACTCAGCACCAGGTAAGTACTCAGTAAATAGGTGCTCAGTAAATCAACGTTATCCCCACGACAGTGAGAATATTTAAGGGGAAAAATGTGAGGATGAAATAATTGAATTGCTATGGATTTTGCTCAAATACAATGACATATGAAATTGATGAGCAGGCCACTCGTCCAGAGAAGAACACAGACTGTAATAGCAGGGCAAGTAATCCAAGGCCTTGGAGGTCAGAGAAACTCAAATCCTGACCTGGTGCATTGTTCATGTGACTTTTGACAAGTCACGGAAAATGCTCATTTTGAATTTCTCACTTGTTAAATGAGGATGTTTTTAGATTATAAAAGAAAAACAGCAGGAATGGCTTAATATGAGCCGAGGCCGTTGGTTTATGGGAATTGTTATCAGTATTAATGGTAACTAATCAGAAAACTTCAACATTTATTTTTGGGCAAATTTATTATTTTTATAATAAGTCCAGCAAATTAGCAAAGGTCAAAATGCATGCTCTTGGCCTTTTGGGAAGCAAGTTTATAAACATTGGAAAGTAGCCTCTAATGAGTTTTCTGGATCACTGGAGACCAACAAGTGAGTTCTGGACCGATTGTCATCTTGACAAAGTTACTACCCTTGGAATGGGAGACCTTGTGCCCCATTGACAAAGCAAACAACTGCTTTCCTTTTTACCAGAAGGCAAAACTGGCAGTCATAAAATTGGTGATGCATGGATAAAATAAGCCAAAACTCCCTCCCTAAATAAATTACAGGGAAAGAAATTGCTCATATAATGTTGATATTGCATCTCCATAAAAATGTACATTCAGTCAACTCAGTCACAGAGATATAAAGGTCTATGCTAAGTATATAAACTAAGCAAGGAATGTTTACATTATAGAGCATGTGCCAAATCTATCCTTGAGTTGTCCTGTGAAAGAGAAAGTCAAGGCTACCCCTAAGAGGGTCAAACACAACTATCCAGGTGCATTTTGTTGGGAATGAATGTAAGTAATTCACATGGTGTCAGACATTTCAGACCCTCTGAGATTGTGCTTCTGTAGTGACATTGTTGACAGGGATTTTGCACAACTAGTCTCAGCATTGCCATTCTTTTCCACTGGCTCTATCCAATGATTCCTATGAACCTCCTGAAAAGAATTCAAGCGTAGGAGTTATTTAATATACACAACAAAAGAAACGTTTATGGTATTAAAACAGATTAGGTTAAGTTTGTGGTTTCATGTTCATGGGGGTCACTTTCTAAAAACTTCTTCATTCAAAGGTTACAGAAAGTGGCTGTATTTTGCTATTTAGCAATCATTTCATATTTTGAAATACCTTTTAAATATTTAATATAAAAATGAGTACAACATGGAAATATAAAATTTCAAAATAATATGAGAAATGATACGCTTGTCACTGAACTCATGTCCACTCCACAGGGAACAGTGAGCGGCTCTCGAGACTGGCCATGTGTATTTATCAGTTCAGTTGCTAGGGAGGGGCCCATAAGCTGTGCACCTGGAAAAGTGGGATCTTCTGCCTCATTTCTCATCTACTCCTAATTTCCACAGCACTCGGAAAAAGAACATACACATTTTCTGTACATTGTCCATCTCTCAGTCTTGCTTTTTCCTTCTTTGTGCTGTTTATCTCTGAAGCTCTGTTGTCTCTATTTTGCTGAACAACCTCTATTACACTGGCCAACAGTGTGAAAGCCTCATCCAGACTTTCCAGGACCAGGCTGAATCCATTTCTGAGTAGTTAAAGAGTCTCACAGATTTCGTGGGATGGAAAAGCACGAACACAATTTAATTTCCAAGCCACTGCAGTAACAGTTCCCAGATACAGAAACAAAATGAACTAATGCTAGATTAAATACAGACGTTAAACACTTGATTCTCTTCCTAACAGGTTTTATTGGTCAGGGAATCTGCTCCAGCCAATATTTTAAATTCTCAGAAAGAACGGTTTAAAAATATCATTCCAGCTTACTTTATGTACCATTGTAACTTTTTTAAACAAATTTCATTAATATACGGGGAAACCACTGTGAGTTTTAAAGTGATTTTCTTTACAAAATTATAAGAGACCTTGTGGATTAAATACTGCACTAAGAACAAGAAGTTTAAAAAAGACATTGAATGATAGCCCCAAGCTGTCATCAGTGGTCTATTATATATTTATTTCTGAGCAGACCATGTTTAGATAATCTATAACACCTGGACTCACAATGATGATGGCAGCATCTTCTTTAAATGCTTTGAGTGCTGCCAATCACTTTGGTCTCTTCCTTGGACTTTGTGACACTGTCAGGTACTTGCTCTGTCACACAGAGTTTTTCTGCAGTGCTCTCGGATGGCTATAAATGCCTAATTGCTCTCTGCTTTTTAAATTTCCCTATCACTGATCAAATCAATTCTTAGCACTTGCTCAAAATGATATCTGACACAAAATTAAAATTCAAAAATGTTAACTCTATTATTCTTAGCTTTCTCATTTAAGGTTTAGTAAAATTGTGACTTTTAAAGTTTAGATTATTCTAGAACTAGACCTTTAGTTTTCATTTCTTAGCCTCCTTTAATATTTTTCTTTATTTTGGAAGAAATGTGGATGATAACACACCAAAGAGAAAAAATGCTATTAGTATTTTAGATATTCATATATCTAATCCTGCTGCTTGGAAACTGTAGATCAATATTTCATTCTTGTCTAGTTGCTATATAAAATGACAATTGAATTTATGTATATATGTGTTTATTGTACATTATTGGATTCACAGGGAAAATTCTGGAAAAAGATTAGATGGAAGACTACAATAATGATTATCTCTAGAGTTGGGATTAAAGTAGACATTATGTTTCTGTTGAATTTTCAGTGTTTCAGTGCTTTAGAATTTAAATCGTCATAAAGACTATGCAATCTTAAAAGATTCTTAATTATCTTACCAATACAATTATCTGCTTAATATCATCCAAGTTCCCTTTAGATACCAGCATTACCATTTGCACGAATGTGCATATCAACATTTAAGAGGCCAATTGCCTTGTAATAACAAAGTGGAAATTATTAAAAACCACAAAGTTCTGTCTGTCTTGCCCATAGCCTAACCCAGTGGCCCCAGAGACTTGTTCCTCATCCCTTCTCTGAGATCCCCTGCCGGGTCCAGCCTTTCCATGCATCGTGTTCTCATAACACACATTTTCCAAGAGCCCTTTGAGGATCCATGTATGCACGAATTTCAAAGTCTTTTGCACTAAAATAAACTCATCTTTGCATTCCATTTTTCCACATACTTTCTGAAGTATTCTCATATATAAGAATACTGAAATGTCCCTGTTTCAGGGATTTCAAAGACCCCCTGATGACCATGGACCTGAGGTAAGAACCTTTGAACAAAAAGTTAAGTCTTTCTACAGAACATTAAAGCCTGAACATCCTTTCACATTTGCTATATGCAAAGGAATTATCAATACATAATTTAAGAACAATTAGGAAGACATAGAAAATGATGGCTTATAATACTGCCTTCATAGTTTGAGGGGTGAAGAATTCTTAGAACTATGTCTCATTGCTCTATCTTGCAAAGTCCCTGACCAAGAGAAATAATCCAGTAATCAGAGTAAAAATTTTCTGTTCTGTTCCTAGTGCATGCCAGGTCTCAGGCTCAAAGATGCCCACTTACCCAACAAGTAGTTATGGAGAATTTTAGTGATTATTTAAAAATAAGTTAATATACTGACTTTAGGTGAAAATGTGACAGGTTCTAACTACTCAAGAGAAGTTAGCTATTATTATTTTAAGGATTCATTTATTTATTTGTTTGAAAGGCAGAGAAACAAAGAGGAAGAGATCTTCCAATCTGCTGATTCACTCTCCAAATGGGCACAACAGCCAAGGCTGGGCCAGTCTGAAGCCAAGAGCCTAGAACTTCTGGGTCTCCCGCCTGGGTGGCAGGGGCCCAAGAGCTTGGGCCATCTTCTGCTGCTTTTTCAGGTGCGTTAACATAAAAGGAAGTGAAACAGCCAGGACACAAACCGGTGCTCCTACAGGATGCCACCAACACCAGCCCCAGCTATTATTATTGGAGACATAAAATACTAAGGTGAGTTTGGATCAGCATCAATCAGGAGGCCTTTGACTTTGAAAAAGAGGGAGTGATCTATCCAGAGCTATGAAGACTGCCAGAAAGCTACAAGCATCAATGGGATTTTAAAAATCACTGCTGAAACCCGGGATCGAACCAGGGACCTTTAGATCTTCAGTCTAACGCTCTCCCAGCTGAGCTATTTCAGCTTGCCTGACAGTGCCTTCTGTGTGACATTGTTGAGATACTATTTGTTTTACGATAACAAAAAAAAAAAATCAATATTCCAATTGAGCTGAAAGTTGGCACTTAGCAATGATTACAGAGGTGATGAGGGAAGTTCCATCTTTAGAAGCTGGAAGTAATAAATCATTTCACTTTTCTCATTTGCATTTCCAACTGCTCTGCTTGCAAACCTTTTCTTCCACTTAGAAATAAATCATGGCCTTTTCTTGGTGCCAAAATAAAAGACGCCTTTTGTTGGAATTTCCACTCTAGTATATGCTTTATTTCTAGAAAAATGACAGCATGATGTATTTAAATATTAATTGAATATCCGTTTCCATGAAAGCAACTTTCAGAGACCCACAAATACAGCGAGGAATAGATACCAGGGAAGACTAAAGCTCCAGGGAGATCACCAAGGTGGAACGGCAGACACAGAAAATATGGTGGAGCAAATTAAAGAGAGTTCTGGGGTAGGCAGAATAATGGGCTTTCAAGGATGCCCTTATCCCAACCCCACAAAATATGAACATGATAGGTCACAGAGCAAAGAGAAAATCGGGTCGCAGATAGAAGGGAGGTTACCAATCAGCTTAGCTTGAGTCAGAAGATTTCCCTGACTGCTCCAGGTGGGCACAATGCAAAAACAAGGATACTTACAGGTGGGGGAAGGAGGCAGAGGAAAGAGAGACAGAGGGTGACATGAGAGGGACGTGGCCTCATATTGCTGCATTTGAAAATGGATGGAAGTCATAAGCCAAGGGTTGCAGGCAGTTTTGGAATTAAGAAAACAGGTTCTCCTCTGGAGCCTCCATAAAGGAATGCAGCCAGCAGAATCCTGCTTGTAGCCTAGAAAGCTGATTTTGTGTGTCTGACCTCCAGAACTATACAATAACAAATTCGTGTTTTTCTAAGTCACCAAAATTGTGATAATTTGTTAAAGCAGCAACAAGAAACTAAAATAAACTTTTAACAATGTATTTATTCATAAGTGAACTGAACATTAGAATTTTGGAATGTGTAATATTAGAATTTCTAATACTAAATGTTCCTCAGGTGGATTCTATAGTGTGAAGATAGGTCATGTTTGATGAGTTAAAGTCTCATCTCTTCTCATTCTGAACAATTTTAAAACCTATAAGCTTAATAAATATAGACAGTGAGTCAAATTCCATGATCGGTTTAAGACAGATTTTGTATGGTTTACAATAGGAGATAATCTAACACCATTTGTCATTATCACATAACTTCCTATATTCCCTCAATTTTAGGTAAAATGTAGTGAAAGAATTGAGTGATTCATTTGATTTCTCTGGACTTCAGTTACCTCATCTATAGCATAACAGTGAGACTCAGTTTACTGAGTTATAAGGAGATGAATGAGGCTGCATCCGTGAAAAGCACTAAACAATATCTGGGAGTAATGGCACTGGCAGTAGTACAAAGATGTTGAACAACAAAAATAAAATTCTGGCTTTTTTCAGATTTAAAAAAAAAAAAAACAGATCTCCAGGATCAACTGTTAATCCTCGGTCTTTGGTAAATTTTTAGGGGAGAGAGGAAGCACATTTCTGCCCCACAAGCCAGCTTCCAGTTTGAAAGATGCCAGTAATTTGTGGATGCTGAACACTTCCCAAAGGATCAAATTCATTCACTCAAGGTCATCCGCAAACTGGGAGTCTGGTAACAGGGTAATCACACTGCTGTTACAATTTCTTCCTACCGTAGTTTTGCAGAAAAATACATTATTTTGAGAATAGGACATGATTTCACCTGCTAACTAGGTACTAAATCATTTCTAAATGTTTCTTTGGAATAGAAAATCAGAACAAAATTAAGTCGAGACCTTCAATTTGTTGTTGCTAGATCTTAGAACTTCAGAGACCTCAAACTTTAAATGTGAACTAACAGAAATATTTTTAGCAAACCTCTGAGTATTGAGGAAAAAATATTTTGTGTGTGAAATGAAATAAGTGTCAGAATTAAAAGCCATGAGTCCTTAAAACACATCTTTTCTTTAAGTCCATGGTATTTTCTTAAACCTCTTTGCCCAGACAGGGCTTTCCCTACAGTGATTTTTCCCAGAAGAAGCCATGGTGATGTCACAGTTTCCTTAGGGTAAACTGTGGTGGTGTCTCACTCTCCTCGGGAGGTGGCATGATGCTGTTACACTCCTCGCCTATCATAAGCAATACCCTGACTGTTTTCACAAATTTGCTTCCTTTCGGATGTGTATATAGAGTCTGATTTCAGGCAGGGGTGGGGAAACTTTTTCCTGCCAAGGGCCACTTAGATATTTATAATGGCCAGGATCTGTCAGGCCATTGGGTGCAAACAGTTAACCTTGGTTATTGCTCTAGCAAGTGTCCCTGGGACAATCCAAATGGCCAAAATAATACATTGTGATTGAGTAGATTTAGTCAAGAGTTACCAGTGAGGCTTTATGCACATCCAGTTCCCCCATCAGGGTCATCAGTTACTGACAAAATCCCCTGCTGACCAGTAGCTTGAAAGGGCCTCCTCCTGCTGCCCAAGTGGGCTGTAGTCCTACTGCAGCCTTCGCTATGCTGGCCTTCTGCCTGGACCAGTTGTCTCTGCACCTTCTTTGACCCAAAATCTTAAACCTCACAGTAACATCATTCAGAGGCCATCCAAAATAATCAACTTAAAAAATTAGCCTGCTATAGATTTCCTGTATGTCGAGTCCCGCCTGCGGTTGCTTTGGCAGGACAAGACCAAGTGCCCCATCTCATAAAGCAATTCTCTAATGCATTTCTTCCAAAGCCTTTAGCCTATCCATTCTGACATACCTTCAGAATTAATCTCTAGTCCACTGGGTGTTGGAAGTTCTGATGCTACGCTAACTTACTGATAAGTACTCTTCCCAAAGCTTGCTTCCCTTGGCTCCACATTTCTGTTTATGTTCTCTGAGATGAGTCAGCCTGCTCAGGCTTCTCCTGGGACACTCCACCAGTTTGCTCTGGGCTAGCCCAGGCAGCAGTCCCTAGGGTGCTGGGACTTACAGGAAAGGCACCAGGGCTGCAATCTTGACCCTTGAATGACGTGACTGCTTACACCAAGGACACGGCTGCCGTGACCCCGTTGCCTCCAAACCTGCCCTAGAGCACCACAGATCGTGAGACTGTGACCGTAGCATCAAGGGCAGAACAGGAGGGATGGGAATTTTCTGGACTTCTAGAAGAATTTAACCATCGCAGTTTGAGTCTCCTAACACTGACTTATCTTCCTACCTGAAATGGAATCCGATGTGGTGTTTAGACATCCTTTTACACAAGGAGATCCCAGGACGCCCCCAGATATTATTTACTCTTAGAAAACAGAAGCACTTTTTCAGAACGTGTATTCCCTATTGCAGGCTTACACCTTCACTGTAAATTCACTCCAGGCAGGTTGGGCTGAGGAGCTCACGATGTAATCAAGCGTTGACACTGTGTCCTTCACAGCTTTCTGCACCCCAATCAGCCATCCTGAAACCTAAGGCTTAGCAGCTCTGGGCTTCAGTTTCCTTATCTTTGAACTAGAAAAATGTGCTCTAAGATCCTCAGGTGGAACTCCTGGGATTCCATGGGGCCAAAAGAGACACAGGACTGGGGGTGATATAAGCTTCAGGACTCAACTGTTAGGACTCAAGACAGAGTTCCATGCCTCAAAGACCAGGTGCAACTTCTACAGAAGAGTTTCATCCCCAGCAGCATTACTCAAGGTATGTCGGCAGCCACCTTTGCCTGGGTGCATATTGCAATATAATTTTTTCATTAGAAGCACTAGATTTACACCTTCACAGGTGATGGGGCTACAATTTCTTCATGGCACAAAGCAGAGTACATGGGATGAGGCTTAGATCCTGTACTCCATCAGAGTGACCCTTTAATAAGATGCTCAATAGAAGCCTGATTTGAGTACATCAAAAGAAGTAGTGGCCGGCGCCGCGGCTCACAAGGCTAATCCTCCGCCTAGCGGCGCCGGCACCCCGGGTTCTAGTCCCGGTCAGGGTGCCGGATTCTGTCCCGGTTGCCCGTCTTCCAGGCCAGCTCTCTGCTGTGGCCAGGGAGTGCAGTGGAGGATGGCCCAGGTGCTTGGGCCCTGCACCCCATGGGAGACCAGGAAAAGCACCTGGCTCCTGGCTCCTGCCATCGGATCAGCGCGGTGCGCCGGCCGCAGCGCGCCGGCCGCGCCGGCCACTGGAGGGTGAACCAATGGCAAAGGAAGACCTTTCTCTCTGTCTCTCTCTCTCACTGTCCACTCTGCCTGTCAAAAAAAAAAAAAAAAAAAAAGAAGTAGTCAAAAACTATGGTTTAAATGCCCGCAGAAGTTAATGTTTTCACTGATTTTTAAAAGATTGTAAATCTTTACTTCATCTGATTAAAAGAAAAAGCTGCCGATATTGATTCTGTTGTGTTACGCGGCAGAGCGACTTGTTAGAACAACCATCAAGTGCTTCAACAATGATCTTATCATGGACTGAGATTTGCTTTTGCATTTCTTTACCTAAATTCTGTGAGTTTTCAAGTCGCCTCCAGTTTGTACAATCCAAGTGATCACCACAGCAAAGGTTATTTGATGTGCCTGTCCTAAAAATAAAACCCCCTTCTGTCACAATAAAGAGCCATCGATTCAGCCCACGGTAGCTGTCAGGTGATCTTTGCCGTATAGAAAGGGTGATGTAATGGCATGATCTGCCCTGCCTCTCCCCTGCCCTCTGCTGCACCGGACTTATTATCAACATTAATCTTTGGGAAATCAAGGGAAGGACAAATTATGAGTAAACTTGCCAAACCTTAGACCTGAGCTTTCTGGGTCTCAGGTCCCTTCATTGCTACTAAAATTCTCCTTTTCCAGAGTTCCTCAGACAACTCCGTAAGTGCCTCCTTGACATGTGTGTGGCATTTAGCCCATTAAGAAACTGCTTCCACAGCCCCTCCTTTTTCTCTTGATCCTGACACAAAAGCACAGGACTTGAGTGGCCTCTGAGGTGCTATCTCCCAAAACATACTTGATTACTCTTCAAGGAAACAGTCAGAACCAGTCCTTCATATCCTTTAATTAAACCTGTTTTTTCCTTCATTCTTCTCTCCAACAGAGCTCCATTTTCTAAGAACCTCTTTCATTCTCATTTAAAGGCTAAACTCAAATCAGTAAACCAAACACACACTTTCACGTACAAAAGGAAAAACATCTCAACTGTAAAAGACACTTGTTAATATTATAAAAGAAACTCCTTGAACCACATCATGATTTCAGCAGCCTGAACCCCTCAGGTTAGGAGTTAAGAAGAACATCATGTGGGCTGGTGTCCAGGGTCACCCTTCCCTCTCTAAATGCTCACTCATTCTCTAGGGGACTTCGAGGTGTCCCTTGAGGGCACCTCCCCTTCCCTGCCCTATGTAAGCCCCTGCTGTGAGATCCATCACCTCTTTCTCTGATCTCCACCCCTATCCAGCTGAGTACTATCTATTGAGTACCTACTATGTGATGATGATAAGCTACCAGAATTCTTTGGGAGTGCAAAACTCAGTAACCTGTCTCAAAGCAGAGGTTCTTAACTTAAGGAAATGTTAGTGATGGTGGAAAATTCTAACCCACATCAGGTCTGCACAGTCTACATCTCTCTTTATCACCCAGAAAGCTTCATTGACTTGAAAGCATTTGCCAGTGTATTGTACAGTTCTGGATTTTCAACATTGCTGCCATGAGATGGGAAGCCTATCGCATCTTTCCTGGGCATTTACTGTTTTGTTCACCAGAGAAGTTTTAATGACTATAAGGTAGTCGAGGATACAGAAAAAAATAAACAAGGTCATTTAATTTTGGTTATTCAGGCACTAAGATATGTAATTCTTATAAGTTCTCTTTGGAGATTCCAAGGTGGCAGAATTGAGAAATGGCATGGTGATTTTGGCTAAAGGGAAATAGCAAAAAAAGTATAGGAAGTGCATTCCCAGGGGAGAGCTGGAGAGAAATCTGCAGTGGAAATTCTAAACAATGAAGAGGGAAAGTTTGGAGCAGCAACCAACGCGGACCCAACACATGACCCCTGCAGCCAAGAGCTAGAGGAAGTGCCAGCTTTGGAGAGCTGGGGGAAACCAGACTGCAGCAGCCTCTGCCTCTGGTGAAATACCCCAAGGGAGAGCCTAGCAGAATACACTGTCTCTGAGTCCAGCCCGGACCCTAATAGGGACAGGGTACCAGCCTAACTCAGCAAAAAAAGGGGACATATCTCTCTCCCCATCCCCCTACAATGACACCTGGCAACCAGCTGGGAGAGGTCACCATCTTGACATTAGTAGCAGCTGAGGCAGCTCGGATATACGCACCAGGCAGTGGGCAGGGAGAAAGCGCCATTTTGAAATCAGTACCAGCTGTGGTGGCTCTTATGCATGTGTGTGATCCAGGAATTTTACCAGAAGGAAACATCTGCATTCTCCACTGCTTTTAAGTCTGACTGAGAGATTTAAAGGGGGGCTGCATACCCACATAGGATAGTGAGGTGCCACCAGCATCTCAACATACTACAGGCTCCAGAGCTCAAACTGCCAAAGCAGAGCACCCACAGGCAGCTAACTCTGGGAACATCTCTGCCTCTCTGTGGACACGATAGGCTGGCAGGGCGGAGTGGATCTGCTGCATGCTGTGACTGTGGGAGCCTTGTGTGCTGAGATGGGGAACTCTGTGACTGTGCAATAGGGCTCAGGGTGTAGCTCGGTCTCTGGACAATCACTGTGTGTGGCACCAAATGCTCAGAGCTCCCTGACTGCTGGGGTGGGTCAGTGTAGTGAGATTTATGTTCATAGAAGGACTGAACAAATCCTTTGTGTCATTCATGTGACAGTGTAGGTGAGGGTTACACACATTGTGGGCTAACCCAGGGCACTGATCACCTTGGAAGAGAGGAGGTGAGTTGTGATTATGCCAACAGAAGGGATCATACCCTCCCCACTGCTGACAATAGAGATCTACCATGCCAAACATGAGTGTCACCTTGGATACTCGCCCTACCCTGGAGCACTGACTAGAGCTATCTGGCCACACCCAGCACATGCCTCTGGGTATTCACTGAGACAGCAGATACCACACTAAGCTACAGGGGCATAGTTCAAAGATAAAACTCATCAGAGGAGAAAAACAACAAGTATTCCAACAAATGCCAAACAGAAATTCAAGAAATAAGAGTAAGAAAGACAACATGACTCCCTCAAAGGAACACAGCAACACTTCAAAATATTAGAACGTGAAGGTGAAGAGAATGCTTAAATGCCTACAAGGAATTAAAAATATTAGTCATAGGATTACTCAAAAGCAATGAGAAGCAAATTCACTAATTAAAGAAAAACATAGATGACATGTAAGAAAAAATATCCCATGAGGTTGAGATTTTGAAGAGAAATCAAACCAAAATATTAGAAATAAAGAATTCAACATGACAAATAAAATACAGTGGAAAGCCTTAGTTACAGGCTTGGTGAGGCAGAGAAAGAATATTGAAGCTAAAAGAAAAGTCCTTGGAAATTTCTTAGTAAGACTGAAAAATTAGTAGAAGAAATTAGAAAAATTAAAAAACAGAATTGGATATTTATGGGATACTGTGGGGAGCAAACCGGACTAGACTGAGTTACTGGAATTAAGACTTATTCTATGCATCTGCTCTCCCACAATATGGCGCTGGGAGAGGAGAAAACAGCTTCTACCCAGCTGCCTCCAGTTCAACCAATAAACAGCAGGACCTGCTCCTGATTGGAGGAGAGCAGCGTACTCGGCGTGTGGGCAGCCGAGTTAGGATTGGCGGAGGAGGACTATAAAGGAGGAGAGAAACGGCATGCACCAGGAACATCTAAGGGGAACATCTGAGGGAACACCTGTGCAGCCCCCAAGAAAGCCGGCCTGCGGTGTGCCGCTCCCCTGCGGAAGTGGGGAATGTGGCCAGGGGGAACTGCCCTTCCACGGATGTGGAAGGGATAGTAGCCAACCCGGGAAGAACCAGCAGTAAACCCGGGGAGGGCCGAGCAGACGAAAGAACAGTGCAGGGTCCTGTGTCGTTCCTCCACGAAGAGGGGGAGCGACATAATGGTGCCGTGACTCGGATAGGAAACTTAGGACGGATATGAAACTTAGGAGGGAGGAAACGGGAAGAAGTAGAAAATGCCGGAGAGAGAGACTAGCAAACAGCCTAGGGAAAAGCCGGACGAAAAAGGTGCCGGAAGAAGCTATTGAAAGCCTAGGCATAGACTCAGATACGGACTACGGACTACGGGGGGAAGTTGGGAGAAATCTCTAAGGTCGAAAGCGAAAGTGAAAGCTAGAACAAACAGACTCGGATGCGGACTGTGGGGAGAGGCCAGGAGAAATGAGGGAGGAGTATTGTTGGAGGAAAGCTTGGGGAAACATACTGGGTAGAGAAAAATGTTAGGGAAATTGAAGCCGCGGGGGGCAGGCCGAGGCGGAGACGAAAGCCACTTTGGGATTCTCAAGTTAGCCCGGGAATGGGGGGCGAAAAGTTAAAACCAGAAGCGGAAACGTAAGCCTGGTTGGGATCCGTCTGATTAGCCCGGGGAGCAAAGGACGGGAAGCCAAACCGTGGGGCGGAGACGTAAGCTGGGTTGAATTCGCCAGGCTAGCCCGGGGAACTTGGATTGAATGCTAGTGGTGGAGACGTGAGCTGACGCTGTGTGACTCGCGGAGGCTGCTGTGCGCAGAGAGAGCGTGCGGGGCACAAGTAGATAGGGAACGCTGGGCTAAGTGCGAGACCGCGGAGTGTGTGCACAAAGCCGAGCCGCGCAGATGAGAGAGACGCGGGCTGAAGCGGCTCAGCTGGAAAGCCGCCGAGAAATAGCCTCGGGGCGGGCGCCGGGAGGCCGCGGGGATAAGAGAAACAGAAGTTTAGAAGTAAAATGAGAGAAATAGGAATGCTGGAAGATAGAAGTAAAATGGGAGAAATAGGAATGCCCGGAGATAGAGAAATAGAGAAATAGAAAGGCCTCCCCTCAACATGGCAATGAGAAAGCTTGGATTCGGTCTGCCCGATTAGTGAGGCGATGAGCACCTGCGGCGGCTAGCAGCTTATGCGCCGCAGGTCACCGAAGACAGGCACGAATTAACATCAGAAAGGCCTCCCCACAATACTGCAATTAGAAGGCTTGGATTCGGTCTGCCTGATTAGGGAGGCGGTGAGCACCTGCGGGCGGCTAGCAGCTTATGCGCCGCAGGTCACCGAAGACAGGCACGTTATCAACACCAATAAGTCACCCCACAACAGGGCAATGAGAAAGCTTGGATTCGGTCTGCCTGATTAGTAAGGCGGTAAGCGCCAGCAGGCGGCTCGACCAAAGTATGAGCCGCAGGTCACCGAACACAGGCACGCATCAGCGCCTAAAAACCTCCTCACAACATGGTGAAGAGAGGACCCGGATTCGGTTTGCCTGATTGATAGGACTTGTAAGAACCTGTGGCAACTCTAGCAAGTAGAGCAGAGTGTGTGCCGCGGGACACCGAAGACAGGCACGTATCAACGCCAAAAATAAAAAGAAAGGGGGATCTGTGGGGAGCAAACCGGACTAGACTGAGTTACTGGAATTAAGACTTATTCTATGCATCTGCTCTCCCACAATATGGCGCTGGGAGAGGAGAAAACAGCTTCTACCCAGCTGCCTCCAGTTCAACCAATAAACAGCAGGACCTGCTCCTGATTGGAGGAGAGCAGCGTACTCGGCGTGTGGGCAGCCGAGTTAGGATTGGCGGAGGAGGACTATAAAGGAGGAGAGAGACGGCATGCACCAGGAACATCTAAGGGGAACATCTGAGGGAACACCTGTGCAGCCCCCAAGAAAGCCGGCCTGCGGTGTGCCGCTCCCCTGCGGAAGTGGGGAATGTGGCCAGGGGGAACTGCCCTTCCACGGATGTGGAAGGGATAGTAGCCAACCCGGGAAGAACCAGCAGTAAACCCGGGGAGGGCCGAGCAGACGAAAGAACAGCAGCAGGGTCCTGTGTCGTTCCTCCACGAAGAGGGGGAGCGACAGGATACTATCAAACAAAACAAGCCTTAGAAATTCCTGAAGGTGTGGAAAGAGAATGCATTAGAAGGTTTATACAGTGAAATAATAACAGAAAACTTTCCTAATTTGGAGAAAGAAATGGAAGTCCAAGTACATGAGGCACCTAGAACTCCTAATTGACAAGACCAGAAAAGGTCATTGACATGACACATTGTAGTCAACGTTTCAACAATAAACATACAGAAAAGTTTCTAAAATGTTCACTAGAGAAATGCCAGATTACTTTCAGAGGATATCCGATTAGACTCACAGCTGGTTTCCCACCAGAAATCCTACAGGCTAAGAGAGAATGGAGACGTAGTCCAAGTCTTAAAAGAAAAAAAAAAAACTCAACCCAGAATATTGTAGCCTGCAAAGCTCTCAATATGAATGAAGGTGAAACAAAGACCTTCCATAACAAACAGAAGTTGAAAGACTCTGTCACCACATGTCAAGCCTTACAAATGATGCTTAAGGATGTATTATACACAGAAACACAGAAGTATAGTCACCACTATGAAAGAATGTGAAGGCAGAAAACCTACCAGTAAACTACAAAAGAATAGACATTTTTCAAAAGAGGAAATCCAAATGGCCAACAGACACATGAAAAAATGTTCAAGATCACTAGCAATCAGGGAAATGCAAATCAAAACCACAATGAGGTTTTACCTCACCCCGGTCAGAATGGCACACATTCAGAAATCTACCAACAATAGATGCTGGAGAGGATGTGGGGAAAAAGGGACACTAACCCACTGTTGGTGGGAATGCAAACTGGTTAAGCCACTATGGAAGTCAGACTGGAGATTCCCCAGAAACCTGAATATAACCCTACCATACAACCCAGCCATTCCACTCCTTAGAATTTACCCAAAGGAAATTTAATTGGCAAATAAAAAAGCTGTCTGCAAATTAATGTTTATTGCAGCTCAATTCACCACAGCTAAGACCTGGAACGAACCCAAATGCCCATCAACAGTAGACTGGATAAAGAAGTTATGGGACATGCACTCTATAGAATACTATACAGCAGTCAAAAGCAATGAAACCCAGTCATTTGCAACAAGATGGAGGAATCTGGAAAACATCATGCTGAGTGAATTAAGCCAGTTCCAAAGGGACAAATATCATATGTTCTCCCTGACTGGCGACAACCAACTGAGAACCAAAGGGGAAACCCGTTGAAGTGAAATGGACACTATGAGAAGCAGTGACTTGATCAGCCGTTGCCCTGACTGTTGATGTACAATGTAATACGATATCCCTTTTAGTACTTTTTTGTTCTAGTATCATTGGTTGAACTCTGTAATTAGCACACAATTATTCTTAGGTGTTGAAATTTAACTGAAAATTGATCCCTGTTAAATATAAGAGTGGGAATAAGAGAGGGAGGAGATGTACAATTTGTGACATGCTCAATCGGACTTGCCCCAAATGGTGGAGTTAGAAACGTGCCAGGGGATTCCAATACAATCCCATCAAGGTGGCATGTACCAATGCCATCTCACTAGTCCAAGTGATCAATTTCAGTTCACAGTTGATCACACTGATAGGTCTAAGAGTCAAAGGGATCACACAAACAATACTAGTGTCTGCTAATACTAACTGATAGAATCAAAAAGGGAGAGAACTATCCAACATGGGAAGCGGGATACACAGCAGACTCATAGAATGGCAGATGTCCTAAACAGCACTCTGGTCTCAGAATCAGCCTTTAAGGCAATCAGATCTGGCTGAAGAGCCCATGAGAGTATTTTAGGCATGGAAAGCCAAGACACTCTGGAAAAAAAAAAAAAACCATAAATGAAAGATCTCTGCAAGTGAGATCCCAGTGGAAAGAACGGGCCATCAAAGAAGGAGGTACCTTTCTCTGAAGGGAGGAGGGAACTTCCACTTTGACTATGAACCTGTCGGAATAAGATCAAAGTCGGAGAACTCAAAAGGCTTCCATAGCCTTGGCAACTCATGACTAGAGCCTAGGGAGATTACTGTCGCCATAAACAAGGGTGTCAAATTCTTAAGTCAAGAACAGAAGTCACTGTGTACTTACTCCTCATGTGGAATCTGTCCTTAATGTGTTGTTCAATGTGAATTAATGCTATAACTAGTACTGAAACAGTATTTTACACTTTGTGTTTCTGTGTGGGTGCAAACTGATGAAATCTTTACTTAATATATACTAAATCATTCTTCTGTATATAAAGATAATTGAAAATGAATCTTGATGTGAATGGAATGGGAGAGGGTGCGGGAGATGGGAGGGGTGTGAGTGGGAGGGAAGTTATGGGGGGGAAAGCCATTGTAATCCATAAACTGTACTTTGGAAATTTATATTTACTAAATAAAAATTAAAAACAGACAAACAAACAAAAAAAAAGAAATCCAAAGCAAACAATAGGAATATTTATGGAAACATAGCAGGTTCAAATTGTTACTTATCAATAGCAACATTTAATGTGTATGACAAAATTCTCCAACTGAAAGACACAGATTGGCTGAATGGACTAAAAAACAAGGCCCATCTACTTGCTACTCACAAGAAACAAACAAAGCAACAAAGATACATACAGATGGAAAGTCAAATGATGGAAAAAGGTATTCCATGCTAATGGAAAGCAGAAATGAGCAGGTATATCATCCTAATATCAGAAAAAAAATAGACGTTAACAAAAAAAAGCTGTTAAAACAGATGATTAAAGGATAAATTCAACAGGAAGATGTGACTATAATAAATTATATGCAACCAATTACCAGGTACCTGGCTATTTAAAAGAAATATTAATGTATCTCTTCCAGGTCAGCTCTCTGCTATGGCCCAGGAGTGCAGTGGAGGATGGCCCAAGTGCTTGGGCCCTGCACCCCATGGGAGACCAGGAGAAGCACTTGGCTCCTGCCTTCGGATCAGCGCGGTGAGCTGGCCACGGTGGCCATTTGAGGGTGAACCAACGGCAAAGGAAGACCTTTCTCTCTGTCTCTCTCTCTCACTGTCCACTCTGCCTGTAAAAAAAAAAAAAAAAGAAATATTAATGTATCTGAAGGGATACATAGATTTCAATACAGTAGTAATGGGGAACTTCAATACCCTACTTTCATCAATGGACAGGTCAAGTAGACAAAAAATCAGCAAGACATAACAGAGCTAATCTATACTATGAACCAAATGGACCTATCTGGAATCTACAGAACCATTCAACCCACAGTTGCAGAATACACAATCTTTTCATCAGTTCATAGAACTTTTGCTAGGATATATCATATGCTAGGCCATAAAGCAAATCTCAGCAACATTGGCAACATCAAAAAATTGAAATCATGCCATACATCTTTTCTGATCACAATCAATGAAACTGAAAGTCAACAAATCAAGAATCTCTAGAGCATATGCAAACACATGGAGACTGAACAACCTACTCCTTAATGAACAGTGGGTCATAGAGAAACTCAAAAGGGATTTCAAAAAAATTTCTGGAAACAAATAAAAATGACAGTAAAACATATCAAAGCTTATTGGATATAGCAAAAGCAGTAGTAAGAGGGAAGTTTCTAGCAACTATTGCCTATAGCAAGAAATTAGAAAGTCATCAAATAAATTAGCTATCAGTGCATCTCAAAGACTTAGAAAAACAACAACAACAAAAAAAACAAAATTAGTAGGAGGAATGAAATAAATAAAATTAGAGTAGAAAAAAAATGAACCCCCCCCACACACAAAAAAAAAAACATGCAAAAGGCCAAGGAAATGAAGAACTAGTTTTGGGAAAAAATAAACAAAATTGATACACCATTGGCCCAACTAACCAAAAAAGAAGAAAAAGAGAGAGGGAAGACCCATATTAATAAAAGCAAAGATGAAAAAGCAAATGTAACAAAGAATACCACAGAAATAAAAAGAAACATCAAGAATTACTAAAAGGAGGGATATGCCAATAAATTGGAAAATCTAGAGTAAATGGATAGATTTCTGGACACATACAATCTACCAAAATTGAGTCAAGAAGACACAGAAAACAAACAGAACAATAACCAAGGTAAAGATTGAATCAGTAATAAAAACCCTCCAAACAAAGAAAAGCCCAGAGATACATAACTTCACAGTTGAATTCTATCAGACTGTTAATGAAGAACTATTTCCAAGTCTTCTCAAACTATTCAAAACAAATAAAAGGGAAGGTATTCTCCCAAACTCCTTCTATGAGGGCAGCATCACCTTAATTCCAAACACAGAAAAAAATACAGCAGAGAAAGAGAACTATAGACCAGCATCTTTGATGAACATAGATGCAAAACTCCTCACCAAAATATCAGCTAATCAAATCCAACAACATATCATAAAAATCATTCACCTGGATCAAGTAGAACTTATCCCTGGTTTGTAGGTATGGTTCAACATTCACAAATCAATAAGTGTGACACATCTCATTTAAAAATTGAAGAACAAAAGACATATGATTATCTCAACAGATGCAGAGAAAACATTTGATAAAATACAGCACCCTTTCATGATGAAAACTCTAAGCAAATTGGGTATAAGAAGGAATATTCCTTAATACAATCAAAGTAATTTATGATAAATACATGGCCAGCATCTTGTTGAATAGGAAAAAGTTGGAAGCATTCCCACTAAGATCCAGAACCATACAAGGATGCCCACTCTCACCATTACTATTCAATATAGTCCTGGAAGTATTAGCCAGAGCCATTAAGCAAGAAAAAGAAATTAAATGGTTACAAATTGAGGAGAAAATCATACTATCCCTATCTGCAGATGAGATGATTCTATATACAGAGAATCCTAAAGACTTCACTGAGAGACTATTGGAACTAATAAAAGAGTTTAGTAAAGTAACAAGATATAAAATCAACACACAAAAATCATAACCTTTGTATACACAGAAAATGCCATGGCTGCGAAAGAACTTCTAAGATCAATCCCATTTACAATAGCCACAAAAAGAATTAAATACCTTGGAATAAGTTTAACCAAGGAGGTAAAAGATCACTACAATGAAAATTGAAAACATTAAGGAAAGAAATAGAAGACACACAAGAAAAGGAAAAATCTTCCATGTTAATGGATTGGAAGAATCAGTATTATCAAAATGTCCATACTACAGAAAGTAATTCACAGATTCAATGTGATCCTAATCAAAATATTAACAACATTCTTCTTAGATCTATAAAAAATATTGCTAAAATTCATATGTAACACAAGAGACCCCAAATAACTAAAGAAATCTTATACCGAAAAATAAAGCTAGAGGCATCAGAATACCAGGTTTCAAGACAGGCTACAGGGCATTTATCATCAAAACATCTTAGTATTGGCACAAAAACAGATGTGTAGACCAATGGAATAGGATAGAAACTCCAGAAATCAGACCATGCATCTGCAACCAAACTATCTTTCACAAAAGAACTAAAATCAATCCCTGGAGAAAGGACAGTCTCAGCAAATGATGCTGGGGAAACTAGATCTCCATATGCAGAATATGAAACAAGATTCCTAACTTACAGCTTACACAAAAATCCGCTCAAAAATGGATCAAAGGGGGCCAGTGCTGTGACACAGCAGGTTAAAGCTCTGACCTGAAGTCATGGCATCCCATATGGGCGCTGGTTCTAGTCCTGGCTGCTCCTCTTCTGATCCAGCTCTCTACTATGGCCTGGGAGTGCAGCAGAAGATGGCTAACCCCTTGTGCCCCTACACTCACAAGAAAGACCCGGAAGAAGCTCCTGGCTCCTGGTTCCTGGCTTCGGATTGGCACAGCTCCGGCTCTTATGACCATCTGGGGAGTGAACCAGTAAATGGAAAAGCTCACTCTCTGTCTCTATCTCTGTAACTCTGTCTTTCAAATAAACAAAAATGAATCTTTAAAAAAAATGGATGAAAGATGTAAATCTACAACCCAATGCCATCAAATTACTAGAGAATATTGGGGAAACTCTGCAAGACATTGGCATAAGCTAAGACTTCTTATCAAACTACTAGAGGAGAACACTGAGGAAACTCTGCAAGATATTGGCACAGGCAAAGACTTCTTGGAGGATGTCCCAGAAACAGGCAATCAAAGTTAAAATACACAGATGATATTACACCAAGATGAGAAGCTTCTGCTCTGCAAAAGAAGCACTCACCAAAGTGAAGAGGCAACCAACAGAATAGGATAAAATAATTACAAACTACACAACTTATAAAAGGTTAATATCCAGAATCTATAAAGAGCTCAAACAATTCAACAACAAACAAACAATATAGTTAAGAAATGGGAAGAGGACTTACACAGTCATTTTCAAAGAGAAAATTCAAACAGCCAACAGACACATGAAAAAGTGCTCAGGATCACTAGCCACCAGGGGAATGCAAATCAAAACCACATGAGGTTTCATCTCATCCCAGTTATAATGGCTCTCATTCAGAAATCAACAAACAATAAATGCTGGTGAGGTTGTGGGGGAAAAGGTACCCTAATCCACTGCTGGTGGAAATGGAAACTAATGTAGCCATTGTAGAAGACAGTATGGTGTTACCTCAGAAATCTGAAAAAAATAACCCATATGACCCAGCCATCCTACTCCTGTGAACTTACCCAAAGGAAATGAAATCAGCAAATGAGTTATCTCTACCCCTATACTTATTGCAATTCAGTTCACAATAACTAAGGTATGTAATCAACTTGGATTCTATTAGCTGAAGACTGGATTTAAAAAATTATGGTATATATACATTATGGTATACTACTCAGCTATAAAAAGAATAAAATCCTCTCTTTTGCAATAAAATGGATGCAACTGGAAAGATTTTATTTAGTGAAATAAGCCAGTTCTAGAAAGACAAATACGTGGTCTGGGGTAACTAATAGAGTACCAAAAATGTAAAGTATAGGAATGAAATTGACATTTTGAGCTGCAGTGATTGTTTACAGCCCTGAACAGTATTTTTTTTTCTTCTTACTATTTGTTAATCTCTTTACTTAGTAACAGTTAATCTTATGAGTATTAAGTAAACTTAAAGTAGAATATTGTAAAAAATTTAGAGAGGGATTAGGAGAGGGAGGAGGAAATGTGGGAGCATGGGCAGGAGGGAGGGTAGGGTGGTAAATATGTTCCTAAATCTGTATACATGAAACTTGTATACCTTAAATAAAAATCTAAAAAAATTTAAAAGGGCAATGAAAATAAAGTACCAAACAATGATCACGAAAAATGTTTTCTTTAACCTCCTTTATAATATAGAGATCTAGAAATGGAAAAGTTACAAGATTTTGTATAAATGGAACAAAGTCAATATGAAAGCAGAGAAGTACATCTGTATTCTGCAAGTCCTGTTCAATTACTCAATTGGCACACTGCTCTGCTTTCTAAAAGAGGCAATAGAACAAAGACTCCATTTCTGGGCTTTATAGTCTTGGAAGAGAATAAGAATAAAACAAGACTGTAGAAACTGAAAATAGTGTGCTATTTAATACTTGCTCACAGTTGAAACATTTAAGTATTATAGCAAATTTTGCTAAAATGCGTCTGAAATTACTTGTTTCAGGTATAGCTCTCCACATAGAAATGTTACACCTTTCCCAGAGTAATGTGTATGACAGTTGTTTAGTCATATAAGCCCAAAAATCTTAATTGTACATAATTTGTCATGCAATAGTTAATTTTTTCAGATTATAGATATGAGAATAATTAAAAAGTAACTCTGAAATTGGAGAATTATATTTATGAAAAATAAAGGTTTCTATTTCTGTAGAAATTCTAGACAGTGATTTACTTGTCTTTTCAAGTCACAACTGAAATAACTCATTTGAAGCCAATCCAATTGGCTATCCTAAGAAATGGATAAAGAACTGTCAACTCTGTGTGGCCTGGATATCCCTCAAGGCACTATTATCACATAGTAGGGTTGGCAGTAGACAGGAATCAAGTTCATGGCCCTGAGGCTAACCAATCAACTGCTCAAGTGACTCATCCACTTGCGTAAATATTTTCCTGTATTAAATATGTACTTACCAGGGCTGGCATTGTGATGAAGCAGGTTAAGCTACCACCTATAACGCCAGCATCTCATATGAGTACCAGTCAGAGTTGCAGTTGCTCCACTTCCCATCTACCTCCCTGCTAATGTGATTGGGAAGGCAGCGGGAGATGGCCCAAGTGCCTGGGCATCTGTTACCCATGTGGGAGACATGGGTAGAATTCCCGGCTCCTGGCTTCAGCCTGCCCAACCCTAGCCATTGTGTCCACTTGGGAGTAAACCAAGCAGTTAAAGGGTCTGTTTCCATCTCTCTGTGCCTTTTTCCTGTCACTCTCCCTCACCTCCCCTGCCCTGTAACTCTGCCTTTCAAATAATAAGTAAATCTTTTAAAAAATGAAAAATAAATGTATGCTCACCATAAAAATTGACTTTTGCTTGAATTGGGATCACTGCTGCCCTCAGCAGTAGCAATCGAGTTGGATGTTTCATTCTCAGCCACACTGCAAGAATTTCTGTGCAAGGATCACCCAACATGACCCACACACTTTTGGTGAGCCCATTTCCTCTGCCATCATGGTTCAGAAGTTGGTGAACTGGCCAAGCCTTACCTGCTACTAAGGTAGTGGAGGCTAGAAGTGCCCAGATATCTGCAGTTAAAGCATAAACATGTTTTACTTCAACAACAGTGAGAGCAGAACAGCATGCTACTTAGCAAGGCTTTACTTGGATTTTTTCCCTACTTTCTACTTTGAACACTTTATTGAAGATGTGTAGAAAAACATGTGGTTAACAGGGTCTCATAAATGTAGGAAGAAGACAGCATGAGGAGCCACCATTTCGTGTGTCCTTCTAAGTACATCATGCCCATGGTCAGCACTGGCTGAGACCTGCAGAACTTCTCCCATTACAAGATGATCTTTCTGCTTAAATTGTGCAAAGGACAAACAACTTATCAGCTTCACTTTTGGGTGGCAACTCAACTTTGAAAGGGAATAACTGTCACTGCTTCACTTTTTCCAAGAATTCAGAGAATCTGTAGTTAATTGTGTGAAGGGTATTTTCGAATCTTTGTGCCAGCATCTAGAAAAAGCCAGTCTGAACTTCGGTTTCCTAAACTTTGAGGGAGCCAAGCAACAATTTCCTATTGAGCGTTTGTTAAGTGGGGTTTCTTATAAGCATAAGAGAAGTTTATTATTTGTGCTAACATTGGTTTTAATCTTCAACACCCAGAGAAACAACTCATACTCTCTTCTAGACACACTCATTTCAGGCAGTATAATGCTCCAAGTGGCTGACTGTATATATTAAAAACTTAGTTAAGGAGGTAAAAATACAATTCATAAAGAAATGTAAGCAGCCAATGAATGTATGAAAAGAAATGAATGTATGAAAAGTCCTACTAATAATCATAAAAATGCAAATACTGCATGATTTATTTTTCTTTCCCATCAAATTTCAAATATTTCATTCTGATGATCCTACTAAACGTTGACAAGAGCTGGAGGAGACAGATGAGATGTTCTTCTGTACTACCAGAAGAAGCATAAAGTGGAACAAAGTTTCTGACAAGCACGTTGGCCATCAAAGGTAGGAGAGGATTTGACGCCATAATTTACTACTAGAAATGTATCAGAGAAGCTGCTCAGTGGATCCAAATTTCCACTCTTCTCTTAGGAAAAACAAAAATCAATTAGGCTATCAGAATTAGGACTATATTTCCCACGTACTGTGTGATCAACGTGACTGAGTTATGGCAACCAGAATATAAGTGATTGCTTCGTAGCAATTACCAGGACATGTCGTACAAGACAACTGCTATGTCGCCTTCACCCCTCCTTCCTCACCTGCTTCACAGAGATGATGAGAACAATGATTTGATGGCTGGCACTCCTTCTCAGATCATAAGGACAGATGTCTATCAAAGGATGAGGTTTCAGGAAGCTGGAATAAACCTGGGGTCTCTATATACGTGAATTATCTATTTATGTACAGTTATATGGATGAAAAATATCTATCTGCTGTTTAGGATCTTGTTAGAACCAAATTTTACCTTAAATAAAGCAAGTTCTATCCATTAAAAAACAAACAGAAATGTACAAAATGACTTATGTACTATAAATTCTCTGCAGTTCTTCATAGCTGATAAAAAAAAAAGAACATGGACATTCAGCACTAATCAGGATGATCAGATGCATTTATCCCATTCACTGAATGAATGCGATTTCTGTTACTTCGGTAAACCATGGCTTTGAAGGCTACTTAATATTATGAGAAAATGCTTGCAAGAATGATATTTTTAAAAAATATGATTTAAAACCTTAAACACAGTTTGACTCTGTTTCAAACAAAAGAAAATCTAGATATTTAGCCATACAAAAGAGCAAATGGGACTGGCAATGTAACTCAGTGGGTTAAGTCACCATCTACAGTGTCAGCATCCCATATGAGTGCTGGTTCAAGGCCCAGTTGTTTCCACTTCCAAATCAGCTTCCTCCTAATGCACCTGAGAAGGCAGTGGAAGATGGCCCAATTACTTGATTACTGATGTGGGAGACTACATTGAAGTTCCATGCTCCCGGTTTTGACCAGGCCCAGCCCCGGCTGTTGTGGCCATGTGGAGAGTGAACCAGTGGATGGAAGATCCTTCTCTCCCTCTCTCTGTAACTCTGCCTTTCAAATAAGTAAAATAAAATAAAATAAATAAATAAATAAATAAATAAAGCAAACAATTGTAGGTTAGGATTTCAGCAACAATTATCTCAGATTATGAGTAACATCTCTTTCTATATAATCTATATTTTTGCCAAGAAGTACCAGCTCTAAGATCAGAAAAGAGGGTGTGCATTTGACCTTGTGGTTAAGATGCTGATGGGACACCTGCATCCTATACCAGAATGCGAAGGTTTGAGTCTTGTTCTGTTCCTAATTACAGCTTTTTGCTACTGTGCATGCTGGGAGGAATCAGGTGATGTCTCAAGAATTTTGGTCTTGAGCTCAACACGAGAGACCTGGGTTGAGTTTTCAGGTCCTGGCTTCAGCCTGACCTAGTCCCAGCAGATTCAGGCATGTGGGAAATAAACCAGCAGATGGGAGATCTCTCTGTCTCTCTATCTCTCAAATAAATTAAATAAGTAAAATTTTTGAAAATAAAATAAATCAGAAGAAAAATACTACCAGAAAACAGGAGACTATATTAGATGACTCACAAATTTTATGCAAGGGTGAACATGGTAAGAATCCCTATTATATTAATGATAGTCATCTTCCATAAGAACATAACAAACAATAATCTAGTGCAGAGTAATGCACACTGAAAAGTTTTATTTTAAAAATTTTGTTTAGCCTGTTATTATTTCAAAAGAAAACAATGATTTCCTAATTATCAATTTTAATTTCCTTTATAGAGAGATTGAAAGATACCCTGAATAAATTGATGATGACAGGTGTCACACTGCTCAGGATTCAGTCTGTGAAGTCACATTTAAAGAAACGCAGTTCAATAACCGATGGCAATTACAAAGAAGAGTGTGCCCCAAGAACACCAAGGATAAGTCCTGACTCACCTTAAAACTTCTCAAAATCTCCTTCTTCTTTTACGTTGTTCTACTTAGGAAACTCGCAAAACCAAACCTTCATTCTCTTCCCCTAACCTCAACTCAAAGACCCTTTATTTCCATTCTTCCCCAGAATTTTTCTTTATGTGGATCAATCTAAACACTTTTTAGGTAGCATAAAGTTCTTCTTACTGGTAATTAGGTGGTAGAAGAAGCATAAGGGAGAAAGGAACCCAGAAAATAAAGAATTTTCTACAGCAAATGAGGATAGTTTTGCAAACTTACTGCTAGTAAGTTTGTCCCATAAAATACAGACCAACTCCACCCCAAAGCAATCAGTTGGATCCCTGTGATATTTTACATTATTAAATTAACAGTTTGAGTTGATCATTGTTTCTGACCTCATAAATACTTGTTTTAAATTTGATCAATATAACTTTTTTCCAGCAGAATACAGAAAGCCTACTTTTGAAACATTTTATAGAATATTAAAATTCCCTTATCACCCACACACAAAGTTTTCAAGATAAAAATGTAGAACTAGTGAAATTACTAGACTGTTACCAAATCATAAAAAAGTTAGTGACTTAGAATTCCAAGATCACATTCTCTTTGAAGCTAGAAAAAGTTCTATGCTATTAACATAAAGTTATTAATAGTTTTTCAGTGTTAAACCGCACCAAGAATTATGACTCATAATAAAGATATCATTTCACTGACATTAATAGCATTCTCAATGTTGTAAAAAGCAATGCATGCTTCTTGTTAAAATGAGATTAAATTACTTTGCACCAAGTATGGATGTATTTTACAATGTTCAGAAACAATTTATTTTGCTTATTTGATTTCATATAATTATATTTATGATAATTTTTTTTAAATCACAGTTTTCCACCATACAATATATCACATGGAAAGAATAAAATCCTGAAGATTAGGAAGGCTTCCTCGCTCTACCTCTATACCACCTCTACAAATCAAAACTCAATATAACACCTGATATTGACAAATTGCTTTTAATAAAATGGTCCCTACTGCCCCTGAGTGATAGATTATTTTCAAAGTTTAAATTTCATTCAAATCCTGTCAATGTAAGAGGAAAGAACTACAAGACTGACAGGGTACATATAATTTCTAGTTTAAGTTTTGAACATGAGATTGAAGTTTAAGGACATAAACAGTGTGTTTGACTTAGAGAAGGTATACAAAAAATTCAGCTTTGTCCATAAAATCTGTGTTCCACAGGCAAGCAGAAGGCTCCCTATTCCACAGCCTATCTTATCGGAGCAACACTCCTGGACAGTCACATACTACTGGCAATACTCTCTCCTCCAATCATTAGAAACTCTGGGCCACCAGACATGTATCACTCATCATTCATGAACTATCTCTGTGGAAAGAAAAGTGTTATTTTACCTCATTAACTCATGTTTGCATATTTCCAAATTATAGCATAATTTAGTTGGTCAAAACTACAGATCTGGAGATGACCCTAAGGGCTGATCTAAGCAAATGACATTGCAAGTTGCTGCTCCCACCCTTCCTTTGTTGCACACATTTACTGAAAATTACCAGCAGCAATAGAATTGCCCAAGTCAGACTCAACACAAATTAATACACTATGGATTTTGGATTATGGAACAGGTTAAAAAACCTCCACCCTCTTTCTCAATTTTGAAATGAACCAAATGGACAAAGACAATGAGCAGAAATAGCAACTCAGTCTTTGAATAAAATAGGAAACTCTCAAAACCCACACCATGGAAAGAGCTGGGAATCCCAAGAAGAGCTGGCAACACACAGATGTCCTTTAAGTGCTCACACAACCACAGACAAGTCAACAGCCTCTGTGTACACAGAAAGATCTATGTTCATGAACTGGCCTGGGGAATGCAGAGTCCCACTAGTTATTGCAGACTTCTAGGAATCAATAAGGACAACAATTAATAAACAAAGCACCCAATGCAGGTTTTTAGACAAACACGAACAAAATGGCCCAAAAAAAGCTCATAAGAAATTAAAAAGACAAAGGAAGACGTAAAAAATCAGGAGCCTGCGAAATTATAAAACTAAAAATAAATCCAAGAACTTGTTTCTTAAAAATAAAGTGAAATTTGGCCGGTGCCGCGACTCAATAGACTAATCCTCCACCTGCGGCGCCAGCACACCGGGGTTCTAGTCCTAGTCAGGGTGCCAGATTCTGTCCCGGATACTCCTCTTCCAGTCCAGCTCTCTGCTGTGGCCCGGGAGTGCAGTGGAAGATAGCCCAAGTACCTGGGCCCTGCACCCACATGGGAGACCAGGAGAAGCACCTGGCTCCTGGCTTCGGATCAGTGCGGTGTGCTGGCTGCAGCGGCCATTGGGGGATGAACCAACGGCAAAGGAAGACCTTTCTCTCTGTCTCTCTCTCTCACTGTCCACTCTGTCAAAATAAATAAATAAATAAATAAATAAAATTTAAACAAATAATCCCAATGTCTCGTATACTGATTCTCAAAATGGGTGATTCCTGCCCTTCTCCAGCTCCAGGCAGACATTTGGCAATGGCTGGAGACAATTTTTGATTATCAAAAGTCAGGGGAAAGGGGGCTGGGAGGAGGTTGCTTCTGGCATCTGGTGGGTAGAATTCAGAGACAATGAGAACACATGACAATGCCAGGAAAATCCCCACAACAAGAACCACGTGGCCCCGAAATCTCAGTAGAGCGAAGGCTGAACAACCTGGGTCTAACCTCATCTAGTAAGTGGGTAGGAACTACATATAAGTAAAATATGGATGAAGATGGAGAAACTCAGACATTTTAAAAGTTACAGAACACTTTATTCAAGCTTCAGCACACAACTTTGAGAATCTGTAATTCAAAATCTCCCCAGAAAACATGAATTAACCAAAAGAAACTATAAAAAAAGAAAAGGTTTCTAAACAAATTATCAAAGAAGGAACTGAGAAAGTTGAAAGAAAAGATAAAGAACAGAGAAAAGCAATTCTATCAATATGTTAAGAAAGAGATTGTTTTAATTTTTTAAAGTTTTTTCGAGAATAGAGGGTAAGGAGAAAAGCTTCCTTTTTCATTTGTAAAATTGGAATTACATACAATACCAAAGCCTGACAAAGAGAGCTAATGGAAAAGGAAATTACAGAGCAATTTCAATTCTAAATATCAATATGATATAGTATTAGCCAGAAGATTCTATCAGCACTTTAAAGCAATAATACATAATCACCACATGAGATTAATATTAATGATGGAATCTCAGCATTAAGAAATTTTATTAAAGTTGTCACTTTAATAAATCACAGAAAAAGAATAGGATCATCCTTATTATTTCAGAAAGGCATTTCATTAAATTCAACATGTCTTTTTTAAAAAGAATAAGTACAGGCCAGCACCGCGGCTTAATAGGCTAATCCTCTGCCTGTGGCGCTGGCACACCGGGTTCTAGTCCCGGCTGGGGCACCGGATTCTGTCCCGGTTGCCCCTCTTCCAGGCCAGCTCTCTGCTGTGGCCTGGGAGGGCAGTGGAGGATGGCCCAAGTGCTTGGGCCCTGCACCCCATGGGAGACCAAGAGAAGCACCTGGCTCCTGGCTTTGGATCAGCGCAGTGCGCCGCCCATAGCTGCCATTGGAGAGTGAACCAACGGCAAAGGAAGACCTTTCTCTCTGTCTCTCTCTCTCTCACTGTCCACTCTGCCTGTCAAAATAAATAAATAAATAAATAATAAAAAGAATAAGTACATAATTACATATCATGATTTTAAACACCTTATGACTACCTAGGGTAAGCATACATATAATTTATATATTGTTATGTTTAATTATAAAACCCTATATTAATATATGCTTTTTCCTAGTGTTACAATGAAAGAGAAAGTCTTTTCCCCAAGATAGGCCATTGCAAATGCAGTCATACAACATTTAATATTAGAGATACTCTGAAGGGAGGAAGGAACCTCCACTGTGATACGGCCTTGACTAAACAAGTTCAGAGTCGGTGAACTCAAGGGGCTTCCATAGCCTAGACAGCTCACAGCAAGAGTCTCGGGTGATTGCTGACGGCATAAACAAGAGTGCAATTGTTAAATCAACAACGGGAGTCACTGGTACATGCTCCCTACGTAGGATCTCTGTCCTTAATGTGTTCTACTATGAAACCTAAAAACAACACTACTAGTTGAACAATACCCTATACCTTGTGCGGTTGTGTGAGGGCAGCCTGTTGAAATCCTTGCTTAGTATATACTAAGTGGATCTCCAGTATATGAAGGTAATTGAAAATGAAACTCGATGAAGGGTGGGACGGGAGAGGAAGTGGGAGAGGGGAGGGCCACAGGAGGGAGGGAGGTTGGGGGGGGGGGGATCACAACAATACAAAAGTTGCACTTTGTAAATTCACATTTATTAAATAAAAAAATAACTATATAACAAACAAACAAAAAAAAAGAACTTAATACTTTACCCTTTTAGTATTTTTTTATGTTCTACTTAAAACTATTGGTTGAACTCTGTAATTAATACACAATTATTCTTAGGTGTTTAATTAATGCTATAACTAGTACCCAAATAGTATTTTACACTTCGTGTTTCTGTGTGGGTGCAAACTGTTGAAATCTTTACTTAATGTATGCTAAAATGATCTTCTGTATATAAAGATAATTGAAAATTAATCTTGATGTGAATGGAAGGGGAGAAGGAGTGGAGAGGGGAGTGTTGCTGGTGGGAGGGAAGTTATGGAGGGGGGGGGGAAGCTATTGTAATCCATAAGCTGTACTTTGGAAATTTAAGTTCATTAAATAAAATAAAACTTGCATAAGAACTGCCTTCTGAGGACCACAGCCTAGATGACCTAAGCACCTTCCACCAGCCCCACTTGCTTCTTCAAGAGATCACCCTGGAAACCAAGCCTTTAGTATATGCCTTAGGCATTAGTCAGCACTCAAACCATGACACTGAGCAAGCCTTTAGAAATGTACAGAATCCAGCAGGCTGTACTTACAAAGCTGGGAGAGTCCCAATCTTGCCAGATAAGAGGAATATGGAAAGATTTCAGAATGGAATCACAGAATTCATCGTTAAACACTATCAAGTCCTGGGCATGTAGCATTCTCAAATCTGATTTCAGAATTAAATAATGTATAATTTGAAGAAGCCTGTGATACCATCCAACTTGACAGACATAGACTTGAAGTCCCTCTTGTCATTTAGGAGGGTATTTCCTTCTGGATGATAAGAAAAACACATTCCCATCATGTTACTCCAGAGTTTATGCCCCAATCAAGACTTCTGGTTATAAGCAACTTTATCAAGCATAGAAATAAACACAATTGGGTATTTTAAGCACTGGGAGTGCTTAGGAGAATTTACCCTCTACTGAACAATTTCCTAGACATTTCTCCTAGCCTAGGAGCAAACCTGCCTCACTCCTCGTGGATACTGCAAGACCCCCTAATCTAAGATGATAAGATACAAATGCAGGTATCATCACCTAGGATTGCAGCAGCTGCAAGCATTTCACTTGAATCCAGGGCTTGTTGTTTTGATTTTTATTTACCTAATTTCAGAGGCAGAGAAAGAGACAGACAGAGCTCCATCTATTTATTGACTCCCTATATGCCCACAGCAAAACCAGGAGTCAGGAATTCAATTCAGGCCTCCCAAATAGGTCATAGGGGCCCAAGTTCTGGAATCATTACCTGTTGCCTCCCAGGGTGTGATTAGCAGGAAACCAGAATGGGGAAAAGAGCCAAGACACAAACCCATGCTCTCTCCTATGGTATGCAAGCATTCTAACCAACAAACAACTGCTAAACTCCTGCCTGAAATCCAGGGCTTTTGAACCTTAGATCTCTGGTTCACCGCTTGGTTTTCCTTGGTTCTATTGAAATCACTCTTCCTCTTCCTCCTACTCTGCTTTCTCCACCTCCTTCTCTTCATTCTCTGCTTATCAACCACAACCATGTGCTGAGTTTCCACAAATTTTCAGGGTTTCCCTGAGAGCTAGAGAGAGTTTACCAGTACTTCAACTGGGAGAATAAGAAGTCACACGAAAAGCTGAAGGGCCCAAGTGAGCCTGTGTGGTGTCAGAAGTGGGAGCTAAGTACCAACCAACCCTGAGTCTTTCTCAGATTCCTCTGGCCAGCCTGGAAGTGATACATCCACTCAGAATCTGCTACCCAGGCGGGAATTCTGTCACAGAGTAGAAAGAAGAAAAAAGTCAGGTGACCCCAGAGATTTTTAGCAATGCAAGGGTTTGTCCCGGAGCACTCACTTGCTAGCCTTTTCCAGAACCAGAATCCAAAAGGAACACTGCACTCCTAAGGCATAAGAGGATATGATTCCCTGCAGAGCTTCGGTCGTGCTGGCCTGGCACTCACTGAGGAGTCAATAATTACACACAAGAGATCAGCCTCACTCTGAGAAATGTATACGGAGCAGAGGATCTCCCGTCCTTAGGGATCTCAAGAATTGCCCAGGAGCAGCAAAATTAGTCCTCTCTCCCATTGTATTCCTACAATGGTTCCAACGAGCCATATGAAAACAGGAATCAGTAGAGGGTTTTTGTTGCTTTTTGAAATTTTAATTTAAGCACCTTCTCTTGTTACCATTTAAAAGACAGCGAGAGATCTTTCTTGTGCTGCTTCACTCCTCAAATGTCTATATCAGCCTGGCCCAGAACTCGATCCAGGTCTCCATGTGGGTGGCAGAGACCCAGGTATTTGAGCCATCATCTGTTGCCTCCCAGGGTGTGCGTTAGCAGACAGCTGGAAACATGAACAGCAGAAAACATTCAAATCCAGGCATTCTGATATGGGATACAGGCAGTCCAACCAGCTTCCTAACCACTCTGCCAAATATTTTTAAAAGATTTATTTATTTGAAAGGCAGAGTTACAGAGAGACAAGATCTTCTATCTGCTGGTTCACTCCCAAATGCCTGCAACAGCCGGAGCCAGACCAAGCCTAAGCCAAGAACTTCATTCAGGTCACCCATGTGGATGGCAAGGGCCCAAGTATTTGGACCATCTTCTGCTGCTTGTCCAAGGCCCTTGACAGGGAGCTAATGACATGAACCAGCTCCCATATGAGATGTTGCATCACAGGTAGTGGCTTTAATTGCTATGCCACAATGCTGGGCTCCTGGAAGGATATAATAACTTAACCAGGCCCCCTAATGCTTTCCCCAAAATATTAAGAATCTATTACTGTTTAAGGTTTATTTGGGGGGCCGATATTTGTTGCATGGATGGAATAAGCCACCACCTGCAGCACCAGCCTCCCATATGGGCGCCGGTTGGAGTCCCAGCTGTTTTCAACTTCCAATCCAGCTCACTGATAATATGCCTGGAAAATCAATGGAAGATGGTCCAAGCGCTTGGGTCCCACGTGGGAGACCTGGAAGAAGTTTCTGGCCCCTGGCTTCAGCCTGGCCCAGCCCTGAGTGAACCAGCAGATAGGAGACCTCTTTCTCTGTCTCTCCTTCTATATCTATAACTCTGCCCTTCAAATAAATAAAATAAATCTTTTTTTAAAAGAAGTTGACTACTTTCACCAAGGGTGAGGGCAGAGCTGCTACCAGGCGGGGGATGGGGGAGGAAGGTCGGGGTGGGCTGGCAACTAGAGTGGTTTGAGAGCCACCTCCCCTTGGCCACCTGTGCCTGTGCCACCCCAGTCCAGGCTGTTTGCTGCTGTGCAGGGAGAGCGAGGCAGAGCCACCACCAGGGCCACCTTGCAGCCTGGCTCGCTGATTACGGACAAGACCCTCAGGCTCATGTTACTGAAGCACATGTTTGGGATTTTGTTGAAGAAAGCTGAAGGCAGTACAATGAAAGAATCCTGGAAGATGCTTGACTGCTGTCTTTTCTCAAACTAGTCTGAAAGGGAGTACCCCCATTCATTCTGGATTGGCGGGTCCGAGGTACAAAATTATTCTCCAGAGCAATTCAGTTATGATCTTTCAAAACAAAGATGAGTCCCCAAAGAAAAATAATCTTTGGCAAATTATTAATGAACATCATCCGTGATTGTCTCCAGAAAGAAACCATCGGAAGGAAACTCTCAAAAAGAAAAGGTGGGCCGGCGCCGCGGCTCACTAGGCTAATCCTCCGCCTTGCAGCGCCAGCACACCGGGTTCTAGTCCCGGTTGGGGCGCCGGATTCTGTCCCGGTTGCCCCTCTTCCAGGCCAGCTCTCTGCTGTGGCCCGGGAGTGCAGTGGAGGATGGCCCAAGTGCTTGGGCCCTGCACCCCATGGGAGACCAGGATAAGTACCTGGCTCCTGCCATCGGATCAGCGCGGTGCGCCGGCCGCAGCGGCCATTGGAGGGTGAACCAACAGCAAAGGAAGACCTTTCTCTCTGTCTCTCTCTCTCACTGTCCACTCTGTCAAAATAAATAAATAAATAAAAAAGGCCTTGTGTATTATATGTTTTGATCTGGTCTGAATCAGATCAAGTGAAATTTGTGGAACATCTGATTTCACTAATGTGTCATTATCAGCATGGCCGTGTTAACGCTTACCTGAAGCCCAGGCTGCAGTGGGCTTTTATTACTGCTTTATCAGAGCAAGCCGTAGATCACATAGCAGGAAACATTCTTTCCTACCTGGATGCCATGTCTCTGCATGCAGCAGAACTGGTGTGCAAAGAATGGCAGGAGGGATCTCAGGAAGAATGCTTTGGAAGACGCTGATTGAGTGAAGAGTATACGCTGATCCTCTGTGGAAGGGACTTTCAGAAAGAAGAGGGCGGGGCTAGTACCTGTTTAAGAACAGACCCACAGGTGACCCTCCCAATTCATGTTATAGGCCATTGTGCCCAAAGATTATCCAGGAGATAGACTGTAGAATCCAACCGACTGTGTGGATGACAAAACTTGCAAAGCACTCAGTGCCACTTTGAAAATAGTAAAGGTGTCTACTGTTTATATAATGACTGTGAAAAAAATTATCAGTGGCCTATGAGATAATTCTATTAAAATTTGGGGTAAAACCAGCCTGGAGTGTTTGAAATCATTAACGGACACACAGGCTCTGTCCTCTGCAGAATGATGAACATGCTGTTGTATCCAGTTCTTCAGATTCTATAGTGAGAGTCTGGGGTGTGACATTGGTGAAGCTCTCCACGCATTTTCCACCACAATGAGGCTGTACTTCACTTTTGCTTTAGCAATGGACTCAAGGTGACCTGTTCTAAGGCCTGCTCCATTGCTGCATGTGATGTGGCTTCTGCCACCAATATCAATTTATACCATGTCCTGTTTGGCTACCATGCTGCTGTCAGTGCAGTAGACTGACCGTAAGTACATCGTGTCTGAGTCTGGTGACAGGACCATCAAAGTCTGGCCTAAGAGTGAATTTGTTCATACTCTCAATTTGCACAAGCGAGGCATTGCCTGTCTCCAGAATAGGGATTGACTGGTTGTGAGTGGATCATCAGATGATACCATCAGGCTATGGAATATCGAATGTGGTGCCTGCTTGAGAGTCCTAAAGGGACATGAAGAATTGGTCTGATGCAACTGATTTAAGAACAAGAGGATTGTCAGTGCGCCTATAATGGGAAAATTAAAGTTTGAGACTTGCAAGCTGCTCTTGACTCTCCGGCCCTGTGTCTGCACACATTGGTAGAACATTCTGGACATGTGTTTAGGCTGCACTTTGATGAATTTCAGATCACCAGCAGCTCCTATGATGACACTGTTTTTGATTTGGGATTTCTTAAATGTGCCTCCCAGCGCCCAGGATGAGAACTGTTCTCCCTCTAGAACATACGCACACAGCTCTAGATAAGAGTCTGCACTTTCACCCACTTCTGGGTTTCCCACTTTGACCTACTGGCTACATAGCTACCAGATGCCTAAGGGTATTCATTCACAGCTGAGTTATGGAGCTGGAATTGGTTCTAGGCACTGGGAATATGTAAATCAGCCTAACTCTTCAAGTACCAACATTTCTTACCTCTGCTCTTGGCTCTAATTTGAGAAGGATACCTTAGTTTCACCGACTTTGACGAGAGCAGAAGTCAATTTATGTATTTTTATGTATGTATATATGCATGTAATTATCTATCAGAAGTCCTTTTATATGTAATTATAATTAGAAGTCCATTTATATTTATAAATATAAATTGTTCATTTAAAAGGAACACACAGTCTGATCCGCAGAAGCAAAACGACCATCACGAGAAGACTTGGCCTCTCATTTATACTGCTTTGCACTTTGGTCTGATATTAAGAAACAACACTCTTCTTCAGTGAAATTTTGGGTACCAAACACCTACCCAGAATTCCAGGGCTTTCCTTTTCGGAAGTTAGCATTCTCCTTTTAACCATCCAAGTCATTATGAATTCTGCCTTTTATTAGGAACATGTTGGATAATGGGGAAAAAATCCCTCTGGATTGTTTTAGTGACTTTTTTGAGAAATATACTTCCTTTATGTACTGGTTTCTTTTAATTTAAAGAACTATAAGCCAGTTACATTATCTCCCAACAGGTAATACAGCTCTTTCCTTGTATTAACTGTTCTCTGTCCTGAGCCATCTCCTGAGATTTGGTAGAGTAATACCTTTATATGTGTGCTTGCCTCCTAATTTAAAATACTGTATCTGCATGTAGATATGTTGCACATAACAGTGTAACCTCAAGGTTACTGGAATCGGGGGCCATCTGTGCCTGAGACACTAATATAGACTGTGTTTGCACTTAGCTGTGGGCTGGGCTCAAGAACCTGATAGCAGGGTTGATGTGGATTACCTACAACTCTTCCTGCAGTATTCATACAATGGTTTTATTTTGTAATTATCATTGTGTGTGTGTGTGTGTGTGGTATGTGTGTTTTAATGAGACACTTCACTTGTTTGAAAACGTAATTTCTAAAGCTTAACACAAAAATGCTTTATCTGTCATGTAGTACATATAATAGAGCGGTACCTTAAACATTAAAAAATTTTTATTTTGAACTAACATTTCAAATTCAGTCATTTGATCAGGTAACAATTCCTTTTAAATTCTAGGTAGCTTTTATCTGAAGATTCTGAATTTTTTTATTTATCTATTCAACTAAGTTGTTGCTGAGAATATCTGAATGAGGCTTATATTCTTATTTTTAATCAGTAAAAACAAAATATATTTGCCCCCTACAACACACACTTTATTCATGATCATCAAAGAATGTTTCCTGTTTGAGAGTAAATAACAGTTAGGAGTTAGGGGTGCTAAACATGAGGGGTAAGAGACTGATGAAGAATAAAAGGCCAGGAAGAAATATTGTAAGGATGGGGGCCGGTGCTGTGGTGCAGAGGGTTAACACCCTGGCCTGAAGCGCCAGCATCCCATATGGACGCCGATTCTAGTCCCGGCTGCTCCTCTTCCGATCCAGCTCTCTCCTATGGCCTGGGATAGAAGGAGAATATGGCCCAAGTCCTTGGGCCCCTGCACCCACGTGGGAGACCCGGAAGATGCTCCTGGTTCTTGGCTTCGGATCAGCACAGCTCCAGCCATTGCTGCCATCTGGAGAGTGAACCAGCAGATGGAAGACCTCTCTCTGTCTCTACCTCTTTCTGTAACTCCGTCTTTCAAATAAATAAAAATAAATCTTTTTTTTTAAAAAAGAGAGAAATATTGTAAGGACAACAACCCACCACCAACCCATCACCAACAACCCATCAAAATAGTGTCGCATGCCACAGCCACCCATAGACAGTCTTCAAGGCGCTATTTGTCACTACAAAGGCAATGTGGCAACTGGTGAGAAAGAAATGAGTGAAAAGTTGCCGGCGCCGTGGCTCACTAGGCTAATCCTCCGCCTTGCGGCGCCGGCACACGGGGTTCTAGTCCCGGTCGGTGCGCCGGATTCTGTCCCAGTTGCCCCTCTTCCAGGCCAGCTCTCTGCTGTGGCCCGGGAGTGCAGTGGAGGATGGCCCGAGTGCTTGGGCCCTACACCCCATGGGAGACCAGGAGAAGCACCTGGCTCCTGCCATGGGATCAGCATGGTGTGCTGGCCGCAGTGCGCTGGCAGCGGCGGCCATTGGAGGGTGAACCAACGGCAAAGGAAGACCTTTCTCTCTGTCTCTCTCTCTCTCTCACTGTCCACTCTGCCTGTCAAAAATAAATAAATAAATAAATAAAATTTAAAAAAAAAGAAAGAAAGAAAGAAATGAGTGAAAAGTGGAGTGTTTAACCAAGTGGTTAAGTCACCCGCATTCCCATTAGAATTCCTGAGTTCAACTCCCAGCTCCGGCAACAATACAGATCCCAGAAGGCAGCAGTGATGGTTCAAGTGGTGGGGTTCCTGCTACACATGGGGGAACCAGAATTGTATTTCCTGATCATGGATCAAGTCCCAGCCCATCTCTGGCATTGTGTGCATTTGGGTTGTGAATTAGCAGATGAAAACTATCTGTCATCTATTTATCTATATTTATATCTATCTATGCTCTCTCTCTTTCTTCTGTCTGCCTATGCAATATTTTTTATTAGTGAAATTTTCATAGGAGATAGATGTTATGATCCTATTTCAGGAAACAAAGGTACCTTCTGAAAAGTTTTTTTAAAGACTTATGTTAGTTAGAAATGTTGTGAAGGTTTTTCCAATTGGCAGTATTTTGCTTATTTTAATTTCTAATGGTTTGAAATATTCTCTCTAGATAAAGTTTACAAAATATATCACCTGATTTTATAATAAAGCTGTCATCTTAAAAAATGTAATAAGACAAAATAAGAGATAACTCCAACCATCTTTGATAATTAAACAGAGAAATTTGTTATATTTCCTTGTGAAGGAATATCTAGAATGGCTTGGAGACCATAGGAGTTGGTATAAAAGATGCCATACTCTTTTCTATATTTGAGCCAAAGCTACTGGATCTGGCCCATTTGGAAATAGGTACAGGCTAGAGGTACTTAGAGACAATTTTTAAAGGATTTTTTCCCACTTTAGACTAATGTAGACTTATTAAAACTTAGTAAAAATTCTCATAAATAAGTGTAATGCAACAAAACAAGAAAATGATTAAAAGTGAATGGCAGAAACCCATCCTAGACAGGAACTCCCCAGACTGAAACACTTCTGTTTCTGATCACAAGGTGGCGAAAGTATCCTACTCATTTAATACAGATGAACCCAAAGCCCTGAGAGTTTGCAAATACTCATTAAAACCACAAGAGTGTAGTCACATATTGCAGATGCAAGTCACCTTTTCCCTAGGCAGATCAAGAATTTTTCACAGAAACTTAATTAATTTGATGAAAATAGACTGAATGCTACTCTACAAGAAGATAAAAAGATCATTGGCTGTGTCTTTCCAGGATTATCTCAACACATATTTGGGCTTCCAGAACGATAGACTCTCTAGTATGTCCCTGGCATAGTCTCATTCTGTATTCCCTTGGAGAACCCCAGAAAGGACAATTGGAAAACTCCACTGATCTTGGGATTTTCCTAGATGAAGAGTCTATAATTGGCTTCTTTGTGACACATGAACACAAATGGTAGAACTTCTTTAAGGCAGGCTGGAGTGGCCTGAGTCCTAGCCCTGTCCTCTCCCGCTCTGTGCCAACTATGAACACTTTCCAGGTACCTGGCTGGAACCAGCCTTCCCACCATCATGTCACCTTCAGCTTACCCTGCCTCTGACCCTGACTTGCAAGAGATCGTGGCACTAGGTTTGGGGCTGCCAGCCCCTTATTTCCCCTGAGTGGTAGCTCCATACCTATACCCCTTAATGTCAGTCATGATCTCTCCCTAAACTTTCTGTTTTTCCATAACATGCTTGCTGACTCGGGACGCTGGCATAGCTCATCTACTGCTGAAGCCAAGTCTTACTACTATTTTTGTTTAAAAATCTATGCTAATATAGGACAAATCATTTGAGTCCACTTGAACACATACCAGAATGAGGTATCATTAAGAGTATGTATTTATTTTAGCTTAACCAAATATTGTATATAGATATTTTTCACTCATTCAAAACATACTTTTTCATTTTTTTCTCAGAAGAATAAATGTCTACTTTATACCTATCTTCTATCTAGGCCATTCTCTCTACTGATGCCATGTTCTGTTAACTGCTCCCTGCCCCCTTTATTAAAAATTACTATGCCCTGGACTTTCTGGATAAGATCCAAAAGCACAGGCAGCAAAAGCAAAAAATTGACAAGTAGGATTATATTAAACTGAAAACCTCCTGCACAGCAAAGAAAACAATCCATAGAGTGAAAATAAAAACAGAATGGAAGAAAACATCTATAAACTATACACATGACAAGAATAATATCCAAAATATATAAGAAACTCAAACAACTATATAGCAAAAAAAACCTGACTTTAAAATGGGCAAAAGACCTAAATAGATGTTTATCTAAAGAAGACATACAACTGGCCAACCGGTATGTGAAAAATACTCAACACCATTACTCATCAAAGAAATGAAAATCAAAACCACAGTGAGATATCTCTTCCCCCCAGTTAGCATGGCTACTAAAGATGAAAGATAACATTATGGTTTTTCATAATGACTGTTCTAAAATGCATTTCCACCAACAGTGTGAGAAGGCTCACTGTTGGTGGGAACGTAATTTAACAGTCATTATGAAAAACCACATGGCAGTTTTTCAAAAAATTAAAACTAGAATTACCATATGATCCACCAATCCCACTACTGGTTATACAGCCAAACAAATGAAAGTCACTAGTTGACAATATACCTGCATTCCCATGTTTATTACAGCAAGATTCACAATAGCCAAGAAATGGAAGCAAATTTACCAGATAAAGAAAAAGTGCTGTATATCAACAATGGAGTGCTACTCAATCCTAAAAAAGAACAGAAAATAACCATTTGATTAATTTTAAAAATAACCTTTATTCTTCAAGATCTCATCTCCCTTAAGAAGAATCAAGTATATGTGCAATATAAATAACAGAGAAAACTATGATCATTAGAATTACAGAGCTATAAGGAAACCATGAGACGGCAGGAAAATGGGAGATTCATTCTAGGAAAAAATTTGCATTATTAATGCAATCCAACATTTTTGTCTTCTCTCATGTGTTCTACATTTCTTTATTCTACACAAATCATCCTTTCAGTGGTACTTTAGAGATTTATAAACACTTAAAAATTAGCACTTTCTTGATTAACTCAAGTATATCTTTGCCACCTGATAAGATTTTTGTGCTCCAATAAAACAAATTATGAATCTTCGTTGCTTACAATTCCTCCTAAGAGAGAAATGAAGCTTTGGAACTTGTTTATACTTGGAAAATTCAAATAAATACATGGGCAACTTGTGTTTGGTTGCCAACTAACCTAGCCTAGTGAAAATCTAGCAAGCTGCATGCCTGTTTGGCATAAAGTAAGCTAACAATGGAAATTACCATAATATTTAGAAATGTGTTTTAGCCTTCTATTATATAATTTGCTTCCATGCATTGTCACTTTTTTCACTTAAAAGTGGGTTTTTTAAAGATTTTGTTTATTTGAGAGGCATTAAGAGTGATTTTATGATGGGTAAAAGATTACATAAATGAGGATCTGCTTAACATGACTATTAGTTAGCATCAGCATATTTCTGTGACGTAAGGGAGTCATCTTACATGGAATTGCCGCAGTGATATTTGACGCATGATTTCTAGGTAGTCCCACTGAGAGTTCTTCAAGAGGCTCCTACTCAGGGACGGGTGTCTTTGCTGCCATTTTGCAGTTGTTGTCTTTACTTATGTGTACAAATGGCCTAGGTGGGGCTATTGCTTTCTGTAACTGGCTCCTTCCTGCTGTGCCTGTGCAAGCATTCCTATGGCCCCCTAGAAGTCTGTATGTTGTCCATGTGGAAATCAGCAAAAGGGCATCCTTCCTCCCAGATCTCAGGTGCCACCTCTGGGAAAGACTTCTCACAAATATAAATGCAAAGATGCTAAGCTGATGAAGGCAGTCCCTCAAGTAGGCAACCCAGCCTGCACAGACCATAGGACGAGGTCAAGGACACAGCTGTAAGAGAGAACTGTGCCTTCCTTTTTTATCTGAGTTGACACAGTCTGTATATATGCTATTTGACAAACAGGCTGATCTTTTGCAGCTAATAATAAGGGGTCAAAGTTTACATTTATGACTTAAGATTCTGTGTTATTCCAACCACAACCTCACTTCCTGTCATTTGTACTCTGATCATCTTTCTGAACCACAGCAAAAAGAATGCAGTTTGTACCAGCACAATGGAAGCCTCCCTAGTCCTCAGGATAGCCATGCTGAGTTCTGCTTTTTATTTTTACATCTTTTGTCCTGTCTTTCCAATATGGGACACAATTTATTAAGAAAAGAACAAGACTAGAAAAAAAGGGCAGAGTAGACTTTGGAGTGCAGAATAATGCAGAGAGCACTTCTATAGGCATTAGTGGAAGCCCACACTCACCAAACCAACTGATGAGAGAAAACAATGCATTCTATTACAAACAGTAATAGGGAGATTTATTCTTCAAAATTACCTACCTGCTAATATCCTCTGAGAAGTCAAAGATATAGGATTTCAAATGTGCATAGATTAACAATATTTACTTTTTATTTTAAAAAAATTGAAATATTTTTTAGTATTTGAGTCACATACTTGAAACCTGTGTTTCTCACACCTTTCCCCTCACCAAATATACACACACACATGTATACATGCACACACATATATACACACTCTCCCATTTGGTGGGATTGGAGGGTGGCAAAATATGAATAGCCTCATAGACACGCATCATTTAGCAGGACCTCATCTCCTTGTGTTCCTATGAAGAGTTGGGGACTCTGATGTATTCGTTTCCCAGGCCTGCTGTTACCGCAAACGTAATGACCTTAAGCAACATGAATTTGTTATCATCCAGTTCTGGAGGTCAGAAATCCAGACAGGGTCTAAGGGGGCTAAAATCAAGATTCTGGTAAGGCTGCCCTCTCCTGGCGGCTCATGGGAAGACTCTGTCTCTTGGTCTCCTTTTTATTCTGTGCAGCTCCTGACTGCCTTCCCATCACAGCACCCTCTTCCTCTTCTGTAGTCACATTGCCCTCGGCCTCACTCTTACAAGGACAGTTATGAATACAGTTGGGACCCATGGGGTAATCTACAAGGATTGCCCCATCTCAAAACCCTTAACCTAATCACATCTGAAAAATCCCCTTCGTCACACAAAGGAACATCCAAAATTTCCAGGAATTAGGAATTGGGTATCTTTGAGGGACATTTTTCCACTCACTACATATGATGAGGTCATAAAAAGCCCAAACTCTGTGAGCCAGGCGGCCTGGTACTCACTGACGGGTTATAGAAATGATTTACGGGCTGGCACTGTGGCTCACTAGGCTAATCCTCCACCTAGCAGCGCCGGCACACCGGGTTCTAGTCCCGGTCAGGGCGCCGGATTCTGTCCCGGTTGCCCCTCTTCCAGGCCAGCTCTCTGCTGTGGCCCGGAAGTGCAATGGAGGATGGCCCAAGTCCTTGGGCCCTGCACCCCATGGGAGACCAGGAGAAGCACCTGGCTCCTGCCTTCGGATAGGCGCGGTGCAATGGCAGCAGCGCGCCAGCCGTGGTGGCCATTGGAGGGTGAACCAACGGCAAAGGAAGACCTTTCTCTCTGTCTCTCTCTCTCTCACTGTCCACTCTGCCTGTAAAAAAGAAAAAGAAAAAAAGAAATGATTTACATTCTCTTTGATTCAGTTTCCACATTTGTTGAGTAAGGACACACACACCCTCCCTCTTTGTTTATTTACCCTGAGGATTAATTCACATACACACACCTTGTATGGTTGCTGTGAAGATTAAATTCATTAATATGAGGGTGTTTCAAACAAGTAGAGAAAGTAGAATTAAAAGATAACTTGGTTTGGGTTCAAAAATTTTTGAAATCCATGCATGGTTTTCTCAAAACATACATTTTCCATGAAGTTCTACAAAATTCCTCATAGATGTAAAGATCTTAGAATTTGAATTGTACACTTAATAAACATCTTACCACCTTAGACACACTGAGCGCTCATCATGATCATTATCCTACCTAAGAAGTGTGCACCCCATAGACACACACACGCACACACACATGCAGGTTTTATTTATTTATTTTTTTTTATTTTTTTGACAGGCAGAGTGGACAGTGAAAGAGAGACAGAGAGAAAGGTCTTCCTTTGCCTTTGATTCACCCCCCAACGGCCGCCGCGGCCCGTGCGCTGCCACTGGCGCACCGCGCTGATCCGAAGGCAGGAGCCAGGTGCTTCTCCTGGTCTCCCATGGGGTGCAGGGCCCAAGCACTTGGGCTATCCTCCACTGCACTCCCTGGCCACAGCAGAGAGCTGGCCTGGAAGAGGGGCAACCAGGACAGAATCTGGCACCCCGACCGGGACTAAAACCCGGTGTGCCAGCGCCGCTAGGTAGAGGATTAGCCTAGTGAGCCGTGGCGCTGGCTACGCAGGCTTACTTTATCGTTTTCTACTTTAATTCCATGTCCACTGCTAGTAGGCTCTGGCTCTGCTGTCTTTTCTAAACCCCTTGTCTAAGATGCTCAGGACGCAACACTTCTCCCCATGGCAACCCTCCCACCAAGCACCAGGAACTTGGTTCAGCTCTTGTCACACTGATCAAAAGGTGATGGGACTATGACCACAGTCATTGGCCACTGAGAGTGAGATCTTTGGGATCTTGGCCTGATCCATTTTCCTGTTCCAGCTCCTGGGATTTGATTTTGTCCTGGCGGCCTCTAGGTTTTCTTTCCCCAGTCTTGCCCCACCTGCATGACAAAATCGCCATGCACGGACGCACACTGCATTTCTCCTTCAAGGTCTCTCACAGGACAGAGCCACGCCACCCAGTGACTCCCAGTGTAGGACGTGCTCATCCTGTGACAGCTGAACTGTCTGGATCTTCACATGACCGTGACCCAAGGGCAAGTACACAGAGACCCTGAGCTAAGTGGTTGAAAGAGGCAGAGCCTTGCCTCTTGGAAACCTGAGGGTCAGGCAACTCCTTCTTAATAAATGTTAGAGGCTCTAATGACAGCCAATTTCTGGCTTCTCCCCTTGATGTGCTAGAAATGAGGGAACTGTTCTGAGCCTGTGTGGCGGCTGGGAGGATGTTAGGTTATTACCTTCCTATTTTCATCCATTTCTGTAGGCTTTGTGCAGAAGTAGCCCTGTGAAACCTAATAAAGGCACAGAAACTCATCATCTTAATTTTAGCATGAGAGAGATGTGCCAGCCTGTGGCCTAACTGAAGGGTTCCCTACATATTACAGCCAAGTGGTGGTATTCACTCAAATACCACTTAAGTCACCATGAAGTCACTTTTTCAGGCTGCATAAAACTACCTAGGTTAATTATACTTTTGCCTGTTCCAGAAATAATGCTTACCACAAAAGAGGGAATTTTTCCTTAGGAAGCCAACTTCAACTGCCTCATTGGTCCATCTCCTTTTTATATGCAAACTGCAAATACTCACAAAGTTAAATTATACTTTAAATTACTTCAGAGTCACCCAGACTTCCATGGGTGTTACTGAAAGCAAAAGCTGGCCCACATCAGTGTGGCAAAAACCGATGAGTCACCCTTAAAAGAGGTGATTGGCTCACTAATTACGTATCCTGAGTGTCTGATCTGGTCTGGGTGTCACTCCTTAGGCTCTCATTCCTCTGGTAGATTTTCTTGGTAGGGCAACACTGACAAAGACATTTGTGCTTTTCCACCGGGGGACCATTTTTGTGGTATCTGCAGGGCTCTTTAAGTCTTGCTCATTTAGCTCAGCAATGTGCAAAGTAATTGAAATCCGGCTCTCTGGTGTACATTGACAGCCTTATTTGAAAATGGGAGAACTTTTGTCTGGTGAGAAAACTGCAAGAATCCATTGAACTCCCTCTGGTACCTAAGGAGGCAAACAGTCCCTAAGTGCCTGTCTAGCATCGTGCAGCTGATAGCTTGTTGGAGGCTGCTTGGAAACCCTGCCCACATACACAGGATGAGCAGCCAGCCCCCGCCCCCCACCACCGCTGCGGCCTTCACTGCTGTCTTTCAATTGCTTTTTCACCTGCCAAGTGTCTTGATAGAAATTACTCCATTCATATTGCTTCCCAGTAAGGCTTTCAGACTAATGAGGCCATCGCTCGGGTGGCAGAGCATGCTCATGATGAATTCCTTACATAGTAGACTGACAGCAGTTGAGAACAACTTCTAGCCTCCTACTTTTCAGTCTACTGGGACCAGTTTGACGTCCACTGAAGGCTCCCATTCTCAGTTATTCAGAGAAAATTTACAAAAATAACCGAGGAAGGTGCCTGACATGAGCAAGAAGAGTTAGACTGAAAATACAAATGTTTCAAGACTCTGGCAACATGTGGTTTGATGGTTGATAGCTTCACCTGAATTTGATACGAGAAAAATATTGGGAGGAAAGGTAGAAAGTCAAGAATATTTACAGGGAGGGAGGGTTTAGTGGGAAGAATCACTAAATTCCTAAAGTTATATTTATGAAATTTATACTCATTAAATAAAAGGTTTCTGAGGGAAAAAATAAGAAAGATTATTTACAGCTAGTCAAGCAATACACGGGCTGTGTTTATGTTTGCCTTTATCTATTATTAATTCCTAGGGTAGTATCTGGCCCGATATTGGGCACATAAATCTTATTGCTCTGAGTTGTAAGGCAGAAATGATTACATGGAATAGTGAAGAACAGGCCTCAGAGGGCAGGTGGTAAAAACAGGAAGAGAGATTCATATGAGGGGACTTCAAAATGTTCAAGGAAGAGTGGAATTAAATGATAATTCAAGTCTTCCATGAGCTTCCTGATGCCCCTCATATATATCCAACACTGATTCATTGGTTAAGAGCAGCACCGGATTTATGGATAAAGTGCTGATAGGACACATTCATGGAGATCGAGACTTTTGTTCTTCATTTCAGTCAATAAACACTGATGTCTACTCTTATTAGAGTATTGTGTTAGGACTTACAGACAAGGTTATGACAATGAAGGGTCCTGATGCTGATGGAAGAGGTGTTGCAATGGAGCAGAATGTACAATGGACAGGCTTAACACAAATAAACAACTAACCCAGCAAGGATCATTTAATTGTAGGGCTTGGTAGCGGGTTGAAGGGTGGCCACTCAAAAGTTATATCTTCGTCCTAAACCTCAGAACCTGGGACACCAGATTATTTGGAAGAAGGGTCTCTGCAGGTTTACTCTAAATTAATCATGTTGAGATGGGCTCATTCTGAGTTAAAGCAATGAGCCCTAAATCTAATGACAGGTATCCTCAAAGAGAAAAGAAAACCCAAAGAAGATGGAGGCAGAGGCCTAAGCCCTGCATTTGAAGGACTGTCTGGGTCCATAAGAAGCTGACAGAGGCAGGGAATTCTCTCCTTCAGCCTCCAGGGGAGAGGAAATCAACAGCCTCCATTATCAGTGAATAATTTTCTCTTGTTACAAGCCATAAAATGTGTGATCATTTATGACAACAGCCCTGGGACACTCACACAGGTTCTCAAGGAAATAAAACAGACTGATGGGTATTGTATGTGGGAAGCCTCACCTTGCCAAAAGGCAGCTTCTTTGACCAGAAGCCCACATGCAGGTCCTTGTCCCAGACAAAGTGATAGGTCCAGAGATCACCACGTGATTCAGGCCTGCCAATCAGAGTCTTCTCTGAGAATTTTCTTTTCGGAAGAGACTTCCTGTCCACAGTGGGGGCTAAATTGTGAGTCTGAGCAGTGGTTCGCTGACATGTCTTTTTAGGCACATGATCCAATAATCTCCTTCTTCCTTTTTGTCTAAGTTATTTCTTGGTCTCTCTTACTTGTAAATAAAAAGGCTCCAAGTCCTTTTCTGGTGACCTTGGTCAAATCACTTGTAACCCATAGGTTTCCTTTTGTCTAGCTTCAACAATTATGGGTGCAGACCTGCTTCTCAGAAGGCATCCTCCCTCCCTCTCAGCCTGCTTTCCTCAGAGTAAGAGCAGGTCCTCTTAGCGTCACAGCCCAGAAGATGAAGACAGAAGCAATTCAAAAAGAGGAAAAAGAAAAGAGGAAAAGAATCAAAGCCATGAGAACTTCAAAGAGACACTGAACCCCCAAATGAAATAGCCGAATCTTTGTTTCTCCCTTTGAAAAGTCAGTTCCTTAACACAGTGCCCCAATTTTGCCCTTGGCCTTAACCTACAACCGTGCTTTATGGACAATGGCCTCAGTTATTTTGTGTAAAAACAGGACTGATGCTGGCTGATTCAAGCTGAGAGTGCGTTTGTCAGAAGACTAGAGAACTGGGCTCAAAAAATGCACAAGAACAAAAGGAGGATTAACTGGCAGAATCACAACCATAATCCAGCCATGGACCCAACTGAGTCCAAAGGCTCCACTGTGACTATGGCCAGAGACAGATACCGCTTCCTCCCTGGAGCCAGAATGCTGCTGGCCACCTCCCCCATCCTGAAGAAGCCTTCTCATCCAGGCATGTGAGTAATGTGAGTATTACAATGACAGAGGAGAATATCTGATTGGCCAAGTATAAATCACTGAGCCTAAGTTAGACGAGATGGGAATGGGACCTCCTTCAGTGGGCTCTGCCTCTCGACAAAACTCCTACAGGGAAATCTCCTAAACATAAGTGAATTTTAAACTGCTACTAATATTTAAATTATTTTCAAATATCTGCTCTTGGAGTGACAGAATAAAAAGCTTAGCTAGTCCCTCTGTAATTCCTATTGTGCCGCGTCAGCGCCCTCTCGTGACAGAGTAACGAATGGGACAAAAGCAAAAATACAACCCTATGAGAAGTCCTGCTGAATTCAGTCCCACTTAATTTGGTGAGCTAGACCGCTGCACAAAGAAAGAGGAAAATGACAAAATGCAGCTGCAATGTTGAGAGACATATAAAAAGGAACATGACTTGTAATTGGCTGTTAGTTGACTCAGTCATAAACTGTGCTCACACGAGTCAACCAGCCCTTGTGATGAGAGCAGATAATCATTTGTGCTGGGAGTCCTGAGTGTGTCGCTTACACAAAGAGCAAATCTGCCCTTTGAAGCCCCACAGTCCCAAACTGCCTCCTCTGAGCTGCACCGGGGACTCCTGCAGTGAGCCTGGCTGGCCTGAGCATGAGAGCCTGGATCAGCCTGCAGACTGGCACATGGAATCTGCTTGTGGAAGGAATGGAGTCGCACAGACCTTGGAGAGAGTTTCAGGCAGAGCGGGGCTGCATGAACAATGAGCAATGAAAGGTGTGCAGTGAAGCTCATTCCCTGGGGGGAACACGATGAGGAGGGAGTCCCTTGGAATAGGTTTGCCATCAATAGGCAAACAAGGAAAAGTACTCAGCTGAGAGGTGGAGGAAAGGCAGGTAGAGAGGGGGGCCATCTGGAGTAGACGCAGAATTTGGAACATGGACAGAAAAGAAATGGTTTATGTCTTTTGGTCTGAATACTTGTTCCCTGCAAAATTCCTATGTGGAAGCCTAATCCTTAACGTGGTCGTATTGGAAGACCTTTGGGAACTTAGGTCATGAGTGTGGGCTCCCTGTAAGAAGAGACATCAGGGCCCAGCACTGTGGCATAGCTGGTTAAGCCACTGCCTATGATACCAGAATCCCATAGGAGCACCAGTTTGAGTCCCAGCTGCTCCACTTCCATGCTAATACACCTTGGAAAGCAGCAAAAGATTCCCCAAATGCTTGGGTCCCTGCCACCCACCTGGGAGACCCGGATGAAGCTCCTGTTTACTGGCTTAGGCTTGGCCTGGCCCAGCCCCAGTCCCAGCTATTGTGGTCATCTGGAGAGTGAACCAGCAGATGGAAGATCTCTCTTTCTCTCTCTGTCTCTCCCTCTCTTTCTCTATAACTCTGCCTTTCAAATAGATAAATAAATCTTATTTTTAAAAAGGAGAGAGAGCGACATCAGGGAGTTGGCTTTCACACACCCCCACCCCCAGGCCACCTCACCAAATGAAGGTGTAGTAGCAGCTGGTTCTCTTCAAGCCAGGAAAAGGACCCTCACTAGAGCCTCGCCATGCTCACGCCCTCATCTCAGACCCCCAGGCTCCAGAACTGAGGGAAATAAACAGCTGCTCTCAGCCACCCAGCCTATGGTGTGCTATACAGACGGGCTCTAACCTTGGGAATCTACAGATGGAAGCCCCCTCCGTGCCCCTGTCTCCTGCTGTGTGTTCACTGAACAGAACGTTCATAAAAGCATCTACCCTAGTTCCCGCGCTGGACTAGGGCTGGGTGTAGCAGCTACTTTAGTAAGGAACGGCTGAACAAGTACCCTGCAGCAGGGACTTGAACCTGAATCTTAAATGACAAGAAGGAGTCCCCCCCCCGCAGATGGAACATTCTGGCGATGCTTGAGGAGCAGAAGAGAAACCAGAGCAGTGTTGTTCTCTGAGTGCTCAGACTGGAGACAGAGTGGGCACCATCCCAACACTGAGCTCCCCCTTCTTGCGCCCCAGGGCGAAGATGTAGGTGGTTAGAGGCAGGCTCCAGCCGGCCAGCTTGGATTCTAGTCCTATTCACTCATTATGCAATTCTGAGTTAGGCTGTTGACCTCTTTGTGACTTGATTTTCTCATCTGTAAAATGGGCCTAGCACCTATCTCACAGGACTGTTGTGAAGATCAAAATGCCAGGGAGAGTGTCTTGCATACAGGAAATGCCACTCGCGTCTGCCCTCATCATCGGGTTGGATTAATGTCATTGTCTCCCTTTGAGGATTATTGCTCTTGAAAGAAACAGTTCAGTGTGACTGTTGATTTCTCAACAATGTTGCAGTGGATTCGTTTCTGAGAGGAGCAGCGTGGTGGGGGCAAGAGGCGCGGAGTCACCACACAGACCCCAGGAGTCGGGTGAAAGCAGGCTTGAGACGAGCAGCCCACAGACTCGTTTATTACAGTTGGAACCACATCTTATATAGGCAAGACCAGCCAATCTGGTCAAGGGGCGGTCTATGCCCCAACCAATCACAGCCTGTTGCCAGGCAGGCTCCGTTGCCAGGTGGGTTTCAAAGCCATTCCTGGGTAACTGGCACTCGCTTGCCAGTGGCCACCTTGGCATGGCCTTCTCATTCCACCACATTTCCCCCTTTTTATTTATTTTTGAGCAACAGGAGGCATGATTCTTGGCCATACCATTGTTGACCCCATTCCCATGTGGTCTCCGTAGGCAGCTGTGCCTGTCTTAGGTTGTCCCCCGGGGATCTTGTCATTGACTAACCAGAGCTCAAATCGAGAGACCACAGGATTGCTTGCTCAGATAGGGGTAGGAATGAGGAACAATGGTTATCAAGAATGGCATGACCGCACACAGGCTGTGGGCCATTTGAGTGGCTGACCAGAGTTAGTGGGGTATAAAACAGTAATAGGTATGGCTATGGGCAGTTCCTCAGGGTAGGATGATAGGGCAGGTGCATCTGCTAACAAGGCGGAGTCTTGGTCTTGTTCAGCTGGTTCTGCTTGGCTGTCCGTTGCAGGCTTGCTGTTTCTGGCTGGTACCCAAATGGGCTGTTCCGCATTCTCTGGAAAGACACAAGCATATCCTCGACCTTTGGTTAGCAGAGGGTGTCGTCCTTTCCATTCTCCTGTCGGGGGTCTTTCCAGGTCATCAAAGAAGGAGGTACCTTTCTCTGAAGGGAGGAACTAACTTCCACTTTGACTATGACCTTGTCTAAATATGATCAGAGTCGGTGAACTCAAAAGGCTTCCACAGCCTTGGCAACTCATGACAAGAGCCTAGGGTGATTACTGACGCCATAAACAAGAGTGTCAATTTGTTAAGTCAACAACAGGAGTCACTGTGCACTTACTCCTCATGTAGGATCTCTGTCCTTAATGTGCTGTACATTGTGATTTAATACTATAACTAGTACTCAAACAGTATTTTTCACTTTGTGTTTCGATGTGGGTGCAAACTGTTGAAATCTTCACTTAATATATGCTAAACTGATCTTCTGTATATAAAGAGAATTGAAAATGAATCCTCATGTGAATGGAAGGGGGGAGGGAGTGGGAAAGGGGAGGGTTGCAGGTGGGAGGGAAGTTATGGGGGGGAAGCCATTGTAACCCATAAGCTGTACTTTGGAAATTTATATTCACTAAATAAAAGTTAAAAAATTTTAAAAAAAAGAAAGGAACAGTTCAGAACATATGGGACAGAAGTGGGATCTTTGAAACTATCTCTTTCCTTCTTACATCTTCCACACATCAGGCAGACTCTCTGGAATACTGTGCTTGTTGAACAACACATCTGATCACACAATGAAGGCAGAATGAAGGTTTTATGAACTTGAACCCTAACGACATGCTGCGAGGGCCACCCATGTCCTTTCTTTTCCTAATGCAGGCTACAGCAAATTTTAAAAATTGCTGTTCTGAGAAAGGCACAGAACCATCTCCGATCTCAGAGGAAGGTTTAGTGGTGTGAAAGGAGAAGGCCACGGGAGGAGAGAGTCATGATGGGAAAAGAAAAGGAAAGAAAAAGAAATGGAGGGGTAGGGGGAAGGAAGGAGTCGCAGGAGGGAGAAAGGCCAGCGCACGCCGGCTGAGAGAGGCTGCAAGGCAGACAGCGCTGACTTGATGGATCGGTGAACACGTTCTGCAACATGGCCATCACATCCAGAGTTTTTCATCAACAGAGAATGAGGTGTATGCTTTGCAATTCTGATTTCTCCCTTCATGTTTCCCTGGCCGTTCTCTGTCTTTCTGAGATGGCACAGTGGGGTCTTCACATCTGTGCCACCTCCGTGCACAAGCGACTGGCCTCGCTCATGGTCCAGGAGTGATTGACAGGCCATGAGCACCTGCAGATGCCACAGGGAAGCCGCTATGGAAGTGCCAGCTGTACCCCCCTTTGTGAATCAAGATGGACCCATCTCTTCCTGTCTACACCCCACCTCCCAGTCGCACATCCCTTGCTCTCCATCAAGCAACAAATGTTTGCAAGTTTCTAAATATTGCTTTCTGTTCATATTTAGCAGTGTCCAAATAATGCTTGTAAAAAGGTGTGAAATACAATTCATAAGGTGAAAGAGAGCCAAGCAACTATGAGGAACTGCATTCAAATACACCCATAAAGAAAAATAAAATAGTCTGATCACCATGAGACTCTCAGATTTAAAAACTGACATTTTATATTTTAGGAAATATCATATAATTATAATGAAGTCTGATTAATCTGATAAATTGTATTAAACTAGTTCATGGCTTATTCCTGTTGCATATCCTGTTGAACTTCAAGATATATTTGACTACTTATTGTGTATAACTTGCTTGTTAGATATGGAACAGAAAACAATTGTCACACTGGTAAAAATTTTAGAAAAATGGATTTACTTTTTTTCAAAAAAAAATCATCCATTCTACCTATTCTTAAAATTTTTATTTACTTTATTTTTATTTACTTGAAAGGCAGAGAGAAAGATAGAGTCAGAACCTCCTGGTGGTTCACTCCCCAAATGCCTACAAGAGCCTGGACTGAGCCAGTCTGGAATTCAATCCAGGGTTCCCACATGGGTGGTAGGGACCAAAATAACTGAGCCTTCTGCACTGCCTTCTAGGGTGCACATTATCAGGAAACCAGAATGGGAAGCAGAGTTGGGTCATGAATTCAGGCACTCCAATGTGGGATGTTGGCATCCCGAGAGATATCTTACCTGTTATGTCAAATGCCCACTCCTGGATTTATTTTTTTAGTGGTCTCATTGATATTACTAAAAGTTATTTTGTAAAATAATCTTTGTTGTCATGACATTGTCAAACTGTTCATCTGAAGGGCCAATTGTATTAATAATACAATATAACAATAAATACAATAAAATATCACACTTAATAATAATATCCAAATGCTTTCATATGCATAATCTTGATTCTCCTAACACCTATTGTTACAGTAGATAAGACAACAGAGGGTTAGAGAGTCTGACAAGTTCAAGATCACATAAACAGCAAACTGAAAATCTGAGACCAAGATCTGGGGCTCTCCCACCCAGTTCATGGTATTTCCAACTCATTGTGTCGTGAATTGTATTTCTATGTTGAGTAGGATAGAGTATGGGACATTTAAAGAGTATATTATTTTAAAAGTCTCTTTTGTAGGGTACTCATTCAAATTTCTTAATATTCTTTATGATTTCCATGTACTTAGAGTCTTACCCCTGTATTATGTCAAAGAAATATAAACAGCATTTAACAAAAAATGTGGGAAGGGAATTCAAACTTCTCCCTGTCATGATTTTAAAGTAACTAAATAGTTCAACTGAAATAAGACTTCCATTACTTTTTTGCTGACATTTTGGAAAGCCATACCAAAATTGAATTCTGTATTTCATTTTATAAGATCAACTTTTGATCTGCAAGAGACAAATAAAATAGAAATGAGAGGGGTCAGCATCATGGAATAGTAGGTTAATCCTCTGCCTGCAGTGCCCACATCCCATATGGGCGCCAGTTCTAGTCCTGGCTGCTCCACTTCCAATCCAGCTCTCTGCTATGGCCTGGGAAAGCAGTAGAAGATGGCCCAAGTACTTGGGCCTCTGCACCCACATAGGAGGATTGGGGGAAGCACCTGGCTCCTGGCTTCAAAATGGTGAAGCTCCAACTGTTGCAGCCATCTGGAGAGTGAACCAATGGAAGGAAGACCTTTCTCTCTGTCTCTCTCTCACTGTCTAACTCTACTTCTCAAATAAAATAAATAAAAATCTTTTTTTTAAACTTTTTTAAAAAAGAAATGAGAATATATGTTTTAAGGACAAAAATAATTCTAGAAATGCAGAAGACTTGTCTTTGTCCGTGGGTAACCCTCCTCCATTTCTACCCCTTGTGCTAGGCAGGGCCCCCAAATTCAACCTGGTCTTGCTTCCACAAGATGCATTCAGGCTTGATATATGCTTCTCCTCAGCCAGGTGTACTAAGTACCCAGGTCTCCAAAAGACCCCACTAAGTCAGAGTTCATATGTGTAGCATCTGTCCTGGAAAATGAAGTCCATGGAGTTTATAAATTAACTGAAACACACAGACTTCAGACTTTTAAAAACATGCATAGAGGGGCTGGTACCATGGTGTAGCCAGTAAAGCTGCTGCCTGCAGTGCCAGCATCCTGTATGGGTGCCAGTTCAAGTCCCAGTTGCTCTACTTCTGATCCAGCTCTCTGCTATGACCTGGGAAAGCAGTAGAAGATGGCCCAAGTCCTTGTGCCCCTGCACTCATATGGGAATACTTGAAGGAAGCTCCTGGCTTCTGACTTCTGGTAGGTGCAACTCCGGCCATTGTGGCCAACTGGGGAGCGGACTAGTCATGGAAGACCTCTCTCTCTCTCTCTCTCTCTCTCTCTGCCTCTCCTTCTCCCTCTGTAAATCTTTCAAATAAATAAATAAATCTTAAAAAAAAAAAAAAGCTGGTATTAAAAAAAAGTGGCCTAGAGGTTAGTGCTATGGCACTACAGGTTAAGCCACAGCCTGCAATGCAGCATCACATGTGGGTACCAGTTCTAATCCTGGCTTCTACACTTCCCATCAACCTTGGAAAGCATGAGCCCTGGAAAGCTGTGGAAGATAGCCCAAGTACTTGGGCCTCTGTATCCACATGGGAGACCTGGATGAATCTCCTGGCTCCTGGCTTCTGTCTGGTCCATCCTTGGCCATTATGACCATTTGAGGAGTGTACCAGCAGACAGAGGACCTCTCTCTCTCTCTCTCTCTCTCTCTCTCTCTCTCTCTCTCTCCCTGCTTTCCAATAAATAAATAAACCCTTAAAAAAATAAAAGTTGGCAGAATAGATATTCCTTAGTGGTAAAATCATAAACATTTTTTGGATTGGGTGGCCACTGCATGTATTTGGACCATATACATGTATTTGGACGAGAATAAAATACCTGGTTCAATCCTAGGGATTCAATAAGTAGGTACTGAGTAGAGCGTGTAAGTGAATGAATGAATGTTGCAGAGAAACAGGTGGATTCAGACACGCCCGAGGAATGCAGTCCTGCTCCAGCAGCCCGACGAGTCCAATCTCCCGGCCATGCTCAGCAGAGCTCTTGAAGTATCCCATTACCCTTGTTCCTCTCGGGTTTGTAATGAGAGCCCCTGCCCTCTTCAGAGAAGGGCAAAAACAATGAGAAATGGAGGGAGCAGGAAGGAGCCTAGCAATCATTTGTAACCCCATTCTCTGGCTGCCAATGTTTCTGCTCATTACACAAGAAAAAAACTGTTGACAATTTTCAAAACACTTTGCATTTTCACTCATTTTAGATGCAAATAACTTTAAAGGCAAAATCACAAGAGGGTGTGTGGTAAACAGGGCCTAGTTATCAAAGGAGGCCACATAAACATTAAAAAGCACTAAAGAATAAACAGTCCATGCTGTCCAGGGGGATGAGCTATGCAATCCAAGGAAAAATTAAAACCAAATTACATCCACTAATCAGTCTTGCAGAATACATCGATTCATTTGCGTGCAATGCAATTGTCTTGATAGGTGCTGAACTCAACACATCCAGCTGGGTCAGTGGGCCTCCTGGGAGCACAAGTGTTGGGCACTCTTTGCCTCTGCTGGTTCTCCCTCTTATGACTCTGATGGCAAATAAAGAACCACTCCCAGCATCTGTGTAGACTTTGAACATTTGAAATGAAAGCAATATGGATCTGTGCATGGGGCGCATTCAGGCCCCCTCCAATGAATAAGAAGCCGGATGATGTAGTGTCAGTGCCCCATTTCTAGAATATTCTATCTGATCTTTTTTTTTTATGTTTCAAAAAGCCACATTTGTTTTATGCTATATAAAGAATTCTTCCTCTTCTTTCTCTGCACCCTGGCCTGGGTGATGAAGGGAGCACTTTGAGATGATCTTCCTGGCACTTGCATCCCTTGGGCCAGCAAATGCCAGGGAACTAACTCTTTCCTTTAGGACTCTGCTGTTTGGAGAGGGAATTTCTTGTAATGAAGAGGCTTGCAAACAGGGTGGTGACTGGTTAGTCTGTAAATCCTTTGAAAATCTGCCCAGGAAAGAGTTTCTAGACTCAGAATTGATGGTGGTGAACCCTGTATCAACATTTGTCTCTGCCTCCAACTTCTGAAAGCTGTTTTCCCAGTTGAGGTCCTTCATTCTAGCCCCATGTTCAAGGTGGGGAGAAGGCAGATGTAGCCGGGTGCCCATGTCTGGGCTGCTGACCATTGATGACTGGCTGGGGCCCTTCCACAAAGTTCCACCAGGATTGTCTGATGCTGGACTCCCACCAGGCTCAGGGAACTCCACAGAATGCACCCCCAACCTCCTGCCCCGGCTCTTCCGCATCCTTTGTTCCAGGGTTCTTCTTGAAGAATCAGAGGTCAGCCTGGAGCTCTGGGGAGTCATATCAGCTTCTGAGATGCCATCCACAAAGGAAAGCTCACCTTGCCTAACATCAAACTCTGGATTCACCTGGACCTGTCAGACAAAGAAAGGAACAAAATTTGAAGCACTTGTTGCACTAAGTGCCTGCAGCAAGCCACGCCTTATGCACTTCCTGCCATGCCTACAGCAGATTTCAGCAAAGTTGGTCAAATTGAATAAAAGTGGCTACGTACAATCTGATAATGAGATATATAGCTAGCATCAGCTCTGAATAGCTCTCTCTTTGACTCCCTAGATTGACTGCGCGACAAGAGTAAGGCTGTGAGAATCAAATTACCATTCTTCTGGTAGATCAAGACGTAAAAACAATGCAAAGACATTCACAGATGTTATTCCATGACCTTACGCCATGTCGGAAATGATGCATTACCAACCAAGCAAAAATAAAACTAAAAAACCATGAAAAATGTGATTGTAGTCAAGATAAAAATTGGAACAAGAATTATTCAATCTTCAAAATTTGGTAGTCCTACTTTTAGATCATGCTAACAACATGTCTCTTGGAGTATTCCAGGACATAGGGCCACTTCTGACCAGCTTACAACTTGTCCCTTTTGAAATTTTTATTTATTTATTTATTTTTATTTATTTGGCAGACAGATAAGGAGGCAGGGACAGACAGAAAGCATGTGCCACTGGTACGCTTCAGAAATGCACACAACAGCCAGGGCTGGATAAGGTCAAACCTAGAAGCCCAGAACACAATCCAGATCTCCTCCATGGGTGGCAGGGATCAAATTACTTGGAGACATCATCTTCTGCCTCCAAGGGTGCACATTAGTGGAAAGTTGGAATTGAGCAGAGCTGGAGAGCTGGCACTCAAACTCAGGCACTCCATGTGAGATGGAGGGGTACTTGCAGTGTATTAATCACTGCGCCAAATGCCTACCCCAGCATCTCTTTAAAACCAATATTGTTTTTTTTTTTTTTATTTTTTGACAGGCAGAGTGGACAGTGAGAGAGAGAGACAGAGAGAAAGGTCTTCCTTTGCCATTGGTTCACCCTCCAATGGCCGCCATGGCTGGCTCGCTGCGGCCAGCACACCGCGCTGATCCGATGGCAGGAGCCAGGTACTTCTCCTGGTCTCCCACAGGATGCAGGGCCCAAGGACTTGGGCCATCCTCCACTGCACTCCCTGGCCACAGCAGAGAGCTGGCCTGGAAGAGGGGCAACCGGGACAGAATCCAGCGCCCCGACCGGGACTAGAACCCGGTGTGCCGGCGCCGCAAGGCAGAGGATTACCCTAGTGAGCAGCGGCGCCAGCCCCAATATTGTTTTAAATTTGGGGATGTCATATATTAAGAGTATAGGCCTAGTATTGTGCAGAAAAACAAAAGGGGGGCATTGCTTGTGTGGTACCTCTGATGTTCTGTCCCATAACAGTCATTCTGTGCTTCCAGAATTTCAGGCCTCACTCAGCAAACACCTGCCCTGCAGGTGACCACACTCTCCTTGCATGATACTTTTTCATTCTGGGAGTCTTGGGAGCTCCATGTCTTAGTCCTCGCACCATACTCTTCCCAAGAAGATTTCTAGAAAGGATAACTCTCTCTATGTTGTTAACAGCCCTTGAAAATCAGTAACCATGTTCCTGTCTTGCTTGGCCCAGTCCTTAATCAAATATCCCAAAGAATGGTACAAAAAAATCTTTAAATCTTCAAATGCATATTATTAAATAAAATAAGTCAATCTGATAAGGCTACAGACTGTATGATTCCAATGCTATGACATCCCAGAAAAGGCAAAACCATGGAGAGAATAAAAACCTAAGTGCTGGGGTGCGGATGAGGGGAGGATGTGACAAACAGGCAGAGCTCAGAGGATTTGCCAGCACTTAATGACAGGTCCATGTTTGTACATTTGTCAAAACCCATAGAATGCACAACACAAAGAGTGAACCCTTGGGGCCAACTGTGGACTCTGGGTGGTAATGATGTGTCCATGCAGGTTCATCTGTGACAATCAATGCATCTCTCTAAGGAGGGTTGTTGACAGGGAGGTTGTGTGTATACAGGGTCAAGGGATATATGGAACTGTGTGTACTTCCTATTTAACTGGGCAGTGAACCTAATACTCCTTCAGAAAACAAAGTCTATCTAAAGAGTGGAAGAATAAGTGTTTTATTTCTATTTCACAGGCTAAGAAAACAGAAATCAGGATAGTCAGAAAACAGATGTAGAAATGAGGAAATAGCCATATGCACACACATCCTCTGTCTGTATTTCACTTATATATGTTCTCCTCTCAATATTCTCTGATATGAAATGGTGATGTGACTATTACCAAACTGCAAAAACAAAACAGCAGCAACACAGGGCCTTCTGTTGCTTCTTTTAGAAGTCAGCAAATATTCTTTGTGAAGGTTTATTAATAAATAGCTGAGCTTTTCTGGCCAGATGGTCTTCATTACATCTTCTCAACTTTGCATAAAACATGAAATAGCCATAGACAATTCATAAATGAATGGATAGTTGTGTTTCAGTAAAACTATTTATGAATCCTGAATTTCTAATCTCATGTAATTTTCATGTATCATAGTTTTTCCCACCCAATTAAAAATGAAAAGCCATTCTTAGATCTCAGAGCCTAATTGGCAAACCAATGCTTTAGATCAACGATTCTCATGCCCTATCTATCATTTATCTATCTATCTATCTACCTATCTCTTTCTATCTATATCATAAGAACTTTTTTCGAAACAACATCTTATGTGGAATCCCCAAATACAAAACAATCTAATTAGAGCTGTACAAGGGGCTTAAGCACAGAGGTAGCTCTGCTTATGGGCCTCCCTTAATTCTTCCCATCTCCTTCCCATTGTGGCAGCTGATGTCCCATCCCTGGGTCTCTAGACCTTCTCAGAACACAGTTTGAAAACCACTAGAATCTCTAAATACTCCCTCTGGACCAAGCCAGTTCCCTAGAGAGCTGCACACATCTGACCCCACTCCCCCAACACAGACACACTTCTCTGGGGCCACACCTGAGCACGATGCTTCGACCTGTGTTAAGGAGAACTCTTGTCAGCATCAGAAACTCTGGTGGGGATGCTGATGAGAAAATGAGTGCTGCACCACAAGATGTGCCCCTTGTGGAAATTCGTAGCAAAAAGGTATCTCCCCAAATTTTGCTGCACTTTGGAATCATCAAGAACTGTTAAATCCTCCTCATCCCTCTCCCCCACACACACTGGTGCCCAGGTCTCTCCCCCAATTATTCCAATACCATTAGCCTGGATTGTGACGTGGACATTAAGAATTTTTTAATCTCTCAGTGATTCTAATGTGCAGCAGAGTTTGAGAACCAGCGTCATGGGGCAAGAAAAGGTGTGCTTGGAGTTATCGTCTTGTGGTCTTGTGGGCTGCTCATCACCACACACAGCTGACCTCCTGCCCCCATCTCTGTCCACATTTTTGCCTACTTTCACTCTGCTCTCCTTCTCTCTCTCTCTCTCTCTGCCCCAATCCCCCCTCCCCTCCTTCTTGTTTTCTTGCCTTCCTTCACCCTTCCTTCCCTCTGTTTCCTAATGTTTAATAAAAATGTCTTGTGCCAGGTTGAGTATCCCCTATCCAAAATTCTTGGGACAAGCAGTATTTTAGACTTGGGGATGTTTTTCAAATTTTAGACTACTTAAATACACCTAATGAAATATTTTGGTAAAGAGTTCCAAGTCTAAACATAAAATTTATTTACACTTCATATACACCTTGTACACATAGCCTGAAGGCAATTTTAGACATTATGTTTAGTGCACCTGTGTTTTGTCTGCAATCTGTCACATGAGGTGGGACATAGAATTTTCCAATTGTGGCACCACATCATGGTTCAAAAAGTTTCAGATTTGGGGGCATTTTAAATATTAGATTTTTGGATTAGGGATGCTCGACCTGTATATAAAAGTGGTAATTGTTCACTATAAAAATCATTTAATTGTTCAAGTATATAAAGTAAAACATAAAGGCTTCCCCCATCCCCAAAGTCTCACTCTCCAAAGAAAGCTGTTTGTTTATCCTTTCCAAACTAGAAAGGGGCAGTTTATTTCCCAAATAGAGGCTGGGATCTCCTATCCCCTGGAGAAAAAAAATCCATGAGTCCCGCAAAGGAGTGAACTGTCATTGTTGCCTGTTAGTGAACCACCTGACATTGCTTTATTGCTTTCCACCTTTTTTTTTTTTTTTTTTTTTTTTTTTTTTTTTTTTTTTTTTTGGACAGGCAGAGTGGACAGTGAGAGAGAGACAGAGAGAAAGGTCTTCCTTTTTGCCGTTGGTTCACCCTCCAATGGCCGCCGCGGCCGGCGCACCGCGCTGATCCGAAGGCAGGAGCCAGGTGCTTCTCCTGGTCTCCCATGGGGTGCAGGGCCCAAGCACTTGGGCCATCCTCCACTGCACTCCCTGGCCACAGCAGAGAGCTGGCCTGGAAGAGGGGCAACCAGGACACAATCCGGCACCCTGACTTTGAGTCAGTGAAATCTTCTTCTTCTAGAAACGTGAACAGGCATGGTTATTTCTATATCAAGAAATCATTCAGGGTCAGTATTAGAGCATCCACTCTGGAGAAATAGATCCATACATTCAACTCTGGGGCTCTCATTTCATTTGCTGTAAGTACGAACAGAAAGAGAAGCTTGAGTAATTTGCTACTTGCCACCTAAATCAATCTCAGATCAGAATGAGATTAGTCCTGAAGCCACAACTAGAGCTTGGACATCTCCGGGCAGCTGGAAAGTATCCTCGTAAGCCTCTGGAGTCCCTCCATGTCCCCTCCACTGGACCTTGTCTACCTTAAAATGCTCCACCTCTCAGCGCCATCAGCACTCTCAGGCCACCTGCTCAAGCACTCAGTTATCTCATTACATTAGCTTTTCAGCACAACACCTCCACTCCCTCGTTTCTCCCTCTACCTCCTCCTGTCTTCACTGCTTCCATAGCCAATTTGAGTTCAAAGACTATCATTTTGGTCACATCCTTGCCAAAGACCTCCAAATTGCCTGCACTATTCCCACTGTGTTCTAACGTCTCTTGGAAGCTCTCAGCCCTGGATCCATCTGCCTACCCGCATTTTCCAAATTGGTGCCCATGATACTGAGTAGAAGAACATGGCTGTAAAGGTTCGTGCTGCCAGGAGTGTGCGGTGTCCACCTTTGACCAGGTTAGTGCTACTGTTCCATTTTCTTAGCAACCTCTCCATTCACCACAGTGGCTGTCTCAAGCCTTTTGACCTATCCTGAAGCCTTTGATGGCATAATCTGCCCCTCCCTCTTGCATCAGATAGTCTAATGCAAGAAAACACCAACTCTCTGTTTATTAGTGCCATACACACCTGCAGCTTCACCTGTGCACAGGGGCAATAACCAGGCTGTGCTGTGAATTGATCACCTCCTGCATTTTTGGTGAGTCCAACATGGCATTATTCATTTTCTGCCATTTTACTCATTCGTGTCACCATCCTGCCTCAATGACTCCCTGCTCTTCTTAAGATAAAACCTAAGCTCTTTAATATGGTCCAGTCTCAGTGGGCATTTGGACCAGTAATTATAATATCACTTGAGGTGTCCACATCTCATATCCAAGTACCCGGGTTTGAGTCTCAATGCCACTCCTAATTCCAGCTTCCTGCTAGTGCACACCCTGGGAGGCAGCAGATAATGGCTCAACTATCTGGGTCCTCACCACACAAATGGGAGACCTAGATCCTGGCTTCTGCCCAAGTTTGTAGTGGACATTGAGGAGTGAATTGGCAGATGAAAGAGCTTTATCTGTCACTCTGCCTTCCAAATCAATCATTTAATTAATTAATTAGTGCTTTTTCAAAAGAAATTCTGCCTTTAAATATAATACAGATGGCCAATCCCATCCTCCTGACCTATCCTACTCCAGTCCAATAATTTATCACTTTCTCTCTTGCAACCCCCACATAGCAAAATTGAACTTTCAATTACTTGAACATGACTTGCTTTTTCCTAATGACAGGGTTTGTCTATAATATTCCATCGAATTGGGATAGATCTCTTCTTACTCTGTTTCCTGAAAACTACCCACAATCAGCTCAAAACTTAGACATAATTTCCTCTTGGAAACTTCATATCACCCAACTTCTCCATATCACCCAACCCAACAGGTAGATGAATGTAAGCATTTTTTTAAAGATTTATTTATCTATTTGAGAGGCATATCTACAGAGAGGCAGAGAGAGAGAGACAGAGAGGTTTTCCATCTGCTGGTTCATTCCCCAGTTGGACCCAAAGGCTGGAACTGCACCAATCTGAAGCCAGGAGCTTCTTCCGGGTCTCTCAAGCAAGTGCAGGGGCCCAAGGACTTGGGCAAATCTTCTACTGCTTTCCCAGACCATAGCAGAGAGCTGATCAGAAGTGGAGCAGCCAGGACTCAAACCGGCATCTATATGGGATGCTAGCACTTCAGGTGGCAGCTTTACCCTCTACGCCACAGCGCCAGCCCCAGCCTGTAAGTATTAACTCTGCCACTTACTAGCTGTAGAACTCTAGACAAGTTACTTAATATGAGTATTTCCATGCCTCAATTTCCTCATCTATGAAAGATGACAATAAGTATCAAAACACTAGGGTTGTGGCAAACAGTAAATGGTAACGGTGCCTGGGACATGGTGGTGCTGTGTATGTGATAGTTATCATCATCATAAAAGATATGATTGCTAGTTCTTACTGTACTCCCTGTATTTCCCATATCTAAGCACTCACCACACTGTTTTGCACATGGCTATTTTGCTCCTCTCTAACTTCCCCTGGATTTGAGCATCTGGCACAGCAGCGATTGTATACATCTTCATCATTGTGTGTCTGGTGGCTAGCGTAGTGCCTAATATACTAGAAATCATTAAGAAGCAACTGAATAAATACATAAAACTTAACATTTAATGAAATACAAACGTTTGTTCATAGAAATGAATGAAAACATAGCCTCTATAAACTTACGCACCTGATTACATTTGGTAGACAAAAAGTCTTATTAAGAAAACCCAAAGTGACTTTTATTATTATGGCTGGACATTTGTATAGTCTTCTTAAGAGAGGGGCATGTCAACTTCTTAAAAAGAGAAAGGACCAGTGCTGTGGTGTAGCAGATAAAGCCACTGCCTGAGGTGCCGGCATCCCACATGGGCGCTGGTTCGAGTCTCGGCTGCTCCACCTCCAATCCAGCTCTCTGTTGTGGCCTGGGAAGGCAGTGGTGGATGGCCCAAGTGCTTGGACCCCTGCACCCATGTGGGATCAGCCCAGCTCCCTGCTGCAGCCATCTGGGGAGTGAGCCAGCAGATGGAGGACCTCTCTCTCTCTGCCTCTGCCCCTCTGTAACTCTCCCTTTCAAATAAATAAATAAATCTCTTTTAAAAATAAATAAATAAAAATAAATAAATAAAAGCAGTCTAAGATCCTTAAAGCAAATGGTAAAAGTGAGTGCTACATTATTAACACAGAAATGCAGTTGCATGCAGCTGGAATAAAGAATTTCCAGGAGAAACACAATGCTTGGTGATTGAGATGAATCCCTTGAGGATAATAAAGCTTATTTTGCCAAAAAACATCAAATACATTTGTAGGAATTCTATTCATTTAGAGGTCACCTTTCTAAGAAATATTTGTAAAATGCTACAGATTGACATCTATGTTTTTCAAGATCAGGGAATATTAGCAATTATCACGATGAGCAAGATGATCATTTGTCACAGATTTATGAATCTAAATTGTTGGAAAACAAGAGGAAATATATCACTGGAAAACAATTAAGCTATCAAGGGACAGACTCACAACATGAAGGGAAAATAATATTGTTTTTTACCGAAAGTAATTCTTACATGATAGGAAAAGATTTTGACAGCAATGGGGGGAAAATGATTGCATGGAACAAATTCATGTCAATAATAAGAAACCCCCAAACAGTGCCAGATTCTTAAGAGCTGAAACCAGTCTTTCACATTTAACAGATTTTTGGAAAGGTACTAACTTGAATTGATTGACCAAAACCAGTGATGTCAGCCGGCTATTGCATGGCAGCGGGTACCTCCCTAGCAGTGCCTCTTTCAGTGTGGCACAAACTACGCTACTGAGTGAGAGAGTAGAAGTGGGGATACTCATAGGAGGGAACTTTAAAAAGTTGATGGAAAAATGGAATTGAAACATGTTTATTTTGATGCAAAAAGGTTTGAAATCTGCATTTGAGGGGTGTTCAAAAATTTCATAGAAAATGCGTAATGTAAGAAAACTATGCATGGATTCAAAACAGTTTGCACTAACAAATTTATCCTTTAATATCACTTTTCCATTTTTGAAATTTGTGAGCGTGGGGCCGGCGCTGTGGTGCAGTGGGTTAATGCCTGAAGCGCCAGCATCCATATGGGCACCAGTTCGAGACCCGGCTGCTCCACTTACCTTCTGGCTCTCTGCTGTGGCCTGGGAAAACAGTGGAGAATGGCCTGGGACCTTGGGCCCCTGCAACCATGTGGGGGACCCGGAAGAAGCTCCTAGCTCCTGGCTTCGGATCAGCGCAGCTCCGGCTGTTGCAGCCAATTAGGGAGTGAACCAGCGGATGGAAGATCTCTCTCTCTCTATGCCTCTACTCTCTCTGTGTAGCTCTAACTCTCAAGATCTCTCTCTCTCTATGCCTCTACTCTCTCTGTGTAGCTCTAACTCTCAAATAAATAAATAAATCTTAAAAAGAAAAAAGAAATTCGTGTGTGTGTGTGTGTGTGTGTGTGTACTAAGGCTGTGTGGAGTATGAAGAGGGTGGAGGTGGAGAGTGAGAAGGAAACGAGAGAAATGGGAGGATAATAGGTTCTGAATAAGTACATCTAGGAAACTCAGAATGAAAGAAAAAATCCCTCAAGAAATACCAGACAAAAAGAAAATAAACTACCATGTTCTTTTATTTTTAATGGCTAACAAAGAACATAACGATGAAAATATCTAAATTTATGATGATAAATGAAACAATGCTTGCTTATGCCAAGTTGTTCTAGAGAATAACCTATTATTTTATTTTTTTTTTTTGACAGGCAGAGTGGACAGTGAGAGAGAGAGACAGAGAGAAAGGTCTTCCTTTTTTCCGTTGGTTCACCCCCACATTGGCCGCTGCGGCTGGTGCACCACGCTGACCTGAAGCCAGGAGCCAGGTGCCCCTCCTGGTCTCCCATGCAGGTGCAGGGCCCAAGGACCTGGGCCATCCTCCACTGCACTCCCTGGCCACAGCAGAGAGCTGGACTGGAAGAGGAGCAACCGGGACAGAATCCAGCACCCCAACCAGGACTAGAACCGGGGTGCCGGCACTGCAGGTGGAGGATTAGCCTATTGAGCTGCAGTGCCGGCCAAGAATAAACCTATTTTAAAGAGAAATTATTTCCTTGTCAATCAATCAACAAATCCTGTTTTTCCTTGCGTTCAGCAGCATCCTTCATTTATTTGCTATATTGTTGAAAAGATTGTGAGCCCTTCCATTCCTCACAGAATGTTGGTATTCCTGTCATTCCAGTTCCATCTTTGATGTCAGGTGCTGATACATATTCTATCTGCACTACAGTCACTGGAAACCTGCCAACCTCGCCTTGGCTGTAAATGCTTTATTACACATACATAAAAAAAAAGATTAAAATCATTCCTGTCTCACCACTCAGAGATATCTGATGCTAACATGGTGATATATTATATATCCTGCCAAATACCTTTATCTTTTTATGCTTTTAAAAATTTATTGAGTTATTATCATTTTTTCTTTTGAAAGACAAAGGGACAGACAGAGATCTTCTATCTACTGACTCCCTCCCCAAATGCTTTCTTTTTTATAATTTTATTTAAGTTATACAAGTTTCATGTATTTCATATATACAGATTAAGGAACAAAGTGGTACTTCCCACCCTACCTTCTCACTTGCCTACACTCCAACCTTCTTCCTTTTCCCTCTCCAATTCCCATTCTTAATTTTAACAAAGATTTACTTTCAGTTTATTAATCATCATAAAATTAACCCTACATTAAGTGAAGAGTTCAACAAATAGTAGGAAGAAAAAAACATTGTTTCTCAACAGACAAGACAAGGGCTGTAAACAATCATCAAATCTCAAAATGTCCATTTCACTCTAATATATTACATTTTAGGTACTCTATTAGTTACCCCAGATCAGGGAAAGCATATGATATCTGTCTTTTTGGGACTTGTTTATCTCACTAAGTATAATGGTTTCCAGTTGCATCCATTTGTTGCAAAGACAAAATTCCATTAAGTAGTATTCCATTGTGCATATATCCCATAATTTCTTTATGTAGTCATCTGTTGATAGACATCTGGGTTGATTCCATATTTTAGCTTTGTGAATTGAGCTGCTATGAACATTGGGGTACAGATAACTCTTTTATATGTGGATTTCTTTTTGTTTGGGTGAATTCCCAGGAGTGGGATGGGGAATCATGTAGTGGCTCTGTATTCAGGCTTCTGTGGTTTCTCCATACTGTCTACCACATTAGCTGGACCAGTTTATATTCCCACCAAAAGGGGATTAGGGTAGCTTTTTTCTCACATCCTCACCAGCATCTCTTGTTTGTGGATTTCTGCATGAGAGCCATTCTAACTGGGGTGAAGTGAAACTTCATGGTGGTTTTGATTTGCAGTTCCCTGATGGCTAGTGATCCTGAGCATTTTCTCAAGTGTCTATTGGCCATTTGAATTTCCTCTCTTGAAAAATGGCTGTTCAAGTCCTTAGCCCATTTCTTAACTGGATTTTCTGTTTTATTGTGGAATTTCTTGGGCTCCTTATAGATTCTGGATATTATCCCTTTATCAGTTGTGAAGTTTCAAGTATTTTCTCCCATTCTGTTGGTTGACTCTTCAGTTTGTTGAGTGATTCTTTTGCAGTGCAAGAGCTTCTCCGCTTGCAGTAAACCAATTTGTTAATTTTGGTTTTGATTGTCTGTGCTTCTGGGGTATTTCCAACAAGTCTTTGCTATTCCAATGTCTTGCAGAGTTTCCCCAATGTTCTCTAATAATTTGATTATATATTTAGGTCATTGACCCATTTTGAGTGGATTATTGTATAGGGTATAATGTCAGGGTCTAGTTTCATATTTTTGCACTGGAAGATCCAGTTTTCCCAGTGTCATTTGTTGAAGAGACTGTCCTTGCTCCAGGGATTGATTTTAGTTTCTTTGTCAAAGATAAGTTGGTTGTAGATGTGTGGACTAAATTTTGGAGTTTCTATTCTGCTCCATTAGGCTACAGGTCTGTTTTTGTGCCAGTACCATGCTGGTTTGATGACAATTGCCCTGTAGTGTGTCTTGAAATCTGGTATTGTGATGCATCTGGCTTTTTTTTTTTTTAATATAAGATTGCTTTAGCTATTTGGGGTCTTTTGTGATTCCATATGAATTTTAGCATCATTTTTTCCAGCTCTGAGAAAAATGTTGTTGGTATTTTGATTGGGATAGCATTGAATCTGTAAATTACTTTCAGTACTATAGACATTTTTCTGATACTGAACCTTCCAATCTATGAACATGAAAGACTTTTCCAATCTTTAAAGTCTTCTTCAATTTCTTTCTTTAATGATTTGTAATTTTAATCATAGAGATCTCCAACATCCTTGGTGAAATTTATTATAAGGTATTTAATTCTTCTTGTAGCTATTGTGAATGGGATTGATCTTAAAATTTTTTCTCAGCCATGAAATTCTCTGTATATACAATGGTTATTGATGTTTGTAAGTTAATTTTGTATCCTGCCACTTATTGAACTTTTTTATGTGTTCCAATAGTCTCTCAGTGGAGTATCTTGGATCCCATCTATATAGAATCATGTCATCTGCAAATAGGGATAGCTCAACTTCCTCCTCAATTTGTATCCCATTGATTTCTTTTTCTTGCCTAATGGCTCTGGCTAAAATTTCCAGGCCTATATTGAATAGCAATGGTGAGAGTGGGCATTCTTGTTTTGATTCCAGATCTGAAGGGGGAATGTTTCCAACTTTTCCATATTCAGTAACATGCTATTCTTGTGTTTGTTATAAATTGCCTTTAATGGGTTGATGAATGTTCCTTTTCTACCCAATTTGCTTAAAGTTTTCATCATGAAAGGATATTGTATTTTACTAAATGCTTTCTCTGCATCTATTGAGATAATGGTGTTTGGTCTTCAGTTTGTTAATGTGATAAATCACATGTATTGATTTACGAGTGTTGAACCATCCCTGCATACCGGGGATAAATTCCACTTGGTCAGGGGCCGGTACTATGGTGCAGCAGGTTAAAGCCCTGGCCTGAAGTGCCAGCATTCCATATGGGCACTGGTTCTAGTCCCGCATGCTCCTCTCCCGATCCAGCTCTCTGCTGTGGCCCAAGATAGCAGTGGAGGATGGCCCAAGTCACTGGGCCCATGCACCCATGTGGGAGACCTGGAGGAAACTCCCAGCTCCTGGCTTCAGATTGGTGCAGCTCTGACCATGGCAGCCATCTGGGAATGAACCAGCAGATGGAAGACCTCTCTCTCTATCTCTACCTCTCTCTGTAACTTGTAACTCTTTTTTTTTTTTTCAAATAAATAAAATATCTTTTAAAAAAAAATCCCATTTGGTCCAGGTGAATGATCTTTCTGATGTGTTGTTGGATTCAATCAATTAATATTTTATTGAAGATATTGGCATCTATGTTCATCAGAGACATTGGTCTAGTCTCTTTCTCCATTGTATCTTTTTCTGGTTTAGAAATTAAGGTGATGCAGGCTTCATAGAAGGAGTTTAGGAGGAATCTCTCCCTTGATTATTTTCAATAGCTTGAGAAGAATTGGAATTAGTTCTTTAAAAGTCTGATAGAATTTAGCAGTGAAGCCATCTGGTCCTGGGCTTTTATTTGTTGGGAGGGTTTTAATTACTGATTCAAGCTCTGTTTTGGTGATTGGTCTGTTTAGGTTTTCTATGTCTTCATGACTCAATTTTGGTAGATTTTATGTGTACAGGAATCTATCCATTTCTCCTAAGTTTCCCAATTTGTTGGCATGCAGCTTCCAGCTTTTGTAGTAATTCCTGATTATTCGTTTCATTTCTATGGTATCTGCTATTACATTCCCTTTTTCCTCTCTAATTTTATTAATTTGGGTCCTCTCTCTCTCTCTTTCTTGGTTAATTGGGTCAATGGTGTATCAGTTCTGTTCATTTTTTCAAAAAACCAGCTCTTTATTTCATTGATCTTTGTATTGATTTTTTGGTTTCAATTTTTTCTATTCCTTCTCTAATTTACTTATTTCTTTCTTCCTACTAAATTTGGGTTGGATTTGCTGCAGTTTTTCTAAGTCCTTGAGATGCACTGATAGTTCATTTACTTGGTGCTTTTCCAATTCCTTCATGTAGGCACCAATCGCTATAAACTTACCTCTTTTTTTTTTTTTTTTTTTTTTTTTTGGACAGGCACAGTGGATAGTGAGAGAGAGAGAGACAGAGAGAAAGGTCTTCCTTTTCTGTTGGTTCACCCCCTAATGGCTGCTGCAGCCAGTGCACCATGCTAATCCGAAGCCAGAAGCCAGGTGCTTCCTCCTGGTCTCCCATGCAGGTGCAGGGCCCAACCACTTGGGCCAACTTCCACTGCACTCCTGGGCCACAGCAGAGAGCTGGACTGGAAGAGGAGCAACTGGGACAGAATCCAGCACCCCGACCGGGACTAGAACCTGGAGTGCCAGTGCCGCAGGCTGAGGATTAGCCTATGGAGCCTTGGCGCTGGCCTAAACTTCCCTCTTAATACTTCTTTTGTTGTATCCCATAAGTTTTTGCTATGATATGTTGTCATCCTCATTCATTTCCAGAATTTTTTGATTTCTCTTTATATTTTTTTTCTATGACCCACTGTTCACTCAGGAGCATGTTTTTCAGTCTCCATGTGTTTGCATATGATCTAGAGATTCTTGAATTGTTTATTTCCAGCTTCATTCCATTGTGATCAGAGAAGATGCATGGTATGATCTCTGCTTTATGGATTAGCATATTATCTATCTTAGAGAAAGTTTCATCCACTGATATGAACAACATGTTTTCTGCAACAGCGGGGTGAAAAACTTCTGTAAATATCAGTCAGGTCCATTTGGTCCATAGTGTCAATTAGCTCTGTTATTTCTTTGTTGATTTTCTGTCTAGCTGATCTGTCAATTGATGAAAGTGGAGTGCTGAAATCTCCCATTACTCATCATTGGAGTCTATGTCTCCATTTAGATCCATTAATATTTCTTTTAAATAGCCAGGTTTCCTGTACTTGGGTGCATATACATTTATTACAGTCACATCTTCCTGTTGAATTGATCCCTTAATTATTGCATAGTACCCTTCTTTGTCTCTTTTATCAGTTTTTGTGTTAAAGTCTATTTTTGTCTGATTTTAGCATGGCTATACCTTCTCTTTTTTGTTTTCCATTATCATGGAATAATTTTTTCCATCCTTTTATTTTCAGCCTGCATGTATCTTTGTTGGTGAGATGTTTTCTTGTAGGCAGGAAATAGATGGGTCTTGTTTTTTAATCCATTCAGCCAATCTGTGTCTTTTAACTGGAGAGTTGAGGCCGTTTACATTCAAGGTGACTATTGATAAGTAACAATTTGGCCCTGCAACTTTCCCATAAATATTCCTATTGTTTGCTTTGGATTTCCTTTGTACATTTACTGGGAGATTTTCTGCCTTCACATTCTTTCATAATGATGGCTATCTTTCAGTCTCTCTGTGTGTAGCACATCGTTAAGCATCTTTTGTAAGGCTGAATGAGTGGTGACAAATTCAATTTCTGTTTGTTATGGAAGGTCTTTATTTCACTTTTTTTCACAAATGAGAGCTTTGCAGGGCACATTATTCTGGGTTGACAGGTTTTTTCTTTTAATATTTGGACTCCATCCTCTCCTAGCCTTTAGAGTTTCTGATGAGAAGTCAGCTATGAGTCTAGTTGGAGTTCCTCTGAAAGCAATCTGGCATTTCATGCACATTTTAGAATCTTTTTTTTTATGTTTTACTGTGGAAATTTTGACTACAATGTATTCAATTGGGAAGATCTTTTCTGGTCATGTCTATTAGGAGTTCTGTGTGTTTCCTGTACTTGGATGTCTTTCTTTAATCAAGTTGGGGAAGTTTTCTGTAATTATTTCACTAAATAGGCTTTGTAGCCCATTCTCTCTCTCTCCTCTCTCTCTCTCTCTCTTTTTTTTTTCTTTTTTGACAGGCAGAGTTAGACAGTGAGAGAAAGAGACCCCCCCAAATGGCTGCCACGGCTGGCATGCCGTGCTGATCAGAAGCCAGGAGCCAGGTGCTTCCTCCTAGTCTCCTACACAGGTACAGGGCCCTAGCACCTGGGCCATCCTCCACTGCCTTCCTGGGCCACAGCAGAGAGCTGGACTGGAAGAGGAGCAACCGGGACAGAACCGGCGCCCCAACTGGGACTAGAACCCAGAGTACTGGTGCCACAGGCAGAAGATTAGCCTAGTGAGCTGTGCCACCAGCCTATAGCCCACTCTTTTTTTCCACACCTTCAGGAACTCCTAAGATCCATATATGGGTCATTTGATAATATACCATAAATCGTTAACACTGTTTTTAATTTTTCTAATTTTTTCTTCCAATTTTTTTTTTTTGGTTTGACAGAGTAATTCCCAAAGATTTGGCTTCTAGCTCAGAATTTCTTCTGCCTCACCAAGTCTGTTGTTAAGGCTTTCTGCTACATTTCTTATTTAAGTATTAAATTCTTCATTTCTAATATTTCATTTTGATTTCTCTTTAGAATTTCAATTTCATGGGGAAAATTTTCACTCATGTCATGTATGGTTTTCTTTAATTTGTGGATTTGCTTCTGATTGCTTTTGAGTAATCCTATGATTAATCTTTTGAATTCCATTTCTGACATTTCATCAATCTTTTCATCTTCACATTCTAATATTGAAATGCTGTTGTGTTCCTTTGGGGGAAGTGGTAATGTTGTCTTCCTTATTCTTGTTTATTAAATTTCTGCTTTTATTTTTAGGCATTTGTGGAGATGGTTGTTGGTTTTTTCCTCTGATGTCTATTATCTTTGAAATAGATCTCTGTGGCTTTCAGTGAATACCAAGAGGCATGTGCTGGGTGTGGCTAGGGAGCTCTGGTCAGTCCTCCAGTGTAGGGCAAGTATCCAGGGTGACGCCCAAGGTAGGCATTTAGATCTCTTCTTGTTAACAGAAGAGCAGGATAGTTACCTCTGTTGGTATAATCGCACCCTCACTTCCTTTCTTCCCAGGTGAGCAATGCCTGGGTGTTGGCCCCCAGGGGTGCAACTCATCTGCATCTCTACATGAACTGTACAAATGACCTGCACAGTCCTTACTCCAAACACTGATCTCACTGCAATCACCTGCCCCAGCAACCAGGTAGCTCCAAGCATGTGGAGCTTCACACAGCAACTGCCCAGAAACCCAGCTATACCCTGCTCCCTCTTGTGCAGCCACAGAGCCTCCACAGTCTCAGCACACAAGGATCCCACAGTTATTGGGTGCAGAGTATCCACTTTGACCCACCAGCCTGCCTTGTCCACAGAGAGGCAGATGTTCCCCAAGCCAGCCTTCCATGGGTACTCAACTAGGTGGTTTAGGTCCAGAGCCTGTGGTATGTTGTGAGGCTGGGGATGCCTCACAGTCCTACTTGGGTGCCCAACCCCCTGTGAGTCTTCCTAACAAGGCTCAAAGTCAGTGGGGACCACATATTTTTCCCTCCACTAGAATCTCTGGATCACAAGCATATACAGGAGCCACTGGCCAAATGCTTCCCTCTCCCACTGCTACCACCAGCACCTCCCATAAGATGGTGTCCTGTCTCAGGCAGTTTCTGTGCCAGCACACAAGGGCTCCTAAGGTGAGGGAGCAATTATACACAAGCTGCTGCCCAAGCCCAGAATGGCACCCACCCTCTCTCAGCTGGGCATTGGGTGCCTTTGTTGGGAGGGTGGGGTGAGAGAAACGTGCCCCTTTTACTTCCACTAAGTCCATGGGTACCCACTAGCCTCTAGGGCTCCAGTCTGAACTCACACCATGCTCTCCCTCCAGCTAAATCAGCATGGGTTGCTGCAATCTGGTCTCACTTGCATCTTCAAGCTGCTGTCTGCTTTGGCTGCAGGAGTCATGTGCTGTCCTTGGGTTCACGCTGTGCATTCGCACATTCCACACATCTCCATGGCATTCCTCTTCCTTCCATATAATTTCCACTATGGTTTTCTCTCTAATTCCCCCCTGAGAGTGCACGTCCTACTTTTTTTTTTTTAACTATTTATCCCTAGCCTAGTATAGTATGTTTTTCCCCATTCTGCCATCTTGGAATCCCACCCTCCCATGCCCCCACCAACAAATGTTTCAGAAGCAGCTGTCTACTCAGTACTCTACTGGAAATAAACATTTATATGAAATGCTGAAAATAGAGATCATTTTTTCATTCAATTATTGTTTATAGTGATTATCTATATTCCCACTAAACTACAGCCTTTTTGCTTTTTACTTGTTAAACTTGTTATTTGGTGAAGTATTAAGCCGTTTTACTGCAATGTAAATTTAAAACATGTTATCTCAAAAACCAAAAAAAAAAAAAAGACTGAAAGAAAGGAAGAAGGAAGGAGGGTGGATGGGAAGGAGAGAGTGAGGGAGGGAGGGAATATCATTATGTTCTTAGACTTGTATATACAAATCATATTGAATCTGTTAAAATGTAATCAAATGGAATAAAAAATAAGGGGGAAAAATAGAGAGAATCACAGACTCCCAAATTATATGACACAAGAGCAGGAGGATATATAATAAAGTACGTGTTACAAAGATTTCGGTATGAAATGTTGTAGTTAGGCACGGAAGTTCATGTGCCCTGGAGTTTCACAGAAAGTTTCAATAAGGAAGTGCAATTGGACCAGAACCTTAAAAGTAGATAACTGAGGAGGAAATGAAAGATAACCCTGGACAAAGAACATCTCAGGCAATACATGGTGCAGATGAACACACAATGGATTATTATTCAGCCATTAAAAGGGGTAGAGTTCTGATAAAGTCTACAACACTGATGAACCTTGAAAACGTACTAAGTGGGATAAGAAGCTTACAAATATTGTATGATTCTACTATATGAGGGACTTAGAATAGGCAAATGCATAAATACAAAGCAGAATTAAAGAGACCAGAGGCTGGGGATCAGGGAGGAGAATGGGGAGCTTTGTTTAATAGGTAAAAAAGTTTCTATTTGGATAGAAGAGAAAGCTCTGATAATGGACAATGATGGTGGTTGAATAACACTGTGAATGAACACTTTAAAAACAAGGAAGAGAAAATTTAATGTTATCAATATTTTGCCACAATTTTGAAAAACAAGGAAGGCTTCTTGAACATTTTTAAGATGGAAATAATAAAGTTTTATCATCTGTATTTCAGAATAATAGCAAAATTAAAAATAATTTTTAAAAAAAGCATAGGTGGAGGAGTGAGTTCAGAGTTCTTGGCAGAACAAAAGGACAAGAAGGTAGTGATAGTCAAAGAATGAAATTGCAAAGGAAGCTGTTTGATACAGCCTGACTATGAAAATTCTTAAAAGCCAGGCAAGGGAGTTTTAACTTTATTTGCTCACTTTTTTGTTATCGAATTGAAAAGAACATAAATACTGCAGACATTTAGAAATGTATTTTGACAGTGATGAGTAGGATCAAGCAGATGCCTGAAGCCATGGTGAAGAGCTAGAAGAGTTAGAACACCATAATAATACTGCACACTTGAAGTTATATGGGCTTAAAGAAGGAAGTAGGAAAAGAAATGACCCCAGAGGAAAACTGGACCAGCTGGGGACTCATTGGATGTAGGGGTTCTGAAGAAAGAAAGCTCTAAAAATAACTGATGTTTTAAAACCTGGCCAGTATCAGAGTTAGTATAGAAAAACCAGCCTCAGAGTCTGAGATACACTTCCTAGGTCCTTAAAATATTGTATTAAAAATTGCTTAATCCATCTACCATATTCCAAAAAATTAATGCTAAATATCTTTGAAATTGTTTCCAAAAACATAATTAAGAACCACCTTTAAGAGATGAAGTTTTGCCAGTGAAGAAGACATACACAGTAAGGTTATAGAAGCTTCAAGTTGCAAAAGACCTTAGAAATGAACCAGAGGCCGGCGCCGCAGCTCACTAGGCTAATCCTCCACCTTGCGGCGCCGGCACACCGGGTTCTAGTCCTGGTCGGGGCACCGGATTCTGTCCCAGTTGCCCCTCTTCCAGGCCAGCTCTCTGCTGTGGCCAGGGAGTGCAATGGAGGATGGCCCAAGTGCTTGGGCCCTGCACCCCATAGGAGACCAGGATAAGCACCTGGCTCCTGCCATCGGATCAGTGCGGTGTACCCGCCACAGCGCGCCAGCCGTGGCGGCCATTGGAGGGTGAACCAACGGCAAAAAGGAAGACCTTTTTCTCTGTCTCTCTTTCTCACTATCTACTCTGCCTGTGGGAAAAAAAAAAATGAACTAGCTTGGTCTGTTCAATGCAATGACCACTGACCACTGGAGGATATTTAAGTGCAAATTATTAAAATTAAACAAAACTAATAATCTGTTCTCAGTCTCAGTAGGCACATTTCTAATGCTCAGTAAATGTAGTGGCCAATGCCCACCATATTGCATTATGCAGATATTGACAATTTTCTTTTTCTTTTTTTTTAATATTTTTTACAGGCAGAGTGGACAGTGAGAGAGAGAGACAGAGAGAAAGGTCTTCCTTTGCCATTGGTTCACCCTCCAACGGCCGCCGCGGCCGGCACTCTGTAGCCGGCGCATCGCGCTGATCCGAAGCCAGGAGCCAGGTGCTTCTCCTGGTCTCCCATGCGGGTGCAGGGCCCAAGCACTTGGGCCATCCTCCACTGCACTCCCAGGCCATAGCAGAGAGCTGGCCTGGAAGAGGGACAACCAGGACAGAATCCGGCGCCCCGACCGGGACTAGAACCCGGTGTGCCGGCGCCGCAAGGCGGAGGATTAGCCTAGTGAGCTGCGGCACCGGCCGACTATTTTCTTTTCCTTTTTTTTTTTTTTTTTTTTGAAGATTTATCTTATTTATTTGAAAGAGTTAAAGAGAGAGGCAGAGACAGAGAGAGAGGTCTTCCATCCACTGGTTCACTCCCCAGATGGTCACAACAGCTGGAGCTGCACTGACCCAAAGCCAGGAGCCAGGAGCTTCTTCAGGGTCTCCCACATGGGTGCAGTGGCCCAAGGACTTGGGCCATCTTCTACTGCTATCCCAGGCAATAGCAGAGAACTAGATGGGAAGAAGAGCAGCTGGGACTAGAACCGGCGCTTCAGGCCAGGGATGGGATGCTGCGCCATAGCTCCAGCCCAGATATCGACTATTTTCATCATCACAGAAAGTGTTAGAGGACAGCATTAATCTAGAGGAATGGGTTCCAATTATGCAACAGAAAGAGGAGTGTATATGTAGAATAGAATCTTTTTCAAAAACACATGACTTTCTCCCACGTGTCTACGTCTTGGAGAACTATTTCCATTTTAACTTGGGTGCTGATTATAAGACATGAAGCCCAGGGACTGCAAGAATGACACTCAGGCAAGAGTTCTAGTTCATTCAGAAGAGTAAGTTAGAGAAAGCCACCAGCATGGATGGCTGACAACTACATCTGTTGATACTGGCTACCCAGATCATGCTGATGTTGGGCTCATGTGCTCCTGCAATTAATCTATCCCACTTGCATCCCAAGTACAGAATATCACTACTGCAGGTGAAGGATGGGGACAACTGTCAACATTCCCATTCAGTCAACTTAGGAAGAAGACATGGGAGTTGTTTCTAATAGAGGATGAGAGAGGACCTTCCTTCTCCACTCCATGAGTTTGGCCTGGAGAACTCCTGTAGATGGGTGTGGGGAAGACATGGAGGAGATCCGGAAAGAACCTCAAGATCATACCTTGGCCTGGGAGCTCACAGAATGGTAATATCTAGAAGTGCTTCTAAGTTATTCTCATACAGAATTCTTTGGACTATTTTGCTCTCTATCTTCAACTCTTCAGAATAATCTTGCTAAAAACTACCAGATGGTCTGAGTGGTGTCATGGGGACTTTCCCATAAGCCCAGCACGAGTGTGACATCAGTTACAGTGAGGATCCCAGGACCCTGCAGCCCGTCAAGTGTCAATGGCAACACAACCAGCCACCGGTGGCCTGGCGAGGAGGCCAGTACAGAAGAAACTGCGGAACCTGCTCTAGAATACCTGAGAAGCCACATCCTCAGCGCTGCTTGTTGCCAAGTGACATACCAGCTTCTGTGATGCCAAGATCTTTCCCGCCTGCTCTCGGGTTGCTCCTTCTTGGTTTCCCTCACTGGTTCTTCTTCCTTCTTCCCTTCCTTGAAGTACAGACAATTTTTAAGCCCACTCTTCATCTTTTCTCACTCTACACTCTTCCTTGATAACCACCACTTCTAAGGTTTCCAACAACTTATGTCCCTAGCCCAACCCCTTCTCTGAATTCCAGCCCTAGTGGCCACTTGACTGTGGAATGTCCTCACCTGAATGACCTACAAGCATCTCAAACTCAGCTTGTCCAGACTCACTGTCACCACCTACTTCTTCATTCTCTAATTCATTGCCAAATTTTGTCAAGTCTATCCTGTGAGCTCTGGATTTAAAAATATTTCTCACCTTGGATTGGACTAAAGGTACTTCTGAAGTGGTCAGTACAGTCTCCTCCCAATCTATCCCATTTGATGGTACCAGAGTTACTGTCCTAAATTATATGTTACAGGCATCATCATGTCTGCCTCTTCTCTAAAGAAATGACTCTCTTTGGATCCTAGTTTACACCTTCCCACACACATTCTAAGTGGACCAAAAATTGTTCTAAACTCATTTGAACTGTCAGCCCCTAATCTCTGCTTGCAGATCATCTTCCAAGTCACACGTCCTGCAGGTAACTCTCTTAAATAACTTTGGTCAGTTTAACCTTTCCCTTCCCTACATTCCAAGTTGCTGGCTGCAGCCCTACCATCACATTGATCACAGGCCTCCTGGTACTTCAGGCACTGGATGTGTCCATGCCCCATTAGGTCAGAAGGGCCATGTGATCAGACACAGCACATCTAGTTGAAGGTTAATGATGGCATGACTGTCTCATCTCCCACAGGATCAAGGCACGTAGTCTTTGCTGGAGCCTTTTAAACAGCCTCCAGGGACGTGTTATCTCTTTAGTTTGCAAAGTTTCCCCCATGACACATCAAGCTGAATAAGATCACCAATTCTAAGTCATTGCCCTGGAATTCAGAGTCTGCCAGAAGCCTCACACCAAAGTCACGATTTGACACTTAGTCTGCCCAGATCAGAGGTGTGCAAGAGATGGGTGACAGTGGTAAACCAAGGAAAAGGGACCATAAGTATAGTAAATTTGGGAGAGATCTAGAAAAGGTGGAAGGAATGCAACTTTGGACAACTGGAAAATCTATATAAAAGCACAAAGAATGTGACTTTGGACAATAGGGCTCACTGTGGAAAGCGAAGAACAGGTAGTATCTGGCTAGAGATACAGCATGATTTGACTTGACAAAATAGCTTATTTAATGGAAGGCAGTGTTTAAGTTGCAGGGGGTTGAAAAGTAGACAAGACTTATCATCCTTCCTGATGGAACAAGGACATGAAACTCAGCCATTCTAGCTCTTTGCTTTAAAATAGATAAAATCGGAATTTGCGCTTTACCCCTGCATCCTGTGAAATTCAAATTTACTTCTTATCCCTGCATCCTGTCAAGACACCAATTCACTCTCACACACTGTGTTATTCCCCACCGCACCCCACATTCTTTTCCAGGTATGAAACTTGAAAAACCTGTATGGAGAAACTCACCTCCATCTATCATCCCACACCCCACCTCCAGACCCCTAGCCCACCCTAAGATATAAAAAGTCCTCAGTGGGCTGGGCCCTTGGACATATATTCAGTCTGTGTGCAAACTGGAAGTTGATCACTCACCTCTGCGAATTTATTTTCCCTGAATAAATTTGTTCTGGCTGTGAGTTTGTAACTGTCTCCTTTCTGTTCTACACCCCTTTTCCTTACACATCCCACCTTCCCTCACACACTGACACCACCACTATGGCAGTGCCAAATCCACAGGAAGGTCAGAAAGCAGGGGGATTGCTAACAAGAGGAAGAAGAACAAGAAATCCAATATATGTTTGCGTCCACTAAAAATTAAGGCAGCAGAATTAAAATTATCAATGGAGAAGATAGCCCAATGCAGGCATTCGACAAATATTTGGGCAATGAGGGGCTGGCATTGTGGCATGATGGGTTAAGCCACCACCTGCAAAGTCAGCATCCCATGTGGGCACCACTAGAGTCCTAACTGTTCTACTTCCAATCCAACAGCAAAAGATGGCCCAAGTCTCTAGGCCCCTGAACCCACATGCGATACTTACTGTATAGACTGTGGTTATGAAGGGAAAATAGGTTAGTCTTCAAAACAGGAACAATTAAGAATGTGTCCCCCTGCCACACACACACACAAATTAATTTTTGACAGCAAGATTGACTAAGTCTAAAAGAGAATTTTTAGACACCTGGGAATTAGGGACCTATGAAATGTCCACTTTATGTAGACAAGGCAAATAATTTAGAAAGCATTTAACATAAAATCCATATGATTCATGTTTTATTAGCGAAGAGTCAAAGTAATGACAACAAGATTAACTCAAGAGAAAGACAGCTGTTGCAGCCTGTTAGTATTTTACACGATTGTCTTCAAAGGAGGTTCTGACCATCCCTCAAGGGCAGAAGCCATAGAATATTTTGCTGTGAGCGTCGTGGACATCCCTGTGCCTGCACATTCACATGCACATGCAAGCATAGAGCACTGGACTGCAATGGTTAACCACATGGACTTTGGAGCCTGACAAATACCACCTATCTGTACCTCAGACAAGAGACTAAACCCTTCTCTACCTTAGTTTCCTAATGGGAAATGGAGAAAATAGTGACTTCTTAGGTTGTTAGAAAGATTAAATAATATCCATCTAAAATAATTAGCATATGGACAGTGATAGCTAAAATTGAGTTCTAGGAGGCAAATATTTGACACAGCAGTTAAAATGCCCTTTGGGATGCCTACATCTCATCTGGGAGTGCCTGGGTTCTAGTCCTGGCTCCACTCCAAGTTCCAGGGTACTGTTCATATAAACCCTTGCGGGCAGCAGTGATAAATCAGGTACTTGGTTTCCTGATGTCTAAGTGGAAGACTGGGATTTAGTTGCCAACTTCTGGCTTCAGCCTGGCATTTAGGGAATGAACCAGTGGATGGAAGATCTCTCTGTGTCTTTCTCCTTGTCTCTGTCTGTCTTTCAAATAAATAAAAGTAAAGACTATTTTTTAAATTTAGTTTTGGGCACTATCCTCATGATACTCTTTGTAAGTGTAAGGTAATTTAGTGTGGACAGCAACCTGTACTTCAGAGAGATGCCACCATTATGTTCATTGAGCTAATGAAGAAACTGAGGTACAGTGTTACATGCGTAGTGAGTGGCAAGGCTCAATTACCACATAATGCACCATAAAAGACAACCCGGGCAGCTGTCAGAATTAAATATTCACCCACAGTGTTTGTTCTCAATAGCATGGTTACAAAAGTGAACTTTTATTTCAACATTTTGTCTTGAAGGAGTTCTAGTCACCTAACTTGAGCTTTAATAAAATTTGATATGTACAAGATGCTTAAAAACTTAGTCCAGAGGACTGCAAACCTAACAACCCCAAACATAAACATGACCTCCATTTCCTTAAGTCAAGTGGCAGGAGTCTAGGATATTTCTGAGTCTGAAAGGGGGACAGAGGATTTGCATGAAGTTGATCAGCCCAGCAAAGGCAAATTCTGAAAAAAGATGACACTGGCTGATTCTAATACCAAGTTCAAGTTCACCAAGATTGAGCTTTCTCATCTGTCAATGAGAACATTTTACTAGACCAGTGACTCTCAACCCTACTACATCATCCAAGGAGGCTTTTTTTTTTTTTTTTTAATCATCTGAGTGCCTCCCAGAGATTCCGGTCTAACTGGCCTGGGGTGCAGCCACACCTTGGCAATTTTTCAAAGTTCCCCAAGAATTCCAATGTGCAGCCATTGTTGACAGCAGTAGGTCACATCATCTCTACGCCCATGCAGATGTAAAAGGTCATACAGATGAAAAAGAAATACCTGAAGGAGAATCTTGTTGCCATCATAATCCTGAGTTTGCCACCTGGTGCTGCTGATGGGAACGCACGGGTTGGGTAGCAGAGGCACTAACTGGCCAATCTCCTGAACCTTGAACTGCAGCACTGAGGATTCTTTTGGGTCCACCAAGATTCCCAGGGGCAGCTGCTTCAGGGAGAGCTGCAGAGCAAAGCTCTCTGTGGCGTAGAGCTCGAAGAAACAGAAGTTGCTCTTTTGCAGTGTGGCCTCTTTCTGCAGGATCATCTCATAGAGTCTGATGGCATCCTCATAGTTATCAAAACTGCAGTAGAGTGTCACCCGCAGGATCTCAGCCCCGCAGTGCACCTGCCTCACACCCCAGACAGGCATCTGGTTGTCCAGGCTGTAGAACTCCTGGTTGTCAAGGAGGTAGGGACGCAGCCGCCCCTGTGCATCCTGGGTCGGGTAGCACTGCCAGGGCGATCGCTGCAGGGAGTCCAGAACACGAAACAGCCGCTCCTCTCCGAGGCTTTCGTGAAGGAAGAGTAAAACAGACATCCCTGGGAAGCGGGACCGCTTCGGAGGGTGCCTGTCATAGTATCTCACTGGGCTGACCCTCTCCGACACCAGGAAGAGACGGACTTCCGGGCAAATGAAGTCCAGAAGCTGATCTAGAGTCTGCTGCAAAAACGAGCCATGCCCAGAGTTGGCCAGGAGATGCACGGTCATGGCCAGAGGCTCCTGCGTCTCACCCATAGTTGAGCTGCTTGATGATGAGAAAGAAAACGAAAACAAGTGTGGCGGGCCCACTGCTCAAGCTTCCGAGATGAACGGAGTAGTGGGCAAGGTCACCTTGGGATGTCGCACCGAGCCTTTAGGCCAGCAGAGAAAGTTCTGGTACACGAGCGACTTCAGATCTGATCTCTTCGCCAGAATAACGAGTGCTCCTGGCAGCTGAGGGGTGCACAGGGAGAGATGCACACACATTTGGGCTCCGCAGCCTCCGCGACAAACAACAGTGGAGGCCACGTCATCCAGCCTGGGCAGAATGGAGCTGCCTGCATTTGTCTTTTTCAGGCGGTTCCCCGGGGTTTCTGTTTGACCTAAAAACCTATAATCCTGAGAAACACCAGAGTGGGTGGTTCTTACAGACACTCTGTAAAGGCTGTAAAGGAAATGACTGGGCAGAGAGGAACAGGAGTCAGCTCTGTTAGGCAGATAGCCATCTGTTTGGTTGAAAAGACATGCATTTCATTGACCCACAATGGGTCTGATTTCCTTCTTACATCTCCTGGTGTTTACAGTAGCCTGCCAGGCCAACTGAATACAATGACTTCTTTAAAACCATTCTCAAAACTTGTCCCGTTGCCAGGTTTTTTTTCTCCCTTTGTCTTTTTATTTTATTTTTGTCTAAACATTTTAAGCTATGGCATGAAGATAATGACATTCTAGCTAAATAATTTTGACTTCAGCTGAATGTAATTAAAAAAAAAAACTGAGAAACTTAGTCTCCTTTGACTCACTCCAATTTTTTAGAAGGAATGAGCTTTCCAATGTCAGTAATAATAAATGCTGCTATCCATTGCAGATCTTCTCTTTACTACTCAAGAACAATTCTAAAATTTCCTATAAATTGCTTTAATCCTGCAGCAAAACTATGAAGAGGACACTTATACCCAAATTACTGATGAAGAAATCAAGCCAAAGAATTACTAAGTAACTGGCTCAAGATCTCATAGCTAAAAAGTGGTTTCTGGAAGATTCGAACCCAGAAATTGAGAGGCCTCACATGCTGCACTCCCTTGGAGGTCCAGGAGCTCCAGCCTGGGTTTTCCTTGTACACATAAGGGAAAGTCACTAAAGCAAGTTCTATAGAGGACACATATTCCCCAGAGATGCCTCCTGATCTTAAAAGTAATCATCTCAATAAATTGTCATCAATTTCTCAACACAGATGGCCCTGGAGGGTATTTTGTTCAGTGAAACATGCCAGACCCAGAAAGACAAGTACTGCATGATCTCACTTGTGTGGAATCTGAAAAAGTTGATTTCAAGGCCAGCATTGCAGAACAGCGCTGGCACCCTGCATCAGAGCACCAATTCGAGTCTCAGCTGCTCTGCTTCCCACCCAGCTTCCTGGGAACACACCTGGGAAAGCAGCAGGTTACGGCTCAAGTGGTTGGGCCCCTGCCACTCATGTGAGAGACTTGAATGGAGTTCCTGGCTCCTGGCTTTTGCCTAGCTCTGCCCTTGTTGTTGTAGCCATTTGGGGAATGAACCAGAGGATGGATGGATGGATGGATGGATGATCTCTCTCTCTCTCTCTCTCTCTCTCTCTTTCCCCTCCCCCTCCCGTTGCTCTGCCTTTCAAGTAAATAAATGAACAAATCTTATTTTTCTTTTAAAGTTGACTGCATAGAGATTGAGAGGAGAATAGTGGTTACCAGAAATGGGGTGAGAAGCAAGGAGGAAAGGGGAAAGTTTCTCAACAGTTATTAAGGATAGGAGGAAGGACTTCCAGTGTTCTATGGCATGTAGGGTGACTACAGATAATAATAATGTACCATACATTTTTAAAAATTTAGAAGAGAGGTGGGCATTATGGTGCATCAGACTAAGCTACTGAAGGGATACCCACACCTCATATCAGAGTGCATGGGATGGAATCTTGCCTCTGCTTCTGGTTCAGCTTCCTGTTAACGCATACCTGGGAGGCAACAGATGAAGTCCCAAGTACATGTGAGACCATATGGAGGTCCAGGCTCCTGAATGCAGACTGGTCCAACCCTGATTTTTACAGGCATTTGCTGAGCAAACCAGCAGAAGGAAGATTTCTCTCTGTCTCCCTGTCACTCTGCCTTTCAAATAAAAATAAACACATAAAATTTTAAAACTTCAAAAAAAAAAAAGTCAGCAGAATTTTGAATTTTCTCACCGTAAGAAAATCTTCCAGATGTTTAGAGAGATGGATCAGCTCCCTGATTTGACTCCCACACAAGGCACCATGCAATATACTCAAAAATGCATCACATAGCATACCACACAATGCATCACACAATGCATACAGGAATTAGAACACCACATAGCACACCATAAATATAGACAACTACTGTGTTTCAGTTTAATTGTTTTAATTAGAAAATAATGTCCTCAGACTCCAAACATAACACACATCCTAATATACTCTAAATATCAGTTTGAAAAATCATTTGGTATTCTGATAGTTCTGCTCCTAAAAAGGTGTGAACAGGTACATTTTTCTAAACAGATTTTTTATTTTATCCTCATTAAGATTCATTTCTTTGAAAGGCAGAGTGACAGAGGGAGAGAGAGATAGAAATGGAGATAGAGACAGAGATAGAGATAGAGATAGAGATAGAAGGAGAGAATCTTCTATCCACTGATTCACTCACCAAAAACCTGCATCACTGGACCAGACCAGGCAGAAGCCAGGAGTCTGGAACTCCATGCAGGTCTCCCACATGGGTAGCAATCATACAAGTATTTGGGCCATCATCTGCTGCCTCGCAGGTGCATCAGCAGGAAGCTGGATCAGAAGTGGAAGGAGGACTCTATCCCAGGCACTCTGATAAGGGATGCAGGTGTCCCAGTTCACTGTACCACAATACCTGCACCCAGAATTCTTTTTTAAGGAAGCAATTTATTAACACTTATAATGGAACACAATGTGAATTAACTTTAAATAAATTTAAAAGCACCTGTTAGGTAGGAAGTTAGATATGAGCTTATGTGTGTATGACAAAGGCCTAAAGAGAAGACATCTATATCCAGCATATGCATCTACGTCTCAAAGTCATCCCGATAATGTTTCAGGGGCAGTCCAGCATTTGCATCCTGCCCTGCCCCCTTCCACCTGATAACTTGCCAGGTGGAGGTCCCCTGCCCCTTCTGCCTGACAAATCTTCCACAATCTCCCAGATACAGCCCAGTATCTGCATTTCAAACACCCTGCTCCTGGATCCCCATTCTCTAGGGGGTCGTGCTCACCCTTCCTCTGAACCCAGGATGGCGCCAGCTAGGTTTCCTCCTGTCTGATACCTTCAGGGGAAAACTCAGATAGGAGCTTCTTAATATTTACAGCCATAAAATGCTTTGTTTCAGGGGGAGATGTGTGAAGACAAAGACCATCTCCTTAAAAACCCCCACCTCAACCGGACTTCGTGCTCAGCCCTCTGAGGCTCTGCTGAGCCACCTGCCTGCCTGGCCAGGTGTAATCTCTCCACTCAACCATGTAACATCGCTCCTCCCCCCCGCAGTCCGAGTGACTGGGCACTCTCAGGTCCTGTCTGGAGAGGTGCCCATCTGTTCTTGCGGATGTCCCTACCCTAATAAACTTTGCTACTTTTTACTTCCACTACTCTGTCTCACGCCTGAATTCTTTCTTGCGCAAAGACAAGAACACCACCATTTCTCCAGCAACACACCTTTGTGATTAAAAATATAATATCCTTTTACTTTATATACATAGCTTCTTCTAGTAGTAGAATAGCCAATTTGAAGTCAAATATTATTGTTCAAGGAAAGGAATATTTTCCATCCAGATTTACTTTCTAAGTACAATTCTAATCATTTGAGTTTCATGATTTTTATGCTCCCTGCATTGGAAAAATACAGTTTACAACAGATGAACCATTTAAAAATTATGCACAATTCAGTAATTACATTCACCTTGCTTCAATTTTCCAAGAAATCACCAGAGTTTTTTAAAAGCCATCACAGTTCCCAAGATTTTATTTTTTTAAACTCTAAATTCATGTCACACGTTGATGTTTAAGGACAATAACTTTCTCATCTCTCAACGTGAGCCCTTCTCCTCCTTGGTCCTTCCACTGACAGAGCTGACCGGACCAGAACACTTTAGACAAAACCATGGCTTTTGAACGGCCTTTTGAAATTCTGGAAATAACTCTAAAGATTCAAGCAGAAAAAATTATATCCCTAAGAGCAAATAAACTCACAACATTGTGTGCAAGGCAAACATTTACACCAATTCAGTAAAGGGGTTTCTTCTTGATGCTACTGTTGTTGCCTTCCCATACATTGCTAAAAACACTTTTTCCCTCTGGGGATTATCATTTCTGTCAGGATTAACAACATCTCATGAATCTGTTGGCAGCTAAAATACCTAGAAATCTGTGAGTGGTAGGGGCAGGGGACAGGCGAGACAGGACCTACCAGTCTCCTTGTGACTGGCTGCCTCCACAATTTTTCCTCCTCCAACAACAAAAAACATGGACCTTTCTAGCAACTGTCTCCATTCTCTTCACTCCCTCCACCCCCCACAAACACCAGCTTCTCGGCTGAGCTCCACAACACTCTTCATTTTTGCACAATGCTTCTGTTGACAGAATAGACAAAAATGGGAAGGGAAATCATCACTTTTGACTCCCCGATCCTGGACAGCTGACATTGGATTCTCCATCTTATTTTTCTTAAACTTGGCAGCAATACCCAGGTTTCTATCAATCACCCTTCTGGACAGCAGCCAGGTGGTCCACTATACACAGCAAAGTCGAGGAGCTAGGGACAGGTGGTACAAGGAAACCTAAGAAACCACCTCATTATGAGGATTTGTTAGAAACTTGGAAGTCCTCAGGGACAGGTCCCTTCTGCAGGTCTCATAAATACAGTGAGGCACAACACAATAAATACAGCAGGATAACTTTTAGAGAGTTTCTTCCCATCTATGATTTATAAAATATACATTCATCCCACACCTAGAGAACCAAGCTTTGTGCCAGAAGCAGAGAATGACAGCTACCTTGTCCCAGTCTGGGGGAGCACCTTACAGCATGCCATCAATGCCATCATAAAGGGAGAGTCAGTAACAAATGAGAAGGAAGAGCTGGGCAGGTGCAAAGAGTGGGTGTGGGCCTCAGAGAGAGGCAGCTGATATGGGAAGGCTGCAGCGGGGTCTCAGGACTGTGACCCACTAGGGAACTGAAAGCCATTCCAGATGGCTGGAAACAAAGAGGAGGACGGGTAGGGCTGGCAGGCAGGCAGCGTTAACCAGGAAGGGCATTGCTTGCCACCATGAAGAGTTTGGGTTTTGCTCCAGTATGGACAGAATCATGGGTGAGTTTGACTTAGAAAAGGGAGCAATACTCTGAGCATGACATAAGGAGAGCCAATGAACCACGTAATAGACAGCTTTGCATTATCACCAGCAAATGCCTGAGACAGGCTAGCTTATGAAGAAATGAGTTTTATTTAACTCACAATTTCAGGGTTTCAAGGGCATCATGCCTACCTCGGCTCAGTTCTGGTGAGGGCCCCCTTGCCTATATCACACCATGGTCAATAACAATGGTAGAAGCCCTTGGGGAGCAAAAGAAACCATCTGGATACAGGAAGCTAGGGGGAGCTGGGTGGGACCAGGTTCAGGCTCTTTTAACAGTCCTCCCTCAAGAACCACCAAGGGGTGGTGTGAGCATTACCTTAATCTCTCCTGAGGGCAGGCTCCCAATGCTCAACAGACCCACCTCTTAAATATCCCATCAGCTCCTACATCACCACACTGGGGACAAGATCTCAACGCAGGGACCCTGAGGAAACGCACCACATCCAAACTATAGTGACAGGCTTGTTGATTGGTGGGATTTGAGCTGAAAGCTGCAGTTATCAGAGCAGGAGGACGCCCCCAAGTGGTACATAAGTGTAACTGGATGAAGCTGTCAATCACCAAATAAGGAATCCTAGAGAAAGGGGACATCTGGGAGTGGGCATTGGGACATGTTGAGTGTAGGTGAGAATAGATGTCCAGTAGTCATTTACACTGCCCAGAGAAAGTAGGGGACCAGAGATCATGGATTGGGGAATCTGTTGGTGCTTATGTAACCAAAAGGACGACCCGATAAGGACAGGAGAGGGAAGAGGACGGGACCTTGGCATTATTCATGCTTGTTTTTAACTCCTGATGGCAGTCCAGAACCCTGTACCTTCAGTGCAGGCACTAGCTGTGTCTGTTGTAGATGAAGGCCTGTTGGTATCTCCTAAGAAATAAGAATTCCAGGGAGGCTGAGTGACTTTCCCGAGCTTACAGAGCTGGTGATTGTATTGGAAGAGCCTGGATTGCTAGGTTTTAAATCACATTTCCCTGCCACTCCTAAGGTGATCGTGCACTGCCGCTGAAGCTATGCAGGAAAGAGGCTCTGATGCCCAGGACACGTTGAAAGGAAATATGGAGATGCAGGCAGTGGGGATGAGCCTCAGAGCCCTGACACTCGGTTCCTGTCCTGTGCTCCAGGCCCCGTTTCTCTGTTCTAAGCATTCCAGAGTACAGGCTATTCTTGTACTCAGCTTTTACCACCCAGCCCTTCCCCCAACACACACACACACACACACACACACACAGGCTCTTGGGTTGTTGCTGATGGCTTCTGGGGGCAGTTTGTGGCAGAAACAGTAGCAGGCAAACAATGCAGTCCTGTGCACTCCCACCCACTCTGAACTCCTACTAGGGCAAAGGGGAGGAGGGAGGAAGCAGCCACAAGAGCCCTTCTCCAGGCTGTTGTGGTTCTTAGCTGAAAAAGCTCCTCTCTGGCTTCCCAGAGGACACCTCCTGCTCCACCCCAAACAATGCTATCAGGTTCCTATTAATTTGCCATCTGTTTCCCCCTTTCCAGGACAATACAGCCCAGGGGCAGCCTGGGAGTTGATACCCTGCATTTTCACAGGTGCAGACAAAGAAGGCGTATTTCCTCCTGGTGCTTTGTTGGGGTCTTCTGCTGTGACTTCATTTCCCATGCTGCAGCCAGCCCAGCAATAGTTCTCAGCTAAGGCAGAAAAGTCAAGTGGAAGAAGATGCGAGCCAGAAGCCTGGGCTGTTCCAGCTGGCTCTATGGCTGTGCACCCAGACCTTACATTCCTAATCCATGAGTTTGATTTCATCATCCATTTTTGCTAAAATGTAGCATTATAATTGACCTGACTGAACAGAGATGATCAAATGGATTTAAATACCCCAGAGGGTATTCCAAGCTCTCAAGGGCTCTACCAGCATAGCCATCTCAACTTAAAGATTTTACATTTCATATTGCTTTATCCCCCAACACAAAATCCAGTAAAGGCAGTGGAGAATTGATATTGATGAATAAGTTAGCATTCTTTTCATGGAATACTATGCAACTGTTAAAAATGAAAGAACTTTGGATTTGCTAGTACCTACTCAGGTTGAAGATGTATAAATTGTATCCCTCAGCGCTTGTCCCCTCGAGCAGGTCCAAGCCTGCTTAAGGCTTCTCTGATAGAAATAGCAAGAAAAAAAAGGGGGACGGGGTGAGAGAAGAAGGACTGCAAGATACTTTTGTGAGAGAAGAAGGACTGCAAGATACCTATGTAGCAGAATAGTCTATGTTAAAGGAAATGGATGAATCTGAGATCTCCACTTTGATTTGAATGTGCACCACCAACATAATAGTGGAAAACAGCAAGTTTGCATGCATAATTGTATCATTTATATAAAAACTGGAACTATGCAAGGACTCTCCAGAAATTATGGACATAAACCTCAATAGTCAAAGAAATGAATAGTAATGAAAAATTAATTCAAGCTGGTGGCTCCCTCGAGTGTATGTGGGGGGGGGGGGAGTGATCAGCCTACTGATAATCTTCATTTATTAAGCTGAGTGGAGAGTACATGCATGTGCCTTGTGTGAGGAGTCAAATGGGGAACAGGCAGTCAGGGTGGTCCCCAGGTAGAAACTTGGAATAGGGAGCTGCCTGTTCCCTATAAACATTATCTTTAGCAAGAGCCAATAGGCTGCCCTCCTTCCTTCCGAACCTAAAAATTTACCACGAGAATAGCAAGGGAGCCCTTCCTGATCTTACAGCTTATTGTGAAAACAAGTTACCTATCCCACCCTTCTGGATGGTTTTTTGTTTTATCATGGGCAGGCCAGACAGGATGGAGAATTGTAAATCAGGCCTTTTGATGGGTTTTGTCTCTGCCTGGTAACTGAATGCCAATCTGTTTGTCAAGGTTTTTTTTCTTCAAAATTGTATTTAAAAACCTCACCACCAGCAGCCCCTTTGGATTTTTTAGTCTCTTGGAAGCAGCACTCCATGCCACTCTGGCTGAAGGCCTTCGACTCTAATAAATCTATGTAAATCTCTCTGCTGTCCGCTTGGAAATTCTTCTTCCCTGTGAGACAAAGAACCAAGGTAACAATAACTTCTCCGCCATTTTCCCATAACACTTGCGTTGTCTTTTAGACCCTTCTGAGATATTTCATGATGATTTTAATGAGGAAGCTCTATTATGTGCAGACCTAGACAGCTCACCATAGTGTTAAAGAAAACTGAAGGATTTGTAGTATATGATTCTATTTTCCTCTAAGAAAACATGCATATATCACATGACTAGTAAACATAGAATACCATCTGGAAGGATATAAGGCAAGCTTATAGCAATAGTGTGTCAATAGCATGGGCATTGTGGTACAGCAGGTTAAAGTGCCTCTTAGGACACCCTCATCCTATGTTAGAGCTTCATAGAACTCCTCTGTTTCTAACACAGCTTCCTGCTAATGTGTCTTGGGTCCCTGCCATCCTCGGAGGAGGTGCAGACAGAGGGCTTCTGGTGTCAGCCCTGGCCATTGCAGGCACGTGGGGAACGAGCCGGTGGATAGAAGTACTCCCACTCTCTCTCTCCCTCTCTCTGTGAGTATGTATGTATATGTATGTCACTTTATCTCTGTTATTCTACCTTTCAAATAAATAATATAAATAAATCTGTTTTAAAAATAATGTGACAGTAGTGATTTTTTGAGTGATGATATTACAGAATATAGGAGCACTTTCACTTCTTATTTTATATATTTCTGCATTGTTGGTATAGAAGCAATTAAAACAATAAATGAACTGAAACATTCTAATTCTTTCCATAAATGTTTATCAAACACTGGCTATATAATCCAGGTACTGGGCTAAATTCTGGGAGTACCATGATCAACAAAAAGTGATGGTCCTCATGGAATTTATATTCTGGGGGGAGACTATGTTAATCAGTCAATCATACAATTAAATGCAAAGTGACATCTGTGCTAAATGCTAGACAAGTGCTGCATAGGGTTTGACCTGTTCAGAGAAGTTCAGAAAGGTCATCTTCATAGAAGGAAGCAGGGCCAGCGCCGTGGTGCAATAGGTTAATCCTCCGCCTGCAGCACCGGCATCCCATATGGGCGCTGGTTCTAGTCCCAGCTGCTCCTCTTCTGATCCAGCTCTCTGCTATGGCGGGGGAAAGCAGTAGAAGATGGCCCAGGTGCTTGGGCCCCTGCACCTGCATGGGAGACCTGGAGGAAGCTCCTGGCTCCTGGCTCCTGGCTCCTGGCTCCTGGCTCCTGGCTTCGGATCGGCACAGCTCTGGCCGTTGTGGCCATCTGGGGAGTGAGCAATGGAGGGAGGACCTTTCTCTCTGTCTCTTCCTCTCACTGTAACTCTACCTCTCAAATAAATAAAAATAGAATTAACTGAAAGATCTAAGAAGGACATTCTGGGGCTAGCGCTGTGGCATAGTGGATAAAGCCACTACCTGCATTGCAGGCATCCCATATGAGCACCAGTTCAAGTCCCAGCTACTCCACTTCTAATCCAGCTCTCTGCTATGGAATGGAAAAGTAGTAGACGATGACTCAAGTCTCTGGGCCCCTGCACCATTGTGGGAGTCCTGGAAGAAGCTCCAGGCTTCTGGCTTTAAATCAGCTCCGCTTCGGCCATTGCGGCCACTGGGGCAGTGAACCAGTGGATGGAAGACCTCCTCTCTCTGCCCTTCAAATAAATAAATACATTTTAACAAAGGAGGACAAGCAAAGCAGATGGGAGCATAGTGGGAGGGAGCACTGGCTTATGCTACTGGTGGTACCAAGTCCTAAAACAGGAAATTCTGCAAGAAGAGCAAGTTTGACTGGGGTGTGATGGGAAGGTTTTTGATGAATGAGCCTGTGGGAGAATGTTGCTTGATTAGAATGCTGCTAGCAACCCAGAGAAGCAGCGAATCCAGACAATTACTAGACAGTGATGAGAACACATGCTAAGACTGAGCACTTACTTTGTGGCAGGCATTGGATTACACTGACACATATTAACTAGTTTAATCCTCACAACAGTTACAGGGTAGGTACTATCATTATGCCCATTTTACAAATCAGCAAACTGAGGAACAGATGCAGAAAAAAGGAGCCTAGAAGTTTTAGTCATATGACATCAAGATATATAAAACCAAAATACTATTTAATAATTGTAGTAGGAAATATATATAAATATCTGCATACATTTTACAAAAAAAAAATTGAGATTCATTCAACAGGGAAAAAGAGCTGTGTGTTTCTGAGATGCAATCAAGCGCTGCTACAAGGCCTGGTAGCTGTTAGGCCCTTCACAAATGTTTAGTACAATTAGCTATTGGCTGAGTATACACGGAGAGTTTTCCACTTTTACATTTCCATGACCTCTAGTCTCCTGATAGGAAAAGGTTAATTACTTTTTACAATTTAATCAAAAGTCAACTCTCATTACTAAGCAATAGTAACGTTCCCTCAAGAGAAGTTTAAGAAATGACCCATTCAGAAGCAAACAAAGCAAAACAACCAAAGCAAAAATTCTGCCAAGGTTTGCCAACAAATCACAAATGTCACAAACATTCTCTGTGCTTTTAGATAAGCACGCTTCCAACATAAGGGCTCACATTCAGGAAGTGACGCCTCTATCTATCTATTAGTTGGTATACCAACTAATTCTGAATCATGACAACCTTACATATTTTACTAGCATTAATATGCACCTCTAACAAGGAGTTAGAAACGAGCATACACTATAATACCACAGCTCAAATGCTGCGAGAGAGGATGCTCTATCAAAAAGTCTGGCTTTAATTACCAGGCAGATTACAAATAGAGATGGACAGTCTCGTGGCAAGAGATCCTGCTGCCTCTGCCAGCCTTTCAACCATTAAAGCCTGCTCAGCACAAAGCCAACGAGTCAATCAGCCCGAAACCAACGTGCCTGGGCTGGTCGGTCGGCCCTGCAGAGCCCAGGGCTTTGCTGTGCTCCGTCAGCTGTTCTTCCACTCCTAATGGACCTCAATTCCCACTTTGTATTTATATCCCAGCTGCTTCCAAAGGCCACGGCTGTGCCTACCAGACAGCAAAAATAGAAAGCAGAGAGGGGGAAATAGCCATACACATGCATAACCAGTGCATTTTTAAATAGGAAGCAGGAATTCAAGTTGGTATTCAGCTTCATCAAAGAGCTGCTATAAGACACAAATTGAGGTTGTGGTTTCTGTGACTGCCTGGCACAAACATCCTGTGGCTGTTTTTCTCCAAATATGAATCATCCTGAAAAGCTGTCTAAAGTTGTCTGTGGGATCTGTTCTGTGGGATAAAACATGAGAAAAATGGGGACAGTTCTTGAATTATGCACAGTCTAAGAATAAACAATAATATTGCTCTAATATGCAACTTTGAAAGTTGGACTTAAACACTGGGAAGGAATTGGTATGAGAGGCAGAAGACCTGAGTTGGATCCTCACTATGTTATACACAAGGTAAAGCTACATTGCTCATTCCAAAATGAGTGGGCCAGTTTCACTGTGGCCCTTAATAAGATAATGATCCTGCACATGCCAGGCACAGGGTGTGTACCCAATATACATTCCATTTTTTTTTTTCAGTATAAGCAATGCATGTGCTGAATTTCAACTATTTCATTCAGTACTACCATATTTTTCCTGCTCCCTATTTTTTTTTTTTTTTTTTTTTTTTTTTGCACAGGCAGAGTGGACAGTGAGAGAGAGAGACAGAGAGAAAGGTCTTCCTTTTTGCCGTTGGTTCACCCTCCAATGGCCGCCGCGGCTGGCGCACTGCAGCTGGCGCACCGCGCTGATCCGATGGCAGGAGCCAGGTACTTATCCTGTTCTCCCACCAGTTCTAAGCAACTCTATGATAACACACATCTTAATAAAATCATATTCAGATGCAGCAGATTTAAGCAGACAGGTAAGTACTATGCATAAGTGGGAAATCTAAAGTTTATAGACCCAGACATGAAATTATCTGTTCAGCAAAGTCATACTTGAAGATTAAGAACAGGCCGGCGCCACGGCTCACTAGGCTAATCCTCTGCCTTACGGCGCTGGCACACCAGGTTCCAGTCCCGGTTGGGGCACCGGATTCTGTCCCGGTTGCCCCTCTTCCAGGCCAGCTCTCTGCTGGGGCCCGGGAGTGCAGTGGAGGATGGCCCAAGTGCTTGGGCCCTGCACCCCATGGGAGACCAGGAGAAGCACCTGGCTCCTGCCTTCGGATAGGCGCGGTGCGCCGGCTGCAGCATGCCAGCCGTGGCAGCCATTGGAGGGTGAACCAATGGCAAAGGAAGACCTTTCTCTCTGTCTCTCTCTCTCACTGTCCACTCTGCCTGTCAAAAGAAAGAAAGAAAGAAAGAAAGAAAGAAAGAAAGAAAGAAAGAAAGAAAGAAAGAAAGAAAGAAAGAAAGAAAGAGAAAGAAGATTAAGAGCAAGGACTTCTTGATTCATGGCTCAATAATCATTCTGGAAGCTTCTAGCACACATAAAACCAAGGGCCTGTCAGAAGGGAGAGGAAGCGAAAGACAAAATGGAAAAATTAAAGTTGCTATTAATGAAGTTAAGTCATCAAGCTCTTAATTGAATGGGGTCTTAGCCCAACCTCCTCACTCTTTAGATTGAGAATATAAGGCCAAGGAAGATGAATAAGCTAACCTGTGCCACCCAGTTTAATATGGTCAAACTGGAACACACGCTAATGGAAGCACTTTAGTCTACAAGTGTAAGAAAGGATAAAAAGGGGCCAGCGCTGTGGTGCAGCAGGTTAAGCTGCCACCTACAGTGCCGGCATCCTATATGCACTCCGCTCCAAGTCCTGGCTGCTCCACTTCTGGCCCGGCTCCCTGCTGATGTGCCTGAGAAAGCAAGAGAAGACGGCCCAAGTGCGTGGGCCACTTCATCCACGTTAAAGACCTGAATGAAGTGCCTGGCTCTTGGCTTGGGTCTGGCCCATTGCTGCCATTTGGGAAGTAAATAAATTAATCTTAAAAAATAAATAAATAAAGATAGGTATAGATAAATAGATAAGATAGAGAGATCGATAACAACCTATACTAGTCAGCTAGTAGGTACCAGTTACTTTTTTCTTTTTTTTTTTTTTAAAGATTCATCTACTTTTCTGAAAGGCAAAATTATAGAGAGAAGAGAGAAGGATCCTCCATCTACTAGTTCACTTCCCAAAGGGCTACCATGGCCAGAGCTGGGCCCATCTAAAGTTAGGAACCTCCTGCAGGTCTCCCACATAGTCTCCTCCCAGGGCCCAAAGGCTTGAGCCATCCTCTGCCACTTTCCCAGGTTTATCAGTAGGGAGCTGGATCAGAAGTGGAGCAGCCAGACTCAGACCAGGGCCCATATGGGATGCTGGTGCCGCAGATTAACAGCTTTCCTGCTATGTGTCCACATCAGCCCCATAAGCACAGTTTCTAAACATTTCCTGGAAAAGTCGTATTTTTAAATGGTAATTTTCCTTTCATTGAGAATAAGGGACACTTTCCCCACAGTCCCAATGCCCCTGCACTACAAGATTTAAGGTGACTAAAGGGAAAATTAGTGCTAACTTCCATTCTGCCTCCCAAGCTTTCTTTTTGGTATGAGAAACAGATAGAGAAGTAGATAGTATACCCAAGTAGATAGTATACCCAAGTAAAAAGGAAATTTGGTTAACATCCTTCCACTTGATAGAGGCTCCTTGCCAGGGAGAAATTTTATGGAGCTGGTAGTTGATCGCATTCCTTCCAAAAGGCAACTCAAAAGAAAAAGATCGTTGGACTGAGAACTAAGAAGAAGTAGGAAGAAATCATGTGGGCAGAGAACCTGGGCACCAAACAACAAAAGCAGCCATCAATGCAGAGACCCACGGGAGGCCAGCGCTATGGTATAGAGAGCAAAGCAACCACCTGCAGTACCAAGTGGGCACCAGTTTGAGTTGTGGCTGCTCCACTTCCAACCCAGCTCTCTGTTATGGCCTGGGAAAGTAGTAGAAGATGGTCCAAGTGCTTGGGCCCCTGCACCCACATGGGAGACCTGGAAGAAGCTCCTAGCTCCTGGCTTCTGATCTCTCTCTCTCTCTCTCTCTCTCTGCCTCTGCCTCTCTGTAACTCTGCCTTTCAAATAAATATATAAATCCTAAAAAAAAAAAAAAAATGATTCAGAATGAAATCACAAGGACCCTGCCATGGAATTAATGGATCTGAGTGGGATTCAAATCAAGATTGGGGATTTTTATTTTGTTTTCTTTGCCTTCAAGGTTGAGTTTCAGTAAACCCCAGACCAAAATGATCAATCATGAAATGAAGACACCAGTTTTAAAATAGTAAGACTCTTTTCCCTTTTTCGGGATGGTTTAGCAGTTACTGAAACAAGGTTAATTGTTGCAGAAGAATGGACTGGATTTCTTCATCAAATTAAGTGAGGTCTGGAGAGAGAGGAGATTTTTCTAGGTTAAAGGGAGCATTTAAAATAATAAAAAAAAACACCATAATAACCAAATGTAATATGTGAACTTTGACCAAATCCTGGTTCAAAATAAGGCAACTGTAAATAACTTTTGGATTAAATACCTTTAAGGGATCCAAGGAGACTGACTAGGATAAAGACATGTTGTTTCTGGCCACAGGAAGATAACAGAAGAGAAGAGGAGGAACTGCATTCTCAGGGGACAGTTGGAGAGTAGTTTGCAGAGGAAATTCTACAAAAACAGAGATTATATGGAGCTGAGGGAACAGTCAATCAGGCAGCGGCAGGCAAGACACTGGTGGCTAGAGGGGACACCATCTTCTTGGAACAAGGCACTGAACAACCAGCATGGAGGAAACACCATCTTAATAAGGCCAGTAGAGTCTGCTGCAGCCCGCACATGACTCAGTGACTTTAATAGAGGGATAAATCCATGCTCCCCACTGACTTTGAGTCTGGCTTGGAGGGTTGGCAGGGGGCAGGGCATACATTTATATCCATGAAGTACTCTCTGCACTCACTCTATCAATGTGCCCACTCGACTTGCCAAGGTGGAGCACAGAACAGCCTCTATTGGCTAACTGGCTCTGGGAACACCACAGCTCTCTCAGTGGAAGAGAGAGCTCTTCTGGTGTTGAGAGTAGGTCTCCTGCTCCCTGTGACTACAGGAGAGCTATGCCCTGTAACTATGGGAATTCTGTGGCTATGGGCATGTGAGACAGTGTGGCTGGGTCTTTGGGCAGTCACTGGCTTAAGGGGCTCAGGGTTCCACTCCCACACTGAGGAGCACACAGATCCTTTGTGTGGTTCATGCACCTGCATGGTGGAGGCGTCTAGACACTGTGGGCTCACCCTGATTGGGTTCATCTTGACACAAGGGCGCTAATGCTGTGATCATGCCAGCTGACACAATTGTACAATCCCCACTGCTGAAGACAAGAGGAGATGTATGATGCCCAACTTGGGTGTCACCCTAGGCCCTTGCACCACACTCGAACACTGACCAGAGCTTTCTGGCCCCACCCAGCATGAGCCTCTGGATATCCACTGAAGGAGCAGACACTCCACTAAGCCACGGAGGCATATTTCAAAGGAATTCAAAAGAATGGTCATAAGATTACTCAAAAACCCAGAGAAGCAAATATGTGAGTTACAGTAATCCATACATGACATGGATGAAAAATTTTGCTGGGAGATAGAGATTATAGAGAAACAAACTGAAATATTGGAAATGAAGAGTTCAATATGTCAAATAAAAAATACAGTGTACAGTCTTAACAACAGAATGGTGAGAGGAAAGAGTATCCAAGCAAGAAGACAAATTTTTGGAAATATCTCAGTCAGACAATGAAGAAGGAGGAGGAGGGGGAGAAGGAGAGGCACAGGAAGAGGAGAAGGAGGAAGAGAAAGAGGAAGAGGAGGGGAGCTTGCCTTCAGTGCAGTAGGTTAATCCTCCACCTGCAGTGCCAGAATCCCATATGGGCATGGTTCCATTCCCAGCTGTTCCTCTTCTGATCCAGCTTTCTGCTATGGCCTGAGAACACAGTGGAAGATAGCCAAGTGCTTGGGTTCCTGCATCCCTGTGGGAGACCCAGAAGAAGCTCCTGGCTCCTGGCTTCGGATAGGCCCAGCTCCGGCCAATTCCTCACTCCGTTTGGGGAGTGAACCAGCAAATGGAAGATGTTTCTCTCTCTTTCCGTCTTATTGCTGTAACTCTACCTCTCAAACAAATAAATAAAATCTTTTAAAAAATAAAAAGGAGGAGGAAGAGAAAGAAGTTCAAGATTTATGGGATAAATATCTGTCTTAGGAGTTCCTGAACATGTGGGAACAGAGAATGGATTATAATACCTATTCAATGAAATAATAGCAAAAAATTTTCCTAGTTTGGAGAAAGATAGGGACACCCAAATAGAGGAAGCACGTAGAACTCCTAATAGACATAATCAGAAAAGATCTTCACCGTTGACACATTACAGTCAAACTTTCAAAAGTCAAATATAAAGAAGAGATTCTAAAATGAGCATGAGAGAAACACCAGATTAGCTTCAAAGGATCTCCAATTAGAGTGACAGCTGATGTCTCATCAGAAACCCTGTAGTCAAGAAGAGAATGGAGAGATGTAGTCCAAGTCCTTAAAGAAAAAAAATTGTAAACCAGAATACTGTACTCTGCAAAGCTCTCATCTATAAATGAAAATGAAATAAAGACCTTGCAAAACAAACAGAAATTGAAAGAATGTGTCACCACTCATCCAACCTTACAAATGTCACTTAATGATGTGGTACACACAGAAACAGAAAAATATTCATCATCTTAAAAAATGTGAATGCAGAAAATCCCCTAGTGAAAGTACAAAGTAAATAAAAATAAAAACCAATAGGAATATTTATGGAAAAATGGCAGGGACAAGTCTTAATTATCAATAATAGTCTTGAATGTAAATAGCTTAAATTCTCCAATTAAAAGATACAAACTGGTTAAGTGGTATAGAAAACAAGACCCATCTATTTGTTGCCTACAAAAAACACACCTCACCAATAAAGATACACAGATTGAAAGTGAAAGCGTGGAAAAGGATATTCCATGCTAAAGAAAAGCAAAAACAATCAGAGGTAGCCATCCTAATATAGGAAAAAAAATAGACTATAACACAATAAACATGAAATACATATCAGGGTCGTAAATGAAATCAAAAGGGAAATAAAAAACTTACTGGAAATGAATGAAGATAACAACACATTAAAACTTACAGGATATAGCAAAAGCAGAGTTAAGAGGAAAGTTTATAATAGTGCCTATATTAAGAAACTGGAAAGGCATCAAATAAAGGATCTAACAATGCATCTCAAGGCCTAGAAAAACAAAAGCAAACAAAACTCAAAATTAGTAGGAGTAAAGAAATAATTAAAATTAGAGAAGAAATATACAAAATTGAAACTAAAAGATCAGAGAAATTGAAAGCTGCCTTTTTTGAAAAATAAACAAAACTGATACATCATTGGACCAAATAACCAAAAGAAGAGAAGACCCAAATCAATAAAATCAGAGATGAAAAAGGAAATGTAACAACAGATATCACAGAAATACAAAGAATCATCAGGAACTATTACAAAGAGCTGTATGCTAACAAACTGGAAAACCCAGAAGAAATGGGGAGATTTCTGAACACATATAATCTACCAAAATTGAGTCATGAAGCCACAGAAAACCCAAACAGACCAGTAACCAAGATAGATATTTAATCAGTAATAAAGATCCTCCCAACAAAGAAAAGCCCAGGTCCCAGTGGTTTCACTGCTGAATTCTACCAGACTTTTCAAGAACTAATTCCAATTCTTCTTAAACTTCAAAACAGTTGAAAGAGAGGGAGTCCTCTGAGACCTCTTCTATGAAGCCAGCATGACCTTAATTCCCAAACCTGAAAAAGATACAACAGAGAAAGACAACTACAGACCAATTTCCCTGATGAACAGATGCAAAAATCCTCAATAAAATACTACCTAGTCAAATCCAACAACACTTCAGAGATATTCACCAGGACCAAATGAGATTCATCCCTCATATGCAGGAATGGTTCACTAAATACAGATCAATAAATGCAATATTTCACATTAACAAATTGAGGAAAAAAACATATGATTGTTTTAATAGGTACAAGGAAAGTATATGATAAAACATCACATCTTTTTTTTTTTTTTTTTGGACAGGCAGAGTGGACAGTGAGAGAGAGAGACAGAGAGAAAGGTCTTCCTTTTGCCGTTGGCTCACCCTCCAATGGCTGCCACAGCCCGCGCACTGCTGCCGGTGCACCGCGCTGATCTGAAGCCAGGAACCAGGTGCTTCCTCCTGGTCTCCCATGGGGTGCAGGACCCAAGCACTTGGGCCATCCTCCACTGCACTCCCGGGCCACAGCAGAGAGCTGGCCTGGAAGAGGGGCAACTGGGACAGAATCCGGCGCCCTGACCAGGACTAGAACCCAGTGTGCCGGTGCCACAAGGCGGAGGATTAGCCTATTGAGCCGCAGCGCCAGCCTAAAACATCACATCTTTAGTGATTTAAGGTTAAAAACCTTAAATAAACTCGGTATAGAAGGAACATTCCCCAACACAATCAAGGCAATAAATGACAAACTTACAGCCAGCATCACATTGAATGGGGGAAAGTTGGAAGCATTTCTGTTAAGATTCAGAACCAGGCAAAAATGTCCACTTTCACTATTGCTGTTCAATATAGTTCTGGAAGTTTTAGCCAGCACCATTAAACAAACAAACTAACAAAAAGAAATCAAAGGGATACAAGTTGGAAAGGAGAAAGTCAAGTTATCCTTGTGTATATATGACATGATCCCATATATAGGGAAACCAAAAGACTTCACTAAGAGACTATTGGAGCTTATAAGAGAGTCTGATAAAGTTGCAGGATATGAAATCAACACACAAAAATCAATAGCTTTGCATACAAAAACAATGCCATGGCTGAGAAAGAACTTGTAAAATCAGTCCAGTTCAGAATAGCTGCAAAAATATAAATACCTTGGAATAAATTTAACCAAGGATGTGAAAGATTTCTACAGTGAAAATTATAAAACATTAAAGAAAGAAATAGAAAAGGCACCAAAAAATGGAAGAATCTTACATGTTTGTTGACTAGAAGAATTAATTTCATCAAAATGTCCATACTACTCAAGACAATTTATAGATTCAGTGCAATCCAATACAAATACCAAGTACAATCGTCTCAAGTCTAGAAAAAAATACTGCTAAAATTCATATGGAAACACAAGACACCTTTAATATCTAAAATAATCTTGAACAACAAAAACAAAACTGGAGTCATCACAATATCAGATTTCAAGATATACTACAGGGCAGTTATAATCAAAACAGCCTGCTACTGGCAGAAAAACAGACATGTAGACCAATGGAACACAACTGAAACCCCAGAAATTAATCTATGCAGCTACAACCAACTAATCTTTGACAAAGTAATTAAAATCAATCCCTGGAGAAAGGATAATCTCTTCAACAAATGGTGTTGGGAAAATTGGATCTATGCATGTAAGAGTATGAACAAAGACCCCTACGTCACTCCTTATATGAAAATCAACTTGCATTTGATCAAGGATCTAAATCTATAATGTGATACTATCAAATTACTACATCAGAGAAACATCAGAGAAACTCTGCAAGACATCAGCATAGGCAAAGACTTCTTGGAGAAGATCACAGAAGCACAGACAATAAAAGCAAAAATTGACAAATGGGATTACATCAAGCTAAGAAGGTTATGCACTGCAAAGGAAATACTCAACAAAGTTAAGAGGAAACCAACAGAATGGAAGAAAATATTTGCACACTATGAAACTTTCAATGGATTAATATCCAGGATCTATGAAGAGCTCAAGAAACTCAACAAAAACAAAACAAACAATCCAGTTAATAAATGGGCAAAGGAAATGAACAGGCATTTTTCAAAGGATGAAATACAAATGGCCAACAGGCACATTGAGAAATGCTCAAGATCACTATTCATCAGAGAAATGCAAATCAAAACCACAATGAGGTCTCACCTCATACCAATTAGAATGTCTATCATCCAAAAATCAAAAAATAAATGCTGGTGAGGATGTGGAGGAAAAGGTAGCCTAATCCACTGTTGGTGGATGTAAAATAGTTCAACCATTATGAAAGACAGTATGGAGATTGCTCAGAAATCTGAAAATAGATTTAACATATGACCCAGACATCCTATTTAACATATGACCCAGATATCCCACTACTGGGAGTTTATCAAAAGGAAATGAAATCAGTGTATGAAACAGTTATTTTTACCCCCATTGAGCTCAACTCTCAATAGCTAAGATATGGAATCAACCTTAAGGTCCATCAACTTATGATTGGATAAAGTAAGTCATATTATATACTATGGAATTCAACTTAGCTATAAAAAAATTTAAATCTTATTTTTTGCAACAAAATGGATGCAACTGGAAACAATTATATTTAGTGAAATTAGCCAGTCCCAAACAGAAAAATATCATATTTTTCTCTTATATGTAGTAGTTAATATAGAATACAAAAAGATGTATAGGAATGAAACAGATATCTTCTGATTTGATTGTTGGTTTTTGCCTTATTTATACTCATGTAGGACTTTGATTTCTATACTTTTTACTTGTTGAATGTTATGGTTAATGGTGTATTAAGCCTGGGTTATAGGCTGTACTGAAATTATATTTTTGTAAAAATTAAAGAAAAAAAAGAAAGGAAGGAATGAGAGGTATTGTGGAAGGGAGATACGGAGGTAATGAAATATGGTTATCTTCTTAGAACTCTACCTATGAAATACATGAAATCTGTTCTCTTTTTATAAATGTAATTTTAATTTAAAAATATAAATTAAAAATGAAGATACAGTAAGAAAAATAATTTGTTAGCATTTTTGAAAATACAATTAAGGAATTCTTTTTATTTATTCATTTTTATTTCTTTGAAGAAGGGAGAGAGAGAAAGAGGGAGGGAGAATGAGTTCAGTCTTCCATCTACTGGTTTACTCCTCAAATGCTCACAACAGCAGGGACTGGATCCATGAGATGAGAACTTGATCATCCAGCTCTCTCAGCAGGGACACAAATACTTGGGCCATCATTTGCTGCCTCCCAGGGTAGGAATTAACAGGAATCTGGATTAGAAGTGGAGGCAGGGGGCTGGTGCTGTGGCATAGCAGGTAAAGTCACTGCCTGCAGTGCTGGCATCCCATATGGGCACCTGTTCATGCCCTGGCTGCATCACTTCCAATCCAGCTCTCTGCTGTGGTCTAGGAAAGGAATAGAAGATGGCCCAAGTGCTTGGTCTCCTGTACCCAACGTGGGAGACCTAGAAGGAGCTCCTGGCTCCTGGCTTCAGATCAGCCCAGCTCTGGCCATTGCAACCATTGGGGAGTGAACAGTGGATAGAAGACTTTCTCTCTCTCTCTCTCTCTCTCTCTCTCTCTGTCTCAGCCTCTATGTAACACTGCCTTTCAAATAAGTAAATAAATCTCAAAAAATAAATAAATAAATAAAAAAGAAGTGGAGGCAGTACTCCATCCCAGCACTCCAATACAGGATGCAGGCATCCCAAGCAGTGACCTATACCACAACACTCACCCAGAATTTCTATTGATTTTGGTGGTGTGATAATGGTATGGTTAAGTAGAAAAATGCCTGTTCTTTTCAGTGATGCATAGTCAGTACAAAAGGGAGAAAAGTTATGATGTCTGATAACTTTAAGAAAAAAGAATAGATTAAATAAGTTAGATAATTAGTTCCTACTGTGTTTATTGGCCACTCAAAAAAAGCAGACTTTGAGATTTCATTGTGGGATATAATTGCCACTCTTAAACATCCCTTGAATTGGTTTATCACATGCATTTACTTCTATCACACTGGGACTATAGACACATATCTCTTAAAAGAAATGAGTACATTTATGTACTAATTACAGTCTTTTGAAATTGAAAATTACTAACTTTATATAGATAGAATTGATAGTATTATCTTTAATTGTACAAATGTATTTAACAGCACTTGGTTTTAGCTGCGTAACAATTCAGCCAAAAGTGATATGAGCTGTAATAATAAACAGAGAAAAGGGTGGAGTGAAGGGAGAAGTTGTAGACAAACTCTCCCAGGATTAGAAAATATATTTTTCAAAGTGTTAAAAAAAGATATGATCAGGAAAATCCTCGAGGCAATCATTTGTCCCAGCTGTTAAGATACCTGCGTCTCCTATCAGAGTGCCTGGGTTCAAGTTCTGGCTCCAGTTCCTGATTCCAGCTTTCTGCCAGTACACATCCCGAGACGCAGCAGGTGACTGAGGGCTCAAGTGCTTGGGTCCCCTACACTCATGGGTCCCCTAACAACCCAGAGGCTTGAACCTTACTTAGCTCCCAGGCTCAGCTATTGAGGGGCATTTGGGAAGTGAACCAACAAATAGGAATATTCTCTCTCTCTCTCTCCCTCTCAAATACATGTTTTTTACTTAAAAAAATATAATTCTGTATTGACCTCCCTTACTCCAATCACAGATTAGTCCAGAGATGGATTCTTTGGTTGGGCTAGAAGGAGGAGGAAGGGTCAGATGTGGTTTTCAAGGGGCAGGCGACATGGTTCCTCATTCCATAGATGAATATTTCCTGAGAGCTTATGCTGTGGTAAGAGCCATCCCAGGAGCAGGCTGCAGACAACTGGACAGAGAAGACATTTGCATCTGGCACAGCAGGGCTCCCAGCAGGGCCTCAGATCCTCACAATGCCTTGCCTTCCCTCCCTTCTGTGGGCATGGACAGTACCACCTTTGTGTCTTTGCCGAAGTGTTAGTGTTGACAGTTGACATGGGACACTTGCAAGGAAAATCCAGGGTAAATTCAGGGGCATATTTTCAATTTTCCATTCGCTAAGAAGAGAGTCATCATAGTCATTTGTATTAATGACTGCAGCTCATTGCCACAGGCAGTTAAGTTTGGGCTGAACACCTTGTCCCATTGATCGGCTCCTCTCGTGACAAACAGCCTCAAGTTATGAGAGGCCTGGGGAAGGTGAGGATTACCTGTCTGGCATCAGTGTAATTGTTTTTCTGGTCTTCAGGCGATCATGTCCTTGTTAGCTCCACATTCTCACCAAGTGCTAACATCACTACTACTCTACCGTCTCTCAATTTTATCTCTGATGTTACAGAGAGAGTCTCAGAAAACTGCTGAAAAGATTCCTATAGATAGCCTAATTATAGTATAAAAATCATGGTTAAAAATAACCTCTTAGAAATAATAGTCTATTTGCCTAGTAATTAGTTAACACCCAAACATGCCTTCAAAGGGAAGCGTGACACAAGTGCAGTGATGGTATCTCTGTTAGCAAGGCAAGCTCTTGAACAACAGGAAATACAGTGTGAAAGGAATTTAACCCTACTGGAACTGCCACTTTGAAGGTAGAAATATGTATGCCACGCTTTGTTGTTCTGGAGTTACTGGACTCCTCACCAGGCACTCACATAAGCTCTTAAGACAGCTAAGAAGAGACATCCAACATACATATCTATATTGAATTCCACAGTCAATAGGATACACAACTCTACATTAATACTCTCTGTCTACACACATGCACAAAGACATTGTTTACTTGTTATTAAGTCTCTGTGTTTTACCACCACCAGATCTGTAAAAATATCCTTACTGTGTTCAGTCAACACAATTTTGAAGAAAAATCTTGAAGACCCAGGTGGAAGAGCCAAAAATACTCGCTGGATTCAGTGTAGTCATTTCCTACCTCGTTAAGAATAAAAATGACTACTTTTCCAGAAAACTTGTCAGCCTATTGTAATTTCAGTTGTTCATTTGCTTTCATGTTAAAAATGTCTCAGATGGCAGTGCTATTTTCCAAAGAGATTAGCCAGGGCTCGCATCCGACAGGATGCACTGCTGTGACTGTAGAATTCACAAAGCTTGAAATCCTGTTTTCAGACTCAACATGTGAGATTGTCTAGGTCTTTTGACACTATTTCCTTTCATCTCTTTTACCCGTGCCCTAAATTCTTCAAGCACCAAGGGACCAGCTGAAACACAGGTATCTATTCAAAAATGCTAACTTCTTGCTGATGAAAGAAAGGCTCTGGAAATTTAAACTAGCCCACGTCCTCCACCTTTTTCTTCAAATGAGAGCTCAGGCAGCCATCCAGACCAGAATATAAACATTTCCCCCTAGAGACTGAGGAACTCAGTGTACAGGAGACATAGGGTAATCCTGTCTTCAGATATTCGTGCTTTGAGGTCATTTTTAATGCAAGACCACCCCAAAGTGAGACCATTCTTGGGCCTTAGTAACACATCTCTTGGAAGGAATCCAAAATAGGCCTGACTCATAGCAATCTCAGTTTAAAGTGAAATGCCAGAGGAGCTTTGAAAATCAGTAATAGACTTGGGAAAGCAATGCTTCTGGAATGTATCAGAAACTCTGAAAAATACTTGATGCAGAGAGGTTTGCCACATTGCGAGTTTGGAAAAGTAGAAAATAGTCTAAAATTATTAAATATTTAAATGTATTTATATATTTGAAAGATAAAGAAGTGACACATAGAGAGAGAGAGGAGAGCAAGCTTCTATCAGTGTTTCACTCCCCAAACGCCCACAACTGCTGGAGCTGGGCCAGACCAAAAGCAAGCACCTTCAAGCCCATTCGTGTCTCCCCCTTGAGTGGCAGGAACTCAAGTACTTGAGCCATCAAGTCCACCCTCTTCTGCCTCCCAGAGGTGTTAATAGGAAGCTGGATCAGAAGTGCAGGCGTCAGGACTTGATCCCAGGCTCTCTGACCTGTAATGCAGGCATCCCAAGGTGCAGCTTAATTAACCTGCAGCATCCCAACACCTTCCCCATAAATTTCATAAAATATAATAATAATATTAAATATACCCACATGGTAGGGAAATGCTGAAATAAATCATGGCACCTAACGCTGTAAAAGGCAAAAGGGTCATACGATCTGAAGAGAAATCAGAGTATATAACTCCTATTACTTTAAAAGCCACTTTCAGGGCCAATGGTGTGGTGCAGTGGGTTTAGCTGCCATTTGTGACCCTGGCAATCCATAGCAGAGTGCCAGGCCAAGTCCTGCCTGTTCCATTTCCAATCCAACTACCTGCTACTATGCCTGGAAGGCGATGGGAGATAGCCCAAGTACTTTGGTCCCTGCCAGCCATGTGAGTGTCCAGGGTGGGGTTCCTGGTTCCTGACTTCAGCCTGGCCCAGATCTGGCTGTTGCACCCATTGGGGAGTGAATTAGCAGATGAAGATAGCTCCCCCTCTCTGTTCCTTCCTCTCTCTCTGTCACTCTGCCTTTCAAAGAAATAAATAAATAATTTTTTTAAAGTTGCTTTCAAATAATACCTGTTGTCATAAAATGGCTTATGTTAATGTTAACTTATAAAAGTGAAGATATAATATTTCATATACACTATGCTTTTCAATTTTGGTAATAAAATAGTTGTAGACATAATAGTAAGAAAATAAAAGTATGAATCTCTGGATAAGGGGACAACTATATTTATTTTTATCTTTTTGTATTTTCCAGATTACCTGCAATGTAAATTTAGAACTTTAGTAAGAATATAATAAATACTATTTTAATAAAATAATATTTTTTAAAACATAAGTTAGTCTAAATGTAGCACATACCTCTTCTTGTACACAAATATCAGATAAAATGAATTTAAATAAATTCAAAGATTTTTGATGGAGACTTAAAACATCTAGACCTTATAATAACTCCTGCAAGTGATCTTCCAATAGACAGCAAATTTCAAAGTAATTAAAACATAAAATGGAATTGTATATGTCCATGATTTACATTTCTGATTCAAAGATAGAATCTTATACACACACACACAGACACCAGCAACATTTTACGAAACCAGATATTTTTAGTTAATTTATATTTTAACAAGCTTGCCTGAAATTTTCTTAAACCTTCTCTCAACACTGGCATCCCCATTTCCTGGGAACCTAAAGCAAATTAGTTTTTTTTTTCTTTCTTTCTCTTTTATCTGTAAATACTTGGTGAACACGATGATATCCCGAACATTATCCTACTGACCAACAATACACAGATATAATCAGCTCGCTTTCCCTCACTCTCACTAGAATACAATTACCAGTGAACATTAGGCAAAGTATACATCACAAACAGTTCTATCAAAGACAAGACCCAAGTCAGGATCCAGAATATATGAGGTGTCAGAAAAGGCTTCTTTGAAAAATGAGGAAGAACCAGCCTTGAGAACAGCATCCTAGACGGATGTCACAGCATATGGAAATGTCCTGGGGTGAGAAGGCATTTGCTGTGTTTTCAGAGCTGTCAGAAATCCAGTGTAGCTGAGGACGAGTGACTGTTTGGAGAGTGACATCGGTGGCGAGAGTAAGAGCAGGCAACGGTTTCTCTGCCCGCGGGAAGGATCTGGATTTGCGACAGAGGGAAGTCGGTGAGGGGTTTTCTTTACACTTAATCAAGCATTTAAAAAACTTTTTATTATAAATTCAAAGGGAGTTGCAAAATTAGTGCACAGATTTCCATCTGTACTTCTCCCAGTTACCCCCAGTGATGGCACGGTATGTGAGTGTGGGACAGTATCAAATCAGGAGACTGACATCAGTACACTACTGTTAGCCAAACTACAGACCTTATTCAGCTTCTACCAAGTTTGACATGCATTCCCTCATCTGTGTGTATATGTAGTTCTGCACAACGCTGTGTACAGACTTTACTGAGGGATTTTCTGTAAGTCATGTAATCAGATCCATGTTTTTGAAACCACTTGCTAGGAGGAGCATAGGTTGGATCAGAAGACCAGTTGAGACTTGGACCATCTTCCATTGCTTTCCCAGGAGCATGAGCAGAGAACTGGATCAGAAGTGGAGCAGCCAGCACTTGAACCAGCCAGCACCCGTATGGGATGCCAGCACTGCAGGCAGTAGCTTTACCTGCTATGCCACAAGCACCAGCCCCAGAGAGAAGCTTTGTGACTCCCTGATTTGTGGCTTGACCATCCAGGTGGATGGTGATGCCATTTACTGAGATGATGAGACCAGCCCAAGGAGGTTTGGTGGGCAACTGTTTTGATTTACAGTTGGGAGAACTCTGGGTGGAAGACATAAATTTGAGAGTCAACAGTACGAACACAATGTTTAGAGCCTTTAAAGGCTTTAAAAGAGGTCACCAGAGGAGTGAGTATAGAGAGGAGATGGCCCACGACAGAGCTCTCAGCAACTCAGCACCGTAAATAGCACATGCTCCTTCTACTCTATCACTTGTAGGTGATTTATTGGTTGTAATATCTCCTTAGAGAGACAGTAAACCAGAGGAGGTCCTGCCTTATGGTTCTGCTCTATTTCTGCCAATGTCTGACATAGTAGTGCACAGACCAGGATGCTCATAAATTCAGCACTTTCAGTAAACATTTACTAGCTGTGGTCTATAGTACTAGGGAGACCAAGAACACTGGGGAGTTGGTTTCACAGTCACTCAACTTCTACTTTAATTAAAATAGTGAAATAAATAAAGACAGTTTCCTCTCCTCTGATTCAATTTACAAGAAGGGCATCAGCATCCCTAACAATATTTTAAAAATAATTCATTCCCTTGGGGCCAGTGCTATGACATAGCAGGTAAAGCTGCTGCCTGCAGTGCTGGCATCCCATAAGGAGCCAGTTCGTGTCTCAGCAGCTCCACTGCAACTCAGCTCCCTGATAATACACCTGGGAAAGCAGTGAAAGATGGTCCAAGTCCTTGAGCCCTTGTATCCACGTGGGAAACCCAGAAGAAGCTCCTGGCTCCTGGCTTCAGATTGGCCCAGCTCCAGCCATTGCGGCCATCTGTGGAGTGAACCAGTGGATGAAAGATAGATCTCCCCCCCCCCCCCACTCTCACCTCTACCTCTCTGTAATTCTGCCATTCAAATAAATAAAAATAAATCTTAAAAAAAGAATTCATTCCCTAGAATTATCACATGCCCAAATAACATTTGATTACTAATACTTCTCTTTTTTAAATTTATTTGAAAGGCAGAGAGAAAAAGAACAATAGACAAAGACAAAGACAGAAGGAGAGGTCTTCCGTCAACTAATTCATTCCCCAAATGTCTGCAACAGCCAAGGCAAGGCCAAGAGGAAACAAGGAACTGGGAACTCAATCTAGGTTTCCTACATGGATGATAGGGACCCACATGATATGGGGGAACTAGGCAAGAAGATAGAGCAGGAATAGGTGATCTGGAATTATAATTTCTACCTCTACCCCTACATTGTAATCCTCCTTACCAGTCAATCCAGTATTCCCATTTTCCCACAGTGCACCCCTGTGTTTTACAGGGGGCCAGGAACAAGAAGACACCATCACAGCTGCGTGGAAGTTACATGACAAGTGGAGGAGCCAAGAAACTCCCAAAGAGCCTCACGCACACTAAACTCCACCCTATTTGTAATTCAATTAGGGTACTATCCCCTACCTCATTAAAGGGACTGACACACATGGATGGGACCCTTTTGCTTTTGGCTTTAGGACTTAGCTTATGAGTTTTTTTCTGGCCCTCTCTCACATTGTCTTCTTATAGGCAATTCGCTGGGCCACTCACAACAGGTGTCTTTCCACTAGGTGTTGCCCATACTCTCATGTGAGTGGATATTTACTCTCCCACTTTTAAATAAATCCTGCTCTCACTTGTACACTGAGTTTTTGCCTCTGCTTTGAATTATTATGTCTGTGGGGGCAAGAACTTGGAATACAAAGTGACTTACTTAACCCATTACACGAGTACTTGAACCATCACTTGCTGTCTTCCAAGGTGCACATTAACAGGAAGCTAGAATAAAGAGCAGAGCAGGGACTGGAACCCAGGCACTCCAATAAGGGATGTGGGCAGACCCAGGCTATAGCTTAAAAACTGCACCAAATGCCCACTCCAAGGAAATACTTTTAAGAGGTTTTAGAAACCACTAAATACAGACTATAGTAGATATACTACAATTCCTAAATGACAATGGAAAGCTAGCTTAAAAATTAATTGAATACATCAAGTACTCAAGAAATCATTGCCAATGCATCAAGTTTAATGTATCACCATGGTGAGAAACTATTCAATACATCAAAAGCAAGAAAAACATACCCTCGATTCCACTGAATGCCCTTTGACTCTTTATGCCCAGATAAATGCTTAGCTTGAAATCAAACACACAGCAAGAAGGAATGAGGATAGTGTGAATGTTTCTTTGCTGTGAACCTGCAAAATATTTTGTTCAATGGTCCAGAAACTTCTCACTCTACCCAAAATTTAAAATGTTCATCCCTTTGCAAAATACCTGCTACTCCATTTGTTTCTTTGTCCCTTAACTGGGAAATCCATACCAGCATTCATTTCATTCATTCATTCACTGACTGTCCATTGGCTCCAACAATGTGCCAGGCATTATCCCAGAGATAAATACACAAAAATCCTTGAGTTTTTTTTTTCCATTATACTGTGATAGAAATAAACAGAATATGTCTAATGAAGGAACTTAGTAATGATGAGCACAGAAAGGAGAATACAGTTGTGTTGTAATGGTGCCAGAGGCCAGACTCAAAGAATAGCCCATGCTTCTTGGGATCCAGCATTCAACCCACTTTGTTGAGTGCCATGCATGGAGTGAATATTTGTGTCCCTCCTCCCACTCAAATCCATGTGCTGTCCCTCTAGCCCCAGTGTGGCTATATTTGGAAATGAAGCCTCTAAGGAAGTAATTATAATTTAATGAAGTCATAGGGTAGGACCCTGATCCCATGGGGTTAGTGTCCTTAGAAGAAACAGCAAGAGAGCTCGCTCTCACTCTCTCTGCCACGTGAGGACACGGAAGAAGGCAGCCATCTGCAAGTCAGGAAGAAACCATCACAAGAAACCAAGCCTGCCAGTACTGTCATCTCGGACTTCCAGCTTCCAGAGCGTGAGAAAATTAATTTTCATGGTGTCAACTACCCATTCCATGGTATTTTGTTACAACAGCCTGAGTGGATGAAGGCAGTTAGTAAACCAGGGCCGTTACTTGCTGCAATGCTTTTTAGTAATGACAATCTGGTGTTTTAGCATGATGACTTTAACAGGTGATATCAAGCAACCAAGACTGATTTTAAAAAACAAATCAGTATGCTATTTACATCTTAAATTCTCAGTTCTATTCTATTTATATTAATGTATCTTCTGTTTCTGCCTAGACAAGTTTGGGGTGTCTATTTTAAAAGTCATAAACTGAAATAATGATGACATGGAATAAAAAAAGGAATCCACAAGCAAGAAAAATAAGAAACATGTTCCAGGCAGTGTTAAGATAGTGGTTGGCCCTGAGCCTCCTGGTGGCTATAGCAAAATTTATGGGAACTTAAAACCATGCTTACCATCATAGAACCACTCTTGGGGGCTCTGTGATGTGTGTGCAGGTCCAGGAAGGACATGGCTGGGAGGCAGCAGATGAAAACTCGCAGAGTCCACCAAAAATTAAAAACAATCCCATTATTTCTCATGTCCATCTAATTCAGCTTCCCGTTCACTGGAAGTTCTAAATCAGTGCTTCATATTAATTTTCACGAGTGAATGAACGGAATTTCAGAGCTACCCAAATAAGAACTCGAAAATGCTGCTTATTCAGATGCTCCCAGGAGACAGAGGCAACCATAACAACATTGCCCAGAAGGCATCATACATGGGGTTGCACTGTTACTCCAGGATTCACAGTGTATCTGGACACCCAGCCAACACATTCGTACTCCTGTGCTACAGCGACTCCATCAAAGTATCCTTGTCTTGGCCAGCTTTCCAGGACCAAGTCATAACGTGAGGGTCAGGGCGGAGCCAGGACACTTTGCATAGGTGCGCAGTCCCATTCTGACCTCAGTTTTAGCTTACAGCATTTCCAACCCATTCATGCATTCATTCATTCAGTCTCTGTCTTTCTATCCACACATCACACATACACAGGAGTAAGGCAGGGTTCTTCTAAATTGCCCCTAAGTCATAACCCATTATCACGTTGTCAGCCAGCATTTGATTGCTGGGAATGTCCTGGAAAAATCCGTAACAAGTATCGGGAAGGACCGTGAGAGCAGGTTGAGGTTCTGGAAGAACAACAGGGGAACTGTTGGTTTCATTATCAGTCCTCTCAGCCCCAGAATTGGAAGGAGTTGTTGATGGGGCTTTGTGGCACTAAAGGGGGCTGAATCTCCTAGGATGGTCCTAATGTCACATATTCAGTGCACAGCTGGGAGGTATAACTATGGGTCCAACCATGGGCCCAGAGAGCCATGTTTTTCAGCTTCTCCCAGCCCAGGTCCCTTTGCCTGACCATGCTGGAAGTTCCACTTGCACTTCAGTGTCTACTCTGCATTCTTCCGCATCCTGCTCTACAGCCCAAGACAGGTTGCTGATCCTTTGCTTTCCATTGAGTTTGATTGATAAGATCTGGGTGCTACAGGATGGCAAGAGAGGATATCATTTCAGGCTCCCTTCCCTCAGGGTCAAATGAAGCTACCTTGTTCTGAAGATCACAGTTCTTCCCATCACCTCTTCCCAGATCTCACTGCTGACTTCTCCTCCCCCTCCAGGATTAAGGGCCACCATAATGCCTCCTTGCTCCCTGCTCCAGGGCCCTACCCTCATTCCCTCTGGCTCCCAATCAGCATGCCCACATCCTTAAAAATAGCCCCTTTATTAAAATCACCTTAAACTACCAGTCTGAATGTGCCATATTGGGGTAGGGATTTGGTGCTATGGTTACAACCATGTGGGAGACCCAGAAAGTCCCAGGTTCCTGGCTTTGGCCTGACCCAGCCTTAGCTGTTGTAGGCATTTGGGAACTGAACCAGCAGATTGTAAAATCTCTCTCTCTCTCTCTCTCTCTCTCTCTCTCTCTCTCTCTACCTTTTAAGTAAATAAAAACAATTTTAAAAAAAATTATGTCATCTGTTTCCTTGATAAAACGTTGACCTGCACGCCATAAAGAGCAACCTCAGCCCCAGGGGTGGACGTGCCTGGACTCTGCATAGCCTGCAGCTATCATTTACTAGCACAGCACCTTGAGCAAGCCTCTGCTTTGAGACCATTTTTTAATTAGTAAAACACGGATGATAGTAATACCCAATTCCAAAGGCTGCCATGAGAATTACTGCACCCATCTGACAGGCCCAGAACGTTGTAAGTAACACAGTAAATGCTCCATATGCAGCAGGTATTTTGAGGGGCAGCTGCACTCCAGTCTGAGTCCAGTTCCCAGTCTTCCCCAGGACCCACTGCTATTCATCATCTGTCCACCACTGACAAGCCGTCACCAATCTGCCAATGTCACCTCCTCCTTGGGAACATTTCTATAGGGATTCTGCTACCTTTTCAAATGATGGGTTTCAGGACACAAGGCCTAGAATATATTTTTAATATTTTTTTATTTGAAAGGCAGAATGACAGAGAGAGAGGGAGAGAGGGAGACACACAAACACACACACACACACACACACACACACAGAAAGAGAGAATCTACCATCTAGTGGCTCATACCCCAAATGCCTTCAACAGCCAACACTGAGCCATATCAAAGTCAGGATCCAGAATTCAATCCTGGTCTCCCTGGTAGATGGGTGGTAGGAACCCAAGCATGTTGAATCATCATCTGCTGCCTCTTAGGCACATTAGCAGGAAGCTGGATCAGAGGTGCAGAGTACTAGAATTTGAGCCAGGCACTCTGATATGGGATTCAGGCATCCCAATGAGCAGTTTAAGCTGTTGCACCACAACACCTGCCTTTCCCAAAAACCTGAATATTTTCAGATGAAGGATTTTGAGATTACAGCAGAAGCAGGAAAGTCTCGGACCTTTCCTCACTGGTCTCTCATAAAGGAGGTTATGAAACCTAGGAAGGATGTTCTGACCATCACCTGAAGCAGGTCACAAGATCTTCGTGTGACTTGTGCTCTCCCTATACCTCATAAAGTAACATCTTATCTCTGAACATGAAGGGACAGAGAAGAGTCTGAACAAGCAGACCTGGCTAAGATTTTCCCAGTCTGAATAGCATCACCACTATGTCATATTCTTTGCCCTATCATCCTTCTCTGGGTCTGTCCACTCAAACCTACGTAAAACACACACACACACACACACACACACACACATTTAACTGTTTCTTTGGGTCTCCATTTCCTTATGAAAGCTCCTATGCCATGTAAAATTATATTAAATAGATGTGCATGCTTTTTTCTTGTTAATCTGGCCTTTGTTACAGGAGCTTTGCCATGAACCTAGGATGGGTAGCAGGCAACAAGCTTTCGTCCCTTACAATCCCTTACCACCCTTTCTAGTCACTGCCAGGTTCCTTCTTCCTCCTGTTCCCAGTAGCTATGGCCCCTTCAGAGGCACAGGCCTCCTGGTGGGCCATTCAGACACTTGGAGAGCAGCTTTGGAATCATTACAATGTGGTGATCAGCCCAGAAGAAAGAGGTCTAGCGATGGACATTTAGCCTAGCAGTACAGATGCTAGTCAAGACACCCATGTCCCGCTTCAGAGTATCCAAGTTCATACGTGTCCCCAGCTTCCTGCTAAAGCAAACCCTGAGAGGTAGTGATGACTGCTCAGGTAGTTGGGTTCCTGCCATTCATGTGAGAAACCTGGACTGAATGCTTGACTCTTGAGTTGGGCCAGCCCCTGTCATGACAGGCACTGTAGAGTGAGTCAGTGGGTGGAAGCTTCTCTCTCTTTGTCTATTTATCTTGCTCTTTCTGCCCTCAAAAAAAATTTTCGGTAAATAAAGAGGGTGTGGTCTAGCATTCTCCAGACCCAGATCTCCATGGGATCATGCTTTGGCCTCTGTCCACCTTCTCTCCTCCTGAACATGTGGCCTGCATCAGCTCATCCACATCCATGGCTTCTCCTACTTCCCAAGTCACAAGGAGTCCCCTATACAAATGCCCTAGCCTGATCACCCAAGCATCTACAGTTCAGTGTGCCACAGAACCCCTCAAGTACAACATGTCAAACTGAGCCCATGACTTCCTCCTCACCTCAAACCCAATCTCCTCTGCTTTTCTTCTCCTTCTTATTAACACCTAACACTCCCAGTTCCCCAGAGAGCAACCTGCAGCAGCAGTTTTGATTCATGGCTCTCACATCTCATGTTCTACCAGTTTATTTTCCCCCTTGAAGTCCTGAAGAATTATTATTTTAAAGATCTTTTGAATCAATCTCCTGGTTGCTTGCACCACTGGCCCAAGGGTCTCTCATCTACTAAACTTCAAAAACCTTCTCATCAGCTTCTCTCCCTTAAACCTTTCTCTATTGGGTCACCAGAGCAAGCTTTCTAGTTCATGTCTGATGCCAGTCAGTGACTTCCATAACAAGTACCATTTACTGTGATGGACTGCTCATTGTCCTGCATGCTTTACACACATTTGAAACATTTCAACAAGTTTTTAAGATATACCATGTTATTATTTCTATCATAAGATGAGGAAATGGAAGCTCAGAGAAGTGACTTGTTGCAGGTGCACACAACCAGCAAGGAGCAGTGGGATGGATAGTGCCAGCCAGCTTCCAACACCAGCCTTTGTTGGCTTGCTTTTTCTTTCTTTCTTTCGTCTGTTTTTCTTCCTTTATTCATTAAGAGAAAGAGAGATCTTCCACCTGCTGGTCCATTCCACATATGCTTGTAACAGCTAGGGCTGAGCCAGACCAAAGCTAGGAAACAGGAACTTGACCCAAGTCTCTCATGTGGTTTGCAGAGACCCAACTACTTGAGAAATCAACTGCCTCCCAGGGTCCATAATGGCAAGATGGAATCAGAAGTGGAGCCTGGACTCAAACCAGGCACTCCTGTGTGGGATGCAGGCATCCCAAGTGGCATCCTAACCACTGTGTCAAATGCCCACCCCTTGCTCCTACATTTCTGCTTCAACCCTCTTGCAGCTTCACCTCCTAGTCACCTACCACAACCATCACTGCTTTTACTTATAGAGATTTGAAATCCTTCAGGACTCATATGTCAGAACAGAGCTTCAATTCCTGCCTTGGCAACAAAGGGCCCTACTACCCTGTCCCTGGTTTCCTGTCCACAGTTGATTCTCGCACTTCCACGAGAATGGGTCTCTGGCACCTCCCAAATGTCTGCAGCTTCCCCAACACCTGCACTTTATCTTCCTTTTCACATCTCATTCCCTAAAATACCTTTGACCAAGAGATCCAATACAAGCATTTCTTCCTCCAGAAGCCTTCTCTGACCTCTGCAGTCCTCAGCAGGTTCACATCCAGTTGTGAACTTAGCACCTAGCTGCCTCCAGAGAGCAGGGGCTACAGCTCTTCATGGTTGGATCCCTAGTGCCTGACACATGTTTATCAAAGCTTGTAGCTACACAAATGAATAAACAGATAAAGGCAGGCTGGAACAGCTGAGACCGCTATAAACTGATTTTTATGTAATACCCACAATATAAGTTGCTTGGATTTGTTTTTAATAACACAGAGAGGACTCTCACTTTTATAACTGTGGAACATCTTTGGTAATCACACTTCCTGATTATACAATTAAGTTGGAACACACACATGGAATTTTTATTCAGTAGACCACACTTGATTAGAAAACAATGCCACTCTACTGGAAGAGTTCTGTTTTTAAATAAAAGCCATCAAATAACTCTTTCAAAAAGTTTAACTTTATCCATAAAAGACAATATCACCCAATCTTAAAACTGCTTTTTATAATTATGTACACAATTTTAAATCTTTCAGAAAATATAAAAAGTCTAATGGAGAAATGTGTGAGAGGTGAAAGTTTTAACTGCAGTAGAAGTTCAAATAAGGATGCCTGGACAGACTTGCCCATTTACCATAATAATAGCCTAACAAAAGGTCACATGCCCTGAAGTTCAGGGCCTTCCTTTTAGGAAGGACTAGGATTCTGTGCAGATGTAGACCAATCTCATAATAATTACTTATTTCCTCTTGAAGAGCCAGATAAACCAAGAGTAAAAGTCTCCATAATTATAAATGACCAAATAATTTCCACCATTTTGTTGAGATACTTTGCTTACGTTAGTAGTTTAATTATTACCCACCTAAAATTGTTTGTCCATTTCCTAGAGAATTCTAAGAAACTCAGTATAAGAAGTTGTCATGCCAGGTTCTTTACTTTCAGCAAATAAGGAGACTTCAAGGAATATTTCCAAAGCTGTGCCTGCACCAGCAGGGAAAATATATACCTCTTATTTTAGGTGTGAATGAATATGTAAGAGAGGAGTTCCTGCCATCACATGTAGGGGTGGGTAGAAATACACACAAGCACAGGCATCAACAAAGATTGCATGTTAAGATGATGAGGCTTAAGCTCATTCTGGGGGTGGAGATCTTAGCGCTGAAAGGAAGCAGAGGGTAAGCTTGGGCCCTCTTGGACCCATTAGCACAGGGCAGCCATTGCTCTTGTAGTAGGGTCTGGCTCAGTCCAGACTGGTTAGTGACTGCATCTCTCCCTGGAATGTGACTGGAAACCTGAAAGACAGCTTTGGAGAATATCATAGAAATGAGTCAGAATAAAGACATTTGAGCTGCTCCAGGCATTAGCCAGCGGCAAAATACCAACTAGATAGCATTTTTTGAAAAGAGAAGTTGTCTTTAATTTCCTCAGAAAGAGGAAGGTTGTATGAAGATTACCCAAATTATCAACAAAAGGATTAACACTTCCTGAGGACTCCGTATTCAACTCAGACACTTGGTCCCACTACAGCTGATTCAGAAAATAGCACTCAGATATTGACATGGAGACAAGAGAGGTTCACTTGTGAACCAAAGTTGAAATATGTCTTCTATGCCACAGTTTAAAAGGCAAGAAATTAATTCATTCTCTTGGATTTTCCAGCAAGAGCTGAAATGCTTCGAGCTAAATATTTAGTTTCCAAAATAAAACAACAATAGCAGAAAGGAAAAAAAGTTCTAGAAGCCCATTGCTGAGCCTCCTGTTGGCTCAGACTTCTCCAAAGCACTTCTCACAACACAGTCTCTGTTCTAAAAATATGAGAAATGCTGTCATTAAAACATGAGTAGTGAGTGCCCGTGGGGATATTTAAGCCTGAAAAGCATAAGTTGATGGTACTTAGAGGGTGAAAATCTAATCAAAGTATGGTGTTTAGGTGTCTGGGTCTAGTGGGAGGTCCTTAGGTCATAGGGGTGTGGCCTCAGAAGGTGAGGCTCTTGGATCTCCATGCCACTGTCACCTGCCACTGTGACAGAACACTCTTAAAGCTGGTTGAAGGAATTGCTATAGAACCTGCCAAACTGGGTCTGCTCACCTAACACACAGCAAGCCAATTACATAGAAGTGGTGAAAGAAAGTGGGTGTTTACTGCAAAACTCATCACAAGGAGCCAGACAACTACCACTTCATTTCCAGGCTCCCTTAGGGGCTAAAGGTAAACATTTTCATATATTGAAGTTGGGCCAAGAGAGAGGTGAGTGTTCAGTTCATGTCCAGGCTCCTGGTTGGTCTGTAGTGCTTGCTGCACTCCTTCAATTGGCAGGTGATATCATGCTCCTTTGGGAATTTTGATGACAGCAGAGTGGGCTCCAGTCTGTCTGGGAACTATGCAGGTGGTAGTTACCTTTTGCCTCAGGCCTGGAATTCCCAGAAAAGAAACCCCTCAAGACAAGACTGAACATCAATATGTTATCTACAGGCAAGAAAAAATGACCTCCCGACCTCCCAACCTCCCGAGTCTTGTGGTCTGGGACCCTGTAGGACCAGCTACTTCGCAAATCAGTTAGCTAATTTTAGCAAGAGGTGGATTTGCAATTATAAAAGTAGGGAAGGAAATTTTAAGCTAAGGGATGGAGGCTGGAGACCATGGGAGACTAAGACCCAATGGAATCTAGCATATTAATCTAAGGTACTGTGTAGGAGATTAGTTTCACTATCTTTGTCAGATGTTCAACCAATGGGACTGCTTAACCTTGGACTTGAACTCCCAAAACTGTGAACTAGGCAAGCCTTTTCACTTTGTGAAGTTAGTCACTTCAGATATTTCATTGCAATAATGAAAACCTGGTTGCATCCTACAAATTTCTTTATGGAATAGTCCATCAACGGAATCCAAGCAGAAAAAAAAGTAAATGGCTAGAGAGAAGCAAATTCAAAGTGGTGAGAGATAGAAGGGAAACAATTGAGAGGATCCAAACCAGCTGAATGGAGAGGCCCTGGGCTCACCTGTACCAGAGAAGAATAAGAACAACAAAAGAATGACCATGCTTCTAGGAGACGGAGGGGAAACTTCAATAAATAAGTGACAGGAACTAAAGGCAACACAGAGACTCATATAGCCAGCAGAGAGAGAGGAACAAAGCACACAACTGCAGTTCCTACCCAGTTCCCCAGCCAGGGAGACCACCATCTTGCTGGGAAAAGGTATGGGGAAATTTGCACAACACCTGTCATTGCCACAGACTGGAAGCCCCAACTACAGGAGAATTCCACAGTCCTCACGGGCTTTAAATCCACTCTAGAAAGCTGCCTGGGGTATGAAGGACTGCGTTGCTCGGAGAAGGGAATCTGCATTATCTCCATCTGTCCACAAAGTGCCAGACCCAAGCAGCAGTGGCATCAGAAGTCCCCAGAGTCAGAGCAGGGTGCTGTGCAGAGCAGGGCCCTCTGCATCCTGAAACGGTGGATCGCTGGGCGCAAGCCCTGGAGTCACATTGGCCTGCTCCACGCAATCCAGGGAAACCCCCCTCTGCTGCTTGGGGCCTGAGACCAGCAGCAGCCAATTCATGAGCCCAGAGAACCAGAACTGAGCAAGTCCCACTTCTGCATCTCTTAGCACAGGGTGCAAGGTGGCCAGGGCACAATTACATGCCCTGTGGGTACTGGGGGCTGTGGGGAGCAAACCGGACTAGACTGTTACTGGAATTAAGACTTATTCTATGCATCTGCTCTCCCACAATATGGCGCTGGGAGAGAAGTAAACAGCTTCCGCACAGCTGCCTCCAGTTCAACCAATTAACTGTAGGACTTGCTCCTGATTGGAGAGCAGCGTACTCGGCGTGTGGGCAGCCGAGTTAGGATTGGCGGAGGAGGACTATAAAGGAGGAGAGAGACGGCATGCACCGGGAACATCTATGGGGAACATCTAAGGGAACCCGTGCAGCCCCCCAGAAGAGCCGGCCGGCGGTGTGCCGCTCCCCTGCGGAAGTGGGGAATGTGGCCAGGGGGAACTGCCCTTCCACGGAGGTGGAAGGGATAGTAGCCAACCCGGGAAGAACCAGCAGCAAACCCGGGGAGGGCCGAGCAGACGAAAGAACAGCGCAGGGTCCTGTGTTGCTCCTCCACGAAGAGGGGGAGCGACAGGGGGCAGACTCTTCTGTATCCTCCAGCTCTGAGATTGTGGCTACTGATGCTACAATCCCTGGAGTAACTTGCATGCACTGGCGGGACCTGGAGGACACTGAATTCCTTTGCTCCAGGCTGGTGGCTGCCAGTCTGCAACCCCCTGTATAATCAGCAGTCAATCTGTGAGACCTGGGTGAGGGCCCCACTGCATCCTACAGCTCTGCAACTGGAGCTGTTGGTTCTCTAAGTCCCAAGGCCATCTGCACTCCCTAGAGAGACCTGAAGAAGGCCATCTGCATTCCCTTGCTTCAGATCTGCGCCTGCCAGTGTACAATCCTCAGTATAATGTGGAAGCATTGTGTGGGAACTAAATAAGATATACTTTGAATCCTGCTCCTCTAGGACTGTGACTATAGGAACTATATTGCACAGAGTCACCAGAGTTCTCCCTGTGAGACCTGGGGAGGACTCTACATGCATTCCATTGCTTTAGGCCCATGCCTGCCAATACACAGTTACAAGCATAACAGTAGCTGGAAAAGTGAGACCTGTGGGTAAGGTCTTCATTGCATTCTGCAGCCATGACTGCTGACTCTAAGTCCTGGGAACTCTTGCGGGGAGAGCTCTATCTCCACTCCACTGCTGCAGGCCCACAGTGCACAATCCCCAGCAAAACCGATGCTTTTCCCATGGAGCCTAGACATGGCACCCTTCCTGCCTGAAGATCTGGAATAACACTCTTACTACTATATTCCTGAGTCACCAGCAGCCATCTGACCCACAGGACCTAGGGAAGACCCAACCTACATTCCACTGCTCCAGGTCTATACCTGCCAGTACACGATCCCAAGGTAACCATGTGCACCCTATTGGACCTGGGCAAGATCCCTTTGACTGCCCCCAGTGCTGAGTTCGGTCCTTTTGGTTCTAGAATCCTCAGTATCCCCCATGCATACATGGTAGGACTGGGGAAAGTGTGATCCATATTACACAATTCCAGGGTCAGCATCACTCAGGCTTACCTGGTAGGAAAATGGCAGTACCCTTGGGTTCCAGAGCACCAGGAATATAACTACTGCCATCAAAAACTGGGCCGGCACCGCGGCTCACTAGGCTAATCCTCCGCCTTGCGGTGCCAGCACACGGGGTTCTAGTCCCGGTTGGGGCGCCGGATTCTGTCCCAGTTGCCCCTCTTCCAGGCCAGCTCTCTGCTGTGGCCAGGGAGTGCAGTGGAGGATGGCCCAAGTACTTGGACCCTGCACCCCATGGGAGACCAGGAGAAGTACCTGGCTCCTTCGATCGGATCAGTGCGGTGTGCCGGCCGTGGCGGCCATTGGAGGGTGAACCAATGGCAAAGGAAGACCCTCTGTCTCTCTCTCTCACTGTCCACTCTGCCTGTCAAAAAAAAAAAAAAAACTATCATGTATTTGATACTCAACTGTTATGGCCTGAAGGCACATACCTTTGGAAGCTCACATACACTTCAAAATTATACTACTACCTCCGTTAACTGCTGCAGACAGACAATCATGGCACACATAGACATGGTTGACATTGATTACAGCTGAAAAAAGCACTCAGAGGTTACATTTCTGCGCTCAACTGAAATCAAAGACAAAGCAACTACCCAACTGACATCCCACATTCTACCTAAACAAAGAAGTCTTCCAATGAAAGCTACTCCATAAGGAAGAAGGAACTATTACATCAGACATGCATAGCTCAATGTAGGAACACAGGAAAGATGAGGAAACAGTAAATCATGACACCTCCCAAAGAACACAATAGTTCTCCATAAATAGATCCTGACTTGAAGGAAATCTATGAAATACCTAAAAAGGAATTCAGAAGAATGATCTTAAGGAAACTCACTGAGATGAAAGAGAATACAGACAGACAATTCAAAGAATGGGAAAAACAATGCAAGGTATGAATGAGAAATTTAACAGAGATAGAAATCATTACAGAGTATCCATCAGAAATTTCTGAACTGAAAATTTCAATCAATAAAACAAAACAAAAACACAATTCAAAGCTTCAACAACAGAATACACCAAGCAGAAGAAAGAATTTCTAATCCTAAGGACAAGACTTTTCAAATAACCCAGTAAGACAAAAATAAAGAGAAAAGAATTTTTTTTATTTGACAGGTAGAGTTATAGACAGTGAGAGTGAGAGAGAGACAAAGAGAAAGGTCTTCCTTCCATTGGTTCAGTTCCCAAATGGCCACCATGGCTGGCACTGCATCAATCCAAAGCCAGGAGTCAGGTGCTTCTTCCTGGTTTCCCACATGGGTGCAGGGGCCCAAGCACTTGGGCCTTCCTCCACTGCCCTCCCAGGCCAAAGCAGAGAGCTGGACTGGAAGAGGAGCAACCGGAACTAGAACCCGGCACCCATATGGGATTCCAGCACCGCAGGTGGAGAATTAATCAAGTGAGCCATGGTGCCAGCCCCAAGAAAAGTTTTTTTTTTTTAATCAAAAAAGCCTATAAGAGATTTGGGGTACCATTAAGTGAAAAAATATTCATTTTATAAGGATACCTGAGAGAAAAGAGAAGGAAAAGGGAATTGAGAATCTATTGGATGAGGCAGTTTAAAACATTTTTCCCTCTGGAACTTGTCTAATGTTAGTCTATGAAATAAGTTGACAATAGATAAACAAAAGGAAAAAATGACAAATTTTATTTTAAGTCTAAGCATGGGAGGCACACACACACACTTCGAGACTCAAAGGAGTATCAAGATAGTTGAAACTTAAATAGCATTTTGAACTATAGCAACACAGACTTGAGGACTCTGGTGAATGAATGGTGCCAACATCCGGGAGGGTGAGGAGAGGAATACAAAGCAAACAAAGGCTACCAACCATGCAGATCAAGTTTTCAAGTGACAGTCATCAGAAGACCACCAGGGCAGTCTCTGCATGGCCCAGGTGTCTGACAATCACCTCCAACCCCCATGTCTCCTTCCTGTGAAAAAATCCTTCTAGGTTGGTACGAGGATATAAAACAGAAAAGCCCCTGCCTGCGTGTGCCCTTTGCTAGTGTAGACATATAAATTTCTTTATACAAAACGATAGCTTTTTGGCACCATGCCCGTGTCTGCAATTTTGATGAATAATAAACTTAGAATATGCCACAGAAATGTATTTGGGGCGGGATATTTTTATCTCCTCTCCCCCAAATTTTGCAGTTCCCATGTTTGCCCTCTTAGAAGACAATGATGGCTTGTGTAGCTGTGTCCCTACCACCCACATGAGACCTGGATTGAGTTCCTTGCTGCTGGCTTCAGCCTGGCCCAACCCTGGCTGTTTTGAGCACTTGGTGACTGGGCCAATGGGTGGCAGCTCTCTCCCTCTGTATCTGTCTCTCTGCTTTTCAAATTTATCAATTTTTAAGATTAAAAAAAAAAAAGAATACAACCACCTTGTAAGAAAGACAGAACTAAACTGCTGAAAGATGACACACCACAGCAAGAGAGGGAGGGGCTGCTAGAGGGGAATCCAAGCTCCTCCTGAATCAAGAGCACCCAGGCCCCAGACCTGCGCGTGAGGCTTCCAGCCCACGAGAGCTCTTCCAGTCCGCATAATGGGAGCCACCCAGCCATCCCGGCTAACCCAGCTGAAGCCCCTCCATGACCTGAGCTAATAAAATGGTTTCTCCAAGTCTGCTCTTCCACTCACCTATACCTATGTCTGCTGGCTATTTTCCTACACGTGGGAAGACAAGAACCTGAACCAAGTAAGGGATCTCTCAGCCCAAGCTCCTGATCGCCACACCAGTTCTGTTTCCCTGAAGAACCCTACATAATAGAGTTCCTTCTTCTCCCTCTTATTTATTTTCAGTGCAAAGAATCTACATAATTTTAGAGGCATTTGGTGTTTGAAGTTTGTATATCTTAAATAAAAGTTCCAAGGTTTAAAAAAAAATCAAAAAACTATCCATAAACTTCAAAATTATCTTGTACCAAAATAAACTTATTTGGGAGGAGTGGTGCATTAGCAGCCCATCTCCTCAGTTACAGACATCCAATCCAGATAGATGTGCAATCCAGGTAAAATCTGTGCTTGCCCTGCAGGTGAGCTTCCCAGAGAGGCACACGTGGGAGTCCCCAGAGAGGAGGCTGCCCCAAATCACCTCCTGCACAGGGAGCTCTGGGGCTGCTGCAGAAGACACTCTGGCTTTCTCTCAACCCTTGTCGTTCTTTGCCCAATGGCCCCTTGCTTCACCCTCAAGTTCCTGTCCAGGGCTTTAAGCCTCATTCCCAGTAGCCCATTTAGTCCCTCTCCTGTCCACCTCAGCATGGCTAAGTGCTCTGCCCTCCTGGGGTGTATGAGCCAATACCTATTCCCAACACAAATTCCTCTACCCCCACCTCTACACCATCACCACCATGGTCACGTTGATACAGGAGTTGCTCCGCTCCTGACCACAGCATACTACTCTCCACTGCCAACTCCCATGTCAAGCTTTTGTCCAAACATCCCACCCAGCCATGTCCCTACCACCACCATGCCCTCCCACCTACCAAATCCAACCAGTATCCATCCTATCACAGATTATTAGGCTTTATGTAAAATTTGGATATGTTATAAACAGTCTTAATGAGTCAGGACAAGACTTTGCAGGTCTTTGCTTAAGAGGATTTAGTTATAAAGTGACTAAGGACTTCTTTATAATATAAACCAATATTCTCAGGCAAATCCTGAGGGAACCCAGGACTAGAAGGAGGCCAGACCAATGCCATCCCACAGCTCCTCACCAGCATGTACACACTAAACAAGACAGGATGGGGGGCCAGCACTATGGCGTATCAGGTACCGGCGTCCCATATGGACGCTGGTTCAAGTCCCGGCTGCTCCACTTCTGATCCAGCTCTCTGCTGTGGCCTTTGAAAGCAGTAGAAGATGGCCCAAGTCCCGGGGCCCCTGCACCCACATGGGAGACCTGGAGGAAGCTCCTGGCTTCTGGCTTCAGATCAGTGCAGCTCTGGCTGCTGCGGCCAGTTGGGGAGTGAACCAGCGGATGGAAGACCTCTCTCTCTGCTACTCCTTCTCTTTCTGTGTATCTGTGTAAATCTGACTTTCAAATAAATAAATAAATCTTTGAAAAAAAGGCAGGATAGAAGCCCATTCTTTTTTTAAAAAAACTTTCATTTAATAAATATAAAGTTCCAAAGTACAACTTTTCGATTATAGCAGTTTTTTCCCCCTATAACCTCCCTCCCACCCACAACCATCCCATATCCCACTCCTCTCCCATCCCATTCACATCAAGATTCATTTTCAATTATCTTTATATACAGAAGATCAATTTAGTATATACTAAGTAAAGATTCCAACAGTTTGCAACCACACAGAAACACAAGGTATAAAGTACTGTTTGAGTACTAGTTATACTGTTAATTCACATTGAATAACACATTAAGGACAGAGATTCTACATGGGGAGTAAGTGCACAGTGACTCCTGTTGTTGATTTAACAATTGACACTCTTATTTATGACGTCAGTAATCACCTGAGGCTCTTGTCATGAGCTGCCAAGGCTATGGAAGCCTCTTGAGTTTGCCAACTCCGATCTTATTTAGACAAGGCCATAGTCAAAGTGGAAGTTCTCTCCTCCCTTCAGAGAAAGGTGCCTCTTTCTTTGATGGCCCGTTCTTTCCACTGGGATCTCACTCACAGAGATCTTTTATTTAGTTTTTTGTTTTTTGGTTTTGGGTTTTTTTTTCCCCCCCAGAGCCCCAGAGTGTCTTGGCTTTCCATGCCTGAAATACCCTCATGGGCCTTTTAGCCAGATCCAAATGCCTTAAGGGCTGATTCTGAGGCCAGATTGCTGTTTAGGAATCTGCCATTCTATGAGTATGCTGTGTATCCCTGGAAGCCCATTCTACAAATACTTGCCAATGTACAAGATTTAGGCTTTGACAAAAATAAGTTGGAAAAGACTCCATTAAGACTACTCCTGCCTTCACAGTAGCTAATGTACAACCACTACATTGCTCCTTGGTGACGACGTGTTGAAGACATACAAATACCCCTAGACTGCAAGACCTCAGCAGCTTGGTCTCTATTTCTACCAACCTCGCCATTTGTTCAGAGCTTCTGTGTCTCTTACTCAAATAAAACTTTGCTTCTTCTCTTCTCACAGTTGTATCTGATCTCATAAATTGTCATCAACACCAGGACACGAAACTGAGCTCATGTCACTAGCTTTCCTATAACAATCCCATCATATCACCCCTACAAAAAGAATGTTAGCAATGTTTCCATTTATTCTCCTATTTCCCCACCAACCTCTGGGAAGTAAGATTCCAAGGGGTAGGAAAATTAGTTCCTGCTTTTTCCTGACATTCCAGAGCCAACTTTACATCCAAGGAATGCTAGGTACTGACCTTGAGTATAACAAGATAACTTGGGAAACATCCAAAATTAAAATGGATTTAGAATGAGAAGGTGTCCTAGATACCATTGTGATTGTTGTGGTCCTTTTCTCTCACCTCTCATACCTTCCATTCAGAGCTATAATCATCTCCTTTGTTGCCATCGTATGTGAACTTCTCTATTATTTTTAAATAGAACAAATAGAAGAGCATACCAATATTTTAGTTTGGCTAACACTGTCTTTTGGATAAGATAGTAATTATGTGACTATCTACAAGATTTAGACAATATCATTTATGAGGTAAGCTCATTTATTTTTAATTTATTTTTGAAAAGTAGAAAGACAGAGATAGTGAGACAGAGACAGAAAGAGTTTCTATCTGTTGGTTCACTCTCGCAACTGCCTATAACAGCTGGGGCTTGGCCAGGCTGAAACCAGGAGACTCAAACTCTGTCCAGGTCTCCCACATGGATGGCAGAGCCAAAATACTTGGGTCATTACCTGCTCCATTTCAGGGTGAGTGTTAGAAGGAAGCTGTATTGGAAATGGAGCTGACACTCAAACCCAGTCACTCCAGTAGTAGTGCAGGCATCCCAGGCAGCATCTTCACTGCTGCACCAAATACAACTCAACTCATTGCATTTTTTAAAACCATTTGTTGAGTGCTGATTAATGCTTTGGCACAATTCCTACAGAAACAGTTTATTGTCATGAGTGCTAATTTTAGCAATGACAGTTGTATGTGCAAATAGCAGCTACCAGGTATAGCTGGCACTTTATGTCATTTAACTCGCACAACAGTCTACTTAGCAGATGGAAGCAGAAGCTCTGAGTGGTCATTTACTTGTCCCCACATCACCCAGCTTTAAGTCAGAGAGTTAGAATTTGAAATGATTTCTTTTCTCTTCAATTCCACGGTCTCCTACAACGTCCTATTGCAAAGAAGGGAGAGATGGAAGGAAATAGCTTCAGTTTACAAAAATATAGTTCATAATTAAAGCCATCTACATTTCCCATCTTCATTGTTCAAGTAACTGTTCAGTTCATTACAGTGATCTCTGAAATTGTTAAACTGGGCTTTCCGATTACTGCCTTTCTTTACTCCCTACAGGGAAGGGATGAACTAAGCTTACTAAGTGAATTCTTTATTCAACTTGAGACTGTAAAGCTCACCCCTCCCCACCTTTTCTTTGCCTTTTGTCCAACTCTCCAGTTTAATGCTGTGTAGTAAATGTTCTTTTGCACAGTGTTTGCTTGTTGGGAACCTGCTCAAGTTCAACTTGAATCCTAGTTGATTAATGTCAAGGTTCAAAGGGAGGTGGGAGCGTTGTGGTGCAGGTTAAGTCCCAGCTGGTGATGCCAACAATCCTGTATCGGAGCACTGGTGAGTCCCAGCTTCTCTGCTTCTGATCCCTGCTAAGGCATCTGGGAATATAGCAGAAGATGGTCCAAGTGCTTGGGTCTCCGCCACCCATGTGGGAGACCCAGGAGTTCTGGCTCCTGGCTTCAGCCATTTGGGGAATGAACCAGCAAATGGAAGATATTCTGTCTGTCTGTCTGTCTCTCTCCCATTCTGCCTTTCAAATAAATAAAATATTTAAAAAAAAAGAATCAAAGGGATAAGCTATTTCTCATTCTTGTATTTTACTTCTGACTCCTGGAGTTACTGGGGCCCCTAACTTGAACCATTATCATCTAGGTATTAAATCGTCAAGCAAACATCAAATTCACCATTTGAGTTTGTCTTTTCCTTGAGTTAGCATTACACAGGTAACTTGCAACAACGTGGTCTTTCTCAAGCAAAATCTGATCATCCCAGGTTAGAAAGGACAGGGTGAACTCTCCCAGATTCTGCAACTCGTTGAAGTGTCACCTGCTGTTCTGGCCCAGGTTGTCTTTCCCACCCTGCTGGCTTGCCACTCAGACAGGAGCTTCATGCAACTTGGCCTTCCCTTTCACTTTAACAAGTGCTGATGTGGCCACACATCTTTTAGTAAAAAGGGGGGTGGGGGGGCGGGACGAAAATGATTTTAGGTGTCCAGGACACAACGAAGCCATAACCACAAAGGAAAATATAGGGACGAGGCCTATAGTGGACTTCCATACATCCTTGTCCAAAGGGGGTGAGGAGGGTGGGTATGGGGGGCGGCGGTCCTGTTTGAGGACTCAGAGAATCCGGCCTCTAACCTTGAGTCTCTTCACAGTGACTTGGGATGGGGACATTGGGACGGCGGGCAGTAAGAGGATAGCATTTCCGCCGCTTTGGGTACAGTGCCAAGGATTCCCAAGCGCTGTAAAGGTCGGGGAGATGGGGCTTCAGCCCAGGCAAGATGGATTTGGAGCGAAGTCAAACTTGGAAGCCAAGGTCAGGATTCAGGAACAAGACTAACCTGCAATGAGGCCCCACAATAAGAACCAGAGACCCCGGACCAAGAGCAAGCTAAGAAAGGAAAAATACACAGAAGCCTTGCGCGTGCGACTGCCCTCTTCCGACTTGGCATTCCGCAGGCTGGGATCCGAGGCGAAGCCCTGGAAGGCGTGTGAGAGGCTGCCCCTGCCCCAACGTCTGGACGCGGGCCTGTGGCAGCCCCGTTTCCCACCCGGGTGTCTCCCACCTGGGCGGCGCCACGTGGGAGGCCCCGAGGATTCCCCGGGGTACAGGGGACACGCGGGATGCTCCCCTAGGCCAGATGCGTCCTGCGCTCTCCTCGGTCACCCTCAAGGCTGCCAGACCCTTACCCAGGCCTGCAAGCCTCATCGCAGCACCAGGATGCCGAGCCAAGGTCGCACTGAGCCGAGGCCGCCTGGGACCTGGTCCACCCAAGGCCTGCAGGGAAGGGGCTATCCAGAACAGGCCGGGAAAGAAACCAGGCAGGGCTCCCTGTAAGCGGAGCTTGCTACTTGATTTTGGCCTGCCCTTCTTTTCACGAAGGTTATTTCCACACTAATGGCACCTGTGGGCCATCTCATGAAGCAGTTCCACCTGGGTCCTGACTTTGCTCTCTCTCGCGTGCTCGCTCGCTCTCTCTCTCTCTCTCTCTCTCTCTCTCCTGGAACAAACTGATCCAGCCATGGGGTCCGCATGGCAGGTGGCCTGCGTTTCAGGCTTGCCTTCCACGGTCCCTCCACCTGCTCTGGGGATCAGATGGGAGTCATCACTCTCCACGGGACTCAGCAGGTAGTATCCACAAAGGCACAGAGAAGCAGCAGGCCCCTGGGCGCACCTACCTCTCTCTCTGTCAGCCCGCTCCCCTGAACTATTTTGCAGTTCACGGCATCTCCTTCCTCCCAAAAAAAATTTTTAAAGTTTCAGGTTTCCATGTATTTTATTTCTTTTAGCAACAGAAAGAGAGGCAGCGAGAGAGCTTTCATCTGCTGGTTCACTGCCCAAATACCTGCAACAGCTGGGAGGGCGTCAGGCTGAAACCAGGAGCCTGGAACCGAATCTGGTCTCCCATGTGTGTGGCAGGAACCCACGTCCTTGAGCCCTTCACCTGCTGCTGCCCCAGGGTGTGCATTAGCAGGAAGCCACAGCCAAGATTCAACCCCAGACACTCTGATATGGGACGCGGACATCCCAAATGGCATCTTAACTGCTTTGCAAAATGCCCACTCAGGTTCCATTTTAATTTTTCCAATTCTTCCACTCCTCCCCGGAACATAATAACCTTTAAGGGCATGCTGCTTGCGTGTCTAAATGCATAAAGCACAAATTCTCACAGTGGGGGAGGAGCCCAGGCACCTGTGCACACTTGTTCCTGTTAGACCAGTCTCTTCCTCTTCCTTACCTTCTGACCTTCTAGTGGGGTCTGTCTCAGCAGGTGCCACTATGCCAGGCTCCTGCCACCTCTCCCATCCTCCCTGGACAGGAAAGGTGGTTGCCCTTTTTCCCTTAGCCATGGAGACAGGCTACAGTTTTCCAAAAAGAAAACCATCCCAGAAAAGTATTTAGGAAAAATATTATGAAGCTTTCTTTTAGAAGTCGAACGAGGAAGTTGAGGTTTCCAGCTGTAGCTCTTCTTCCCCTCTGCTCCCCTGCAGGTCTGACCCAGAGGTGCCCTCTAGTTGCTAAGTGTCCTCTTCCTCATTCCCGAAGTCTTAAAGTCTTAGCCAGAGACTGGTAGCTGTCATTCCTACAGGAAAATCTCAAGTCAAATGTGCACCCAATCCGAGACAGCTGGATTATGAGTTGCTTGTTAACATACAAAAACCACAGCCACGCACAGCAGGGTTCTGAATTTTCTCATGTGGTTAAGGGAGGACCACCCAGCTTGGCTTTCATAGTGTGATACCTTTTGAAGAAGATGCAAGGGGTGGGGGACTCCGGAGAGAGAAGACAAAGGCCTGAAATGCAGTTGGAATCATGGAACCTTTGAAGCCTTAAGGGACTTAGGAGCTTCTGCCTCCCACCCAGTTCCAGAAGCTCCGCCCCCGCACACACACACACACACACACACACACACACACACACACACACCCATTGAAGCTTCCCCCCTACCAGGTCCTTGAGAACCTGCCCCTAAATCTATAGGCTCCGCCTTCGAACGAGATGAGCCGCCTACACCTGAGCAGCAAGGGAAACCCAGCCATCTGTGATAAGGCTGGGCATCAAGAAACAAATCAGCTGTTCTGTTAGCAATCAATGACCAGAAAAATAGGAAAGAGAGAGGTTTTACAAGGGACTGTCTGGTCTCTAGGCAGCTGGGAACACTAGGTTCTGTAATACTCTCTTCAACTCAAGACTGAAACTTACATTCCCAAGCCGAACTCTGTAGGAATCCATAGGTGTTAGGTGACTAAAAGGATTCCAAGTGGGTATGAATTAAACAAATACTGGACTTAAATGAAAAAATTAAATGACAGGGCAGAAGGAGGGACTCTTTGGTGTTTGAATGGTTCTGTTTTTGTGCCTGTATAAGTGTCAATATCCTGGTTGAAATACTGCACTATGGTTTTCCATGAAGCTACTACTGACAAACACTGGGCAAAGAGTAAGCAGGATTTCCCGATTATTTCGTGTCTTGTTTATTATAGTATGTAAAATATATGTGGATACATGCTATATTATTTCTTTTTTATAAAGATTTATTTATTTAATTGATGGCCGGCACTGTGGCTCACTAGACTAATCCTCCGCCTTGCAGCGCCGGCACACCAGGTTCTAGTCCTGGTCAGGGCGCCGGATTCTGTCCCGGTTGCCCCTCTTCCAGGCCAGCTCTCTGCTGTGGCCAGGGAGTGCAGTGGAGGATGGCCCAAGTGCTTGGGCCCTGCACCCCATGGGAGACCAGGATAAGTGCCTGGCTCCTGCCATCGGATCAGTACAGTGTGACGGCCGCAGCGCACCTGCTGCATCAGCCATTGGAGGGTGAACCAACGGCAAAGGAAGATCTTTCTCTCTGTCTCTCTCTCTCACTGTCTACTTTGCCTGTAAAAAAAATAAAAATAAAAATAAAATAAAAGATTTATTTATTTAATTGAAAGGCAGAGTTAAACAGAAGCGGAGGCGGGGGGGGGGGGGTCTTCTCTCCGCTGGTTCACTCCCCAGATGGCCACAACTAGAGCTGCGCCGATCTGAAGCCAGGAGCCAGGAGCTTTCTCTGGGTCTCCCACACAGGTGCAGGGGCCCAAGGACTTGGGCCATCTTCTACCGCTTTCCCAGGCCATAGCAGAGAGCCAGATCAGAAGTGGAGCAGCCAGGACTTGAACTAGCGGCCCTTGTGGGATGCCAGCACTGCAGGCAGCAGCTTTACCTGCTACACCACAGCACTGGCCTTGTTATATTAATTCTTATATGAATCGATAAGTATCTCAGAATAAAAAATTATTCAAAAAATTAAATAGAGGTAGGCATTTGGCCCAGTAGTTAAGATACCTGTGTCCCATGTAGGAGTTTCTGGGTTTGATACCCAGTTCTGGCTCCTGACTCCAGCTTTCAGCAGCAATGATGGCTCAAGGGACTGGGTTCCTGCCCCTGGTTTGACCCAGGGGATGGTAGCTCACTTGTTCTCTCTCTCTCTCTCTCTCTTAAGTAAAAATGAAAACAAATAAATAAAAACTTTAAAACATTAAAATTAAAGATAGGAACTAGGGATCTATCAAATATAAAACTAATTTATGTGAGAGACAAAGAGAGGGATACACAGAGACACACACACAGAGAGAGAAGGAGAGAGAAAGATCTTTGTTCTTTTGATCCACTTCCCAAATATCTGCAACAGCCAGGGCTGGGTCAGCCTGCAGTCAGGACCCCAGAACCCAATCAGAGTCTCCCATGTGGTGCCAGTGACGCAAGTACTTGAGCCATCACCTGCTGTCTCCCAGGCTGCACATTAGTAGCACTCACACCATGCACTTCAATATGGGATGCAGGTATCCCAAGCAGTGACTTAACAGCTGTTTCAAATGTCCACCCTACTTTCAGTCTTCTATACTTCATTACATACTTGTATTCTTCTAAGTTCCTTCCTTCCATTTTAAAAATATTTATTCTTTGGTTGACTTTTGAGATGCTTTATCCATTTATTTTCAATATTCCCTCTTCAAATCAAACATTGAAGCCTTAAAAAAAATTTTTTTTTTGACAGGCAGAGTGGATAGTGAGAGAGAAAGACAGAGAGAAAGGTCCTCCTTTTGCCATTGGTTCACCCTCCAATGGCCGCCACAGCTGGCACGCTGCGGCCGGCGCACTGCGCTGATCTGAAGCCAGGAGCCAGGTGTTTCTCCTGGTCTCCCATGGGGTGCAGGGCCCAAGCACTTGGGCCATCCTCCACTGCACTCCCGGGCCACAGCAGAGAGCTGGTGTGGAAGAGGGGCAACCAAGAAAGAATCCGGTGCCCCGACCGGGACAAGAACCCGGTGTGCCAGCGCCGCTAGGTAGAGGATTAGCCTATTGAGCCGCGGCGCCGGCCTAAAAAATGTATTTTTTTTTAAAGATTTATTTATTTGAAAGGCAGAGTTGCAGAGAGAGAGGTCTTCCATCCGATGGTTCACTCCCTGGAGCTGTGCAGATCCGAAGCCAGGAGCCAGGAGCCTCCTCTGGGTCTTCCATGAGGGTGCAGGGGCCCAAGGACTTGGGCTATCTTCCACTGCTTTCCCAGGCCATAGCAGAGAACTGGATCAGAATCGGAAGAGCTGGGACTTGAACCAGCACCCATATGGGATGCCAGCACTGCAGGCAGTAGTTTTACCTGCTACGCCACAGCACTGGCCCCTATCCATCTATTTTCAGTATTCCTCTTCAAATCAAACATTGTGGCCTAAAAAATCTTTTTTAAAAAAAAGATCTATTTATTATTTGAAAGGCAGAGTTAGAGAGAGAGAGCATGGGAGAGTCAGAGAGAGAGATTTTCCATCCACTGGTTCACTCCCAAAATGGCCACAACAGCCGCAGCTGGAAGCTAGGAGCCAGGTTTTTCTTCCAGATTTCCCACATGGGTAGCAGGGGCCCAAGAACCTGGGCCGTCTTCTACCGCTTTCCCAGGCACATTAGCAGGGAGCTGGATTGGAAGTGGAGCAGATGGGACTCAAACCAATGCCCAATGAGAGGCCAGCACTCCAGGCAGTAACTTAACCCGCTGCACCAGTGCCTACCCCTAAAAAATGTTTTGTTTTGTTTTTTTTTGTTTTTGTTTTTGTTTTTGTTTTTTGACAGGCAGAGTGGGTAGTGAGAGAGAGAGACAGAGAGAAAGGTCTTCCTTTTGCCATTGGTTCACCCTCCAATGACCGCCACGGCTGGCGTGCTTCGGCCAGTGCACCGAACTGATCCGAAGTCAGGAGCCAGGTGCTTCTCCTGGTCTCCCATGTGGGTGCAGGGCCCAAGCGCTTGGGCCATCCTCCACTGCACTCCTGGGGCACAGCCGAGAGCTGGACTGGAAGAGGAGCAACCGGAACAGAATCCGGCGCCCCAACCGGGACTAGAACCTGGGGTGCCAGCGCCGCTAGGTGGAGGATTAGCCTATTGAGCCATGGCGCCGGCCTAAAAAATGTATTTCTTTTTTTTTTTTTTTTTTCCCATGGGGTGCAGGGCCCAAGGACTTGGGCCATCCTCCACTGCACTCCCTGGCCACAGCAGAGAGCTGGCCTGGAAGAGGGGCAACCAGGACAGAATCCGGCGCCCCAACCGGGACTAGAACCCGGTGTGCCAGCGCCACAAGGCGGAGGATTAGACTAGTGAGCTGCGGCACCAGCCCTAAAAAATGTATTTCTAATAACTGGTTTTGCTGCATCCCACACATTTTGATATGTAACAAGTTTATTAGCCTTCTAGTCTTAAATATTACATAATTTCCCTTGTGATATTTATTTTAATAACCCACAAACTATTCAGAAGTACAGTTTACAGTTTCCAAATATATAACAGTTTATTGCTGCATTTATTTATTTGGTATTTTAATTGTTCAGTTCTCATTTAATTTCAGTGTGAATATGGTCTGCATTATATTTTTGTTTTTTCAGATTGTCTTTCTTGCCTATTATGTTGCCAATTTTTCAAAGTGTTTTGAATTGAACCTATTTGTTTTATTTTTTATTCCTATATCTTTACACATTCTCTTAAAATTAAGTAGCCAATCAGTATGTGAAAGAATATGTTGGGGCCCAGAGCTGTGGCTTAGTGGGTAAAGCAGTGCCAGCATCCCATCCATATACAGGCTGGTTCAAGTCCCGGCTGCTCCTCTTCCGACCCAGCTCTCTGCTATGCCCTGGGAAAGAAGTAGAAAATGACCCATCTTTGGACCCCTGCATCTGTGTGGGAGACCTGGAAGAAGCTCCTGGCTCCTGGCTTTGTATCAACGCAGCTCCAGCTGTTGCGGCTAGTTGGGGAGTGAACCAGCAGATGGAAGACCTCTCTCTCTCTTTCTCTAATTCTCTCTCTCTCTCTGGCTCTACCTCTCTCTGTAACTCTTTCAAATAAATAAAATAAATATTTTAAAAAAAGACTACCCCTGCCTTCACAATAGCTAATGTAGAACCACTACATTTGCTCATTGGAGACGACATGTTAAAGACATAGAAATACCCCTAGACTGTAAGACCTCAACAGCTTGCTCTCTATTTCTACCAACCTGAACTTCTCCCCTTTTTGGTTTGGAAGTTATTTACAGCAACTTCATTTTTTGACTACCTTTAGTTATTTAACATATGTTAGACTATATGTTTAAATAATCCAAAATGCTCAGTAATTTTATGTTTTGTCCTGGAGAATAAAAAAAAATCTCTCATCACACTTTAACTGCCCATTTAATTTCCTTTTCAATGTATTGTTATCTAGTGTTGATATTGAACTTCGTGAAATAAGACCAACAAAAACTAAGATTTACTTTCACAGTTCATAATTTACCAACATTTGCTTTCACTTCATCAATTTCTATGCTGGTCTTTCTTCGTTATATTCTAAACTTTTCTCTTTTTTAAAAACATTTAGTTATTTGAAAGATAGAGTTACAGCGAGAGAGGGAGAGACAGAGACTTCTTCCATACTCTGGTTCATTCTCCAAACTGCTGCAATGGCCAGGGCTGAGCCAGACTGAATCTAGGAGTCAGGAGCTTCATCCAGGTCTCCCATGTGGGTGGCAGGTGCCCAAACAATTGCTTTCCCAGGCCACTAAACAGAGAGCTGGATCAGAAGCGCCGCAGGTAGTGGCTTAACCTGCTGCACCACAATGCCAGCCCCTGAGTGTTCTCTTTATGCTTTTTTTCCCTAGTGAAGCAAGTTCTGCAGTAGTTATTTTAGTGAGGGTCTTTGTGGGGTTTTGGTTTCATTCACAGCATGCATTTCTGGTCAGTTTCTAACCTGTGGAATAATGTAGAACTTGAATACCCCTTACACAAAATGCTTAGGACCAGAAATATTTCAGATACTAAATGTCTATATCTTGGCATACTTTCTCATATATAGTGAGGTATCTTGGGTAGGGGGTCCAAGACTAAATATAAAATTAATTTCTTTCATATATATCTTATGCACATAGGCTGAGGTAGTTTTATACGATATTTTTAATAATTTTGTGCACAATGGGGTAGATGTCTGATGTAGTGGTTAAGACACCACTTAGGATGCCTTCATCTCATACTGCACTGCCTAGTGTGAGTCCTGGCTCCACTCTCCACTCCAGCTTCCTGCTAATGCACACCCCAGGAGGCAGCACAGGCCCAAGGGCTGGGTCCCCGCCATGCATGCGGCAGACCCTCATGGAGTTTCCAGTTCCTGGCACCAGCATGTCCCGGCTCTGGCTGTTGTAGGCGTTTGGGGAGTGAACCAGCAGATGGAAGAGATCTCTGCCTGTCTGTCTCCCCGTCTTTCAAAATGAATAATAGTATAAATAAGTAAATAATAATTTCGTTCATGAACCAAAGTTTCGTGGAATTTTTCACTGTGGAGTCATGCTGGTGCTCACAGTTCCAGATTTTGGATCGTTTAGCATTTCAGATGTTCAATTTAGGGGTGCTCAACCCAGATTTTGTTTTGAATCCAGGCTCCACCTTGACAATGTTCCCTCTAAAGGCTGCCTTTGCCTTGGGTTTCATGTAAGGGGGATAAGTTGAAATGCTAATTAATGGGGTCATCTTGAGTAGAAATCAGAGTGCATGCAGCTGAGTTCCTGGTCCTCACATGGAAGGGAGAAAGCAGTGCAAAGCTAGCAAGTAGTGAACCTGCACCAAGTGCCTGCAAGGGAAAAGATTGTTTGAAATTATGGACATATACAAATTTCAAAAAATATTAGGCTTTTCTAAGCTTTCTAAGTTTTCCTTGGTTCAATTCGTTGCCACGTTGGGGTGAAAATGCTCCATGTGCTGCCCCCTGGTGGATTCAGCAAGTCCTATTTATGACAATTTGGGGAATAGATCTAACTCCAAGAGTTACAGTTTCAAATGCCTTTGAGAACCAGGCAGGTTATGCAAATTAATCAATAACTCTCTATATGACAACAATCACAGTGTTCAGTGTGGTGAGACTGAAGAAGGCAGACTCCACCAGTGTCATATGAAATCACTTTTTTGTTAATGGTGGCAGACATGTACACTTAGGTGAAATCCAGAGTAGGAGCCTGATCAGGCCCAATATACTGTGTTTAAGCTACACATGGAAAGCCTACGCCTCTGGCCTGAGGTCACACTCAAAGCTTGGTTTGTAAAGTGATAACTAATTCTCTTTCCATAAGCCAATTTCATTTTTGAAAAATATAGCAAAAACATCTATGCTTTAGTGGGCTATGTTTAGAAAATAGGATTTGGGGGTACGAGTTGTGGCTTAGAGGGTTAAGCCTCCGCCTGTGATGCTGGAATCCTGTTTAGGCATCTTGTTGGGGTCCCAGATGCTCCACTTTTGATCCAGATCCCTGCTAATGGCCTGGGAAAGCAGCAGAGGATGGCCCAAGTGCTTGGGCCCTTGCACCCTCATGGGAAACCCCAATTAAGTTCCTGGCTCCTGGCTTCCATGGGGCCCAGACCCAGCTGTTGCAACCATTTGGGGAGTGAGCCAGTGGATGGAAGCTGTCTGTCTATCGTTCCCTCTCTCTAACTCTGCCTTTCTAATAAATAAAATATAAATCTTGTCTAAAACTAAAATAGGTAAGAAATTTGCTAACAAGACCCAAAAGGAGAAAATTCTATTATTCAAGTGAATTCCTGGATTATTTCTTTTTCTTTTTTTAAATATTTATTTACTTGAGAGGCAGAGTTACAGACGGAGAGAGAGGGAGAGACAGAAAGAGAGGTCTTCCATCCACTGGTTCACTCCCCAAATGGGCACAATGGCCAGAGTTGGGCCCATCTGAAGCCAGGAGCCAGGAATTTCTTCTGGGTTCCTCATGTGGGTATAGGGGCCTGAGGACTTGGCCATCTTCCACTGTTTTCTCAGGCCATAGCAGAGAGCTGGGGCGGAAGAGGAGCAGCCGGGATTTGAACCAAAGCCCATATGGGATGCCGATCCCCAGGTGGATACTTTCTCTACAGCACCGGCTCCGTGGATTATTTCTATGTTTCAAGTAAAAAACATTTCTGTAATATATTATTTGAGACATTGTGCAATAAAATTTCCCCCATAAAACATTAAATGTATACTAATTTTATATTTTTCTCTACCTATTGATATGGTCAATTTGAAGTTAAAGAGCTAATCAGAAAAAAATTCCCAATATGCTATATTTGTAACTGAAAAGCATAATTAGAAGGAGTGGATCATATAACAGTAGCAACAGCAGTGATATTTTGGAGTCAAATTGTTTTGTTGATGTTTGGATAAATCCAAATTATATTTCTAATTGATTTTAATTATAAATATTAAGACATTTAATCTTTCTCTTTTTTTGGGGGGGGGGGGCTGGTCAATTTAACATACTTACCCAGTTTTTCCAAGTATCTGTTGTCTCACTCCTCTACCATGTTAAATCCCATATTTTCAGCCAGCCAATCCCACCATCACTCTCTATTACAAATACTTTCAATTTTTTGAAAACAGATGGAGGAAGAGAGAGGCAGAGAGCAAGCTCCCATTTGCTGGTTTACTCCCCAATGCTCACAAAGGCCAGGATTAGGCTGGGGCTGGGCTGCCGCTGAAACCTGGAGCTGTGGATTCGGTTCAGGTCTCTCATGTGGACGCAGCAGGGACTTGAGTCATCACCTACTGCCTTCCAGGAAGCTGAAGTCAGGAGCTGGGGCCAGGAATCAAACCCAGGTATTCCAACATGGGGCATGGACATCTTAACACTCACAGCCACTCATGTGGCTAACACTTTAGAGCAGCACAAGGAGCATGAGGAATGGATTCTGTGTGTGTGTGTGTGTGTGTGAGAGAGAGAGAGAGAGAGAGAGAGAACTAATGCATTTCTGCATATATTTACATACTCATATACACATTTGTTGATGGCTTGAAATAATTAAGAGACATTAAAAAAATTTTAGCTGGCACTGCGGCTCACTAGGCTAATCCTCCGCCTTGCGGCACCGGCACCCTGGGTTCTAGTCCCGGTCGGGGCGCCGGATTCTGTCCCGGTTGCCCCTCTTCCAGGCCAGCTCTCTGCCGTGGCCCGGGAGTGCAGTGGAGGATGGCCCAAGTGCTTGGGCCCTGCACCCCATGGGAGACCAGGAGAAGCACCTGGCTCCTGCCATCGGATCAGCGCGGTGCGCCAGCCGCAGTGCACCGGCCACGGCGGCCATTGGAGGGTGAACCAGTGGCAAAGGAAGACCTTTTTCTCTCTCTCACTGTCCACTCTGCCTGTCAAAAAAAGAAAAAAAGAAAAAAAAAACTAAAAAAAAAGAAAAAAATTTTAAATATATATGAATTCTTATACAGGACAATGATTCAAAACCATCTCCATTAAAAAAAAAATGACTGGGCAAGCGGTGTGGTGCAACAGGTTAACAGACTAATTTCTGAGTTTCTGACTTCAGGCAGGCCCAGCACTGGCTGCTGTGGGTATTTGAAGAACGAACCAGTGAATGAGTGGATAAAAGATTCTCTCTCTCTCTCTCTTTCTCACTCTCTTTTTGCAGTGCCTCTCAAATAAATAAAAAATAAATAAAACTTTTTTAAAAAGAGTTATGTCCAGACTCTGCAGGAGATATCGACATTCTGACTTGTTAAACAAAGAGCAACACGCGCTGCCTGGTTTTAGCCTGCCTTTCCCATGCTCACAGCTTCCTCTTGTCCAGACCTCAGGCGCTGACAGGCTCTGCAGTGTGCAATCACTTGCCACTGGATTCTCTTCACTGCTGAGGAGTCAGCTTTCCAGAAATCGCTTTGCTAGTCCTAATTGTGGTTGTTCTTTGTCCTGCCCTCGTCGTCCTTGCGAATCACACAAAAAGCTAACAAAGAAAAACTCAGCGACTCTCATTTTTGTAGAATTTCAGGAGAGAATGGAAGTTAAATGTATGTACCCGATCAGACAGCTCTAACCAGTGGTCTCCATTGAATCTTGCGGGTGAACTTGAGAACCAATCTGTTTTGCTAAAATTATCTGTCATTGATATTACTTCCCCAAAGACCGAACTCTTGGTTTTATCCATCGCTTCTTTCACTTGCTTGTCACCCAAGTTTTCTATTTATTATATTACTTCCTTTATTTTGATTTGTTTTTATTACATGCGTGAATCAAATGCTTACCTCTTATTTAATAATAAAAATACTTTATCCTTAAGGTTACTAAGAGGAGAAAGTAATTTGAATCAATTGGTTATTTAAAGAAAATACAGTTAAAGAGTTTAAAAGCTATTACTGAAACTGCTTTACTATTCTATCTTGTATGTTATGTTATATGTGTACACATATCGCATGTCTACATGGGAAAATTTATTAAGAACTTTGCTTTAATTGGCTTATAGATAAAAGATTGACCTAAATTTAAACAACTAAAATTAATCAAAGATACTTTTCAATTCATGTGACCTGAATCTCTGTATCAGATGTTTTAAATCTGCTGGTAGAAAAAAACTAAAAATGTTTTTATATGTTTGTGCTTGAACTTGCTGGTTAAACAAGCCACACCATGTTAGATATTTAAGAGATGTTTCTAGGTACATGTGTTCTTAAAATTTGTAGAAGGCATTGGACCTTCTGGTGAATATTTTAATAGGTTGTTATTTAATAGTTAAAATTGCTTGCTAAGTTTTCATTTGATTATTGTCAGTAAGCGATCTGGGACTTGCTTCCTCATTTCTTTATTCTAAAGCCCTACTTTCCCCCTCATTTCTCTATTCTCTTCAAGGTGGGAAATTGACTATACTGAAGGACTCTCTAGGACACACAATTTTATTTTTATTATTTTTTTAAGATTTATACATTTGAAAGTCAGAGTTACACACAGAGAGAGGAGAGGCAGAGAAAGAGAGAGAGAGAGAGAGATCTTCCATCCAATGGTTCACTCCCCAGATGGCCGTAAAGGCCGGAGATGTGCCGATCCGAAGCCAGGAGCCAGGAGCTTCTTCCAGGTCTCCCTGGAATGCAGGGGCCCAAGGACTTGGGCCATCTTCTACTGTTTTCCCAGGCCATAGCAGAGAGCTGGATCGTAAGTGGAGCAGCCGGGTCTCGAACCGGTTCCCATATAGGATGCTGGCGCTTCAGGCCAGGGCGTTAACTCGCTTTGCCACAGCACTGGCCCCCACAATTTGATTTTTAGAACTTATAAAAGGGATGGCTAACATTTTCTATAATAGCATTGCCAAAATGAGAGTTTAAATTATAATTTCACAGCTAGATTTACTTTGCCATTGGCTCAGTAAACAGGCAAAACTTCTCTTTCAGACCAGAGGGAGAGAAAGTATTTTTATTTATTTATTTATTTATTTTTTTTTTTTTTTTGGACAGGCAGAGTTAGACAGTGAGAGAGAGAGAGACAGAGAGAAAGGTCTTCCTTTATTGTTGGTTCACCCCACAATGGCCGCTACAGCCGGTGTGCTGCACCGATCTGAAGCCAGCCGCCAGATACTTCCTCCTGGTCTTCCATGTGGGTGCAGGGCCCAAGCACTTGGGCCATCCTCCACTGCACTCCCGGGCCACCGCAGAGAGCTGGACTGGAAGAGGAGCAACCGGAACAGATCCGGCACCCCCAACCGGGACTAGAACCTGAGGTGCTGGCGCCGTAGTTGGAGGATTAGCCAAGTGAGCCACGGTGCTGACCAGAGAGAAAGTATTAAAGTGAGGACAAAGCTTTGCTCATGGGCATTGTCTACCTCAAAATAAACTATCAGAACACGCCTGTGACTACAGACTTCTAGTTTAGGCCACCAAAGATTAGAGATGGGACTTGAGTACCCCGTTGACTTGCATCCTCTAGTCTGCTTTAACAAAAACCAGGAGGAAAAGGAAGCTGGGCATCAGAAGCAATGTAAGGATAGGTAGCAGGCCTATTAAAAGCAGCTCTGTACAGTGATCTGTCCTCAGAGACCCAACAGGCCAGTCCACTGCAGTGGCTTTCAATGTGGTAAGCCTGGGCTTCAGCAGAAGTCAGCTTATGAAGAGCCCTGGCAGCTCTGCCAGCCGAGAGTTGGGTCACTGGGTATGGAACTGCCCTGGAGTCGAAGGACTTCAGGTCAGAGCCACAGAGCTTGCTGGCTCCAAGCTGAAAAGCCCTTCACTCGTCCCAGCTTCCAAAGTAATCACTGCTACTGAGGGGAGAGCCAAGTAGGGTCAGTAACATTGCAGGCAGAACTGTAAATTTCTTGTTAAAGATGCCACCTGTCTTTACCTGGCCAGCTCGCCTCCCAGGCCAGCTAGGAAATGGAAGTCAACAGGGTGCCTTCCCCAAGGAGGTTCACACCTCCCTTAGGATGTACCCCATCCTAAGAGAAGAGATAGATAGCGCTGGGCCTCATAACTGACAAGGCCTTAAAGCCCACCTGATTATTATCAGATCCCTTTTCTGTCAGTTTCTATTTGCCTCTTAATTAGAAAACTTAGTCATGGTTTAGACAGCAATTCTCTTAGGTTCTCCAATAATGACTCTCTTTTGTTCTAGACCCTATCTAGCCCATCTGGGGCCTCATTCCTTTGTAATCATAGCCTCTACTTTTACATCAATAGCTCTACTCCTGACCTGTGTGTATTGATGGTCCTCTCCCCTACTTAATGTTGTATGAGTGTTCATAATTTCTCTACAAACCCCTCTACCCGCAAAAGATGAGTGGCTTTTCTCCAGTCTTGGTTGGGGTCACCTTTAAATCACATCCATCAGTCTTCACAATGGCCCAGAGACCCTCCTCATTTCCTCTCCTCTCTGAAATCCTCTATTACTTGGTTATTGCCACTACTAGGACCATTGGTTGCTGTTCTCTCCCTGTCTTTTATACTACCGTGTCTGCTTAAGTGTTAACAGGAGTTGATAATGGAATGAACCAAGGCCTTCAGCAACCAGGCAGTCAACCAAATGCTGCTACAGGGATATACTCGGCTCCCCACTCAGGAGACAGCTGCTTGAGGCATGGCCCCGTGCCAGCAGAGAGTACCTCATCACCCCATGTCAGCAGGAAGCAGCTCTAAAGACAGATCATCATCCCTCTACCTCTCTTGGACTTTTGGGGCTAATGTAATCCTATGCAACGCCTGCTTTATATAAAACAAGAGGGGCGAATGTAAAATGGCACAGTCTTATCTATGGCGTGATCTACCCCTAACACCATCCTAAGCTCTAGCCCCCGCCGCCATTGCTGAAAGCCAGGTGGCCACATGGCCCAACCACCAGTGTCCGGGCCACCCCCATCCTAATAGGATTCGCTGCCCCTACTTCCCTGCCCGCCCCCTGCTGGCAAAGTTTTAAAAGGACTTGTTCCTGAACATGCGGCTCTCTTTCTCTTCATCTCCTGATCTCTCTCCCTCTCTCTGTCTCTGTCTCTGTCTCTCCGTCTTTCTGGATCTCTCTTACACTCTCCTTCTCTCTCTTTTTCCTTCTTTGCCCCTTCCCTCAAGTCTGTCGGGTTTCCCCAATAAACTCTTTCCCTTAAAAAATAATATATATATATGCATTCCTCTTCTGCTTTTACACATGTGAGGGTAGTTCCAAAAGTTCATGGAAAATACATAATTAAAAGATAAATTTATTTTGGTGCTAACAATTTTTGGAATACCTGCATAGTTTTTTCATAGTAATAAAAATCTCCATGAACTTTTTGAAGATCCTCACACATAAGTGCAAGGTGTTCATATATCAAAAGATGTTGAAAATGAGAATTCTTGAGATTCCTTTGTGGGAAAGAAATGCATTGATGAACAAAGAGCTTTCAGTTTTTGACATTTAAGTGGTATTTTGCAGTAAGACAATAGGCAAATATGCTTAAAAGTCAGTAGAAAACAAAGAAATGCCTAAATTCCTTTGTTTGTACTTAATATATTGAATGCTAGGCCTGGGCCAGAAAGATGGAGAATTTCTCCCAGAGTTCATGGAAAATAATCTTGTCCGCCCTTAGGATTTAGCCAAGAAGGCTGCAATCAGAAAGGTGGAGGATTTTAAACAGAGCCAAGGATTTGTGCCTTCTGGTCCTGGGGGTGGTAAGAAGAGCAGGAGGGAGTCAGATATGAGACATTGGAGGGAGAAGTCAAAGGAGTCCCAGGCTGTGGTAAGGATTGTAGGAGTTAAAGCCGGGATGGAGGTGTGGTGAGGGCCTGCAGCATTGGTGAAAACTGAGGGGAGGAGAACGAGGGAGCAGGGAGAGGCAATTGGGTCCTGTTGGAGACCAGGAAACAAGTTGTGAATTCATGCCTTCCACAGGCCAGACAGAGAGAGCAGCAGGATACTGGACTTGGATGGGACCCTCTGCCTCCCAGCAGATTCCAGTCAATGCAACCCAAGGCCAGTTGAGATCAAAGGCTCCCTTTGCCCCCAGGTGACATCACACTCTGCTGGCTCCACCCGCTGTGTTCTGGATGTGCTGGAAAGGATCGAGGGAAGCAGAATGGAACCCTAAGAATCTTGCACATTGGAAATAAGCCTAGAGATGGTACGAATTATTCTGTTAAGCCAAAATGGCATAAAACTACTTGGATTAAAATTTAATCAAATGTCCCCACCACTCAGCAGGTAGGGATTGTGAGGGAGTTCAGAATTGTTTTCAGAGCAGAGCTCCTTGCTGGGGAATTTTGTAAACCGAAGATTCTGAGTCAGTAGGTCATAGGTGGACCTGACTTCCTTGCTCACCGCTGTTACAGGCACTGTGTCTTTCACTTGCTAAAACATCTAAAGTTCAAACTCAGATTCAAATGTATCCTTAGCTGCAGAATTTCAAAGTTATTATTTTTAGAAGGTGATGTGGCTGGTTTGAAAGTGTTTTTGCCCTCAGTGATGAGCCACAGTTTGGTACAGAACTTTCAGAGAACATTCTTCCTCAGGAATTTTACAACACGTTTTGCATCTGCGGTTTTGCAAATGAGAATTCCAAAGTCCGTCTGATTTGCTTTCCTTTATAGGAAAACTGCTTATTTGGAGGGTGGGGGGAGGGTTGAGGAGGAAATGGGAAAAGAGAGAAAGAGAAAGGGAGAAATAGGCTATCTACTGATTCACTTTCCAAAGGACTGCAATAGCCAGGCATGAGAAAGGCCAAAGCCAGGAGCCCAGAACTCAATCCAGGTCTCCCACATCAGGGAGGGACCCACATATTTGAGCTACCACCTGCCATCTACCAGGGGCAGATTAGCAGGAAGCTGGATTCGATGGAGCCAGCAGACTTGAACCAGGCACTCAGATGGGGGATGCAGGCATCCCAAGAGGTGTATTAAATACTATGCCAAGTGTTCACCCCGAGAAAGCACTCACTTCTCTTGAGAAAATAAATGTGTACTTTTTAGTTTCCTTAAACTTTTCTAATAATCCCGATACATTTTTGTGAAGCTTTTTGTGTTGTAGCTCATTTCATTCTTGAACTTGAGGAAGTTTTTTCCTGAGTGTCTGTATCCTGCTTGGCATCCCTCGGCCATTTCCTATACATGAGATGAGTTTGATTTGTTCCTTATGTCTTATCTTTTCTTCTATAAATTCTTTCTTGGTTATTTTGCTCTATACTTTGAAAGAGTTCTTTATCCTTCAAAATCTTTATTTTCATTGTGGAGAATGCTCCCATTCAATACTTCTAATGAGTTAAGGACAGTTTTGACAACTAAGATATTTTCTTATTTCTAATGAATCCTCCTAATTTTTGTAGTTAGTGCTTGGGATGGTTTGAATATCTGTCCTCCAGAACTCCTGCAGAAGTTAAGTCCCCAGTCCATGATCATGGTACTAAGAGGGTGCAGACTGACTCCAATTATGGTGTTTCAAGGTGGATTCTACAGGATTTGGCCATTGGGGTGTAGCCCCTATGGTTGAATCTCTTTTTAAGAAGAGAGACAACACACGGACAGATGCATGCCTGTGGTCATGTGATGCTCTGCACTCCTCAGGTCTCTGCCAGCAAGAAGTCCATGACCACACCACTCAACCTTACACCTCCAGAACTCTGAACCAAAATAAACGTCCTTTCTTTATAAAGTAGCCTGCCTCTGGTGCTTTGTTACAGTAATGAAATGCTGTGAGTGTTATTTCTTGAAAATACTGATTCAAGGTTGCCATGTCCCTGAAGTCAGTGAGAAGACACACATTCAAGTATTGTTAAATTGTCTTCTCCTATCTTATTTAGGTCTTACAGGGACACTTACTGTTCATGATGGCATCTTGTTTTCAAGTGGCTGATCCTGCTTAAGCTCTATTGTCATCTGTCCCCATGCTCACCTATGATGGCAGTGCCCCAGGGATTGCTGGAGACATGGGCTCTGGCAGCATCCATGTTGGTCTGACTGCAGGAGACCCTGGCTTAGGTCTTACCCCCGAGTGTGTCAGGGCAGATTTTATCTCTTGAGCGTTAGAAGTGATGTGTTCTCAGCTTAGGAAGCCGGGGAGGTGATTTTCCACCCTCCTTGGATGGAAGGCAGTTACTTGGTAAACAATTTCTCCTGCAAGAGAACTGATAGCAAATATCAGTCTCATTTGTATCATTCCAATTTGTCCCGTGGCAGCATAGCTGTGAGGTGCTACCCACACACAGTTTTTCAGTGGTGAGAACATTGTTTCCTCAGTAGCTGAGGCACCTTGGTGAGGAACTCAAAAGAGGGATGGAGTTCAAGAAGGCACATTCTCAGGCCACACTCTTCATCACATCCACCAACAACTTAATTAGAGTTGGGGACATATGAGCATCCTAGAGTCTATTTTAGAAAGAGTTTAGTTCACAAAGAAGACTACCCTGTTTGGAATTGGGATGGCCTTGTTGCCCTTTCTAGGAAACAGTCTGTTCCTATTTAAAGTTCATTGATAATAGTGAAATTATTCTGCATAGAAATGAGTTTGGAAGGAAAAAGAATCTGGAATTTGGAGCTATGATAAAATGCAGCATGATGGTGCTCCTACATCAGGGAAACATGTGAGAATTGTATTTAAAACTCCATGGTCGGGGCTGGCGCTGTGGCATAGCGGGTAAAGCCACCACCTGCAGTGCTGGCATCCCATATGGGCGCCGGTTCAAGTCCCGGCTGCTCCACTTCCTATCCAGCTCTCTGCTATGGCCTGGGAGAGCAGTGGAAGATGGCCCAAGTCCTCGCGCCCCTGCACCCATGTGGGAGACCTGGAAGAACCTCCTGGCTCCTGGCTTCGGATTGGTGCAGCTCCGGCCGTTGCGGCCAATTGGGGAGCGAACCAGTGGGTGGAAAACCTCTCTCTCTCTCTTCCTCTCCTTCTCTCTATGTAACTCTGACTTTCGAACAAATAAATCTAAAAAAAAAAAAAAAAAAAAAAAACAACTCCATGTTCTAGCAAGAAGCCTGACTCTAGCTGGCTTTAAGGGTTATTACAAAACTACAGTAATAAGACAGTAAGGTAGGGGCTAAAGAATAGAGAAATAAGTCAATAAAACAAAATGGAAAGCCCACAAATATACTCAACTTGAGTTTTTAAAAAAGACTCATTTCTTTATTTAAAAAGCAGGGTGGCAAAGAGGGTTAAACAGTAGAGAGTGCGATCTTCCACCTGCTGATTCACTCCCCCAACTGCCCATAATAGCCAGGGCTACCCAAGCCAAAGCCAGGGGCCAGGAACTCCACCCAGATCTTCCACATGGGTAGCGGGTACCTAAGTACTTGAGCCATCATCTGCTGTCTTCCCAGGATGTGAACTAGCAGAAAGCTGGATTGGAAGTGGAACCAGAACCTGAACCAGACACTCTAATATGGGGTGTGGGCATGCCAGAGGGTGCCATAACCAAATTCTGGTCCTGATGATTGTGGTTTTTTAAAAAATACTTATTTATTTGTTTATTTAGCTGAAAGGCAGAGTGAGTGAGTGTGTGCTTCCATTCACAAGTTGATGTCCCAAATGCCAGAGCTGGGCCAGTTTGAAGCCAGGAGCCCAGAAATCCATCTGAATCTCTCACACGGGTGGCAGGAACCCGAGTTCTTAGGCCATCATCTGCTGCCTCCAAGGCTCAGTAGCAGGAAGTTGGATTGAAAGTGGACTTAAGACTCAATCCCAGGCCGGCGCTGCGGCTCACTAGGCTAATCCTCCACCTAGTGGTGCCGGCACACCGGGTTCTAGTCCCGGTCAGGGCGCCGGATTCTGTCCCGGTTGCCCCTCTTCCAAGCCAGCTCTCTGCTGTGGCCAGGGAGTGCAGTGGAGGATGGCCCAAGTGCTTGGGCCCTGCACCCGCATGGGAGACCAGGATAAGCACCTGGCTCCTGCCATCGGATCAGCGCGGTGCGCCGGCCGCAGCACACCGGCCGCGGCGGCCATTGGAGGGTGAACCAATGGCAAAGGAAGACCTTTCTCTCTGTCTCTCTCTCTCTCACTGTCCACTCTGCCTGTCAAAAAAAAAAAAAAAAAAAAAAAAAAAAAAAAAAAGACTCAATCCCAGGCACTCCAGTACCACACTCATACATACATATGAGTGTGTCCCAAGTGATGGCTTAACCCACTCTGCCACCATGCACACCCCTGGAATGAGGTTTGTCATCGAATTTGTAGGGAACACAAACATTCATGTTATAGCTGAATGTGTATCTCCAAGGAGCAGGCATGTTTTGTAAAGAAACTCTCTCCCTTAAGAAGTATCAGTTTAGCTGGAGACAAGAGGAATTTACGGTGTCACAAGTTCAATAGGCAGAAAAAATTAGAGAGGTAGTGAGACAAATTTTATATCCAGAAGGAAGCTGATGGGAGGGTTAAAGCAGAGGTGTGGTATAGGGCAAAACAGGTGATGGGATGGATGTAATCTGGAGAAGGAATGGTAGGAGCCACACTAGAGGTCAGTGTGGATTGAACCCCGCACACTCATTCAGCCACAGGCACTGACTTCAGGCGGCACAGGTGGCAGGCTCCTGCCAGACCCCAGTGGTGTGGGAACCAGTTTTCTGGGTCCTGGTTGCTTCACGTGTAGCACGACCACAGCCTGAGAAAGCCCAGGTAAACAGGTGAGTGTTTTTGCAAGGAGGTGAAGGCTTACGCAAAGAGCAAATATACTTTCACTTAATGAAGTCGAAATCACAAATAGTAAAATATATACTTTACCATTGGTTCATCAGAAAATTGTTTTCATTATTAAAAATAAAATGGTCAGATTTGGGTTAAGCATTTTCCCAAATACAATTTAGCACAGAATCTTCTGGGAATTAAGGCATCTAGGAAATAACAGAAGGAATACAGACAGAAGTTACCCTGATTATGACTAATAAAATATCGTTATTTTATCAAATCTCGATTGTTTTTAAAATGAGTGAGGTTGCCATTCAAAATGCCTTATGTTTGATTATATCTTAATTTTGCTTTGCCATAATTTTTAAATATCTCATGGGATGAGGAATTAGGTCAGAGTTGACAGTGATAAACTACATTTGAAAGAGGAATATTTACTTCTTACAAAACTGTCAATTGTCAAAATGCTGGTTTCTCATGAAAAACATTAGACCACAATGAAAGTGAACTTTATCTTTTTTTTTTTTTTTTGGACAGGCAGAGTGGACAGTGAGAGAGAGAGACAGAGAGAAAGGTCTTCCTTTGCCGTTGGTTCACCCTCCAATGGCCGCCATGGCCAGGTGCTTCTTCTGGTCTCCCATGGGGTGCAGGGCCCAAGTACTTGGGCCATCCTCCACTGCACCCCCTGGCCACAGCAGAGAGCTGGCCTGGAAGAGGGGCAACCGGGACAGAATCCGGCACCCCGACCGGGACTAGAACCCCGTGTGCTGGCGCCACAAGGCAGAGGATTAGCCTAGTGAGCCGCGGCGTCAGCTGCGAACTTTATCTTAATGCTAGATTAGCAATACCTCTGCTGCAACAATAAAAGGATTATGCATAGAAAACATTTTATATCAGTTTATCTGCACTATACACAGTCAAACAAGATTTGGTTTCCACACCCTGGCCTTTGCCTTCCACCTCGTCTCTCTCATTCTGGAGAAGAGCACTACACCTACTTCCTTGTTTAAGCCCCAGTCCTAGAAGATGTCTGATACCTTCCTTGGATTCCACATCCAATCACTCACAAGTCTCAAGAACAACTTGCAAATCCATGGAGTTCTCTGAGTTCACTTTCATCACCCTCTTTCCAAAACTACCATCAACTCTTAAAGAAAATACTACAAAAGCCAGTGTACCAGACCCTTGTCTCTCATCCGTGACACAATTGTCGGAGTAATTGCCGAAAAACTTTTAGATCATTTTATCTCTGATTAAAACTCTCCACTGGCTTCCCACTGATCACCCTGAAAACGAAAGCCAAATTCCTTATCAAGGTCTGCAAGATGCTGAACAAGTCATTACACCTCATAGTAAAAAACCAAAGAGGCTGGCGCAGTGGCAGAACAAGTAAAGCCGCCGCCTGCAGTGCTGGCGTTCCTCATGGCTGCCTGTTCCAGTCCTGGCTACTATACTTCTGATCCAGGCCTCTGCTAATGCGCCTGGGAAAGCAGTGGAAAATGGCTCAAGTCCTGGGGCCCCTGCACCCACATGGGAGACCCAAAGAAGCTCCTGGCTCCTGGCTTCGGATCGGCCCTGTTTCAGCTTTGCAGCCATCTGGGGAGTGAACCAGCGGATGGAAGATCTCTCTCTCTCTCTCTCTCTCACTGCCTCTCTGTAACTTGCCTTTCAAATAAATAAATAAATCTTAAAAAAAAAAAAGACAAAGATATTTTGGAGTACAATTTACAATAATAAAATTTTCAATTTCAAGGGTGCCGTACATAGAACAATACTGCCAATCAAACATTTTCTTTCCTGGTCACTTACAGGTCCATCTCTCCCATCCACAAACTTTTCTATAGAAGGCTACATACTAGATATTTTATGTTTTGCAGACCATATCATTTATCACAACTGCTGAAAGGTAGCCACTGGTGATGAACACATGAGCAATGCTGTGTTTTAACCAAACTGTATACACAAAAAATAGGTCAGCAGGAGACAGGTTTTCTAATACCTTAAGTTTGTCATGAAATCATGAGAAATTTTGCTATTTCTTAAAACATTTTTTGTTTCCTCCCCACTTTTTATCATACTGGGCTCTCAATTAGACACATGTTAGACCTTTAATATTGCTCCACAAGACTCTGATGCTCTGTTCATTTGTTTAAAAATGTGCTTCCCAGGCCAGCGCCGCGGCTCACTAGGCTAATCCTCCGCCTTGCGGCACCAGCACACCGGGTTCTAGTCCTGGTCGGGGCGCCGGATTCTGTCCCGGTTGCCCCTCTTCCAGGCCAGCTCTCTGCTGTGGCCAGGGAGTGCAGTGGAGGATGGCCCAAGTGCTTGGGCCCTGTACCCCATGGGAGACCAGGAGAAGCACCTGGCTCCTGCCATGGGATCAGCGCGGTGCGCTGGCTGCAGCGCGCCGGCCGCGGCGGCCATTGGAGGGTGAACCAACGGCAAAGGAAGACCTTTCTCTCTGTCTCTCTCTCTCACTGTCCACTCTGCCTGTCAAAAAAAAAAAAAAAAAAAAAAAAAAAGTGCTTCCCAGGGCTTGTGGCACAGCGGGTTAAGCAGCCACTTGTGATGCTGGCATCCCCCAAAATGGAGTGCCTGCTCATGTACTGGCTCCTGCACAACTCCTGGAGAATGTGTCTGGGAAATCAGCAGATAACGGCCCGAGTACTTAGGCCCTGTGACACCCACGGGCGAGACTCAGATGGAGTTCCGAGCTCCTGGCTTGGTATAGCCCACCCTCAGCAATTGCACCCATCTAGGAGAGAACCAGTGGATGAATGAAGATCTCTCTGTCACTCTGCCTTTTAAACACATTTTTAAAAATATTTTTAAAAATATAAAAACAAACATGCTCTCCTTTGGTTAATTTCTATTGCTCTGTCTTTATGTTGGTTAATTATTTCTCCTATGACCTCTAATCTCTTTAATCTGTTTTTTCATTTCAGATGTTGCATTTTTCATCTCTAAGTATCTTTCTATCTTTTATTCCTCTTATTATGATTTTTATTTTTCTTGACTATGTAGGGCCTATTTGTAGTAGTTGCTTCAGTGTCTTTGTCTGCTAGTTTCATCATCTATGTATTCTGTGTGTGTTGATGTACCTACTGACTTTAAATTACAGTTCATTTGTTTTGCAAGCCTAGGCATTCTTTACAGATATTAGAGACTGAGTTACATGGATTGCAGGACTTTGCAGTATGATGATAACTTTTAAAAGTCTGTGGAAAATGTATTTAAATGACAAATTTATTTTTGTGCAAAAACATTTTAAATCCATGCTTAGTTTTTTTCGTAATACATACTTTCCACCAATTTTCCAAGATCCCACATTACTTTAAATAATGTTGGATTTTGCCCTGGTGCACAAACTACTTGAAATTAGTTGGGTCCTTTTGAAGATTGCTTTTTATCTTTGTTGATATGTGTCTAGAGTAACCTGTTTTAGTCTTGAGCTAATTTTGCTTTGCTGCTAAACTATCATCATTGAGAAATCTATGTAGTGCTTATAAAACTTTTCCACCTGTCTGATAAGAACACAAGCCATTTCTAGTTTTTCAATGAGTCCTGAGAACCATCCTGCCTACTTCTGATAGATCTTTCCTTAGCCTTGGGCGACTTCCTCTGTGAATGTTCAGGCCTATACTAGGCAAAGATTTGAGAGGTTATCTCGGCAGACCTCCGCAGCTCTCCCTCCACCATAACAATCTCCTCTCAGGACCATGACCCATCTTTTACCCTCTAAGCTCAGATCTCTCACACTTCACAGATTCCCAGGCCCTGGCTTGGTTCCGTTCCTCCTCCCTGCACGACAGCCTGGAAATGGGCTCTTATAAATCAGTGCAGTTGTGGGCATCACCTTGGCCTTCCCCCATCTTAGGGATCATAGTGCTAAATTGCATGTTGTCCAAAATCTGAAAGCCATTGTTTTATGTATTTTCCCCACTTTTCTCATTGTTTAAGGTGATGCAGTTAATCTTACCTCTGTTACTCCGCCTTGACTGAAATTGGAAGTCCCTGTCTTGTGCTTCTCTCCCAGATTTCATACCATGCTTCAGTTATCTGGTCTATTTTTGTCTGTTGAATCCACAAATGTTCTCCTTTCTAATCCTTTTTTCCCCTTCCATTTAAAAAATTTGAGAGAGAGAGAGAGAGAGAGAGAGAGAGAGAGAGAGACAGAGACAGGCACCAGGGCAGTGGTGGTGGTGGGGGGGGGAGGATGGAGCTGCGGGAAGGCAGGCAAAAAGGAAGGGTGGACTTCTATTCACTGGTTCACTCCCTAAATGCCCACGGTGGCTGGGTGGAAGCCAGTAGCTGTGATGCCAATCCAAGTCACCTACATGGGTGGCAGGAACCCAACTATCTGAGCCACCATCACTGCCTTCCAAGGTCTGCATCAGAAGGAAGCTGGAGCCAGGAGCAAGAGCCAGGGATGAGACCCAGGCACTCCAACAGGGGGCACATGTTTCTTCATTGGTGTTTTAACCATAGGTCAAATACCTAATATGCCTAACCTTTTAGTTCGCCATACACTCTACCTAGAATGCTCTTATCTAGATTTTTGCTCACTTCTCTCCCCATTTAAGTCAGCCCAAATGCTATCTCTTTGGGAAGGACTTTTCTAATCACTGATAGTAGTTTCTTGCTATTCCTGTCACTTACATTCCCAAAACACTAATTTTTGTATTTCTTTACTAGTTCATCACTTGTGTCCCCCTCCAAAATGAAGCTTCATGATGTCAAGGTCCTTGCTTAACTTTTTCACTACTGCCTCTCAGTTCTTAATGTCTAACACAACAAATGCTCAATGAATATTTAAGTACTACATACAAAGTAGTACTGGGAGGGGCTGGCACTGAGGCTCAGTGGGTTAATGCCCTGGCCTGAAGCACTGGCATCCCATATGGGCGCCAGTTCAAGACACGGTTGCTCCACTTCCTATCCAGCTCTCTGCCATGGCCTGGGAAAGCAGTAGATGATGGCTCAAGTCCTTGGGCCCCTGCACCCACGTGGGAGACCCGAAGGAAGCTCCTGGCTCCTGGCTTTGGAACGGCACAGCTCTGGCTGTTGTGGTCAATTGGGGAGTGAACCATCGGATGGAAGACCTCTCTCTCTCTCTCTCTCTGCCTCTCCTCTCTCTGTGTAACTCTTTCAAATAAATAAATAAAATCTTAAAATAGTAGTACTGGGAGACTGATCTCAGTATTCTATGCTTTCTAAAATTTTAATAACTTCTGTTTCTGTTTATAAACCATGGGCATATAAAGCTCCAAAATGCAAATGACTTAACTACTACTAACATTACAAGTAAATCTGTGTGTATAGACATGGTGGAAGATCTCTCAAGGGTGCCTGGAAAGTGGTATAGCTTTGGGTAGAGGTTGGTAGACAATTTTCATATTCCTTCTACCTTCTCATTTTATAAGTATTATCCCTCAGTTCTCATTGTACATGACTTAGCTAGCAGTTTCTGAGATAGCTGGTCACTTCCTTCTATATAACCATGTTCTTTACTTGGCTTCTATAATATCATGCCATATTTTTTTGATTTTTCCACCTTCACTGGCCACTTGCTTACAGGCTTCTTACTAACTGGTCCCTCTGACTTATCAAATGAGATACCTCAAAGCCCAGTCCTTTTCTCTCAGCTCTCAACTTCTGTATCAGTCAGAATAGGAACAGGAGACAGATACCTTGTAGTGCCATCTAAACTGGGCAAGTTTAAAACAAAGAACCGGCCGGCGCTGCGGCTCACTAGGCTAATCCTCCACCTAGCGGCGCCGGCACACCGGGTTCTAGTCCCGGTCGGGGCGCCAGATTCTGTCCCGGTTGCCCCTCTTCCAGGCCAGCCCTCTGCTGTGGCCAGGGAGTGCAGTGGAGGATGGCCCAGGTGCTTGGGCCCTGCACCCCATGGGAGACCAGGAAAAGCACCTGGCTCCTGGCTCCTGCCATCGGATCAGCGCGGTGCGCCGGCCGCAGCGCGCCGACCGCGGCGGCCATTGGAGGGTGAACCAACGGCAAAGGAAGACCTTTCTCTCTGTCTCTCTCACTGTCCACTCTGCCTGTCCAAAAAAAAAAAGAACCGTTATTTTAAGTAAGGAGTTATTAAGCGACTACAGCGGAGTATCATGACAACAGCAAGAGAACTCCATTTGGGTACCCTGGGTGGAAGCAGAGTACTCATTCAGGATAAACTCACTGAAGGTCTGTCCACAGTTTACTGGGTGGAAGAGAAATCTGCTGGTACAGTCACCAGGAAAATAGGAACAATCCTCCAGGACATAGGTAAGCCAAGGTGATAGGCAAGGTATATAGTGGGGACAGGGTGCCATCATGGGAGCAAGACCTGACACAGAGGCACCTGGGAAACCAGGATAGAATTCCATGCTCCAGGCTTCAGCCTGGCCCAGCCCCAATTTGAGGTGTTAACCAGCAAATGGAAGATCTCTAACTCTGCCTTTCAAATAAATATGCTTTTGAAAATTAAAAAATTTAAAAACCTGACAGTACCAGACTAAGAGCTGATAAAAAGAGAGTACACTATCCAATCTCAAATGTTAGCTTTGTCAAATGTCAGCTCCATTCTTCTAAGACCAGAGGGGACAACCTCCCACAGGAGTGACAGAGTCCTATGGGAAATAAAATTATATCAAGAAGTATACACTGGGGGCTGGCACTGTGGCGTAGCAGATAAAGCCGCTGCCTGCAGTGGCAGCATCCCATATGGGCACCAGTTCCAGTGACTGCTCCACTTCTGATCTAGCTCTCTGCTATGGCCTGGGAAAGCAGTAGAAAATGGCCCAAGTCTTAGGGCCCCTGCACCTGTGAGGGAGACCTGGAGGAAGCTCCTGACTCCTGACTTTGGACTGGTGCAGCTCTGGCCTTTGAGGCCAACTGGGGAGTGAACCAGCAGATGGAAGACCTCTCTTTCTCTGTCTCTTCTGTGTAACTCTTTCAAATAAAAATAAATAAATCTTTAAAATATGGCTACGTACCCATATTAATGTTGCAGTAGTAGGCATTATGACCAGTGTCCTAAGAAGAGCATTCATGGCCAGCGCCGCGGCTCACTAGGCTAATCCTCCACCTTGCGGCACCGGCACACTGGGTTCTAGTCCTGATCGGGGCGCTGGATTCTGTCCCGGTTGCCCCTCTTCCAGGCCAGCTCTCTGCTGTGGCCAGGGAGTACAGTGGAGGATGGCGCAAGTACTTGGGCCCTGCACCCCATGGGAGACCAGGAGAAGTACCTGGCTCCTGCCATCGGATCAGCGCGGTGCGCCAGCCGCGGCAGCCATTGGAGGGTGAACCAATGGCAAAAAGGAAGACCTTTCTCTCTGTCTCTCTCTCTCACTGTCCACTCTGCCTGTCAAAAAAACAAAAAAAAACACTCATTAGTGAGAAGTTTCCAAAGGGAAGGTGCACAGGTAGGGTACAGAACAGAATGGAAGCAGGGGTGCCCTTCATGCTTTACCAACCTTGAAAGCTGGAGTTTGATTTTCTTAAGAGCTTGTAGGTTTCTTACACATTCAAACCTTACCTAATGTATAAGCCAATCTGAGAAGGACATTTGTTCTCAAGAATGAAAAAGTTTTAAAAATAAATATTTTGCTTAAATCAAGAGAACATGGATGATTCTATGAAAGCATTAATCTCTAATGAGGTTTGTTTTAGGGAATGGGCAGCATCACACTCTTAGGGGAGTCACCTCCCATTGAGGGTAAGTAGATGACTGTCGAACCAGACTCACTAGAAACACTTAGCACCACCTGGATACCAGTGGCCCAGATTACAACTAACATTTATGCTTACGATCTTACAAAGTAAACAGCACAAGTAATCCCAATTTGTCACCGAAAACTCACTAAACTGCTTCACAACCAACGGTTCTTACAAGCAAAACATTTGAATCTGTTCAGTAGGCACTTGCTTCTTCCTCAGGGTCTTTTAAAATATAGCTATCTACAACCTATCAGCTGAGATTTAGTAAATGCAGGTAAGAAATATTTAAGAAAACTTCACAACTTGCATACATCAAATGTCTCATAATTAGTGGAAATTGGGAGTGTATCTGCTTTATTCTAACATGTAGGAGTATCAGCTAAGGCTCACAAACTCAACCTGCCCCAAATCATCTTTGATTATATCAATTCCATAAAAAGCATTAGATTGTGTGTGCACCTATTTTTTTCCTTTTTAAGGGTTCCCTAAGAAACTCTAGTATGCAGTTAGGTTGGAAAATACCAAAGCACTATTAACATCCCCACCCCCTCCTCTTTGGAACTGCCTTATTTTTGAGAGAGAGAATACAAATAGATCTTCCTTTTGCTGGTTTACTCACCAAATGCTGGACAGCCAGGAGCCCAGAACTCAATCTGGGTATCCCACATGGGTGGCAGGGACCCAAGTACTTGAACCGTTATTTGCTTTCTTGAGGGTCTGCACTAGCATGGAGCTGGTACAGAATGGGAGGACCTCTGGACGTGAATGTCCCAAAAAAACCACTACACCACATGCCCATCCCTGGAGTTGTCTGTAACAGTCTGTAGCACACTTTTGTATAACCTTAATGATTACAAATCTTCATTTGATAATCAATTTTTATCAGTTCAAATCTAATGAATATAAATCCTTATTATAAACTTGGATAATGTTAATTTTGGTCAGGAAATAGTGATGATTTTCTTAGTAACACTGCAAAAGAATTTTGCAGACAATAGATGAATTTTAAAATTCTGATGAACACTATATGGATGAACTTTCTTGCTTTGTGATGGTCACACATACTGGTTTCCTATAATAGGGTAGAGCTGCACTGGAACAAAATGCAGATTTTGTCCTTTTTTCCCAAGCTCTTTTAAGTTTTCCATTCCATCTTAAAAAATTGCCTAGTGCTTATTACTTTTAGAGAACAGCATTCTACAGAAAACAAGATTAATTCTGTAGGTACTGACACCTCACCATCAGTTCTACAAACTTATAGACAACTCATACCATACACACCAGTATGCATAGGTATTATCAACTTCTCCTCTTAGAAAGTTTCATGATACCAAGTCTCCAACAATATTTTCTAATAAACCAACACAAGCTTTCACCACATACATTTCCCAAGAAAATCTATCTTCAGATCCAAATTCAATTTATATTACAACCTGTTACTGAGGACACATTACTAGTCAACAAAAGCACAGGTTTTGAAATTAAGACTGTTTCCAATTCTGTAACACATTAAGTATTAGCAGGGTGAGTTTTTTACATTACTACACCAGTTTTTCAAAAGATACTGGAAGGATCAAATGAGCTAATATTGGCAAAGTGTTTTATCACAGTGGCAGGAGGGCTTTACACAAGCATTTAACATCTACAACTCAGCAGCTGGCCTGCATTTTCTACCTTTTATCTATTTGAAGATCAAACATTAAATAATTCTCATTTGTAAATGTAAAAACTAAATGGTAGCTTGGGGATCCGCAAGGAGGGAAGGCCTACACTTCCGGGAATGGAGAGTCCCTACCTGTACTTCCAGGGAAGAAAAGTCCTTGTCAAGGTCCCCACAGGTGCCTAAAGGTCAACCAAGGAGGATCAGACCTGCCTCAACCTTTAACCCCCATGCCCTGAATCTATAAAAGGAGCCCTCCCAATCCTGACTTCCCTGGCCCCCCGCTCTGTTTGGACTGGGGAACCTTGCCCGGGAGCGGAATCCCAATAAAAGCTTGGGAATTAACTGATTCTTCTGCCTGGGAAGATTTGTTATGTGACGGGCACCTTGCACTAAAATCCTTAAGTTGTGCATGCTATTTTACCCCAATATAGGATAAATTTTAAAATGTTAGTACCTGTTTTCAAAAGATGTTTGGTCTGTCCTCCTTAAGCACATTCATGGCAGACTTACTGTGCCTCTACACCCACCACATACCAGGAATTACACGGAAGAGGTATGCATTCAAGAATCCCAGCTGCTGGAGGAATCTGAGTCAGACTTTTCCCACACTGCAAGAATTCTTGCATGTAATATGGTGTCATATATTATCTGAATTATACTTCATTAAAATACTGAAAATTGACAATTTTACTGTTGCTTAAAATATAAAAATACATATACTTGAGTCTTCATGTATAATTCTATTATTTTTTAAATGAATTGTTAAAAAAAAAAAAAAAAGGACTGTTCTGCTCTGCCACACCACCAGTCCGTTCATGTACAATTTTGAAGCTATTTTTGTGAGCCTTATCGAAGGTCAACTTAGGCCTTAACACTGAGGATCAAATTACCTAAATGATGTTCATCAATCTATTTCCGAAAATATTAAACTGAGCTTCAAGACGTCTTAGTAATTCATGCTGTCCTGAAACCTAGCTTCATGACTGATCTCTATTAATACTTACTAAATTCTCTGTCATTCTTATGACTTTTTCTTCCTTTTTACTGCCCAACTGCTTTAGTGCAGGGAAAGCGTGCAATAAAGACAACCTAAATTGCCAGTTTTCCTTTAAAATACACATCTGTGTTATCCACTTTTGTGATGGCACATTTTCTTTAAAAAGGGGATTCACTCCAGAATAGGATCTTGTTTCCCTTCCTGCCAAAAGTTAACAGCAAATAATGTAAAGCTAACGAAAATATGTCAAACTCCTTATGGAAATTCTCATGTAATATCTTTAACTTGCTTGCCCTATTATAAACTCATTCATGTGAATGAAGCACGAATGAAGCACAATAAACTGCTTAAAATGAAAAAAACATGTCAATTTGCAGCGAGGGAAATACACAGGCTCAGAAGTCAGAAGCCAAGATAAACCTATACCCAACTCTTGGCTTTAACAATTTTAGCAACAACCTAGGAAAACACTGGCGTGATGGCTCTTCCTTTCATAGGGACAATGTTGTGGCAACTATCTGAATATACACAGAGCATTCAGAAAAGCATCTGGCAAATGGTAAGCATCTCATTACTACAGTTTAATATTTCTAATTATTTCTGCTTTGGGGACCAGAAGTGACTTGTAAAAATTTTGTTAACCTGAAATGTTTTAACATGTTTATCAACAGAATGCAAAATATTTACTGATTATGCACCAAAGTAAAGCAAAGTAAACCATCTACCAACTGATATGTAACAGCTTTCCTTCCTTCCAAAAATAGTATATATAACTTATGAAAAATTAGGCTACAGAAATTGTCTTAAGATACAGTAGAAAGGCAAAGTAAAATTCTGTAATACTAGTTACCCAAGGTAAATATTTAAGACTAAACAAAAATAGTATTACCTGGATTTAACATATTAAAATTATTTTCCAAACTGAGGAAGCACTTAAAGGTTTGAAATGGTGCCAAGGTGGAGATTCTAGAAATACAGGCATGATCTTAAAAATCACTGGTTCTCACACAAATCTTTTCTGCTACCCAACTTACTGGGTAAACAAAGCATCAAAAGGGCTTCACTACAACAAGGATTCTTCTTGAGAGGGCCTAACAACGTTGCAGTGGCTTGGGAGTGGTGCATATTTAGGTTTACAAAATTAGAGTTGACTCTAGAATATCCTTTGGAGAGGCATGCATCCCTTTCCCCACTCCCTTTTTAAATTCACTGACATAAGAATCCTTGCAATCACAACCACTTTTTATTTTGTGAGGCTGTGTGTTCCCTAATCACAATGAACTTTCAATCTTAAAGTAATACAACAGTTTAAAATAAATACTGTCCTGGATTTGAAAATGGCAACAGATGATTACAATTTAACAATTTCTGAACAGAGACTACATCATTTTTGTAGCTGGAAAACTATATATTGAACCCTCCTTAAAATTCTTCCAAAATTTATTCACATCAACAGGACTGAATGAATGGTTAGGAAGTATCATTATTTTAAATTAAAATGTTAACTGAAAGCACCATCAATGATCTCTCACTGAAAAGAAAACAAGGTCAAAATGTTTCTTATGAGTTTTAAGAGCTAAAATAACACTTATGGGCTAAAACACAGAAATACTGTGGTGGCCTAATTTTGTTTACAAAATTTCAATGTAGCCAACACCAGAATTCCCCAACCATTCAACTACAATTCAGCAAAATGTCTTAATGCATTTGTTAAGTATTCAGAATCATAAATACCAACAAACCTGTGTTACAAAACTAACAATTCTTGTTCCTAAACTCTGGATTGGATCTATACAGCCACATTTGAAACAATGACAAAGTTGACTTTACCTACTTTAATGTGTTAAACTAGCACTTAAGTTATTGTTAAATGTCTCACGTAGGATATTGTTTTTATATCTCTCCTATTTAGTATCTCAGCTGTCACTATTTTGCCAAGGTGTTAAATATCACTGAACTGGGAACTGACAGCAGTAAAGAAGTTCTCAAACCTGAAGTACAAATGCTTTCCTGTAAACACCTTATCATCAGAGAAAATTCCAATTATATCAAAATCAGAAAGTGAAACCCTTCAGTTTTCCATGTTACATCTGATTTACTGACAAAAGTATGGCAAAAGTCTCCCAAAAGTAAGGTTCATGACATTTTTCATTGGCCTCTTAACTGCATGATGTAAAAGTGGAAAAAGTAGAATTTAACAGCATAAAGTCTATAATTCTACAAAACAGAGACAAAATTAAATGCAATAAAAGCATATTTTTGAATATAAAAGGAAAATTATAACCCAAGACGCATGGGGGAAAATATTTATGTGGCGTTTTAATCCATATTAGAATTCAGTTGTTGTATCTTGACCATAAATTTAAACAGAAACCATCTTCTGAGATATACATTCTAATAAATGTATCAACAGCACTAATAATCAATGAAGGGCCCCCAGTTATTTGAAGTTATTAGTAACATTTCATTTTTCTATCCAACAGAAATCTATAGTGGTTTGCCCCAATTACATCGGAAACATTGTCTTATAAAAACTAAATGAAACAAAATTAAATAAAATTGAAGATAAAAATACTCTGAAGTTAAAATAAAGCAAACTATAATCCTTGGCAGATCAATCAGGTAAAAAACATTGGTGAAAGTTGGAAGCACAGGATAACTTACATCAATCTTCAGCACAAAGCACATCTTTGAAAACATGAAACGATGACTCTTTGGAGGACAAGAGCTAAATACCCAAGAATCATCAGGTTTGAAAAATATTGCTTAATCACTTTCCAAAACACAGCTGCAAGAACTGAAGATTTTGTTAAAACTATCAAAGTAATTATATTTATTGCATCTTTAAACAAAAAATGAATAGTGTACCAGTTTCACAAAATATATATTTAGGAAGGGGGGAACCTAAAATATTTATAAACAAGGTATAGACTACATGTGCTTTTCAGAGGGGCTGAATTAAATATAACCAGCTGCCAACTTTGTGCTCTGACATACTTGAATTAGTGGGTATGTGTATACTAAATTCATTTATTTTCGTCTACAATAAATGAAATAAAAACATCACCCTATACAATCCACTATTAGCAGTGAGTACAACAGCAAAAATTATTGTACAATTTATACATACTAAAATATTTTCTTTCTCTAGAAATAACTCAGAACAAAACCTAATCACTGTTAAGACTTAATTTGGGAAATCTCAAATTACAATAGGGAAAAACCAACTCATGGTATATTCAGCCCAAAACAAAGGTTCCCGGTCATAAGGCTATAAGATTAGTAAGTGCAAGTGGTAGAATAAAGCATGCTCAAATTGTATGCCTGGGTCTTTGTATATTTATCAAACTTTTAAATTAAACAAGACTACCTAAAGAAATTTCTTAAGCAAAGCAAGATAATTGGGAATTCTGCATTTCTTTTGCCGTTTTTGTGACCCAACTTACACAATGCGCAAAGTGCTAAGCAACACTACAGAAACACATTTACATCAACACTGAAGACCTGGGGAAATGAAATCCAACAATTTTATTTTAATGAGCTGTATTTTCTAAACTTTTGTTTTATTTTTTCCTGTTTTCATACAGTATTGAAAACAAAACGCGGCACATTCACATTTTCCCGAGGAACTGTAAAGATGATCTCTACAGGGATAAACGTTGTAAAGCCTGAAGCTCAATCAACTGATGTTGAAAACTCTCAAAGGGAGTAAAGGCTTGATCTGAATGGTCTAGAACATGTACTGTAATTTAATAGAAGAGATGGTCGTCTTAATATTAATGATTTAAAAGAACTTCCCAGTCCATGCGAATAGTACAGTCCAAGAGTAAATCAAATTTCTGAGCGCATTTTATGCTACATATGTGTATACTTTGCGATCCTCAGGTGTTCGTGCCAAATATTCTCTCTCAATTAGTCCTTCAATACGTTTCTTAATAACAACTGGGCTTGGTAAGAATCGAGCCTTCAACTGCTGAGTTACCTAAAAAAGAAGGTAAAAAGGACTTATTTCTACCAAAAATTTTATTTTCATATAAACACCAAAAAATACTATCTTTGACCAGAACTAATGTATCACTTTAAGATTCAGGGATAAAACACAGAAAAATTTTAAAGGTTTTATTTAGAACATACTTCCTCACATCAAAATGTATTTTATGCTACATAATGTGTATAAATGTTAAAGTGAATTAGTAGTTAAATTAATTGGAAACCACCTATAATTAACCAATTTGGCACTATTAATTCACAGAACTGGAGTAGCATAATGTGTTTAGGAGCACAATGCTGGACACAGACTACCTGGGTTAAATTCCAACTCTTTATCACTTAACTAACTCTGGGATCTTGGGAAACTTCTGTGAATGCTAAATGAGTTAACAGATGTAATGTCTTGGAATAATGGCCACTCATACCAAGTGCTTGTTTTACCACTCTTCTCTGCATTTCCCAAGGCCCACAGGATTGACAATTCTTTGAAATCTCCAACACTTCATTTAGCAACTAAAATCTACAACATCAATGGCAACAAACCTGCTCTCAACCCACCTGAGATCTCCTTTCCCCTTTAGTCAGTATCTCAACGGACAAGGCACTTTTGGTTTCACTTCATTTACTTCCCAGGACACTGCCATGGATATCCAATCTTACAGTCCAGTGAAAATATCTGGGAAAGCTACCCAGTCATCTAACTGCCAGGTGTTCACCTTGGTCTTTATTTTTGAAATTACTGCCCATTTGCACACCTTGTGATTCTCTTCCCTTGCCATATGATGCTCACTGTGTTTTGTTTTGCTTTGCTTCCATAGCGATGTTCCTGCACTTGCACATAGTTCAGGATTACTGACAGAGCTTGTTAAACCAGACTGCTGGGCTCTACCTGCAGCCGTCTGGGTGCAGCTTGAGTACATGTAGTTCTAACAAGTTCCCAGGTGAGAATGAGGTAGTTGGTCTAGGAATCACATTCTGAAAACAAGGGTTGAAAGGCCTTTCCTCAATGCCATTTGCTATTCTCACTGCTTTCTAAATCACGACGAAGAGGCCTATTCTATAGTTTTCTTTTCTTTTTCTTCAGGCTACCCCCGAGTACCTTAATCCAAACACATGGCTTTAACCTCATTACCACATACTCAATTTCCAATTCAACTTGCAGTCCTCACATTAAAGGCTTCCAACTGACCTAATGGATACTGGCCCTAGATATTCTGAAATACAATAACGTTAATTTGTACAAAATGTTATCAACCAAAATCTGGACCACAGTAGCATATTACCTTTCCCTTTCTGGTTGAGGATCCTCAACTCTTCCCCTCTAATTTACTATCGCCTGCCAATTCTACTTCCCAATTACTTTAATTCACCTTCCTACCCTCTACAAACTCTTCACATAGGCTCTAAGCACTCATCTCTTACTGGATATATTTTAATGGCCTCTTAGTGGGTCTCCTTCTCCTTAAGTTCCCAATTTATAAAATAAAAACACTCAATAAATGGTAAATTAAAAATATTTAAGAAAAAAGTAGAAGTGAAGTTTTTTTTCTTTATTCTTCATGTGAAAATACCCTATTGTCCTTAGAAAGGTATTTTAGTTCAAAGTAAGTGCCATGCTTTTAATAAAGTGGTATGTAACTGTGGCTTACTAATTTAAGTTTAAAAAATTAGCCGAAAACAGTACTTTGCTAAATAAAAGTTGTTAGTAACCTTATTCTCTGCTTCTATGTTACCCCAGTCTTGATGTGTTCTCACCTCTGCTACTAAAACATTGTGCTGCATCTTCTTTCTAGATTTCATTATCCGCACTATAGCAGCTTCTATCTCATGTTTTCTGTCATCGTCTACTTTCTGCCTTGTTTCTTTCCTTTCTGGGTCGGATTCACCTTGTTTGGCAGCAACTAAAATAGAAATAAAAGCATTTGCAATAAATGCAATCAAAACATTTGGCTTATAAGTAATTAATACAGTATTATTTACAAAGAAAAACCAATGGCAACCTCTGAATATATACATACTTATTAATCCAAATACTAAAAAATTTTGAATTTTCAAAAATAAAGAATTTAATATTACGGCAATAAAATAAACTTTCTTTTCATAGAATAAGACACTTCTTTTCCTGAAAGAAAAATGTAGCTGGATCTCTTCAGTAGTAAAATTAACAGCAAACTATTTTTATTATGAGACTTCCACAGGTCAACTAATACTTTACCACCTCAGCTTCAAATTAAACTTCACCAACATTATCTAAAACATGTGAATTGTCATCTAATTCAAAATACAGTTGTAATCTCTACAGCACTGATGAGTGGAAAGAACATGTACTGTCAAGATTCTGTCAGCTAAATAAGTAATTAAAAACACCACTAGGGCATCAGTTAACGGAAATTCCCAACAGTCAAGTTAATTCATTTGTACTTCTTATCTGAATCTTCAACAATTCTATTATCTAACAAATTCTGGTAATACATTTTATGAGCTTTTTATGTCACTATCTTTATCACAAATTCATGCACGCTTTATCAGAACATTACTCTATCCTCCCCTAGTCTTCAAAGCATCTGCTAAGGGAATACAAAAGACAGACCTCTTTCCTACAACTTCATTCTAATTAAAATAGCAGAAAAAGAAAACAGAAGATTGATTTTTGACATATTTGGTCGTTAAAAGGAAACGTGAATTTTCTGGGGGTAGAAATTGGGAAATCACAAACAAGATCTTTGGACACTGCTAACTAAGGCAAGGCAAGAGACAGCACACTCTACAGTTCAGAAAATCATTATGGTGTGCATATCCATTCAGCTGTTTCTAATTAATTAGAATCCTTCAGTAAAAAAATACTGCTTTCAGCATCATTTCCCAGTGTTATTACTAATTAATATCCTAGCAGGCCAGTGCCGCGGCTCAATGGGCTAATCCTCCACCTGCGGCACCAGCACCCCGCGTTCTAGTCCCAGTCGGGGCACCAGATTCTGTCTCGGTTGCTCCTTTTCCTGTCCAGCTCTCTGCTGTGGCCCAGGAGTGCAGTGGAGGATGGCCCAAGTGTTTGGGCCCTGCACCCGCATGGGAAACCAGGAGGGAGAACCTGGCTCCTGGCTTCAGATCAGTGGGGTGCGCTGGCTGCAGCGGCCATTGGGAGGTGAACCAATGGAAAAGGAAGACCTTTCTGTCTCTCTCACTGTCTAACTCCGCCTGTAAAAAAAACAAACAAACAAAAAACAAAAAAAACCAAAACCTAATGTCTTAGCAAAACAGAATGGATGAAAATAACCTATGCATAATAATACTTTTCCTTAAAAAAAAAAAAAAAAAAAGAGGTCATGTGAAAAGTTAAAGTAGAGATACTAGTTCAAATGGAAGTAAAGAGACATAAAAATGAAATAATGTAGAAACTTTGATAGTATCCTAGATTCTAAAAGGTATGAAAGGAATCTTTGAGACAACCGAGGACACAGAAATAAGGTACAGAGATAATATGTAATGCAGTATTACAGTGATGTAGGGAAATATTTCATTCTAAGAAGTATCTGCTGAAGTTTAGAGGGAAAGTGTTGTTTGTGAATCAATTTCAAATGCTGTCACAAAGACATACATACACAGGGGGAGGAAGAGAAAGCATATATGGAAAAATTTCAATGGCTGGTACATAAGAGTACTCCAAAAAGTTTGTGGGAAATAGAATTCAAAGATGTTTATCTTGGTACAAGGAAAAACTGAAATTCACACATATAAGTGGCCTTCAAAAAGTTCAGAGAAAATGTGTATTATGAAAAAACCTATGCATTGATTTTAAAAATTTTTGTATGAAAATATGTATTTTTTAAAATAAGTATTTTATTTAATGTGCTTGGGAAAGCAGGGAAGACAGCCAAGTGCTTGGACCCCTACCATTCACATGTGAGACCCAGGTGGAGGTCCAGGCTTGGCCCAGCCCTTGCTGTCAAGGCGATTTGGGGAGTGAACAAGTGGACAGAATCTCTGTCTCTTCCTCTCTCTCTGTAACTGACTTTCAAATAAAATCTTAAGAAAAAAATGTTGGGGAAATTTTTTGGCTTTGGTCACCTAAATAGGTGTACTCCTTAAATATGCATAAAAAAAGATAAACGAGAAGACTGGTCATAATACATTAAAATATGATGGCTTTGAAAAATGTGAGCACAGGGCCTCACTCACAGAGTCCAACACAACATTCTGTACTTAACGAGAACAGAGGGGTTTGCTTGTTTGAGGGCCTACAAATATAGCTATATGTATGCTGAGGCAAGAGGAGTTTAAGCAGGCAAGTGGTGAGATGGAGAGTACTGTCACCACTGGAAACTGCTGTAGACTAAAACGAATCTAATTCTTTTCAAATATTGAGTATTGTTAATAATTTTGTTAACTTCTTTACAAAACTGCTACTGCTGGCTACAGCAAAAGCAGCGTAAAAGGGAAAGGTCAGAGTCTGTGTTTTTGATGTTACTGAGCCTTTGGCAATTTAAGAAAACCAACGCACCAACATGGTCACAATATTTACTGCCAAAGAGAAAATTTTCACTTAAAAAAATATGACTCAGAGCCAAGATCATCTAAAACCATCCTCAAATGAAAAATATACTTCTTTGCAGAATTTTATCATTGAAAAGAACTTTCAAGAGCTCATCTAGTCAAATCCTTCATCATATAAAACCAATTTCTATTTTAATCACACCTAACATGCTATACACAAACATGTGCTGCATACAACTTAACACCAAAAACTAAAAATTCAGAAATTATTTTTCCACAATAACTGCTCATTACTGGACATGATGCAATCAGGGATTACAAAGATACTTATCCAGGGCAAAGCAGGGTGAACACAGGTAATTCAGATATATATATACCCATATATTTTTTGTGAAATCTAGGATACAAATGAGCACTGAAATTCCCAATCCAAAACCTGCATCTGCCCAAATCTGTAAGCTTAAAGGCCTTGCACTAGAGGAGAAAAGAAATTATATTCCATGATACTTTAAAGATTGTTTAATATTTCTGTGTCACAAAGACTTGGGCCAATCTGGGCTGCTGAGATTACAATGATACAGATCCCAACTATGAGACAAGCTGATCAGGCTTTAATAGACACTCCACACTGGTTCACAAAGCATATATACAAAAAAATCAAAAAGATCAAGGAGGAAAACAAATGAAATATGTACAAAAAGTTCTTGAATCAATGTATTCTGGTAATCATATATTTTTAACACTAATCTTTCACTAAATATCTATTTTTAAATCAGAAAACTATAGGTATTTTAAAAACTGATCTTACCTAGCTTACTCTAAAATACTATTTTACTACACAGATAAATAAGCTGTAATGGATGAAATAGTACTTGGAAGCTTCTCTAAATAGTAATTTTGAAACCAGACAGTAAACTACATGATTTTTAAATATCCCCAAAAGCAGGGTACTTTCTTCCCCTTAAATAAATAGATAATACACACTTCGCGTTATGTTAAATATATAATCGATACAATTTTTCACTATGAACTTAGAAGCCTATACTACAAGCTGTTCAAAACTGTAATTTCTATGTCTCAGAATTCAAGATAATATATAATTTAAGATTTTGAATCCTAAATGTTTATCAAAACATAAACAGTTGTATTTAAAAGACCAAATTTTACATAGGTAAATTTTGAAAAATGGTAAGTGGGCTTTAAAAATAGACTTCCAGTGTCTATTAGTTAACAAGTTAAAAATAATTTAAGTATTAGCATGTCTGCAAAATTTCATTTGCTGAAAAACAAGGAAAGAAGTACCTTGTTCATATTATGAATTACTTTCCAAAATGCTTATTGTACTTGGATTCAATTACATTCTGATACAAGCATTTATCAATAAAAATTGCTTTATTTCTTATGCGTAAGAATCACACGGCACTAGAAAAGCGTTATTTTTTAATAGAAACAGATGAAAATGTTTTCTAGAGAAAAAAATATAATCTTTTTAAGAGGAAAAATATAATTCCAGATACCTGTTTGAATCTTGACTCTGTGTAGTTTGGATGTGAACTGATCGTTAACTGTAAATATGTGACCATTTTCTATTTCCTTTGACTTGGGCTCTTTGGTAAGAACCCGCTGTGTTGGTTTACCACAGGCGAGGGACTGTAGGGCTCTAACAAGCTCTCTTTCAGGGATATCTGTCTCTTGCTGAATTTCCTGAAATTTCATCAGATTGACATAATTAGACTTATTGGAAAATTAAGAGCACATTAGTTAATTAGCAAGTAAATTGACCAAGCAGTGGTTAGAGCAAGGTAATTCTATTAAAGAAATAATTTACAACAAGAATTCCCTGAATATTATGACTTATCATTAAAATCTCATTGTTTAAACAAACTGAAAAAGGGTGATTTAAATTACAAAATATTAAAACATGTTCTTTTTTGTTCCAAGAGATATAATGCCTCATCCAAATATGTCATCCAGTAGAGATTATCAAGAACCTACTTTAATGTTTAGGTAAAAATAAAGTGTTAACCAACATGTAACTACTGATTTTAGAAACATTTTATAATTTTCCTTCCAGGATGAGGTATACTCCTGTTCACTTAATAACATCTTTCCTAGAAAGAGAGTAAAGTGAGCCTAATCGCAGTTCTTCTATTATACAATTAAAATTCACATCACAGGAATAGGCTTGAGCCTAGCTCCTAGCACTGGAGCAGCTTCAGTCTTATGCTTCCTGCCAGTGCAGGTCCCAAGAGGCAATGGTGACTGCTCATGTAGCTGAATTTTAATATCCACATGAGAGACCCTGGACTGTGTTCCTGGCTCCAAGCTTTGGCCCTGGCATTTGGGGAGTAAACCAGCGAAATGGAGTACAGTCCATCAGTCTTCCATAAATAGTTACAATCTAAGTTGACTGTATTTACTGCCTGTGTGTAATCAAATGAAAACAAAAATCTTAAAATCTGGAAATCAGAAAGATTTCTATTTTCAAGTTCAAGATCCAATTTCAGTGATTATATACATTCCTTTCCTTCAAATGATCCTAAATGTGCTGCCAATTTTAATACCAGAAAATTAAAATAACACTATTATTAGAATGGATATATTATGCATGTTAAAAGTGACTTACATATTACAGTTATTGTTTAACTACATTCAAAAAACCAAAAATACTTTCTTAGGGGCTATTTCTCTGGTAATTACAGCTAATTCTCAGAAGTAACTACTGCAATTCACTATATATCTTTCCATACCTTTTCCTATTCACCTATATAAACATGAATACAAATACACACATTTACATTTATGTATATGAACACACCCTCCTATTTACACCTAATATGAGTGTTGTACATAAATGAGATAATAACATAGGGATTTTTCTACTAATTTCTTCAGATTTTCCACATTAGCATAGATATTAAAGCTACATGGAATTCCACAGCATTGCTATCATGATACAGATACAGACTGAGAGTGGATTCAACTTTGTCCTGCTATACCCATTTCTGTCTTTGAACACAACTGCCAGATTTTTTTAAAGAAAACTTCTATAGAAATATATTGGCTTTCTCCAAGTCATAAACATTTTGTATTTGATGGATACCAACAAACTGCCTTTTAAATGCTTAAAAATGTAACCCGTACAACAATGTATGATATCCATTCCCTCACTCCTGTCTTTAGCACCATATTTTTCTTTTGCCTATTTACTGAGCTAAAAATGCTGTGTCATTTTAATTTGTAACTTCTCAGGATCACTAGGAGAGAAAAACCTATCTTTTTATATTTGCAAGGCATCTTTAACTCCTCTTCTGCTGTTTGACTACTTAATATGCCTTGAATGTTTTTCTATCCAATCATTGGTTTAATATTGATTTATTGGTGCTCTTTATAAGTTATGGTTTTCCAATTCTGACACATGTTGTAAATAGTTTCTCCTAGTTCCTATGATTTATGATAACACAGATGCTTTACTGAATTTTTATATGGCTAAGTCTGTCAGTCTTTGTGGGTTTTTTTTTTTTTTTTTTGTGGTGGGAGGAGGGCAGGGAAATTTTAAAAATGAGCCTTCTTAAACCAAGGCTATCAAAAATACCCTATTTTATTATTTGTATAGATTTATGCTTATATTTAGAGTTCCACATATATCTGGAAAATCTGTACTTGATTTGATACACACAACTAAGGTCCTCAAAGTATCCTGCCCTCCCAGGATAATAAACCAGTTAACTTAGTTTGACTGAAAAGAAGCTGATCACATTACAAACACCCACAAAGTATACATCAATCTGGTTCTGGAAACTACTTTGTTCAAATGAGCTGTCTGTGCTTTTACTTTGTGGTATGTTTTGCTTTTAGGGAAAATTTCTTCCTGGGCTTCCCAATCTCAATACCTCTTCCTATTTGCAGAGTGGGGAGGCTTAGCCTACTCTTGTAAATTTTCTTATCCTGATAAAATCTGGGATCATCTTCTTGAGTTTAATTTTAAAAATTAAAATTACTTTGGGAATTTTGATTAGGAATTAATCAAATGTATAGGAGCCTTAAAAATGTCAACATCCTTGTAAAATGTTAAGTTCTCACTGAAGCACATTTACCATTTCCTGATCTTTTACTTTTATTGTCTCCTGGATGTAAATCTTCAAGAAGTATTTCTTGTTAGAATGATTCCTAGGAAGATTAGGATTCTTGATAAAATATCCTTTTCCTTATGTTCTTTCCTGTCTAATGCTGGTCTATAGAAAAGGTAGCTTTTTCAACAAAACTCTTAAAGGTCTGATCACCTGATTATCACACACTGCCAAGCTGACAATCATACTGTCTCCAAATACTGTAAATTCCTTCATTATACTTACAAATGTTCACCCTTCTTTTCTAGCACGTTAGTTAGGAGCTGCAGAGCTAGGTGGAAATAGCAAAAGTAAAAGCAGATGTCCTTATTCCTAACTTTAATAAGGTATCTAGTATTTTACTACCAACCACAGTTATACTTAAGTCTCACATTAGATAAACTCTTATGATGTTAAGGGCATTTCATTCTATTCTTAGGTGGCTAAACGTCTCTTACCCTAGAAATAAAAAGGGCAGAGGGAACACGGGTTTGGCACAGTGATTAAGACGCCTTCATTGTACATAGGAGAGCCTGGTTTGAATCCCGCCTTCTCCACTTCTGATCCAACCTTCTGCTAATAAACATCCTGGGAGGCAGCAAAAGATAGTTCATGTGGTTGGGTCCCTACCACATGTTGCAGACCTGGATTGAGTCCTGGACTCCTGGGTTTGGCCTGGCCTACTCTGACTGTTGTGGGCATGTGTGGAGTGAAAGAACGCACAGAAGATCTCTGTGTCTGCTTTTCAAATAAAACTGAAATACAAATAAAAAAAATGAGGATTTTCTCCTACTATTTTGTAAATCTATACAGATCATCAGTTGGCTTTTGCCTTAACATGATATCCAACAATTCAGAAAATTGTTAATTTTACTATTATATTTTAACTATATTAATGAATTTCCTCATGTTAATGCTTCTTTGTATTCTAGGGATAAATTCCATTTGGACACAGTGCATTATTCTTTTAATACACTGCTGAATATGACTAACATTTATGACTTATGCATTTACACTGACTAACCCATAGTTTCTTTGCTGTATGTTCCTTGTTCAGTTTTAGTAACAAAATTATATTAACCTCATATATTTGCAAGAGCAGTATGTATACTTGGCTTTCTGAGTTCGACTACTGTTTTTAATTTTTTAATTTGTTAACTGGGTTATTCAAATCTTCTACACCTGCCTGCCTCCCTCCCTGACAACTATTTGGTTACCCAGTATTTTGTGGGATTCCTCTGCGGAACTGTCTCTTTGTATTTCTGCTCATTCTCCCTCAAATATTGTGGTTGTATCACTGATGACTATTATAAATTCTTGATGAAATTTGACAGTTTTCTATTTAAATTCAACTGACAGTTAATATTGCTACTGCCCACAATTACTTTTATATTTAATATTATCATAAAAAATTTTAAAGTACAATAAAGAGCGAGAAGAAAAACATTAATAATAACTATCCATACCTCTTTCAAAAGACAAATGCAAGTTACTAAAGTCCAAAGTAGAGACTGTCACTGTATATATTTTCCCTATTTTTAGCTGTTTTGAATCACAATAAATGTGTATGCACTATATGTGTGTATGTGTGTGTGTGTGTGTGTGTGTGTGTATAAAAGGGTGAAAAGGCCTTAGCAGCCTGACTACTGTGGATTAATTATAACACTGGAAATCAAAGCCACTTACTACATTCAACTTTCAAATAGCTCATAATGATCCTAATGTATGTGTGTGTGTTTTAAGATTTTATTTATTTGAAAGGCAGAGGCATGGGGGCGTGGGGATGGAGAGAAAGGGAGGAAGAGCGGGAGAAAAGGAGAAGGAGAGAGAGAGAGGGAGACAGAGGGGGGGGAGAGAGAGGGAGAGAGAGGGAGGGAGGGAGGGAGGGAAAAAAAGGGAGAGAGAGAGGGAGAGAGAGGGAGGGAGGGAGGGAGAGAAGGAGAGAAGGAAAGAGGGAGAGACGGAGAGAGATTTCCACCTGCCGGTTCACTCCCCAGATGGTAGTAACAGCCAGAGCTGGGCCAATCTGAAGCCAGGAGCTTCTTCTGAGTCTCCCACATAGGTGCAGGGGCCCAGGGACATGGGCCATCTTTTATTGCTTTCCCAGGCCATAGCAGGGAGATGGATCAGAAGTGAAGCAGCTGGGACTCGAACTGGCGCCCATATGAGATGCTGGCACTGCAGGCAGGGCTATGCCACAGTGCTGACTCCCTTGATGTGTTTTCAGCTTGTTTTTTTCTTTTTCTTTTTTTACTCTTTGCTGTCTCACTTGGGTGACCAAGAAAACAAGGAAGTGACAGTGTGTGGTCATACTGCAGGTTCTGACTTGGGCTCTTGGACTGTTGAGCAAAAGGAAGCCATTAGCACATGTGGACAATTAAAATACCCACATGGAAAAGTCTACATGGAGATAAACCAAGGCCTCTTACCTAAAGCCAAAACAACTTTGCAAGCTGTATGAGCCATCATGGAAGTCTACTTCCCAACCCCAGTCAAACCACTTAGATTAATGAAATTCGAACTGACATCTAAATGCAACCTCAACAAAGACCTCAAGCCAGAATCACCCAACCAAGCCCATACTGGATCCCTGACTCTTAGAAACCATGGGAGATGATAAATTGTTAGTGGTTGTTTTAAATCACTACGTTTTGAGATCTGTTATATAGTATTAAATAACTAATATACCACTTTACTGAACTCAAAGAATATTCAAAGACAAAGATTAGTTTCTTTTGAAATTGTCAGAGATGAATACTTTTAACTATCTCTTTTAATTCTGGGAGATGATTTCTATAAAAGAGTTAATAAAATTAAAGCAGCACACTACAGAGAAACACACCATATGACTGTAAAACTAAACTACATGTTCTTCTCACAATGGCTAGATCTGAGGTGTGAACAGCCAAAAGGCTTTGAAGTCATAGGTATGGCTTCTATATATATTATGTGTAGCCTTTAGGCTTGCAACTTAGCTTAAATTTCAAACAGGGGGCCAGCTCTGTGGCGCAGCGGGTTATCGCCCTGGCCTGTTGCCGGCATCCCATATGGGCTCCATTTCCAGACCCAGCTCTCTGCTATGGCCTGGGAAAGCAGTAGAAGACGGCCCAAGTCCTTGGGCCCCTGCACCTGCGTGGGAGACCCAGAAGTTCCTGGCTTTGGATCAGCACAGCTCTGGCTGCTGCGGCCAACTAGGGAGTGAATCAGCAGATGTAAGACCTCTCTCTCTCTCCCTCTCTCTCTCTCTGCCTCTCCTCTCTGTATAACTCTTTCAAATAAATAAATAAATCTTTTAAAAAAAATTCAAACAGAGGAATTTTCTATTTTTTTATCTACATCTACTCATTAGCATCAATGATTTGCTGGTTGGAAAAGGGAAAGTTAGCTTTAACCACATTTCTAACAATTCTAATAATGGTTTTGGAAAATTAATTTGCATTTGTGATTATCCTATGTTTTGCCAGTTTTTATAAACTGTGAATGAACATCCACTCTAGTATTTATCAAATAGCCTATTTTGTTTAAAATATGTTGTCCATGACAGTTGTAAATTAAGAACACCTCTGAAAAACATCTGCTAGAGAAAAAATTTAATTCCATTGCTGTCTTAACACATATGATGTTTGAGGTTCTCAATGATTGCTTAATCAATATTCTTGGAATCCGAATCACACTCAAGTTGAAAAAGGTAATAAAAGTGTGCGTAACAATTAGCTACACTGAGGCAAAAAAAAAAAAAAGTACAAAAGGAAATGATCATATTCTCAAGACAGTGTAAAACTGGTATAAGGACAGACAAACTGATGAAACAGATCAGATACTAGAGAGTCCCACCCATATATGGTCAACTGATTTTTTTTTTAAATGAAGGTTATTACGGTAATTCAATGAAGAAAAAAACAGTGCTTTCAAAAAATAATGCTAGAACAAGTAAATGATTGTGTGAGGGAAAAAATGAATCTTAATCCTTACTTCATATTGTATAAAAAATGAACTTGATCATTGACCTAAATGTAAAAACTAAAATTATAAGGCACTCAAAAGAAAACAGAACAAAATTCTTGTACTTTTGGAATAGGCTGTGATTTCCTAACCATAAACTATGAAAGAAAAAAGTGATCAATTACATTGTCAGTATTAATTCTGCTCTTCAAAAACACCATTAAGAAAATGAAAAGGGTGACAAAGTAAAAAAATAATCACAGCATACATATCTGGAAAAGGATTCCTATTCAGAATTTATAAACAATTTTTACAACTTTCAATAAAGATATGAGCAGACACTTCACCACATTCCTGGTATAGGAACACATCAAAGACATACATCATTTGTTATTAAGGAAAGAAAAATTAAACCCACAGTGAGATACAACTGCAAACCCACTACACTGATTTACATTATAAAAACTCTGGGGGATGTGGAACAGTTGGACTTCTTTTCCGCTGATAGTAGGAACGTAAAATGGCACAACTGCGTTGGGACACAGTTAACATCCCAAATGTGTTAACAACTCAGTTGGCCATCAATAGATGAATTTATAAAGAAAACAAAACAAAAGATCAGTCAGAAGTAAAAAAGGAGGGAGTACTAATCCTATACATGTAGACACACGGATGAATCTCAAACTGTACTATGTGAAAGAAGCTGAACACGAACAACACATATTATATGATCTTACTTAGATGAAATTTTAGAAGAGACAAAAACTAATCGACAGTGATACAACACACATATCTGGCTGTCTAAGGAGGTGGGAAGGAATCAACTGTAAGGGAGAGAACGATCCAACATGGGAAGCGAGATACACAGCAGACCCATAGAATGCCAGATGTCCTAAACAGCACTCTGGCCTCTCAGAATCAGCCCTTAAGGCATGCGGATCTGGCTGAAAAGCCCATGAGAGTATTACAGGCATGGAAAACCAAAACACTCTGGCAAAAAAACAAAACAAAACAAAACAAACAACCCTACATGAAAGATCTCCGCGAGTGAGATCCCAGTGAAAAGAAGGAAGTAGCTTTCTCTGAAGGGAGGAGAGAACTCCACTTTGACTATGACCTTGTCTTAAATATGATCCGAGTCGGTGAACTCAAAAGGCTTCCATAGCCTTGGCAACTCATGACAAGAGCCTAGGGTGATTACTGATGCCATAAACAAGAGTGTCAATTTGTTAAGTCAACAACAGGAGTCACTGTGCACTTACTCCTCATGTAGGATCTCTGTCCTTAATGTGCTGTACATTGTGATTTAATGCTATAACTAGTACTCAAACAGTATTTTTCACTTTGTGTTTCTATGTGGGTGCAAACTGTTGAAATCTTTACTTAATATATGCTAAACTGATCTTCTGTATATAAAGAGAATTGAAAATGAATATTCATGTGAATGGAAGAGGGGAAGGAGAGGGAAAGGGGAGGGTTGCGGGTGGGAGGGAAGTTATGGGGTGGGGGGAAGCCATTGTAATCCATAAGCTGTACTTTGGAAATTTATATTCATTAAATCAAAGTTAAAAAGATACAAAGAAACCTGGGGGAAATAATTTTTTTTTTAAAAGATTTATTTATTGGGGCTGGTGCCATGGTGCACCAGGCTAATCCTCTGCCTACGGCACTGGCATCCCATATGGGCATTGGTTCTAGTCTCGGATGCTCCTCTTCCAGTCCAGCTCTCTGCTGTGGCCTGGGATAGCAGAAGATGGCCCAAGTGCTTGGGCCCCTGCATCCACTTGGGAGACTGGGAAGAAGCACCTGGCTCCCGGCTTCGGCTCGGGCCAGCTCTGGCCGTTGCGGCCATTTGGGGAGTGAACCAACGGAAAGAAGACCTTTCTGTCTCTCTGTCTGTAACTCTGTCAAATAAATAAATAAAATCTTTAAAAAAATATTTATTTATTGTTTTTTGAAAGGTAAAGTGACAAAGAGAAAGGAGAAACAAAAAAAGAAAGAGATCTTCCAGCTGTTGATTTATGCCCTAAGCCACCGCAAGGGCCAGGGCTGGGACACGCTGAAGCAAGGAGCCTAAAATGCAATGCTGGTCTCCCACATGGGTGCCAGAGGCCCAAGTGTATGTAGGACATCATCCATCCACTGCTGGACCGGAAGTAAAGCAGCCAGGACTGGAAATGGCACTCCAACATGGGATTCTGGTGTCAAAGGCAGCAGCTTAACATACTGCATCACATTGCTGGCTTTTTTATTTTCTGTTTTTTTAAAGATTTACTTATTTATTTGAATAGTAAAGATGGGAGGGGAATAGAAGAGAGGGGAGACAAAGAGATTGGGAGTTAATATTCTTGATTACATTGTACACATGTTTAAAGCTCATCAAATCATGTGCTTTCAGGGGCTATGTTCTATTACATGAAAATTATGCATCAAAGAATTGCTTAAAAAAATAAACCAACAAAAAGAAACATGACCCAAGAAACGTATGGCCCAGTTTTATGCAATTTTCTATAAATATATTCTGAAAAACTATCTTAGGGTTACTCAAATAAGACTCCCACAATGAGAGAAAGAAAACAACTGGTTAAAATGTATATAAGCATAATCCATACCTCAAATGTGTATTTTTCTCTATTATTAAAAAGCATTAATATGGTCATCTGGAAAGTAGAGACTTGTAAAATGTGCTTCCGTGTATTAGAGCCAGTTACTTGTGCACCTCCAACACCAACTTCAGATCCATCTTCCTGTTTGAATTTTTTTACAAAAAATATAAACAAGATATAATTATCTCCTGATAATTTTAATGTATGTTTCAGAAAATTCCTGTCATTTCTATCCCTTAACACTACTTATTCCTGCATCAAAAGAAAATCCTATACATACAAAAACAAATCTTTATTTAGGATTGTCCTTTCTCCTTGCATTGTGAATATTTTAATGTATCTGAGAAAATAATTGAGCACCAATTCCCTATATTTAAATTTGAAATTATTTTAACAGTACTCACCACGATGACAGTGATAGAACACACAAAGTACTTTAATTAAGAAGGCATATCATTAATGCATCACTGAATTTTTTAATGACATGAATGCTTACGTATTTCAAAAATTTCAAGTACTAATTTTCTGGTTTGTGGCTGATCAGATATAAGGATTGCATACTTTCAGATCAACTTCATTTTCCTATTTTATGCAATACTGTCTCAAGTTTAATTTTAAAAATATAATGTATAATTACACTAGCATTATTTATTCCTTAAGGAAGGCTACTAGCATAGTCTTCATATTTTCAAATAAAGTTAACAACTGAGGTAAAAAAGTAAAATATCCAAGCCCGTATTTTAACATTTTTAATATTTGAAACAGATAGAAAATATGAATTAAAAATGTACCTGAGTCAACAGAAATCATCATAAGCTCTAAGGACAAATTTTCAGTAACTTAGAACATTCAAACCAAAGTTACCTTTTTAACTGGTCCATAAAAAGTGGCATTGAGATCTGCAGAACCCATATGATGCTGGAGTGTGAGCTGTCGACCACTGTGTTTGGCTAAGTAGAACCTTAAGCAAACCAAACCAGGTTTTAGAGAAGCAGAGAATTTATATACAATTTGTATTTGCAATCACACAATTTATACATGTGAAATTACAAACTGCAGGATAATAACTCTTAAATATAAATTTAATGAGAACCTTAAAGGAAACCCGAAGATTTAATAAATTCAATTCCAATTTTTACAAAAGAGGAAACAGAAAAGGTAATGGGGGAGTTGAGACTTCTGCAACTTTGCTAGATATTAAAAAGATAAAGGTAGTACACTTATTTTTGGACAATTATTTAGACTGAAAATGCACATATGATTTAGGTTTACCTTCTGAATATCTCAAAAGCATGTCTTGGTGCTGGTGGGATGTTGCACTTTGGTGTAGCCGACTGAGTGGGCCAATAGCCTGTTGTGAGCACCCGGACTGTGAGATCAACACCACCTAAGGATACCTATGTAAATCAGAAAGACAATTCCCACAAATTAATTAGGATCTGTTACCCATTCCATAGATATGGCACCAGATTTATCAAAGTAGTTGTATCAAAATATATAAATGAATGTCCAACATCTGGTATATAAAACAGACTTTCATAGAGGTTCTATTTGTGTATTGTTTTCCCAATTTTAGCTGTCATGGTAAATACTTTCATTATTGCTCAGCATATTAACTTAAAAACAAGGGAGAGTTCTTAGCATGTGAACACAGTCTTAATGGTATCATTGAGAAGTGCAAAGTTTGGATCCTTCAAGTTTTTTTTTTTTTCCCCAAGATGTCAACAGGTTATTTCAATATCATTTTAAAGAAAGTTATAACATCTTCCATCTCAGTTTTTACCATCTGAACAGATAAATGGGATGTTTCTAATATCCTACCCCAAATTCAATGACACTGAACAAAATTTTCATGTTTCAATAGGCAGCTCACATTCTAACAACCTCCATATAGGACCAACAAAAGGAAACATGAAACTGTAGATGCAGTGCTACAAAGCACATGCACTAGTGGTATAATGGATAACTGCTTCTACAAAATATATGCCTGCATCACTATCACAAATATTTTTTGTTTTGGGCTGGCAATGTGGCACAATGAGTTAAGCCTCAGCATGGAGTATCTGCATCCCATATGGGCGCCGGTTCAAGTCCCGGCTGCTCCACTTAAGTAATCGGGCCCCTGTACCCACAATGGAGATCCAGAAGAAGCTCCTGGCTCTTGGGTCTGGATTGGCCCAGCTCCAGCTGTTGCAGCCATTTGGGGAGTGAATCAGTGGATTGAAGACCTTTCTGTCTATCTCACCCCCTCTGTAACTTTGCCTCTCAAATAAATAAATGTTAAAAAAAAAAAATTCTTTGTTCCAAAAACAAATTTTAAAGAAAACAACAATAAATCACATCAAAAGAAATTCTTAAACATGAAATACTACTTTTATAAATAACTGATGTTCACAACTGGCTATAAACCAATATTCCATTTTTATCTACCTGGATGATGTAGCAATACAGATTTTTAAAGGAGGGAGGGTTATTAATAATCGCATTCCATACTCAGATTTCTTCACAAGTATTTACTAAAAGGTTGCTCCACTATAAAGAAACTGAATAGAAATCCCACATAGCACACTGAAGTAAGGATGATAGCAGAGACTGCTAAATGATGCACCAGAGAAGGTAGAGAACTGATAATACAATTTCAAACTGGTGGTGGTATCGCTAATCAAACCACTCGCAGCAATGTGCATGTGATCTCCCCATGATTTCACAGGTAAAAAGATATATATGTACACATCTTGCTCTTTAATCTCCTTCAAATATTTCCTCAAAACATAGTTTCTTAGGGGTGGGCATTTGGCACAGCATTTAAGACAATGCCTGAGACCCCCATATCCCGTATCACAGTGCCTGCCTTCAAGTTCTAGCTTCCTGCTAATGTGCACTCTTGAGAGGTAGCAGTGATGTCTCAAGTACTTGAGTCCCTGCCACTCATTCTCATGGGAGACCCAGATTCAGTTTGCCTTACAAGATGGTTTCAACAGACTTATCTCCCTGGAGTTCTCAATATATGTAAGATTAGTAGAAGAAAAACTTACTATAAACTATATTTTTCTTCCACTAATCTTACATATACCAAACAAAGTATAAGAAAATATGATTATCAGTGTATTGAAGCACAAATCACTAAATGATCTAAAAATAAAATCATCTCTGACATAATCTATTTGCACACCCAATTTTCTATCAGAGACTTGTACCTTCTCTGCTCAGCCTTTGTCTATTGTAAGCACTGATATTTATTGAGGCAAATAATTCAACAATTTCAAAGGAGCCCATTGAATATAAACGCCCATTCTACAAAAGTATTTTCATTTATCTTGTTTATAATGAGACTATGAAATCATTAGAAGTTATGATTTCATATTTATATATCAAAGGAAGGCGTCCAAATTCATTAATCGTGTGATGTGTGCCTGAATTGGAGTGCTGTGTGGTCACGTACAGAGAAAATTTTAAGATGTTAAAGTTTGCAAAACTAAGTTGAAAAACACTGTAAAACAAGCAAACAAACAAAAGTTTGAACATCATATCCTTGCAAAAACCACATTTAAACTTCAAAGCCCTGAAAGTTACAGTTTACTATCTTCTGTAACATGCTAATTCATGGTCTAAATTTATTCACCACCTTCCCTAAGAATTCTGGTGAGGCTCAATGATGCTCACCTCATGGATGAGAATGACAGCACTGAGCACAGAAGATCAAGGAACTATTCTAAGGTAACAGAATACTGGGTTAAAGTTAAAAAAAAAAAAAAAAAAAAGGTTAAAACTCAGCCTGCCAAAGCCCAGTACTCTTTCCACAATCTGTAATGATTTTAACAAAATAACTTGCTTTATTAAATTTTTACCACAATCCTTCAAGTAGGGAGGATAAATTAAAGAACAATAAAGTTTCTGACATAAAGTTAGAAAAAGAGGTCAATAAATACTTTTTATATGGAGAGAAGTAATTTTCTTAATATACTCAGATAATACAAGTTGGTAATACCTAGTGACATTTAAAAAACCAGATCAGTTACTTGCTATAAGAATGAACATCTACAGGACAAAATATCTTACTTAAATATATGTAAATAAAAATTAACTCAGGGCTAGCACTACGGCACAGCGGGTAAAGCTGCTGCCTCCAGTGCCAGCATCACATATGGGCACCAGTACAAGCCCCGGCTGCTCTACTTCCAATCCAGCTCTCTGCTATGGCCTGGTAAAGCAGCAGAAGATGGCCCAAGTCCTTGGGCCCCTGTACCCATGTGGGAGACCTGGAGGAAGCTCCTGCCTTCAGACTGGTATAGCTCTGGCCATTGTGGCCATCTGGGCAATGAACCAGCGGATGGAAGACCTCTCTCTCTCTCTCTCTGTATCTCTGCCTTTCAAATAAATTAACTCAGAATCTTACCCCTGTTGCCTGTAGATGTTGCCTGAATTCATCCATAGTTGTGTTTGAGATGCTCATATCTCTAAACATTCCTTCCAGTTTTGATGTGAACTGACATCCACATTCAGTCTGTGGAGGAAAAAGACAAACATACACAAATAATGGTTAAAGAACCTACTCCATGTTACTACCACCCCTGATAATGTCCTTCGTAAATCTTTCCAACAGTTGCTCTATACTTGTGGTCACCAAACTTCAATTTAAGAATAAACCAAGGATTTTATTTTGAAATGCAGATTTCTAGACTCTTTCTAATTCTAATATATTGACATGAAAGGTATGGCCCACAGTTCTGCATTTTTAACAAGCATCTCAGGTGATTCAGGTTCAAATAGTCTTTGGACTACACACTGTCATTTAAAATTATATAGTAATATTCTCTTTACAGTTTTGTTTTTATTATTCCACACTCAGACCTCAATGAATATAAGCTGACACATCAACACAAATTCCAGAGAACAACGAATGTCCCAGAACTTGAACAAATCTAAAGATAGCCTGTGTCCTACTCAAAAGTTATCTTTATTAGTTTCTGAAACAGACACTGAAAATCAAGTAACTCATTTAAAATCACATGTTGGAGTACCACTGTGATAAGTTAGGGGCACTCCACTGATCCCACATACATCTTACCTTTAGCTTGGATATCATGTTTTTTTCAGAGTCATCAGACACACTTTTATTTGTGAGCAGTCTCCTTGCCAAGTGTTGTTTATAATAACGTTCAAATACATCTTTTTCTTGCATAAACCTGAAAAGGACCATTGCTTTATCCAATATTGTTTCTACTTCTTGTTCTGTTAGCTGCAAAATTAAAAGACAATTTAACAATTAAAAAAATTTAGTTCTACAAAAATAGCATCACAGTTTGTCTATGTTTAAAACAGTTTGAAAGCAAATGTAAGCATTTGGTTGAAATTTTTGATTGAGAGGGACATAGTTGTTCTACCTCATCTAGTGCCAACATTAACAAAGGGCTGGAATGGAATTCAATTCTCCCAGATTACCACTGAAATGGAGGTATGAGATAATACAAGGCTGGATTAAGGGATGACTAAGAAGTAAAATTTTGGGGCTGGCACTGTGGCAGAGTGGGTAAGGCGCCCCCTTCAATGCCAGCTTCCTATATGGGTACTGGATCTACTCCCTGCTGCTCCTCTTCTGATCCAGCTTTCTGCTATGGCCTGGGAAAGCAGAGGAGGATGGCCCAAGTGCTTGGGCCCCTGTGCCCTCGTCGCAGGATCCAGAGGAAGCTCCTGGCTTCTGGCTTTGGGTCAGCTAAGGTCTGGCTATTGTGGCCATTTGAGGAGTGAACCAGCAGATGAATGACCTTTCTGTCTGTCTCTCCCTCTGTCTGTAACTCTACCTCTCAAATAGATTAATAAAATTTTAAGTAAAATTTTAGCTACACAATTTTATAAATTTAAAAAGTCAAGGAAGCTTTTTATTTAAGCTCATTCAAAACCTAAATGTTGCAAACAAAAGGGTGAAAGTTTGTAACAACTGAAATAGTAATAATTTGTTATAATTGAAATATAACAAGGCAAGATGATACTGTGGCAGGCTGTATTAAGTTTATATTTTTAAATGAAAGACTAAACGTATATGTAATTAAAATCTTTTCAACAGTGTGTATACTCAGTGGTCTTATTTTGTTGTTATACTACTTACTGCATGAAAAACCAGTGGCTATTTTGCCCCTTTGTCTCACAAATTCCAACATGGAGTTAAAAAAGCTCCATTCAGGGGTAAGCATTTGGCACAGTGTTGAAGAGTCTACTTAGGATGCCTGCATCCCTTGTCAGAGTACCTGGATTTGAGCTCCAGCTCCATTTCGAAGCAGCTTTCTGCTAATGGCTAATGCACACCCTAGGAGGCAACGAGGGATGACTCAAGTACTGAGCCCTTGCCCCCAACATGGGAGAACGGCATGAGTCCCAGGTTCCTGTCTTCGGCCTGGTCCAACCAGTCCCAGCTGTCACTGGCATTTGGGGAATGAACCAATAAATGAGAACTCTGTCTCTATGACTTTCAAATAATAGCAATAAAATAAATTTTAAAATCATGTGATCAAAATATGTTTAATTTGACTTTTGATGCTATAGGGAGCTCCCAGAGTCCGAGAGATATATAATAAGGTTTTAAAATTGAGCTTCAGGAGCTGGTGTTGTGGCACAGTGATATAGGACACCACCTGCAGCTCATGTGTGCAGGTCTGAGTCTTGGCTACTCCACTTCCAATCCAGCTCCCTGTTCATGCACTTGGGAAAGCCACAGAAGGTGGCACTTAGGCTATGTCACCCATATGGGAGACCAGGATGAACTAAGTCCTTGGCTCCTGGCTTTGGCCTGGTCCAGTTCCAGCCCCAGTGGCCACTTAGGGAGTGTTCCAGCAGATCTCTCCCTCCTCTCCCATCTCTGTAACTCCACCTTTCTAAAATAAGTAACCTTGTTTTAAAAAATGAGCTTCAGTATATGTTTTCCAACTATTTTCAGAGAAGACAGTTGTTGTTCTACCCTGGGCTTCAAATTCTTAGAATCTAAGGTCTGATACGTAATCTCCAAAACCAGATGATAAAAAGGAACATTCCATACCTACTGAAGAGCTATTCAGTTGTTGATTTTAATTTATTTGAGAGGCTGAGAGAGACAGAAAAACAGATACAGGGGGCTGACACTGTAGTATAGTGGGTAAAGCCTGCCAACTGTGATACTGGCATCCCATGTGGGTGCTGGTTCGTGTCCCAGCTGGTGCACTTTTGACCCAGATCCCTGCTAATGGCTGGAGAAAAGCTGCAGAAGATGGCCCAAGTATTTAGGACCCTGTACCTACATGGGAGACCAGGATGAAGCTCTTTATTTCTGGCCTGACCTACACCTGGCCATTGTGGCTACCTGAGGAGAATACCAACAGATAGAAGATCTCACTCTCTGTCTCTCCCTCTCTGCAATTTTAAATTCTGCAAATGAATAAATAAATCTCAAGAAGAAGAGGAAAAGAAAAAAGAGAGATAGAGAAACTTTCTTATCTGCCGGTTTAAATGCTAACAATGTAAGGTCCCCCATGTGGGTGACAGTAATCCAAATGCTTGGTCCATCACCACTGCCTTCCAGGGTCTGTGTAGCAGGAAGCTAGGATAAGGAAACAAAGCCAGGAATTGAACCCAGGTATGATACAGAATGCAGGTGTCTTAAATCCACCAGGCTAAATGCTGCTCAACTGTTTTATCTATAGAATACCCAATTCTCACAGTCATAAAGATAACTGTTTAATAATAGCTGGGTAATTCTTATGATGTCAATTTATACACTAAGAGAAATGTCAAGGTATTCCTGATCACAGTAAATATAAACAGTATTTTCTAACAGATTACAGCATGTGTTATAAGAATAAGCAGGGTTTTAAATGTTTAAAATTTCCTGATTTTTGTTATCTACAAATAAAATTTAATGCATTTTCACTGCATTACTACTTACCCCTTTGACTCCCTTTTTCAGCTTATCATCAATAAATAATGAGAGGTATTCGGGAGACCTGGAGTTGAGGTTGAGAAAATACTCAAAGTCACCCGCAATAGTTTGTTTAAAGAGCCGGTCATTATTGAATGATTCCTGGAGGAAGCGATCAAACCTACTCTTCAGATCCAATAGGCCCTTATAAATAAAAATGAAGAAATTTAGGACACATTATAATAATTCTTCCATAAATAATATACCTATGACTATGTATATCTTATTTCTTTGCTTGTAATAAACATATGTACTTATTGTTAAACTTATAGATTCTATATTATTATATTCAAGAGTCTGTATGAAAGACCATATTAAAAATCTCAGGGGATAGGGTAGTAGTCTATCTTCCATGTATAAGTATGGATTACTCTACTGGAGATGAAACAAAGCACCTCCTCACTTTTCATCTCACGCTCCTATGTGTTGGCTGAAGGGTTATGCAGACGGAAAATCAGGCTAACAATGCACAAAAAAGCTAATTGTTTTTATGAAAACACAATTAACTCAGAATATAATTTATTCATAGCAATGCTTAAAAACAAAACATCTTGAAACAAAAAGTATTCAACTAAAATACAGGTACTTTTCCCTAACATACTAAATAATTAGACTAAGACTATTAAACTAGGTCTTCATCAGAGAAGTTAGAAGAAAAACAGCAGCTCAGTCTGCCTCAGGTATTTGAATACCATGAAAAATCCTAAAATAGTTAGGCTAATTACATGTATAAATCTACCACTGGGATAATTATATTGAAAGGACACAGAAAACTGATCCTCTGTCATATTTTGACAAATGCCTTTGTTGTAATCTTAGAGATTCTTTTGTGTTTACTTACCTGGATATAGTCAACAGGATTTTTTCCTTCTCCTTCCTCAGAAACAAGGGCTTTACCTTGCTCCCTCAGATAGGAACTCATACACTCACACATTGTTTTCAAACCATTTGGCACACGACTAAATAACTTGTACATGCAAGCAAGGTCTACAATCAAAAAGAAAACACAAATTAGCTATATTAAAGATTAAAGAACAAAATCTGCATCTGTGTTTCAAGTTGTTACTGCGAGAAAATATTATTTCTCCATTAACCACCATTTGGTGAACATATGACTATTTCTATAAAACAGCAAAATGAAAAAAATAGGTTAATAGTTATTCTCACAATTTGTTAAACATAAACTTTAAATGAGATGCTGTGGAAATATCAATAAAATGACTTGGCATTTTTTTATTCACATTGAAGATTCCCAAAGAGAATGTGGATATAACACAAAAACTGTAGTTTTGAGTTAACACATGATTTATCCTCTTTAATGTGGAGTCTACTGATATTATAAAGGAGAACTTAGTTATAGTATAACTGTTAGTTAACATAAGAAATTTACAATTTAAAATCTTTATAGGTATGGGGCTGGCGCTGTGGTGTAGTGGGTAAAGGCACCGCTTCCAATGCTGGCATCCCATATGAGCACCAGTTTGAGTCCCAGCTGCTCCACTTCCGATCCAACTCCCTGGTATGGCCTGCGAAAGCAGTGGAAGATGTCCCAAGTCCTTGGTCCCCTGCACCCACAAAGGAGACCCAGAAGAAACTCTCTGCTCCTGGCTTTGGATTGGCACAGCTATGGCTGTTGCAGCCATTTGGAGAGTGAACCAGCAGATGAAGACCTCTTTCTCTACCTCTACCTATGCCTCTTTATAACTCTTTCAAATAAATAAATAAATCTTTTAAAAGAGAGTTACTAATCAGTATGACAATCGAATGATACAATGAGATTTACTTCATTACATCTCACAGTAACAGACATGAAATTTATAATATAAATAACTGTTCTTTAATATTTTCCTCAGAGTAACAGCTAGTTTTACCATGTGGTATCTTAGGCCAATGTCTGTATTTTAAAAACTGGTTTATCTCACACTATTGTTTTTACTTAGAATGAAAAGTCTAGTACCCACCTATTTCTGTGCAATTTTCCACAAAACTGTAATACACATTTAAAATACTGTTCTTCCATATGTCTAATATTTCTGTGAAATAAGCTGATATCCTACTAGAAATAGCTGATAGCCTATTAGAAAGTTATATTACAGCAATACAACTTTTAAAAATGGAGTTAGGGGGACTGGCACTGTGACATAATAGGTAAGGCCACAGTCTGCAGTGCTGGCATCCCAAATGGGAGTCAGTTCAAGTCCTGGCTGCTTCACTTCCAATCCAACTCTCTGCTATGACCTGGGAAAGCAGAAGATGGCCCAAGTCCTTGGGCCTCCACACACATGCAAGGAGACCTGGAAAAGGCTCCAGTCTTTGGATTGGCCGTGCTCTGGCCTTTGTGGCCATTGCAGGAGGGAACCAGCGGATGGAAGACTTATCTCGCCCTATTTCTGCCTCTGCCTTGGTAACTCTTTCAAATAAACAAATAAATCTTAAAAAAATATATAAATAAATTAAAAAAAAAAAAAAAAGGTTAAACCTCCGCCTTCAGTACCAGCATCCTATATGGGCACTGGTTTCAGTCCTGGCTGCTCCACTTCCAATCCAGCTCCCTGTTAATGAACCTGGGGAAGCAGCAAAGATGGCCCAAGTACTTGGACCACTGTACCCATATGGGAGACCAGGAAGAAGCTTCTGGCTCCTGCCTTCAGCCTGGCCCAGCGCTAGCCGTTGCAGCCACTTGGAGAGTGAACCAGAAGATGGAAGATCTCTCTTTCTCTACTTCTATCTCTGCCTTTCAAAAAAAAAAAAAAAAAAAAAAGGGAGTTAGAATAATAGTTTCTAGATTCTGGTTGACTAATTTTTTTCTGCTTAGCACCAGAGAGTAATAACTATTTTTGGCTGGTGGGTTAGAAGGTATCTGATGTAACTATTCAATATTGCCATTGTAGCAAGAAAGCTGAACAGAGATAAAGCATAAACAAATGAGTATGCCTCAAATAAAATTTTATGGACACTGAAAACTGACAAACATTTTCATGTGTCAAAGTATTCTTCCGATTGTTTTTCAACCAAAACAGACAGCAGGTCAGATTTCGTAGACAGGTCATAATTTGCCTACCTTGCTCTATTTTGTAAGAGCAATTTAGACCTTTAAAGTTGTGGGGTGAGGTTTCACCCAGAGGTTAAAACACCACTTGAGACATCTGCATCCCATATTAGAAGGGAAACTCTGCTTCCTTTCCAGCTTCCTGCCAAGGCACACCCTGGGAGGCAGCAGAACATAGCTTAAATACTTGGGTCACTGACACCTACATGGGAGATCTGGATTAAGTTCCAGGTTCCTGGCTTCTGCCTGCCATAGCAGGCATTTGAGGAGTGAACCACAGGGTGGAAGATGTATTTTTGCCTTTCAAGAAGAAACAAAAATTTTAAAAAACTGAAATTGTATACATTTTAAAAGTATTTAAAACCAAGTTTTACAAAAGGAACTTTGAAATTTGTTTTAATAGCAAATTTTATTCATTTTTAAAGATTTATTTATTTGAAAGTCAGAATTACATATAGAGAGGGAAAAAAAGATTTTTCCATCCGCTGCTACACTCCCCAGATGTTCACCAATAGCTAGGGATGGGCCAGGCCAAAGCCAACAGCTTCACCTGCATCTCCCACATGGGTGCAGGGGCCCAAACACTTGCGTCATTTTCTATTGCTTTTCCCAGGCCATAATCAGGGAACTGGATTAGAAGTGGAGCAGTGGGTCATGGAACGTCACCTGTATGGGATTCTGGCATCACAGGTAGTGGCTTTACTGGCTATGCCACAACACTGGCTGATAGCAAATTTTCATTAATTTTCTTTAAAGATTTATTTATTTACTTGAAAGTCAGAGTTACACAGAGAGAGAAGGAGAGGCAGAGAGAGGTCGAGAAGTCTTCCATCTGCTGGTTCACTCCCCAGATGACCACAATGGCCAGAGCTGCGCCGATCCAAAGGCAGGAGCCAGGAGCTTCTTCCAGGTCTCCCAAGAGGGTGCAGGAGCCCAAGGACTTGGGTCATCTTCTACTGCTTTCCCAGGCCATAGAAGAGAGATGGATCAGAAGTGAGCAGCCGGGACTCAAACCGGCGCCCATATGGGATGCTGGCACTGCAGGCAGTGGCTTTACCTGCTACGCCACAGTGCCGGCCCCAAGTTTAATTAATAATACATAACCAAAGTAATCTACAAATGGTAAATCTTATAGTATCTCACAAACAAACGTTGTCAAAAAGTTGAAGGAAAATGCACATGCATAGCATCTTTTATTTTTTTAAGTGAGAGGCAGAAGTAGGTGCAGGGCAGAAGAGCAGAGACCGGTAAGAGAGAGTTCCCATTGTTTGGTTCACTCCATAAATGCCTATAATGGCTGTGGTTGGACTAAGCTAAAGCAGCAAGCCAGGAAATCAATTCTGGCCCTGAAGACAGGTGGCAGGGACCCTGTCACTTGAGTTATCACCTGCTGCCATCAATAGTTCATGTTAGCAGGAAGGTGGAATCAGCAGTGAAGGTGGACTCAAACCCAGACACTCAAATACAGAACATGAGTATCCCAACTGGAATCTTAACTATTACAAACACACATTTCACATATCTTTTAATTCCATTTTTCCACAATCTTTTTGAAGTACCTTCATATTCTTCATAAATTATAATCAAAATTCCTGTATGAAAAATAGACATTTTGGGAGTGGGTACTGTGACACAGAGGGTTAAACCGCTGTTTGGGAATTCCTACACATCTTATCTGAGTGCCTATTATGGTCCTGGCTCCTCCTCTTCTGATCCAGCTTCCTGTTAATGCCACTGAGAAAGTAGCAGATAATGTCCCAAATACTTCAGTTCCTGCCACTCATACTGGATACTCAAACGGAGTTCTGGGCTCTTGGCTTCACACTGGCCCAGCCCTGGTTGCCGCCGGTATAGGGAGAGTGCACCAGCAGATGGAAGATCGCGCTCTCTCTCTCTGCCTTTCAAATAATGAATATACAAATGTTACGCCTTTTAAAAATAGGTGTTAAAATTGCAATAGCTATTTATGAATATGTAAAATAGTAAATTTGACATAAATACCTCTAACAAAATAGTTGCCCACTTGAGTATTTTGTGTTGTTATAAATTTTATTTAGATATTGCATGTTGTATGAGATACTTTCACTGTACTCATTTAAATGTATGAGGTAGTAGAGAATGGAAAAGTTAATGAAAAATATTTGAAATTCAAAAATCAAGTATCATTATTTCTATATACACTTAATAAGACAATAAAAAGATACCATTTGAACTTAATTTCATAGTGCTGTCTGCATCTAATAATCCAACTTTATCTTCCATTCACAGTGACAAAGTTGTCTTTTACTTTCTGATTTATGAGAATTTGGCTTCATAATGATGAAGTTGTGTCTCTGATATTCTTTCAACATACTGCTCAAGAGCAGGGCCTACCACAATTAAGACATTTCACAATTAGGTTTCCAGCAGCAGTTCAAATAAATTGAAGGCAAAATTGAAAAATTTAATTTAGAGTCACAAATACTTGCTGAAAACATTAAGTAAGTATGTTAGGCATAATTAATACCTTTAACACAAGTCTCCATGCAGGTTATAGAGATGGTATTAATTCAGGAATATCCCAACAATCTCTTCATCAAACATTTCCTAGCCCTAATCTTTTGAGTATTTAATCACCTCTCCCCACACATTCTAAAGGTAAGCAGGAAAGCACTAAATCAATCCTTGAATAGTACATCAGTTAATATAGACAATCATTCTCACTTTTCATAAAGTCCTACTCAGCCAGGGCTCATCAAATTACAGCCTGTGGACTGAATACAGGCTGGCACTTATTTTTGATCAGCTCATAAATTAAAAATGGTTTTCACATTTTTTAATGGTTGCAGAAAATATTAAAAGAAAAATATTTAGTGACATCTGAAAATCCAATAGTTTTATACGGACACAGTCAAGCATATTCATTTGAGTTACTGTCTAAGGCTACATCCTCACTATGACAGCAGAGATGAGTAATTGAATGTATAGCCTCGGAGCCTAAAATATTGACTAGCTTGTCCTTTACCAAAAGAACTTCACCTATCCCCGGTTTAAACGTTACAAGAGTACCTTATTTTATAAAACATGGCAAACAAACTAAAACATGATTTTTGTTTTGTTTTTTTGCTTTTACCAAACAAGTTTATCAGACAAATCCTATTAGAAGTTTCTGATTTAATATCTTTTATTAAGATATTTAATTTAATAAAATTTAATAAAAACAACAAAGTTACATACAACTTTTATGAATTTGTCACATATACAGAAATGTAACCATTAAAAAACACAAGGCAAGAATTTCACTAGTAAAAATAGATGGGCCAGCGCTGCGGCTCACTAGGCTAATCCTCCGCCTTGCGGTGCCGGCACACTGAGTTCCAGTCCCGGTCGGGGCACCGGATTCTGTCCCAGTTGCCCCTCTTCCAGGCCAGCTCTCTGCTGTGGCCCGGGAGTGCAGTGGAGGATGGCGCAAGTCCTTGGGCCCTGCACCCCATGGGAGACCAGGAGAAGTACCTGGCTCCTGCCATCGGATCAGCACGGTGCGCCGGCCGCGGCGGCCATTGGAGGGTGAACCAATGGCAAAAAAAGAAGACCTTTCTCTCTGTCTCTCTCTCTCACTGTCCACTCTGCCTGTCAAAAAAAAAAAAAAAAAAAAAAAAAAAGATGAGTAATCCCCTCCTCCTATCAGTTTTCTTTTCCTTTCTTATGCACCTTCCTCCCTTTGCAACTCTTCTTTGAAAAACTGTTTCCTGGATAGGTGGTTAGCCGAGTGGTTAAGATGCCAGCTGGCATGCCCATATCTGGGTTCTGGCTCTCAGTTCCAATTCTAGCTAAAATGTACTCTAGAAGTAGCAGGTAATGAATGGCTCAACTAATTGGGTTCCTGCAAATGATGTTGGAGACCTAGATTGATTTCCCGGTTCCCAATTCAGGCCAGGCTCAGCTCCTGCAAGTTTGGACATCTGGGGATCAGCAGGAAGGGGGCATTCTCTCTGCCTCTCACATAAAGATGTTTTTCATTCCCTGCTTCTTAGGTCATGAACCCAATAGGAAACATGTATTTCCTTTAGTAAGGATAAATGGCTAAGTTATTGCTAAGATTTCATCAAGGAAAGAAAGCAAGAATAAATCATGCTTACTTATGTTTATTACCATTATCAGTAGTTTAGAAAGTGAAAAATTTAAATTTTAGAAGAATGAGATCCTTTGATTGTTGTTGTTCTACTTCTAATATTTCTCCTAGGCTGCTCAATATTTTTTTTTTTAAACAGGAAGAAAAAAGCCCTAAAGAATAAATGTTACAATTAGGTCAAAAATGCTTACCTTTAATTTCTGTAATTTCTACTCCTTTTCTACCAGTCTATCACTTCAGAGTTCCTCCAAACCAATCTATTAGTTTTCCTAAATATGTCAGTATTTTTATTTAGCTTCACCTTCAATAATTTAGTTGGTTTGAAATTGTAAAGTTTCAAGTTTTCATTAATAGGAAATTACAAGTCAACAAGTACTAACAACATTTGAGAAATATGTATAATGGAATCACACATATCCCTGTATGTATTTTACTAATAATTTAAAAAAACTTATTTTTACATTTTGGCTCACTTATCAAAATTAAGTTCCACAGAAAATCCTACAGAAATTTTAAAATGTGGATTTCAGATTTTAAAAGAATCACAAAAACTTGAGAGTACATGGGCATAGTAAGTAGCCAAATCCACCACTATATAAAAATAAAATACAGAAATGAATAAGGAGCTCAACTACGAGTCACATCAATATTATTAAACCTCTTACTGTCCACATAAGAAAAACAAAGTGAGGAGACTTGAGGGATAGGAGAAAAAGAAAAGTCATTCAATTCACTAGAACTACCTAAAATTGTAAAAAAGAAAGTAACAAGGTAATAAATTAATGACACAAACCACAACTTCCTGAAAACCGACATTTATAATCTACTTTAATTGCAGAAGAATAAAAAAATTGATAGGTCATATATGAATTTAACTGATTTTCAACTGGTAACACACCTACCTTCTGTCTTTCCATTTTTCAACATATGGACTAGACCAGAATTCTCCATTTCTACTATAGTCTTCATGTGCTTGGAAATGAGTTCCCTCTCAACCACTTTTACAATTGGTTCTTCAGTTGATTTGTCAAGGCAGTGCATCACCCGTTCTATTTCTTCATTAATTCTAGCTTCTACTTTCTTTATATATACGGAAGCACTGTTCTCTGCTAAAAATTTCTGGCTTTCCATCTGTAATTAATAAGAATGATTTTTTTTCCTTTAAAATGCAGAAGGTATTTATTGGGTTTCTACAGAGTTTTCTCATAAATCAGCCTAAATAACCTAAAGATTATCAATTTTTATATAATTTCCCCTATGTAAATTCATACATAGTCTGAATTATATCATTTAAAGCATGTATTTCCATTAATACATTATCTCTAAACAGTATTCTTAAAACTATGCCAATATAATTCAAATAGTAGAGAAAGCAAACACTTGATAGTTAAGTGTCCTAAGTATTGGAGTGAAAAATCTGACCCTCCCCCCTCCTAAGAATTGATTTGTTTTAATGTAAAATTATAACTAAAAAGAGTCATCATGTTTATTTTAAAGTTCTTGTGCTATCCCACTGATAGTATCAAAGGAGTACATATACTGGGAAACAGAGCATTTAAATAATTACTAATCTTGTCTGCTAGCACTAGCCTTACAGAAGTTCCACCAAATTACAAATGCCATGCCAATTGATTTTAATCTACATGATAGCATTAATGAGCATTTAAGCATTATATAATGGAATTCACACTGATATAAACTATGTACAATGTTCAATGATATTTCCTACTTACTTAACAAAAAGTAGTTTTAATCCTTGAGGATAATCAAGTTCCTAAGAGCAGACACCAATACACCAAACAAAAGTCTACGTGAGACCATCTATCTAGTGACCATTAAATAACTGTGTGTTTGTGTGTGTTTGTCTATGTATGTATTTATGCACACAAATATACATGTCATTTTAGAATCTTGATATACAAGTGATGTATCTTCCTCTAGTGTTTATACACTGTAGTGAAATTAAAAATTTGCAAAGGTCAAAAATACTGTCAAAAATGTCTAGATTATTTGATATAATACAATATAAAGAATATTTCCTACATTATAAATTAACAGCTCATAAAGGATGGTCCTAGCTCACCAGTATAGCCAAACATCTTCATGGTGGGCTATAAACTGATTTATGGGGAAGGGAAATAGGTACCAAGTCCATTCTTTGTTTATGGGTGAACAATACCAAACTCCACCCAGTTCCATTTTGTATACACCTAGTGTCTCTTATGAAGAAACTGATAACTTTGAATTTTATATATTTTTAAAAAATGTTATTGGAGTAAAATTTTTAAATTAACATTTTACTAAGACTTCTGTTTTGGCAAAAACTGCAAAGCTCCTCAGGTGAAATGCTCAGTTATGAATTTCAGGAAGATGCCTGGTTATCATTACCTTACAAATGTTTTCTGACATTTATCAGTACTCAATTACTGTTATTGCCATCATTTCATGATAGAAGAGTAGTAATTTTGTACTTACCTGCCTATATTTTCCTAAACAACAACTCCAAAAGCAAATATGCGTTATGGAATCATGCATATTACAATATACTTTTTACTAATAATTAATATCAATTAAAGCCTACACAGTAAGAACTTCATTGGTGAAGTGCTACCTTTGAATTTACAGTACTTAATTTGTAACAGAAAATAATGCTAAAGATATTTGTATTTTTATATTTGTAATTTTAAAAACCATGTGTGTAAGTTCAGACTCTTGCATCTGTTATGAATGATACCCTTTCCTGGAATATGGGAATGTGGGGTATGTGTGCAGAAGGTATTTTCTGAATCCCTTAGAATCCCAATACGTCTCAGTCAAAAAAGGTCAAAAGGTTTACATAACTATAATCAAAAATATGAAACCATTTTAATGTGCATTTGTTTATATCTTCACTGATTACCTGAAAAAATTCTGCAGACATTTCCAAAAAAGGAGCCTCAAAATCTTCTTCATAGACTGATCTTCCTTCAAGACCTAAAATCATTAACATCTGGCAAGCATTTCTTATTGCGCCTCTGTCAAAAGAAGTTAAATCACTTGATAGTCAAATTATATTAAAGATTCATATGAAAATGCAAAAGTAATTAGAAATACTGTAGAACTTTACTTTTATCAAGGTGATCACTTTCCCATAAGCAACTCATTTATAATGTAATAATGTAGTACAATTTTTAAAACTTTGAGAGGCAGGTGGGATGGGAGAGGGGGGAAAGAAAGAGAGGAGAGAATGGGAAGAGAAAGAGACAGACACAGATCTTCCATCTGATGGCTGATTTCCCAAATGCTTGCAAAAGCCAGGGCTGGATCAAGCTAATCTCAGGAGCTGGGAACTCAATTCCGGGTTTCCCACATGACAGACAGGGACCCATGTACTTGAGCCGTCACCTGCTGTCTTTCAGGGTACACAGACAAAGGAATATGGAATCAGGAGCTGGGACTCAAACCCAGGCACTCAGATTCGAGATGCAGGTGTGCAAAGCAACATCGTAACTGCTTTTCCAAATGTCCTCCCCTAGAGTAATTTTGTTTAGAAAGCATACCTTGAATGCACAGCTATTTACCTCAAGTTGTTTACCCTGCTATAACTTAGAACTTTTAAAGAAAATGTTTAAGGAGTCAAATATTTCTATATGTAGAAGCAGGAAAGTGAGAGAAGTGTAGATAAGCAGGTTGGGATGTATTTATTGCCAGACATGGATTTACAACATACAGCTACTCGTAGGCTATAAATTTTTCTGCACTAAATGACTTTTGGGCAATATTTATAAAACACCAGAACTGAAATGATAATAATTTTGCAAGTCTTCATCTAACAGCTGCATAAAAACAGAGAAGGAGAGAAAGCAATCTTACATGTTTAAAGTCATTCTAGCTGCAGCATCACAAATATGGCATGGAAATCATATCAGGAAGGGGGATGGAATATGACTGAGAAGAAGTATAGTAGTTCTTAGTCATTTTAGATTGTGTTCAACATTTTTCTTCAAAAATGGTAAGAATGAAAGCTAGATCAATGCCCTTAAAGAAAATAAGTAAGAGCAGAAATAAAAAATGTTATTATGCAGCAAAAGAAACAAAATGTCAGCAGAAAAAAATACAAAAAATCAAAAGGGAAGACTAATGACTGATTTGTCTTTAAAGTTCAAAACAAAAGCTTAGGATGATTGCTTCTAAACATATAACAGGTGTGTTTCAATACTAGGCAACTTTTTAAACTATGACACACAAAGGTTTTTGAGGATTTTAAGCAATGTGATGGATAGTCAAACCTTTCTTAAAGTAAAACCATGACAGCCAATTGGTTCTTCAGATATAACCACTAAAAACCCAAACCACAAGAGTAGAAAGATAAATTATACCTGTCTACAACTTCTCCTTTGCGCTCTCTTGCAATCATATCCAATAGAGTTTGTCGAAGATGATCCCTAATACAACCATAACGCACAACTTGATCTCGAAAAATAATCAATCCCAAATTGTAGACATTCTCCACATTATTTTGTTGTACATATACACGGTCCTGTAGTCAAAATAAAACCATATAAATGTGAATAGTTTTCACAAACATCATTACTATAAGCTACTATAACAAATAAAGCAAATAACATTCCAAACTTAGTTATCTTTCAGGTGAGAAACACTTCAAATTATCCTTAAGCAATCAGGTATTTTCTACTATTTTGTAAGTTATTTAAAAGTGAATCTTTACAATTCGTAATTTTTATATGGTTATTGAAACAAGTCTGACTATAAATAGTTGCCCATTTACGTTAAGAAAAAGAGGTGGGGGAAGGAGAGTTGTAAGCAAGCATCATACCCAGGGACAGAAAGGTAAGCAGACAGCAGAGGAAAAGGCAGACAGTGAGGCAGGCAGATCACACTTTCTCCCCAAAGTTAGAACATGCCCAGACATGGTTCTTTCTTAAAAGCTGTACTTGAAGATCATATTGCTCAAAGTAAAATTGAGAGCTGAAATATGACTTAAGCTGACTGCCACTAGTAAGTATTAAAAGGCTATAACACATTTGGCAGAACACTTCAAAAAGTTCATGGAAAAGGTAATTAAGAAATCCATGCAGTTTTTTCATATTTCCCATTAACTTTTGAAGACTTGTATGTATGTATGGGTATCAAAAATTTTTTGCAGCAGAATCAACTTTTAAATTCCATATTGCAGGAAGATTTTGAAGTCTCTTCATAACAGCATTAAACATTACATATTTAAAACACCATTAATATTATCACTTCAAACAGATGACTTGTAATCCTCACTTTCAAGTTCTTACTAACTTGATTCTAGGTATCTCACTGTCGATAGTACAGATAATCCAGAATAAAGGGCTATTAAGGTCTCTATTTTATGGATTATTTGAAAAACTTATATTTACGTTGAAATATATTAACATACAACTACTGTTTTTCATGCACAAGGAATTAGTAATATAATCCCTTTCTGTCCTTAAACAAGGGTCTCTATGTTGGCTGATTGTGTCAACATTCTGAAATTATGAAATCATTACGTGTTTATTTGTATGTAAGTACTTTGCAAATAAAACCATAACTTTTACCAGTCTTAAAGAAATCTATAATCAAAGAACAGTTAAATATCATTACAAACACTGATCTTTGAACTTTCTGAAACACTGTATTATATATACAAGCATACTTCAGAAAGTTCGTGAAAACATGAAGCTAAATGTAAGGGTATATTTGAGGACAGAAACAATTTTTCCAACAAAAAGTACTCATACTTGGCTTTTTTAAAAAAATTATCTACATTTTTACAATGTGTTATCACTTTGTTTTTCATGTATGTTTATTTTCATCTACTGGAAAGAAAGAGCGGGCTAGAGAAAGATCTTCCATCCACTACAGCCAGGGCTGGGCCAGGCCAAAGTTAGGAGCTGGGAGCTCCATCCTTGTCTCCCAAGCGGGTAGCAGGGACCCAAGTACTTGAGCCATCATCAGCTGGCACCCAGAATGCATTAGCAGGAAACTGGATCAGAAGTGAAGTAGCCAGCACTCAATCTAGCCCTCCAGTATGGGAGGCAGGCATCCTAGGCTTAACTTGCTGTGCCACAATGCTTACTCCAGTATACATACTTTTAATCCATGTTTCTATTAACTTTTTAAAGTAATTACCTAAAAACTTAAAACATTACAGATAACACCCATCATTAATAATGTAACTACAATGGTATTAACCAATCTTCCAAACTTAATTCTCTATGTGCAGCCTTCATTTTAATACATCATTTCTCCAATTCTCTCTCTTTGTTCATCTTAATGGCATACATCAGTTGGCACAAGGAAGGCTATTCTTTTACTAGAATCTTTGGTGTTCACTATTCTACATTCTCTATAATTTTTGCTCAAGCTCACATTCTTCAAATATTGACATCAGCTCAAATTTTCACAGATGACAGTTTTCACTAAGTTCACATTTTCATCACCAAGATCTTAAATTCAAGTCTTTCTCTGACTACAACACTCCTTTTTTTGATGGTTCCCATCCTCTCTGAACCTCCTCTTTACTCTTTAAAGATTTATTACTTATTTGAAAGGAAGAGTTACAGAGAGGCAGAGGCAAAGAGAGGGAGAGAGGTCGGCTATCCACTGGTTCAATCCTCAAATGGCTGTCATGGCCAAAGCTGGGCTCAATCTGAAGCCAGGAGCCAGGAGCTTCTTCTGGGTCTCCCACATGGGTGCAGGGTCCCAAGGACTTCCACTGCTTTCCCAGGCCATAGCAGAGAGCTGGATTGGAAGTGGAGCAGCCGGGATGCGAACTGGCGCCCATATGGGATGCCAGCACTGCAGGCAGCAGCTTTAGCCGCTACGCCACAGCGTTGGACCCTCTTTATTCTCATTGTAAACCCCAGGCCCAACTTTTTCTCCACTGTCATCCTATCTTCCTTTCAACATAAAACAAGATGTATGACAAAAAAAAAATGCTGCCATAATATAATAATTTAAAAACCAATGATAATTTTATTATGAAAATAAACATTCTTAACATTACTTAAGGTATTTTAAATACTGATTTTTTACAGTTCTGAATATAAAATTCTGCAGCACAGTAAAGCACTACCTCCTTGGAGAATCACAGTTACCCAATGTAACCAAAACTAGCATCTAGTTGAGTTAAAGACAGATGGTAAAAAAAGGCAACTATTAAACATTTTAAAACATAAATGTTCACTCATTTATCAATGTGTTCTTTGAAAATAAGTTATATAGCTAGAATTATCTTTCTGATAGATATCCTCACATAATATATTGCCATTCTTGGTTTCAATAGAGCATGAACTAGAGACATGTAAGTATTAACAAGAAGTATAACTGGCATAAAAATGCTTGAAAACAATACAACTTTCAGTAAGCACAACAGAATAGAGAAGGATCTAAATATGTGTGAAGTTTCCATCAGATGTTTTACAGCTAGAACAGGAAGTACTGGTAATTTTAGTCAAGTACTTTAAGTTTCAACTACACAAGGATTCTTCAAAATTTCAAGGAAATATGGCTGCTGATTCACATACTGGCTGCTCCACTTTTGATCCAGCTCTCTGCTAATGGTCTGGGAAAAGCTCCAGAAGACAGCTTAATTATTTGGTCCCCTGCCATTCATGTGGAGACCTAAATGAGGCTTACAGCCTTGGCTTGGCCCATCCCTGCTGTTGTGGCCATCGGAGGAGTGAACCAGCAGATGGGAGATTCTCTCTCTGTGCCTCCCTGGAACTCTTTCAAATAAATAAATAAATCTTGAAAATGCTTATTATAAAAAAATTATGCATAGATCTTAAAAATTATTTGCACCAAATAAACTTTTCAAGCAGTGTTCAATGTTTTTGGTGGAAGGGCAAACAGAACATTACCTACAAGAATTTCAAAAGGTTCACACAAATATTCAGTGAATCAATGTTGCAGTCATTTTTTAAACATTCCTTTTTTTTCCCCCCATTTTGCTTTACTCTAGTATAATTTATGTACCATAAAGTCTCTGTTAGGAAGGATAGTGGGAGAGGGAGCAAGGAAGAAAATATCATTATGTTCTTAGAATTGTATCTACAAAGTACACTGAATCTGCTACAAACTAATTAAAATTACTTTTTTTTTTTAATTAAAAAGTTCATGAGAAAATATACTTCAAGGGAGTGGGTGTTTAGCCTAGCAGTTACCAACTCGTGTTCTGTACTAGAATAACTGGCTTCAATTCCTGGCTCCTGCCTCCAGTCTCCTGCCAATGCAGACCCTGTGAGGCAGCTCACAGTGGTTGCTCAAGTAATTGGATTTCTGCCACCCATGTCCATTCCCAGCTGCCGACTTTGGCTACTTAAAGCTGTGGCAGGCACTTGAGAAGTGCATCAGCAGAGGAGGATTCTCTTGTCTCACAAATAAACAAATAGAAAATGTTTTAAATAATACAGTTCAATAATGTAGAGAGATTTCTAGAGTTGTGTGAGCACTGCCATAATCTGGTTCTAGAACATTTCCACTCCCCTAGATAATTCCTCAAGCCTAGGCTACACATCTACACTCCTACTTTCTCTATATATAAATTTCTTTTTCTGGACATTTCATATAATTATGTGTAATCTTTTGTGTTAATTTTCTTTTTATAAAGTTTATAAGGTTTATTAATGTGGTAATAAATGCAAGTATTTTGTTCTTTTAAGTACTGAACAGTATCCCATTATATGGATATGATTCATTTTGCTTACCCATTCATAAATTGAAATTTTGGGTTACTTTCAATTCTTGTCTATTATGGGTAATGTGACTATGAACATTTGGGTATAATCTTTATGTGGACATTCATCTTCATTTTTCTTTTCTTTTTTTCAAAAAATTATTTCTTTGAAAGGTACAGTTACAAAGAGGTGGGGGAGAGACAGAGAGTGAGAGAAAGAGAGAACACCTCCATCAACTGGCTCACCACCCAAATGACCAAAACATCGAGGGCTGGGGCAGACTGAAGCCAGGAACCAGGAGCTTCATCCATATCTGCAACAAGGGTGCAGAGACCTAAGCACTTAGGCCATCCTCCGCTGCCCTGTCCGGAGCATCAGCAGGGAGCTGGTTTGAAAGTAGAGCAGCCAGGACTTGAACCAGCACCCAAGGGAGATGATGGCATTGCAGGCAATGGCCTTACCCACTATGCCACAATGCTGGCCCCTCATCTTCATTTTTCTTGGTGGGTCCTAAGCATGGATTACTGGGTTGCAGGATTTTTACCAAGCTGTTCTCTAAAGTGGCTCCACCAGTTACGGCAAATTTTTGAATATGAAAATTACACTGGTAAGAATATGAAATGTGGAGTTAGGGATTCTTTTATGAAACCTGACCCTACTCTTAATTTGTTGAAACTCTTAAGTCATCTGGTCCTCAGTTAAACACAGTGGTGCTAAGGAGAATCTTTACAATTTTAATATGATCATCTATGAAGCTTAATTCTCTGACCAAAAATTAATGGTCCATGGTGGGGGATCCAAGATGCACTGCACAACTATTTATTTCCTTTCTATTGGTTATCTATCTCCTAAGCAGTAATGCTACCACCACTGAAAAAGGTGATATAATGTCTGCTATCTCGAGTTCCTAGGCAAAAAGAAAGGAATCAGGAGCAGCTGATGAACTAACTACTCAGTATGCTGGTATGGGGGAATGGATACTTCAGTAGAGGAAGCTAAGTATGATCAGAACACAGTTGTATGGCAAGGCAGAATCTGTAATAATGCAAAAGCTAAACTTTTGTTTTTCAACTTGAGATTGTCAAGCTGTGTATAATAATTATAATTAAATGACATATAATATTAAGAAAATCTAATATTAACAATGAAATCTAATTAGAGAAATCAGAGAGCTAAGAAATTTAAGGAAAAATTCAGAAATTTAATGTGGTAATATGAAACCATTAATACTAAACTGTCATTTATATTAAAGGTTTGATATTTATGATTTCTTACCATCAAATAAATAAGGGCTATATAGTAAACTATGAAAATATTTGCTTACTGAGCTTTTTTTAACTGCTTATACTGCTTATTACCACAATCAAAACGAATCTGGCCCATCAGTAAACAGCAGCATTTTCCCTAAAACTCTAACAGGACTCTCCCTTTGTTAAAATATAAGTGGTAGCTTTTATGCAATACAATATTAATGTAGCTCCACTCATTAAAAACACTGTAAGGTTTTTATTTTTATATATATTTCCAGGTTAGCATTTAACTTTTTTTAAAATATTTATTTATTTATTTGAAAGTCAGAGTTACACAGAGAGAGAAGTCTTTCAGCCACTGGTTCATTCCCCAGTTGGCCGCAACGGACAGAGCTGCACCGATCCAAAGCCAGGAGCCAGGAGCTTCTTTGGGTCTTCCCCGTGGGTGCAGGGGCCAAGGACTTGGGTCACCTTCTACTGCTTTCCCAGGCCACAGCAGAGAGCTGGATTGGAAGAGGAGCAGCCGGGACACAAACCGGTGCCCAAATGGGATGCCAGCACTGCAGGTGGTGGCTTTATCCCCTAAGCCACAGCGTGGGCCACAGCATTTAATTTTCTTCAAGACTTTCTGAAGTCCTGGCTCCAGTTAACTGCTAACTGGCTAAATAAATGCAATCCCCCAAATATGACAAAGATTAAGAAACTCACCTTGACAGAGAGAAAAAATATTAAAGCTGAACTTTAAAATACTTTAATCTCAGGCTACAGGCAAAGTGCAGTTTGTATGATCTGATATTAATCCTTGTCTACTGAAGAGAGCTTAACAGAAATCAAAAATTGGTAGTTTTCAACTGCTTTTTTTATAACCAAAATGCAGGCATTTTAAATATAAAATGTTCTGAAATACATATTGAAAGCTTAATGTGTGGGGCAAAAATTTTATTTACATAAAGAGATGTGAGTTTCATCACCACAGACATAAACCACATTCTACATCTCTATTTACAGTTCTGTATCATGGGTTGCTATTAAGCCAACTAAGCCTGCAATGGGCAAGAACCTCCACAGACCAGGTGGGTCCTGAGGAAAGACAAGAAATCAATGATGGGAACTACCTCATGCCCCTCTTCTGACAAGGCTAGGCAGAAGTCAGACTGCTTCTAAATCTGTCTTCATTCATATGGTTAGCTGACAAACCAACCTATAAACACTTGACCTATAACACAACATCTGTCTTACAATACATTCCACTGATTTTCACTTCTAGTATCAAAGGAATAGTTTTTTAAAGATCGACTTCCCTGCCAAGAACAACTATAAAAGTTAGATTAAAAATAGGGTGGGCATTTGAAACAGTGATTAAGGATCACTTGGAACATGTGCAATCAATATCACAGTACCTGCTCCTCATTCCAGCTTCCTGCTAATACACACCTAAGGAGGCAGCAAGAAACGACAAGTCCTTGGATCCCTGTCACCCACGTGGGAGACAGATGGAGTTCCAGGCTCTTGAGTATCAGATTTATAGGCAGTTAGGAGATTTGTCTCTGCCTTTCAAACCAATTAAATATATAAAGTTATGACAAAATACTCTCTTCTGGAAAGCTAAGCTTATGCAAAGTCAAGGACTGCCTTTGTAATTGGGCTAAACAGCTTCATTACTCAGGGAGTGATAACAAAAACAAAATCAAAATATCAAAATAAAAACAAACTTGAAAAAATAAAATTCAGAAACAGCAACTCTTACTGCTTAATTTACATGCAAAAAATGTTCAGTAAGGATGAGTATTTTCAAGTTATTACGTTATAGAACAGCAATCTAGGATACATGGGCTCTGAGTACAGTAAAGCAGTGTACCCAAGGAAAGAAACAACTTACAAATTCTTTCAGTACCATCCATATCTAGTGTTTCATTTGAACCATGCTTGCTTCCAAGATTAAAAGAGCATTTGGAAATAAATTCCAAACTAACCTCTGGGTCACACTCAAATATAAATACAACAGTCCTTTGATTCCATTACAAAGTTTAAGGAAACCACATTTTTGCTTTTAAAGTTCAGTAGGTTCAGTACTTTTAACAATATAAATAGTATTAGCACTCATTCTACATTTCCCTGGCTGGTCCCACTTAACAGTCACTTCTAGCAACTGCCGTTTACTTAGGTGAAGACCACAGGTGAAAATGTGAATAGCTGTGAAAGTTGGTGTATTTAAAACTGTCAAGCTAGTATTCAAATTCTTAAGTAATTACTCTTTCAGTTTCTTGTTCTCAAACTAAGTGTTAAACTGTGTTTTCATCTTTTTAAAAAGAGGACAGGAAAAGAAAAATGTAAGTTTAGGGTTAAAAACTTTTACCAATATTAAATACTTATTCTGCTAATAACAAACTATAGATAAACCCTGAAAACTTAAAACTCGTAATTTGTTTAAAAAAACAAGCAAGTAACTGTATAGAGCAAGTCTGTAGAACACATCTGATTCTGTCTCACCAAGGTAATCATTAGACCATCTATCAACAAATAAAAAAATTGGAATGTTTTCAAACAGAGTTGACTATGAAATCATGCAATATAAACAGTCGGTTAAAAAGGTTTAACAAGGAAATCAGAAACAGACAACAGTAACACATATACAGAGAACAGCAGCAGAAAGTTTCTATTACAGAATCACAGTAACGGGGGAGTGTGTCTAATCAGAGTTTAAAGAATAATCCCAATATTTTCCACAATGCTAGGGAACTACATTTTTCTTTCAAACTTTATTTATTCATGTGAAAGGCAGAGTTTGAGGGAGAAGAGAGACCAAGAAAGATATCTTCCATCTATTGGTTCACTCCCTAAATGGCTGAAATGACTCAGGCTAGGCCAGGCTGAAGCCAGGAGCTTCTGAGTCTCTCACATGGGTGCAGGGGCTGAAGGACTTAGGCCATTCTCGGTTGCTTTCCCAGGCTCATTACCAGAGAGCTGAATCAGAAGGAAGCAGCTGGGAATTGAATAGACAACCAGATGGGATGCTAGAACTACAAGCTGTGCTTTAACCCACTGTGCCACAATGTCAGCCCCAGTGAACCACATTTTTAAAAAGACATCATTAAGAGATGAAGAAGCACATTGTACAGATAATTATTATTATTATTTTTGTCGACAGGCAGAGTGGACAGTGAGAGAGAGAGAGACAGAGAGAAAGAAAGGTCTTCCTTTTCCGTTGGTTCACCCTCCAATGGCTGCCTCTGCAGCCAGCGCGCTGTGGCCGGCACACTGCCAGTAGATGTTATTTTATAGATAAAGAACCTAAGACCGCACATACCAAGGTTACACCAAGGCAGAGGAACAGTTGAAAACAGAAGCTGTCTGGTTCTTGAGTAGTATGTTGTTGTTGTTGTTAAAAGCCTTCACAGCCCTCAAAGAACAACGGGTGTGAGCAGCCCATTTGACTGTGGTGGAAACTATGACTGAGCTTAAGTTGTGGCTAAGTCTTCACAACGGGGTTTTGACCATATCCTGTGATTTTCTACTAAAAATAAATATTGTTAGATCAAGAAAAGTTAATCTGGCCAGCACCGCGGCTCACCAGGCTAATCCTCTGCCTGCGGTGCTGGCACACCGGGTTCTAGTCCCAGTCGAGGTGCCAGATTCTGTCCCAGTTGCCCCTCTTCCAGGCCAGCTCTCTGCTGTGGCCAGGGAGTGCAGTGGAGGATGGCGCAAGTACTTGGGCCCTGCACCCACATGGGAGACCAGGAGAAGCACCTGGCTCCTGCCTTCAGATCAGCGCGGTGCGCCGGCCGCAGTACGCCGGCTGCGGCGGCCATTGGAGGGTGAACCAACGGCAAAAGGAAGACCTTTCTCTCTGTCTCTCACTATCCACTCTGCCTGTCCAAAAAAAAAAAAAAAAAAAAAAAAAAACTCCCCCAGCAAGAACTGTTAAAGCTGCATAAAAATAAAAGGGTAAAAATAAAAAGCTACCACCTCACACTTCTTAGGATAGGTAATATCCAAAATCCTCAGAAAATAACAAGTGTTGGTAAAGAGCTAGGAAAACTGGAACTCTTGTACACTATTCATGGGAATTGAAGATGGTATGGCTGCTGTAAAAAACAGTACAGAAGTTCCTCAAAAAATTAAGAATTATATGATCCAGCAATTCCACTTCTGGAGATAAACCCCAAGGAACTAAAAGCAGGTTCTTGAGGAAATCTGTACACCCATATTCACAGGATCATTATTCACACCAGGTAAAAGGTAGAAATAAATACAAGTATCCAGTGATGGACAAATAAATTACATATGATGCATTATTTGCCTTTAAAAGGAAGGAAACTGACATATGTCATAATATGGATGAGCCTTAAGGACATTATGTTAAATTAAATAAGCCAAAAGATAAATACTTTATGATTCCACTGAAATGGGATACCCAAAGTGGTCAAATTTATAGAAACAGGTCAGCATTTGGCCTAATGGTTAAGACACCCATGTCCCACATCAGAGTGCCCTGGGTTCAATTCCTGTCAAAGCAGAACATGAGAAGCGGCTGTTATGGCTCAAGTAGCTGGGTTCTTGTCAATCAAATGAGATCGAGATTTAAGTTGCTGGCTCACAGTCCCAGCCACTGGAGGTATTTGAGGAGTGAACCAGCAAACTGGAGCTCACTCTGTCTCTCAAATAAATAAAAAAAAAAAAATCACAAAATAAAAAGTAAAATGATGGTTGGCAGGGGACAGAGAAATGTAAAGTTATTGTTGAATGGATTCAAGAGTTTCAGTTTTTCAGGACGTAAGGTTCTGTGAATGGATGGTTGTGACAGCTGCACAAAAATGTGAGTGTGGTTAATAGCCCTGGACTGTGCACTTCAAAGATGAGTAAAATAGTAAATTTTCCATTATTTTACAATTTAAAAACAAAACCCTCAAGTCCCACTGTTTCATAGCATCAAAAACAACAAAAACAACCTGGATTTTTTGGAGCCAAGAATCTAGAGAAAAGGCAAGGATACTGAGAGGAGTCTCACATTCACCTTCACTGGGTCCCATGGGTCATCTGCTATATTTGGAGGACTGGAAATAAAAGGACAAGCAGAAAGCCCTAGGTGAAGTTAGCTATGGAGCAGCTAAGATTTAAGAGGCCAAGGTTATGAAGGTGAGAGAAATAGGAAGAATCAGAAATTCTGCAAGTAATGTTCCCACTGAGATGTTTATTGACAGATCACCAAGCAAGTAGTTGAGACACACACACACACACAAAAACAAAAACCAACAACCTCCACCTAAAAAAACCTCACAAAAAACAAAAACCCAGCCCACAAAAACCAAACCAAAACAGTGAAACAAAGGAGTGCCAGAAGGCTAAAGAGGTGAGCAGAGACTACAGGCAGACTTGCAGTACTGTAGAGTGAAGAGATCAATGTCAGTAATGTGGAAAGCAACCTGGTAAAGAGCTTGGGCTTTACAGCTGAGATCTCAGAAAGGCTATGTCCTGTGAATAAACAGGCAAACTGAAAACAAAACAGTACTAACAAAGCCTAAAAGATCACGGTGATCTGTTCATACTTTGCCTTCTTGACAGAACAATATTAAACTTCCTTTGGAAGGAAATATCATCCAGAATCTCCACAATTTTCACATACAATAATGGCATTTAATCCAAAATTACAAGGCTTGTCCCTCTCCACAAAAAACCAAACCAAACCAAACCAAACCCCCCAAGACACTCAGGATTGAACATTTGAAGACCCATGGGGGAAAAAAAAAATCAGGCAAAGAGTTCTAATACTACCCAGAATGTGGTAAAAAGCAAAACAAAACAAGAATGAATACAATGTATACTGTAGTCTCTTAAGTAATTCCTAGAGTAATAATAAAACATGAATAAGCTATAGGGAAGGAGATGGCATAATGAAACCTACTTATTAACTTAAAGCCCCCAAAAAGCTGGAATAAGCAACAAAAAATGGATGAAATAGAAAATAAAACAGTGGGATAGTAAATTTAAACCCAAATATAAATAAGCCAAATGCTTCAATTTAAAAACAAAGACTGTCAGATGGAGTTAAAAAGCATGTAACTATCTGGTGCAAATGACACACCTTAAATAGAAGGGCACAGAAAAGTTGAATAAAAAGGTTGGGAACTAACTCATCATTTAAATATTAACCAACAGAAAGACATTAGGACAGTATCAAATAACACAGACTTTAAGGCAAGAAGTACTACTGGACATATAGAGGGATATTTTTATAGAAATAAAGAGTCAATTCGGGGCCAGCACTGTGGCTTAGCAGGTAAAGCTGCCGCCTACAGTGCTTGCATCCCATATGGGTGCCAGTTCAAGTCCCGGCTGCTCCACTTCTGATCCAGCTCTCTGCTACGGCCTGGGAAAGCAGCAGAAGATGGCCCAAGTCCTTGAGCCCCTGCCACCCATGTGAGAAAGCTCCTGGCTTCGGATCAGCACGGCTCCTGCCTGTTGTAGCCATCTGTGGAATGAATTAGTTGATGGAAGACCTCTCTCTGCCTCTCCCCTCTCCTTCTCTATTTAACTTTTTTTTTTTTTTTTTTTTTTTGACAGGCAGAGTGGACAGTGAGAGAGAGAGAGAGAGAGACAGAGAGAAAGGTCTTCCTTTTTGCCGTTGGTTCATCCTCCAATGGCCGCCATGGCCAGGTGCTTCTTCTGGTCTCCCATGTGGGTGCAGGGCCCAAGCACTTGGGCCATCCTCCACTGCACTCCCAGGCCATAGCAGAGAGCTGGCCTGGAAGAGGGGCAACCGGGACAGAATCCGGCGCCCCGACTGGGACTAGAACCCCGTGTGCCAGCGCCGCAAGGTGGAGGATTAGCCTAGTGAGCCGCAGCGCCGGCCTCTCTATTTAACTCTTTCAAATAAAATAAAATCTTAAAAAAAAAAAAAGTCAATTCAACAAGAGAAAACATTTGTAAATTTACATACATTTATAAACCTCAAGTACATACATCAAAAGGAGAAACAAATCCATATGAAGTACACAAGCATACAGCTTAAAACTGATTAGGTTTGTGAGCTGGAAGACCATGCCTTCACCATGCTCCTGTGTGATCTCATACCCCTACCTAGCCATACCTGAGTGCCCACAGGCCAATCAGGTTAATTAACCACTCCCCTTTGAAAGTGGATTAAAATCTGGGACAGGGTGTGTCTGGCCCTTTCCCTCCTTTCTCTTCACTCTGGCCTCTTGCAAGTAAGGGGCTGGCTGCAGCCTTGAGCCTCCTGGGCGCATGGCCTTGGGCCACTTGCCCCATGCTTCCTGTCCTAGATGCTCTTCCACGTGGCTGGTTCCTGGTATTTGGTATGAGCCTAGATTTACCCCTCTCTTATAAATAAAGCCCTCACTCTCCTATGATTTCTCTCACTAAATAAGCTTAAAATGTACCATGCTGCCTCATTCATTTATGCTGGTATTTAGAATTCTTCTCAAAATATTAGGCAAGAATCCACTCAGGCTTATTAATAATGGGATTTATTAATAAGTATATGGTGATATCGTATGGCACCCGAAATTCCAATATCACATACTCCAACCTGAAGATTTTAACATTTCTCAATAGCCGACAGAAGGAAACAAACAAAAATCAGTAAGAATATAGAAGATGTAAACAACATGGTTAATACATTTAACCAAACTGGTACTTACACTTCATCTAATAAGTCTAAGTTAAAAAAGTATAATTAATAGAAATTTAAGTTCTTCACCAAAGACACCCCCCTAAAAAAGGGAAAAGGTTAAGTCCAGAATAGAAGACAGTACCTTGCAATTCATATATCTGATTTAGGACTTTTAATGAGCCTTGATAAAGAATTCAGACAAAACACTAAGAGGACGACAAATATACATTTTTTAAAAATGGGCCAAAGATTTGTGTGTGCATTTTCATATTATATATCAACAAACAAACTTTCCACTCAAATTAAGTATTTTCAAATTATCATAGGGCTGGTGGATTAATAGGTACATAAGAGTAACTTTTATGGTATCTATCATTTTTGGTTGAGTTTCCAAGTATTCCAATAATGAGTTAAGTATTGAGTCTAAGTATTCCAATAAGTTTTAAATAACTTCTGATCACAAATAGGAGTCTTTAAGTCTTAGAACAGTGCCTGATATAATAACACACATTCAGTACACAAATGAACTTATGCTCACTGCACAAAGGTGAATGTACCTCAACTCTGAGTTTATCATAAATTCTATTAAACAGTCAACTAATACAATTCTGCACTGAGGTGGTACAGCAAAGTGGGAAAGACCACAGGCTTTGACATCAAAAAAGACTTGATTTAATTCTTTACTTTAGTTATTTAGCAACTTAAATACGCTTGTGGGTTAATCTCTCATCTCAATAATCAATCTTCTTAAACTCCATTTCTTAACCCACAAAATAGAGATTTTGACACTCAACTTGAAGGACAGGTATTTAAAGCATTTCATACAGTGATAGGGCTATGAAACTAAAGATATTTATTGTTATATACACAGAAAAGTATTTTTTACTTTTTCAAAGAAATGAAAATAGGAATTTAATTTTGGTTTCCCAAACCACAACTTCCTGAAACAGCAACAGGAAGAGGAGGTACTGTGAGGATTAAATGAATTAATATACTTTATTTGCCTAAAACAGCGCTTGGTACACACAAAATGACTATGTAAAGTGTTATCAGCTCTTCTAAGTGATATGGGTAGAACCCTAGCCAACCAAGGCCACATAAACTCATTTTAAGGAAACCCGTGATCCAATTAAAACAATCTACCTACACTTTCTAAATTCATTGCCATTTACAAGACATCACATCCAGTTGTTCACTTTCAGTTTTAAGATGGTGTAAAACTTCAGAGCCAAAAGGATTCTAAAATTTTAAATCATATGATTTATCCTTAACTAGATCCAACAGATTGGTTTTCAGCCACCAATAAAGCCTGTGAAACTGTTATGCAGTATGTGGATCCCTACATGCCTACTTCCAGAAAGGGTCCATGACTTTTCACCACTAACCAATGGATTTTCATCACTCTCAAAAACATAAAAGCAAGTTTTTATCCAATAAATTATTTTCACAGATAAGGAAAAAAAGAATCTTACCCAGAGAGGCTAAATAAAAGTTGTGTGCCTTAATTTTCTTCACTACTCCAAATGGCTTATATAAACTGGAAGCAGTCCATTTTATGCACTGTAGCTTCATCCCCTGTCCTCCACCAAGAAATACGTGCTCTATTTCTGACTACAGGCCTGCCTGCTTTGTGCTGAGCAATGTGAACAGCACATAGATACCTGCCTTCCTAAACAATCTGCTAATCACCACACACAGAAAAAACCGGCTACAAGAACATGGTGGTCAACATGTTTATGGTTCTATTACTTTGTTTCAAACAGGAAAAGAAAAATATTAAATAACAACTTTAAACAGCAAGAAGAATGAAACAATTATGTAGGACAAAAACAGAACAAAAAAGAAACAAGAATTGAGAAGGAAGGCAAGGTAAAAATCTTAACTTTCAAGCACATAATATTATTAATGATGTAGTGGCTTTATTTTATATAAATGCTTAGTACCTGGCTTTTGCCCTTACTATAAAAAGATGTCAGCATAATTGACATTGTTAGTCATGGATACAAAAATTAAGAGCATGAGAAAATCCTGTCTTAAATATATCATTCACGTAAAAGCAGAGCTGGTAAACATGTTCAACAGATATGATGCTTAATAACCTAAAAGTCATGGGATCCTATTTTCTTTTTTAAAGATTTGTTTGAAAGGCAGAGTTAGAGAGAGGCAGAGACAGAGAGAAAGAGAGAAAGGTCTTCCATCCGCTGGTTTACTTCCCAAATGGCTGCAATGGCCACAGCTGGGCCGATCTGAAGCCAGGAGTTTCCTCTGGGTCTCCCATGCTGGTGCAGGGGCCTGAGGACTTGGGCCATCTTCTACTGCTTTCCCATAGCAGAGAGCTGGATCAGAAGTGGAGCAGCCGAAAAAAAAAAAATTGACCTAAATGAAAGATCTCTGTGAGTGAGATCCCAGCGGAAACAATGGGCCATCAAAGAAAGAGGTACCTTTCTCTGAAGGGAGGAGAGAACTTCCACTTTGACTATGACCTTGTCTAAATAAGATCAGAGTTGGCCAACTGAAGAGGCTTCCATAGCCTTGGCAACTCATGACAAAAGCTTTGGGTGATTACTGACGTCATAAGTAAGAGTGTCATTTGTTAAATCAACAGGAGTCACTGTGCAGTTGCTCCTAATGTAGGATCTCTGTCTTTAATGTGTTGTGTTGTGCTATGTGAATTAACGGTATAACTAGTGCTCAAACAGTACTTCATACTTTGTGTTTCTGTGTGGGTGCAAACTGTTGAAATCTTTACTTAGTATATACTAAACTGATCTTCTGTATATAAAGATAATTGAAAATGAATCTTGATGTGAATGGGATGGGAGAGGGAGCGGGAGATGGGAGGGTTGCGAGTGGGAGAGAGGTTATGGGAGGAACAAGCTGGTATAATCCAAAAGTTGTACTTTGGAAATTTATATTTATTAAATAAAAGTTAAAAAAAAAAAAAGAAGTGGAGCAGCTGGGACTCGAACCGGTGCCCACATGGGATTCCGGCACTGCAGGTGGTGGCTTTACCTGCTACACCACAGTGCCAGCCCCCTATTTCTTTTCTTTTCTTTCTTTCTTTTTTTTTTTTTTTTGTTTTTTAAAGATTTTATTCATTTGAAAGGCAGTTACATAGAGACAGAGGGAGACAGAGATCTTCCATCCACTGGTTCACTCCCCAAATAGCCAAAACAGCCAGGGCTGGACCAGGCAGAAGCCAGGATCCAGGAACTCCATCTGGGTCTCCCATGTGGGTGCAGGGTCCCAGGCATTTGGGCTATCCTCTGGTGTTTTCCCAAGCAGGGAGCTGGATCAGAAGTGGAGCAGCCAGGACAAGAACCTGCACCAATATAGATAGCTTGCACTGAAGGAGGCAGCTTAACCCACTACATCACTGCACTGACCCCTACCCTACTTTAAGATTTCATTCTGAAAGCACAGAAGGTATCAAGAAGATTTTTAATCAACCCATCTATCCTCTCCAGACTATAGCTATTTTCAAACTTCTCATGTACATTATAGAATACTGGGAAGAAATGCTTTTTGGAGCTAAAAGTATCACAATCTACAGACCCACCAAGTCCATCATCTCCACATTCTCATCCTAACTTCTCTTCCCCAAGGCCACCCACATCCTCCTTGGCAGCCTAAGCAAACAGCTTATAGCATTTCCTGTTGCTGTTGTAACAAGTTACCAGAAATTAAGTGGCTTATTTTTCTCTTATAGTTCCAGAATTCAGAAAACGGAAAGCAGTTTCAGTGAACTGAAGTCAAGAGGATGCTGCCACGTTCTTTTTGGGAGCTCCAAAGCAGACTCTACCTCTTTGCCATTTTCTTTTTCTAGTGGCCATCTATATTCTGTTGCTAGTGATCCTTCCTCCATCTAAAAAGGCCATGACCCATGGCTTATCCCATGTCAACCTTTCCTCCAACTCTCTGAATCCCCTCTATTTCTTAAGGACCCTTGTGATTGTATCAAGCCATGGGAACAGCCAAAGGATCAACTCACCTAAAAATCCTTATCCACTTGTACAAAGTTCCTTTTGCAACATAAGGTTAACATTCCCAGATTTTAGACACTAGTAATGGATATGCTGGAGAGCAAGAGTACTTTTCAGTCAAACACCTCCCTCAAGCTACCAACTACTCATTCATATGCTTCTGTTACTGACAGTACCACCTTCTAATTCACTAAGGAGACTAAGCTTCAGAAAAGTTTCTCTGTTTCCCTCATCGTCACAAAATTGTTGCTTCACTCTACCTCACCTCTTTACCCATCCTTGACAACTTTCAAATAGCTCAAGGGAACAGTGATCCTCCTCTTTTCCAGGTTCCTTTCTACCTCTGTCTTTGAATTTAGTCCCTCTAATCTTTAAGGATAAATAACTTGCAATAGAACTCTACCTTTCTTGTTTGTGAATATGACTGAAAACAGAAATATTCAAGTAAAGACATAAAAAAAAATCTTTGAAATTCACCATAAGGTTTCATGCAGAAAATTCTACTTATTAACATTCTATTAACCCCACGGTAGCCTACAGAATACCACCCATAAATTTAATTTTCCTTTGTATTATATTAATTCTCCTGGTTCAAGGGGAAAAAAAAGAACCAAATATTAATACTTCTAGATTAAATAATTTAAAGAACGAATATTCTGTATGAAATGCTGTAATTTTTTGCAGTTCATTAAAGCTTTTGCATCATTAAAACTTTACAGGAAACTTACACTAACTACTTCCAAACAATCTTAAAAGCTAAATATGCAATGACTGAAAAGCAATAAATTTGAGTAAAGCAGACATTACAAACTCAAAAGCCAGCAGGAGCCAAAGAGGTAACACAAGTCTCAAACATCAGGAATAGGCAGAGTGCCAGAGGCTACCATCAAGACACAAATACAAATATGGGCCGGGGCTGCTGCTCACTAGGCTAATCCTCCGCCTGCGGCGCTGGCATACCGGGTTCTAGTCCCGGTCGGGGTCCTGGATTCTGTCCCGGTTGCCCCTCTTCCAGGGCAGCTCTCTGCTGTGGCCAGGGAGTGCAGTGGAGGATGGCCCAAGTCCTTGGGCCCTGCACCCCATGGGAGACCAGAAGAAGCACCTGGCTCCTGCCATTGGATCAGCGCAGTGCGCTGGCCGCAGTGCGCCGGCCGCGGCAGCCATTGGAGGGTGAACCAATGGCAAAGGAAGACCTTTCTCTCTGTCTCTCTCTCTCTCACTGTCTACTCTGCCTGTCAAAAAAAAAAAAAAAAAAAAAAAAAAAAAAAAAAAAAAAAGACACAAATATACCTCCTCAAATAGTGAACCTGTCAAACAACAAAATTACATGGGAAAAATTTTGACCAACGATGCCTCCATGAACTTGTAATTTTATTCACTTTCAAGACTTGAAGAAAAAAAATGTGTTCTATATGGTATCTACACACGTATGCTCATAAATGACATTTTAGACACAGACATCCAAGAGTAAAAGTCAACCAGCTGAGTAGGTGGTAGTTGGGTGTCTGAAACTGACACTCAAAATTCCAACAGTCAAAGCCAGTAATCACAGGAAGAAGAAACTTATAGAGGCTCTAGGGAGGCACAGCCAGTGTAGCTGGGATACGTGCACTATCCAAGTTATTATGAACTGAGCTATCTATGATAGTAACCAATGTCATTAGGAAAACAAATTTTTTACTGTTGGAAAATTAAAACCATAAATTTATCTTACCTAGGGTAGTGATTATAGAGTGGCATATATTTGCCAAAATTCACCCTGAGCAATCCAGATCATTTCAACATACATGAATCGTATCTTTATGTTAAAATGCATTAAGTGCATATTAAGCATATACTATTATGCATAAAATAACAGAATGGAGGATATGAAATGAAAAGCATTTACCTTGTAGAACATGAGGATATGGATATTTTAATTTCTCTCTGAATCTAAAATAACACTTTTAATAGAAATTTTGAAAAGCAATGGCCTAGGGGCTGGCATTTGTGATGTAGCAGGTAAAGCTGCTACCTGCAACACTGATCCCATTTGGGCACCAGGTTCAGTCCCAGCTACGTTACTTTTAATCCAGCTCCATATTAACGGCCTGGAAAAAACAATGGAAGATGGCCCAAATGTTTGGGCCCTGCCACCAGCACAGAAAACCTGGATGAAGTTCCTGGCTTCTGCCTGGCCCATCCTTGGCTGCTGCAGCCATCTGTGGAGTAAACCAGTGGATGGAAGAAATCTCTCTCCCTCTCTTTCAAATAAAATAAATAAATCTGTTAAAAAAAGAAAAAGGAAAAACATACTATACGTAAACATACTATACAACATCTGCATCAATTCATGAAAGATACATATATGATAACCTAGTTTGTGCAAGCAGATGTGCTATGTGCTTAGGTGTTTAGGGTATAGGGGTTACAGACATTTTCCCCATATTCATAAAAGTTCAGACTACTGGGAAACCATGCACTAAACAGTTACTGCAGTAGTACCCCTTTATCCATAGTTTTAAATTACCCATGGTCAACAATGGCACAAAAATATTAGATAAGAAACCAACAAATAAATCATAAGTTTTAAATTGCATACCGTTCTGAATGGCATTATAAAAATCTAGCACCATGATACTTCACCTGACCTGAAGGCAAACATTCCTTAGTCGCTTGTATCCATACTGTGGTACCCCTCATCCCCATCAACTGTCAATTTCACAGAGCTTGTGTATGTGCAATCTTTATTCTACTTAATGACCCCAAAGTACAAGAGTAGTGATGCTGGCAATTATATTACAGAATATTGTTATAAATATTATGTTTTACTATTATTTATTATTGTTAATTTCTTACTGTACCTAACTTATAAACTGGTCTGTATCATAGGAATGCATGCACAGGAAAAACACATATGGAGTTTGGTACTATTCCCAGACATCCACTGGGGGTCTTGGAACATACCCCACAGATAACGGGGTCTACTATAATAAATATTACAATGGAATAGTACTGAGTACAAAAACTGAGAGCAACTGCAGTTAGTGAGGAATACATGGGTCACACAAAGTCTACATGGAATTTAAGACTTAAAGAAAGAATAAGTCACAGGAAGAAAAGAAATGTTCTAAAATATTTCCAGATAGAGGATATGTGTGAGGATTCTACGATAAAATGTAAGGATTTCAGTAGGGCAATAACACGATCAGATTTGTTAAAATAGTAACTCTGAGAATAATATGGAAAACAAAATAGAAAAGAGCCCAATGAATATTCTAAGAGCCCAATGAATATTCCTTCAGAGAAATGAAGGTGGTTTGTTCTTAGCTATTAGACATGAAAGCACAGAGAAATTTCAGATTCTAGCAACAGATGTATAAAGAGGGGGAGATAGAAGGATCTGACAAGAGTAAGCTCCAAGTTCCCGGTATAAACTAGAATGACAGTGATTATGAGTTTATGTGGACACATCAAATGAATGTGGCTTTCATACAATGAAGGGAGCCATCAACTAGACAAACACAAGTAACACAAGTGTGAATCTCAGAGGTTAAGGCAAGAGACATTATTTGGGAATTATCCGCACAGAGTCACAAGAAACTATGGGAGTGAATAACATGAAGAGAATGTACTATGAAAAGAAAACTGAGGACGAAGTATCAAGGATGCCTCTAATGAACAGGAAACGGGAGCAGGCAGGAGGCATCTCAGGGAGTACTTTGTCACAGAAACCAAGGACTTTAGAAAGGAAGAGTGATCAGCTGTGCCAAATGTTGCTGAATAATCAAGGAAAATGAGGATTAGCAGAGATCTTTGCATTCCAAGATGCAGAAATACATTAGTGGTCCTCGAAAGGGCAAAAACTGAACAGAATATTTGAGGTAGACGCTTAACTGGAACATATTCAAAGTGAATGAAATCTGAGACAAGGGAGAAAGTATCAACGTTTCTTATGAGACATTTGGGCAGATGAGAGACGTTTAGGATACAGGGTAGGAATCCATCAGAAAATTTCATGAAATTTAATTTTCAGGATGTGGAGTGGCTTGAACATGTTTAATGCTTGTAAGATTCAATTTTTCTTTTTTTTTTTTTAAACAACGCAAACTTCAAAACCACTTAATATGAGGTGAGGCACTGGACTTTAACAGGAAAGCAGACGTAATATTCCTTTTAAAAAAAAAAGGAGAAAAAAAGGGAGAATTTAGAGGTAATGTAGATTCAGTGGTAAGGAATGAACACAGTTTGTGCCTGATGCTTTGTTTTCTGACAGGCAGAAGGCAAGATAATTTACTAACAGGGGAACAGAAGGAAAGCTACAGGTTGTACAGAAATGACTGGTAGAGCAGGCTGACTGGAGAGAAAGTGAGAGTGCTGTGTAAGGGCAGTGGGCACAGTTGATGGGAAGTCTACAGCACTTATCTACTCCATGAAGCTTCTTCCAGCAGAAGACAGGACAGGCAAGCTGCTGGGTTTATCCAGTTTGCAATACCACCAGATGGGTTTGATAAAAGGATGAAGAGACAAAAAATATTAACAGTAGTATATTTTAAGTGAGTATGTGACTACAGAGCAAGCCCTCTGAGTGCCTTACATGAATGGGTCATTTAAGACTCACAGCTATCCTACCCAAATGGTACAATATTATTTTCACTTTATAAACGAGGAAGCTCAGGTATGAATAATTGCTTGACCATGGTCACATAAGAGGCTGAACCAGGATTCAAGGTCTGAGATTTTGCTGCAAACGAAAAAAGAAAAAAGGAACTGAAACAAAACCATATTTTAAAAAATAACATGACCATCTGCATGCTTACTTTAAAATATTTGTCATTAGAAATTGAAATCATAAGTTACTTTTCTCTCTTAGTATGAGATAGTTTTGGAATGGAAATTAAAGAATTACCAAATCAAGAATTAAAAGAGAAGAACGGCAAGCTAACTTAGTTGACATTTTCATGCCAGATACATTTGTTTTCACATGGTATCTCATTTATCCTCCAAATGACAACACAAGGTGAATCTGTAACATGACAAGGAAAATTATGCTCAGAAAAGCTAAGAAATTTGGTAATTTTTTTTTATCAAATCCCAGAAAAATAAAGTAGTCTCTCTGATCCCCTTGCCATTAAGCCCTAACAAAACCAGGGGTAACAAGCCTAACCGAATTCACTCAGCCAAACAAAAACTTCTACAGCTATCTGTTCTCAATAGTTTTAGTTTATCAAATAAAGCAAACTAGCACAAGCTCTTATTACTACTAAAATCATGACTAACGAAACTGAAAATAATTTGAAGAATCTAAAACTTTGGAAGGAAATCACTAGATCCAATTCCCAAATATAAGCACTGAAATAAGACAAGTCATTAGACTTGTTAATTTTGCAGCAATCGAGTAATTAAGCTTGATGAATCTAGCTTCATTGTATAATCACACTAAAGTTTTAAACCCAAAACAAAATCAAAAGTTTAAATTAAATAGCTTAGTCCAAGCCAGTATTTTCCAAGCTGTCTTCCTGCTCAGGATTCTTCTTGGCTGACAAAAACGAAACAAATAAAACCCAGAAGAAGAGGTAAAAAGTGGAATACAACATCTGAAGAAGCTAAGATTGCTAGTGCATTGAAACAAGACTGGCTGCAATAACGCACTCTAAGAATTTAGTAGGAGGAAAAGACAGATGGTGACTATTAGAATATAATTATTAGAGAAATATTTGTATTACTATGACATCCCCTGTCACTGAAGATATATGGACTTGAGTTTAAAAACCTGTTAGAGAAAACTCGCCTTTCATCTCTCATGTTGTCATTTAACCACCCTTAATTAACAGCTGTTAATAAAAGGCTTTTCATTATTTCCCATTTTTAAGCACAAGTACTAAACATAAAAATAAAATCATTCCTTTTCACTTTTCCATTCTAATCATCCAGTTAGCTAAGTGAACAATTAAGACTCCACTCACAGGCTGAGGCTGGCCCTTAACAAAGGAAATAACTGCTTATAAGAAAACAAAAACCACCTTCCACACTGGGATGTACAATCTGACTAAAATTGACAGAAAGTCATTACGTTTTTGAAATGTTTATCTTCTTAAAAGAAAAAAACAATGCTCTACTTACCATATACATTAGTATGTCTCTAATCATCACCATAGCTGTTTGATGATCATTCCAAGCTTGGTTTAGTGTTTGAAGAAAGTTGTTATTCAATGAATTTAGTACATCTTCTCGCACCTATTAACAGAAGAGTTCATTACAGTTTGTTTATACACATACAAGCATATCTGTTCAATAAAAAATGCAGAGTTCTTAATTTTAAGTCAAAGAAATATTTGTATATAATATGCCAGTAGAAATATTATCAGCTATATCCTACACATAGATAACTACCAATGTTATGTACGGTCTAGACTTTTCTCTTGACCTCCAGAATCATAAAGCAATTTCCTACTGACCTAACATCACAAAAGAAAATCCTGAATTCTTACAACAATAAACTTTAAGAATTTAGTGTCCTTAGACTAAGCTCCAACTAAATTTCCTCCTAAACTTTCCCTCCCTTGCCTCCAAATAAGGGTTGAGAATACTGATTTTGGAGTCAAATGTCTTGGGTTACCAATCCCAGCTCCATGAATACCACAGTGACCTTGAATAAATTAATTCCTAAGCTTCAGTTTGCCTTATATGTCAAGTAATATCCTTGTAGGACTGCTGTAAAGCTTGAACATGAGCAATGCACTTGGAACAGTGCCTAGCACTCAGTACACACTCAATAAATAAATATATACTATTAATATGCTCCAGTTACAATGGTCTTCTTGCTAAATACAGTAATTGCTCTGCCATTTCTTTCACCTCCATTCACATGGCTCACTTTTACACTTTATTCAGCTCAAATTTCATCTCTAGAAAGGTGTTCCTGACCACTATGTTTCAATAATATCCACCTCTTCTTTACTTACACTTCATTTTTTCAAATCTAGTTTCATAGTTTTCCACAGTCTCATCGTGACCTATTTCCTCTAAGTATATGCAGTACTTTCTCTCATTAACATATAAACATAAAAGCCTCCACAGTGGCAGGATTCCTATCTTTTCTGTGTACACCTTCTTCACATAGAATTATACTTGATTAATGTATCAGACCATTTATTTCATCCCCACCCTCCAGTACCGGGACTCATTTTCTACATGGCGAACACTTTCAGGATATCTGCTTTTACACATACAGTTCCCTTGAGTCTGAAAAGCCATCCTAATCCAATCTCATTGAGACAATTCAAACTTCAAGAATTATTTTTCATAATCCACAAGCTTAGTACCATCTTCTCCAGTAAGAGGTTATAGACCACTTACTATCAGTCCAACAAGAGATTATTTGCCCAGGAAACAAAATCTAGTCTCTACTTCTAGCTTTATCATGAAGAAATAGTGTGTCCTCTAAATTCCTATAACACTTTGGGACTATCAACTCTACCTCCCATATCCCTGTGTTCCATACCCATGGATTCAACCAACTGCAGATAAAAGTAAGTAAAAATAAAAATGCACATATTCTGAACAAGTGGACTTTTTGTCACTATTCCCTAAACAATACAGTCTAACAATAATTATATGGCATTTATAATGTAATTTATAGATGAGTATGTGTCTTGTGAGAAAAGATGGCAGCTGAGCAAAATGCTCCAGTGATCCCTTCCCAGATACCAATTTGAACATCTATACACACACTAAGTAACCTTCACAGAAACCACAGGAGCTATCATAGCCAGGTGAGAGACCTGTTGTTATAATCATAAAAGCTACACTGAAAGCAAGTAACAAAAAGCTGCCTGCATCACCCCTCTTCCAGCTCCAGGGAACAGAGTTTAAAGAGAGACACCTCCCACTTGATAGGGGGAAGAGAGAACTGAATCCCAGTGCCAGGCTTACTAAGAAAAAACTCAGCTGGACTGAGCCCCATGCACTTGCCCCCAGCTCTGTACCTGTAGACTGAGTATTTGCAGCTTCCAAGTTAGGGAGTGGCTGCCAAGCCTCCACTTACTGCTGACAGAAAGGCAAACTCCAGAAGTGCTGAGAGGACAGGAAAGGGAACCTAGGATCTCATCTTGGAGGTCAGAGCCAAGCCTACCACAGTCCAGGCACCTGATAAAGCCCAAAGGTCTCCACCCGACCACTGGTGCTCACAGTGTGAACCTCTAGATTTGCCTGGCTCAGGCAGAAATCTATATTCCAGTGGGTCACTCATTTTGGCATGTCACTGTTGTCCTCAGATGGGCTTGGAGCACACCCTTGAGATTACATGGGGGCTGGTGATGGTGACAGGTATGACCAGCCTGAGCAGCCAGAGGACTAACTTACTAGTCTCCTCCAATCTTGGGCCAATAGCAAGGATCCACCGGACTGTGTCTTGGGACTCAGTGTTGGGCTGATAAAGCACAACACTGGTAGTTCCTAAGAGTTTCCTTGCCTAGGTAAGTGCCTGTGAATAAAATCTCAGTACTTGCCCCAGTATCAGGTGGAAAGCTGCACCCTCATGAGACAGCTTTGTTGAGGCATGTATCACCAACCTCTCACAGGTATATTGTGGACCCCTGTCGCTCCCCCTCTTCATGGAGGAACGACACAGAACCCTGCCTAGGCTTCATATCCGAGTCACGGCACCATTATGTCGCTCCCCGTCTTCGTGGAGGAACGACACAGGACCCTGCGCTGTTCTTTCGTCTGCTCGGCCCTCCCCGGGTTTGCTGCTGGTTCTTCCCGGGTTGGCTACTGTCCCTTCCACCTCTGTGGAAGGGCAGTTCCCCCTGGCCACATTCCCCACTTCCGCAGGGGAGTGGCACACCACCGGCTGGCTTTCTCGGGGGCTGCACAGGTGTTCCTTCAGATGTTCCCCTTAGATGTTCCTGGTGCATGCCGTCTCTCTCCTCCTTTATAGTCCTCCTCCGCCAATCCCAACTCGGCTGCCCACACGCAGAGTACGCTGCTCTCCAATCAGGAGCAAGTCCTACAGTTTATTGGTTGAACTGGAGGCAGCTGTGCGGAAGCTGTTTACTTCTCTCCCAGCGCCATATTGTGGGAGAGCAGATGCATAGAATAAGTCTTAATTCCAGTAACTCAGTCCAGTCCGGGCTGCTCCCCACAGACCCCCAAGAGTGCACAGGGCCTGAGGACCAGGAGACCCACGTAGTACACGCCTGAGCAGCTGAGAGGCTGCCTTTATCATCCTTCCTACAACCTTGTGTAAACAGCAAAGAATCATGGGACTGTGTTTGTGATTTGATGCTAGGCTGGTAAAACCTAGCATTGAGCAGATCTTAACGGTTCTTGACCTTAGGCCAGTGCCTGCAGACAGAGCCACTGGACCTGCTTCAGGGCAAGCAGAGTTCCATGGTCCTGGCTGAACAGTCTTACACCCCAGGCAGCATCACCAGTAGCTAGCAGGGATGGGCATCAGGCAGTAAGCCCACTTCAGCAGCAGAAAGACCACAGCAGTATGAGCTTGGGTTTTACCCACAGTCTGCAGTGTCCATGGTGGGCGGTGGGTTCCAGATGTAACCCAGCATTGTGGCATTGGTAGACATATGGCAAGAAATGTGAACCTACCACAGGCCTCAGAACAGCTTTGTAGGACAGAGTACTCCTTTTTAGACATTTACCCAGTTTATACTTAACAACATATGAATTCCACATTTTAGAGAAATCTGAGTTTGGAGAGTACTGTGGGACTGAATCAGTGAATAGGTAAACACGAACTTGAGGCAAACTTGACTTTGGGAGCTTCCACTAGAAGCATCCACAGGTTCAGAGAAAATGGAATGAAATTTCCAGAAGGACAGCCACAAAGATTACTACAGTCCTTCAATGTCTAGATAATGTCATATACCAACAAGCATTAAGACCTTCCAGAGACCGCACTGAGTTAAAGCCCTGGCCTGAAGCGCCGGCATCCCATATGGGCGCTGGTTCGTGACCCGGATGCTCCTCTTCCAATCCAGCTCTCTGCTACGGCCTGGGAAAGCAGCGGAAGATGGCCCAAGTCCTTGAGCCCCTGCACCCACATGGGAGACCTGGAAGAAGCTCCTGGTTCCTGACTTCAGATCGGCACAGCTCTGGCTGTTGAGGCCATCTAGGGAGTGAACCAGCGGATGGAAGATCTCTCTCTGTCTCCACCTCTCTCTGTAACTCTTTCAGATAAACAAAAATAAATCTTTTAAAAAAAAAAGATTTCACTTAATGGGCAAAATAAGGTGCCAGAAATCAACTATTTAGGAATCAAAACTTCAAAATGCTCAGATGAAGGATTCAAAACAGCTGGTTTACAGGAACTCAATGAAATTCAGGAGAACAAACAATTCCATATTCTAACAGAGAGATCTAAACAAAAACAGAAATCTTTCAACTGAAAAGTACACTAAGTAAAATTTGAAATACAATAGAAGACAGCAATGCTAGAATAGATCAAAGAATGAAGAGAGCTCTGGGAACTCTAAGCATATAAAAGAACAACACCCAAATTACTGGGATTCAAAAGAGATAAGGATGGAAAACTCCCTAAACCTAGAGAAGATCCCAACTATCCTGGTACTAGGACATCAAAGATCCCTAGTCAGATTCAACCCAACCAAGTCCACCCCAAGACAAAATCAAGCTCTTCATGGCTAAAGGGAGGATTGACAAAGCTGCAAGAGAAAGAAACCAAGTAACACATAAAGGGTCCCAAATTCACCTGACTGGACTTCCAAGGAGAAACCTAACAGGCCAGAAGGGAATTGAAATGAGTACTGAAAACAAACAAACAAACCAACAAGCAAACGAAAAAAAGCTAAAGAATACTATACTTGGGGCCAGCATTGTGGCCTAATGGGTAAAGCAGCCGCCTGCAGTGCTGGCATCCCATATGGGTACCAGTTCGAGTCCCAGCTGCTCCACTTCCAATCCAGTTCTCTGCTATGGCCTGGGAAAGCAGTACAAGATGGCCCAAGTTCTTGGGCACCTGCACCTACATGGGAGACCGGGAAGAATCTCCTGGCTTGATTAGCTCAGCTCTGCCCATTGCAGCCATTTGTAGAGTGAACCAGCAGATAGGAAGATCTCTCTAACTCCACCTTTCAAATAAGTAAATAAATTAAAAAAAAAAAATACTATGCTCAGCAAAGCTTTCCTTTCAATCTCAGAGAGCAATAAAGACATTCCCAAACAAAAGCTGGAGAGTTCATCACTAACATCACCAGGCCTGCTTTATGTGAGAAAGCGAAAGGGAGTTCTTTAAACAGAAAGAAAGAGATCTTAACAATTAAGAAGAAAATATCAGAAGACAGAGTGACTAGATGGACTAAAACACAGGTCTCAACTGCATGCTTCTCACAGGAAACTCACTTTACCTCTAAGGATACACAGATTGAAAGCTAAAGATGCAATAAGACTTTACATGTAAATGGTACACAAAATAAGAGTATCTATACTCCTATGAGATAAAACATATCTCCAATCAAAAGCAGTAAAAATAGACCAAGAAGGTCATAATATAATAAGAGGATCAATCCAGGTATAAGAAATAACACTTGTAAATTATAGACGCACCCAACAGTGGAGCCCCCAAATATATAAATATTTAATATAATCTAAAGGGAGAGACTCCATCATAATAAAGCCACCGCCTGCAATGCCAGCATCACATACATGCAATGGTTCAAGTCCCGACTGCACTTCTGATCCAGCTCTATGCTACGGCCTGGGAAAGCTGTAGAAGATGGCCCAAGGCCTTGGGCCCTGCACCCAAAAGGGAAGACCTGGAAGAAGCTCCTGGCTCCTGTCTTCAGATCAGCGCAGCTTCGGCAGTTGTGCACAATTGGGGAGATAGAAGACCTCTCTCTCTCTGCCTCTTCTTTCTCTGTGTTAACTGATTTTCAAATAAATAAATCTCTCTCTCTCTCTCTCTTTTTTTTTTTTTTGGACAGACAGAGTGGATAGTGAGAGAGAGACAAGAGAGAAAGGTCTTCCTTTTGCCATTGGTTCACCCTCCAATGGCCGCCACGGCTGGCGCACTGTGGCCGGCGCACCGCGCTGATCCGAAGGCAGGAGCCAGGTGCTTCTCCTGGTCTCCCATGTGGGTGCAGGGCCCAAGCACTTGGGCCATCCTCCACTGCACTCCCTGGCCATAGCAGAGAGCTGGCCTGGAAGAGGGGCAACCGGGAAAGAATCCAGCGGCCTGACCGGGACTAGAACCCGGTGTGCCGGCGCCGCTAGGTGGAGGATTAGCCTATTGAGCCGCGGCACCGGCCCTCAAATAAATAAATACATCTTTTTTTAAAAAAAAAAATGTGATGAAACTACAAATCAGTTAACAAGAAAAACTTTGGAAACCACACAAATACATAAATAACCTCTCTCCAGTGGTTGGTGCTGTGTTATAGTGGTAAACCTATGGCCTGCAGTGCTGGTATCCCATATGGGCACATGGAGCCGAGTCCCAGCTGCTTCACTTCCAATCCAACTCTCTGCTATGGCCCAGGAAAGCAGCAGATAATGGCCCAAGACCTTGAGCCCCTGCGCCCATGTGGGAGAGATCTGGAAGAAGCTCCAGGCACCTGGCTTTGGACCAGCACAGCTCTGGCCATTGTGGCCATTTGGGGAGTAACCAGCAGATGGAAGACCTCTCTCTGCCTCTGTAACTCTGCCTTTCAAACAAATAAATTAACCTTTAAAAAAAAAAAAAAAAAAAAAGGAGGGGCTGACACCGTGGCTCACTTGCTTAATCCTCTGCCTGCGGTGCTGGCATCCCATATGGGCACCAGGTTCTAGTCCCGGTTGCTCCTCTTCCAGTCCAGCTCTCTGCTGTGGCCCGGGAGGGCAGTGGAGGATGGCCCAAGTGCTTGGGCCCTGCACCCCATGGGAGACCAAGAGGAAGCACCTGGCTCCTGGCTCGGACTGGCGTAGTGCCGGCCATAGCGGCTATTTGGGGAGTGAACTAAGAGAAGGAAGATCTTTCTGTCCATCTCTCTCTCACTGTCTATAACTCTGTCAAATAAAAAAAAAAAAAAGAAAGAAAGAAAACAAAGAAATTTTTCCTGGGCAACCAATGGGTCAAGGAAGAAATTATATAATTTTTTGAAATTAATGAAAATGCAAACAGAACATAAGAAAATATGGGAGGGCCGGCGCCGCGGCTCACTAGGCTAATCCTCCGCCTTGTGGCGCCGGCACACCGGGTTCTAGTCCCGGTCAGGCTGCCGGATTCTGTCCCGGTTGCCCCTCTTCCACGCCAGCTCTCTGCTGTGGCCAGGGAGTGCAGTGGAAGATGGCCCAAGTGCTTGGGCCCTGCACCCCATGGGAGACCAGGAGAAGCACCTGGCTCCTGCCTTCGGATCAGCGCGGTGCACCGGCCGCAGCGCACCTGCCATGGCGGCCATTGGAGGGTGAACCAATGGCAAAGGAAGACCTTTCTCTCTTGTCTCTCTCTCACTATCCACTCTGCCTGTCAAAATCAAACAAACAAACAAACAACAACAACAAAAAAACCACATACACAAAAAAACTCCCATTAAAGAAAACCCTAGGGCAGGTGCCGTGGCTCAATAGGCTAATCCTCCACCTACGCACCAAAGTATAATCAGACAAGGTGCACTTTGAATAAAATAATCATTTCAGCATATTTTCCAACTTCCAGATTCCTGGGTTCATGTATTGGCCCTGCTTCCTGAGTGCAGCTTAAGGAAGAAGATCGGCAAATTAACCAGGATGTATGTTTTTAAGAAGGAATGCTAGAAACCTCCAGAGCTGCTGTTTCGTATACTACATTATGGAATTGAACCTGGCAGGGCCTTGCATAAAAGATAGCAAAAAGGAGCAATTATTCTGTCACTGACAATAGAGGAACAGTATTTTACTTTGACTGTGTTTTTGGTGACCCAGGATAAGCAGCTAGTGCAGGAAATAGAAGCAATGGCTTGTGGTGCTTTAAGAATGTGTGTGTGGCTAATCCTCCGCCTGTGGCGCCGGGACACCGGGTTCTAGTCCTGGTCGGGGCACCAGATTCTGTCTCAGTTGCTCCTCTTCCAGGCCAGCTCTCTGCTGTGGCCAGACATAAAACCAGGATTCTTACTTTCTTACTTTTCACTGGGATAGTCATGAGTAATACCATATAATTTCCTTTTTTATTAGGCTGGGTTATATATTAGAGATGCACATTTAGGAATAAATAATTTATTATAAAGAAATATTCAGCTGAAATCAGAACATGGGGTAAGCAATTCAGGGAAGGGTACTAGATAAAAAACGGTGCTAGCACCCCAGGTTCTAGTCCCAGTTGGGGCGACAGATTCTGTCCCAGTTGCTCCTCTTCCAGGCCAGCTCTCCGCTGTGGCCAGGGAGTGCAGTGGAGGATGGCCCAAGTCCTTGGGCCCTGCACCCACATGGGAGACCAGGAGAAGCACCTGGCTTCTGGCTTCGGATCAGCGCAGTGTGCCAGCCGCAGCAGCCATTGGGGGATGAATCAACGGAAAAGGAGGAAGACCTTTCCACTGTCCAGTCTGTCAAAAACAAAAAAACAAAAAACAAAAAACAAAAAACAAAAAACAAAAAAAAAAAAACAAAAAAAAAAACACCAGGAATAGATGGCTTCACCACTGAATTCTACCAAACTTTTGAAGAATTAACTCGAAATCTTCCTTAAATTAGTTACAAAACTACAATGAGAAGAAATTCTTCCAAAATCACAATAAAAAAGAAAGCTTACAGGTCAACATGTAAAATCCCCAACAAAATACTTCCAAATTGAATTCAACAAAATTAAGATCACTCACTGGGGCCAACTTTCTTGCACAACAGTTCCAAGGGCTACCTAAAACGCAGGCATCCCACATCCCAGTTGCTCTACTTCTGATCCAGCTTCCTGCTAACATGCCAGGGAAAGCAGCAGCAGATGACCCAAGTACTTAGGCCCCTGCTACCTACACAGGAGAACCAGGAGGAGTTCCAGCCTTTGACCTAGCCATTTGGGGAATGAACCAGCAGACGATATCTATATCTCTCTTCCTGCCCCTCTTCCCCTCTAACTCATCCTGTCAAATAAAATGTATAAACTTAAAAGAAAAAAAATCACTCATAATGACCAAGTGGGATTCAGACCAAGTGGGATTCAGTCCAGAGGCAAGGTTGACTGAACAACAAATGTGATACACCACATCAACAGAATGTACAAAAATCATATGATCATTACAATAGATGTAGAAAAGGCATTTAACTGTGAACAAGTTAGGTACAGAAGGAACATACCTCAACATAATAAAGGCTATATATGTAACAAGTCAATAGCCAACATTATGCTGAACGGGGAAAGTTGAAGGTTTTCTTTTAAGACTGGAACAAGGGACCGGCGCAGGCAGGGAGGGCAGTGGAGGATGGTCCAAGTGGAGGATGGTCCAAGTGCTTGGACCCATATGGGAGACCAGGAGGAAGCACCTGGTTCCTGGCTTCGGATCAACGCAGCACCGGCCGTGGCGGCCATTTGGGGAATGAACCAACAGAAGGAGGACCTTTCTCTGTCTCTCTCTCTCTCACTGTCTGTAACTCTGTCAAAAAAAAAAAAAAGACTGGAACAAGATAATGATGTCCATTTTCACCACTTTTGTTTATAGCCAGAGCAATAGGCAAAACAAAGAAATAAAGGGCATCCAAATTTAAAGAAAGCGATTTTACATAAAAAACCCCAAAGACTTTGCCAGTTATTAGAACTAATGAACAAATTCAACAAAATGCAGGATGCCAAATCAATTTACAAAAATCAGTAGTATCATTATTCACCAACAAGGAATCACCTGAAAAGGAAATCAGGAAAGCAATCCTATTTCCAACAGCTACCTCTTCCACACCAGAAAAGAAAACGACAAAACAAAACAAAAATACCACCTTGGGAATAAATTTAACCAAAGAGATGAAAGCTCTCTACAATAAAAATTATAAATCGTTGATGGAAGAAACTGAAGAGGATACAAATTAACAGAAAGATAGCCCACATTCATGGACTGGAAGAATTAATACCATCAAAATGTGAAGTACACAAAGAGATTTAGAATCAATGCAATCCTTATCAAAATTTCAATGACAACTACAAATAAGCATCATTAATATTTGCGTGGAACAAGAAAGATACAAATTACTAAAATGATCTTGAGTAAAAAGAACAAAGAGGCATTAACTACCTGACTTTAAAATACATTACAAAGCTACAGTAATGAAAACAGCATGGCATTGACATTACAGAATCATTAACCAGTGCAACAGAATACAAACACATATGTAGCCACACATAAATAGCCAACCGATCCAAGACGAAAGTGTTAAGAACATGCATTGAGAAAAGAATAGTATTTTCAATAAACTGTACTAGGAAAGTTGGATATCCACATGCAGAAGAAACTAGAGCCATGGATTAAAGATCTAAATGTGAGACCTGAAATTTTTAAACTACAAGAAAAAACATAGGGAAAAATTCCAGAATATCGAATAGGCAAGAGTTTTCTACATCAGATCCCAAAAGAAAATAAAAGCAGAAACAGACAAATAGGATTTCATCAAACTAAAAACCTTCTGCAAAGGAAAGAATCAGAATGAAGAGACAACCTACAGAATGGAAGAAAATATTTGCAAATTATACATCTGATAGGCACTTAGTATCCATAATATATAAAAAACTAAAAAACCTAAATAGCAAAAAAAAAAAAAAAAAAAAAAAAAAAAAAACCCAATCTAAAAATGGGCGAAGATCAGATCTAACAGATTTTTCTCAAAGGAAGACATACAAATGGGCAATAACTACATGAAAAAATGCTCAGCACCATTAGTAATCAGAGAAATGTAAGCTAAAACCACAATGAGTTACCACCTCACTCCAGTAAGACTGGCTTTTAATAAGACAAAAAACAAGTGTTGACAAGGATATGGAGAAAAGAGGATCCTTGTACACTGTTGATGGGAATGCAAATTAGTATGGTCGTTGCAGAAAATAGTATAGAGGTTTCTCACAAATCTATAAATCTACCATAGAATTTAGCAATCCTACCCATGTATATGAAATCCATCAGTCAGAGATATTTGATTTCCCATGTTTATTGCAGCACTGTTCACAACCACCAAGGAGTGAAAACAACCGAAGTGCTTATTCATTGATAAAGAAAATGTAGTACATATACACAATGGACAATTATTCACCTATAAATGGATATCTTCTTGTCATTTGCTACAACATAGATGAAATTGGAGGTCATTAGGTTAAGGGAAATCAATCAACTACAGAAAGATAAACATCAGATGATTTCACTCATCTATGGAGTCTAAAAAATAGGTGATCTCATAGAAGTCAAAAACAGAATGGCAGCTACCAGAGGCTAGGGACAGAAGTGGAACAGAAAGCACAGGGAAAGACTGACTGCAACACTCTAAGTAGAAGGGAATAAGAAGTTTGGGGGTTCTGTTACAGGGTAGGTTGACTATCATTGAGGTACTATATATCTCTATTAAAAAACAGTGCTGTGGTTTGAAGTGTCAAGCCACCGCCTGTAGTGCCAGCATCCTATATGGGCACCAGTTTGAGTCCTGGATGCTTCACTTCCAATCCAGCTCTCTGCTAACTAACCTGGGAAAGCAGTGGAAGATGGCCAAGGCCCCTGAACCCATGTGAGGAACCCATATGAAGTTACTGGCTTCTGGCTTAGGCCTGGCCAAACCCCAGCTGTTGGGGAGTGAACCGGTAGAAGATGATTTGTCTCTGTATCTCACTTTTTCTCTCAGCAACTCTGCTTTTCAAATAAATAAAATGCACTTTTTTTTTTTTTACTATAAAGCAATGTTAAATGTCTGAAAGAATAAATATACTTATGCTAACTGAACACTACATAATGTCTTCAAGTACCTAAACATCATAAATAGGTACATTTTAAATGAATAAAAAACTATATGGGAGGATGCAGATAGATTATATGCAAGGACTATGCCATTTTATACAAGGAACTTGAGCATTTGTGGACTCCGGCATACACAGGAAGCTCTAGAACTAATCCCTTGTGGATACCAGGGATGATTATTTTCCTGCAATCCTCTCTCCAGTTATTCATCTCTAGCCAACCTTCTATAACCTACTCAACTATCAATAATTCCAATCATCCTTTAGCACAGGTAATCTAGACTAGTAGCTAAACTTTTCTGTGACAGGGAAAATCTGAAGTCAAGGTGCTTTTTGGAGAAACATGAACTATACTTAATAAACATGTTGATATAGATATCTATAATTATCATTATAAATATATATGAAAACATGCAATCTCATATTAGACACATTATTAACAAGTAGTTGGAAGTGCCAAATTGAAAAAAAAAATGTAATACACAAAAGTAAGTTCAAATTGAGAAAACCGTTATCTATGTTTTTCTTATGTATGGAGGAAAAGAGGTCATTCAGTTTAAATGAAAGGACAATCCATGTGAGCTAACAAGTGTAGAGGGTGGCCCCAGTGCATTTGGTGTAGTTTCTCCTAGAATAAATGAGATCCCATAAGGGCGCCAGTTCGAGTCCCGCTTGCTCCACTTCCGATCCAGCTCTCTGCTATGACCTGGGAAAGCAGTGGAAGATGGCCCAAGTCCTTGGGCCCCTGCACCCATGAGGAAAGACCCAGAGAAAGCCACTGGCTCCTGGCTTCAGATATAAACCCAGAGATGCAAATTAACTACCTGGGAAAACCTTTTGGACTGCAGAAAATTCAACTGAGAAAATATTATAGTTACAAATGTGTTTCTTGGATTGTAGCCCATATTGCAATGGACAGCATTTGGCTATCCTGTCAGCTACTCCCTTGAAAGCATATGCCAACAGTCACTTTAACTAAAACGGCACTGTTACTGCAAACATAAAGCAGAGTACAGTCCATATTGCAACAGTCGTCAGCCTCTACCTGATGACCTGCTTGACCAATGCTTCCTTGCCCTGAGTTCAATAAATCTAGCCCTGCTCTCTGTGTGTTCAGTGAATTCTTTCTCAGCATATGACACCAGCCTCAACAGGCTGTTTTCCATAACCCTAACTATGAAAACCATCAGGGTACCCCACATAATTTAGAATCCTATTACCTATTTAGTCATTTGTTTGCAACAGGAGCAGGGAACCTTTACCCTGCCAAGGACTATTTGCATATTTGTAACACCATTCTCGGCTATATAAAATTAACTTAAACATTAGTTTTCTTCAATTTACTGAATTTCAAAGTGCTGCTGTTGGTTGCCTTGGCAGAGCCAGGCCAAATGATTTTGCACTTTATATGGACTTTTCCAAGGTGGTTAACATGAAAAAAATCTACAAAATAAAAACACACCTATTCACGAAATTCTTAACCAACCTTCAAAAGCTTTCATGGAACCACAAAACAGTAGTAAATTAAAGTGACAGTCTTAGAGTAAACTATGTTACTTACAAAATAAAACTAGAGGGTCAGCGTTGTGATGCAGCAGCTTAGGTAACCGCCTGCAACGTAGGCATCCCATGTGGGCATCAAGTGGGATTTATCCCTGGTATGCAGGGATGGTTCAACACTTGCAAATCAATAAATGTGAGGCACTACACTAATAAACTGAATAAAAAACATATAATTACTTCAGTAAATGTAAAGAAAGCATTTAATAAAATACAACATCCTTTCATGATAAATTCAGTATAGAAGGAACATTGGTCAATACAATCAAGGCAATTTATGACAAACCCACAGCCAGCATCATGTTGAATGCGGAAAAGCTGAAAGCATTTCCACTAAGATCCAGAAGCAGACAAGGATGCCCACTCTCATCATTATTATTCAACATAGTCCTGGAAGTTTTAGCCAGAACCATTAAGCAAGAAAAAGAAATGAAATGGATACAAATTGGAAAGCAGGAAGTCAAATTATCACTGTTTGCAGATGACATGATTCTACACATAGAGGAACAAAAAGATTCCACTAAGAGACTACTGGAACTCATAGAAGAGTTTGGTAAAGCTGCAGGATATAAAATCAACACATAAAACTCAATAGACGGGCTGGCACTGTGGCGTAGGGAGTAAAGCTGCTGCCTACAGAGTGCCGGCATCCCATATGGGCTCCACTTCCGATCCCGCTCTCTGCTGTGGCCTGGGAAAGCAGCAGATCATTCAAGTCCTTTGGCCCTTGCAGCCTCACAGGAGACCCAGAAGAAGCTAAGGGCTCCTGGCCTCGGATCGGCGCAGCTCCGGCCACTGTGGCCGTTTGCGGAATGAACCAGGGGATGGAAGACATCACCCTCTCTCTTTCTGCCTCTCCCTCCCTCTCTGTGTAACTCAAACTTTCAAATAAATAAATAAATTAAAAAAAAAAAAAAAAAAAAAAAACTCAATGGCTTGGGGCCAGCGTTATGGCTTAGTGGGTAAAGCCGCTACCTGCAGAGCTGGCATCCCATATGGGCGCCGGTTCGAGTCCCAGCTGCTCCACTTGGGATCCAGCTCTCTGCTATGGCCTGGGAAAGCAGTGGAAAGACCCAGAGGAAGCCACTGGCTCCTGGCTTCAGATCGGCATAGCTCCAGCTGTTGCAGAAAATTGGGGAGTGAACCAGTGGATGGAAGATCTCTCTCTCTGCCTCTCTTTCTCTTTCTGTATAACTATGACTTTCAAATAAATACAATTAATCTTAAAAAAAAAAAAAGAACTCAATAGCTTCTGTATACATAGACAATGCATGGCTGAGAAAGAACCTGTTAAGATCAGTCCCACTCACGATGGCTACAAAAAACGTTAAATACCTTGGTGTAGGTTTAACCAAGGATGTAAATGATCTCTACAATGAAAATTATAAAATGTCAAAGGAAGAAACAGAAGACATGAAAAACAGAAAAATCTTCCATGCTCGTGGATTGAAGAAATAACAACAAATGTCCATATAACCAAAAACAATTTACAGATTCAATGCAATCCCAATTAAAATACCAATGACATTCTTCTGACATCTAAAAAGAAAAAAGATACTAAAATTCATATGGAAACACAAGAGACCTAGAATAGATAAAGCAATCTTGAACAACAAAAACAAAGCCAAGAGGCTTCACCATACCAGATTTCAAGACATACTACAGGCAGTTTATAATCAAAACAGAATGGGCTGGGCAAAAAACAGAAGGGTAGACCAATGGAACAGAATAAACTTCAGAAGTCAATCTACACATCTTGTACAACTAATCTTTGACAAAGGAAATAAAATCAATCCCTGGAGAAAGAAGAGTATCTTCAACAAATGTTGTTAGGAAACTGGATCTCCACATGTGGAAGTATGAAACAAGACCCCTACCTTACATCTTACCCAAAAATCAACCCACAATGGATCAAGGATCTAAGTCTATGACCTGACACACCATCAAATTACTAGAGAAGAAAATAGGCGAAACTTTGTAAGATACTGGCACAGGTAAAGACTTCTTGGAAAACACTCCAAAAGCACAGGCAATCAAAGCAAAAATAGACAAATGGGATTACATCAAGCTAAGAAGTTCTGCACTACAAAGAAACACAGAATGAAGAGGCAACTGACAGAATGGGAGAAAATATTTGCAAACATTCAACTGAGGGGCCGGCACTGTGGCGCAGTGGGTTTACGCCCTGGCCTGAAGCACCAGCATCCCAGTTCAAGTTATGGCTGCTCCATTTCCGACCCAGCTCTCTGCTATGGCCTGGTAGAAGATGGCCCAACTCCTTGGGCCCCTGGCACCCTATGTGAGAGACCCGGATGAAGCTCCTGGCTCCTGATCAGAGCAGCTCCAGCCGTTGCGGCCATCTAGGCAGTGAACCAGTGGATGGAAGACCTCTCTCTGTAACTCTTTCAAATAAATAAAATAAATCTTTAAATAAAAAACATTTAACTGATAAAGGATTAATATTTAGAATCTATAGATTAATATTCAGAATCTATAAAGAGTTCAAGAAAATCAATAATAACACAAACAATCCAGTTAAGAAACGGGTGAAGGACTTGAACAGCCATTTTTCAAAAGATGAAATACAAATGGCTAACAGACACATAAAACAAAATGCTCAGGATCACTAGGCATCAGGGAAATGCAAATCAAAACCACAATGAGGTTTTATCTCACCCCAATTAGAATGGCTCTCATACAGAAATCAAAAAACAGTAAATGCTGGCAAGGATGTGAGGAAAAAGGTACCTTAATCCACTGTTGGTGGGAATGTAAACTAGTACAGCCATCGTGGAAGGCATTATGGAGATTGCTCAGAAATGTGAAAATAGATCTACCATATGACCCAGCCATCCTACTCCTGGGAATTTATCCAAACAAAATGAAATCAGCATATGAAAGAGTTACCTGTACTCCCATGTTTAATGCAGCTCATTGTACAACAGCTAAGATATGGAATAAATCCAGATATCTATCGTCTGATGACTGGATAAAGAAATTACTGTATATATACAATACAGAATACTACTCAGCCATAAAAAAGAAGAAATCCTGTCTTTTGCAACAAAATGGATGCAACTAGAAACCATTATACTTAGTGAAATAAGCCAGTCCTCAAAAGACAAATATCTATGTTTTCCTTGATTTGTGGTAACTAATAGTGAACAAAAAAAATGTAATATATAAAAATAGAATTGACATTTTGGTTTTTTTTTCTTCATACTATTTGTTGAATTCTTTACTTAGTGGAGCATTAAGCTTATGATTATAAAATAAAGTATATCATTGTAAAAATTTAAAGAAAGAATAAGGAAGGAAGGAAGGAGGGAGCATGGGTAGGGTGGGAAGTATCACTATGTTCCTTAATCTGTGTATATGAATACATGGAATGTGTTCATCTTGTATAAATAAAAACATTTTTAAAATATATAAATAGAATTCACAAGAATGTATAAACATTGGCCAATTAATTATTAAAGACTTAAGAGAACATTTATATACCCCTTTGTTACAAAAGCTAATACAAATATGCTTAACATAATTGTTAAATAAATTAAAAGCTCATCAATTAAAGCTTGTACATGAGCCAGCGCCGCGGCTCAATAGGCTAATTCTCCGCCTGCGGTGCCAGCACACCGGATTCTAGTCCCGGTCGGGGCGGCGGATTCTGTCCCGGTTGCCCCTCTTCTATCCAGCTCTCTGCTGTGGCCCAGGAGTGCAGAGGAGGATGGCCCAAGTCCTTGGGCCCTGCACCCGCATGGGAGACCAAGAGAAGCACCTGGCTCCTGGCTTTGGACTGGCGCGGTACACTGGCCGCAGCGGCCACTGAGCAGTGAACCAACGGAAAAGGAAGACCTCTCTCTCTGTCTTTCTCACTATCCACTCTGCCTGTCAAGAAATAAACAAAACAAAACAAAAGCTTGCATATAATAAGGCATGTTCTCTAAAGTCATCGACTTATGCACTTTAAAATAAAACTTATCAACAAGTACTTAAGTAGTTTTATAATTTATATGAACCCGCTTTTGAGTAGGCTTTGTCTTTCCAAAACTGATGCTAGTGTTTAAACTCTGATGTTTAACATTAACAACTGAATAACTAAGAGTGGAGACTGGATCTAATGGTGTTATCTAAGAGAGGGACAGGTAGATCTTTGGGTCAGTGGAGTATTCTTGGAGGGTGGGTCTCAGGAAAGGTTTAATTATTGCACTTAAGTTCAACTTAGTTTCTCTCTCCTTCCTAGCACATTATGCATTCCTGCCTCTGCATCCATCATAATCAGCCTCCATTCAACACCTGACTATGGGGCACCTGATCCTGTATCCTCAACTGTAAGCTGAAATAAACCTTCTCTTTACCAAAGAAGTTCCTCTCAGGTGCTTTTTTTTTTTTTTTTTTTTTTTTTTTTAGCTAACTAATTTATTTGAAAGGCTGAGCTTCAGAGACAGAGGAACAAACAGAAGCCAAGAACCAGGAATGCCATCTGCATGGTAAGGACCCACGCAGTTGAGTCATCTTCTGCTGCCTTCCCTGGCATATTAGCAGGTAGCTCCATCAGAAGCATGGATATGGGATGTTGACACAGTGAGTGGTGGCGTAATTTGCTGCACCACAACGCTGGCTACTCCTAAGAGGTATTTTAAAGTAACTAAAAAGCAGACTAATATACCTGCCTTTCAGCAAAATGAAAATGCGATCAACTAGCACAATGTACCATAAACAATTGCTCTATATCATACCTCAAAAAATCATCCTGACAAAAGCTGATTTTATGTTCATTTTTTAATCTTTGGGCATATACACATAAAATATGATAAAAGTAAGTACAAGTAATTATTCATATTTTTTGAGTGAAGGATTTCTCCTCTATCACTGCCCTAAAATATTTTGACCCTCATACATGGAAAATGAATAAATATTTGTTCAAGCATATACAACAAAATTATAGGAGAAGAAAATACAACCTTTATGAAGATTAAAACAGGAATCTGAAGAGAGTAAACTGGCATAAAAGCAAAACCTACGTTAAGTGAAGAAAAATAAATACATTTATTCTACATGGGGCAGGCATTTGGTGCAGCACTTAACACACTACTTGGGATACCCACATCCCATACTGGGAAGTCCAGGTTCCAGGGCCACCTCCACTTCTGATCCAACTTCCAGGTAATCCATACCTTAGGAGGTAGCAGGTGATGATGTGAATACTTAGGACCCTGCCACTTGTGTGCAGGACCCAGAATTCTGAGAGCCTGACTTCAGCCTGGTGTAGCCCTGGATGCTGAGGGCATTTGGGGTGTGAACCAGTGGATGGGAAGATCTCTGTTGCTATCTCTCTGCCTTTTAAATAAATGAAATGAAATGTTAAAAAACACGCATTACTGATATGATATACGCCCCCCCCCCCCCAAAGTCAAAAAGGGATGGGGTTGATACTGTGGCTCAGTGGGTTAAGGTGGACGAGAATTCCATGAGTGCAGGTTCTAGACCAGGCTACTCTGCTTCCAATTCAGCTCCCTGCTGATGTGCCTGGGAAGACAAACAGAAGATGACCCAACTACTTAGGCCCTCGCCACCCATGTGGAAAGAGACTTGGATAGAGTTCCTGGCTCCTGGCACTGGCTTGGCACAGCCCTGGCTCTTGAGGCTACTTGGAAAGTGATTCAACGAATAGAAGACTGATCTCTAATCTCTCCATGCCACCCCTCCTCACTGTAACTGCCTTTCAAATAAATAAACTTTAAAAAACAGTGTGGGAAGTAAACATTGTTAATCTCACACCTGAATAAAAATAATTACTTTTTGTACCAGCAAGACAAATGGGAGGAAAGTCTGCTGTAAAGGTGGTATCAGAATCAGAGAGCCCTCCACTGCAGGTACTACCGGTGTTATTATTATAGGAAATGTAAAATAAAGTTATCTACATGAAGAACAGGAAATTGGGTGAGACAAAGAAGCACATGAAGTACAAGTAGGATGGGTCTAAAAACAATGTGACAAAGAGAACAAAATGACAAGTTGAGAACTGACAGCTGTTCACAGTATTTACCCAAACGAAAGATAAAGCAGCGCAGCGCAGAATACTGAATCACAAATTTGGCAGAGAATTAGAATCACTTCAAGAGCTTTTAAAAGTAGATACAAGAGAACAGAATGAGAAGATAAACCACAGGCTGGGAAAAAATACTTGCAAAAGAGATACCAGACTGAAGACTACAAACACACAAGAGGGGCCAGCATTACGGCACAGTAGATTAGAAGGCTGCTTGCACCATCATCATCCCACACTGGAGTGCCAATTCAAGTCCCGGTTGGTCCACTTCTGATCCAGCTCCCTGCTAATGCTCCTGAGAAGGCAGCGGAAGATGGCGCAAGTACTTGGGCCCCTGACATTCATGTTGGGAGATCCAGATGGAGTTCCTGGCTCCTAGCTTCAGCCTAGTGCAGCCCAGGCTGAAAGATCTGTCTGTCTGTGCTCTGTCTTTCAAATAAATAAGCCTTAAAATAGGCATAAGAGGGGTCTGCATTGTGGGGTACCATATTAAGCCACCATCTGCAGTGCTATTATCCCATATGGGCACCAGTTCAAGTCCCAGCTGCTCCACTTCTGATCCAGTTCCCTGTTAATGGGTGTGGGAAAGCAGCTGAAGATGGCACGAATGCGTGGGCCCCTGCACCTATGTGGGAGACCTGGCTCCTGGCTTTGGACCAGCCCAGTCCTGGCCATGGTGGCCATTTGGGGAGTGAACCTACAGATGGAAAATCTCTCTCTTGCTCTGTTTCTCCTCTTCTCTCTGTATCTCTGCCTTTCAAATAAATAAAAAAAAACTTAAAAAAAAAAAAAAAACAGGCACATGAATGACCAAAGAAGATACAGGGACAGCAAATAAAAACGCTCACGCTCAACATCACTCATCATCAGGCAGTTGCAAATTAAAATATACTACTATATATGTGCTAGAATGGCAAAACTCCAAACACTAACATAAAATGCTGACAAGGATGTAGAGCAATAGGAACTCTTATTGTTACTATGGAAGCAAAATGGTACAGCCACTTTGGAAAAGAGTATGCAGATTCTTACCACAGGAACTGGCAATTCACTCTGTAGAATCTGCTCAAATAAGATAACAACTTGTTTCCACCAAAAACCTCTACACAAATATTTATAACAGTTTTATTTAGGCGTGGAAGAGACCAAGATGCCTTTCAGTAGGTGAATGGATAAAAAAAACTGTGGAATATCCAGACAACAGAATACTATTTACCATAAAAAAAAAAAAAATGAGCCATCAACCATGAAACCATGGCAGAAACATTAAGGCATACTACTAAGCCAAAGAAACTGATTTGAAAAGGACATATACCATACGATTCCAAACAGATGACTGCAGAATAGAAAAAAAAAAAAAAAATGAGACAATAAAATGATTTGGTTGCCAGAGATTGGGGGCAGGAAAAATGAAAAGGCAGAGCACAAAAGTGAAACCAATCTAAATGGTACTTATAATGGTAGGCACACGCACATAAGTACACACCCAACACAAACCCTCATGAAAACTATGGATTTTGGTAATTAAGTGTTGATGTGACAAATATACCAATTTGGTGAAGGATGTTGATAGTAGGGAGGCTTAGGGTATACATGAAAATTCTGGGCCCTCTGCTCAATTTTGTTATAAATCTAAAACTGCTCTAAAAACAGTCTGTTCAAAACTTACATGTTGGTACCATTCAAGATCCAAGGAAAGACAATCTCTGCTACGCAGGCAAATCGGATACAACATCCAGGATTATAAAACCACTGGCTTCTAAGAGCCATATTAACCACTTCTGTTCTTTACAGAATATGTTTATACATTATTAAACACACTAATACAGAGAAGAATTATATTACAATGAAACAGTAAAAAAATCATTCAAGAATTTTAACTGCCAAGCTGATATAAAAAGCATGAAATGAAAGGGAAGCAGGACTCCATCAAATTAAAAATTTTTGATCTACAAACCAGAAAAAAAAATCCAAATGACTTGTATTCAGAATATATTTGAAAAAAACTCTTAAAAATCAGTCAAAAAAAAAAAAAAAAGCAAATAACCAAAAAAGGGGCAAAAGACTTGAACAGGTAATTCAATAAACAGCATACGTAGAAGACAATTTTGTGGCCGGCGCCACGGCTCACTTGGCTAATCCTTCGCCAGTGGCACCGGCACCCTGGGTTCTAGTCCCAGTTGGGGCACCGAATTCTGTCCCGGTTGCCCCTCTTCCAGGCCAGCTCTCTGCTGTGGCCCGGGAGTGCAGTGGAGGATGGCCCAAATGCTTGGGCCCTGCACCCTCATGGGAGACCAGGAGGAAGCACCTGGCTTCTTGCTTCGGATTGGCGCAGCGCGCTGGCTGTGGCAGCTATTTGGGGGGTGAACCAACAGAAGTTAGACCTTTCTCTCTCTCTCTCTATCCACTGGTTTACTCCCCATTGGCCTCAACGGCCGGAGCTGCGCTGATCATAAGCAAGGAGCTTCTGGTCTCCCATGAGGGTACAGGGGCCCAAGGACTTGGGCCATCTTTTACTGCTTTCCCAGTCCATAGCAGAGAGCTGGATTGGAAGTGAAGCAACCAAGACTCAAATGGGTGCCTATATGGGATGCCGGCACTGCAGGTGGTGGCTTTATCTGCTATGCCACAGTGCTGGCCCCTACAAAACTGTCTTTCAACAAAGATATAAGTAAACAGACAAGCAAACTGTCGTACATTCATACAATGGAGTATCATTCAGTCATAAAAGAGAACAAACTAGTGATATACACAATAGCTTAGATCAACCTCAAATAGTCATGTTGGGGCGGGTGTTGTGGTGCAGTGAGTTAGGGTACCACTTACAATGCCCAGACATCCCACATCAAAGTGCCAGTTGGAGTCCTGGCTACTTCACTTTCGATCCACCTCCCTGCTAATGTGCCTGGAAAGAAGCAGATGGTGACACAAGTACTTGAGTTCCTGCCACCCACGTGGGAGGCCCGAATGGAGTTCCCAGCTCCTGGCTATTCCGTGGCCCCAGTACCAGTTGTTGGTGGTCATTTTGAGAGTGAATTAGTGAATGAAAAATGTCCTCCTTTGTTTCTCCCTCTATGCCTTTCAAATAAGTAAATATTTTAAAAAACATTAAAAACGTAGTAATTACTATGTTGAAAAGAAGCCAATCTGAGAAGTTATACTTTGTCTCCAATTATACAACACTCTTAAAAATGAAAACCTTAGCAGTAGAGAACAGATCAGTAGCTGTCAAGAATTAAAAGTTAAAGAAAGGTGTGAGGGGTTGGTACTGTGGCACAAGCAGGTTGACCCACCGTCTACAGTGCCGGCATCCCACACTGGTATAAGTTCGAGTCCCAGCTGCCCCACTTTTGATCTAGTTCCCTGCTAATCGGCCTGGGAAAACAGCAGAGGATAGCTAAAGAGCCTGGGCCCCTACACCCACATGAGACACCTGCACCAACATGGGACACCCAGATGAAGTTCCTGGCTCCTGGCTTTGGCATGGCACAGCCCTAGCTATTGTAGCCAACTGGGGAGTGAACCAACAGATGGAAGATCTTTCTCCCCCTCACTTCTCCCTCTCCCTCCAGCTCTCTCTGTAATACTGACTTTCAAATAAATAAATAAATAAATCTTATTTTATAAAGGTATGAAAATAAAGGGGTATCAGAAGGAGTTTTCTGGGGAATTTTTATACTAAGTTTTTTTTAAAAGATTTTTATTATTTATTTGAGAGAGGGTTACAGAGAGAGAGAGACAGACAGACACACGGAGATAAAGGTCATCCTTCTGCTAGTTCACTCCCCAAATGGCTGCAACAGTCAGAACTGAGCCAATCCAAAGCTTCTTCTCAGTCTCTCACATGAGTGTAGCGGCCCCCAGAACTTGGGCCATCTTGCACTGCTTTCACAGGCCATAGCAGAGAGCTGGATCAGAAGAGGTGCAGCCAGGACTTTAACCAGCACCCAGACAGGATGCCAGCACTGCAGGTGGAGGTCTAGTCCATTGCGCCACACAGTGTCAGCCCCTATAGAGTGTTAATGGTTACATGAGTCTGTGTGTTAAAATTCAAAGTATACATAAAAACAAAGGCCAACTTTATTACATATTTAATTTTTTTAAAAACTTGCAGTAATTATGATTCTCATGTTGGGTAGCATTTGGTTATTTTATTGTAACATGTTACAACCTTTATAAGAAAAGTAACTTAAACACCAAACACTGAAAGAACTAAGCAATCTGAGTACATCAATCTTGTGAACCACCACTGAAACAATCTGAATGTACACACTACATGCTTTCACTCCTGTGAATATAGCTTTTCTTGAATTCTAAAAATTATACCCTTAGAAATATCAAACTGTAATGACTATTTTTTCAATGACATACTGTTTACTGGTAAGATTACTGTCTAAGCCACAAGAAACATACAATCAAATAAATCAAATTACTGGTAAGGAGAAGGGAATGAGGAAGGAAATGTAAAGGAAATGTTTAAGAAAATGACAGAAGAGGACAGCAGGCATGAGAATGTCAGAGAGCTGTGGGCTTCTAGTCTGTTTTCTTGAGTTTTTTAGCACCTAAGCGTCTTTACAGTTTGGCGAAGAAGCTGACCCTGGGTAAGACTACTTAGAGAACTGAAGCACATCATAATTTATACAATATCCTCCACTCTCCAATACACACAATTATCTTTAACTAAAATTTTTTACCCTCTAAATATCAGTGCCTAGGGCAAAATTCCAGTGATTCCTAATAAAATGTCCAGGAAAGTCATAACATCAGCCAAAACAAATTATTATATATAAAGGTTTAAATGCTAAAGTACACTGAAACCAGAACACAGCTATAGAATCATCATTTCAGAATAAACACTGAGGACTTTCTTCTTAAAAAGATTCAAATTTCATGACAATACATAATCCAAATATAGACACCCCAACAGTACAGAAATTTACACTTCGCATTATACTGCAGTGAAAAAACCACACATCATGGGGCTGGTGCTGTGGCTCACTTGGTTAATCCTCTGCCTGTGGCGCCAGCATCCCATATGGGCGCCAGATTCTAATCCCGGTTGCTCCTCTTCCAGGCCAGCTCTCTGCTGTAGCCTGGGAGGGCAGTGGAGGATGGCCCAAGTGCTTGGGCCCCTGTACCCACAATGGGAGACCAGGAAGAAGCACCTGGCTCCTGGCTTCGGATCGGCACAGCGCTGGCCGTGGCGACCATTTGGAGAGTAAACCAACGGAAGGAAGACCTTTCTCTCTGTCTCTGTCTACTCTACCTGTCAAATTAAACACACACACACACATCATGTATTAAAAACACAAAATAGCATGAATAACATGGAGTAAACGCTGATCATACAAAGAACAGTAAAAGGTAACTCTTAAGAAGTATGTCCTTTTAAAATCTGTAATTTTATATTAACATTCACCCAGAAAATAAAATAATCAAAATCATTATTTGTAGACAACTGCCCAAAAGAATTACTCAGGCAGGATTTTAATCAAGTCATTAACCTATCTAATGTGTAGCTACTCTTAACCTATAACAGGACTTGACAGATTAGATCAGTAACTTCTACACAATGTACCACTATGATGCCATAGTACTCTTGAAGGAAAAGTTCTATTTCCCCTGATTAAATATGATCTATATTATTTTTGTACAATTTTTTTAGCAGGGGGCTTTCCACTGTTTTAAAAAAAAATAAGAGCCACTGGATGATCATTAAGCATCCTTCTGCTCTAAATTCTAAAACATGAGACTTGTTTCATCTGTTGCTGCAAGAAAAACACACAAATATGCAACATTTACCATGATCTATAAAAACAGCATTTATGTCCACTTACAACATTTAAGATTTTCCAAAGTTCTGAATTAATCACTATCAGGGAGTCCTCTAAAAATTTTCAGAAGTTATTAAATCTTATTTTTCCAAGGGGTGCCATTAAATAATTCTTGAAGATGTCAAAAAAATTACCATTTTATCACACCAGAGTGATATGACACAAACCTATCAAAACCAGTGGATGACTACGTAAGTGACTCAGTAGCCACCTAGCTATGGAACACAGAAGACACTTCTTCCAATAGAACACAAAAGTTTGAAAAAGCTCCACAGCATTTCTCTTTGCCCCAGGAATTCCTAAATTTAAAAGGGTAAAAAGAGTGTAACTTTTTGCTAATTAAACACAACAGTCATATACAAAAGTAACAGCACAGAGCACACATGCTTTCCATTCCTTCAAAGAACAGAAATTTTTTAAGACTAGAAAAAAATTTATTTCAAACTCTGAAGAACTTTAATGATGCTGAACCTCAATTACCTCTATATTCAATATAAATCTGCTGACCAGATATTGCTATCTTTCAAAGCACATGTTAGAATTTAAGAATTCCGTATTTCAAAGAAAAATTTTCCTAAGGATATAAAATTTACTTACATATTTTCTAAGTTGGTAGTATTCGTCTCATTGTTGTTCACTAACTTTTAAGAGTAAAGATGGCAATACTGATGACAGAAATCTCACCAGTTCCATTAACAAACATTAAGGGAAAGCTTTTGGGGCCGGAACTGTGGCATAGTGGGTAAAGCCGCTGCCTCAGTGCCGGCATCCCATATGGGCGTCGGTTCAAGTCCCTGCTACTCCACTTCCAATCCAGCTCTCTGCTGCAGCCTGGGAAAGCAGTGGAAGATGACCCAGGTCCTTGGGCCCTGTACCCACGTGGGGGACCCAGAGGAAGCTCCTGGCTTCAGATCAGTGCAGCTCTGGCCATTGCAGCTCACTGGGGAGTGATGAACCAGCAGATAGAGTCCCCGCTCCCCCCCCCCCACCTCTCCTTCTCTCTCTGTTAATTCTTTCAAATAAATAAATAAGGGAAAACTTTTGGTTCAACTGTTGTCAAAAATTTTTTTTTTTAATTTCATTTATTTGAAAGACAGTTACAGATCGAAGTAGAGACAGAGAGAGAGGTTCTTCCATCCACTGGTTCACTGCCCAGATGTCAGGAGCTGCGCCGATCCGAAGTCAGGAGCCAGGAACAACTTCTGGGTATCCCACATGGGTGCAGAGGCCCAAGGATTTGGGCCACCCTCCACCACTTTCCCAGGCCACAGCAGAGAGCTGGATTGGAAAAGGAGCAGCCGGGACTAGAAGCGGAGCCCATATAGGATGCCAGCGCTTCAGGCCAGGGCCTCAACCCACTGAGCCACAGCGCCAGCCTCCAGAAGATTTTTGTACAAGTGATTTTACTGATTTATATATAGATATCATTTTAAGCATTTCACAGAGAACATACCACTTTCAATTTCAAAATCAATCTAATTCTTAGCAGTAATATCCCTACTCTCCTGCTTTGTTTTAAATGCATCAAACAAAAAAATTTTTAAAAAATGTGTAAAGTGAAGCTTTTTAAAAGAAAAAATCAGATGTCAATCGTCCATTAAAGAATATATAAAAATCTTTCACAGAAATGACAGTTCTAATACTTATAATGGCTTCTAACAAGCAAAACAGGGCAACAGGCACAATATGGGATGCAAGACTCATTTTAGTCAATTTATAATCTCTAATAATAGCCTAATATCACCATTCATACGACCTTAACGCAAAGTGAAATACAATGAACAGTTATTAGATAATGATGAGGTTCAAAGCAGGGGCACAACAATCTTCACAATTACATACATAGATAATTTATGGGATGGCACTGTGGCGTAGCAGATGAAGCTGCCACCTGCAGTGCTGGCATCCCGTATGGGCACCTGTTGTAGTCCTGGCTGCTCCACTTCCCATTCAGCTCCCTGCTAATGGTCTGGGAAAGCAATGGAGGATAGCACAAGTACTTGGACCCCTGCACCCAGGAGGGAGACCAGGATTAAGCTTCTGGCTTCAGCATGGCCCAGCCCTGGCCGTTGCAGCTATTTAGGGAGTGAACCAACAAATGGAAGATATCTCTTTCTCTCTCTATGCCTCTCCTTCTCTGTAACTCCGCTGTTCAAATATATAAATAAATCTTTGTTTTTAAAAAAGATAATTTGCTACATACTAAAGCAAATAAAAAACAAACAAATCTAGAATCACTTCTCAAAATGCATTCTTAATTCAAATAGTCTTTTTAAATTTGTAAAAATGACACACCATACAAAATCAGGCTTTTTCTATAAGTACAAAACAGTACAATGAAGTGTGAGCATTCATCCTAGAGATAAAGATACCAGCATTCCATACAGGAGTACCTGGATTGGATTTCTGCCCAAGTTCCTGATTTCAGCTTCCTCCTTTTGAGGACCCTGGGAGGTAGCAGGTGATTGCTCAAGTAGTTGGGTTTCTGACACCTATGTGGGAGACCTGGGGTGGGTTCCTGGCTCCTGCCCAGCCCAGTCCCAACTGTTGGGAGCTTCTGGGGAGAGAACCTTTGAATGAGATCTCTTTTTATTTCTCTCTCTCTCTCAGTGTCTCTCATTCATCCGCCCTCTACCCCCCCTTTCACTCTAATACATTGCTTTTTGTTTTGTTTTGTTTTGAAAGTACTGGGGCCAGCGCTGTGGCAGAGCTGGTAAAGCCACCATCTGCAGCATCCCATGTGGGAGCCATTTCGAGTCTCAGCTGCTCCACTTCTGATTCAGCTCCCTGTTAATGTGCATGAGAAAACAAGAGAGGATGACCCAAGTACTTGGGGTCCTGCATCCATGTGGGAGACCCAGAAGAATCTCCAGGCTCCTGGTTTCCCATCCACCCAACTCCAGCTGTTGAGGCTATTTGGGGAGTGAACCAGCAGATAGAAGACCTCTCTCTGTCAAATAAAATAAATCTTCAAAAAAAAAAAAAAAGCACCATGAAAAACAGTAACTTTTAATTTTAATTTACTGATTAGAAGGGAATGCAGAGGCCAGTGCTGTGGCGCAGCAGGTTAAAGCCCTGGCCTGAAGCGCCAGCATCCCATATGGGTGCCGGTTCTAGTCCCGGCTGCTCCACTTTCGATCCAGCTCTCTGCTATGGCCTGAGAAAGCAGTGGAAGATGGCCCAAGTCCTTGGGCCCCTGCACCTGCGTGGCAGACCCAGAAGAAGCTCCTGGCTTCGGATTGGTGCAGCTCCTGCCGTTGCTACCATCTGGGGAACCAGCGGATGAAGACCTCTCTCTGTCTCTAACTCTTTCTGTAACTCTTTCAAATAAATAAAATAAAATCTTTAAAAAAAAATGCAGAAAAAAAGTAAAGGTTATATCACAAAAGGACACCACTATGAATTACTTCAATTCCAGTGATTAAAATAATAAGATACACATTAAAAGCTATTATAGTATTAGTATCACAATTAAACTGAGCAACAGAGACACTGACAGTGTTAACTAGTAAAAAGCATGGTAATAAGGCAATTACTATTTTTGTTTTCTTGAATATCATGGAAGAAAAGAACCATAGTTTCACAAAATCATGATCTAGTCCCAGTGGACACCAAATTCAAACCCCAAAAATATAGAGGTACGTAGCCCCCAAAACCACATCATGCCTTTAATTAGAGCTTAGGTTTAGTAACTAACTTGTGTAGGTATAGAACCTCACGTTCATAAGACAAAATGGGTCTCAGCAATGTGTGGTTTATAACCACAATGGCCTCCATTTTGACTGCTGGTACTATTCTCAGTGGTTCATTTCAAATGAATGCCAACTATATGCAATGAACAGGAGGCACACAGATGAATGCATTCATTCACGTATTTACATAATTTTAAATGAACATCATCAAAAACCACAACAGAAGTAAGACAGAGGAGTATTTGTACTGCATGCAGGCATTTGAGTGTACCAGTGGATGAGGGAGCACACTCACTTGTGCACTCGCTAGCTCGCTCTCTGTCTCTTAGTTCTTTTTAAAGGTCCCTCTCCTCTTTGTATTTCTCAAGCAAAACAATTTCTCTTCAAATCTGCTTACCTAACTCAAACTTTGAGCTTCTTGATGACCAGGTCACATTGTCTTAGAAATTTTTAGATAACTGAAACACAAGCTTCTGAACTGTCTTGACTAAAACTTTATTTCCATCTGTTGTAACCATCTTTTTATTTTAAAATTTATTTATTTGAAAGTCAGAGTTACATACAGAGGGAGGGGGCAAGAGGGAGAAGGAGAGGAAGAGAGAGAGATATCAATCTTCCATCCATTAGTTCACTCCCCAGGTAGCCTCAATGGCCACAGCTGGGCCAGGCTGAAGTCAGGAGCTTCATGTAGGTCTTTCATATGGGTATCAGGGCCAAACATTTGGGCCATCTTCTGTTGCTTTTCCCAGGCCATCAACAGGGAGACAGATCATAAGTGGAGCAGCCAGGACACAAACCTGAGTCCATATGGAATGCCAGCATTGCAGGCAGCAGCTTTACCCACTATACCAAAATGCCCAATCTCATTATCTTTCTTAAATATCACTATACTTCTATTTTAATTAAAAAAAATGCTATTAAAAATGTCTCCACATTTGCCTAGAAAGAAGGATGTGTATAAAATGTTTAGATAACAGCCTACAAAACGGTTGTTTACCTTAGAGTTAACATCATCATTTTCTTTCTTTTTTAAACTTTTATTTTATTTGAAAGGCAGAGTTACAGAGTTACAGAGAGGCAGAGAGAGAGAGAGAGAGAGAGAGAGAGGTGTGTCTTCCATCTGCTGGTTCACACCCCAAATGGAAGCAATGGCCTGAGCTGCGCTGATCTTAAGCCAGGAGCCAGGAGCTTCTTCTGGGTCTTCTGTGTGGGTGCAGGGTCCCAAGGACCTGGGCCATCTTCTACTGCTTTCCCAGGCCATAGCAGAGAGCTGGACAGGAAGCGGAGTAGTCAGGACTTGAACCGGCACCCATATGGGATACTGGAATTGCAGGTGGCTGTTTTATCCACTACGCCACAGTGCTGCCTCCCCCCATCATTTTCACAGCCAATTAGTACTCTGACATAAATACCTTTATTATCTACAGATATAATATTTAAAATGCCACCTCTTCTCTTTCTCCCTCTTTAAATGGGAAGAAAAACCAAAATATTGAAAAAGTACCTTTCAAAGAGAATCATTTTCAGCAAATGAGATCCCACGTACAAAAGTAAATGGTTAAGGTGTCACTTGTTCTACCAAAAAGAATTTTCCCATTTACAAGAGACTCAAAACAGTCACTCAAATTTGAAACCAGGTCCCCTTCAAGGTTTTGATTTCTCTACTTGTAAAACAAAGTGCTGGCTGGCACCGCGGCTCACTTGGCTAATCCTCTGCCTACGGCGCCGGCACCCCGGGTTCTAGTCCCAGTTGGGGTACCAGATTCTGTCCCAGCTGCTCCTCTTCCAGGCCAGCTCTCAGCTGTGGCCCAGGAGTGCAGTGGAAGATGGCCCAGGTCCTTGGGCCCTACACCTGCATGGGAGACTAGGAGGAAGCACCTGGCTCCTGGCTTCAGATCAGCACAGCACACCGAATGCACCGGCCGTAGCAGCCACTTGGCAGGTGAGCCAACAGAAAAGGAAGACCTTTCTGTTTCTCTAACTCTGTCAAAAAAAATTAAAAAAAAAAGGGGGGGGGGGGAGAAAACAAAGTGCTTAAAATACATCGCAATTACAATGCATATATACAACTCTGTGTGTCCAAAACCCAAGTTCCACAAAGGTGGGAATCTTTGATCTATCACAAATACTCAGACCAGTGTCTCAATATGCAGTTTTGGCCGGTGCCGCGGCTCAATAGGCTAATCCTCCGCCTGCGGTGCCGGCACACCGGGTTCTAGTCCCAGTCGAGGTGCCAGATTCTGTCCCAGTTGCCCCTCTTCCAGGCCAGCTCTCTGCTGTGGCCAGGGAGGGCAGTGGAGGATGGCCCAAGTCCTTGGGCCCTACACCCACATGGGAGACCAGGAGGAAGCACCTGGCTCCTGGCTTCGGATCAGCACAGTGCGCCGGCCGCAGCGGCCATTGGAGGGTGAACCAATGGTAAAAGGAAGACCTTTCTCTCTGTCTCTCACTGTCCACTCTGCCTGTCTAAAAATAAAAAAATAAAAAAATTTAAAAAAATATGCAGTTTTCTGAATGAAAGAAAAATGAGCAAGACTAAGCTTCTTTTATTTTGTCTTTCTCCATTAAATCAAAGTAAGATACTATTTGAAGAACAGGATATACAGACTTTGAAAACCACTAGAATAAACATTCTTTCTAGTAATAAGCTGCTTCTAAAGATTTTAAAGGTTAACATCTTTTACTTCAGCTAATTTTCTTAAAAAGAAAACCAAATTCCAAAGTTTAAGAACTAGCTTTTAGGGGCCGGCACTGTGGCACAGCAGCAGGTAAAGCCTGTGACACCAGCATGCCATATGGGCACTGGTTCATGTCTTGCATGCTCCACTTCTCATCCAGCTCCCTGCAAATAGCCTGGGAAAAGCAGGAGAAGATGGCCCAAGTGTCTGGGCCCCTGACACCCACATGGGAGACCAAGATGAAGCTACTTGCTTCAGCCTGGCCCATTATAGCCATTTGGGGAGTGAACCAGCGGATGGGAGATCTCCCTCTCCCTCTCTCCCTCCTCCCCCCTATAACTCTTTCAAATAAACAAACAAATCTTTTTAAAAAATAAAACCAATTTTTCCATGTTAACATGAGACAACCATGTTATTTACTATTAAAGCAGAAATTAAGCATAAGGGAAATCTGAAGTATGCTATTACAAAACTGTCACAGTAAAATTAGTCTCCCCTGACCTTTTTTTTTTTTTTTTTTTTTTTTTTTTTGACAGGCAGAGTGGACAGTGAGAGAGAGAGAGAGAAAGGTCTTCCTTTGCCGTTGGTTCACCCTCCAATGGCTGCTGCAGCCTGCGCACTGCGCTGAACCGATGGCAGGAGCCAGGTGCTTTTCCTGGTCTCCCATGGGGTGCAGGGCCCAAGCACTTGGGCCATCCTCCACTGCACTCCCTGGCCACAGCAGAGAGCTGGCCTGGAAGAGGGGCATCCGGGACAGAATCCGGCGCTCCGACCGGGACTAGAACCCGGTATGCCGGCGCTGCAAGGCGGAGGATTAGCCTAGTGAACGGAGGCGCTGGCGATCCCATGACTTAATTTAAAATTGAAATGGTTTTATCTAAACACATATTATGGCACAGTCATGAATGGAATAACTAAACTTTTCAAAACACATCGTCTTTATTCTAAAGCTCTTTAGGCTAAAAGAAAATCCTCAATCTCATTTTACAGATTAATAAACTGAACTCCAGAACAGAACATGCACCTGCATGTTATTTCTTATTATTAAACAGAATGCTGAAGAGGAGTTACAAGATGAAAATTCATTGCTATACAACATTAGAGAATGTCAAATTTGATTCCCAGACAGGAATTTTACCACTCTTAATCTGCCCATAAAATGGTGGAACTGATTATCAGTATTTCTTAATTTAAAACTGACTTTTCACACCCAATGGTTTTGAGAAACATTAACTCTGCTCACTAAATGCCAAAATTAAATTGTAACTGAAGATCGAGTTCAGTGTTAAAGTAGCACTAACTGGTCATTTTTCAGTCTCCACTGCAATACTCAGTGGGATCTGAACACTAAATGTTTAAATTCCTCAGAGTTCAATATTGGTGCTTCTTGTCATTTGTTTTCGGCTACCTCCAGTGCTTTAAATGACATCAATATGTTCACAATTTCCAAATTTACATTTCCAGTTCAAACTTCTCCGAGAACTACATCTGTATAAGAAGTTCCTTTTTCTATAAAAAGTCTGTATCAGAACTGTCCAAGAGTCAAAACTCAGAAATTCTCTTGAATTATACCCTCTACTGTTCCCTATAATCAATCCATCTATAACATTCTATCTACATTTGAAACTTATCTTGAATCTGAACATTCTTCTCTACAATCACTGTTACTACACTGGTGTAAATCACCACCATTACCCCTTCCTGGTACCCCTCACTTAAACTCTGAAGCTCCCTAACCTACTCACACATAACAACCACAGCAGTATTTTAAAAATCTACATCACAGTATGTCATTGCCTTACTTAAAATTCTTGAAAGGCCTCCTTACATTAATAAAATGCAATACAAAGCCCTTATGACATTAACTTCAAGTCCTGTCAGGATCTGGCTTCTGCTTTTTTTTTTTCTAAAGATTTATTTTATTTTATTTGAAAGACAGAGTTACAGAGAGAGGTAGAGACAAAGAGAGAGGTCTTCCATCTGCTGGTTCACTCCCTAGTTGGCCACAATGGCCGGAGCTGCGCCGATCTGAAGCCAGGAGCTTCCTCCAGGTCTCCCATGTGGATGCAGGGGCCCAAGGACTTGGGCCATCTTCTACTGTTTTCCCAGACCATAGCAGAGAACTGGATCAGAAGTGTGGCAGCCGGGTCTAGAACCAGCACCCATATGGGATGCTGGCACTACAGGCCAGGGCCTTAACCCACTGCGCCACAGAAATAGCTCCAGCTTCTGCTTTTCTCTCCAACTTCTTATTGTCCTAATCCTCCCACAACCAACTTTTTTTTAAGGTTTATTTATTTGAAAGGCAGACTTACAGAGAAATAGGGATCTCTATCTGTGGTTCACTCCTCAAATGGCCACAATGGATGGGGATGGAGCAGGCGGAAACTAAGAACCCAAAACTCCATCGAGGTCTCCCACATGGGTGGTAGGAGGCCCATGCACTAAGGTCATCTTCTGCTCTTTTACCAAGCACTTAAGTGGGGTGCTGAATCAGAAGCAGAGAAGGCAGGGCTGAAACCAGGGCTCAATGTGGGATACCAATGTCGCAGGCAGCAACACCGCAATGCTTGGCCCCATCACTACTAATTTTTAATTGTCCATCTGTAAGGATTCCCCCCTCCCCCAATATCTCTACTCCAGGAATTAGCCAAGGATGACCTGCTGTTTTTTAAAAGTTTTATTCAAATGCTATCATGCTCATTTATTTACATATGGTCTACTACCGCTCTGGGGAAAAACAGTTGAGCAGCTGCAACAGAGACAAGCTTGGCTTAGAAAAACCAAAATAACAGCTATCCTGTCTTATAAAATGTTCTGTAACTATCCTCTTTACCTACCTGGAAGGTTCTTCAACTCACTTTTCTCATGAGCACCCCCCCACTCTTCCAGTCACCACTTCCTCAAACAACCATTTCTGGACCTATGTAGCTAGTTATTCTTGCCATTTTTTTCCTCCATCACTGCATCATTTTATCATTATATTTTATAGCTAAACATTTGTTTACTTTATTATCTTTCATGATTTCAAGGGTCAGATGTGTTCAGCTTACCAATATATTCCTTACACCTAACTAAGAGCATGACAAATAATACTTCTGAATGCTGAATTCTATCATAAAAGATACCTGTGAGTCTTTGATAAAATGATACGAAGTCCTTAAATCTGAAAAGCAGAACTTTTTTCTGCAGTATAACCATAATTTTTAAACTATTTAGAAAAAAAGTTAAAGAAAAAACCTGTGAGAGCTAAAATGTTTTCATGTTTACTAAAATAAGATTTTTCTTATGACAAGGCACAAAAGAATACATGACACCCTACATTTTAATTTGTAGTCTTCAGAAATTCACTGAGTTGCTTTGGGGCTTCAGTTTCCTCAGAGGAAACAACCTTCTAGAGATAAGGAAAAATACTACCAGGAGTGCTTCAAGTTAATTAGGGAAACACCATTTACACTTTCTACACCTGGCTCAGTTTGGGGACCTTATTCCCAAAGCCAATACTAAAGCTATTTTAATACTTAAGAAGCATCCTTTCAGAAACTTCATTTTACTTGCCCTCTGGATGTCTTCACTGTTCTGCTTTAGCAAAACTGGTTGTCAAAAGATATTCACTATAAGGGCCTGTGCTGTGGCACTGCAGGTTAAAAGTCTCTGCCTGCAGTACTGGCATTCTGTATCAGAGCAAAGATTGGAGTTCTGGCTGCACCACTTCAGAACCAGCTCCCTACTGGGAAAGCAGCAGAAGATGGCCCAAGTTCTTGGGCCCATCACCAACATGGAAGACTCAAATGGCATTCCTGGCTCTGGTGTTGGCCGGGACCAGCTTCAGTCTTTGTGGAGTGAACCAATGGATGGAAGATACCTCTTCCCACTGACCTACCTTCTCTCCCTTCTTCTCTCTCTCGTCTTGTTTCTGTTAGTCTGCCTTTCAAGTAAAGAAATAAACCTTTTAAAGATTTTCACTCTGTTCACCTTGAAATCAATGTAAAACTATATAAAACCAGCCCTGACACCACATAAAGAGAGTTATTTCCTTTTAATCCTTCAATGTGAAAAGGTGGGTCCTGGCTGTGTACACCACAATACTAACAAGAACTTTGCTTTAGAATCAATAGGGGCAAAGGGGAGGGTGTTTGGCATAGCAGTTAATATACCACTTTGGCTACACGGCACATTACAGTGTCTGCAGTGGAGTCCCAGCTCTGCTTCGGAGTCCACCTTCCTACTAATGCATTCTGGGAGAGAGCACATGATGGATCAAGTACTTGGGTTCCTACCATCCATGTGGGAGACCTGGACTAAGTTCCCAGCTTCTACCTTCAGCTTGACCCAGCCCCAGCTGTTGCAAACATTTGGGGAGTGAACAAGCAGAAGAGAGCTCCCCGACCTCGCTCTCTGCCAATCAAGGAAATGAAATAAAGATTTTAAAATTAAAATTTATACATATACAAGTACACAGTTAATTCAGCTAATTGTAAAAAGCACCATAAAAAAAAATGAACAGATTAAATATTAACATTTTCAGAATCACAAAAATGGGTATATTCTGTGGGATTAAATGCAGGTATTCTGATACCACAGGAGCTGTAATACAGAGAAAGGCAATGTAACAGTAACAGTTCTACATTCCATTTGGGAGAACAAATGAAGACTTCCCACATCCAGAGACAAACATTGTGGCTACTGTCCAGCCTTAGTTAATCGTTTTATTTTGGTAGTGTCTCATTCATACAGTAATACTGTATTTGCATAGATATAAGAGTAAAAATGAAATAAGAAACATGGATAACACAAAAATGAAAGCACAAATAGCAGAGATTTCAAAAAGTTAATTCAGTTGACACAAGAAAGTCAATCAAGAGATGTGCTGAAGCTGATGTATTTCCTGGTCAAAAACTGGTCAAATGAGTGTGAAAGAATACAAAAATTAAAGAACATTTTCAAAAGTGGGAGACATATTACCAATGTGTAAGAGAAAGAAAATTAAAAATTCAACATATTTTTTAATTTAGCACAGTCAATGTGAACACATGTTTTAGGGTCTACAGGGAATTTCTGTATTTCAAAATGACAGTTGCTATGGACTGCTTTAAATCCATAATGAAGCCCTAATACCCAGTGTGGTGGTATCTGGAAGCAGAGCCTTTGGGAGGTAATTAGGTGATGAGGGCAGAGCCCTCTTGAGTAGGATTAGCGCTATTGTAAGAACAGACATGAGAGAGATGATTTCTCCTCTCTACCATATGAAGATACAGCAAGGAAGAGATCATCTGCAAACCAGCACTGGGGCTCTCACCAGAAATTTATCTGCAGGAAACATGATCTTGGATTTCCCAGCTTCCACAACTGAGAAATCTAAGTTAGCCTGTCTATGCTATATGTTATAGCAACCCAAACTGAGACAACAGTTAATTTCAGATACCAAACCACTTATAACAACTTATAATATCCTATGCTCTTAAGAATTGCCCTGGAATTACTGTTCACATGAATTCAATATCTACTTGACCATATTTCAGAGTCAAAAACCAATCACTTGAACACTAACCTCGCACTCTGGCCTTCCCTCTTCTCACTTTTTGGATGGGCCAATTTTCAATCATAACACATGACTACAGATATTTTTCTGCATCTGTGCCCAAGCTGCAAAGCATTAAGAAAAAAAAAAATGACAATCACACATTCAGGCCAACTCCTACCAAGCCATCTTTTTCCTCACTTGCCAAATCCTTAGGCCATTATTTCTAACTCATTACATAAAAGTAACATTTAAATGAATCAGAATGTAAAGGACTACAGTTTTAACAGAAGTGAGGTAATTTACATGAAGTTCCTTACCCACCTATTTATTGCACCTTGATCAATTCATTCTATAGCAGACCTACAGCGAAGTCAAAGTCTCAGCCTGAAGCTACACTGCATAAATTCAATTCCAGCTAGGACATTCACTAACTACAGATATCTAACACAAATTGCCATTTTCTGCTTCTTGGTTTCTTTATTTGCAAAACAGAGGTAACAGTGGTAACTGATACAATGAGTTGTGAACATCAGCTAATACAAGTAAAATTGCTGGAATAGAACCTATCACATAGTAAAACACTAAATAAATGATAGTTATTATTACCTGCAATACAATCTCTGCCAAATGAAAACATATCCCTCTTCTAAATTTATTTCTTATCCACTGTTCTTAAGTCTATACTCTTTCCATATCCAAGAACTCAGATGTTCCAATCTTCTCCCCTGCAGAAGCTTTAAGGAAAATTCTTCCAATCTAGTTTTTTTTTTTCAATGCCAAACTTCTTAAATTATTATTTATTTCTGAGAAAAATATTATAATTTGTTTCTGAAGATTAACCCTTTGGTTATGGGCTCTTCACAGAATCTCTTAACTCTAATCCTTATTCCTCAGTATATGCCACCAAATGTTAAATCTCTGTATGTAGTTTTTTATACAAAAGGTCCCCAAAAGTTTGCAGAAAATGCATATTATGAAAAATTATGCATAATTTCAAATTACTTTTGCACCACAATAAACTAATCCTTTGATTATATTTTTCTACAAACCCTTTGAAGTATCCTATCTACAAAATATTACATTTGTACCAAACCTTCTTAACTCTACCATCAATTCAATCCTCTCTCATGTAAAATGATTTCTAGGGTAACTTCCAGCTATAAAATCGTTCAATATAATCTAAAACAAAATTGATCATCTCCTGTACCCAACCAAGTAAGGTTTCCGTTATGGTTTTGCACCATTTCTATGGGTGACAACATAATTCTTGCAGTAACCAAATTCTCTCTAGTCTTAAATTAGAATTTCTAACAATACTCATTCTGTTCTAACCTATCACTATATCCAAATTTTCCCAGGACTTCGCTTGATTCTAGTGAACATCCTCCAACTCTGCACTTATTCTCAAGTTAATCTCTTTAAATATTCTGTCACATTATCACCCACTTAAAAATCTCCAATAACTCTCCACTGTTCAAATTTTGACTGGAATTCATCTATTCCCACACCATCTTTCTAACACTGTAATTCTCTAATCTCCATAAATAGAAAATAAACCTCAATCTTTACTTACCACCATCTCTACAGAATCACATGATATCTGCCATTCTGGAATGCCTTTCACACTGCTCAAATACCTCCCAGATTTTTCAAGGTTCAGTTCAATTTCATCCCTGCCCATGAAGTCTTACTGCATAGGGTAATCTCTCCTTCACTTGAATTTAAAAGCCATTTATCACCTATACAACTCATTGCCACTTAATTATAAAATTTCTCATATTGTTATCTAAATGTGTGTCATCTCTCACACCAGTTAAAAACCCCAGGAAAGTATCTTACCTATTTGCATCTACTTTGTTTTCATTGAAAGCTGGGCACAACAAACACATAACAAAACACTGATTTCATTGAGAACACAACTACTCCCTTTCATGAGATACTAACACCTGGCTCATATAATCCCATTTAAGAGAAAGAAATTATAGAAGGAAGAATAGCAATAGAAAGTAACTAATTTGCAACCACCACAGTAACAATGATTCATGCAAGAATCATCAATGGATGCTAAAATCATCACATGGGAAGTTTCTAGGGAAACAGGATATTCATACAGTCTCAAAATATAACTGAACAGATTACTTATGAATTACAAAGGGAAAAAAGGTACCTTCACAGTGGAGAAATCTGGCGGACACCAAGTGATCAAAGTTAACATCACCAATAATGGGATAAACTGACATCATGTGCCTCCTGATGTGATGCACTGAGGACACAACATCACTTATGTATTATTCCTGCCAAAAATGCATAACCTGAAACTAGTCATGAGGAAACAATCAGACAAACCAAAAACTGAGGGACAATCTGCAAAACAACTGACCTATAACTCTTCAAACATGTCAATGTGCTGAAAGACAAAGAAAGGCTGAGGAACTGAGTACGTGATCCTGGGTATGACTAGAGGATCAGAAAACAAACTGCTATAAAGGGTATCACTGCTACACACGACAACTGGTGAAATTTGAATATTTACTGTATTTTAAAACAGTATTATATTAAACTGCCTGATACTGATCATTGTGCTTTGGTTATGTAAAAGAAATTTCCTTACTCTTATGAGAAATGTTAGGAAGTATTTTAGGGTAAATGAAATCTAAAACTGATAATAGTAGTAACTAGTATCAATAGAAAGTTTAGCAAAAATGTGCCAAAACCATTACATTTAAATGTAAGTAAAAGGGTACACATGAGTTCATTGTACTATTCATACAACTCTTCTGGCTCCTCCCCTCCAAAATGAAATTTCAAAAATGAATATCCTAATACCACAAAAACTATGGGAAATTTGTATGCATCTGTGATATTTTACACTGTATCTCACAATCTTAAAAGCAAGACATTGTAGTGAAGTTATTCTATAAGCAAAATTACATTTTATCTGCAGTGAAGAGTTTGCTCTATAAAAATAGTTGTTCTAAAAAGCTACTTCTGGAATCAAAGATTTGTTTTATAATAGAAATAGCCAACTGTTAATTTATCTTAAGATAAAAATCAATATATGTATCATTTTTACCACAAAACTCAATTAATATGAATAAGGTCAGTTTCAGTTAATAAAATGTCTTAGAGAATATACTTTTTAACACTGTAGTTTTTTATTTCAAATATAGAGAAATTAGAGAAAGCTAAAAATGGGCTTATAGCATTTAAAGAAATTGTTATCTATAATTAATATATCAATAAATAAGCAAGAATATCAAGAACTGATATGACTCATTACTTATGATACAGAGAATGTTACCATCATAGATCACAAACTATCTTCCCTCAATTATCAAAAATTCTGCTTTAGCTGCATGTATGTTTCAGTAAAGTTTTATAATACAGTCATGAAGTAACTCTTACAGCTTCATGGGGCATTTCAAAAGAATACTTCCGAAATACAATATAGTATATTCACTAGTATTAGCAATAGTTCTTTAAAATTGGATACCTTATTAATGAGATGTTCAGTAACAACTTCTCTTAGTCCAGTGTAGAGCTTTTCTCCATGTTTATGCAAAACCATTGTATATGCATTTCTATAGAGCTCCTCAAAACTAAGACCACTGTTATTCTTACGCTGGATTTCTTGAATTGCATTTTTCAGAAGGTCCCAAATGCTGTTTACGTATTTTTCATCCATGGTCATCTGTAATATCCAAGACAGAAAAGAGACAAAAAAGCCAGTGATTGAAAATCTTTCCAATGGTAGAAAATATTTGTCCAAATACTAAATATTTGTTACACTGCTATGATTATAAATTTGAATTACTTCTAAAACTGTTTTAACATAAATAAAGGTATACATTTAAAAATAGTTAACAGAGTTTAACAGAGGCAGTTTTTCTAATCCATTAAGATCTCTCTCCATTCTTACCTACAGCAGCATTAATGACCTCAAGCGAAATCATGATTTATATGCCCATAAATCCCTTGAACCTTCTTTTCTCTCTCCCTCCAAAATTCTTGCTATGCTAATTCTAATAGCCTACCACCTACTCCTGACATAGACATGCACTCATGTTTGACCCCTCTGAGTTTAAACTTAGAACCACTACCCCTAAGTCTGACTTCACCCTCCTACATCATTTTACACCACCTCCTACATCCTCACTCTAAGATGACTGCTTCCTGATGCACTGAGAAAACAGAAACATGAATAGACTGCACAAACTCTGACCATATCCATCAATCTATTTTAATGTTATGCCAATATAATCTGCTCATTGTTGTGTCAAAAAGTGCCAAGTTCTTGCACTAAACGCAAAGCACAAGGACCAGAAACACAGACATTACCTAGGAACTTTTCAGAAATCATGAACTCTAGGCCCTATCCCAGACCTACATAAACAGAATCTGCATTTTAACAAGAACTGTAGGTGATATAGAATGACACTGGACAAAGACTACTCTAGCTCCAACTCAAATCATCTATTTAAAGAACACTATTAGCAATCACTCTTCTCAGCGTCAACAATATTTTTCCTCTCGGCTAAGTAATTTCCATTTACATTCAAAACTGTCAGTTTTTCCTAAACAAATCTTCACATTGCCCTCCAGCATCACCTAATTTCTCTTTCCATTTATAGCAAATCACAGGCAGGGAGAGGGTAAGATTTCTACATTCTTGTCTCCAGGTACCATCATCTTTCCACCATATCTTGAAATCACGCCAATTAGATTTTGTAGTTCTAGTTCTGGTTTTAGCTGGTTCTAATCCCAGCTGCTCCTGTTCCAATCCAGCTCTCTGCACATAGCCTAGGAAGTGGAAGATGGCCAAAGTTCTTGGGCCACTGCACTCATACAGGAAGAACCAAACTTGTGGCTCCCGGCTTTTCATCAGCCCAGCTCCGGCCACTGCAGCCATTTGGGGAGTGAATCAGCAGATGGAAGACTTTTCTCTCTCTCCCTCCCTTGTAACTCTGCCTTTCAAAATGAATAAAAATCTTAAAAAAATAAAAAAATAAAAAAGTTGGGCTATTTTTCACTTAATTACTCAGCCCCTAAAAGCACACCTGGCACACAATAAGCACTCAGTTAACCCATGAAGAATTTTCTGATAAACCTCTGAGTAAGGAACCCTTCTTATCCCACATAAAACCGACAAGCTCTCCATTTACAATGGAGCAAGATTAGTCAGCTTTACATATTCCTGATTTGAATTGAATAAAAATTACTGACTCAGTGAAATCCTCAAGAATGATGGTTATGAATGTGAAAGAGAAAAGAGTAGGTAAATTAATTTCAGTCACCCTAGCTGTAAAATATCTGATCAACTGTCAATCAAGAAGATCTTTAAATAACAAAACTGAGTCTCACTGTGGTCATCTTCTTTGGAGAACTTACAAAGTACCGATTTAACAGATCAACACCTTTCCTGTTATCCGAAGTTTATGTCCATCAGACATTATAAAATGACCTTGGAAGAATTTATCCCTACACCTTAACTGCTACCTATTTTTATCAGACATCTTGATACAAACACTGTCATCCATATAAAATATAAAGATGCAGCTATCTAACTTTTCACAAGTAAAATATACAAGCCCATGGATAACAATGACCAGAAATGTTCCATGTATGTGCAACTAAAGAGCAAACACAACCCTTGACATTAAATGGCAAACACATAAAGCAGAATATTCAGAACAATTTCAAAGAAAGAGCAATGTTGATGTGGGCTATCAACTCCAGAGATAAATTCACTGGTAACAATTGAGCAAAATGTCAAATGATTTATTCAGGTTCTGTATTATAAGAATGTAAGAGATCCAGTGAAAGACAGAAAAGAGTATACAGAAAGATCTCTACTCAGGGAAAAAAAAAAAAAAAAAAACTGGATGCTCTTTAGGCCAAAAAAAAAAAAAAAAAAAGAATTTTTAAAACACAAGAGACTTCAAGTATTTCCATGCATTCTCAAATTCTTATGATTGAAGAACCATTTTCACATATGTAAATCCAAGACTGTATGTTGCAATGTTCTCAGTAGTTATGCCTTACAGGCCTTACAGATAGAGCAGAGATGAGCCACAAGATAATAATGTTCCTTCCAGAGACTGTTACAAGGTAAAAGGTATTTCCAAGTAAGAAACAGACACAAAGAGATTAAATGATATAACCAGAATTATGCAGCTGGGATTAAAGTCACATATTCCCCAAACCAAAACTGTTGGATTACCTTCATATTTCATTGTGCTAACACGGTAAAATAGTATCACAACCTGAATCACTAAATATCTGGGTAAATACAATACAGAATACTGGTAGAGAACACAGGTTGCTTCTGTCAGTCCGGGACACAGAATAATCCCTCCCATATAGATTAAAGAAGTACCCAATGAGAGAATTTCTTAAACTCCCAAGAGTGGGCACCAAACAAATAAGAGTACAACTATGTTAAAAGCAAATCATATAACTTAGTTTTCTTTCAGAAACATTATTTCCCTACATCTATCCTAACTTTTCCAAAGTCACAGAAATCCTATTTACCCTCTTAACCCTGTCCTTGAATCTTTCAATCTATACTGGGTCCCTATGAAGTCTCATGATTACAACTGCTATTCTTTGTAGTCATAAAATTCAAATAAATTCTAAATTGGCTGTAAAAGATTCAGGAGGTTCCAAAATCTGCAACACACGATTTTACAATAAAATGCGTGTATTCTTTTCTGAGAGGTGGGTTTCTAGCTTTTAGTTGATTTTCCAAGAAGTTTGACACACATCTTAAAGATGAATTACTCAGCCGGCACCGTGGCTCACTAGGCTAATCCTCCGCCTTGCGGCACCAGCACACCGGGTTCTAGTCCCGGTCGGGGCGCCGGATTCTGTCCCGGTTGCTCCTCTTCCAGGCCAGCTCTCTGCTGTGGCCCGGGAAGGCAGTGGAGGATGGCCCAAGTGCTTGGGCCCTGCACCCCGTGGAGACCAGGATAAGTACCTGGCTCCTGCCATCGGATCAGCGCGGTGCGCCGGCCGCAGTGCGCTGGCCGCGGCGGCCATTGGAGGGTGAACCAACGGCAAAGGAAGACCTTTCTCTCTGTCTTTCTCTCTCACTATCCACTCTGCCTGTAAAAAAAAAAAAAAAAAAAAAAAGATGAATTACTCACTTAAAAGTCTATGCCTCCTAGGGGCAGCCGCTGTGGCACAGAGTTAATGCCCTGGCCTAAAGCGCCGGCATCCCATATGGGTGCCGGTCCGAGACCGGGCTGCTCCACTTCTGATCCAGCTCTCTGCTATGGCCTGGGAAAGCTGTAAGAAGATGGCCCAAGTCCTTGGGCCCCTGCACCCACGTAGGAGACCAGAAGAAGCTCCTGGCTTCGGTTCTGCGCAGTTCCGGCCATTGCGGCCAATTGGGGAGTGAACCATCTCTCTACTGCTCTCTCTGTGTAACTCTGACTTTCAAATAAATAAATAAATCTTTAAAAAAATTAAATAAAAAAAGTTTATGGCTCCCAAATTAAAATTCCAGTCCCAATTTTTCCCCAAAACCCAAAATCTCTATATTCAACTACCTGGTATAAATCTGTAACCAAATGTTGATGACAAAAATCAAACTTAACACATCCAAACCCCTGGTGAAATTGCCATCTAAATCTGCCCAAGTATTCTTTAATTCAGTCAAGGCAACAGAAAACATCTAATTTTAGAAGCTAGAAGTATAAGCTGTATCTCATATTCTTTCCCCTCTATGAGTCCCTTCTCATCCAATCATTAAAGTACTAATAATGTTCAAGTACTAAAGTACATAAGTCCAACCTATTTGTCAAGTTACGTCCCAGTCTTTCAACTCAAATACGACTATCTAAAACTTTCATTTAAATCATTGCAGCAGCCTTCCAACCATTATGAACTTCAAACTCATGGAATCTATCTTCCTCAAAATCTCCACTGAAATAAACATAAGCACATCATGCCCTGTTTAAAACCCTTCAACGATGGGGGAATTACCTTAAACAGGAACATAAATTGGAGCAGGCCTTTAGTGTGGCAAGTTAATGTCATCTGGGATGCCCACATTTCATACCAGGCTGCCTGGCCTGTAGTCCTGGTTCTTCTCCTGATTCCAGCTTCCTGTTAATGTACAACCTGGGAGGCAAGACGATGGCTCATATACTTGAGTCCTTGTTACCAATGTGGGAGATACAGATTTAGGCCTGACAGAGCCACAGCAATTTAGTCACTTCAGGAGAAAACCAGCAGATGGGCAAGATCTATCTATCTCTATCCCCAACACTTTTCTTTTTTAAAAACAATTCTCTTTTTTAAAAGGTAAAGATGCTGGGTCTGGCACTGTGGCGCGGCAGGTAAGACTGCTGCCTGCAGTACTGACATCCCATGTGGGCGCTGGTTCGAGTCCCAGCTGCTCCAATTCCGATCCAGCTCTCTGCTAAAGCCTGAGTAAACAGCAGAAGATGGCCCAAGTCCTTGGGCCACTGCACCCGCGTGGGAAACCCGGAGGAAGCTCCTGGCTCCGGATTGGCGCAGCTCCAGCCGTTGCATACAACTAGGGAGTGAACCAGTGGATGGAAGATTCTTCTCTTTCTGTGTAACTCTTACAAAAAAAAAAACTAAAACTTTAAAAGGGAAAGATGATACCTTCCAAGATCTAGTCTGTGTCTATGTCTCTACTCACTACTACTATCTTTTTTTTTTAAGATTTATTTTTTTATTTGAACAGCAGACCAACAGAGAGGCAGAGCCAGAGAGAAAGAGAGAGAGAGAAGTCTTCCATCCGCTGGTTCACTCCCCAGATGGCCACAACAGCTGGAGCTGTGCTAATCTGAAGCCAGGAGCCAGGAGCCCCTTCCAGATCTCCCACATGTGTGAAGGGGCCCAAGGTCTTGGGCCATCTTCTACTGCTTTCCCAGGCCATAGCAGAGAGCTGGATTAGAAGTGGAGCAGCCAGGACTTGAACTGGCACCCACAAGCAGTGGCTTCACCCACTATACCACACTGCCAGCCCCTACCACCTGTCTTAAATTTATTCCTTAATTAAACATTAAGCCAATGGGAAGTCTCAAGAAATATACAACTTGGTGTTTATCACTGCATTTCCATCAGCGCCTCAGCCCCAATGTCTTCTATCTTCTACCCCTCTCCTCTGCCTCTTTTTTATCTAATTCTTTACATATCCTGTGAACACAGTTCAGGTATCATATACTCAAGAAATCCTTCCCTACCTCCTCAAGCAAAGTTAATGATTCTCTCCCAGCTCCTCTGCAGTACTAAGATTATATCTCTCAATACACTCCTACACAACTTCATAATTATCTGTGCATCTTCTTCCACTAGAGTTCATGAGATTTGTAAGGGACTGTGTAATTATCGTCAATGTCACTTCGATGGCCATAAACAAATTTCTGTTGAATGCACTATTATTTCACCCACTTTACAGCAATGCAACTTTGAAAACAAAAACATTTTAATTACTATACACAACGATATGAAAATATATTTGTTCTAATCAATACTAGTTAACTAAATGTTAAATAATCAAATGACTTCTTCAAATAAAGTACAATAAAGAACAAGCAACAGACTCTCAAATTTCATAAATCAACTAGTATTTTCAGATTTTCCCATTTACCTACTAACTGATGGCCTCAGGAGGCTGTTAATTCATTATTTTTTTTTTTAATTTTATTTATTTGAAAGACAGAATTACAGAGAGAGGTAGAGACATTGAGAGAGGTCTTCCATCCACTCCGCTGGTTCACTCCCCAGATGGTACTACTTTCCTAGACCACAGCAGAGAGCTGGATCGGAAGAGGAGTAGCCAGGACTAGAGCCAGCGCCCATATGAGATGCCGGCACTTCAGGCCAGGGCTTTAACCCACTGTGCCACAGTGCCAACCCCAATTTATTAATTTTTAATTGCTGAGAGACAAGGTCTTTTTTTTTTTTTTTTTTTTTTTAAGATTTTGAGAGGTAGAGATACAGAGAGGGAGAGACAGAAAGGTCTTGCACCCGCTGGTTCACTCCGTAAATGGCCGAAATGGCTGAAGCTAGGCTGGGCTGAAGCCAGGAGCTTCTTCTGGGTCTCCCTCATGGGCGCTTGGTCATCTTCTACTGCTTTCCCAGGCCATAGCCGAGAGCTAGCTGATCGTAAGAGGAACAGCCAGGACAAGAACCGGTGCCCACATGGGATGACAGTGTTGCAGGCTGAGGCTCAGCCTACTACACCACAGGGCCGGCACCCTAATAACTAATTTTATTAATAAATGATAAATGTTAACAGAGAAAAATAAATAGTAGACTGAATAGGCCTTTCAGGAAAGAATCAATAAGGTACAACCTTTCCCTAAATAAACAAGTTAAAAAGGAATACACCAAATGAAACAGGCCACAAGTGTAGATTCCTACATACATGTGATTTGGTTTTGGCATCAAACACATCAACACTGGCAAAATAACTGTTTCTGATTAATATTAATGTTCTACTCACCCATCCTTGATACAGAAACATTAACTATTATTGAGTTTTCTTAAAGGACTAAATGATAAACTGTTGTCACTCAGATAAAATTTAGAAGCTCTATTTTTACATATTTTTAAAAGAGTAATAACATTGTTTTAAAACAACAACTTAAATTATTTGGGTAGGATTTTAATTCCATTGATAAAACTAATTTATTTAAGTCACAATAACTGTAGACACTCAGGAAGCAATCTAGTGACCGATGGTTTAGAAAACATTAAAATAATAAAATACACACAGGTATATATACATATTTTATGTTTACTATCTAATTATCAGATGCATACAGTTATAAGAAGTTACAAAGTTCCCTCAAGTTACAAAGCAAAGTAAATTCATACAGAAGGAAACGAAAAGCTAGAAAAGTTCTTTTATAAAAGAAAAACAGTATTTAAGTATTCTTAAATATTTATAGTTTAGTGAGACTTTTAAAAACCAAATCAAGACTTAGGTTCTTAAGTGATCTTTGCCCCCAACCACCACCCTCATTAAGCCAAAAAAACTCTAATGGTCTTTGTTTTCTTTCATAAACATCTACATTACCTCAAGTGATATAAAAACAATCTTCAAAATGCTGAATTTGATCAGATGTCAGTCTATCATATACTTAGACATATTAAAGTTTCTGTAATTATTAAAAGTTGTACAGAACTATATCAAAAGAAAAAGTAAAACAAAACTGAAGAGAACTGTATTCATTCACTACACACAAAGGACAAGAAGTCTTTAGTCCTCTGTGAATAATTTTCCACACGAAGAAATTTAGAACAGGGTGGGTGGGGGAAAAGGGTGAGAATCTGAAATTCCAAGCAATTCAGAATGACACAGCTAGGAAAAAAAAAAAAAGAAAAATGCTTCATCTTAATTTTGAGCGTCAGCCTCAAAAAAGCTGCTTTGATACAAATATCTGAAGAACCACAGTATTCTAATCAGATATAACAAAGCCATTAATTATGTAAAAAAGCTTCCTCCCAGGCTGTAAGCATTGCAGAATAGGTAAGATCTTTCTTTTTGTATTATACATGGCCCAATACCTACATGACATTAAAAAAAAATCTGAACACAGTCCACTTACAGTCAATAATGATAAAGAATCTTACTCAATAATCAACAAATAAACTGACCTATGACATCTACAAAATCCCATTTATCTGTAAATTATTCCTTGGGCAATGTCAAGCAGCAAAACTCCAAGCTATGAGGAAAACAGCTTGATGGGGCACATTCAAAACTTTTCAAATCTCAATTTCCTTTGCCTGCTACTAGCCAGAGATACGGGAGCTGGTATTTTAAAGTTTATGAAAGCATCTCACACGTTATCAATTTCTCAATAAATATGTTTTTGCCTTTACTACAGAGGAGACAGAGCCTTGCTGAAAGACTTAAAAATATCTCAATGGGCTTCTCTTTGGTTACAAAGGGGAATTGAAGTGTGTTACCAAAAGAAAAGTCAAGAAGTACAAATAAGGGTTATCAATTAGAAAAGCACAGTGGCCTGGGACAACTCCACAAAAATCGTACACTAACCCTGATCTACAGTCAATTGGCCTCTAATGAGTATCATTAAGTTAGTCATAATGAGAAAGTTAAATCATCAATAAAATGATCAATTACAATCTGTATCAGTCTTCAACACGAGCAGATTGTCCAAAACTCAATTCGAAAATCTGAGAAATCTAGAACAATTTTTTTCGAAGACACAGGTCAAGCTCCCACATTAGGTTATTAAAATCCAATTAAGTCAGAGGAATTGACTTGAAGTGTGGTAACTTCAACTTGTTTCTCTGAGAAGGATTTTGCATATAAGGAAAAAATTTACATTTAACATTATCTGATAATGGCCAACTTTTAACACTAGCCTCCCATATCAGAGTGTAGGTTCCAGTACCAGCTGATCTACTTCCAACCAGCTCCCTGTTAATGTGCCTAGAAAGGCAGTGGATAATGGCTCAACTTGGCCCCTACCACCTACATGGGGAGACCCAGATGGAGTTTCTGGTTCTTGGCTTCTACCTAGCAGAGCCTTGGCTGTTGTGACCATTTGGAGAGTGAGCCAGCAGATGAAAAGAACTGACTCCCTCTCCTTCTCTGTCACTCTGCCTTTCAAATAAATAAAATCAATCTTTGAGATGCACTTGGGATCTGTGGGGAATTGGATACAGGATTACCCTCCTACACCAAAATTAGAGGATATTCTAAAGTCTCTTAACATGAAGTAATATTCATACATAATCTATGCAATCCTGTATACTTTAAATCATCTCTAGGTGACTTACAATACCTAATACAATGTAAATGCTATGTAAATAGGATACTGTACATGTTCAGTATAGACACAATTTCTTTTTCTGAGTATTTTCCATCCACACAATTGGTTGAGCTGACTGTATTCTCCCTGAGGCAGAAACCCTGTCAGCATCCTACTGCTGGTACTGTTCTCACCACTTCAGACATCTAGGACAACACTGTCCTGCAGTAGGCTAAACTCCCACTTGCAACATTGGCATTCTGTATCAGAGTGCCTATTCAAGTCCCAGCTGTTCTGCTTTCAATCCAGTTTCCTGCTGATATACCTTGGAGGCAGCAAATGATGGTTCAAACACTTGGGCACCTGCCACCCACCAGCGTTGGCTGCTGCAGCCATCTAGGGAATGAACTAGTAGATGGAGAGATTATCTTTCTCTCTCTCTCCTCCCACCCTCCCTCCCTGTCACTCTGCCTTTCAAATACATAAATCTTTAAAAAGGAGATGTGACAGTGGGTTCCCTGAAACACATTTTATCCACAGAATGTACATGTAGTATTCATCTTCATTTGAACCCTTCAAGCATTATACTTATAGGTGATCTCTATTAAGAAAATTAGTTATTATACTTATAAGAGCAAAACTTTAATAAAATCTGCTGCATTTCTCAGTATACAATTAAATCCAAAACACTACTATTCATGTAATCCTTTAAACATTCATTTGGTAGATACAAACAGTGGAGAACCAGGAATCGGGTACTTCGCATAGAATCTCATAGTTACAGTAATGTTAAAGAGAAAAAATATTTCTGAATACGTGTTTGAATCCTATACTTCTATCCTACAACCTAAAATTAACATTAATCAAAAGTGGTAGCAGTCTCTCTTAGTTTAAGTTACTTAGGTTTGTTTTTTAAATGAGTAAACTTACCAGCTTTTCTAAAGCTATAATGCATAAAATTTGTTTTTGAGTGGAAGTTTCCAACATACATTAAAATAATAGAGAACAGACACACAACTCCACAATCGTGTTCTGTAATACAGTGTGACTCCATTTCTGTGTTTGAATGCTGACAGTTTCAAGCCTAACATTCTGCACCCCCACCCCCTACCTCTCCATTCTGGTCTCACAACTGGGAAAACCAGCATGAAAGGTCCTGTGCTTCCTCCTTTGGCCTCAAGGAAAAGTTCAAGCCAGGTCAGCCCTAGCTCCAGCAAGAGAATCCTCACCTGGTCTCACCTTCTGCAATGCTCTGAATAACTGTTTCACCACCTCCCCCGACACACCACAACTCATGGAGGAATTTAGTCTCCAAGTCTTATATTAACAGCACTGAGCGGTTGGAAACTTAGCCTAATTATGGTATTTAGAGGTAAGGGTTCTTGGAAAGTGACCAGTTTAGATCAGTTCATTAAAGAAAGCCCCATGATTGAATCCTAGTGGCTTTATAAGGAAGGGGAGAGAAATTACACAAAGACATTAATGCTCCCTGCATCTCGCCAAATGATGCTCTGTGCCACCTCAGGACTCTGCCAACAAGAATGCCATCCCCAGAGGCCAAATACGTGCAGGCTGCCATATCTTGGACTGTGAAATTCTAGAACTATGAACCAAAGTAAATCTCTTTTCTTTACAAAGTTAGCCTGTGCCAGTTATTTCATTATAGTAACAATAAACTATCTATTATTTGTGTTTCAAATTCATTTTACTGTTTAATATATTAGTTTGTGGGAAAATGAAGATAATACACATTTTCCATGAAATATTTGAAACCTTCACATATGTCCAAATATTCCTGAGCAATATCTACTGCAACTGATTCAAAGTTTCTGTAACTTTCATTCTCTCATAAAGGTCCATTTACATTGTACTTAGTGAAGCTTAGACTTGTAAAAACTCCCCCCAAGGAACAGAACCTGATTGTTTTTGTAAAGAGAGTGCACTTTAAGCTTCATGGACTCAGGATCTGCCTCCTCTGCTAAAACTTAAATAGCAACCTTAGAATTAATTTTCTAATATGCTGTTAAAAATGGTTTTCAGAATCTAGGAAATTCTTAAAGATGTAACTACCCATGTGATATAACAGAAAAAGCATGGACTTTTGAGTCCGACACACCTGCAATTTAAATCCCAGCTCTACCCTTTCCTAGTGCATATGTGATAATGTATATATTTTAGTAGGTCTCTAAGACCACGACCTCCACAACCCCCATGGATTTAAAACAGAAGTAACAACATTTAAACTTGAAAAATGTGTTGAGGATTTGAGATAAGTAGCTCAAACTACCTAAAATAACCTAACACAAGACAGACTCTCAACAATTTGTAGTTACTAACCTTAATAAAGCAACTTCTCTTTTTGGAGATTGAAAGGAATTTTTAAATATTTCTTTGGAAAGGATAGAATAAAAGAAGCTCAGCATTGCTCCCTTAAAAGTTGCTGTAGATAAGAATGTCTTGCAAGCAGTGTATTATAGAATTCTTCTTAGCAGTGACAGCTTGCTTTTATAGAAAAGAATCTCTAAGATCTTTTATTTTCTAAAAGTAAATAAAGTTCTCCTCTCTGCAGTCTTTTGTCCATTTGCTCAGCAGCAACTACTCCTTTCTCTGTATATATTTATACATCTGCCTCTTTGCAATAAATTACTCTACCTTAAAAAAAAAAGAGTAAAGTGGGCATATTGCTTTTTCCTTCCTCGCTGACTGCTAAGTACTAAATGAAAACTAAGCCAAATGAAGTTTTACTTAATTACATTTCAACTTTAACACTGAATTTAAGCAAAGTAAAAAAAAAAAAGCTAACTAGTAGCAAAAGCTCTAGTTCAGGGTCAGCCCTCAATTTTCTATTAGCATGTTGGGGAAGTAGGACTCTCCTCATCTTGAGAAAGATTGGATTAATGACTACTGATTTTAAAACATTGAACAGGGGCCAGCAATGTGACTTAGCGGGCTAAGCCTCTGCCTGCAGTGCCGGCATCCCATATCCCATAGGGTCACGGGTTCTAGTTCTGGCTGCTCCTCCTCCTATCCAGCTCTCTGCTATGGCCTGGGAAAGCAGAAGATGGCCTAAGTGCTTAGGTCCCTGTACCCACATGGGAGACCCAGAAGAAGCTCCTGGCTTTAGATCAGCTTGGCTCTGGCCACTGTGGCCATCTGAGAGAGTTATTACCAAGCTAATAGAAGACCTTTCTCTCTGTCTCTCCTTCCCTCCACCTGTAACTCTACCTCCCAAATAAATAAAATCTTAAAAAATACACACACACAATGAACAGAACCTTTTAAAATAAAATCATTTGTAAAATTCCACATACAAAGACAACATAAGATCTCCTGTACACGACTACAGTAGGATACTGAAGACAACCACTCTACTACTTTATTTCCTGGGTCCTGGAGGCCCTTCAGGCTCCTCATAAGGATGAAAAGTATCTTACATAAACATACCACATTTAGTTGAAAAATGACTTTATGATTAGGCAATTCTTTTTAATGTCTCAGTAATACCCCTGTTTACTAACTATTTCATTTAATTCTTACAATTAACATTGTGAAAGACTGTTGCAGTTCCCATCTTAAAGGTGAAGAAAGAGGGAGTCAATTTTGTGGTACAGTGGGTTATGCCTCTGCTTGTGATGCCAGCAACATGTATCAGAGTCCCAGCTGCTCCTCACTAATACATCTGGGAAGGCAGAAGTTTATGGCCCAAGTGCTGGTGTCCCTGCCACTCACATGGGAGACCTGGATGGAATTTTGGTTCCTGGCTTTGGCCTGCCCCAGCTCTGGTTGTTGCAGCCATTTGGAGAGTGAACCAACACATGGAAACACTCTTGCTCATATGTGTGCTCTTTCTCCCTGTCATTCTGCCTTTCAAATAAAAGTTAAAAAAAAATGAAAAACTCAAAATGTTAGTTCATCCAATCAACACTGCATATAATATGCTGGGTTCCATTAAGCTGCACAGATGAAGACCAATGCAAAAAGACTTTAGCCTCCTCTAAAGAAAACTGCTCTGAAAAGAGAGATACAGACTATTAGGAATTCTGGCTGTGAAGGGAAAGACAGGAAAAAAAAAATCTTCCTTCTCAGATATCAGACACAAATACCTGAGAATGGGTAGTTATGGATTAAAGAATACAAGTTGAAGGAAGATCACTGAACAACTTTTACCTATGAACATTAGTTTTCACAGTAAAGTGGTAGTTAGGTTTTATTTATTTGAGAGAAACAAGAGAAACAGTGCTCCAATTTGCTGTTTCATTCCCTGAATGCCCACAACAGCTAAAGCCGAGTCATTACCCACCACTGCCTTCCAGGGCCCAAACTGGCAAGAAACAAGTCAGGAGCCAGAACTGGTTATCAAACCCAGGTACTCTATCTAATAAGGCAGGCAGGCATGTAACTGACACCTTAATCGCTAGGCTAAATGCCTGTCTCAGTTGAGCTTCTTGAAGAAATAAAGTTAGATAAAGGGCAGTGTTTAAAGTACAGAATAGTTCATAGAGGAAAAGAAGGAAGGAACGTACTATGAATATAAAACACACACACACACATGCTCAGCTGCACTGAATGCTTAACAGCACAGCAAAATATGAGCAGTGAAAACATACAGGGAGAATGATCCAAAAGATGCTTTTTGCTGATATTTCTGGCTTTGTTCCAGAGAGGTAGTAAGAAAGAAGGAGTAACCAGTATAAGCTGAAGGAATGGCAACATGACTAGGGGAGATGAAAGGTGTCTTTCTGAAGACAGATAGCACATTAATGAGAGATGTGAGAAGGAACAAGTAGGATAATTAAATAACAGCTTGTATTCACTTTTGATGTTTATTAAATGCCAGTCACTATTCTAAGAGCTTTGTGTGATTTAGGGTACTTCAAAAGTTTGTGGAAAATGAAATTGAAAAACAAGTTTATTCATGTATAAAATATTTTTTTAAATCTGGCCGGCGCCGCGGCTCAATAGGCTAATCCTCCACCTAGCGGCGCTGGCACACCGGGTTCTAATCCCGGTTGGGGCGCCAGCTTCTTTCCCAGGTGCCCCTCTTCCAGGCCAGCTCTCTGCTGTGGCCCGGGAAGGCAGTGGAGGATGGCCCAAGTCCTTGGGCCCTACACCCACATGGGAGACCAGGAGAAGCACCTGGCTCCTGCCTTCAGATCAGCGCGGTGCGCCGGCCGCAGCGTGCCAGCCGTGGCGGCCATTGGAGGGTGTACCAACGGCAAAAGGAAGACCTTTCTCTCTGTCTCTCACTATCCACTCTGCCTGTCCAAAAAAAAAAAAAAAAATTTAAATCCATGCATAAGAGGTTCTAGTTCATGGGAAACCTGTATTATGAAAAAAACTATGCCTGGATTTCAAAAAAATGTTGCACCAAAATAAACATCTTTTATGGGCTGGCGTCATGGTGGTGTAGCAGGTTAAGCCTCTGCCTGCAATGCCAGCATCCCATATGGGCCCCCATTCAAGACACAGCTGCTCTACTTCCGATCCAGCTCCCTGCTAACACATTGGAAAAGCAGTGGAAGATGGCTCAAGTGCATGGTCCCAGCATCCACATGGGAGACCCAGGAGAAGCTCCTGGCTCCTGGCTTCACACTGGCCAAGCTCCAACCAGTGCTGCCATCTGGGGAGTGAATCAGCAGATGGAAGATCTCTCTATCTCTCCTTTTCTCTGTTAACTCCAACTTTCAAATAAATAAATAAATCTTTAAAAAAAAAAAAAAAAACCGTGGAGGAACACAGGAGGAGAGTGGTTCTCTAAGGCCTGTACCCCCCCCCCCCAAAAAAAAAGAAAAGAAAAAAGGCAATACACAGTATCTGCCCTAATGGGAGCAGATTATAAAGGATTATAAAGAATACAGACACCTCAATTCAAGAAGGTGACCCTGTATCTTCAGAGAAACACCAGATTTCAGATAAAGGGAAAGCAGAGATCCGAGAACAAGCTAAGTATTTAGGAGAGCTAATCTGCAATGAAAATTGGGCACCAGATGGGGCCAGTGTTGTGGCATAACGGCTTAAGCCGCCACCTACGATGCTGGTTCGAGTCCCAGCTGCTCCACTTCTGATCCAGCTCCCTAATGTGCCTGGGAAAAGCAGCAGAAGATGGCCCAAATCCTTGGGCCCCTGCACCCACAAGGGAGACCAGGAGGAAGCTCCTGATCTAGCACTGGTCACTGCAGCCATTTGGGAAGTGAACCAGCAGACGAAAGATGTCTCTTTCCTTTTCTGTAATTCTGCCTTTCAAATAAATTAAAAAAATCAGCAACCGAAGGAACACAGCATACAGTGTTAAGAAGCTGAAATGTGATGGATGGGTTGCAAAGAGGAAATCATGATGGCTGAAGTGAACTAAAGATCAAGTATTCAGAAATCATGTCTTCTGACATGCAATGCATCATAGCCACCTGTAGTTTGAAGTCATTATTATTCCAGCTGACTACCCTTCTAAGGGAAGTGCCAAGATAGTAATGTCTTAGAGTTGCAAAAAGAGTTCAGAGTTTTGGATTATCATTTGTACTGACTAACCTAATCAATTATTGTGGTCTGGCTTAGTGAGACTAGTTTCTCACTGAATCAACCCTTCACTAACCACCCACTGCGCTAAATGACCAGTGGTTCAAAAGGGTCCCTGGTATAAAGTTTGGCCTGGAACCACAACCTCATTCATAAGTGAAATAAACTGAAGAAAAGGGAAAGGAATAAAAGAGGAAAAAAAAGAGCAAATAATAAGAGAAACAAGATGTGCTTTTAGATGAACATTTAACGTACATATTAGAATGTACACACCAAATGACGGTTCACTCCTTCAAAAGTTACCTGGAGACATTAGGTACTTACTTAATGATTATATGAGAATCACAAGAACTTCTCTTTTGAAATTACCCCAAGAGCCAGTAGTACTAATTGGAAATATCTCTGTGGTATCAAACCTGTATCCTCTGAGAATTGATTTCTTCGTGTTGTTCACAAGTTGGCTCTGCAGACTTAAGTTCTGGGGCTGTCATTGTGGAGTAATGGATTAAACCACCGCCTGAGATGACAGCACCACATATGCATGTTTCAGCTGCTCCACTTCAGATTCAGCTTTCTGATAATGTGCCTGAGAAAGGAGCAGAGGATGGTCCAAGTGCTTGGACCCCTGCACCCAGGAAACCTGGAAGAAGATCCTAACTTCTGGCTTCAGCCTGGCCCAGTCTTGGCCAATGCGGCCATTTGGGGAGTGAACCAGTTGATGGAAGCTTGCTCATGCTAACTCTGCCTTTCAAATAAATAAATCTTTAAAGATTTTTTGTTAAACTTTTAGAAACTGTACCCCCAAAAACAGCATCAATAATGTAAGTGTATAGCTTTTCAATGTCATGCAAAAATAACACTGATTTTTAATATTTAAATTTTGACATAATCACAGCTAAATGTTGGTATGAACTATATGGCAGACACAGTTGGAAAGCAGGGGTGGGAACCGTCCAGCCTACAGGCTATATAAGGCCTACAAAAATCAACTGGTCTGACCTTACCAATACAACCACAGGCAGGACTCAAAATTCAATAAATCTATAGCAAGCAAATTTTTAAACTGATAATTCTGCATGGCCTACAAATAGTATAAATGTCCAAATGGTCCTTGGCACAAAAGTTTCCCCACTCCTGTAAAACCTTTATTTTCTCTACTGAAAACAAGCCTTGTAAGGTAAATTCTATTACTATGCTCATTTTACAGTGGAGAAAACAAGCTAGAAAAAATTAAGTAACTTGTTAAAGCAGTTAAAAACAGAAGAGTTTGTACTATTATGCTCTCAGTCTCTTTACTTTTCAGTAGGATACCTAAAATATACATTGAGTTTCTCTAGTGCGAATTAAATGAAAATTCCCTACAGACTACCAAGTCTGTTTTGTTCTTCCAAGTAGTCAACAGAAATACAAATTAAGCCTTAAAGAGAACTATTTTCTCACCCATAAAGTTAGACGCAATTATGTTGGCCACAATACTACTACAGAGAGGTTAAACTGACAGAATCTAGAGAAATGTAATTTTTTAAAGATTTTCATTACTTATTTGAAAGGCAGAGTTAGAAAGAGAAGAGGAGAAAAAAAATCTATCCTCTGGTTCACTCCCCAAATGGCCTCAACAGCCAGGGCTGGGCAAGCTGAAGCCAGAAGCCAGGAGCTTCTTCCAAGTCTCTCATGTGAGTGGCAGGAGCCCAAGCACTTGAGCCACCTTCCACTGCTCTCCCAGGTGCATTAGCAGGGAGTTGGATTGGAAGTAGAGCAGCCAGGAATGGAACAGGTGCCCACATGGGACGCAATGTCTCAGGCAGCTTTACCTGCTATGCCACAACGCAGTCCCCTGTAATTCTTAAAAGCACTCACTTTAGAGCCAGACTGCTTTGGTTAGAACCCCAGTTCTCCCACTTGCAAGCATAGTAACTTTAAGCAAATTAGTTAACCTTTTAAGGCCTCATCTGTAAAACAGAAGACAACAGTACTACTTCATAGAGTTGAAGGAATTAAGTAAATTTAGACAAGCAAAGTATAGTGAAAGAGTGCCTGGTAAATGGTAAGCATTCAAAAGTGTTAACTATCACTACTACCTTTCTGGAGGTCTATTAGGTAAAATATACCAACTATATTTAGTTTAATAGTTCCATAACCACAGCTGGGCTCAAATATTTCTATTCCTAAACAGTCACAGTTGCATTCTTTATTAACTCAAGAAAATCTGAACTTCCTGAAATCAATCAAAATACCTAGCAGGAAGGAAATGGTGACACAAATTTAGGTACTGTGAAGTATCACACAGTCATTAAAAATCAAGTTTTCATTAATATTTAACATGAGGTATATTTACTGCATGAAACTTTTTTAAAAGCACTATCTCACTTTTACTCAGTGTTCATACATGCATATGAAAGATTAAAATCAATCAAAATGTTAATACTTTCAAGTGATAGGATTACAGGTGATTTTTTAAATTTTCTTACTTATAAATGTAGATATTTAAAAAGTTTCCTAACAAGGGTAGCGCTGTGGCATGTGATGTAGTGTCGGCATCCCACATGGGCACTGGTTCTAGTTCTGCTGCTCCTCTACCCATCCAGCTGTCTGCTTATGGCCCGAGAAAGCAGTGGAAGATGGCCCAAGTGCTTGGGTCCCTGCACTGTGGGAGACCCAGAAAAAGCTCCTGGCTTTGGATGCGGCCATTTGGGGAGCAAACCAACAGATGGAAGATCTTTCTCTCAGTCTCTCTCTCTCTCTCTGTAACTCTGCCTCTCAAATAAATAATTAAAAATAAAAAAATTTTCTAACATGCAAATATATCACTTTTATAATTAGAAAAACTAAGAAGTTCATTGCTTTGACAGACTGAACAGTTTCACATTACACTGATCAACTAATACTTACAACAATTCATACTTGACTCCAAGGATTCATCCTTAGAGCATTTTACAGACTTTACAAAGGGCAAAAAAGAACTGTTTGCCAAGTTATTTAAAACAGCAAGGAATGCAGTAACATGTGTAAATGTAAAAAACTGCTAAAAGACCATTTATACACTCTTAAAGAACAACAAAATTACCTCTAAGGCCTCCTTTGTAATCTTAAGTATATGACCTTCTTTAACTGGACAAATGCTACTACTACTTAGCTGCATATAACAATGAAGTGTAAACAAATGAAGCTTTCATTATCTTATTTGAATGAATTAATTGATTAACATGTACTATCTAAGAGGCCAAACTTTCACATTACATTCTATACTACAAAAACAGTCTCAACTTCAATATTGGTATTAATAATTTTTCAAACTCCTCTGAACTATGAAGTGCAAATAAACACTATTTATTAGTAACAACTTTATGTTCCTTTTCTTCCTTTTGCCTTCTAAAGCCAGAGATATACTAACAGCTGTAAAACAGCTGGCTGTCCCCAAAGTATTAAACAGAAAGACTTGGTCAAGTATAAGCAACACTTCATAAATCTGTTATACCTTACTTCATAATTTCTCTGTAAGAAAGTAACATGGAGAATGAAAAACAAATTAATAGTAAATCCCCTGTTCTGTGTAATTTACAAGATTATTCAGCTCTTCTGCATGTACAGTCCAGGTAGTTCTATACAACAATTTCCTACCCAAAGAAAGAGAAAAAGATTATTATAAAGAGCAAAGCTGTTCCCCAAATGTAGCAATATAACTGCAGGCAGAAGAAAAGAAACACAAAACAAAAACTGTTAACTGTCCCTATTTGTCCTTAGAGTCTTTTCGTTCTTGAGTACCTCACAAATGACCTTAAAACCCCTCTTTCACCAACAGCAGTCACTTTGTGGGTTTCACCTAACAGTAATCTTCGTATCATTCACTGTCCATGCTACACAGGTGGAGTTCACCTGGAATTACATATGGAGCAGTATTACATCTAGAGATTTGTTCCTGACATGATTTTGCATGCCTTTATAAACTAATAACTGAAGTTATCTCCAGGACTCCACGATACAGATCTTAAGAGCCTCATCTCTCTCGGAGACAGTCATAGAGTATGTCTCCTGGACTCTGAAGGCTAAGAAAGGCAAATGAGAGAACACTACAGCATGTTCATTCAAACATTACTCCTCTGATTCACATCAACCCTGTCAAACCTTTGAAGACAGACAAAACCCTGGACAGTACAGATGGTGAGGAATAGTTTTTCAAAGGTAAGGATAAAATGTTTACCTGACAGCCACTAACTCTACAAAGCGGAACAAAAGCTCAGGAGCAAGACAGATGGCAACAGCCAGTAAGAGATTTCTTAGGGTGGAATTACTGGGTCCAAACCCATATGGTTTCCAAGAGTATGACAACTATTAGTCTCCCTTTTTAGAAAAGTTTTCTGGTTTTGTATAGAAAAGAAATTAAACACTATCAACAAAAAGATGTGAAATGACATGTATTATAATGCAGGAAAGCTTACAAACTAGAATAAACTTTTCCACTATCAACAGTTTTTAAGTAGAAATTTCCTTATTATTTTTCACGTTAAAAACAGTTTCTCTTAGGAAAAGTTCTACTTTAAAAATGTAAATTGTGCATTGAACTGTGGTATGGTATAATTTTCACTCTTGTGGACAGTAATACTTTTAAAATGGACTCAGGGAGTAGGCGTTTAGCCTAGCAGTTACGATGCCTGCATCCTTGGGGCAGGAGTTCTTGCAGAGCAGGTTAAGCTGCTGCTCAGGTGCTCCACTTCCCATCCAGCTCCCCACTCACACACCTGGGAAAAGCACAAAAGTTAATCCAAGTACTTGGACCCCAGCTACCCATATGAGTGACCCAGATGGGGTTCCTGGCTTCTGCCTAGCCTAGCATGACCCAGTCCTGGTAGCTTGGAAAGTGAACCACCAGCAGATGGTGATTCTCTGAATGAACCACCAACAGATGAAAGATCAATCTCTCTCTCTCTCTCTTTCTCTCCCTGTAACTCTGCCTTTCAAATACATAAAATAAATCTTAGATGACAAAAAAAAAGATGTCCATATCCTCTATTTACAGTGCTCAGGTTCAATGCCTGGCTCTAGTTCCTGACTTCTGCTTCCCACCAACTTGCACCCTGAGAAGAAATGGCAATGGCTGAAGTAACTGGGTTCCAGTCACCTGGGTAAAAGATCTTGCTTATGTTCCCAGGTCCTAGTTTCAGCACCAGTCAATTCCCAGCATTGGCAGGCATTTGGGCAGCAAACCAGGAATGGGAACTCTCTTTCTCTCAAAGTACTCAAAACACAAGAATATAAATGAAAATATGCTATAAATTCGCTTCACTCTATTTTTATGATGAAAACAAAATAAGAACAAAACAGATAAATATCTGCATTTTACAGATCAATTTTATAATACATAATCTGAAATGAGCACTAGAGACTTTTGCTTAAGCTATAATTTACCTTACAGTAACTTTATGCCCAAATGGTATATAAAAACTACAATATTTATTAAGTTTGCACATACATGTAACCATAAATATTTTCTTGTTTTGGAATACAATGCATTCATTCTAAATTCTAAATTCTGCTAAAAATGGTTAAATTGATTTAGTAAGAAAATTAACATTACTCCAACTCACAAGCCTAGCTCTTTGCCTGGTAATAAGAAAACATGCTAGTGAACTTCATTAGTGCACTTTAGTCAACATTTCTTTCTCACTTTCTGATAGTTTCTCACACCTACTTTTAAAAAAACTCAAACATTTGAAACCTTTAATTAGTACCAAAACATTTAATTCTGAGTATACCACACCTATTTATTCACATAAAGTAGGAAGTTGCTGCATATTGACAATGGTATTTCTGGGCCTGAATTCTACAATCAGGTGAATTTTCTTAAACTTTAAGAATTCAGAGGGATCCCCAAGTACTCTGGGACTAATATTCTTAATTAAGACAATCGTATTAAGGTAGTTAAGTCTTTCCTGACGGCAAACTGCACTTCAAAATAAAATGATTAAAAAAATAAACATGCAAATGACCCCTTTCCCCTCACACGATGTTCATGAATCTGAGAAGGGAAAATTAAGATCTTTCGCCAGTTTTACTTTTCACAATCTTCCATCAATTGCTGTCTACCTTGACGTCTGCCTGTTACTGTAGCGACATGAGCAAGTATGTCAAGTTTTTCTGTTACAACAGTACAACTTAATTGCTTGCTATTGGCTATCTGAATCAGATATGACATCTAAAGTCATACCCTATCTACATACTCAACCCGCAAGCGTGGATCTCAACGTAACGTCAAAAAAGGAAAGTTTCTGAACAAACACTGTTTGCTGTCACTAAAATCGATAGAGTAGAACGCCTCGGTGGGTGACTATAATCATCCTTCTGGGCTTCCACAGCTCAGAAATGGAAAATCAACGTCCAGTTTGTTCTCGCTGGCTCGCTTCCTTTGGACCCCTAGGAGAGGCGAGGCAATTCCTGGCTGCATGCGAGTTAGTGAAGTGCTTAGGAAGCTCGCGGGATGAAAGATGCTATCATCACACTCGAGGTGATTAGTGAATGAGCACTGGGCATTTCGCGGAACCGCTGTCACTGCACCAGGACGGCCTGTGGCAGAACCCTTCCTGGGAGAAAGGAGGGAGACGAGGCAGCCCTCTTCGCACCCCAACAGCTAGCCAAACCAGCTCATTTTTAAGCCGCAGAGAGACCACACGTGAAAAGTTACACACACACGCCCCACACAAGGAAGACTTCCAGCCTCCATCCGCGTAGGGCTGGAGTCCCGGGACCCTGCAGCGGAGCGGAGCGCCGAGGGTCGGGCCTACACCCCAGGAACGTGGGGAGCCGCCGGGGCGCCGCCGGGGCCCCCGCGCAAGCCGACGCCCGCGGGGCGGCTGGGGGCGCAGCTCTCGGGCGGGGGCGCGGCGCCGGCCCGGGGCGCCGAGCGCGGGGAACGGCCCGGGAGGGCGGCCGCGGCGCCCCGTGGCCGGGCAGGCTCGAGCCCCGCGGCCGGCGGGCGTGGGGGAGGGGAGGCCGGGCCTGCGGCCTGTTGGGGGAGTTCAGCCCGGGCCTCGCGTGCGGCTCTCGGCCGGGCCCCCGGCCCCGGGGTCCCGGACGCCGCCAAGAGACTCACCGGAAAGGCCCGGATCCGCATCTTGGTGTCCTTCCGGCTGCCCGTGCCTTTGCTCAGATTCGACATGGTGCTCGTCCCCTCCCCGGCGGCGGCTTCAGGTCGCTCTCCGAGGCGCCGGTGTCACATTTAAGGCGGGCGGGCAGGCGGGGGGCGACGCTGGGGGCGGCGGCGGCGCGGCCCCCGGGCTGGGCTGGGCAGCTGGCCGGCCCCTGGGCGGCCGCGGCGGCGGCGGCGCGGGCTCCGGCGACGCGGGCTCGGCTGAGGGGCTGCGCTGGCGCGGCGGCTCCGCGGGATGCCCCTCACGCCCGGGTCGGCTGCCTTTATCGCGCTCCTCCGCGATGGCGGCGGCGGCGGCGACGGACAAACATCTCACTGCGCAGGCCGAACGTCCTCCTCCTCCTCCTTCTCCTCCTCCGCCTCAGCGAGACGAGATCCGGCCCAGAGGGTGGAGGGGGGAGGAGGGAGGGAGGAGAGCCGGAGAGTGGAGAGGTTGGGGGGAGGGGGGTGGGAGGACGGGAGGGGGAGGCGGGCGGCCGCAGGGACGCTCGGATCTCGCGAGAGCGCAGCGAGCGCGCTGCCCTCGGTGGGGCGGGGCGAAGCCCGGGAGCGGGAGGGCGCGCCGAGAGGGGAGGAGGGGGAAAGGGAGTTGGGAGAGTGGGCGGGGCCAGCGGGGCGGGGAGGTGGGGAAGAGGGCGGGGCGGAGGGCGGGAAGAGTAAGCTGCCCTTTTGAAAGAGGAGCGCCGGAGACCGGATTCCGGGAGGAGGTGGTTGCTGATTGGTGGAGGGTGAGGCGGGGGAGGGGGTTCTTAGTCACGTGGGCGCAGTGGGCGGGGGAAGTTCCGAGGGCCGGAGCTGCGCTCTGGTGGGGTGGGCGGTCCCGCCTGGGCCGGGTGGTGTGGGCAGGAGGTTAGTGCCTGGGAGGAGCGTGGGGTGCGAGATGGGTCACTACGACTGAGAACTGGTTCCCGTGTTTTTCTAGGGCATGTAGACTAGGGATGGGTACTTGAGCGCGAGCCAGAACTTGAGCGTCTGTGCAGGTGTTACCTGCCGCGAGTCCCGCGGCTTGCCCGGGGGTTCAGGCAGAGCGTGCGCGCTGCGGCGCTCTGGACCGAGGGTGGCCAAGTTAGCCCTCCTTAAACTGCACAAGCCCCGGGCCTCTTTATTCACCGACAGTCTGGGGACTGGGGGCCCCGGGGGGAGGGGGGTCCAGTGCTTATTGATGTCAAAACCTGCCTTTTTCCTTACCGCTGTCATGACCTGACAACTTCCTTAATAGGGCGCAGTAGTTTGGTAAATGGTGTTAAATGCAATGTTAGCGATCTGCTCTAACCTGCCAAGTGGATCATTGTAGCTTTCCCTGAACGTGGTCGGTTTTCAAGGCCAAGCTTACCGTTTCTAACAGCTTGCTGTGTATTTGGAAGGATTTTTTTTTTTTTTGGTTTTTGGCTTTTGTTTTCTGCTTTTTGTCGTTGTGTAATCAAAACCTCCGGTTTGAGTCACCTGCTTTGCTTTTTGATCTATTAAGAATTGGACTTCCTGGCATCCCTACTTGCCCAGTTGCTGTTATAGTTGAGTTTCCAACTGCAAGAGAATATCTGTGTTCCTACCAAGGCTTGTGCTCTTCCAGTTCTGTGCATTTGGAAGCTGCGACTTGTATCCAATTTTGTAGCAAACTTAAGTAAACTGAAATATGCTTGTTTGTTGACTGACTGTAAGGTTGACCTTTCCTTAAATTAATCCTGATGACCGAATTTATGGCTGCTACTTTAAGTGCATACTTATTTGAAATACCCCCTTGGATATAACTATATTTTCTTGTTTGGTTTTTTATATTAGCTTATCAAAACAGGAACCCAACCAGTATGTTACTTGAGGAAATATCTGTGTAAATAATGAAGCTAAAAATAGGTCAAGACAGGGGTTAAGAAGGTAAAATTGTGAGGGACACTGACGTTGGTATGGATAGGAGTTTATAATCTGTATGCTAATTTAACCTCCATTTCCATATTCATTAGAATGGTAACAGGCATTACTATGGTAACAGCCAATTTTTTTATTGATTGCCCTGCAATATAAGAATATATGCTCTAGAGCTCTTGGTTTGGATCCCAACTCTGCCACTTTAATCGTTGTGTTATGTGTCTTTTAAGGCAAAGGTTTGACTGTACCTAAAGCAATTGATCTGTAAAATGGAGACAGTAATAATACTTCCTCCGTGGGATACTATGAAATTTGAATGCATGAATACATATTTGAAAGCCCTAACAGCAGTGCAGAACAGCCATTCAACATTTGTTCACTGTTATTATTGTGAGCATTAAGGCCAAAGTTATACTATACATCTTCCTTTATTCAATATACAGGCTCCTGAAAAAAATAAATAGATGCGTTTGTAGTGAATCATATTTTAAAACTAGCCAGGGGGCAGTGTTGTGGCACAGAGGTTTAAGCTGCTGCCTGCAGTGCCAGCATGCTCTATCAGATTACCAGTTCCAGTCCCAGATGCTGGGCCTCAGACCCTGCTTCCTGCTAATGCACCTGGGAAGGTAGCAGATGATGGCCCAAATGCTTGTGCTCCTGCTACCCACATGGGAGACCCAATTGGTGTTCCTGGCTCCTGCCTTCCATCTGGCCTACACCTGGCCATTGGAGCTATTTGGCAAGTAAACCAGCAGATGGAAGATAGAGGTGTATGTGTGTGGGTGTGGGTGTGGGTGTGTGTGTGTGTGTGTGTGTGTCTCCTTCTCCCTCTCTCTCTTTCTTCTTTCTTTTTTTTTCTCTCTCTGTCAGTCTACCTTTCAAATAAATAAATCTCAAAAATAAAACTAAGGCAGTCTCCAACATTTGGAATTCACAAAACCAGTAAGATATTTTTCGATAATCTGGGAATCAGTATAAAGTTGGCAACTTTTCTTTTGGTAAGTGAGGGTATTAAAATGTATTTTAACCTCAGAAATCGGGAAGGTCAATTTTTGAAAAAAGGACAGTTCTTGAAATTGATTAATTAAGGCTTGTGATAAACAATGCATTGCAATGATTTTTTTAAACCTCTCTGTGAACCTGATAAAACATCATAGGCCAGCACTTAGGAACTCACTGCATTATATTTTTGGTAATTGTAAAGCATATAATCAATCTTTCATTTGTTTTGTGAACCCTGATTTTCATATATTGGTGTTGCTTAAGCAAAATTTTTCTGCATTTAAAGGAATCACCATCAATTTTGATTTCCTTTAGGATTTTAATCACCAAGAACCAGAAAAAAATCTTCAAAATGAATTTGTTCTGTGAATTTAAGAAGTACTTGGAGCACCCATGTCCTATACTGGAGCGATCCACTTCTGGCCCACCTTCAGATTCTACCTTCCTGATAATGCAAACTGAGAGGCAGTAAGTGATAGATCAAGTACTTGGGTCCCTGCCTGCCGTGTGGGAGACCTACATGGATTTCCCAGCTCCCAAATTCAGCCTGACCCAACCCCAGCTGTTGCAGGCATTTGGGGAATGAATGTACACATGGGAGATCGCTCAGTCTCTCTCTGCCTTCTGAATAAATAGCATAAGTAAGCAATTCTTTAATGAATTTGTCATCAAGAAATTTGCTGCACATTTATTTATTCATTTTTTCAAAATTTATGTGCTGAATGGCTCCAACCTTGCCATACTGTGGTGGATATCACAAATGAGACCTGCCATCACAGAATATACAGTCATTTCTCACATCTCAAAATTTAAAACTATACAGGCAAATTGGATTTGGCATTAATTTCCTATGCACTTCAGTCCAGAAGTCAGAGATTTCCCTTGCTAGGGAAGCAGCATCCTCAAGATGTATATGATATTTTCTGTAAAGCAAAAGTAGACTATTCTATGCCCAGTCGTATCCCCTGACTTGCAAATAGCAAGTGAATTTTCAGTATATTAGCTTTTCTACAAACTGCCACCTGATCTAGCAGAGCAAGCAGAGCTGGAATAGGAACTCACTAGATCTTGCATGCCTGCCGGTTGGTATTCCTACTCATGCTGACAGTGTCCTGACGCAGGAAAACTGTGGCCCCATTTCTATTTATTCACATAGAGCACGTGTAGTCAGGGAGGTTGGATGGCGAGGTGGGCCACCCTCTCTTCTACATCCCAGTTTGTGAAAAGGGGCACTAGGCAATGTGAGGAGTCTGTAAAAAGAAAAAATACCTCTGCCTGGCTGCTAGTTTCTGGGTACCAAGGATACTAAGCCACTTTCATCACTGTTTCAGACCTGCTGGTTTGATGGTAAAGATACTGGTTATTAAAACAGCTCAAGGCCTGCCAATTCAATTAGAAAGAACTGTTCAGTGGTTTTGACTACATCAACACAGTGTTAGAGTAAAAAGCATGTTTTTCCAAATGGAAGGCAGAGGTAGAAATATTATTGGCTGCAGGAATGGAAGAGCTTGATCTTTTATTTCCTTTTTTGGCCCACTAGGAAACATGTAAGTATAGTAGCTCACTAGCTGTGGCGATGCAGATATTTAGGGTAGTAGTGTGTGTGTGTGTGTGTGTGTGTGTACGTGCATGTGTTATAAGTTGACAAGTTACTGAAGAGCTACAGGAGTTTCCCCTTGGAGCACATAAAAGACAATTAAATACATGGGAACTGTAGGCCTTCATCATGTACCTTTTCTTATTTTTCCTTAGTATTTTCTTTATGTCACTGATACAAAAAGCATAGGAAACAACTCAGCATATGAGACAAGTTAGATCTCACCCTAAAGAAGACACCATCTCATTATATCCCAAAAAACTCTTCTCAATTTTTCATCACACTATCATGCAAAACAAAACTATTTCACTGGCACCTCTGAAACCTTTCTAATTGACAGTGTTTTGTTTATTCCACATTAACCCAGTAAATTATTTTGGAAATAAAAATATCAATGTAAATAAGTAACCTAATTTAACAGAATATAAATCTCAATTTAAAAGTGAAGGCTTTGCATCCATACAATTTTATTTTTAAGAAAAAGAATTTCCTCTTCTTGTAACTGTTGCAACAATAACTGCATCAAGAAGCCTCCGGGGGACAATCAAGACTGTATTGCTTTCACTCATGACAAGTAAAGTGCAGGCTGAAAGTTTTAACTCCTCAGCTCTCTGTCTTTGTGAAGGAAGTGAATTTTGGAACTGAAATAAAGCATGGTACCAAAAATCTCTAGAAGTAAGTAGTTCACCTTTTATGCTAGATTTAGTAATTGAATGAATTATAAACAATTTAATGTGAATACAAATGTAATAAAAATCACATTATATTTAAACTTCATAAATAAGCTCTTTGTCTTTAGCTCATAATAAAACTTCATTCTTAATTTTGTATTGATAGAAATTAAAATCTAACTAAGTCAAAGGAACCCTGGTAGAAAGAGAAGAGTAACCATTAAAAAACTAAAAAGAAAGTTGTTGGGTTATTTCTGGCCCAAAATTGATATATACTGAATTAATTCCATAGAGATGTTGCTTTTAAGGCGCTGATTTCTGAATCCCCTAATGCTTGAATGGCTGATTATTCAGCAGAAGACCCAATGAATGGGCAGTTCTGAGACAGTGTGTGCACAGACACCTTGTTATGATAAAGCCAGCAACTTTACATCTAAGTTAAAAACCTGTTCAAGAATGTTCACGGCCAGCACCAAGCTCAATAGGCTAATTCTCTGCCTGCGGCGCCGGCACCCTGGGTTCTAGTCCCGGTTGTGGCGCCGGATTCTGTCCTGGTTGCCCCTCTTCCAGACCAGCTCTCTGCTATGGCCCAGGAGTGCAGTGGAGGGTGGCCCAGGTCCTTGGGCCCTGCACCCACATGGGAGACCAGGAGAAGCACCTGGCTCCTGCCTTCGGATCAGCGCGGTGCGCCGGCCGTGGCAGCCATTAGAGGGTGAACCAACGGCAAAGGAAGACCTTTCTCTCTGTCTCTCTCTCTCTCTCTCACTGTCCACTCTGCCTGTCAAAAAAAAAAAAAAAAAAGTTCACTTATGAGACCATCAGAAATGAGACTTCTCTGCTACTGAAATTCTCATCAAGGAGGAATAGGATCTATCTCTACATGAATATTTTTTGAGAAACAAGACTTTTCATAGGTAGCTTGTTAAGGCACATGCTTTTATTCATTACAACACAATGTTTCTCCTTTGGGGGAGGTGGGCAGTGTTTTCTAGAAGCACCCTGAGCTCCTATTTTAAAGAAATCAACTGCTGGCTGTTATCTTGATGGGTAGAAGTTTCCACCTCCTATCACTTTAGACAAAATTGCTTGATCTTCCTCTCCTTTTCCTAGCTCAGCCTGGAAGTGGAGGTATGATATATGTGTGATTAAGCAAACCTTCTACAAACTCTGGCCCTTGAGTAGGCAACAGAGAAACACAGGACAGTTGAGCAGCCCAGTAGCCGCAGTGGGTGGCCTAGGCTCTTCCCTCTGGAGGAGGTTCACCACGATTCTGGCATCATTTCCAGCTGCCCTCTAGCAGCAGGGAACTCTGCCCTGTTTCTAGATACAAGAGCCTGAGGGGAGAAGTGGCTACTAGAAGTTCTGTGACTCTGGGAGAGGGAGGGCATCGGACAAAATGAGGTCTGAGAAGGGGTCCAAAGTTACTGGCAATCTCTGATGTATAGTAGAAAGGCAGCCGGCAGACAAAACACCATGGTTTCACTCTTCTCTGGCTGATGCTTTCCCTTGAATGAACCAAACTGGAAGCCAGAGGGCAAAGGGAACCATTAATAGAGTGCATAAAAGTTAGCCAGGACATAACCTTCCAGGGTAGAGAAGGGTTGAGACTAGATCTGTAGAGGCTAACAAGGAATATCCAAGCTAAAAGCTTGTGTTGGCTGATAAAATTTTTTAAAATCTATTATTTTCAAGCCTTTCATATAGTTACAGTATCTGTATACTGCATGGCGGGAACTAGCTGAAGATGCAAGTGAAAGCTGGTAGCCAAGGCATGTGTCTGCAGGTGCCCTCATCACCTAGAAGAAGGAACTCATTCTTTCCCCCTAAGATTTATTTATTTTTTACTTGAAAAAGTTACACAGAGAGAGGAGAGGCAGAGAGAGAGAGAGAGAGAGAGAGAGAGGTCTTCCATTTAATAGTTCACTCCCCAACTGGCCACAACAGCCAGAGCTGCACCAATCTGAAGCCAGGAGCCAGGAACTTCCTCCAGGTCTCCCATGTGGGTGCAGGGGCCCAAGGACTTGGGCCATCTTCTGTTGCTTAAGGAACTCCTTAATCAGCAATGCTAACCATACTCTAAAGTGTGAAGCTGTAGGGATTTCATTCATTCAGGTGGTGGGTGGGGCCTTTTAACCTTTTCTAATTTGCACATAATATAGTCTAGTACTGGTGTGCATTGCCATCACAGTCATATTTTAAATCTTAAAATATTATATCCCTGTGGTTAAGAGTGTCAGTTCTGGTGTTAGACTGTTTGAGTTCTAATCTGGATTCTGCAGAATATTAAGTGAGTCCCTATTTGTTCTTACTGGCAAAACTAGGTTAATAATGCTACCAGCTTCACAAGACTAGGATGAGAACTAAGTAAAATAATGTAATGTGTTTAGCACAACACCTGGCACAAAGAATGTTGGCAGTTATTGAAGTGACCATTTCTAATCTCATTTTTGCCTTTGCTGTCTGGGTTTGCTAAATAGTAAATGAGAGTTTCCTAGTTTTTGCATTCATGCAACTGCCACAGCATCCTGTTGGTCTTTCTCTTCCATAGTACCCATTCCTCTCACGCTCTATGCAGGACCTCCTTGTCACTCATATCTGATACCTGTTCTTCCTTCCTCTTTGTCACTTCACTTTCCAATCACCACTCATCTTCATTGCAACACTCATTTCTCCAGGCCCGTGTACTAGCTGGCTCTACGGACTTGAACTCCCCAGGTTATCTATTCTCCCAGGAAGACTCAGGAGCAGCAAGGCTCCCAGGAACAACTGTAAAGAAGACATAGTAATGGCATGGTCAGCAGGAAGTAGCTCTAAAGACAGATCATCATCTCTCTACCCCCACTGGACTTTTGGGACTAATGTAATTCCATACCACTCCTGCTTTATAAAAAAAACAAAAGGGGGGAATGTTAGGAAACTGGCACAGTTTTATCTATGGCACGTTACATCCCAAGCTCTAGCCCCCACCACCATTGCTGGAAGCCAGGTGGCCACATGGCCCAACCTCCGTGGTCAAGCTCCACCCCCATCCTAATGGGATTCACTGCTCCTGCTTCCCCGGCCGCCCTCAGGCAAAGTTTTAAAAGGGCCTGTTCTTGAACACGTGGCTCTCTTGCCTCCTCTTGGCTCTCTCTCTTGGCTCGCTCTTGGCTCCTCTCCTCTCGTCTCCTCTCTCTCCTCTCTGTCTCTCCTCTTACAGTCTCCTCTCTTTTTCCCTCTTTGCGCCTTCCCTCCAGTCTACTGAGTTTTCCCCAATAAACCCTTTTCCTTAAAAAAAGAAGACATAGTAATGGGACTTCAGCCTTGATGTTCAAGTTAGGTCAAAATCTGCAATAAACTTTAAATTGCTAAATCACCCTCACTGTGCTTAAACTAAGATTTGGCTCCACCATGATTCCAGTATGAAAACTAATACAATTATTTCAAGACAAAACAATGAATGAGCTTTTGAACGCAGAAAGGAAGATATCCTATCGCTTCTCATGAGCATTCTATTTTTATTAAAGAAATTTGGGTATTTATTTGTTTATTTTATTTGAGAGAGAGAGAGAGAGAGAGAGAGTGAGATTGTTCTCTCAATCACTGGTTCACTCCCCAAATGCCTGCAACAGCTAGGCCTGAATTAAGCTGAAGCTAAGAGCTAAGAATTCAATATTGGTCTCCCACATGAACGATAGGACCCAATTATCTGAGCCACCATCAGCTATCTCCCAGGATGTGCACAAGCAAGAAGCTGGATTTGATAGTAGAGGTGGAACCAGAACCTCCAATACAGAAAGTGGGCACTCCAGAAAGTGCCTAAAGCACTGTATCAAATATGCACCCCTCATAGTCATTTGTGTATTATGTTCTTTTTCTAAAACACCAAAATTATAAACTTCATATTTATGAATTATATGGATTTCAATTCATCATCATTTGTACTCCTACATTCCTTTTCCCACCTTGATGACGATTTTGCCATGTACAGAAAGCAGCAACACTGAATCTTATATCATCTTATATATTATATCATCAATATAACATATATATAACACATATATAATCTTATATCATCACAATAACAGAAAATTTACAAGTCTGATGTCCATGCTAAGCACAGAAAATTAAATTTTCCTTGAAGATATGATCAAAACTATGGTGCTATATTATTGGAAGTACTTTTGATGACTACTGATAACAAGGCCATTCTTCCTGTAACTGCATCCATGCATGTAAGAGTTATGGGAATCGTCTATGTGGCTTTGGTTTGATCAGTTGTTCACTACTTGTTTTGGGGGAATTTACGCAGTCACCACCCAGTGTTATACTAATCAGTGCTATATGGTAACAAGTGACAAAGGGCAGAGATAGGCAACTATCCCAAAATAAGTAAGTAGAAGAAATATATATGGCTTCTTAGAACAAGACAGCTGACTCTCTTCTATATCAAAATCTGATACTCTTTGAACTCAAAGAATATTAACAGCTACAATATGACTATATCAAAGCAATTAATAGGTGAACAACTGAATAAATACATTAAATTAGATGACTATTAACAATTATGGTTGCCCGGGCCGGCGCCGCGGCTCACTAGGCTAATCCTCCGCCTAGCGGTGCCGGCACACCGGGTTCTAGTCCCAGTTGGGGCGCCGGATTCTGTCCCGGTTGCCCCTCTTCCAGGCCAGCTCTCTGCTGTGGCCAGGGAAGGCAGTGGAGGATGGCCCAAGTGCTTGGGCCCTGCACCCCATGGGAGACCAGGAAAAGCACCTGGCTCCTGCCATCGGATCAGCCATTGGAGGGTGAACCAACAGCAAAGGAAGACCTTTCTCTCTGTCTCTCTCTCTCTCTCTCACTGTCCACTCTGCCTGTTAAAAAATAAAAAATAAAAAATTGTATTAAAAAAAAACAATTATGGTTGCCCATGAAAATTATAGTGCATCTGAATCAGCTAAATTACTTTCCACAGCAAGTAACTGAAAACCCAACTCCATTTGGCATAAGCGACATCCAATCAATTATTTCACACAACGTGAAGTTCAGAATTAGGACAACTTTGAGGTTGTTACATTGGACTCTACCCAAATTTGTGGCTATCTTCTTGGCCCTAATCTTCTCCTTGGGCTGGTGACAAGGTGGCTACAATCATTAGAGGTTATCAGAGACTCAAAGCAGCCCAGAGCAGAGGAAGAAGAGAGAATGTCTCTTTCTTTTGGGTCTGTGTTAAGACCTAGTAAACTGTTTCTAGAGGAAATCCCAGGAGATGCTTTCTCATAGTTCATTGGCCAAGGCTAATTTACATGCTGAATTAACCCATGCAATGCTGAGAGGAATGAGCATGGTTAATACACCATTGGAATAGATCTTGTGAGTTATAAGATCTTATTACAACTTATTATCACAGACTACAGTTATTTATCTCTGATGAGATTTTATGTGGAAATCAATCTTGAGGGTAAATGGAGAGCAAGTGTGTGTGTGTGTGTAATGGAGAGTTTGGCTAATGAAGAGGCATGATCTCTGCTGAAAGGATAGGACTCATACACAGATAACATGATCACAGAGAAGTACTGCACAGAAAGATGAAGTTTATCACAAAAGGACGCCATGAGCATGTACATTTACGCAAACAGCTATACTCTAAGAGATTGTGTAGGCTTCCCTTTCAGAGGCATTTATTCCTGGTTATCTGCTTTTATGTGAGCTATTGACTAGGGAACCTACAATTCAATGAGGATAAAGTGGTTGTTCACAAAGTAAGATGTGACAGATGAAGAAGAGATCACTTTATCCTACAAAACTCTTTCCTGTAAAAACAAAGCAAATAATATGCATAAAATCACAGAGCGACCAAATCACCCATATGCTTATGTGGGCTGCTTAGTTCATGAGATATAATGTGAGAGACCCTGAGCCGTGTCTCCTAACCTCACAGGACTCCTCTCTATGGCCTGACATCGGCAATTCTACACTGGGATGAAGTAGGAAGATCTTTTTAAGTTTTTGTTTGTTTGTTTTTAGCAGATGCTTTTGAAGAAGACCACTGACACTTTGCATTAATTATTACATTGTACATACTAAGTACACCTGGAAACAATAAAATTGCTTAGGTAGGTGGAATCTTTTAAAAGGGAAAAGCAACCTATTTATCATTTTGCCCAGACTTCCAATGAGACAGACATAGCCATATAAAACACAAAGGAAAATGGCTTGACACAGAGATTCAAGTGCATGCCCTGCTTGTGCCAACACGTGAGGAGGAAACTGCACACATAAGAATCTCAAGGAAGAGAGGCCTGCATGGCCCTCTGAGAGCTGCCCTTCTCCTAGCGTGGTTGCAAGAGGGAATTCTGGAATTTTGCTCTGCACTCTACTTTCTGCATGTTGTTGAGAGGTTGGCAGCTACAGAGGAAATCAAGCCATTTCCCAAGAATGGAGTATGATCTAGAGTTCATTGTAGAGTCTCCTAAGTGAGTGGGTGGGTATGCAAGAACTTAGTATTGGAATGTTAAGCTCAGAAAAATGTCTATACTTGATCGCTGCAAAATGTTCGTTAATCATTCTGGAACCCTTCAAACCTTAATCCAATCTTCCCTATTCAATGGCAAAAGTATATGTGTTCTCCAAAGTTGTGAAGAGAAACTTCCCTTTGGGAACATAAATTAGTATTTCAGGTCAGATACACTTTTAATTCCCGTTTTGGATGGTACTCACTAACTTGCTAAAAGTGAGAAAACATTTCTATCGCAATTTCTGATATTTTCCTTTAGGCACACTTTTGCAAGGGAGGGAGTTCTACCATTGTTTAAACACCTACTGCATGCCTGTTTGTCCACTCAGCTTTGCTCATTTCTTCCCCATACAACCTGCGTGATTGAGTATGAGCAGCATTGTGATAAAGAGCACTGGGTCCAACCCCAGACTCTGTACTAACAAGCACAATGACCCTGAATACTTCTGTATAAAGGAGCATGGTAACAGTATCTACCTGAGGAAGTGGTTGTAAGAATTATATTAGATGGGGCCGATGCTGTGGCATAGTGGGTAAAGCCGCTGCTTGCAGTGCCAGCATCCCATATGGGTGCCTGTCCGAGTCCTGGTTGCTCCACTTCTGATCCAGCTCTCTGCTATGGCCTGGGAAAGCAGTAGAAGATGGCCCAAGTCCTTGGGCCCCTGCACCTGTGTGAGAGACCCAGAAGAAGCTCCTGACACCTGGCTTCGGATCAGCACAGCTCCAGCTGTTGTGACCAATTGGGGAGTGAACCAGAGGATGGGAGACACCTCTCTCTATCTGCCTCTCCTTCTCTCTCTGTGTAACTCTGACTTTCAAATAAATAAATAAATTTTTAATAAAAAGAGAGAATTATATTAGCTTTAGGGGACAATAGCTCAGCACCTTATCAATAATGAGCACTTAGTAACTGGATGCTCTTGCTTCATTGTCGTCCTCATTTTACAGGTAAGAAAATCGTATCTCAGAGAGCTTGGTAACTTGTCATATCTGAGAAATGTTAAGTATCTTTCTGAAGGTCACAATGTAACTAAATCATGAGACAGTGATAAAATCCTTTTATTTATCTAATTTCGGGTTTGTCCAATTCTAAAGTTTGTCTATTTCCTCACTATTTCATGTCTCTGTTGAATAATCTACTTCAGACACTCTATTCCAATTGCAAAGAATAATGGAATGATGCTTTTAAGAACTGGGGATCAATTTTTTTTTATCAACCTAAGAGTTCTGCACAAAAGCACTCCCTGGGTATTGCTGTGACACCAACAAATGGAGAATCTGTGCCCAAGACTCTAACAAACTATTTTGTAACTTTTAGTGATAGGTTGAAAATCTAATAATACTTAGTGAGGTAAAGAAATTTGCCAGGATTGAATACCTAGCAGGTGGCAGAGCCCTGACTGGAAGTGTGCATGGCCATCACCATACTCCTGACTGCCCTGCTGGGCCATCCTCTTGTTTTGATAAAGTTTTCTATGTGTCCAGAATGAATTTTGTACAATATAAAGGGAAACCTTCAGCGACTGGATCCTAAGACTCAGGCTCTATTTTCTGTGCTTTTGTGAAATAAATGACATGAGAAGAAACATGTGGAACCAAAGAAACAACACATGAAACCAAACCAAGCTAGCAAATGAACCAGACAAGCTTGTGGATCTGTTTTGGAACAGGGAGAGAGTCATATAGTCAACCCATTCTCATGCCATCTACAGCTTCTGTATTTCTATGTTACTATGACTTTATTCCTGGAGACTATGTCTATGTATTTTAAGACATAAATTAGCTAGGACAGATTTAGTTTTCCTGAGTAAGTTCTTATTATGTCATAGAAGAAAACATAAAATTTCAGTAGATGTTTTGAAACAAAAAGTTCTTAATTCACCAGAAACCTTAGATATACTTAAGTGTTCCAGCTATGATTAATGATGCTTTTCAATAACTACAATTGGAATTCTTTTTATTATGGTTTATTATTTTATGGATTTAGTATATCATGGGTCAAATTTCATGTGCCCAAATAGAACAAACTCCAAAGAGAAACCAACTATGAGGTAAGGTTATCTATCTTTCAACACTAGGATTTTAAAGGCATGATTATGCAGCATTTACAGCAAATACAATTGGTGATTAAATTTTGAATACTTAAATAATTCCAAAACTTAAAAAAATATGATTTTACTGTGTACTAAATTTTATCTCAAAAGATTAAAAAAAAAGGAGCCACAAATTGTGAGCTCTAATAATAAGCAGCTAACATGTTCAGATAATTTCAAATAATTGGAAAGGGCATTTAAAAAAACATTGGGGGCCAGTGCTGTGGAGTACCAGGTTAAGCTGCCACTTACAATGCCAGCATTCCATATGTGCACTGGTTCAAGTCTCGGCTGGCCCACTTCTGATTCAGCTCCATGCTAATGTGCTTGGGAAAACAGCCAAACTTGGCTCAAGTGCTTGGGCCCCTCCATCCATGTGAGAGGCCAAAAGAAGCTCCTGGCTCCAAGCTTTGGTTTGGTTCAGCTCCAGCCATTGTGGCTACTTGAAAGCGAACCAGCAGGTGAAGATCTCTTTCTGCCTCTACTTCTCTCTCTCTCTCTCTGTAACTGTGCCTTTCAAATAAAATAAATAAATCTTTTTAAAAAAACATCGTTAAGTGGATATAGGGTTTGGGGCATAGACAGATATATGATAATTATTCATGTAGTAAAATATTAATGCAGAACTGAGATGGTGTGTATATAAATGAACACTGTACAGTTCCTTCAATTTACAGAAATTTGAAAATTTTTGACTCATGTTGGGACAAATACGAATGCATGGATTAAATTATTTGCAGTCAGATTTATTTAAAAGAAAACTCCAGAATATACTTATAGTATAGGAAATATAGCAGTAAGTGAAGCTGGTGCAAGAAAATATAGAATAAGGGACCAGCACTGTGGCATTGTGGGCTAGGCCTCCACCTGAGGCTCAGGCATCCCATATGGATGCAGGTTCGAGTCCTGGCTGCTCCACTTCTGATCCAGCTCTCTGCTATGGCCTGGGAAAGCAGCAGAAGATGGCTCAGGTATTGGGCCCCTGCACCCATGTGGGAGACCTAGAAAAAGCTCCTGGCTCCTGGCTTCAAATTGGCTTAGCTCTAGCTGTTGTGGCCATTTGGGGAGTGAACCAGAAGATGGAAGACTTCTATCTCTCTACCTCCATGCGATTCTCTGCCTTTCAAATAAATAAATTAAAAAAAGAAAAAGAAAAAGAAGAAAGAAAATGTAGAATTAGTAAAGGCATCAGTTGCAATTTATCTAGTGCCCAAGAACTGTACACAGCGCTTAATAGCGTTATCTAATTTAATTAAGGACTCATAAGTATCATTTGAAGTGTGGACTTTTTTCCTTCTTTTACAGGTTAGGAAACAAGTGTAAGAAGGTTGCATAACTTTCAGGAGAGTGTGCATTAAGAAGCACAGCTGAGAGTGAAACTGTATGAGTTTGCAGTCAGTGCTGTAAGCCACTGCATACCAAGGAAGGGAAATCTGAATTGGAGCTCTTTAGAGGTTTCCTAGTTCAATTTTTTCACCCCTCCTTACAAATGACACAAAGGTTTAGTAGCACCAGAATCCCAAAATTTCTATTCTTTGATCAAGATTTTTCCCACTTATCATGAGTGCACTTGTTTTACAAAATGGAATCACTACAGGATTCCTTTAAATAACAAATTTTCACAATACGGTATAACTATAATTTGATATACTATAATTTGATCTACACACTTTCTTTCAGGTGTCAAATATGTCATAAATATGGGCACCCTGATGTTATAAACAGTGTGTCCAAACTGTAGCATTAGCTTGAGCTTTTGCATGTACTCAAATTGTGTACATTTCCCCAATGGGAAAAATGCAGGAAATTCTGAAATACATATGTATTGCACGCACTGGAGTGAAAATACTATAATTCCAATAATTCTGGAAATTTTTTCACAGCTCAATTTCAACCCCAAAGATTTTCTGGGGATTGTGTTTTTTGAATTTCAGCAGTGGCTGATTTACACGGTGCAAATCACCTTTTAAAAAGCATAAACAGAAGAAAGAGATGTTGTGCGTTAAGAAGGGCAAGTTTATGACCTTTCATCCACTTGTGTCTCTCCCTTTTCCCCCAGATTTGCCTTCAGTACTGCAGGTCTGACACGGGCATGTGACAGCAATGAAGAAATGAAGGTCTCTATTAAGTCTTCTCTTAAACTTTAAATTCCCCAACTACTTTAATTAGTTGAGTGTTTGGCAACCTTGGAGTTAGAAGTACTGCATTTAAGATTCAGCTCTGTCTTTTATAGGGTGACTGTCAGTGAAACTCCTTTTCTTCTTAGTCATTTCTCATAAGCTATAAAGTAGTAACCTGACTGGGTTATTGCAGGCATCAAAAGAAAATAAAGTTATGATTAAAAAACATAAATATAAAAACTAAGAACAATGAAATACACAATTTAAAATTGTTTTCCATTTGTGACATTTTATATAAGGCATAATTATTATATATCTTTAGTATGTGCAGAACAGAATGGAAGTCGTGAAAGACAGTTTTCTATGACTCTCTTGCATATCTACACATCTTGTGGGTCAGACACTGATTGCCGTTATTACACACTTTCTTTTCCAGGTTTTTTTATAGCAACCTTGAAAGACAAAGATGTCTTCCTCTGAAACAAAATTCAGGCATGCTTGCTGTCCAATATCAAAGATTTGGATTCCCTAATGTCGCATTTTCTGTCCTACAATACAACTTGTTGCCTATACACCTGTCTGTCTAGGACATGTCATGCCATTGGAAATGGGTCTTGGGACACCATGATGATGATACTGCTGGACTGCTGTGTGTAATAAGTCTCTGGTCTCTGACCAAGGAATCTTGTGTCTTTAACCACCTTGGTCGAATTAAGGCAAGTTAAATTGTTAGAAAGTAAGAGATAAAATCCAGACAATTCACAATTCCTGACAAGAAGTTGGGATGTAAAATGAAAGCATAGATTCTTCCTCTTATCATATCCTGAGATAACTTTTGCAAAATTTGTGTCAATTTCTTTTGGAGGCTGGCGCCACAGCTCACTTGGCTAATCCTCCACCTGCGGCACCGGCACCCCAGGTTCTAGTCCCGGTTGGGGTGCCAGATTCTGTCCCAGTTGCTCCTCTTCCGGTCCAGCTCTCTGCTGTGGCCAAGGAGTGCAGTGGAGGATGGCCCAAGTGCTTGAGCCCTGCACCCCATGGGAGACCAGGAGAAGCACCTGGATCCTCCTTCAGCACAGCACGCTGGCTGCAGCGCACCAACCATAGTGGCCATTTGGGGGGTGAACCAACGGCAAAGGAAGACCTTTCTCTTTGTCTCTCTCTCTCACTGTCCACTCTGCCTGTCCAAAAAATAAAAAATAGAAAAGTTTTTTAAAAAATTTTCTTTTGGAGAGCGGGCAGCATGTCATATTGAGTAAGCATGCAGACTGTGCCGCCAGATGTCTGGTTCTAATGCTGGTTAGGGTCTCTTTTAGTTTAGGTTTTCCCATAAGCAAACCCTGAGACAGGGACATATATGGGGTGATTGCACTGCTAGGGACTATGGAAAAAAGAAAGAGGAAAGAAGTCAGTCATAAATGACAAATTTTCAAGTAAGTTATGACTGTGGGCAGCTGAAGTGTAATGATTGGAAGCTCTTGGTAGCTAATACAGTATAGAGTGTGACCTCAGAGTTACCCCACCTGAAAGGTAAGGGAGCCGGGATATTGTATACCAAGTCCACTGAGTCATTAGTGAAGGGCTCCTGGGTGGTGGAGGTGAGGGGGTGAGGGTAGGGTAGGGCAGGTGCTGATTCCAATCCTGGATTTTGTGGCACTTCTTTTTGGGTGTGCATTATATTGATAAGACCCAAGGGAATATAGTTGGCAAACTTACAGCCTTGTCACAGACACCTTCTAGCCGTATATTCTTATGATGTTAATCTGTTTATGCTCCTGTCTCTTCATCTGCAAAATGGGAATAGTAGCACCAACCACACAGAATTGACAAGAGGATTAAAGACTCAATCCATGTAAAATATTTAAAACAGGTCATAGCACTTCATAAGCACTTAGTAAGATAGAAGAATAGAAGAATGTGATGTGATGTTTACTTTTTGCTTACTATTTTGTTTATACTATTCTTTGACGTGCTGGAGGTTGACTTCTAATGCCATAATGTACTAAATGCCTATGATGGACTCTTACAGTTTCAAGGTGTATTTATGCTTGACATTTGTCAAGGGGGCAACATCGACTGCCTCATGGGATGCACCAAGAATGATGTGTTCAAAATCTATTCCTATTTAGATTTCCTTAGAGAATTTATGGAGCTAAGCACTCCTGAACTCTTTAATTTAAAGATTTACTGCTCTGTCAAAGAAACTAATTAAATCTCATTTGAAGTGTCAGTAACACAGCAGCATTAGACTCAATTTTCTCTTCTATTATGGGAATGAGGATATAAAAAAGAATTGTATTTTAAACTCAATTTTCTATCATTATGTATCATTTATGTCAGACTCCCGTGAATCAACATCATAGTAACTATGGAAGTCACCAAACAAAATGCTCAAGAATGTTGGTAAGCCTAGATACCTTTTGATTCAGGTAAAATTCTACTATTAAACCAAACAGTGCAAGTAGGAAATTATAGCTCATGAGGAAAGAGCCCTGTATTTGCGGAGACCAACTCTTCAGAGATCTACACATTTGCCAATTTTATGACCCAGTAACATCCCTGGACTCCACCCCTTTCTATTCTCTTTTTCTATTTGATAAGACAACAGTCCTCTGGCCTTACTCTGTCTGGACTCTTGACTTCATCTTTAAAGATCTCAGTCACATTGACACATTTCCTATGTCTTTACATTAAGGAAAATTGCTGAAGAATCCCCCCCATCCATCTTTTATTTTTGCAGTTGCTCATTTAGCATTCTTCGCTTTGTCTAAGAACATCTTAATATAACATACATTTGAGCATTTTAAAAATTAATAAAATTATAATCTTTCTACAAATGTTTTAAGTGCTTAGGCTTTAATAAAATTTTTTCCCAGCTACTATTTTTTTTTCACATTAAATATCTTATGTTTGAGCTGTATTATGTGATACTTAATTTTTATTATAGACTAAAATGAATTGAATAAAAACTGCAAACTTTCTTTTTATCCATTAGACAACTTTTAAAAATATTTATTTATTTGAGAGAGGAAGAATACCAGAATACCTTTCTGCTGGTTTGCTCTTTAAACGCCCAAAATGTCTGGGGCTGGACCAAGGCCAAAGCTTCAAGTGGGAACTCATGCAGGTCTTCTGTGCGGGTAGCAGGGACCCAGTCACTTGATCCATCACTGCCGCCTTCCAGGGTCTTCACAAGCAGGAAGCTGAGATCAGCAACTGGAGCTGGGAAGCAAACTTCAATGTGGATGCAGTGTCTGAATCAATATCTTAACCACTAGATAAACACCTGTCCCAACTTTCTTTTTTTTATTTTTTGATGTCTTATGTACATGCATCATTTTTCTTAGTAGAAGGTATAATGAAGTTTCCCATAAATTTAACCCATATATAACATGGCATTATTTTCATTTATTGAAATTTCCTGGTGTTCTTTCTCCCTACTCAAAATCAGGTTAATAATATACATTTACACAACTACATTTCTATAGATAATATGAATTAAATGTTTTTATCTTAAATGGGATATTCAGGCTATTAGAAAAAATAATTAAATCCCACAGTTAACCTATACTTTTTGAATAAAGCATACAACAAATTACATTTTTAAGAACTTCAGATTATATTACAGACTTATAGGTTAAGGAGTGTTTCTTTTTAAGATTTATTTATTTATTTGAAAGGCAGAGTTACAAATAGCACAGGCAGAGGCTGAGAGAAAGGTCTTCACTCCCCAAGTGTCTGCAATGGCCAGATCTGCACTGATCCAAAGCCAGGGGCCAGGAATTTCTTTCAGGTTTCCCACATGGGTGCAGGGGCCCAAACACTTGTGCCATCTTCTACTGCTTTCCCAGGCCATAGCAGAAAGCTGGATGGGAAGTAGAGCAGCTGGGTCTCAAAGTCCATAGGGGATGCCAGCACTGCTGGCAGGGGCTTTACCTGCTGCACCACGGTGCCAGCTCAGGGAGTGTTTTAATATTTTAAGATGTTTTAAACAGTCTTCTAGTGCATGTATGTGATTATAAAAATAATATGACAGAAATCACTGAACTCTCTGCTCTTTGTCAGCTCACTTATGGAAGTTCAGAAACGGAAAGACTCCTACTAACTTTGAAGTCCATTGCTTCAAAGCATCAGTGTCAAACTGGACTAGCAAAGAAGCATTGGCATTTTGGCACTGTAAAAACTCAAGTTCCAGCACGATGACAAAGCAGGCAAAATTGTATTTCCAGATCATGTATTTACTGAGACCAGCCCAAAAGAACTTGAAGAACTTAGGAGATGCTACCAACTTTGAAGACCATAGCTTCAAGGGAAACTGAATTAGCAAAGAGTGTCATGTCCATGCTGAAGTCCCAAAGGAATGACAACGCAGGCTAAAGGTGTATTTGGAGACACAACTGCCTCTTCTTTCTGCACCATCTCTTCTAACTCCCCCTCCCCAAGCATTTATTTAAGTTGCAAAAAGCCTTCCAAATTCTTCTGAAATGGAAACATCAAACCAGGTCCTCTGAAAATGGATTTCCATTTATGCCTTTTCTTTGAACACTTTCTGGGATTTAAGTGTCATTTTTAAGAATTAATGTTTGGGGCTGGTGGCACAGTGGATGAAGCTACTGCTTTGACTCCCAACTGCTCTGCTTCTGATCCAGATCCCTGCTAATGTGCCTGGTAAAGCAGGGGAAGACAGTGCCAGTGCTTGGGCCTCTGCCTCCCATGTAGGAAACCTGGATAGAATTCTGGGTTCCTGACTCCAGCCTGACTCAGCCTCAGCCTTTGAGGCCAACTGGGGAGTGAACCAGTAGATGGAAGATCTCTTTTCTCTCCCTATCTCTGCTTTTCTCTTGGCCATGCTGCTTTCAAATAAATACAATAAATCTTTTAAAAGATAATATTTACATGTTTTTTTTTTTGACAGGCAGAGTTAGACAGTGAGAGAGAGAGACAGAGAGACAGAGAGGCAGAGAGAAAGATCTTCCTTCCATTGGTTCACCCCCAAATGGCAGCTACGGCCAGAGCTGCACTGATCCAAAGCCAGGAGCCAGGTGCTTCTCCTGGTATCCCATGCAGATACAGGGCCCAAGCACTTGAGCCATTCTCCACTGCCTTCCCAGGCCACAGCAGAGAGCTGGACTGGAAGAGGAGCAACTGGGACTACAACCTGGGGTGCCGGCGCCGCAGGTTGAGGATTAGCCAAGTGAGCCACGGTGCTGGCCTACCTGTTCTTTTACTCATTAATTCCATAATATTTGTGTGCTAAACTCCTGGAATATCACGGTAAACAGTATGATTTTGGTTAAGGAGACAGATAGTAATGAAATAATGCCACAAAACAGTCCACAAGATAGCTGTGATGAGTGCTGTGCAGGGAAGCTACCAGCTGCTATGACAACATGTGCCAGGAGACTTGATGCAAACTGATGAGTAGAGGGAGGGCTTCCTTGAGGAGAAGTCTGAATTGTGATATATGGGAATGAATCAAACATAAAATACACTTTTGTTGGCCATAGTAGCAAGTCTATAACTTGAGAGTCAGTAAACAAAATTCTGTATCCAAACTGCACAGCTAATGTAACAGCATATCATTTTCAATTGCCTCAGCCCCTAATTTCATCAGATTTTCTCTCTTGCAGGCAGTACAACAATTTAGGTTTTTGGTTCCTCTTATATTAATAAAGCAGATGACAATACCAGCTTCGTTTGTGAGAATATTTCTCTGTGAATAAAATGAAGCAGGATATGTGGAAGTGGACTTTTTTGGTGTGATAAAGTTCTATACAACTGCCATGTTTGTCATCTTCTACCTGACCTCCATTACTTACTAATTTTATATGGCAAGTGGGTAACAAGAGTTGTGCTTCAAATGAAGGGATCTTTGTTCTCAGAACTAAAATTTCTAGGTGTTCTCACTCAACGGATTATTAACAAACAGTTTTTAGTAAGTGGTCCCCTGACATAGCTGTCTCCTAGACACCAAATAAAATAAAGCAGATATTATTCCTACCTACCAGAATGATTATAGTGAAAGACATAGTCGATGTAGACAACACAACATCAGAGTATAAGTAGATTTACTCATTCATTCATTCAATCAGCTGTAAGGAGAGTATGGAAAAACAATGACAGTAAGATAGACACAGTCCTTGCCTGCTATATATAGCTAACAATTTGGTTCTAGTCAAAGGTTGTTATGTGTAAGATGTGCATTTTATTTCAGGAACATGTACTAGAAAGAACATGAACTAAGAAATAATATCTGTCAGAACTTACAAGACCAATGATTTGATCAAGATTCATGGGAAGACCTCAAAGCCATTCACAAGGAGTGGAAGAGATCTAAGCTGTCCACATGCCCTCCACGTCACCTGCTCCCTCTAGATACTAAGCTGAGCAAGAGTGCAGCTGGCAGAAATATGCTCACCCCAGCTTCACTCAGCGAAAGGGTAACCGCTTCTCCCTCAGGAAAAGGCTAGGCTTTTTGAAGGTAGATCGTCATTTCACAGGGAGGTGATGGGTCAGCTCAATGTGCCAGGGGAGTGGAGGTCACCTCTTGACAAACCTAGGTGTCCCCCAGACTCTGAGCAGATTTTGTAGGAGAGGGGAAGACAAAGATTGTATCCTCAATAGCTCAACATGCAGCTAGCCCTGCTCAGTATTCTAAAAATGTCGTAAGCTATGTCAGCGCATTTCTGGAAGGTCATCCACTTGTTGAATCCAGTCTGAAAGAACCCCAGGAACTTATGGAACTCCCACTAACTCTGAAGACCATGCCTCAAAGCAGGCTGTGATACTGAACTAGCAAAGCAGAGTATCCTGTCAAAGCCCAAACTCCCTCGGAATGTTAAGGCAGACAAAAAGTGTGACACTACTGCCTCCTTCTCCTTCACATGTCCTAAGTCCCTTCCCTCCCAAATGCTCAGGGTCCTAGTTTACATCCTATTTGTCTGATGTTCCTCTGCAGGGCCCTACAAAACTCACCTTTCCTGGACACACTCTGAAGTGAACCAAATCTTTCAACGAAAGTTACTGCACTGTGTTCCATTCTTTCGGGGCCCTACTTTTTTCCCCCTGGGTGAAAGATCGTATCTAAGATATCTAGCACATAGGGCTAGCATTGTGGCATAGCAGGTAAAGCTGCCACCTTTGATGCTGGCATCCCATATGGGTGCCAGTTCGAGTCCCAGCTGTTCTACTTCGTAATCCAGCTCCTTGCTAATGCTCCTGGGAAAGCAGTGAAAGACAGCCCAAGTGCTTGGGCGCCTACACTCATAGGGGAGCTCCTGGCTCTTGGCTTTGGTCCCACCCAGCCCTAGCCATTACAGCCATTTGGGGAGTGAACCATCAGATGGAAGATCCCCCCCACCTCTGTAACTGTGCCTTTCAAATAAGTAAAATAAAATTTAAAAAAACCATAAAAATCTGGCACAGTGGCTAAGTCATCACTTGGGCCTCCCACATCCCATATCAGAGTGCCTGGTTTGCATCCCAGGTTCTCCACTTCTGATACAGCTTCCTGCTAGTGTGAATCCTGCAAGGTATCAGGTGATGGCTTATGTAGTTGGGTTCCTGCCACCCATGTGGGTGCCCCAGATTGAGTTCCTGACTCCTGGCTTCAGCCTTACTCAACCTCAGCTGTCTCATGCATATGGCTTTCAAATAAAATGAAAGTAAATAAATTCGATAATGGATTTAAGACAATGTCTGGCACATAAACACTTTCTCAGAACATAAAAGCATACTGTAATCTCTCTTTCTCTGGGGTATGTAAATATACATTCTAACAGGGGCTACTTGAAGATGTTTCTTAGACTACAAAGACTAGCACTAAAACTTAAAAGTTCCAGCTCTAAAGGAAAGTTATATTTGTGGCTATACTGTCCATTTATTAACTTTGTACACTCATAGTTGATGTATATCATTTGGTAAGCTTGGGCTTATGGGTTAAATCAGATGTGATATAAATATGTATCAAGCCAAAGGCTTGCTGTTGTAAATTGAGTTCCAGGGATGTTATTGGAAATTGGAAGCTTGTCAGTGATGTTGACCATTTCTGGGTACTGGAACAAGCCCCAGAAAGAAAATTTTGTTACATGTTTTTGTTAGTGAAGACATGAGTTAAATAATATATGCTCAGATTAAATTTATTATCTATCAACAAGGAGTTTTTACAAAAGACTTTAAAGCAAATCAATCCATTAAGTGTAAAAACTGGGGAGTGTTGACAGCTGCAAGTCCATGTCGTGTTTACACATTCTACATAAGTAAATACATCACTCAGTTGGTCTGACCTGCCCATGCTCCCTTCTGGAGAACCTGTTCTGACTGCTTTTGCTGAAAGGGCAGCAAGCCATATGGTTCCACCCTCCTGACCACAGGTGATTGGAACAGGGATGAAAGTAAAAGAGAGAGAGAGATAGACAGACACAGGGACAAAAGGAGAAAAAGAGGTAAAGCCTGTAGGTGGTGAGACACAGACCAGTGACCATGTGGTTACAGCAGGGAGGGAAGAAGGAAGAGAAAGAAAGAGCATAGATCTGGATTCCAGAGAACTTTCCAATTCCTTCTTCAAGTTCTGTGAGAGGTTCAAACGTGCTTCGTTTTGATTCTATGAGCTCGGTGATCTTTGCTACAGAGAAAGCTAATTTCCATAATTGTATATTTCAGTAGAAATAGAATCCACAACATTTAAAAAACAAGTGGAATCAATTTTATTAGTATATTTTATTTAGCCCAATTTATCCACAATGTTGTTGAAATACATGCTATCAAAATACAAATTATCAATGAGATATTTGCCTTCCTATCTTTATACTAAGTCATCAAATTCTGGTGTGCATTTTACACTTGCAGCATATCTGATTTTGGAAAGGTGATGTTCTGTGTGACAATAGCTGCATGTGGTTGTCAGCTACAATATTGGGCAGGGCAGGGATAGAGCATCCATTGTAAGGCAGCTACGCTATCAGGGACTACATTTTCTGGATAATTTTCATGTAGGAGTATCAAGTCACTGGTTATTGTCAAAGACTTGGAGTAGAATCTGTGTGTGTCGCTTCCAAATTAAAGTAGTTAGAAACAGCTTTGGCTTCTCTGTTCTCTCTCTTTCTACCCATCAGCATGGTGCCAATGCACAGGGCAGCTTTGGAAGCTGTTTGGATGATGGCACCAAAAGGAAAGTGTATGGGTTTCTGAAACACCGCTTAGAGGACAGCCTGCTGTCAATTGGAAGTAACTTGTTTGGGATGTTAAACAAGAAATATGTTCTTTTTAAAAATTTGAGCTGCTCTGTATTTAAAAAAAAAGATTTATTTATTTATTTGAAAGGCAGAGTCAGGGAGAGGGAGAGAGGGAGAGAGAGAGAAAAAGAGAGAGAGGTGTTCCATTTGCTGGTTCACTCCCCAGATGGCTGCAATGGCCGGAGCTCAGCCAATCCGAAGGCAGGAACCAGGAACCTCTTCTTGGTCTCCCAAATGGGTACAGGGGCCCAAGGATTTGGAACATCCTCAACTGCTTTTCCAGGCCACAGCAGAGAGCTGGATAGGAAGTGGGGCAGCCAGGTCTCAAACTGGCGACCCTATGGGATGCCAGCACTGCAGGCTGTGGCTTTACCTGCTGTGCCACAGTGCCGAACCCTAAACGTTTTTTAATTTAGCAGTTAGTCTATCTCACCTATCTATATTTTCTTGTACTACTGTTAAATGACTTTTTTTTTTTGACAGGCAGAGTGGACAGTGAGAGAAAGAGACAGAGAGAAAGGTTTTCCTTTTGCCATTGGTTCACCCTCCAATGGCTGCTGTGGCCAGCGCATCACACTGATCCGAAGCCAGGAACCAGGTGCTTCTCCTGGTCTCCCATGCGGGTGCAGGGCCCAAGCACTTGGGCCATCCTCACTGCACTCCTGGGCCATAGCAGAGAGCTGGCCTAGAAGAAGGGCAACCGGGACAGAATCCGGTGCCCCAACCAGGACTAGAACCCGGTGTGCCAGCGCCGCAGGAGGAGGATTAGCCTATTGAGCCGTGGAGCCGGCTGACTTTCTTTCTTTTTTTTTTTTTTTTTAAAGATTTATTTGTTCATTTGAAAGTCAGAGCTACAAAAAGAGGTCAAGAGAAAGAGTGAGAGAGAGGGAGAGAGAGAGAGGGAGAGATATCTTTCCATCTTCTGGTTCACTTCCAAAGTGGGTGCAGTGGCTGGTACTGAGCCAGGCTGAAGACAGAAGCCAGAGCTTCATCCCGGTCTTCCATATGGGTGGCAGGGGTCAAAGCACCTGGGCCATCTTCTGCTGCTTTCCCAGGCCATTAGCAGGGAGTTAGAGCAGAAATGGAGCAGCTGGCACTTGAAACGAAGCCCCTACATGATGCTGGTGCTGCAGGTGGTGACTTTACCTGCTACACTACAATGCTGGCTCCTGATTTTGTATTTTTAGCAGCAAGTGATACGCTAAAAACACAAAGACACATACAAATTACCTTTGGGTATTGTTTATGACTAATATATTTATGTGTGTTTTACTCAGGACGTCCTTAAACTTCATACTTTACCTGGAAAAATAAAAGTCTAAAAGAAAATCCAAATGAATATATGAATAAACTATAAAACTCTTAAAAGAAAACAGGATGAAATCTTGACAACTTTTGAGTTACTAGGGACTTCTTGGATATGATAACAAAGGTATAGGCAATAAAAGAAAAAACGGAAAAACCAGACTTTATTCAAATTAAAAAAGTCTGTGTACCAAAAGACACTCATCAGAATAAAATGTAGCCCACAGAACAGGAGAAAATATTTTCAGATCATATATATGATAAATAATTAATGTCCAGGTTTTAAGGAGAATCTATAAAGCTCAACAAAAAATAACCCAATTAAAAAATGGACAACCAACTTGAATAGATATTTCTCAAAAGAATATATATAAATGAACAGTGAGAACTTGAGAAAATGCTCAATATCACTAATCTTTAGAAAAACGAAACTAAAAACAATGAGATGAGATACCCTCTCATAACCATTAGGATGGTTACTATAAAAAAACATTGAACAAAACAGAAAATAAAAATTGTTGGAGAGATGAGAAAAAATGGAATAATTGTACACTATTGATGAGAATATGAAGATGTACAGCCAACAATGAAAACAATATTGTGGGGGCTGGTGCTGTGGCGTAGTAGGTTAAATCTCCACCTGCAGTGCTGGCATCCCATATGGGCACCGGTTCATGTCCCAACTGCTCCTCTTCCCATCCAGCTCCTTGCCAATGCACCTGGGAAAACAGTAGAAAATGGCCCAGGTGCTTGGGTCCCTGGACTCATGGGGAAGACTTGGAAGAAGGTATTAGCTCCTGGCTTTAGATCAGCTCAGCTCCAGCTGTTGTGGCCATTTGGGGAGTGAACCGTCAGATGGAAGACCTCTTTTTCTCCCTCTCTCCATCTGTAACTCTGCCTCTCAAATAAATGAATAAATAAATAAATCCTTAAAAAATAGAAAAAGAAAACAATATTATGGTTCCTCAAAAATTTTTTTTTAAATTTTAACTTTTATTTAATGAATATAAATTTCCAAAGTACAGCTTATGGATTACAATGGCTTCCCCCCCATAAAGTTCCTCAAAAATTAAAACCAAATTACTGTATGATTCAGCTGTTCCTCTTCTGGATATATACCTCAAGAACTGAAAGCAGGTTCTCAAAACTTTATTTGTATGCTTATGTTCATACACATTATTCACAAGAGGAAAAGGTGGAAATAGCCCAAGTGTCCATTGGGGGGAATAGATAAAGAAAATATAGTGCATATTTACAATCAAGTATCAGTTGTAAAGAGGAAGCAAATTCTGACACAGGCTGCAACATGGGTGAAACTTGAGGGCCTTAGGCAAATATAATGTAATGCCACTTGTATGAGGTACTTAGAATAGTCTCAATCAAAGAGACGGAAAGTAAAACAGCAGGTGCCAAGAGGTGGGGTAGGGAGAAATGGGGAGTTATTACTAATGGGCATAGAGTTTCAGCTTTGCAGATGTAAAGAATCTCAGAGATGGATTGTGTTGATGGTAGAACAATAATGTGAGTGTACTTAAAGCCACTGAACCACATACTTAAAAATCATTAAGAGGATAGATTTTATGTTATGCATATTTTAACAACAATAAAAAACTTTTATTTAAAAAATCAAAATATGATCAAAGCTTTTTGAATCCTGAAAGACTTGATTAGTAAACATGGAGTTCATTATTGCCAAGAATTTTTTCAATCCCAAGCTGTAGCTAGAATTAACATGAGGATAATTATACAATGGCATAGATATTTAACAAGTTTTTATTTTCATTGTGCAAGCATAATTATGTCAGAGTTCTCAGGGCTCCAAAGGCACTGTATTAGGTTTACTGATATCCCTACAGGAAATGTATCTGTATTTTTATGGAGGGAGACTGAAACATAAAGTTGTTAAATAAATTGCTCAAGGTCGTTAACCTAGTACTCTAAAATAGGGTATCTCAACTTCTGCATTATTGACACTTCAGACTAGATACTTCTTTGTTGTGGGGGGTTGTGCATTATAAGCTGCTGTCTGGGACTCCCATCTGGGCAGCAAGATCCCAAGAACTTGGGACATAATTTGTCAATTCCCAGATGCACCAGCAGGAACCTGGACTGGAAGTTCTGAGTAGCCAAACTCAAACTAGTACTCAAATGTGGGATGCAGGTATCCCAAGTGGAGACTTAACTCCTAGTACCACAATGCCTACCCCTGAGGATATTTTTTAAGGACAAAACCCAAGAGTTGTAAGGGACAGAAACCCACTCAAATCAATTCCATCTGAAAGGGAGATTTATTTTTAGGATCTAGAGCTCTCACATAAATGAGACACAGCTGGGCATGGAACTGCAAACTGGAGAATTGCCAAGGACCATAGCTGCTTTTTCTTTCAGTTGATGCATAATCCTCCTTTTAGGCATAATTTTGCATGTATGTTCTCTTCTGATTGGCAAATCTTCTTTGCTTACTCTTGGTCTCTGATCTTCTCAAACTTGTCTGACATATATGACTTTGATCTGAAATGGTGTTGATCCAAGAGGAGACCTTCAATGAGTTTCCACATAGACCTCTACACTGAATGGACTCAGTGTGCCAATTCGATTCTCAGAGAAGATGCTGATTTGGCCCAGGGTGGGCCAGCTGTGCACCCAAAATTATTCATTCAGCAGAGAGTAGGAGTGGGAACCAGAAGTGTGGTTACCTATATCCATTTCTTTAGCAGCTAATGTGGTGTGAAGTGGATGATGGCAGGTCCCAGCAATGGGAGTTTGGGCAGACACATTTCCCAAAATATACTTACCATAGCCATAATGTGTGGGTGGAATGTGGAAGATGTTACCTGCTGGTTAAGAAAATGGTATGAACAAAGGTATAGAACAAAAGAATTTTATATAAATATTCAGTAAATTTTCTAGGTTAATTAGGCTCTGAGGTTCAGGGCTCATTATATAGCACATATTTATTGCAGCTTAAAGTCATGTAGGTGTAATTAGAAAATGAGGCTGGAAAGATGAACTGAAGTCAGATTGTCAAAAGCATGAAATACCAACAGGGGTAGTTAGATTTTCCAAGGTGTTTTTCATATTAGAGAGGACAACTGCCTGTCTTTTGAGAAACATTCTTTAGTTCCTGGGCTACAGAGTCAAGTATCAGGTTAATTTGATTGTACAAAGTATTGAAAGAGAAGTCAAGCCATGATATAAAACAATTAAGACAAAAAGGTACTTTAAAAAAGTTTATGTAAAGGTGGAATTGAAACTATGAGTGGGGTGAGCTTTTGGTGCCATGGTTAGGACAATGCTTAGAGGGGCAGACATTTGACATAGTGGTTAGGACTTGACTTGGGTTGCTTGCATCCCATAATGGACAGCCTTGTTGGAGTCTCGATAGCGCTCCTGATTCCAGCTTCCTGCTGATGTGCACCATGGGAGGCAGCAGTGATGGTTCAAGTAGTTGGGAGCAGGGGCAAGGGGTCCCTACCACCCACATGGAAGACATGGACTGAATTTGTGGCTCTTGGTTTTGGCTTGGCATGGCCTATTGGAGATCTTTGTCTGTTTCTTTCTGTCTCTGCCTCTCTGCCTTCTCAAAAAAAAAAAAAAAAAAGGTATGAGTTTATTTTGATGTCCCCAATTTTTTTTCATAATACATGGAAAATACATATTGTAAAAAAAACTACACATGGATTCCAAAAATTTTTTTTTGCTGCAGTAAACTTGTGTGTTTAATTCCATTTTTCTACACACTTTGTGAAGAACTCTCACATAAGGCAACTGGATTATGAATTTTCTAGTAAGCTAGTAAATATTAGACTACTTGGCATTGCAACTCCCCTTAAAGTATAGTAAATCACTAGAAACAGCCTAACTTAGACAACCAAGCTAAGAAACCTGGAGTCATTCTATTATAGCTACAAGCAACAACAACAATAATGCCGATATCTGTCATGCTTCTCTATGGGCTGAACTCTGCTTTAAGCATTGTGTGAACAGTGCAGGGTAAGTGAATCAGTGTTTCACTCACTACCTATTAAACATACATTATCTTTTTCTTTTGGGACTCAGAATCACTGAATCTTTCAGAGGGCTTTGACTGCCAGAGTAGGGGCAGAGTCCTTTCTAAGCATAAATGTTGCTCCGCTAATAGTTCCCAGAGTCTGCATGGTAATTGGCCATCTCCCTAGAACCTATCAGATTCCAGATGACACAGCCCTCCCAGTGTGAAAACCAGATAAACAGTTCCCTACTCCATGTGCAGCTGGCTTGGGTACTATACTTTGGCCTTGGAATCCACATTAGAATATCAAAGTATTTTGTAAACTACATCCTCTGTAGAGAATACAAATCTACTCTAGGATTTAATGAGCCTGCCTCTTACTTCAAATTTAATGCTAATGCCAAACTGAGAAAGATTTCTAGTGACAGATAATTAGTGATAATGGTAATTACCGGCCTTTATATAGTCTTTCACCCAAACAGATGGCAGAGGGCTTAAAAGATGAATGCTTTAAGGCATAATTTTCCCCTATTCTTAAATAAAAGTTCCTCTAGGGTCAACAATAGTGTGTGTTTAACACACTGCATTATGTTACCCATAACTAAATAACAATTTCTGGGCAATTCAGTTAGTCTGTTAATTTGCTGAGCAATTAGCTTTGAATAGATTTCTACCACGAATACATTATAAATGTATGAATGCATGTATGCCTTGTTTGTTTTTCTTATTTCTTTATTTAATGTTTATAAGCTGTGGTTACCATCACATGGATGACTTTTAGGGCACAGGAGGCTTGAGTCACAAAGCGGGTTTCTCTCCCAGGTGCCCACACAGCCCGTCTTCATGAACAGAGGCCATGCTCCTGTAGAGTACAGGATGGCTTGTTATTCTTGGATTCCCAGGACTCTCTACTGGGATACATACTCTAGGAGTCTTTCCACCCTTTTAGGTAGAGTTATAAAGAAATAATATTGATATATTTTATTTTTTATCTGGTAAAAATTTCTGGTCATTTCAATTTTTTCCTAGTCTGATGTTAGATAAATGGGGATTCTACATATAGGTAAAGAGTATCTCAATATCTTCAAGACAAATTTTTGGCAAGTAGTTGACACCAAGAAAGAGATAAGACTAAGTGTATAAGATGATATATTAGTTAACTCTTTATTACTATAACAAAATGTCTTAGGTTACTTTTTAAAGAAAAGGGGTTTATTTTAACTTGCATTTTTGGAGGTGCAAGGTCCAAGGACTGCTTTTGGTAATAACCTCCTTGCTGTAAGAGTCCAGAGGTAGTACAGGGCATCCATCACATGGCATTGCCTATTAGGAGACAGGGGACATGTGCATGTGTCTGCAAAGCCATCAGAGTTCAACTGCAGGGGTTCCATCCTAATGACTTACCTAAACTTGATTACTTCCAACAGGCCCCACCTCTAAATATTACAGATTAAATTTCCACCTCTTAATATCTCATAACAGGGATTAAATTTCAACATGTGAAGCCTTGGGCGACACACAAACTATATTCCCACCATAGCAGGTAGTCCTCTTTATATTTAATAGGCAAGTCAGAATCAGGTGAAATCATTGCATTTGTACACATGGAAGACTGAATATTATTTATTTGTTTCCATAAAAATAGTATCACTAATGTAAATAATTGTGTAAACAAAAATATGCTACCTACTTGAGAGTAAACTTAGTCATCTATTGTTTGAAAACAATGTCCTAATTACAAATAATTCTGAAAATCTCATTGCAAAATGAAAACAGGGCATTTCTCTTGAAGCATTCCATGATTTTGGCTAAGTCACTAAAGACTACCAGGAAACTGACAATGGAAAAGTATAGTTAAAGAGTATACATGGCTTCGCACATTTCTATTTTTTAAAGACCTTGCTTAGTATGGGTGTTGTTTAGTCTGACCAGATCGACCTTGCCTTATTCTGTATTTCTGTCAGTGTTCTTAAAAGTCATGGAGAAGTTGGCATTATTTTGGGAGGCATCATTTTATAAAGGCAGCTAAAAACAAAGTTAGTGTTTTTATTTGCAATCAGTTCCATCTTTTATGATATCTTTATTACAGAAAGATGAGAGAATAGAGATGAGCTCAAAGAAGCTAAGATCATCCATCTTGAGACAATCACACTCAGCAGCCCCCATCTCACATTTCCACACTAAAAACAAAGGAAATGGGCACATCTTATGAGTGCTACTTTTTAATATATTTTCACTTTCATATCTATACTCAAACTGTTCAAGAAACTACTTTTTTTGCAAAATTCTTTATTCATTATTTTCTATGCTTGTCCTTTGAATGGTCAAGCATAATAATCAATGTAATAACACATTAATTTCCTATGGATTTCATGTGATTTTACTGAACATATTTTTGTTTTATCTGTATTTCATATTTATACTTGCAAATGACCAAACTAAATAAAAGTTTATTTTTTTTTGTTTAAAAATACCTTGTAGATAGGAAATAAATATTGTGTCACATTTGGTTTGATGATATTACTTAGTTTTTATGAAAGTTTTAACCTTACATTTTTGATCATTCATCTTCTACTAACAGAATTTTTTATGACAAACTTATTTCAAAGGTAGAGTAAGAGAGAGAAGGAAAGAGATTTCACCTGGATAAAAATGTGTGTGTGTGTGTGTGTGTGTGTGTGTGCTTGCATATAAGGGAAAAGCGTAGAAATAGAACACAGTTTGACCAGGATTTTTGTCTCCCTACCAGTAAAGGTCACAATTTACCTTTACCTTTTCACATATTTTATATAAGAACTGTTTTCTTAATTTCTAATTTTATGAATAACTGCTTTAAAGAAAAAACAATCTGGGCAGGTGTTGTGGTGCAGCAGATTGAACTGCCACTTGGGGTGCCTGCAACCCATATCAGTACTGATTTGAGTCCCAGCTACTCTGCTTCCCATCCAGCTCTCTGCTGTTGTGCCTAGGATGCCAGCAGATGATGGCCTACGTACCTGAATTCCTGCCACCTTTGCAGGAGACCTTAGAATTCCTGGCCTCTGTCTTCAGCTTGACCCAGCCCCAGCTGTTGTTAGCATTGGGGGAATAAATCAGTGTGTGGAATATAGGACAAGTGAAAGACAGGTCTTACTATTTCCATTTTACAGCTAGGGAAACTGAGGCTGTTAGAGATAATTGCCTAGTTAGTGCTGGAATCAGCACTCTAATACAATTCCATATTTTAAAATAGCTTAACGAATGTCAAAGGAAACACGCTATTCCCAAGGCAAGGTGAAATTTGTTGCTTATTTTTAGTTTTGTAAAGCTGTAAGTGTATTTACAAATGCCTGTTTGAAAAGCAATGTCTAGACCAATTTACAGATTCTGAAAGAAAATGTTACCATAACAAGTGGTCAAAATTTCCCCAAACAGAGTTAAAACAGAATTATACCCAGGCTGCTGTTCTAGGGACAGGCATTTTTGTTCTTTGTTGTTTTGTGACTTTACTTTCAAAGAAAATGCAAAGACAGATTGTCGCTGTTAGCAGTTCTAATGGTTCACAGAAAGAAACAGCGTCAGATGATTTTTTTCTCCTAATTATCATGCATCTTGGAGACATGTTTATGACTAGATTTAAATCTTAACATAGTCTATTAATATTTCAATTTTGGCATCAGACACATGAAGTAGTGTTATTCAGGCAAACTTTGCCAAAACCTTCAGAATCAAAACTTGGCTAAATTAATACCGTCTTTTTTTCTTGATCATTTGAATCATCATATATCAACATTTTACAGGGGATTTTGGAGACCATTTAATCCAAATTGTTACTCATGCATGCATTCTGGTTCCTGAATTCAATCTCCCTTCCATACTTACTCTCTTATGGGCCAAGGCAGTATCACCAATAATAAAACAGTACCACCATAACAACAATAACAAATTCCTTGCTTGGGTTGACTTTCCTCCATGTTGTATTCCTGATGATTCTGCCTTGCCCTTGACCTTCTTTGACATACAGAGCTAGTATCACATTGTTCCAATCCTCACATGTTATTTATCACACTGTATTGAAATTATTGGTTTGGATCTCTGTTTTCTATCAGGTGATGTGTATCTTGAGACTTAGGATTTGAAATTCAGAGGAATTTCTATTTTAGTCATGCAAGAAAGATTTGTTGATTTAGATTGACTTTTTAATAAGTTCACAAGAACTCTGAGTTCTGACATTGTTGATTGTGAAATCGCTATCTGCATTACCATAAACTAATACTGACTGAGCCTTGACAGCTGTAAGAACTAAACCGGACCTTTAAGATTTACTATTGCTTTGCAGTTGTTTTACCACTAAGGACTCAATGAAGTCTATACAAAGTAGTAGTCAAGCCAGACAAATGTAGATTCAATATTAAGATTTAGCAGGACTACCTACCCATATACATGCATGTAATTAGTGGAATTTCAATGTGTGGGATATGTAAAAGGATTAGAGATGTTGAGATTGGGTCATGTATTAGCCAATGTCACAAGGACCAATTATTGCTTCCTTCAACCTAGAATTACTGAGCAATTATTTTGAATAGTTGCTGTGCAGTCAACAGGACTTCTTGACACACTGAATGTGGGTGTGACAAATAGATAATCAAGAGTGCCTCCAATGTTTTGACCTGGGCCAGGAGAAGTATGGAATTGCCATCCACTGAGGTAGGAGGGTATACAGTGGGGCAGGTCTGGGGGACACAATCCAGAGTCAGTCAGTGCTTGATATGGAAATGTCCAAGCCCCTGCTATTACATTGCATGGAAAATAAGGCAAAAGAAGTCATCATATGACAATTAGGTGGATGTTAGAAGGGAAAGACTTTAGGAGAAACAGGGAGCAGAGTGAGGGGATTGGGAGGTTGGGTAGGGGGATCCAACAAGTGTTTCAAAGCGGAGGAAACAGTTCAAGTGTTCTCAGGCAGACAATGCCTGACAGTTCCTCCAGAGGGCACCAGGGAGTGCAGTGACTGGAAAAGAGCAGCTGGGGCAGAGTAGAAGACGTCTGAGGCTTGAGGGGCCAGATCATGGAGAATCTACAGGTCCCTGTAAGGACTTGGGCTTGCACAGCTGCTGTTCGGATGGGGAGTCTAGAAGTTCCAAGCAGAGTGGAAACACCATCTGACTTACATATTCAAAGGATGACTCTGCTGTCTGGTATTGAGGCACAGTGGGTTAAGCTGCAGCCTGCAACTCTTATTCATGTCCTGGCTGCTCTACTTCCAATTCAGGTCCCTGCTAATGGTCTGGAAAGCAGCAAAAGATGGCCCATGTGGTTGGGCCCCTGCTACCCGTGTTGGAGACCTGGAAGAAGCTCTTAGTTCCTGGCTTTGGCCTGGCTCAGTTTTGCCTATTATGGTGGTTTGGACAGTAAATGAGTAGGTGGAAGATCTCTTCACCTCCCCCCACCCCGCCCCACTGCCTTTCAAATAAATAAATATTTTAAGAAAAACTGATTACTCTGGCTGTAGGGTTGAGAATAGATGACATAGGTGGAGGCAGAGAGAACCTTTCTTTTTAGTTAAAAAACTGTGTATATATTTATTTTTATCTACTTGAAAGGCATAGCGGGGAAGGAGATAGAGATCTTCCATCCACTGTTCATTCCCCACAACAGCCGGCGCTTGGGCCAGGCTGAAGCCAGGAACCAGGAACTCCATCTGGGTCCCACATAAGTGGCAGTGGCTCAAACACTTGAGCCACCATTTGCTGCCTCCCAGGATGTATCAGCAGGAAGCGGGATTGGAATTGGGGCAGCCAGGACTTAAACCTGTGATCCACGTTGTGGACATCCCAAGTGGCCGCTTGACCCGCTGTACCACAGTGCGTGCTCCAGGGACACTGTTAAGGACGCCGTTATGGCAATCTAGGCAGGGGGTGGTAATAGATCAAGGGAGGCATGGAAGGAGGATGAGAAGAATTCAGATTCTTGATATAGTTTGAAAGCAGGGCTGGTGGCGTTTCCTTACAGGTTGAATATGAGGTGTGACTCCTAGGTTTTTGACCTGATCCTTTGCAACGCATGGCCCATCCTTTGTAAAATCCCTGTATCCTCAGACTGTCTGTAGATGTCCTCTTTACTTTCTTGCTCTAACTGTGACCTGGCTCTTTCAACCTTCAGTTGAAAGGCTAAACTTGCCATCAGTAAAATACAGAAGTCTCTGGCAGAGGTATTTTGTGGGCAATGATCAGGAACCCATTTAGATATGTTTGCTTTGAGATGCCTACTAGAAACACTGTGGTGTAGCAGGTAAAGCTGCTGCTTGCAGAGTTGGCATCCCACATTGGCACCAGTTCGAGTCCAGGCTGCTCCACTTCCTATCCAGCTCTCTGCTGTGACCTGGGAAAGCATTAGAAGATGACCCAAATCCTTGGGCCTCTGCACCCACATGGGAGACCCAGAAGAATCTGCTGTCCTCTGGCTTCGGATGGGAGAAATTGTGGCCAATTGGGGAGTGAACCAGCGGATGGAAGACCTCACTCTCTCTCTTTCTCTGCCTTTGCCTCTCTGAAACTCTGTCTTTCAAATAAACAAATAAATAAGTTTTTTTTTTTTTTTTACAAAAAGAAATGCAAGTGATATAAGGGCTGTAGGAAAGGAGAGCCATCAGCTAGGAGGCTCAAGGGAGAGCCAGGTTACAGTTAGAGCAAGAAAGTAAAGAGGACATCTACAGACAGTCTGAGGATACAGGGATTTTTCAAAGGATGGGCCATGAGTCGCAAAGGGAACGTGGATAGGGGTGGATAGGGGCTTTTCTGAGGGCTATGGAAGAGTGACGAAGATTTCAGAGGACCTGAGAATCTGGTCCCTCTCAAGGTGACTGATGCACATAAAGATGTGGGACATATGAGATTGGTTCTGGGGTAGCCAAGGCGGTAGTGATGAGACTTTGAATGTTGTGGGTTGGAGTGGTGACTGGGGCTCTTTGTGAAACTACCAGAGGTTAGGAAGACAGGGCCAGATGCTTCCTTTTGACCCTGTCGATGTATTTAAAAATCTTTGGGGAGAAGTCTGTTGCTCCACACAGGTGCTCTCTGTCGACTCCTTTTTGTGTAGGATGGAAGGTGTAGGTACTTTGAGAACCTATTACAGAACCTATTTAAATTACTAGGATAAAGTATGTGGGACTAAGAGAAGTCATGTGAGTATCAACCAAGTATTTACCTTTTTTTAAAATTTACAATAGGTTTTTTTTTCCCCAAAAAATCTTCTATTTAATGAGTACAAATTTCATAAATATAACTTTAAGAATATGATGATTCTTCACACCATACCCACCCCCATTTCCACCCTAGCTCCTCCTCCCTCTCCCATTCTCAGTCCCATTCTCCATTAAGAAAAAAAACAAAACAAAATAAAACAACAACAACAACAATAAAAACTGTTCCTTGACAGTCAAGACAAGGGCTGTTCAAGTCATTGCTTCTCAAAGTGTCAATTTCACTTCTACAGATTTCCTTTTAGGTGCTTTATTAGTTATCACAGATAAGGGAGAATGTATGGTATTTGTCCCTTTGGCTTATTTCACTAAGTATGGTATTTACCAGATTCATCCATTTTGTTGCAAATGACGAGATTTTATTTTTTTAACCTCTGTATAGTATTCCATAGAGTTCATATCCCATAATTTCTTTTTTAAGGATTTATTTATTAATTTGAAAGTCAGAATTACACAGAGAGAGAAGGAGAGGCAGAGAGAGAGAGAGAGAAAGAGTGAGAGAAAGAGAGGGAGGTCTTCCAACCACTGGTTCACTCCCCAATTGGTCGCAATGCTGGAGATGCACCGATCTGAAGCCAGGAGCCACGAGCTTCTTCCGGGTGCAGCGGCCATCTTCAGCTGCTTTCCCAGGCCATAGCAGAGAGCTGGCTGGGAAGTGGGGCAGCTGGGACATGAACTGGCACCCATATGGGATGCCAGCACTGCAGACAGCGGCCTTACCTGCTATGCCACAGTGCTGGCCCCCCATAATTTCTTTATCCAGTCTTCAGTTGACAGGCATTTACATTGATTCCACGTCTTAGCGATTGTGAATTGATCTGCAATAAACATGAGGGTGCAGATAACTCTTTTATTTGCTGACTTCATTTCCCTTGGGTAAATTCCCAGGACCACATATTTATCTTATCACATTAAAATTGAAATAATAGTTTCATCATAGTCTAAATAATGAAAGCCCCCAATCAGTCAGTCACCGAGTCTTTGCCACTTTGATGTTGCTCAGGTGAGCTCCCCAGGGGGCACAATATTAGGAAAGTACGTCAGTATGATCCATGTTTTTACAAGAACATTATTTTTAAAGAGACTAAAGTATCAATCAGAAAACTTGTGTTCAAATTTTATGTTTTAGTTGACTAGTTGTGAGTTTTAATGCCCTTATACATTCATTTTTCATGTCTTTTAAAGTCAGCCTTTTTAATAATTGGCCTCTGGTATCTGCAGGTTCTGTATCTCTGGACTCAAACAACCATGAGCTGGAAATATTTAGAAAAAAGTTGCATTTGTACTAAGCGTGGACAGACATTTTGCTTGTCATTATTCCCTTAAAAAACTATTTAAACAGAATGTAGATTGTATTGGGTATTACAAGCAATTTAAAGTGTATAAAATTATGTATAGGTAATATACAAATGCTACGACATTTTAAGGGACTCGAGCATCCATAGATTTTTGTATTCAGAGGGGGCCTTGGAACCAATTACCCAGAGATAACAAAGGATAACTGTACAATGAAGCCCACTACAGTAAAAAAGTGAAAAATAAAACATGATAATGTATGCAAAGAAGGATTACAAACACAAAAGTAACACAGATCTATAAGATGATATCATCAAAGTGAAAAGTGGTGAATATCTTTCTGTATATTTAATCTGTGACTAGTACAGACATCCCAAAAGCACCCTTTAAAATACAAAGAAACAGTACTTTGGAAAATGGCAATCTCTTCTTGGATTTAGAAATATATTATAGAAAAATTTAAAAATTCAAAATCACATCATCATTTGCTTTAGTTAAAAAAGACTTCAAAGAATGAGTAAAGTTTTAATGTTTTAGTGACATTAAAAGTTAATATTGAAGTATTTTCTTCTCAATGACAAAAATTATAAGATTTTATCCTTGAATTAATGCATTTAAACTAAACACTTCATCAAGTTAAAAGAAACACTTTAAACGTTTTGCCATTTTATTGCTCCATTTTTTATCTCACTTGTGGATTCTCCTCATGTTATGCTATACAGTTCGTCAGTAAGTAGATGATCACCTGCAGCCATTGTTCCAGAATGTAATGGACGTAGATGTGGTGCTGGGGATCCCAGACCTACTCTCTTTTCCAGTAACTTAGTTGGCTGGTGACAGTGAAGGGCAAACAAGGTGGGACATAGTTGGCAGGCTACTGTTTTCCCCAGTTTTTTGTGGGCTGGAAATAGAATACATTTTTTAAAAACTAGCCATAAAATATTTTTCTTGTTACCTGCCTGCCACCCCATCCCTGCAGCCAGGATGATAGGGACACTGGAACGTGGCAGGAAATCTGGATCAGTTTTTAGTGTGCGCGCTCCTGAGCACGTTTTCTGAGGACTTTCAATGATGCTTGCCTTGCAACCTTGTACTCAGAGGGAGCTAGACCATCACAAAGGAGGAAAGCCTCAAGAAACCAGTGTAGAGTCAGAGCTTGTTCTGGACATAAAATATCTGAAAATGGCAGCTGCTTGAGCAGGAGGGGCCATCCCACTCCCCTTTCACTACAGTTTGGTTGCTCACCCCCACTCTCCCCAGCCCTTGCAGTAAAAGCCATAGCCAGTTGTTTCTCAGGGAGGCAATTTCTTTTCGGTATCTGTATCTTCCTTTTGTCTCCTTTTCACAAAAATGAATCTTTCCTCTCAGCACTTCACACTTAAGGTTTCTTATTGGCAACACCTCAAGCCATGGACCCCCTTGTTTGCTAACTCCTTCAAACCCGTTTTGAATCTATGATGGTTGATGCACAGAATGAATGACATCTGCCGCATGTGAGGTATGCACACTGATGAGTGAAAAACCAAAGCCACAGGGTTGCCCGCAAAAGAGAAACAAAAAATGAGAGTGTGGCGCATGTCAAAAAAAGACCTCTCTGCTGTTCTCAGCTTCTTTTACGAGGTAGAGGGTGGCACCTCAATCACATATATGAGTGGGGTAGAGTCTTAGCATGTGCCCTGGTCCCAAATGAGATAGGTGTATCCTTGGAAGGTAGGCGTATCAAGCCAGCAAAGAGATAGGGTTACATTGTAGGATTGTAAGAGTCCCAACTTGGGGGCTTGTGTTGTGGTGTACCAAGTACATCTACTATCGGTGACACCAGTATCCTATATCCCTGCTGCTCCACTTCCCATCCAGCTCTCAGCTAACGGCCTGGGAAAAACTATGGAAGACAGCCCAATGGCTTGGATCCTTGCAGCCACATAGGAGATCTTGAAAAAGCTCCTGACTCCTGGCTCCAGCTTGGCTCAGCCCAGGCTGGTGGGGCCATCTAGGGAGTGAACCAACAGATGGAAGATCTCCCTTTCTCTGTGTCTCTCTCCCGCTCTCTCTGTAACTCTGACTTTCAAATAAACAAACACATCTTTAAAAAAAGAAATTCTAGCTCGCTGAAACTTTAACTGCCTAGTTAGACCAAATCACAGCCAGTTCAAGGCCAGCATGTCCTCAGACCTAGATTCATCATGGAAGTAATAGGGCCTATTCCTTAACTGAGTCAATAGACTTACAGAAACACTCATCTTTAAGAAACTTTCCTATGCCTACCTTACCTTTTCCGTTCTGTAGTTTAAGTTTGATTAGTTGGAAGTGAGAAAGAGTTGCTGCAATGGCAAGGGCAAAGACAGGGAAAGTGTCTGGTGATGAGTGCCTCAACCAAGAAGCAGAAGGATCGTTCATGCACATACCATGAAACCACCTTGCATAACACTTATCTCTGAGAGCAAGTTGGTACAAACCATGCATCAGATGGGAATAACTGTTGGTATGTATGTCAGACAGTTTTATTTCTACGTGGAAGGAAATGCAAGTGAAATCCCTTTAAGCAACAAAGAAATTCATTGACTCCCATTCAGTCCCAACATAGGACAGATTTTTCAGTTGTCTTAATTAATCCATTTTCCTGTGACTCTTTCAGAAGCTCTGCACATGACCCTTCCAATCATTTATTCAGCATAAGAAATATACCAGGCTTAGAAAGTATTGTATTGGGTGCTATGAGGAGAATAATTATCTACTAGGATAAAAGATATAAACCCTACCCTAAAAGAACGTCTAGTGCAACAGGTATACAACCAATTAATAATTTTAATAATTGGTTAATTAAGTGCTCTATTTACATATACATTAAAGGCACAGAAGATCACTGCCAGAAAGTAGATGGAGGCCAGCATTTCGGCACAGCAAGTCACGCCACCACTTGCAATGTTGGTGTTCTACATGAGCACCAGTTCAAGTTCCAACAGCCCCACTTCCAACCCAGCTCCCTGCTAATGGCCTGGGAAAGCAGCAGAAAATAGCCCAACTGCTTGGGCCCCTGCACCCACCTTGGACACCCAGAAAACTTCTGGCTCCCAGCTTCAGCCTGGTCCCATCCTGGCTGTTGAGCCCATTTGGGGAGTGAACCAGCAGAAGGAAGATCAATCTCTTTCTCTCTCTCTCTCTCCCTGTAGGCTGAGGGAAAAGCATGAGCAAAGATACAGAAGAAGGGTCCTGCTACATTCTGGAATCCTGAAGGAATATGGGATCCACAGCAAGAGAGAATGACATGGAAGTTGAAGGTCCAAAAATATAGCACATATTGAGGGCAACTGAGTATCAGGGGCAGTATAATGTAAACAATGGCGGTATTAAGGTAGGGTAATTGAGAGAACTCAATCTGTATGGTTTAGAGTCGTAGGAAAGCAAGAGAAGAGAGATAATCAGTAATTAATTATAATTTGAATCTCTGCTCAGTGTCAATGAGATCACTCCATTAATTGTGTTTGGTGTGCAGAGCTGCTGGTCATCTCCATCCTCAAGCTGGTGGTGAACTGGACGCAGCAGTGTCAGGTGTACAAATCATGAACATCCTGCAGGGTAAGATGAATAAAAGCTTTTAGAAGCTCATTCTGTAGGGTGTATGGGAAGCCCCTAGCATACCTCTTCTCATGACTCGTTGGCAAACATTTTCACGTACCTAATGGACAACCAGAGGAGTGGACTTACTCTTTAGCCAGAATTCTGTTTGAACGCATGCTAAATAGTTCCTTGGCAGTATCTGCCTACTTTCTTTCTGTGGATTTTGCTGAGCATTGGTACCACATTTTAACTCACTCTTTTTTTATGGTACGTAATATTGTGGTTGTTACACAGTGATTGTTCAACAAATGTCACTGAATAAATAAATAAGTGGATACTCAAGAGTGGCAATTATGATCTACATTTGTCCGAGGGTTAAAAATAAACACGCACATACTCCCTGATCTCTTGAAATCCAAAAGGAAGTCTTTTAAAAGAAGTATTCTATCTGAAGGTTATAGAGGAAGATCCAAGAATATAACCAGAGGTCAAATTATTCAGGGTTTTATAATAGACCAGATGTTAACCATTTGACTAATATTTAGCAATAAATGAGCATAGTGTTGCATTTTTGTTTTTTTTTTAATGAAAAATTTGGATTCTGGATCAAATAAGCTTCTGAATTTCACACAATGGAAGCTTCCAGATTTTCAGGCTGCATCAATAGATTTAGGATTATTTTGCTTGCAGATGGGGGATGGCTGAAAATTTTAGGGTGGTTTTTCTAAATTTGTGATAATTGGGTTTTAGCACTACAGTGCTCAACAGAAAGCACCTGGCACCAGCTCTTCGGCACTATTCCATGTTGATGCAAATTTTTATCCTTTCCTCACAATTGCCCAGAACAATAGGAGTACAAATCCGGCAAATCAACATAATTGGATTGGGTATTAGTTAGGAGGGAACAGGATATTAATGAATGCTTTGTGGTAGCCTTTTGGACCTTAATGTGCTTAACCTCTTGAAGGTATTTTTCAGGGCTGTAGTCTATTTCATTGCACTGGTGGTGTGTTGATGTTCCCAGCCAAACTCTTTAGGATGTAAACAGTTCAACAAGTGGGTGTCTTTGGGAGGAGCTCTCAGTCTTTCAGGGCGACAAACTTCAGCACTTCCTCATTACGGATGCCTCCTTGCTCCTGAGGCAAAAGAAAACAAACAAGCTTGGCCTCCGCCTCAGTCACTGCACACCTGCAAAGGCGGAGTGGTAACTGTACCCTTCCGATCCTCATGGTCTAACTAGAGGTAGCAAACTGGCAGCTGGTCATGTTTTGTTGGGCTGGTACCATGCATATGAGTGTATGTGTGTGCACGTGTGTTTTCCTTTTTATAATATTTGAGTTTGAATGGCTTTAGGTGAGACATACTCTTAGGTTCACTGTAAGGCTCATGACCCCTTATTTGACTCATGCATTTCTACTACCTGCCTGGCCCATGGAGGCATCAACCTTGCCACACAGGATAAACTACGAAATAGACACTGATGTGGAGTTTGTTTAGGTTAGGTTGGGAAAAGTACTGAGTGTGAGATATTTTTTCATCCTTCTAGAATAAATGTAGTCATTAAAATTTTCAGTCATTGCTTCCAGAACTCTGATAAAACCAGTATTGGAAGGATCCTTAAAGTGTGGTGGTGTTTGTTACATCTGATTATATGAAATCGTGGTTTTGACTTGACTTGGTCTTCAAGTGATTTTCCTGGGACTACCTTAAGAATTTATTTTATCTTAGTTGTTTCTATTAGAATGTCTCACTTTTGGAGATAATAGTGTTTTCTGAATGTACATAAAGCACAATTCCACTAAATAGAAGCCCCTCCCCCATCTCATCTTTATTCTCAGGCATTACAAGTTATTTTATTAATTGATTTGCTTCCCATCGCTCCCATGCAAGCATCCTTGGTATTTTTTGTTCTCATTTTAATTTTTTATTCTTTACATTAATATTCATTTGTTCATTCCACCAATATTTTTAAGCCACTAATGCCTGCTGGAACGTTAACTGGTGGAAATTAACTTTCAGATGAGAACCTCTGAAAAATGAGGACTATTGTGGTAAGTCAGTGATTCAGGGGAAACACTGCAGGTCATTTTTAAGGCTGGAAATTTTTGAGAGATGTTATCACAAATCCTTACGATGTCCATAAATTTTAGTAGTTCTGATCTGAAGATAAGTGATCTGTTTCAAGTCAGCTGTTTCCTAGATACACAAAGTGACTTATGCATGGAGTTTTAAAGCATTTTGTTTTGAAATTATTATAGATTCACAGGAGGTGCAAAGATAGGACAGGGAATTCTTTTGTATCAGTCACTCAGTTTTCCCTATTGTCACATCTTACGTAACTGTATTATGATTTCAAAACCAGGAAACTGACATTGACATAACACTGTGCAGCTCTATGCTATTTAATCACACATTCAAGCTAATGTAACAATCACCACAATCCAGATACAATCAAGATCTCTTCCCTCACCACCAGTATTGCCCCTCTTGCTACCTGCCCTTCAGCCCACCCTCCCTCAACTCTGGAAAACACTAATCTAATTTCTATTTCTAAAGACTTGTGACTTGTTGAGATTGGTTTTTCATACAAAGTGTAATTCCCTTGATATTGATACAAGCTGTAGTGTTACCAGAAGTTCGGTCCTTTATACTGCTGAGTGGTATTCCATTGTATGAATGTACCACATTTTGTTGGCTATTTCAAACAAAATTGATATGAAAAATCATGTCTAGGATTGTGTAGACAGACATTTTTGTTTCTTTGGGAAAACTACAATTGCTGGTTATATGGTAAGTGTGTGTTTAGTCTTTTAAAAGAAACTGATCAACTATTTGTCAAACTAGCTGTACCATTTACATTAGTGGCATAGAAATTTTAATTTTTAAAAACAGAGTAATTCCTTAAGAAATTGATTCTTGATGGATGGTCTTCAAATAGGGCAAGCAATATGTGAATGTGATCATTCTGTATTGCCACCTTATGGTCCTTGTACAAGACATCATAACTGATGGGGAAACCTAGCATTCTTGAAGACTGCTTACTAAGTATAGAAGCCATGCTAAAAGGGCAGAAATGGGCACATACATCAACAGGTCCTTTATTGACCTCTCCTTATCATTGTGTACATGGTTTGTTCCAGCATATTCTACATTACTAAGAGCCAAAGGATAATAGTCCTCCAAGATGCTTCCAAGAAGCATCGTCTTCCAAGAAACAATTTTTGAGCATTATATTTTTAGGATTTAGAGAGCAAGCAGCAAGCAGTTTTTAGCTCCAACTTTTGGAAGGAAAATGTGCCAAGATGCGAGGCCAGAGCAGTGTATCTCCAAGATAGTAGCCAAAGTGGTTAGGGGGGAAAGGTCGCTGGATTTAAAGTCAGTTCTGCCACTGGCCAACTATATGACTGGCCCATGTTATCTGGCCCCCCTCAGCCTGGCCCATGTTATCTAATCCCTGTCAGCCTCAGCTTTCTTTTCTGTGAAATGGGAAGGATAATGCCTACTTCATTTCACAGCTTCTATGAGAGCACTAAGTGCAAGTGTGCATGTAAACCAGTTGACACATCATATCAATACTCCACTCAAGGCATTGTGCACAACCACTTGTAGGTACTTAAAACACATAATTATGTTCCTTTCCCTCTTCCTACTTTATCTTTGTTTTCTTCCCCTTTTTAAAAATCTTCCCAAAGCTAGAAATATGATGAGACTATACATTCATTCATTCATTCAAGAAATATTTATTAAGCAGCTAGTGTGTGTTCCAGGCATAGTTTTAAATTCTGAGAACACAGCCCCAAGCAAGGGCTATGCTCTCATGGAGACTATTCTAATGGAAGGAGACTAACAGAAGACTAGTAATCAAATATATATATATATTAGAGAAATTCAGATAGAGCTAAATGCTAAGAAAAAAAAAACAGTGAGTGTGAGAAGACTGACAAGTGGAACAGGGGAGCCAATGAATCAGGGCAATTTTAGAAATGGAAGTCAAAAAAGAAACCTTTAAGCAGGTGACTTAGAAAAGGAATAAGAAGGGACAAAAAGTTGGTCTAGCATTGATGACACTGTTCAGAACACCCAAGTCCTGTATCTAAGTGTATGGGTGGTTCACTTCATGCTAGTGTGCACCCTGGGAGGCAGTGGTGAGGTTCCAGTGACTGAATTCCTGTCACCCACACGGGAGACCTGGACTGTGTTCTTGGCTGCCCTCTTTAGCTTGCCTTAGCCCCAGCTGTGTGACTATTTGGGGAGAGAACCAGTGGATGGACTCTCTCTCTCTCTCTCTTTCCCTCTCTCTTTTTCCACAAGGAAGAGAGGAAACAGCAACAGAAAGATATAAGCAAAGATGTTTAGAGACAGAAATGTGCAAATGAAATAAACAGATAGGTTTTTTAGGCCAGAAAAGTGGGCCAGGGTTCCTATGATTTAGCAAGTGAGAGGGAGAGTGCGGGAGATGAAGACAGAAATTGGGTTTTCTCAGGCATGACAAGAAGTTTAGACATTATTCTGTATGTGACGAGAGGGTTTTGAATATTGGAATAAAAACATGTAATCTGATCTGTGCTTTATAGGGAGCAGTTCTGCTGTCTGCATGGTAGATTGGAGGGATTCAGGTGGCAAGGAGGCACACGCAGGAGCACATTTGAAGTCTGCTGTAGGAGTCCAGGTGGGAGATGACTGTGGTTTGGCCAAGGGTTTCAGCAGCTGTGATGGAGGAAAAAGAAGATGGACTTGGGATGTTTGGAAGAGCCAGAGGAACCAGTTTAGATGGATAGAACGTGGGGAGTGAAAGGAAGGGGGAAGCAATGATGACTCAAGCTTTTGGGAAATCTAGGGCCCTCTCCACTGTATTTTTTTTTTTTTTTGACAGGCAGAGTGGACAGTGAGAGAGAGAGACAGAGAGAAAGGTCTTCCTTTGCCGTTGGTTCACCCTCCAATGGCTGCTGCAGCCTGCGCACTGCGCTGAACCGATGGCAGGAGCCAGGTGCTTATTCTGGTCTCCCATGGGGTGCAGGGCCCAAGCACTTGGGCCATCCTCCACTGCACTCCCTGGCCACAGCAGAGAGCTGGCCTGGAAGAGGGGCAACTGGGACAGAATCCGGCGCCCCGACCAGGACTAGAACCCGGTGTGCCGGCGCTGCAAGGCGGAGGATTAGCCTAGTGAGCGGCGGCGCCGCCCTCCACAGTATATTTTAAAAGGAAACCCTTCTTTGTGTGATCTATGAGATAAGCTTGTTTAGATCTGTACAGTATATTCTACATCAGTGAGAATCAGGACTGACCTATAGATCTGGTGGACATACACAGGGGGAACTAATAGCTTCCTGAATTCTTAAGTTTGTTTTTTTCTGCATAGAGGTGGTAGATTACTGCTTCAATTGTTTTCCAATGGTTCCAGTTCCTCACCCTACTCCCTGGCACCCACTTCTCCCTCTGCACCTCAGCATAACAGCATCACAGGGTGCAGCAAGCTCATTTGTTTTGCTAGGGGCCCTGGAGAACGAGTCCTGCATGTGGCTTGGTGAATATGGAATGTTTGAATGTTTTCCTGGCTGCCTGTGGGGAGTCTGAACAGGGTTTGGGGATTATAACAGAACAAATCCCTCTTCATGCTTCTTGTGGCTTTAGGTCTTAGAGGGGAGGAAGGCTGCAGCCAGTGGTGGTTTGTGGAACTGAACCCAGCCTTGCTGTGTTGCTGTCTACAGGAAGCGGGTGTAGGTTGTAGCCTGTAGATAGTTTCTACATGCATTTTTCAGACAGTTTCTTGGCTTTATTGAGTTCCAATACTTTCATTTGTAAGACAGAGATAGTAACAATTATTGCTGTTCAGAGTTTTTATGAGAATCAACTTAATTTAAGAGATCAGCTTGGCTTGGAGTCTGGAGTGAGGCACTCTGGTTCTTTTCTATGTGGAATTTTTGGTTGCAGGATATTGGAACAAGTTTCTTAACTTCTCTGTACCCCAACTTTCTTATTCCCAAATCAGAAGATAATAATCATGCCTCCTTCATATGGTTGTTGTGAGAATTAGACAAAATGATTCATATAAAGTGCTTCAAACTGTGACTGGCATTTGACTAGAGCACTTAAGATAACACTTGATAAAAGACACCTGATGCCTGTCTAGTTTGAGAGAATGATGTCTATGGAAAGTGTTCCATAGCATTAAAAAGTTAGCTGTTGTTTTTATTGTATTATCTACTGTGTTATCCTGGCTGATTCTATTTTCTAGAAATAGCTGTAACTTTAGCAGGTGAATCTCTGGGTTCTAAACAGGAGAGATGCAGACTCAGATTCCTACAAGGGTGGGCAGCTCCCCTAAATCAGTGAGGGAAGCAGGCCCCAGAATGAACCAGAAAGCATGTGAGCTGAGCTGTCTGAACAGGCTGGGGGTTGTCACCACCACGGATGTCTCAGTGCCAGCAGTGTCACATGCACATTCTTCAAGAGAAGCTGGAATTTTCAGACAAAATTTCTGGTCTTATAAATGTTGGTAGTAAATGGAAGAGTTTGAAAATATTTTGCTGGCTAAAGAAATACGTCTTGAGGAGGTGGACCCGACCCGTGGACCACCAGTGTAGAAACACTGCTCTGGATGCCTGCAGATTCGTTTGTGAGGTCAACCAGACATGAGATCCAGGAAAGTCAATACCAATGGGAGGATGGCTGAAGCACCGGAAACCATCAGGATAAACAGGCCCAGTGGCTGACGCCTCAGAAGCAGCTCTGGGGCAGGAGAAACACTCACTTGGAAGTGAGGAGGATGCTGAAAAGATGAAGCATGTGACCCAGAGTGACCTGGGCATACTTCACAACCCGATCTAGGGCTGGTCCCAATGCCACGCATGTCTGCACTTTGAATATACAGGTTGTTTTTTACTTCCTTGGTAATCGGGTTTCACAGAGGCTGTATTGTTTAAATCCCACTGCTTCCTGGGGCCCAGATTGCACCTGCTGTGCATAGTTATGGAATGATCCACAGTTAGGCAACTGTTTGCTGTTGTCTTGAGACTCCTTACCTGATTCAGGTAGTTTGGAGGGTGTGTAAACGGGAGGTCTTTGCTAGAGTCTGACAGCACAAGCCAGCACAACCGAACTGAACGGTAGAATGGGTGCACAGACGATACTCTAGCTCAGTTTCACTTTCAAGGATGTGGCTCAGCACAGAGCTATTTAGTTGGAGCTTTGCTTTCTTAACTCAACAGTGCTGAAGGCCTTTTTATATTTATCTCCCATCTTCCATTCACTGGCAGAGAAAAGCAAAGTATATTCAGGGGTAGGGAGCTGAACTATTTACTACTAACATTCCAAATGAGAATAAAACATTTAATGTTACAGAAGATTACCAGTTGATGAGAGGCCCTTAAAAGGCGGGAATTTGGGTCCACCAAAGGACTTTGGCCACACTTGAAGACAGTTGTGGTGGCACCTGAGGGAGGGTTTGCCACTGGCATCTCATGGTAGAGTCTAGGGATGTGTCCAAACATCCTGCAATGCACAGGACAGCCCCACTAACAAAGAATGATCAGGCCCAACTTGTCAACAATGACAAGGCTGAGAAGTTTTGCAATAGTTCGAAAAAAATCCCTGTGAGAGTTAATGCGAGAAGAGAACAGTGGAAATGAAGTTAGGGACATATGTAAAAGGCTGCCATGTGCATGCATTGGGTTAAAGGTGTGTCTATATTTGGTTATAGCTAATTCCTGTCCCTTCATGAACTCTTATCTGGCTTAAACTGCTTGTATGTGTAGGAAGCAACCCACTTCCTCTTATCACAACAAACTGTTTCCACTATAAAAGAAATCTCTAGAACTGTACTTGAAGGCCCCTCAGAAGCTGAATTTGCTGATACACAGATCCATCATCTTACACATTAGTTAGAATGTGAAGAGCAAAACCCAGGATCCTGATCCTTCTAAGGGCACCCAGTCAGTGCAGTCTGGTTAACTGCTCTCAACAGGTGGTAGAATATAGCCTTTGACATCTCCCCTCACTGACAAATGCCTTTGAATATTAACGAAATTCAAAGGCAAGTAAGTAGAGGCCGAGGGATTTAAGCAATGGAATTTGCTGTGGTCATGTAATTTGTCAAGAGCAATGTTAGTAGGAGCCACCCCTGAACTGAAGCCACAGGCCCTTGTTTCCCAGGGAGAGGTTCTACCCTGTGCTGTGGAGGGTGGAAGGCCACAGAAAACACTGGCAAGTCTGGGGTACTGAGCGGGGGTTTTGCATTTTACAAAATATCTAGTAGGAAAGAAGCGAGATTAGTGCAATAGCTTTTATCTTCTCATTTGAAGATGATTTTAGTTTTTGAAATGTTCTTGAAGAAATAAGGCATTTCAGTTTTGCTGCAAAAGAGTAACAATGGCATCTGGTTTTTGGAGTGAACTTGTACACAGTCTAGTAAACTAGGTTGGCTTTTTTCCCTTGTCTATGAACACTTTTTTTTTTTTTTTTGACAGGCAGAGTTAGACAGTGAGAGAGAGAGACAGAGAGACAGAGAGAAAGGTCTTCCTTCCGTTGGTTCACTCCCCAAATGGCTGCTATGGCTGGTGCACTGCGGCCGGCGCCGATCTGAAGCCAGAAGCCAGGTGCTTCCTCCTGGTCTCCCATGCGGGTGCAGGGCCCAAGCACTTGGGCCATCCTCTACTGCCTCCTGGGCCACAGCAGAGAGCTGACTGGAAGAGGAGCTACCGGGACAGAATCTGGCACCCCAACTGGGACTAGAACCTGGGGTGCTGGTGCCGCAGGTGGAGGATTAACCAAGTGAGCTGCGGCGCCGGCCATGAACACTTTGACTGCACACCCAAGGAAGTCTGGTCACCCCAAACAACCAAACAGATACCAATATCCAAACGGGAATATTCATGTGAACCTTTAGAAAGTCTTTACTATTAAGCTTAACTGATATATACACCCCTTTTTTAAGTTTTAAACTTTATTTATTCTTATTTATTTTGAAAAACAGAATGACATAGAGTCAGAGATCTTCCATCCACTGGTTCACTTCCCAGATACCTGCATCTGCCTGCCTGGGTCAGGTCAAACCTAGGAGCCAGGAAATCCATCTGCATCTCCCACATGGCTGGCAGGAACCCAAGTACTCGAGCCATTACCTTCTGCCTCCCAGGTGAGCATATATATATATTAGCAGGTAGCTGGAATCAGAAGCAGAGGTGGGGTTCAATCCCAGGCACTCTCATTTGGGTTGTGATAACAGAATGTGGATGTTCCAAATGGTGGCTTAACCTTCGGTGCCATGATGTTTATCTCCTTTTATATATTTTGCAGCTTCCATTATTAACCTCCCTCTCCTTTGACCTAAAAAAAAAGAGTTTGCATTTACTACTACTTTCAGACTTTTAAAAAAAGATTTTTTTATTTATTTGAAAGGCAAAGTTAAAGGCAGAGAGAGAGAGAGAGAGATCGAAATCTTCTATCTGCGGGTTCACTCCTCAAATGACTGTAATGGCTGGGACTAGTCCAGCTCCTCGGGCCATCTTCCACTGCTTTCCCAGGCACATTAGCAGGGAGCTGGATTGGAGGTAGAGCAGTGGGAATATGAACCAGAGCTCATGTGGGGAGCTGGTGTTGTAGGTGGCAGCCTAACTCACTGTGTCATAATGCTAGCCACCCCCCTCCACCCAAATGATGTAAGCATATCACAGGTAGCTATTTATTTAAATCTCATCTGTGAAATGTTATTATTATCCAGTTTAAAAATCAAGAAACAGAGGTCCAGGGACGTTAAACAATTTGTTAAAAATAATTAAGCTGGGACCAGTGCTGTGGTGCAGTGGGTAAAGCCATCGCCTGCAGTTCCAGCATCCCATATGGGCACCGGTTCTAGTCCTGGCTGTTCCACTTCTGATCCAGCTCTCTCTATGGCCTGGGAAAGCAGTAGAAGACGGCCCAAGTCCTTGGGTCCCTGCACCACGTGGGAGACCTGGAAGAAGCTCCTGGCTCCTGGCTTTGGATATGCCCAGCTCCAGATGTTGCAGCCTTTTGGGAAGTGACCCAGCAGATGGAAGACCCTTCTCTCTCTCTGCTTCCGCCTCTCTGTAACTCCGCCTTTCCAATACATTAATAAATCATTTTTAAACAACTAATTAATCTGGTAAGTGAGGAGTTGAAATTTCAGTCTAGGTGATCTCATTCCAGAACCTATAACTTCAACATGACCCAATACTGCCTCCCAGTGCAATCATGATTTAGAATATTTCATACCCATTTGGATCTGTTTCTCCAGATGCGGATTATTGTTTTTCTCGAGTATCTTTGAATTTTCCTTACTGTCCTTGAAATAAAGAAATACCTCAGAGTAGTGGTTGGAAACACAGCAATGTACAAGAAAACAGACTCTGTGTTAGACTGAAGTGACCTAAATTCTTATTAAATCTACAAGCCCAGTGATGCTGGGTAAGTTACTTAATGCCTCTGAAGCTTGGGTTCCTCATTTGTAAAGAGGACGATTGCACACTCTTCCACTGTTGTGAGGACTGAATTATACAGTTTATGTCAAGTGCCTAGCTCAGTGCCTGGAACATAACAAATGCTTGACAAACATGAGCTCTTGTTTTTAGCAGGAAACTTGTGATGGAATTGTGGAATGGGATGCACCATGAAGCAAGTCCTGATAAACATGTTAAAGCTGAGATTACATTTTTTCTTTGTCAATGAGAAATAAAGTGACCCTTAGAAAGTGATCCAATGGGGCCAGCACTGAGGCACAGCGTGTTAAGCCATGGCATGCAGCACCAGCACCACAGATGGCCTCTGGCTTGAGTCCTGGTTGCTATACTTCCTATCCTGCTCCTTGCTAATGTTCCTGGGAACACAGCAGAGGATAGTCCAAGTGCTTGGGCCCCTGCACCCACTTGTGTGACCTGGAAGAAGCTCCTGACTCCTGGTTTTGGCCTGGCCCAGCCCAGGCTGTTGTGGTCATTTGGGGAGTGAACCAGTGGGTGGAAGAGAGAGATCTCTTTCTGCCTCTCCCTTTCTTTCTATAACACTGCCTCTCAAGTACATAAATGAATCTTGAAAAAAGAAAATGGTCTGAAATTTGGAAAATGCAATTTATAAAGGACAATTATTATGTATTGCAATAAATGGACATCTTTATAACATATTAGATGGCACACCTCTCACTGGTAACTTATTCTTGTCCCATGTGGAAAAACCCTTCTATACTACCTCTGTGCTTAAAAATAAAGGCAAACAAACCCCAAGAAGGGGAAGATAGTGATGGGGCATGTAATGAGTTCAAACTTTGATGTAGAACAAATGGCATTTACTATTTGAATTCCAAGAACATATATCTCACCAGGAAGATGGAATAATTCATAGAGCTGGAAGGGGCTTTTGCGTGTTACTTAGCATTTTCTTGACACCAAGGTAATTTAAGGTGGTTCAACATTCTAAGAATGAAAGAATGAAAAAGAAAAAAGCATAGTGTGAAAAATTAAAAAGGGGTGGCTGATATGACAGGGAACTTAGAAGCAGCAGTGAGAGTTTTCCCTCCTCTTGGTTTTCACAAACACTTCCCAGTTGGGAATTTGGTTCACTTCCCAGATCGGTCCTGTAGATTCAGAACCTGTTAAAATTAGGAAGGATCGCCCTCTAGAGGTCAAGAAGAGAGAGTGTAACTGCAAAATGGACAACATTACAAATGAGAGATTCCTCTGAATTCAGGAGGATTTGCGAGATGAGAGAAATGCCTAAATTGAGAGGAGATGAATTTAAGTTTTATCTCTGTGTTCAACTGATATAATTCAGATAATTATGCAATCCAATTTACTTTCCTTCTGAGGCTTCCCCATCACCCTAATTAAAAAAGCAACAAATCTTTAATGACAAATCCCTTTCATAAGCAAGAAATTCTGGAACAGTAAATGAAAGATGCAATAGTTGCTCAGAAATTAGTGGACCATCTCTATTTATTTACTCCCATCACTGCCTCAGGAGTGGCTGCTTTATCTCCATAAATTTGATTAATTTGTCAAGAGTGCATAGAGTGTATTGAAATATCGAGTCTACTAAATTTTGCTTGTACTTTTTTTTTTTAAGATTTATTTATTTATTTGAAAGGCAGAGTTACAGAGAAGCAGAGGCAGAGAAAGAGAGGGGTCTTCCATCTGCTGGTTCACTCCTTAGATGGCTGCAATGACTGGAGTTGCACCAATCCGGAGCCAGGAGCTTCTCTCAGGTCTCCCACATGGGCCATCTTCTACTGCTTCCCCAGGCCATAGCAGAGAGCTAGATCAAAAGTGGAGCAGCTGGGACTTGAACAAAAGCCCATATTGGATGCTGGCACTGCAGGCGGCAGCTTTACCTGCTTTGCCACAGCACCGGCTCCTGTACTTTTCTTATATTGCTTGCTTATCAAGGTTCTGAGGTCACTTAATGAAGTGCATGGCATTAAGGCTGAGAAAGGCCAAGTGGCTGGTGTGTGAACTTGGGCAGAGCACAGGAGAAGCCTTTGGAAAATAAAGTCTAAGCGGTGATTAATAAAACATGTTAATGAATGCCTGAATAGAGTTAAAACTGACATGTAGGGGCCAGCATTGTGGCACAGCAGGTTAAGCTGCTATGCCAGTATGTGGTGCTCGTTAGAGTCCCAGCTGCTCCACTTGAAATCCAGCTCCCTGTGATGTACCTGGGAAGGCAGCAGAAGATGGTCCAAGTGCTTGGGACCCTGCACATGCATACGAGAGCCGAATCGAGTTCTAGGTTGACCTGGCCCAGCCCTGGCCATTACGGGAGTGTTCCAGCAGATGGAAGAACTCTCACTCTCTTTCTCTCCCTGTCCCTCTGTAACTCCGCCTTTTGAATAAATAAATAAATCTTAAAAAATCTGGCATCTAAATTGAAGCAGAATGTTTCCTTCCTAATTTACTTCTTTATAAAAATGGTATACACCAATGATATTTCTATTAGTCCACTTTGACCACTGAAGATCAAATTCATTCACTTGGAAAATTAATAACTTTTCAGCACTGGAAACTCACTCAGATGATATCACTGACATTTAACAAGCAAGTTTGTAGGCAAATGCTATAGTTGTCTCATCTTTTTCTGTGAATCTTTAATAAATGGACAATGATTAAGTAGTGGAGCTCTGTAGTCAGTGTCACATAGTCTTGTTCTACTTACCATCAACATGTTTAAAAACAGACTTCGTTGCATGTAAGTGGAGCACTCTCCTTTTAAGAGATCATATTTTGAAATGTTGTTTTTGGTCCTCAATGAAATTGAGCTGAAAGTTGATTGGGTCGAAGATGGCAACTCTTGGAAGGCTGTAAATTCTACGGATCAGGCACAGAACAAGTAAATAAGAATTACAGCATCAGTGAAGCACAGCCTGGAGAGTCTAAAGGCGGGATGTGAAAGTGAATGAAGGATGAGACATTTAAATCTCAGGATACAAATGTATATAACCGTCGGGAAGGCTAAGCACAGAAATAATGGACCACTGACTTGAATTTAACAAGATGCATGGAAAAATGGTTTTTGAACTGAAGATCTGGATCTACATAGTTTTAGAGAACCAAATATTATCACAACTGAAATAGCCTGCTGGTAAATATTTTTCCCTTTATATTCCCTAAAAGACAGAGTAGAGAGTAGAGCATTATCACACAAAACTGACCTGGGATTCTCTCTGTTCATCCTAAAGAATATAAGATGAGATGCTAACTAACTTGAAATTCATACAGTATCTTTTTAAAAATATTTATATTTTTATTTGAAAGGCAGAGTTACAGAGAGAAAGGGAAGGACACACACACACACACACACAGAGAAGGAGAGAGAGAGAGAGAGAGAGAGGGAGAGAGAGAGAGATTTCATCTGCGGTTCACTCCCCAAATGGTTGCAACATCAGGGACTGGGTCAGTTTTAAGCCAGGAGCCAGGAGCTACATCTCTGTTTCCCACATGGGTTCAGGACCCAAGCACTTGGGCCTTCTTCCACTGCTTTCTCAAGTGCATTTGAAGGGAGCTGGATTGTAAGTGGAGTTGCTGGGACTTGAACCGGTGTGCATATTGGATGCTGGCATTGCAGGAGGTGACTTAACCAGCTGTGCCACAATTCAGGCCCCTTATATAGTATTTTTTCAGTAATGAAATCACAGTATTTTTAAGTGTTTGAAATTTTTTTAAAAAACATATTGGGTTGTGTTTGGTGTGGCTACTTTTAGAAAAAGAAAGAATAGCAGTTATAGATTTTGTCTATGCATTTAGTACTTATAAAAGGACTAGAACACATTTTGTGATAAACTGAGGCTAACACACAAAATACACATTCACACATACCTGCATACCTGTTCAGGTAACACACTGCACATTATTTTTTCCTCTAAGATTAACTCAACTAATTTAGGTAGTATATGTGAAATTCATTGGATAATTAAATCACGGCTTAAGATAAAAATGCATGTCCCCCAAATTTCCTTTTATATATTTTACTTTATTATATAGGGTCCACTCTTGGAAGAACCCTAAGGTTTTGACATCAATGATTCAGTACCTTCCCATAGCTAAAGTAATAGTCTACCATAATGGATAGCATTGGTATCTATCTAAGATGCTTTATCTTGCAAATACCTTTGTTTCACAGGGCAGAATAGAATCAGACCCAAAGTCTGATGGAGTTTGAATTCTCCCTTTTTAGGACTAAACCAATGGTCATCTAGGTGTGTTTTTTGCATTCTGCCATAATTTGGCTGGCAAATTAATTTCATGTAGATGTGGTTTTAGGGTACAAGAACAGCCTGAGAGATTTGAACTTGAGGGGCACTTTGCAATATTCTCAGAGTCTGAGGAGTAAATGCAGTCCCATCAACGGTGGATTCTTATATCTGCACCATGCTCAGAACAGCTCCTCAAATGGGGCTGTGGGATTGAAAACTGCTTGTCATCCTGTGCGTGACTCCAAGGAAAAACATGTAAACCTGCAGAGACTTGACCTGGGCCAGCAGCCATACACACATACTTCTAAAATGCACTGTTTTCCTTTTGCTAAAACTGAAAAGTGAGAAAAACATTTTAAATTTCTCTTGAGTGCTGAAAAACCTGTCAGTGTTTGCTTAGTGGTGGCTGGGTGCTGGCTTAAGGAGGAGGAGTTAATGAGAGGTGAAAGAACAAAGTATGGAAGATGTTGACTTTTGAATGAAAGTGAGGAGAACTGGCAGGATTGTCTCCAAGAGAACCAGCTTTTATTTTATTTATTTATTTTTTAATATTTACTTCTTTATTTGAAAGTTGGAGTTACAGGCCGGCGCTGCGTCTCACTTGGCTAATCCTCCACCTGCAGCGCCGGTACTCTGGGTTCTAGTCCCGGTTGGGGAGCTGGATTCTGTCCCGGTAGCTCCTCTTCCAGTCCAGCTCTCTGCTGTGGCCGGGGAAGGCAGTGGAGGATGGCCCAAGTGCTTGGGCCCTGCACCCACATGGGAGACCAAGAGGAAGCACCTGGCTCCTAGCTTCGGATCGGCGCAGTGCACCGGCCGTATCGGCCATTTGGGGAGTGAACCAATGGAAGGAAGATCTCTCTCTCTCTCTCTCTCTCTCTCTCTCTCTCTGTCTAACTCTGTCAGAAAGAAAGAAAGAAAGAAAGAGAAAGAAAAAAAGTCGGAGTTACAGAGAGAGGGAGAGACAAGGAAGGATAGAGATCTTCCATCTCCTGGTTCACTCCCCAGATGGCCAGTGACCAGGGCTGGGCCAGACCAGAGCCAGGAGCCAGGAGTTTCTTCTAGGTCTCCCATGTGGGTGGCAGGAGCCCAAACATTTGGGCCATCTCCCATTACTTTCCCAGTGTATTAGCAGGGAGCAGGATTGGAAGTGGAGCAGCTGGGACACAAACTAGTGTCCCTATGGGATGTGTGCAGCAGCTTTACCTGCTCCACCATAATGCTAACCCCAGAGGACCAACATTTTTATTTAAAAAACTTTTCTTTCAACATTTTTTGTCATAACAGCAGATTTATCTCTTATTAGTACTATGATATTGACATAAAGAAAATTTATGGTTATGCAAATCAGGATATAAAAGAGTAAAAAGTGTTAGTATTTGGAGGATAACATGATTTTCTTTGTTCTGGAAGGAAACCCCCTCAAAGTCCTCTGTAAGTTTTAGAAGAGATGGTCAAACCAACGGTTTGTCTCTGTTGGCAGCTTGAGGCTCCTTACTGTAACCCCAGCATGGTACCCCATGGGTACCAATACTTCACCACTTTGCATAAGAAAGGTGAGTGGGCCACTGAGAATCCAATGTCAGTGTCCCGTCTGTGCAAGTATCTTCCTCTGCGCCTCCCTCAGAAATTACAGATAAATTTCCACATGCCTCTCTTTATTCCAACAAGATGTATCCAGGGAAAGCTCTTCAGAGTAAGACATACAAATTTCTTTTAAAAATATTTATTTATTTATTTGGAAGTCAGAATTACAGAGAAGGAGAGACAGAGAGAGACAGAGATTGTCCATCTGTTGGTTCACTCCCCAAATGGCCACCATGATCATGGCTGGGCCAGGTCAAAGCCAAGAACTTCTTTTGGGTCTTCCACATGGGTGCAGGGGCCCATGGACTTGGCCATCTTCCACTGATTTCCAAGGCACATTAGCAGGGAGCTGGATGGGAAGTGGAGCAGTTGTGGCTCGAACCGGCGCCCAAATAGGATGCTAGCACTGCAGACAGCGGCCTAACCTGCTATGCCATAGCACCAGCCTCAGACATACATATTTCTCTCCTTTCTCTCTTCTTACCTGAACTCCCACGGTTGTGCCCTACTCTTTTTGCTGTAGAGTATAATACTGTAAAGCTGACTCTTACCTCAAGTGGAAAGGATGTGTTCTTAGGCAAGAGAGGGGAAGTGGCCATTGTGGTTAGAGAAACTTCTAGAAATGTTAGCATTTTCATTAGCATTCATATTTCCAGAGGTTAACAACTTCCTAGTAAAATGATTCCTAGAATCTGTAATGTGAGTTTAACAAAGGTGGAAAATCTCTTAAGCATTATTTCAGTGACAGGGTTGTATGTTGAGGGCAGAAAAAATTTTGATATAGTTGATGATATGGTCAATCTTTATTTTTTTAAGATTTGTTTATTTATTTGAAAGAGTTACACAGAGAGAAGAGAGGGAGAGAGAGAGAGAGAGTGAGAGAGAGAGAGAGAGAGAGAGGTCTTCCATCCACTGGTTCACTCCCCAGTTGGCTGTAACAGCTGGAGCTGAGCTGATCTAAAGCCAGGAATCTGGAGCTTCTTCTAGGTCTCCCACGTGGGTGCAGAGGCCCAAGGACTTGGGCCATCTTCTACTGCTTTCCCAGGTCATAGCAGAGAGCTGGTTTGGAAGTGAAGCAGCCGGGTCTCGAACTGATGCCCACATGGGATGCCAGCACTGCAGGCAGTGGCTTTACCTACTTCTGCTGCAGCGCCAGCTCCATGGCCAATCTTTAAATGCTATGACTTGAGAACCAAGAAAGGAGTGAGATGAATTACTCAAGAAACAAACATTCACTGAATGTGAATGATTTTAAGTAATGATAAACAAGCATCACAGACAACTGATACAAGCAGTGGAGAGTAGCAGTTATATTTCTTTAATATTTATCTGATTTTCCTAGGCAAGTTTATATGAATGTATAAACTTCTATATCCTACCTTCAGACCACTGTCCAGCATGAGTATAAATTTTAAAGAGTTCATATTTTTTTTTTAAAAATTACTTGTTTTACTTTTAGTTGAAATTCAGAGCAACAGAGCTGGAAGAGGGAGAGAGAGAGAGAGGGAGAGAGAGAGAGAGAGAGAGAGAGAGATCGATCTTCCACCTGCTGGTTCACTTGTTCATTCCTGAAATGGAGGCAACAGCCAGATTTTGAAGCTAGGAGTCAGGAACTCCATCCTGGTCTCCCATATGGGTGGCAGGGGCACAAGTACTTGGCTCATCTCCCCATGCCTTCCCAGGCACAATAACAGGGAGCTGCATTGGAAGCAGAGTAGCCAGAATTTAAATGGGCACTCCAATACAGGATGACAGTACCTCACATTGTGCCTTAACACTCTACAGGCCTGTATAATATTTTTGGCACATGATTACTGCACAGTATGTTATGATGATCTAAAATAAGTGCTTTTTTGTATCTACTAAAAGATTAGAGATTCAGGTGGAATAGAGTACAAAAATGCTCTTTGTTCATCAGTTAGGTGGGAACCTTCTAAGACCACTAGAGCTTGTGTGAATCAAAGCCAAGGAACTTGAAGGACTACATATTGCATTTCAGAATTCCTGACCTACGTAGCCAGAGGAGCTAGGAATGAAAGAATCTGAATTTTTATGATTCAGTAATTGTATTGCATTTCTGACAGTGGAAATCTTAAGAAATTTGGAATGTGAACTTTTTAGTACTAATAAAAGCTGGGCTGGTAGAAAATTAAGAACCATGGCTGGAAGGTCTGGGTAATGTTCTCTCTCCATTATTTCAACTGTGAATTTGTCAAAACTTGCCCTACGTCACTGGGGGTAGAAAAGTTTGGAAAATGTAGGAGATAACATTGAGACTCTGTCCAGGCATTTTTGTATTACTTTGCATTATTTTCGAAACCCCTCATCCTTCACTGTGCTTCCATTTCTGACAGCCTCTGGGCCCTTTCTGAGGTCTGCCCTTGAGCTATTGGATGCCTTTACGTGTGCACAGAAGTACACTGGCTGTACCATTGCCTGACAGGAGCAGGAATACACAAGCCAACCCCTTTGTCTGACAGGACCAACTCTTGAGCTGTAAAGAACAGTCCAGGGTTCCCCAGAGGGATCAACCTGAGATCACACCTCTGGGACTCTGCCTGGGTTGCATCTTGAACAGCTTCCTTTTCTGCTTCCTGCTTTCTCTTACCGATCTCCCCACTTCCTGAATCCATCTCTTGTCCTTGGATCTCCTTCCCAAGGTCAGCTTCTGAAGTAGTAAGACTTGAGACTATGAAGGGTCAAAGGAAAGGAGATGACTTGACTTAAAAAAATCACATTGGGGGGCCGGCGCTGTGGCATAGCTGGTAAAGCTGCCATCCGTGGCACTAGCATCCCATACTGGTGCTGGTTCGAGTCCTGGCTGTTCCACTTTCAACCCAGTTCCCTGCAAATGCACCTGGGAAAGCAGCAGAGGATGGCCCAAGTATTTGGATCCCTGAACCCACACTGGAGATCAGGAAGAAGCTCCTGGGTCCTGGATTTGGATTGGCCCAGTTCTGGCCATTTTGGCCATTTGGGGAGTGAACCAAGAGATGGAAGATCTCTCTCTGTCTCTGCCCTTCACTCCTTGCAACTCTGCCTTTGAAATAAATAAATAAATCTTAAAAATCCACATGGCTTCTCCAAATTTGATCAAATCAGAGGAGTGGAGACCATTTCAAAAGGAAATTTCAATTCTATTTCTCTGCACTCTATCTCTGGGTGTCCTTGTAAAACTTTTTGCATGATGATTTTATGTCTTAAAGCTAATCAATAAAATAGAGACATGGTATGATTATACTTTATTTACAAATTGAAAATAAGCTAAATAAGATTAGGAAAAATAGAACAGACATCTTTGAGGCAGAAATGCATTTTCACAACACATTTATGCTTGTGTGTATGCTGTGGCCATATCAATATTTATATGTTAGCACCAAATAAAGTGTCCTGTGTGACTCAGGACCAGGCTAGATGTCAGGTCAATACGGGAGCTGGCAAACCTCCTTCTGTACAGAGCCAGAGAGTGAATATTTTAAGCATTGCTGGTCGCAGAAGGTCTGTATCATGCATTCTTTCTTTTTTGTATTTTATAATCCTCCAAACTGCAAAAACTTCAAAAACGTTTTATGCTAGGTGAATAAAGCCAGGCACAAAGGATCACATAATGTATGACTTCATTTATGTGAAATAGCCAGAATAAGTAAATCCTTGGAGACAGAAAGTGCATTAGTGACTGTCTGGGGTTGGGTAAGGGGCATGGAGAACTGTTTAATTGGTGCAGAATTTCTTTTTGGGGTGACAAAAAATTTTGGGGGGGCCAATGTGGAATTCACTGCTACCTGTGAAGCTGGCTTCCTATATTGGCACTGGTTCAAATCCCAGCTGCTCCATTTCTGATCCGATTCCCTGCTGATGGCCGGGGAAAAGCAGCAGAAGATGACCCAGATGTTTGAGTCCCTGCCACCCATGTGGGAGACCTGGATGAAGCATCTGGCTCCTGGCTTCATCCTCAGTCAGTCCTTGTGGCCATCTGCGGAGTGAACCAGTGCATGGAAGATCTCTCTCTCTGAGTCTCTCTTTCTGTCTCTATAACTCTGACCTTCAAATAAATAAATATGCAAAAAATGCTTTGGAACTTGATAGATGTGAAGATTGCCTCAGGTTGAAAATGCACTTAAGGGGCTGGCTAAGTGGCTCACTTAATTAATCCTCCACCTGCGGTGCCGGCATCCCATATGGATGCTGGTTCTAGTTCCAGCTGCCCCTCTTCCAGTCCAGCTCTCTGCTGTGGCCTGGGAGGACAGTGGAGGATGGCCCAGGTACTTGGACCCCTGTACCCGCATGGGAGACCAGGAGGAAGTGCCTGGCTCCTGGCTTCAGATCAGTGCAGTTCTGGCTGTAGCGGCCATTTGAGGGGTGAACCAACAGAAGGAAGACCTTTCTCTTTGTCTCTCTCGCTGTCTATAAGTCCTCTACCTGTCAAATAAAACAAACAAACAAAAAGAAAATGCACTTAGTGCAATTGTTACATTTAAACATCATGTTTTTCACTTTAAAATGGTTAAATTTATGTTATATGAGTTTTATTTCAACAAAACGAAACAACCAAATAAAGCAACAGGTAGTCTTAGCTTTAAGGCCTTCACTGGTGTATTGAGACATAATTAATACACTATACAGTTCTTCCATTTAAGTGCATAATTTAATGGGTTTTTATATATTCATGGAGCTGTGCTACAATTGTTATAACAAATTTTGGAATATTTTCCTCACCCCAAAAGGAAACTCTGTACCTCTTAGTTGTTGATATGGACTGGATTGTATGTACCGCCCTCCCCAAATTTATGTTGAAGGCCTGACCGCCCATATGGTAGTATGGAGATGGGTTGGAAGAGCTCCTGGAGATGGGGTCTTTACGATGAGGTTAGTGCTCTTGTTAGAAGATATTTAACAGAGTTTGCTTTCTCAGTCCTTCCCCACCATGGGAGGACTTTTAGAAGCCAGGAAGAAGGTCCTCACCAGAAACCAAGCATGCCTGGTTTTGGACTTCCAGCCTCTGGAACCATGAGGAAATTAATTTCTGTTGTTTAAGCCATCCATGCTGTGGCGTTGGTTATGGAAGTCTGAGCAGATTAAGACAGCTGTCATTCACCCAGCCCCACCTCCATTTCCCCAGCCCTAGGCAACCACCCGTCTACTTGTTTTCATGATTTTCCTATTCTGAACATTTCATGGACATGGAATAATGCAATATGTGGCTCCTTTCCTTTATCACATGCTTTAAATGCTAATCCATGGTGAGGCTCATATTTCTTTCTGTTGTTGGGTAATCCATTGTATGAAATTTATATAATCATAAGAGTTTTTGGTTACAGTTTGTTCTGAGTAGAGTTTGTGCCAGTGGTAGGAAGGGACAGTCCTGGTGCACGGGGTTTCTGCATAGGTCTATCCGAGAGAGAGGGAGCTGTTTTCTAGAACAGAATACTCCTCTCTTTCTCTAGATCTTTAATTGTTGCTGCTTCTGATGACCTGTTCTGAATATTTTTTTGGTCTGGGCCAGGAGTTCCCATTGAGTTTCTCATGTCCAAAATGTAAATGCTTAGATGCTTAAAACAAAATAACAAAACTGTTTGGGACATGCTCAATCAGACTTGCCTCAAACGGTAGAGTTAGAAACGTGCCAGGGGATTCTAATTCAATCCCATCAAGGTGGAATGTACCAATGCCATCTCACTAGTCCAAGTGATCAGTTTCAGTTCATGACTGATCATAATGAAAGGACTAAGAGTCAAAGGGATCACATAAACAAGACTAGTGTCTGCAAATACTAACCGATAGAATAAAAAAGGGAGAGAATGATCCAACATGGGAAGTGAGATACACAGCAGACTCATAGAATGGCAGATGTCTTAAACAACACTCTGGCCTCAGAATCAGCCCTAAAGGCATTCCGATCTGGCTGAAAAGCCCATGAGAGTATTTCAGGCATGGAAAGCCAAGACACTCTGGGGAAAAAAAAAAAAAAATGACCTAAATGAAAGATCTCTGTGAGTGAGATCCCAGTGGAAAGAACAGGTCTTCAAAGAAGGAGGTGTCTTTCTCTGAAGGGAGGAGAGAACTTCCACTTTGACTATGGCCTTGTCTAAATAAGTCAAAGTCAGCGAACTCAAAAGGCTTCCATAGCCTTGGCAACTCATGACAAGAGCCTTGGGTGATTACTGACGCCATAAACAAGAGTGTCAATTGTTAAGTCAACAACAGGAGTCACTGTGCACTTACTCCTCATGTAGGATCTCTGTCCTTAATGTGTTGCACAATGTGAATTAATGCTATAACTAGTACTCAAACAGTATTTTACACTTTATGTTTCTGTGTGGGTGCAAACTGTTGAAATCTTTACTTAATATATACTAAATTGATCTTCTGTATATAAAGATAATTGAAAATGAATCTAGATGTGAATGGAATGGGAGAGGGAGCAGGAGATGGGAAGGTTGCAGGTGGGAGGGAAGTTATTGAGGGGAAAAAGCCACTGTAATCCGAAAGCTGTACTTTGGAAATTCATATTTATTAAATAAAAGTTAAAAAAAAAGAAAGTGTGGGATCCAGAGTGGGGCCCATTCTTGTTGGAGTCCAAAGGCTGATGCTGTTCCAGTGTTTCAGAAAGAATGGAAACTTGTACCCAGTAGGATTCAGGCATCTGCCTTTGGTTTTCTCTTCACTGTGGGTTCATCTATTGATCTATACTATGAATTTATTTTTAAGACCATTTGGCAGGGCCGGCACCGTGGCATACTAGGTTAATCCTCCATCTGTGGCTCCAGCATTCCATATGGGTGCTGGGTTCTAGTCCTGGTTGCTCCTCTTCCAGTTCAGCTCTCTGCTGTGGCCTGGGAAGGCAGTGGAGGATGGCCCAAGTGCTTGGGCCCCTGCACCTGCATGGGAGACCAGGAGGAAGCACCTGGCTCCTGGCTTCAGATTGGTGTAGTTCCAGCCGCTAGCGGCCACTTGGGGGATGAACAAATGGAAGGAAGATCTTTTTGTCTCTCACTGTCTAACTCTATCTGTCAAATAAAAAAAAGGCCATTTGGTTTAGTAAGTAATATTTGTGTGAGTTGTTTGTTTTTAAATATCTAAAATAAAAATTTTGGATTGACTAAGAAACTTTTACACACACACACACACAAACATACATGTATAATTAAATTTCTAGGTTAATCTACTTATGAAGGAAGGAGGTTTATTTTGTCTCATGGTTTTGGAGATTCAAATCCAAAACTGTGTGACCTATATGTTCGGCATCTTTTCAGGCCAGTTGATGGGGAGACATGTGTAGCAGAAGGCTCACATTGTGAGTGAGGAAGCAGACACACAGAGACAGGGGAGATGCAGAACTATGTCTATGCAGTCTCTTATATAGCCCTTGGGATTTGATCATGGGGTCCCCTATTCCAGCCACCTAATGCAATACAATCAATTTCTAACAGCCTTACCTGCAGTATAATTAGATTGTTTGGATCCTTAGTCTATTAACTATTATCATTAACCTATTACCCATTAACATAAGACTTTGAAGACCAACTCTCTAACACATGGGACTTTATATACAAACTGTAGAAATTACATACATACCTAGCTATTAGTCAGGAATTTCCAGTGAAACTGAACCAGTAAAATGTATGTAGAAATTTATTATGGAGAACTTGTTCACACAATTATTGAAGGTATTGAAGCTGAGAAGTCCCATGATCTGCTCCCTGCAAGCTGGAAGCCCAGGGAAGATGATGGTCTAATTAATTCTGAAAGTCCAAGAACCAGTGGAGCTAATGGTGTAAATCCCATGACAAGGCCTGGAGATGACAGGATGAGATTTTCCAGTTCAAGCATTTGGAGCAGGGCAAATATTGGTCTTCCTTTCTTCACCTTTTGTTATAGTCAGGCCTTCACTGGATTTGGAGATGATCACATACGTGGTAGAGAACAATCCACTTTATGGACTCTGCCAATTCAAATGATAAACTCATCCAGAAATAGGCTTTATTTTGGGCACCCTATAGTCAATCAGGTTGACACATATGGTGTATCATCATAGTTGTACCTGCCATATCCAATTGATCAGCCAGCCACAAAATAACATATTGTGAGAGATTTCAGACTCACAAAATGTAACTAGAGGGTTAATGACAACAGAAGTGCCTCTTTCATGAATTTAAGTTTCCAGCAGATAACCTGCAAAGTGGATAATTTTCTGGGGGATAATTAGAGTAGACACTGCTACTTTGAGAATTGCTCTTGTGCAATTCTACTTTGTAATGATTTTTTTTCTTTATCAGGAGTGCTGCATTATAGGAGGACCTGGGGAATTTAATTAGTAAGTTTAACAACTTTAAATTACCTTAATTTCCAAGGAATTCAACAATTCTATTAGTTGAATTATAAATAAATAAATAAAACCTCAAAAACAATTGGGAAACCCTTGTTCAAAATGCAGAAGATTAGAAAAGACTTTGCACCCTGGGGCCTAAGCAATATAATTAAAAGCAGCATTGAAAAATAACAAAATATGTTGTCTTATAAAGTAGAAGAAAGTACCAAGCCAGGTGCTTTTCCAAGAAGGCTTCTGACACTGAGTGTGTTAGCAGAATTTGCATAATGGTTATCCTTATTATGTTTTACAAAATATAGAAAATATTTTTATTTCTGTGTCCAAAAATACTTTTAAAGGACCAGTGCTCTTGGTTAAATATTTACATATATACAGTATATATTATATAAATTTATATTATATAGTATATGATATATACTCTATTATCTATAGTAAAGTGTTGTGGGAGGCAATGGAATATATGAACAGTTAATGGTTATCATTTATGAGAGCTCATAAATGCTGGATACTCTGCTAACTAAGGGACATACATTTTCTTCTCTACGCAACCTTGACAGGTGGTCATTTTTCTGGGTTGAATTATGCCTCTTAAATTCCTATGAGGGTGGGCATTTTGCATTCTACATCAGGGTACCTGGGTTCAACATGCACTTCTGGCTCCTGACTCCAGGTTCCTGCTGCTGAAGACCCTGGTAGCCAGTGATCATGGCTCAAGTAATTGACTCCTGCTACCCTCATGGGAACCTGTCCTGAGTTCCTGCCTCTTGGCTTTGGCCCAACCCAGCCTATGCCATTGTGGGCATTTAAAGAATGAATTAGTGGATGGGAATGCTGTCTACCCATTTGCCTTGCAAATAAACAATTAAAAATTAAAAAAAATTAGATGCTGAAATCTTAACTCCCATTGTCTCAGAATGTGATCTTATTTGGATATAGGATTGTTACAGATGTTATTAGTTAAGATGAGGTCATTCAGGAGGAGGATGGGCCCCTATTCCTATGTGATGTGTGTCCCCAAGAAAAAAGGGAATCCAGACACAGTCACATGGGGAGAATACCATGTGAAGATGAAAGCAGAGGACCACAAGCCAAGGAAAGCCAAAGATTGCTAGCAAAGCCCTAGGAGGTGAGATAGGAGCATGCAACAGATTCCTCCTTAGAGCCATCAAGGAACCAACCCTGAAGACAGCTTGATCTTGCACTTGTAGCTTCTAGACCTGTGAGACAGTACATTTCTGTTGCTTAGGATACCTAGTTGTGGTGCTTTGTAATGTGTATGCATATTGTACCATGATCTCAGGTTTATAGTCTCCATTTTATAGATGAAGAATCTGAAGTCCAGGGAGATAAACTCATTCAGAGTCAGTAAGTGGTGCAGCAGGGATCAGACTATGGTCACCACAAACACTGTGTTTTGAAATCTCTCTGTCATTTCCTCTAAAATGGTCAAGGGACACCCTTGTGTAAGAATCACAGAGATGCTTGTTAAAAGGGCAGATTTAGGGACTCATCGAGATGTGGCAAGCAACTCAATTCTAAACGAACATCCTGAATACTTATTTTGCTATTGAATTAGAGCCCCTCAACCTTCTCACTACTATCTATCAGATGGTGGGAATGTTTTTGTGTGGACTTGCATGTCTGCAGTTTTTCTAAAGTGAGCACCATAAAATCTGCCCTGTCTTACCTCCCAGGATTAAGTAAACTGCTTTAAAAATGAAAAGTTACAAATTATAAAGCATTTTAGAAGTATAAGGTAATATGATGGTCATTTTGTTAAGGGATTGTGGTGGTAGAAGATAAAGTTGAGTGAAAAGTCTCCCCATTTCCCTCCAAAGAGTAAATACTAAGTTATCAGTAGTTATACTCTGGAAAAATTTGCTTTCCTTTTTCCATGACCAAACTCTAATTAACTCTCTGGCAGGAAATTCCCAGCATCCTCTTTTCTGTGAAACATCTTCTCTTACAGGTCATAAATATAGATCTAAATGCAAACTTTGCACCCAATGGATAGCCCTCAAAATCTATAGTATGGATATCTGAGCATCCACTTGTTTCATATTAATTACAATGTTTTCCTCCCAATTTTTGGTTCTTTTGTTCTTTCTGCTGAGTTTAAGGGGAGAGAGCTATATAAACTGTTATCCAGGCTGTGATCCTAACCAAGGTTGACCTAGAACAGAATCTTCAAATCTCAGTGCCAACAGTTACACAGCAGACAATCTTAAATGGTGGGAACAACCGTATCTTTCCTAGATACAACACACGACTTAAATTGGCTTTGCTGGGAAATTAAATTACATCTCTGACTTCAAAAACAATACTTGTACTTACTTTGCACTTCAGAGTGCTTTATGTGAGCAAAATTCAGGAGATATTGATCAATTATAGCTTAGACTATGGATTCATAGACCTAAATTCAAATCCTGATCTACTGGTACTGTTGCATTTTTATTTTTGCTCTTATCAAGATTCACTGAAACATGAAGTGTCTTCTGCTGGTATTGCCTGGATTCATTCAAGTAATGGTCTTCAGATAGGGACAAAGTCCAACGTTGCCTCACTCACACACCTGGCAGTTGGTGCCATCTGTTGATTGGAAGAGTGCCTCACCTGTCCAACATGGTAGCTTTTCCTCCACTAGGCAAGACCAGCTCCCTCACATGGCAATTTCAGGTCAGCTTTCCAGAAAGGCTGGTCGAGATGCTGCATATCTCTTGAGGCCCTCAAGGGCTGGGCCTTGTATACCACCACTTCCAGTAGATTCTATTAGCTAAATCACGTTACAAAGCCAGCTCAGATTCAGGGATGTTGAAAAATAGATTCCAAATCTGAAGAGAAGAAATCATCAAAGTCACAGTGCAAAGGATGATGTGTAGGAGGGGAGGAATTTCTGGTCTTGAAACAATCTAGCCAATAGCAACCTGACAGGTTGTCATTATTCTTTAGGCAATGTGGTAGTTTTAATACCAAAGATTGGTAGAACTGTTGATAAAGAGTGTTTGGAACAAGCAAACAGAAAAGTCCAAATCCCAATACAAATCTACTTTCAGCACTCACTAGTTAAGCTCTGTAGAACGAATAAAAGATAATTCATAGGTTATTACATATGAGAGATATATTGCCTAGTGCCCACACACCATCTTAATAAAGCAGTAAGATAAAAGTGGTCTCATCTCAGGCAGACTCTTCGCACTTAATGTAGATCAAGCCAAGCATACCGATGCGAGTTGCGGACCAACTGCTTCAGCCTTACCTTAGAAACTGTGAGAAATGCAAACTAGGAGGTTCCAATGAAGATCTACTGAATTAGAATCTCTGGGGGCCGGTGCCATGGCTCAATAGGCTAATCCTCCGCCTAGCGGCGCCGGCACACCGGGTTCTAGTCCCGGTCGGGGCGCCAGATTCTGTCCCGGTTGCCCCTCTTCCAGGCCAGCTCTCTGCTGTGGCCAGGGAGTGCAGTGGAGGATGGCCCAAGTGCTTGGGCCCTGCACCCCATGGGAGACCAGGAGAAGCACCTGGCTCCTGCCTTCGGATCAGCGCAGTGCGCCGGCTGCAGTGCGCCGGCCATGGCGGCCATTAGAGGGTAAACCAACGGCAAAGGAAGACCTTTTTCTCTGTCTCTCTCTCTCTCTCACTGTCCACTCTGCCTGTCAAGAAAAAAAAAAAAAAAAAAAGAATCTCTGGATCTCTGGGAGGGGACGCAGGAATATGCCTTCTTACATATTTTCCAGGTGATTCTTAAGCATACTGAAATTTGAAAAGCATTGATCATACTAGTCCTCTCCCTGCCCCTCTCAGATCAGATAATTTTCTCAAATCCTTTCCTCCCTTCATACAATTAGGATTACTCCATTGATTTAAAGGTTTGAACTCTTTTAACAAAATCATGTAGTCATTCTCTCAAGATATATGAATCCAAATAACTTATTGGTAATTATTTATATTTTCATATTTATATTATATATTTAACAAATCAATAATTGGAGATAATATAGGCTTTGTACTTATATGGGTCAGGAGCATCTCAAGAGATTGTTCCACAAGGATAGCTTAAAAACAATGGATGCACTGAGTTTTGTGAACATATGTGCTTCTCATCTCACTGAGAGGCAAAGCAAATATAACCTGGCAAAGCTCAACCAAATAGCATTACGCTTTTGAAAGGAATTTCATGGCAGACAGATGTTTGCATTAATTTTCTAAAGGAAGGGATTTAGGTTACTGGCAAAAATAAACATGACATTACTATACAGAGTCTGTGTTTTTTTTCTTTTAAGTATTGAAGAGTTTACTTATTAAAGAAGGAGTGACTCACCACACGGTGCCAATAGTATTTCTAGAAAAAGTAAATTTGCAAAGAAAGGTAATTATAAATAGCATTAATGGCAATGGTGAATTTATCAGAAAATTTTTGAAAGGATTTTTGTTAGTCAAGTATTCTCATTTCAAATGAGGCAATTTCCTTAGATTTATACTTAATTTTCCAGAAGTCACTTTGGTTCCTGTGATATTATTTATGGGTTTCTACCTGATCATGATCTCATCATTTTTGACTAATCATCCAAACATTTGCAGACTACCCATATTCAGACTTAAATAATTCAGAATCCTATTATGTACCATGGAGAGTTAACTTCCATGGACAACTAGTAGAGTTTAAAAATAATATTTTGATTGAGACAAGGCAAAGGGCTGAAATGTTAGACCATAGTGAATTGAAAATTTGTCTCAAAAGGTGATGTCTGTTTTTCCTCCCTTTGATTTTGTCTGGCCTTGTGATTTCCGTTGTCCAATAAAATGTGGCTGAAGAGACTTTGCATGAGTTCTTTCTTGCTGTTTTGGAGCATTGTTCTGGGACCACTCAGTAGGAAAGCAGTCCTAACCCACTGGAGAGTCAGTAGCCACATGAAAGAGAAGTAAGGTGCCTCAGAAAACAGCCTCACTAACTACCAGATTTCTTTTTTAAAATTTTATTTAATTTATACAAGCTTCATATATTTCATATATACAGATTTAGTAACATAGTGGCACTTCCCTGCTACCCATCCTCCCACTCATGCTCCAACCCTTCTTCTCCCTCCCTCTTGGACTCCCACTCTTAATTTTTACAATGATCTATTTTCAGTACACTTAAAGATCATATAGTTAACTCAGCTGTAAGTAAAAGAGTTCAGCAAATAGTGTGAAGAGAAAGAAAACAAAACAAAACAAAACACTGTTTCTCAATGAAAGAGACAAGGGCTATAAGCAATTGTTGGTCTTCAAAATGTCTTTCATTTCAATACATTACATTTCAGATACTCTATTAATTACCTCGGATCAGGGAAAACATATGACATCTGTCTTTTTGGGACTGGCTTATTTCACTAAGCATAATGGTTTCCAGTTCTGATGATCTTGTTGTAAAACACAGAATTTCATTTTTTTTCACACTTGAGTAGTACCCCATAATGTATATATACCCACCATAATTTCTTTATCTAATCAACAGTTGATGAACATCCGGGTTGATTCCATATGTTAGCTATTGTGAACTGTGCTGATGAACCTGGGGGTACAGATAACTCTTTCATATACTGATTTCTTTTGGTTTGAGTAGATTCCCAGGAGTAGGATGGCTGAATCATATGGTAGGTCTATATTCAGATTCCTGAGGTATCTCCATACTGTATTCCATAGGGCTTGCACCAGTTTGCATTCCCACCAACAGTGGACCAGGGTACCTTTTCCCACCTATCCTCGCCAGCATTTGTCAAATGCTTTCTGTATGAGAGATGTTTTAATTGTAGTGAAGGGAAACCTTGTTGTGATTTTGATTTGCATTTCCATGATGCCTAGTGATCCTGAGCATTTTCTCAAGTGTCTGTTGGCCATTTGAATTTCCTCTCTTGAAAAATGCCTGTTCAAGTCCTTTGCCTATTTCTTAACTGGATTGTTTGCTTTGTTGTTGTTGCATTTTTTAGGCTCTGTATAGATTCTGAATGTTAACCATTTATCTGTCGTGTAGTTTGCAAATTTTTCTCCCATTCTGTCGGTTGCCTCTTCACTTTGCTGAGTGTTTCTTTTGCAGTGAAGACGCTTTTCAGCTTGATATAATCCCAACTGTCAGTTTTGGCTTTGACTGCCTGTGCTTCTGGGGTCTGTTCCAAGAAGTCTTTGCCTGTTCAAATGTCTTGCAGAGTTTCCCAAATGTTCTCTAATGATTTGATGGTATTGGGTAATAGACTTATGTCTTTGATCCATTTTGAGTGGATTTTTGTGTAAGGTGTAAGCTATGGGTCTAGTTTCATATTTTGGCATATGGAGATCAAATTTTCCTAGCACCATTTCTTAAAGAGGCAGTCCTTGCTCCAGGGATTAATTTTAGCTCCTTTATCAAAGATAAGATGGTTGTAGATGCATGGATTGGTTTCTGGAGTTTGATTTTTCTGTGTTGATTTTACATCTTGTCACTTCACCAAACTGTTTTATGAGTTCTAATAGTCTCTCAGTGGAGTCGTTTGGATCCCCTATATATAGGATCATGTCATCTGCAAATAGGGATAGCTTGATTTCCTCCTTTCCAATTTGTATCCCTATGATTTCTTTTTCTTGCCTAATGGCTCTGGCTAAAATTTCCAGGACTATATTAAATCGCAGTGGTGAGAGTGGACATCCTTATCTGGCTCCACATCTTAGGGGGAATTCTTCCACTTTTCCCCATTCAATAGAATACTGGCCATGGGTTTGTCATATATTGCCCTGATCATGTTGAGGAATGATCCTTCTATACCCAATTTGATTAAGGTTTTCATCATGAAAGTTTGTTGTATTTCATCAAATGATTTCTCTTCATCCATTGAGATAACCATATCATTTTGTTCTTCAGTTTATTAATGTGATGTTTCACACTGATTGATTTGTGAATGATGAACCATCTCTGCACACCAGGGATAAATCCCACTTGGTCCGAGTGAATGATCTTTTTGATGTATTATTGGATTCAATTAGCTAATATGTCATTGAGGAGTTTTGCATTTATGTTCATCAGGGATATTGATCTATAGTTCTCTTTCTCTATTGCATCTTTTTCAGGTTTAGGTATTAAGGTGATGCAGGTTTCATACAAGGAGTTTGAGAGGATTCCCTCTCTTTGAATTGTTTTGAATAGCTTGAGGAGAATTGGAGTCAGTTCTTCTTTAAATGTCTGTTAGAATTAGGAGTGAAGGCATCTGGTCCTGGGCTTTTATTTGTTGGGATGGACTTTATTATTGATTAAATTCATGTCTTGGTTATTGGTCTGCTTATGTTTTCTATATTTTCATGACTCAATTGTGGTAGATTTTGTGTTTCTAGGAATTTATCCATTCATTCTATGTTTCCCAATTTATTGGCATACAGCTCTTTGTAGTAATTTCTGATGATTATTTTTATTTCTGTGGTATCTGTTGCATTTCATTTTTTATCTCTGGTTTTATTGATTTGAGTTTTTCCCTTTTTTTGTGTTAGTTGCACCAATGGCATATCTATTTTGTTTATTTTTTCATAAAGCCAGCTCTTCATTTCACTAATATTTTGTATTTTTTTCAATTTATTTATTTATTTTCTAATTTTAATTATTTCTTTGCTCCTACTAATTTGGGATTTGATTTGTTGTTGTTTTGCTAGGTTCTTGAGATGCATTGATAGCTTATTTATTTGGTTCCTTTCCAATTTCTTCATGTAGGTGCTGATTGCTATAAACTTCCCTCAACACTGCTTTTCCTGTATTTCATAAATTTTGATATGATATATTGTCACTTCATTTGTTTCCAGAAATTTTTTGATTTCTCTTTTGATTTCTTCTACTGTTTATTCAGAAGCATGTTGTTAGGTCTCCATGTGTTGGCATTTGATCTACAGATTCTTAAGTTGTTGATTGCCAGCTTTATTCCATTCCATTGTGGCCAGAGATGATGCATAGTATGATTTAGATTTTTTGAATTTGCTGTGACTTTATTTATGGACTAGTATATGGTCTATCCTAGAGAAAGTTCCATGTGCTGATGGGAAGAATGTGTATTTTGCAACTGTGGGGTAAATTAAGGTTCTGTGGATATTCAGTAAGTCCATTTGGTCTATAGTATTGATTAAATCTGTTGTTTCCTTGATAATTTTCTGTCTGGTTGATCTGTCTATTGCTGAAAGTGGGTTATTTAAGTCCCCCATTTCTACTGTATTGGAGTCTATGTCTTTCTTTAAGCCTATTAACATTTCTTTTAAATAGCCAGGTATCCTGTGATTGGGTGCATATAAGTTTATTATAGTCATGTCTTCCTGTTTGAATTGATCCTTTTTTTAAAGACTTATTTATTTATTTGAAAGTCAGAGTTACACAGAGAGAGGAGAGGAGAGGCAGAGAGAGAGAGAGGTCTTCCATCTTCTGGTTCACTTTCCAACTGGCTGCAACAGCTAGAGCTGTGCAGATCCAAAGCCAGGAGCCAGGAGCTTCTTCTGGCTCCACCACGTGGGTGCAGAGGCCCAAGGGCTTGGGCCATCTTCTATTACTTTCCCAGGCCATAGCAGAAAGTGGAGCAGCCAGGACTTGAATCAGCACCCATATGGGATTCTGGCACTGCAGGCGGTGGCTTTACCTGCTACTCTGCAGTGTCGACCCCAAATTGATCCCTTAATCATTACATGGTGCCCTTATTCATCTCTTTTAACAGTATTTATGTTAAAGTCTATTTTGTCTGATATAAGGATGGCACCATCAGCTCATTTTTGGTTTCTGTTAGCATGGTGTATCTTTTTCCATTCTTTTACTTTCAGTCTTCATCTTCACATCCTAAGATTAATGTGCTGTTGTGTTCCTTTGAGGGCATCCTATTGCCTTCCTTATTCTTGTTTCTTGAATTTATGCATTTATTTTTAAGCATTTGTGAAAATACTTGATGATTTTTTTCCCATTAAACATGGCTCTGTGGCTTTGTGGAGTGTCTGCTCTTTCAGTTGATATCAAGAGGTGTGTGTTGGGTATGGCCACAGAGTTCTTCTTTGCTGTTTTGGGGAAGTTGCAGGAAACCAAGCATCCCCCTCCACTTCTACTTGGTCTGCGGGTAACCAACAGCAACCAGGGCTCCAGGTCAGACCCCTGCCACACTCTCCCTCCAGCTCTGTTACTACAGGTGGCTGCAGTCTGGTCTCACCTCTATCTCCAAACTGTTGCCTGCTCCTGTTCTCGGTTCTTGGCTGCTGCAGCAGCGTTCACACTCACACTAGGCATCTGCACCCTCCGCATAGGTCCAAGCCATTTCACCTCCTCCTATAGGACTTCCAGTGCAGTTTTCTCTCCTGTTCTCCCCTGAGAATGCACTTCTGACTCCTTTCTCTTCACTGTTTATCCTTAGTGCAGCGAAGCATGTTGCTCCCTAACCCACCATCTTGAAATCTGCTAACTACCAGATTTCTAAATAAAGTCAGCTTGGAATTCCAGCTCACTCAGCATTTCAATTGAGTACAGAGCATGCGTAGTCCAGGCAGAATCTCAATACAACCAGCCAACTATGTCACAGAATTGTTAGAAATAATACATCATTGGTTTTTTAAGACACATGGCTTTAACATGATTTGCTATGTGGTAACAGGTAATTCAGATAACTTTTTTTAAAAGATTTATGTATTCCTTCGAAAGTCAGAGTTACACAGATAGGGGAGAGATAGAGAGAGAGAGAGAGGTCCTCCACCCAATGGTTCACTCCCCAATTGGCTGCATTGGCCAGAGATGCACTGATCCGAAGCCAGGAGCCAGGAGTTTCTTCCGGGTCTCCCAAGCGGGTGCAGGGTCCCAAGGACTTGGGCCATCTTCTACTGCTTTCCCAGGCCACAGCAGAGAGCTGGATTGGAAGTGGAGCAGCTGGGACTTGAACCAGCGGCCCATGTGGAGTGGCCAGGACTTGAAGATCCTGTTTGCACGTGGGATGCCAGCACTGCAGATCATAGCTTAATCCGCTATGCCACAGCACCAGCTCTGCCAGGTTACTTTCTGTATCACAGTTCCTAGTTGGAGGTAAATTCTATTATTTTCTCCCATTATTATTAAATTTCTCCACTATGAAACTATATTCTGGTTTTTTTTTTAAAGATTTTATTTATTTATTTGAGAGGTAGAGTTACAGACAGTGAGAGAGAGAGAGACAGAGAGAAAGGTCTTCCGTCCACTGGTTCACTCCCCAAATGGCTGCAACGGCTGGAACTGAGCCAATCCGAAGCCAGGAGCCAGGTGCCTTTTCCTGGTCTCCCATGTGGGTGCAGAGGCCCAAAAACTTGTGCCATCTTCTACTGCTTTCTCAGGCCACAGCAGAGAGCTGGATTGGAGGAGAGGCAGCCGGGACTAGAACCTGCGCCCATATGGGATGCTGGCGCCGCGGGTGGAGGATTAACCAAGTGAGCCACGGTGCTGGCCCCTTTTTTATGTTTTGAACACCTAAAATGTTAGAAAGTTGGAATTGAGATAGAGATCTAGAGGTCGCCTGTCTCAGAGGCCCAGTCTTGTAGACTGGTGAGCAAGAATGCCAGAGGTCAGCTGACTTGCTTGGGCATTAGAAAGCTGGCACCAGAGTTCAGGAGTCTGGGCCAGCTCTGGGTTCCGAGTGCAGCTTCATTCAGCCGGGAGTTCAGCCGGGACTTGAGTGTCCAGCATGGCCTCTCCTCCTCCAGGCCCTTTCGCATGTGGTAGCTCATGATTCCACCGTTAAGCTCAGGCTCCTTCGGAGCATGGTCATGCCTAAACCTCAAGTGACCACGCAGCTTTCTTTACTTCCTGGGAACACTGTCCTGCTCAGTGGCTTCCAAGGAGGAGTGTTACAGAGGTCACACCTCAATGTCCAGGCACCTCTCAAACTCTGCTTCTATTATTTTTGGTAACTTCCCACTGGCCAAAGCAAGTTGTATGACTGAAGTTTGAGAGGGTGTGAGAGCGACTAACTCCATAAGGGCATCGACACCAGTTGTATTAGTTGGCTTTTCATTTTTGTGAAATACCTGAGTTAGACTAGCTTTATGAAGGAAAGAAGTTATTTTGGCGCATGGTTTTGGAGGTTGAAGCCCAAGAGAGGCTGGCCCCTGTCGCTCCCCCTCTTCGTGGAGGAACGACACTGGACCCTGCGCTGTTCTTTTGTCTGCTCGGCCCTCCCTGGGTTTGCTGCTGGCTCTTCCCGGGTTGGCTACCGACCCTTCCACCTCTGTGGAAGGGCGGTTCCCCCTGGCCACTTTCCCCACTTCTGCAGGGGAGCGGCACACCGCCGGCCGGCTCTCTCGGGGGCAGCACAGGTGTTCCCCTTAGATGTTCCTGGTGCATGTTGTCTCTCTCCTCCTTTATAGTCCTCTTCCACCAATCCCAACTCTGCTACCCACACGCCGAGTACGCTGCTCTCCTCCAATCAGGAGCAGGATCAGCTCCTGGAGGTCATCACTCAAGTTGGCAAGAGGCAGCTGCGTAGAAGCTGTTTTCTCCTCTCCCAGCGCCATATTGTGGGAGAGCAGATGCATAGAATAAGTCTTAATTCCAGTAACTTAGTCTAGTCCGAGTTGCTCCCAGTTGCTCCCCACAGGCCCCATTGATTTTGGCCTCTGACGAGAGCAGTGGATTGCAATGGCAGAGTCTGTGTGGAGTAAACACCACCTCTAAACATCATAATTGTATAAATTTCTACTCTCTTCATTCCCTTAACTTGTGACTTTGGGATTTAAAGTGCTGTGTGAGTTCAGGGAACAAGTCATATTCAAAGGGTAGCACCAGTAGTTTAGGATTTTGAGGGCCACAATGTAGCAGTCTGCTGCATTTATTCTTCTTTTTCCATAGCACTTATCTCTTTTCAGTGAATGCCATATCATGCTGCTTTCTCTTGTCCATTAGGATATAAGTTTTAGAGGACATGGAACTTTGTTTTGTTGAATGTCTTGAATGAAAAAATTGAGAAAAAATTATAAAATTAATATAAAATAAGTGATAAAATCCACTCATGACTTAAAATAAGTTTTTCTGTTAATATTTGAATGTATATAAAAACAGAGGGCTAAATCTGGGGTTAATCTCCTTCTTGATGGATAATAACATCCAGCATGGAAATCATGCATCCTTCATCCATTAAATATTTGTTGAATGCTACTTTGTTCCAGGAAGCAGAGAAGTATCAGAGAACAAGCTGGACACAGTGCCCATCCTCATGGGATTTAGGTACTACTGGTTAAGGCAGAGAAAAACAGTGAACAGACCAAGTGACTATGAATTAGGATACATGTAATAATGAAAAGACTGAGAATAACAGTAGAAGATGCCTACTTTGTTGAGGCAGACGGAGTGGCAGTTGATATCTGAAGGGTAAGAATTAGCTTTATGAAGAGTAGAGGAATTAAGTGAGCTTCCATAGAGAGAGAAGCATGTGTGAAGGCTATAGGGTGGGGAAAAACTAGGAGCTGTAGTGAGAGGATGAAGTGTGCTGGTTCTGGCTTCAGAGTGCATTCAGATTCTGTCTCTGTCACTTCCTTGCTATGTCACTCTGCTAGGGAGTTTCTTCAACTCTTTGTTCTTAGTTTCCTTATCTGTAAGGCAGGGCACTGCAGGAAATTGAGAACAGGCAGAAGTTATATCACAAATAGGGCTTTGTAGGCCACAGGAAAGGATTTGGGCAACATCCCCCTCCCCCAGTTGTAATGGGAAGCCAATAAAGGGGTTTTAGGAGAATAATGTCTTTCACTTTATATTTTAGAAAATTATTTTTCTTTCTGCTATATAGAAAGAGATGGAAAGAGGCAAGTACAAAGAGGGGAGACCATGAAGAAATCTAGGTAAGAGGAGAAGGTAGGTTTGGACATACAGTTAATGGTACTTGCTGGTAGCTAAGGGAGGAACAATAAAGGCTCCATAATGCCTTTAGCTTTCTGGCTTACAATTGGATGAATGATGGTGACATTTATATTGTATAGGGACTAGGGATCCAGCTGGGTTGTGCCTTGGCCCTGAAAGCCCTCTCAGTCTAGACTCTGTGCATAAGAGTTCACTGTTAAAATCAGATAATTATTCCAGTTTTCTTTTGTGTACACAAAAGTTAATATTTAAATAATACCCTCAGTGGGATTGCAAATATTTAAGGGATTTATAGAGAATAACTCTTCTAATTCTCAGAATACTCTGTGAGCAAGATACTATCATCATTACCATTCTACAGACCAGGAATAGAATAGGAGAACCAGCCTGAGACTCCAGGGAGTCCAGCTTCAGAGGCTGCACTCTTACTCATCAAATTACCCATGTTGGTTGTGATGCTAAATAAAGTAATGAGAACACTTTGACTTTTTGATTAAGAAAGTTTAAATTAAAGGACAACATGCACACAAGAAGTATAAAATGCATTTGTGTGTGCAGCTTGAGGAGTTACCAAGGTAAGTCTGTGAACACCACTCTGGTCAAATAATAGAACATCATTGCTGCCCAGCAACCCACCCCAGGCCCTTCCCAGTTAAGGCCCCTTTCATGGCTACAAGGCAATTACTGTCCTGACTTCTAAATTGTAGCAGCTTTTCCTGTTTTTGACTTAACATAAAAGGAAAGATAACATTTTCCCTTTTTTTTGCACAAAAATGTGATGGTTTTGGAACATTGGGTCATTCAGTGGGAATTAGAACAACTTGGTGGAAGTTACCTCTGCATTCTGGGGAGAAACCACTGTGCCCACTCAGTGTCCTGCAGCACTGGTCTTGGAATACATTTCCTAGGTGTTTGCCAGTGGCAAGTGGTAGAGTCTGCCTGGAGAGAAATGACAATGACATCAAAAGGAAATTTTAAAAGAGACATATTGAGAATGCATGAACAGAACTGGAAAAAATGCCAGGTGGAATTAATAATGTGGGAAAATGAGAAACAAACTCAAGATTCAGGGCAAATTACAACAGGCATGTGAAAGGTAGGAAATTGATGGAAAACTGATCCTTTAGTTGGGATGTTTGAGGTGATGCACCAATTGGAGTGGTTCCCTCTTTTGTCCATTTTGAAAAACCACAGGGGGAAGCTCATAATAGCCAATAAAATGGAGTAGAAACTATGTAATATAGTAAGGTTTATGTGATGCAATAAAGAAAGATTAAGGGGTTGTACAACCTTGGAATTGTCAGTTAATCACATGCTTCACGAGTGATGAAAGGGACTTTTTAACCCAGCGCCTGCAGTTAATAGAAGCCCCACCTCGTTAAGTGAATGGAGACACAGTAAATGTTAAGTGAATGGAGACAGGGCATACCCTGAAAGGAGGCAAAGCGAGGGCTGGACCCTGGATTTTGTGAAAGTTCAGATCCTCAACCCACAATGAACTGTCTTTATCTAAAGGTTAAGACGTCCATTTGAAGTTTGTGGTCTGTGATTTTTAAAAAATATTTATTTATATATTTGAAAAGCAGGGTGATAGAGAGGCAGAAGCAGAGTCATAGAGAGAGAGACGTCTTCCATCTGCTAGTTCACTCCCCAAATGGCTGCAGTGGCTGGAGCTGAGCCCATCCAAAGCCAGGAACCTGGAGTGCTTCTGGGTCTCCCATGCAGATGCAAGGGCCCAAGGCCTTGGGCCATCCTCCACTGCTTTCCCAGGCCACAGCAGAGAGCTGGATCAGAAGTGGAGCAGCTGGGACTTAAACTGGTGCCCATTTGGGATGCTGGTGCCATGGTGGCTTTACCCACTACACCACAGCATCCGCCCCAGTCTGTGGTCTTAAAAAGGTGAGCAGAATGATATTCAAGAGCCACTTTGCATACTATGTATTCTCCCTGCATCACAGATCAAGGGTCATTGACAATGGCAGTGATTCCTGTGGGTGTGTGGAGGGACAGCCATCTGCACTGGGAGTAGAAATGATCCTTCTTTCTCCCTGGCTTCTCTTCTCTCCAAAGTCAGCTCCATCTCATCCTTTAGCCTTGGTTTCTAGAACTACACCACATTTTTCTCTATTTAGCAATCAGTGGATTTACTTCTCAGCACTTGTTGCAGAAGTATTTGCTTTATGTACTTTTTACTTGTACATAAAGTAAATTTTTTACTTGTACATAAACTTGTTTGTTTGGTTGGTAAATCTGTTTGCTACCAAAACTGTTCTGTATTCTCCAGCCAGAGACCAGTCTGTCTGGTTTGCTGCAGGAATATCACCCTGGAAATGGAGCTTTACCTATGGTGGCTGCACATTTAAAATTTTCTGAATAAAGGAATAACCTTTCTGGAAAGGCTGGGTGGCAACTACATGTTCCTGAATGGCCAGATCTAGCAGAGCCAAATTGTTGATATGAGGCTGTACGTCACCTTTGGGCTTTTAGACACCATGTTTCTATCAACAGGGTAGAGTGTTCTAGGTGCTTTTACTTATCTATATATGTCCCCTCAGCCTCAATTAACACAAGAAACTCTCTCTCTCTCTGTGTGTGTGTGTGTGTGTGTGTGTGTGGTGGCAGAATATCTCAGTCTTTTCATTGAAACTTTTAAAAGCTTTATAGTACAGAGTATGGGTGCTTAGATTGTGTCCAATATCTGAGCCATTTCCCTGGATGGCCTCACCTTGGGGGAAACTAAATACGCCTCTTTAATGAGATTTTGTTTATGTCTCCTAGATCATGATGGTGAAACTTAGATTTCTCTGGAGATACCTCATGGGCCTGAAGAGTCTAGGGACACTTATAACTCATGGGGACCCTCCAAACTATAGTCAGTCTGTGTTTAGAAACTTCATTGCATTTTAAGACACCACCAATCCAAGGAGTCCTGGTGTCCCTCCCAATGTTTGGAGAATGGAAGCAGAGTTATTTCCAGGTGGTGGCAGGCTTGGTCATGATTTCTGTGACTTGGGAGACTATATGAATAGTGGTTGATCCCATGGGTGCCAGACCTCATTTTTATGACTTATTGTCAGTGCGACTTTGGGAAAGTGATTGCTATGGTCTGAATGATAATGTCTGCAACTCCCTCAGTCCCATTCATACATGGAAAGCCTAAGCCCCAAGGTGATAGAAGGAGAGGTATTTTAGTCTGTCTGAGACTGCGTGAACAGAAATGTCTTTTTTTTTTTTTCCAGGCTTTATTACAGTTTTGGAGGCTGAGAAGTCAAAGATTAAGATGCTGGCATTTTGTGAAGGTCTTCTTGATACATCATTCCACTGCAGAAGGCAGAAGGGTCAAGATAATGACAGCAAGACAAAAGAGGGTCAAATTCACCCTTTTATCAGGAACCCACTCCTGTGGTAACTGTGTTAACCATTCATGAGAGCAGAATCTTCATGGCATAATCGCATTTAAAGGTCCCACTACTTAATAACTTTAAAATGGCAATTAATGCCAGTTTGGAAAGGGACATCCAAACCATAAACATGAGCTTTTGGCAGTGATTAATGCTTGAGAATGGGGCATTTCTTTTCTTTTCTTTTCTTCTCTTTTCTTTTCTTTCTTTTTTTTTTTTTTTTTTTTTTTTGGACAGGCAGCGTTAAACATTGAGAGAGAGAGAGAGAGAGAGAGAGAGAGAGACAGAGAGAAAGGTCTTCCTTTCCATTGGTTCACCCCCCAAATGGCCAGGAGTCAGGCGCTTCCTCCTGGTCTCCCATGTAGGTGTAGGGCCCAAGGACCTGGGCCATCCTCCACTGCACTCCCAGGCCACAGCAAAGAGCTGGCCTGGAAGAGGAGCAACCGGGACAGAATCTGGCGCCCCAACTGGGACTAGAACCCGGTGTGCCGGGTGGAAGATTAATCAAGTGAGCAGTGGCGCTGGCAAGAGAGTAGGGCATTTCTAAATGGGCTTTAGTTTTTATAAAAGAGACCCCAGGGAGACCCTTGTCCCTTTTGCCACAGTCAGAAAGCACCATCTGTGAAAGCCTCGAGGTAGCTCTCTGGAGACACAGATTCACTGATCTTGGACTTGATCTTGATCTTAGGCTTCTGAGTCTCCAAGACTGTTGGAAACAAATTTATGATTTTTTAAAGATTTACTTATTTATTAAAAAGGCAGAGTTACAGAAGAGAGGGAGAGACAAAAAGAGGAACATCTTCTATCCACTGGTTCAATCTCCAGTTGACTGCAATGGCTGGATCTGTTACGTGTGCACCTGCTGTCCTACTAAAGATCTGGTCCATCTCAATTCTGGCCCGGGAGCCAGGAAATTCATCTGGGTCTCTTACGTGGGTACAGGGACCCGATCACTTGGACCACCTTTCATTGCTTTCCCAGGTGCATCAGCAGGAAATTGGATCAGAAATGGAGCAACTGAGACTGGAACTGGCATCCATGTGGGCTTCACTTGCTATGCCAGAAAGTCTGCCCAATTTATGATCTCTGTAAGCAACTCAGCTTATGGTGTTTTTGCTTTGGAGCCTAAACAGACTGAGGCAGTGACTTCTCCTATCTGAGAGATTGTCTGCCAATATGGATGCCTAGATTTGTGCCATCAGGAACTAAGTTGCATGCCCATAAAAGTTCTCCTTCCCCCTACTTTGGAGACTAACAGACATTTCCATACTCTCAGCATACATGCTGAGAAATTTCCTGGAAAATGTTGTATCTGGATAATCTCCTTACCTGGAAGACTCCAATGTTTAGACTGAACACTGTTTCTGTCGGTGGCAAAGCAATATTGCTTCCAGTGAAAGATATTTGGCACAATATCAGAGCCCTGGGGAAGGCCAGGATTGAGATGGCCTAGATCGCTAGTACGACAGCAGGTGCACATGCAGGTAAGCAGGATTAGGCTGGAATAGGGCCAGAAGAATGGCTGTTCATTCTGTGTTACTTTCTTACCTTAATCCCCATAGCTATTTTTTCCTCAAGGAAATGTGATAATACATGTTGGCAAAATAGTGAAAATGTAACCAAGACCATATGGTGGAGTATTTATTTTCTTATTAGACAAATACTATTCATGTATATAGCAAGGATTTGTATATTTTAATATGAACAAAACTATAACTACCTTTACAGAAATAATGCTGATATAATTTCCACCTATTTTGTTTTAACATTATCTAATATTTCTATATTTAAGAATATTTAAGTTTAATAACATTTTGTATTCAATTGCAAATTTCAGTAGAAACCTCAAAATAGGAATGTTCAAGACTGGCATGATGAATTCGCTCTTGGATGTTAATCCAGTTAAGCATCGGAGTGAACTATAAATTAATGATACATAGTATCAAGTAACAGTTAACACCTTTTGTGTGAGGTAGTGTAAAGACCATGAGACAAACTCAGATAAATTGATTTTTTAGGCTTCATTACATTTTTATTAATGTATATACTTTATGTAAAATTTGCATATGTCCTTCAACTAAATAAAAATTTAAATTTGGGTATTTGATTTGCTTCTAAATTGGACTGATTATCTTAGACTAATGAATGAGCTATTAATTAACTTTTAGTAGTTGGATTATGTTTGTCTACTACAGTACATTCTGCTGAATTCCTTCACAAGGCTTGACATTCTCAGTGTTTTTATCCAGATTTTTGTTGTTTTTTAAAACTTTGTTAATTTTGCTAATATATAATTTATATATAGTAAAATGCATACATCTTGAGTGTTGTGGGAAGTAGGATAGTGGACCCCTCAAAAATGTCCACATCCTAATCCATGAAATCTGTGGATATCTTACCATATATGACAAAAGGAACTTTTCAGCTGTGCTTAAATTAACGACCTTGCGATAGGGAGAGTATTCTGGATGATATGTGTTGATCCAGCATAATCACAGAGTTTCTAAAAAGTGGAAGAGGAAGGCAGCAAGGGGAGGTGATGAGAACTCTACTCCCATGACAGGATTTGAAGTTGGAGGAAGGAAGCCATGAATCAAGGGATATGAACAGCTTCTAGAGGCAGGAAAAAGCAGGAAAACCGTCTCGTCTCCAGCCTTCAGATAGGAAACAGCCCTGCCAAACCTTGATTTTGGTCCAGAGAAACCTTTGTTGCATGTATGTCTTATAGGATACTCAGTTAGATGATAAACATGTGTTGTTTTAAGATACCACATTTGTGGTAAATTTTTATAACAGCAATAGCAACTTAATGTAAGAGCTAAATGTGTACAGATCTGGGTGACTGTTATTCAGAACACGACACTGAGCATTTTTGCCATCCTAGAAGTTCTTTCATGTCTTTTCCCAGTCAATAGCACCATTCAGAAGTAAACACTACTTTGACATCCAGCTTTGTAGATATGTTTGCCTGTTTTTGCATTCTTACAAATTGAACTGTGCAAATTAAACCATTCTTTTGTGTCTGGCCTATTTCTTTTAACATAATGTTTTGAAGTTTGTCTATTAACAACATTCATTTTTATTGTTATGTGGCATTTCAGTATGGATATATCACAACTTATTGTTTTGGTCTTTTTCTTTGCATCTAATTTTTGTCTGTCAATAATAGTGATATTTGAACATTTTTGTGAGAGGGTTTTCAAAGACATGCACTTATTTCTCCTGGAGATACAGTGGGAGTAGAATTACTGACAATAGATAGGCCTATATATTTAAATATTTAAAAAAATTTATTTGAAAGGCAGGGAGACAGAGACAGAAAGAGATCTTCCATTCACTAGTTCACTCCCTCAATGACCACAACATCTGAGGCTTGGTCAGGCAAAAGCCAGGAAATTAACTCTCAATCCAGGTCTCCCACATGGGCATCAGGGACACAACGACTTGAGCTGTTTCCCAGGGTATTCATTAGGAGGAAGCAGGGATTGGGAGCAGAGCGAGACTCAAACCCAGGCACTCCAATATGGCGTCTTTACCTCTGCACCGAATGCTCTCCTCTGTATATTTAACTCTGGAAAGAGCTCAGGAAGCTCAACAACAACAACAAAAAAAAAACAATCAGGTTAAGGAATTGGCAAAGGACTTGAAAAAGCATTTTTCAAAAGAGGAAATTCAAATGGCCAACAGACACATGAAAGATGCTCAGGATCCCCAGCCATCAGGGAGATGCAAATCAAAACCATGAGGAGGTTTCACCTCAGCCCAGTTAGAATGACTCTCACACAGAAATCAAGAAACAGTAAATGCTGTTGAGCATGTGGGGAAAAGGTACCTTAATCCACTGTGGTGGGAATGCAAACTAGCACAGCCATCGTGGAAGGCATTATGGAGATTCCTCAGAAATGTGAAAATAGATCTACCATATGACCCAGCCATCCTACTCCTGGGAATTTATCCAAACAAAATGAAATCAGCGTATGAAAGAGTTACCTGTACTCCCATGTTTATTGCAGCTCAATTTGCAATATCTAAAATATGGAATCAATCCAGATGTCCCTCAACTGATGACTGAATAAAGAAAATGTGGTATATATTCACTACGGAATACTACTCTGCCATAAAAAAGAATGAAATCCTGCCTTTCACAGCAAAATGGATACAACTGGAAACTGTTATACTTAGTGAAATAAGACAGTCCCCCAAAGACACACACCTATGTTTTCCCTGATCTGTGGTAGCTAAGAGAGTACAAAAAACAAAATGTATATGAGCAAAATCAACATCTTTGAGAACTGATTATTATTTATTGCCCTTGTCGCTACTGTTGAGGAACAATATTTTTTCTTCTTACTGTTTATTGAATTATTTACTTAGTGGAGGGTTAATCTTATGGTTATAAAATAAACTGAAAGTATATTATTTTTATTTTTATTCATTTATTTTGACAGGCGGAGTTAGACAGTGAGAGAGAGAGAGAGAGAAAGGTCTTCCTTCCATTGGTTCACCCCCCAAATGGCCGCTACAGCCGGCGTGCTGCACCGATCTGAAGCCAGGAGCCAGGCACTTCCTCCTGGTCTCCCATGCGGGTGCAGGGGCCCAAGCACTTGGGCCATCCTCCACTGCCCTCCTGGGCCATAGCAGAGAGCTGGACTGGAAGAGGAGCAACTGGGACAGAATCTGGCGCCCCAACCAGACCAGAACCTGGGGTGCTGGTGCCGCAGGTGGAGGATTAGCCAAGTGAGCCACGGCGCTGGCCAGATTCTTATAAAAATCAACAGAAAGAATAAGACAGGAAGGAAGAGATATGATGGGGTTGTGGGCAGGTGGGAGGGTAAAGTAGGAAGTTTCATTATGCTCCTATACTGTATATAAGAAATATATGACATTTCTTCACCTTATATAAATAAAAAATTATAAAAATACAAAAATTCACAAAATAACTCCCTGCCAACAGTTATATAGAGAGGGTGTAGTATCGCCGAATTATTTTTTAAAGGTTTGAACCAGACTCACAAAATCCCTGGGGAGAGACATAAAAACAATCACTTCCTTTTTATCATAGTTATTGCTAAAAAGGCTGTGCTTTGTGGCATCAAATTGCACAAGGGCTTGGCAGGGAGCATAAAGGGGGGTGAGAAGGTGGCCGGAACTCAGGGCTTTGTGCTTTTATCTGCCGTTTCAAACACGTAGTTAACTCTGCTCAGGACCCGTCAGAAGTGAAAGCTGGTAATAAGAAACCTAACCTAGTACTATTAATGTGTTAATAATGGGTTTTGTTTTTTTGGGGAAAAATGGATGATAGTGTGAAAAGGATCAAAAGAAGAAGAGAAAGAAAAAAGAAGTCATTAGGGCAGATATTCTGCCAAATTATTTCATAGTATGGAATAAACAGAATATAATGCCCTCCATGGGTGGACAGTACAAGGACAACAAGCACAACTTCTGAAGATACTAAGAGATATAAATTTGACCATTATGCCTCAATTTTTCCAAAATTTAAACGTCATAAATACTCTGATTCCCTAGCCTTCCATCATCCTTCCCAATTTATATTTCAACTGGTGATGGACAAGATGATAAATACATTGGATCCTCATTATTTATAGATTCTGTATTTATGAATTCACTTACTCACTGCAATTTTTGTTGGTAACCCTGAATCAGTGTTCATTGCAGTTTTGTGGTCATTAGTGGTCACGTGCAGAGTGGCAAAACATTTGAGTCTGACGGATAGAGGTTGCTTGCTGAGGTTGTATAAGCAGATGTTCTGCATTGTTTTGGTTGTTTTGGTTTACCAGGCCATTTTTGCACATTTTCATTGATTCAGCAGTGTTTTTTTACTTTTTAAATGTATAGTTTTTCTTTTTCAAAACTTCTAGAAGGCCAAAAATTGTATATATTCATAGTATACAACATAAAGTATGATATATGGAATGGCTAAACCAAGCTAACTGCCATATACATTGTCCCCCACACTTACATTTTGGTGTGTGGTGAGAGTACTTAAAATCTACTCTTTTAGCAACCTTGCTCTCGTACTGCAAACAAATATCTTTCCCACAATCTATTTGTTCCACATTGCTTTGCATTTTTGTGGTTTCTGTTTGATGTTTCACTGTTTAAAATTGCTTTGTGCATAATATGGAAGTGTTGTCTAGCTCTCCTTGTCAACATATCATAATCTCTGAGTTGCTCCTCTGAGCAATCAATAGCATTTCCCCTGATTATGAAAGTTCACAATAGAAAATAGGGAAAGAAAGGGTGAAGAAGAGGAAAATAAGTTGCTTGTAGTTCTATTGCTCAGAGATAAACACTTAGGGCTTTGGATTTATTTTGCGTTTTGGGTGTGTAACAAAGTCGGATTATGTGCTTTATTTTGTTCCACTCAGATTTAATATAACACATGTACATTTCCAGGTATTCATGAGATATTATCCCCAAACTATAAAATAACACCCTCAGATTTATTAAACAATCCCCAGTTTTTGGACTTGAGAGCAATATTTTTGCCTTTTAAAAATAACAATGAGTGCATTTGTATATTTTCTTGAACAGCTATGATTACCTCTGCAGGATGAATTTCTGGAATTGAAATCACTGAGTTAAGGTGTACAGGGACTTTTCCCAGTGTTTGCACTGGTTTTCCAGGACCCATTCTAATACGAGGGCCTTTGAAGTGGGTGAGTAGAAGGGAAGGAAGTTGTTGTTTTTATGGTGGTAGCTACTCCATCAAAGGCTACCACTGGGTAGACTTGTTTTGAAAAAATAGCTTCACCTCTCACCATTTCCTGGAGAATACTCATGCTTAAAAATGTGACCTTTTAAACTGAATTGGAAAATCATGAGTTATTATGACTAAAGCTGATACACTGATGAAAAAAACACACATTTTACAGAAAATTGAATATTTAGAAAGAGAACATACATTTTTTGAGATTGTTATCCCTTTGAAATTTTCCTTAAGTCGGAAAATCCAAGCACCTGCATTACTTGTTCCAATTTCCTTTTAAGATATTCTTAGTAGCATTTACAAAGGGATCTGGCACACTGGCCTTAGAAGCTCTTTAAGCACAGAAATCTACTCTCCTAAAGCTCTGTATATGTAAATATTACATAGAGAAGAGACTTAGAGTCTGTGTGTGTGTGTGTGTGTGTGTGTGTTCCAAGTAAATCCTTCACCTGTTTCTAACATTTATCTTGGCCTTCACACCAAATTGCCTAAAGAATAATGGCAACTAACATTTGAGGGAATTCACTCTTGATCTTGGGAGAGTCCTTTGTTCTTTATGCACCTATTTTATTCCTCCATTAGCCCATTTCATCACTCAATATTTATTTTTCAGTGAAGGAAGTAGTCTTAAAGAAATCAAGACATTTTCCTCAAATCTGACATCAAATAAAGAGTTTGGTCTGTCCAGTTTCAGAGTATAGCTTTACTAAAACATTCTGCCTCCCTTAGAGTTCTTACAATGGTATTTATTCCAAATTAAGCATTATCTCTGTATCCTCACCACTATTTCAACCATTAGGTCATTCATTGGTTTAACATTTATTGAGCAAATATCCTGAGTAAGATTTTAAGAATAGAAAAATGACCAGACAGGCCTCATCCTTTGTGGCTTTGACAGGAAGACATGGAAATGAGTAACAGAATACATTGTGATATGTAGGAGAAAGAGGAATTATTAAATTGTATAGTGTAAAAAGACAAGTATCATGTTTTCCTTGATTTGTAGTAACTAATATACAGAGTACAAAAAATGCAATGTATATGACATTTTGAGATTTGATTACTATCTGTAGCCCTTGTCTGTACTTCCAAGAAACAGTGGTTTTCCTACTTACTACTTGTTGAATATTTGGTTTAGTGGAGGGTTATGCTTATTATTATAAAGTAAATTGAACATATGTTATTGTAAAAATTAAAAGGAAAATAAGAAAAGAAGTAGGAGGGATGTGGGAGGGAGGGTAGAGTGGGAAGTATCATTATGCTCTTAAAACTGTATGTATGAAATACATTAAATTTGTTGCCTTTACATAAATTAAAAAATTTTAAAAATTGTATGGTATATCTGACCTTGACTAGCTGACAATGACCTGAGGTCTATCCCTACTGATTCTGAATCATTTTGCTATTATTTTCTCATATTCAAATTCACTCTCACATGTTCATGTATTTTTGAACTTTGTACAACCCATTCAGGTTTGAATGTTCTCATGAAGGTGATGTGTAATTTAAAAAATGGACAAAGAGTTTTTATGTTAGAATTTTTTAAAGTTATTTTATTTCAAATTTTAGCAGTCAACAAGTCATTTGGAATACTAAAAAAAAATCCCTAGATTACATATTGGAAACTTGCTAACCAAAAATACATTTATTCAACAACTGTTCTACACAAGATACTGTGCTAGTAGAAGATCCAAAGTGATAATGATATAAAATGATATAAAAGTGATTTCTGCCACTAGTCAGTAAGAAAGTAACAAGCAATGACTATACAGTAGGTACCAAACTAAAGAAATCAGAGGAGATGTTTTCCAGCAGCTGAGATCAGGGGTCTGAGGCAGTTACGGATGTGTGCTGCTCATCCTCCTTCCCTGTGATGCAGATAAGCAAATAGTGATCCCGGCCTGAGAAGGGTATAAATGCCAGGGCCTCAGACTCTTTAGCAATGATTTCCTGGGTTGTCGTGCTAGGTAAGCCACCAAGACCAGCACAGGTGATACTTGAGAGACAGCAAATTCAGAATGGAGAGAGGAGACATGAGGGATGAATCGTGTCCCAAGTTCAACTGCAGTGGTGGGTAGTAGTTCACACCATTAATCTCCTGCTTCTGTTTGCCTCGAGGAAGGGAAGCTTATGTGAACCACAGAGCAGCTGTTTCCAGAACATGGGTCTCCAGAGAAGCAGCTCGCCATGGCTCAGTGGCAGACTCTGGGCAGCCAGGGACATCCATGACTGGGGTGCCTCTGGTCCCTGCTACTCTGGGTTCTAAGGGGTGGAGGCCTTTATCTTCAAAATGCTCTCTTTCCAGGGGTCAAAGTGAAGGTTTCATTGAACCACAAGCCACTGCCATTGTCCAGGCACCGTGAACAATCCCTACCTAACATCAGCCATTGCCTTCATACTGGGAAAGTAGCCTTGGTATACAGGGGAGGCAGGGCGGCTTTCACACAGTGGAGGCAGAGAGGAATATGTGTAGGGGCTCAGATCACTCACTTGGGTACCCAAGTGGTTTCTAGATCCACCTCAGCTTATTGCTGGTTCCACCACATGTCTTTGCTAAAAGCTTCTCACATGATTCTAGTGGGCAGATAGAAGTGAAATCTCCACTAATCTCCTTCTTCTTCTATTTCATAAGAATTTTCACTGCATATATAGGAGATGTTGTCAATAATAAATGGGAGAATCAAGATAATTTCTCCACCTAGACAATAAAAACCAAGTGCTTTATTTAACAGAGAATGTATAACAACCATGGTAAATTAAGATACAGGAAAAAGGCAATTTTGCATCTTCCTAAAACGCTAGATTGGTATGTTTTTACATTTTTTTTGTTTTCATGCTTGCATTTGATGAAATAGCTATGGATTTCTTCACTGTGATAAGCTTTAAATTTATCCCAACTTATTTTTTTCTTCTGAAAACTATTTATGTTCTGCTCTTTGGACACGAATTATCCTTTCTAGTACTAAAAAAATAAATGCGTATTGAGATAGTTTGTTTTCACCAGAGAAATTTCCATGTGTTCTATAAATTGTCATTTCAGTCAGCGTGGGGAGGGTGTCCCAAGTAGCAAGGATGCAGCTGGTGAGAGATGGCTCAGAGTTCATTAAAACATTTTGAAGTCACTGTAGTCTTTAAGCCCAGAAATGAACTCTCTAAGGTATTCAAGTAGAATTGGTTTACAACAAATAGTTCTGATGAAAAAGATCTTTGGGGCCATGCTAAGTCTCATTTTCTGCATAAATCCTCTACAACTGCTGTCAGTGACATGCGGACTGAATCCATCTAGGGAGGAAGCTGAAGCTATGGAAAGGGTCCTGGACCAGGAGTCAGGACAGGAGTTTCTGAGTTGCAATCCACTACTAACTCCCTATGCAGAGTCAGAATGAACTTCTAATTTTCTTTGAAGGAAGAGCCGTGTCTTATACATAATGTTGCTGTTACTACTGCTACTGCCATTTTGTGGGAGCTTACAGGGAAGTAGGCGTTACAGCAGGTGCTTTACATAATCTAGTTCTGTAAGGCTTTACAAGCCAGAAAATGTCAGCACATCTCCACTTTACAGAGGAGGAACTGAAGGATAAGGAGGCATAGTAATGTTGCCTAACATCATGTGGGTGTACAGGAGTCACTGCCCAGGACCGTCTGATTGCAAAGGCTGTGCACTTCTGCTTTTAAGGCAACCTTTTGTGTTTACACATGTGATTCTTCACCTGCTTGTACTTTGGCATCATGAGAGTGTGGACAGGGACTTTAAAAGGATAATAATGCCAAAGTCGCTCCCAGAGAGGCTCACAACACTTTTTTTTACAGATTTATTTATTTATTTGAAAGTCAGAGTTACACAGAGAGAAGGAGAGGCAGAGAGAGAGAGAGAGAGAGAGAGAGAGAGAGAGAGAGAGAGAGAGGTCTTCCATCCGCTGGTTTACTCCCCAGTTGGCCACAACGGCTGGAGCTGCATTGATCTGAAACTAGGAGCCAGGAGCTTCTTTCAGGTCTCTCACATGGGTGCAGGGGCCCAAGGACTTGGGCCATCTTCTACAGCTTTCCCAGACCATAGCAGAGAACTGGATCGGAAGAGGAGCAGCTGGGTCTAGAACCGTTGCCCAGATGGGATGCCGGCACTGCAGGTTGGCAGCTTTACCTGCTATGCCACAGTACCGGCCTCCCCAACACTTCTTTCAGGTGTAGCCTGAGCACTGAGTTTCAGAAGTGCTGCTCAGTTTATTTTATTTTGTAGCCAGAATTGAGAACCTCTGTTTTATATGAAGATTCAGGGATTGCTGGGAGAAGACGGGGAGGGGGGTGGGAGGGCTGAGACACTTTATGGTCTAGGAGCTGCAGCTTTTGGAGAGGTGGATTTCCTTGTTTCTTCAAGCCTCTTGAAGAGGTTCTATAAATGCTAAATTCCTGGGAAGCGAGCAAGCTTCAAAGTAGCCCTCAAAATATAAAGCACCTGGAGAGGGGAAGGGCAATTATGTGGGAGGAACACTTGAGCAAGTTGGTTTAGGGCAGGGCAGATTTAATGCTGGGAAGTTCCTGTGTTAAGACAGGAAGAAGATTCTGGACACCACGACGTGGATTCCTGTACAATCTATCCAGATAGGACTACAAGCAAAGGTCATGGCATAGAAGAAGGAGTCACAGTTTTGGAAGATAAAATAAAATCATCCTCATAGTGAATAAGATAATGTAGTTAGCAAGGGAGTCATGGACTTGTTTCTTGGATGCCCATTTATTTATTTATTTATTTTTTAAAAATTTATTTATTTATTTGCAAGGCAGTCTTACAGAGAGGCAGAGGCAGAGGCAGAGAGAGGTCTTTCATCTGCTGGTTCACTCTACAAATGGCTGCAACAGCCAGAGCTGGGCCCATCTGAAGCCAGGAGTCTGGAACTTCTTTGAGCCCCTCAGATGGGTTCAAGGGCCCAAGGTCTTGGGTCATCTTCTTCTGCTTTCCCAGGCTCATTAGCAGAGAGCTGGATCAGAAGTGGAGCAGCTGGGACTCAAACAGGCACATATATGGGTTGTCAGCACTGCAGATGGTGGTTTTACCTACTATGCTACAGTGCTGGCCCCTTGGATGGCCATTTAACTGCTACATATGACCATGGGTCATTGAACAAGTTAATTCTCCTGGAGCATGGAATACCAATGCGGTCAAAAAATTATTTGCTTCCATGCTATCCATTCACTCTCCTAGTCTTCAGTGTTTAATATTCTACTTCCTGAGAAGAAGAGGGTTTGTTGGATAAAATGGTGTTTGAAAAACCAAGGATCTCCTGAATGTTTTAAAGAGTAAAGTTTTCTTCTACTTTGGCAATCCGATTGCTCCTCCATCTTTCTGTCAGAAGTGGTAATGGAAAGTTCCTGGTCTGAAGTAACTCTGTGAGAATGAAAAATCCCCAAGGCCAGGACAGAAAAGAAAGAAGGAAGGGAATAGGCTTGGGAACTAATTCAGAGTGAAATTGGGAACAATTTGTCATGAATGAGTAAAATCATAATTGACAACTGTGTTCCCTAATAAAGGGAGTTTGCTGTGTTCTTTGGAACACTTTTAACAAAGATTAATTTATATATGTTTTTCACAAAATAGTGTTGGGAGGATGATAGAATTATTTTCGAAAATCTGATTATTAGGGAGAGACTTTCACTTGACCCTCCAATACAGATATCTCAAATGTAAAAATTTTGTCTAAAAGAGGAGAAATACTAGTGAAAGGAAAGGCAAAACGAGGGCATATTTCCTGCTTGGAAATCTGACTTGCATGGAGAATTGTCTTAGGACAAGAACCACCGTAACCTTTCCCTAAGTTCAAGGTATTTTCAATTTTTCAGGATAGTTTTAATAATCTCAACCTCTTACATAAATGTGTGTGATATTGGATAGACTCAATATTTCTTCCCCCATCTTGTAGAAAAGTAGTTGTGTGCACATTATTATAGTCGTGAAAGATTTTAACTATCATGTGGCACTTACGATAAAGGCAGAAATTGGTGAAAAATTAAAGCTGCAACAGGTAGATTTTTCATCTGTGTATGAGAAAGATATTCCATAGATGCTTTTCCAAACATAGCTAGAATGAAGGAACATTTTGCTGCACTAATCGTTAAAAATTGAATTTTGCTGCAGGCAGCAAAAGAGTTTCTTGAGGAAAGAATATGCCTGAACATTGTTGACTTGGGTGATATGTCTTGTCTTTCTCAGGCTGTTTTATTACATCCTTTAAGTTCTGTGGGTAGTATTTTATGTAATCAGCTGGTATTTATCTATTTTACATTTTATTTTGGTGCCAGAAGCAATCAAGCTCCATATTTGTCACTGTCATAATTCTTAGACATTCCTAAAATCTGATTTCTAGAGGGTAGAGTTTGAAACAAAAAGTAAAATGAATTCCATAATGTTTCACACTGTCTATGTATACAGCTATCTCTTTGCTTAAGTCTCTTCTAGATTCTTCTTCTAGAAGTAGCTTAAAACAATTGGAGAGATGGAAAAATTGCCAGGGATTGACTTTTGGTCTTGCATATATAGCTTTACTTTTAAAAATATGCTGATTTATTAAATCCACAGGAGGCCATATTCATTAAAGCAAATACTTATGGCAAATGTTGATAATACACGGAGGTACTCGTTAACCCTTAACTTTCATCATCCACAGATGATTAACTTGTGCCCCTATTGGTGGTGCTGATGACCGATAAGAATTCATCATAGGATGGCTTTCTTTTCCTTCTTCTTCTTTTTCTCCTCCATCTTACTGTTTGTTTGTTTGTTTGTTTTTAAACAGGAGAAGAATATGACTTACCAATAGGGAAGTACCCCATTTTCCCATCTATCAGCCAATGACTCTTCAATTCAGTTGAGGAAAAAAAATAAAATACAGAAAAAATATAAAATATAGAAAAAACAGCAGGTAAAAGCTTCACATCTACATTCTATCAACTTAAGAATATCTTGTGAGTTTGTGTTTCAAATGGAACGAAGTAACAGTATCTTGCATTTGTTTAATGCCATCCACAGCCTGTCCACATAGCTGATATCACTTTATCTTTAAATATCCCAGATATCAAAAATGTCGAAGTCATTTTCATGTATTCATAATGCCTCAAATTACAAATACTTGGAGTTCATTACCTGCCTAGTGTCACATGGCTGTCTCATACTGTTTTGGTTATGTGAGCAGATACATCTGACTGTTGGTCAGGCTATCTTATTTTGAAGACCCAGAACTCCAGCCTTTTTGTCCTAGTGGACTTCCCTGCACTGTAGCACCATTTTACCTTCTTTTCCCAACCTCAAACTTCCCTTTCCCATCAGCCAAAGTATGTCTTTCCAGATCCACTTTCTTGCTTTGGAGCTCTGTGTTTGGGGAATTGTGCCTAAGTGAGGTATTGAAATGTAGTATCCTAGGAACCAGACCTGATCTCTAGATACGTTGTGTTAAATTTTGACAGCGTTTAAAAAATTGAGCACATTGCCAATATCTATGAATCAGCTGGTTCTGCATGGAAACAAAAATTTGCACATCTCTGGAAGACTGTGCCTTCTTCCCCACATCTCATCCTGAACTGAGTAACTGCTCTCTTTAGATGGACGTGTACATGTCTATTCTGAGGCCTCATTTCTGTTACATGCTCTCCCTGATGCCATCTGAACTCCGGACTTATAGTTTCATACTGGGAGTTTTGGGCAAACAGGAAGATGAATGTAGATAGCTTTCATATCTTTTTGTAATTCATTGAATTTAAGAATATGCTCCAAGGGCTTATTATCAAATTCTGCATCAAGCAAAGGGCTCAGAGCTGGAGCTTTGTTTATTTAACAGTGATGTTAAGTGACTGAATTTCAAAGATTGAAATTGATGGTGCAGTTATTTTTCACCGGGCACTGTCGATTCGGTTCAGTTCCCTGAACATAGATGAAATGCCAATTACATACTAGTCATTGAGCTTGGCACTGGGGATACTTTGTCATTATAATGTTGTCAGTTATGGCATTAAAAAACTTGGCTGGTTGTCATGCGTTGCTTCTTTTCTAATTTACTGTTTGAACAATGATTCTTTTTAAGTGATGTTTTAAGGTGAAATTCCCATTTTATAAGTACACAGAGAATAAAATTGTACATAAACTAAAAATGTCAGCTGTCTCCTAGGTGAATAGCTTAATTAGCTACTCACAGTGTCTTTATTCCTGGATGAGTATGGTTTTATGTCTCACTCCCAGCTTCCCCCTCCAGTTGTAACATTGCCCTGGTGTACACCTGTCACAGTGTTGAAAATATTGTTAATTTTAGATGGATGCCATAAATAAAAGCATTGATTCTATGTTTACCTCAGGGTGTTGGTTGCTTCTTCTGTCTCCTTTCTAGGAATCTGTATGACACTATTAAAAGTCCTTCTTAGAAATGATTTGGAACATTCTGACCCCTTCCTTGCTTCACTGATTCCACTTGAACTTGGTGCCATATTTAGACAGCCTTGGACATGCTTCTGAGTAGATACAACACTGGATCATAAACACAGCTGGGCAGCAGACATCACCTTGGAAAGCTGTTTTGAATGTGAATTCCTGCTCCTCTCCCTGCTTTTGCTCAGTCCACCTGCCAATCCAGTAAGTCTGGGGAGCCCCCAAACCTAGATTTTAAACGCTGAAGATTTTAATTCAAGATCTGTTCTTATATTAGAATATGTAATTAGAAATGTGATTGCCATAAGGGGAGCTATTCTGTTGGCTAGAAGTTCAGGAGTTGAGGATTTCTAGACCTTGAATAATGATAAAGCACTTTTGTGTCTCCTCCAAATCAGGTTTGGTGTCTTCGCCCTTAGCCAGCTCCTAGTGGCTCTGAGTCCACAATGTGAGCTGCAGGGTTTGCTGTGTCTGTGCTCACACACCTGTGATATAGGCTATTAACCCAAAGAACTAGCATCAGTGAAACAGCGATACACGGTGAATTACAAGGTCAGCCACGGTTGCTTTTTATGCCATTAATCAGAAACAGAACATTTTTCTTATACCTGGTGTACTTTCCTCTGGAAAGTGACACTTAGAATGTGAATAGCAGAATTTCCTGATGGCATAAAAGACACTGCAAGCTGAGGACACAATCACATTTGGTAGTTCACACGCTGCATAGATTACAATAGCCACTGCACACACATCAGTCCGTGGTATTCAGCAACAACAAAAAGTAAACTTTCATTCTCTGGCTGAGCAAGTCCATTGATCCATCAGTGAGTATTTTTGGGGTCCTACTGGACATCTTGCCAAGGTTCTTTGCAGAGGAAGACATTGAGCTAACTTGACTTTGGTATTCCCATTTCTTGAGAATCAACTGCTTCTTACATTTTACCACCCACAATCCTATTCTGCAATGATACTTAGGTGCTTTGGGGTCTCACTTGCTGAGTATTTCAAAGAACTTGAATTTTTGGGTAACAGGAAACTGACTGTTTTTGTCTTGTCCCTACAGAAACCAAAATGGGGGAAGAAAAAGAAGACATTTAAGTGAGTCTTTACACAAAACATTTACTGTTTTTTTTCCCAATCACTAAGTGTTGTCTATAGTGTTAAAATTTCATTTTAAATGTATTGTAATACTTTTTGTTCAACAGTAATCTAAGACTATACATATATTATATATATATATGAATTGACTTTTTAATTAAGCCCAATGAATAGTGCTAATAAAATAAAAAATTAAAACTGTTACACATTAAGATTATTAGCTTGATGTTTATTTTTTAATTAAAAATTTGTTATTTATTTGGGATGAGAGACAGAAAGAGAAAGATCTTATCTGGTGATTCATTTTCCAAATGACTGAAATGCAATGACTTGGGCTTGGCTGGACCAAAGCCAGGAGCTAGGCACTCTTTGCAAGTAACCCACATGGTGGCAGGGCTATAATAATTTGAGCCATCATCTGCTATCTCCCCACCCTGCAGCCAGGGTCTGCTTTTGCACCAAGTTAAAACCAGATCTGGAAGTGGGTATCAAACACAGGTATTCTGATGTGGGATGCTGGTGTCCTAACCATCATCTTAATGGCTAGGCCAAACACCTGCCCCTAGCTTGATATTTACAGAGAGAAAGGTCTAAACCATACTAACTTGCTCCTTTTGACTTTCGATTATTGAACACCCATTTTATCTGAATGATAAAAGAGAGAGGGTCAAAAACAATGGCCCAGTGTTATTTTGAAGGACCGTATTTTTTCATTTTCCCCATTTCTCCCTTTCCTTCTAAAATTTTGCAGTTTTGACACATAGCAGGAGAAACTGTTCTCAGGAATAAGTCGAAAGAACAATGTTTAAAATGATTGCCCTTTCTCTCTCCTCCTTCTCCTCATTCTTCTTCCTCAATAAAGCCCTGATTTCACTGAATTTCATTTGGTGGCTCATGTTTGGAAAACACGTTAGCACCCTCTCTTGGGAGAAAGTAAGGGCGGTGCTTCCCTATGCTCAGATCAGTTAGTGAGAACTTATTCATTTCGTGTAATCTTCACAAATCTATGAGGTGCATACTTTTATGACTCTTTACTGAAGAACACATTGTGGCCCAGGACAGACTAATAATTTTCCCCACATCCTTGTTGTTTGTAAATGATGGTGTTGGAATTTTAGACATCTGACTCCAGAGGTTGCCTCCTTAACCAGATTGAGTTGGAAAAAAAGAGAATATATTTATTGTAATGCATGTAGTGTCTTCCATCCAGTTTTAACTATTTATATAGATTCTTCCTCCTCTTCTTGTCAATATCCTGAGATTATTTTTTTTTCTTAAATACAGGAGGAAAAGTTGGATTTTTATGTCAAAATTAGGTAAAAATTAAAATCTTATCTTTAGTTTTTGGAAAGCTTTGTTGCTTATATATATATATATATGTATATATATATTATTTACTTATTTGAGAGTAGAGCTATAGACAGAGAGAGGGAGCAGAAAGATCTCCCATTCACTGGTTCATTGCCAAAGTGTCCGCCACAGTTGGAGCTGAGCCAATCTGAAGCCAGGAGCCATGAGATTCTTCCTATTCTCCCAAGTGGGTGCAGGGGCTCAAGCACTTGGACCATCTTTCTACTGCTTTCCCAGGCCATAAATAGAGAGCTGGATTGGAAGAGGAGCAGCCAGGACAAGAACTGGTGTCTATATGGGTTGCTGGCACTGCAGGTGGAGGCTTAGCCTCCTATTAGATATTGACACTGGCATTATTCTGAAAATATTATCTATGTACCATAAAGGAAAAATTCATAAGCAAAGGGGCATGATGTCTGATATGATCCAAAATTCAGCTCAAACAAATTGTTTCTCAATAAATCTTGGTAAAATTCTTTGAAAGATATTAAGAAGTAAATGAATTTCCCAATCAGAAGAATAATGTAATAACTTACTATATTATTAGTTAGTTCCTGAAAGCATAAAATACAATAAAAAAGGACTCCAATAAAAATACGTGCTTAATTCCTACTCAACAATTCTTATCTAGTGGATTTCATGCCTATCTAGCTGTTGATTTTAAGCCTAATACTGACTTTCTTCTCAAACTCTGCAACGGGCTCAATCTTTCAAATTAAACTGACTTCTACATTAAGAATGGGTTACATTTTAAGTAGTTTATTAGTTAGCAGCTTGGAAATGGGAAAACATTTTGGTCCAGAAAAATAATAAATTATATATATTGGCTAGGTTAGAAAACATTATAGCTGAAATAGAAAAACTTATAGTACTACAATTGTCAGTGTTGTAGGTCTATGAGAATGGAATGGTTTAAGTGCAAGAAATAAAAGATAATCCATGCACCGTATGATTTCAAAATATGTAGAATATTTGACAGATAAGGAATCTCTCAAAAACTAAATAGCTGTTATTTAGGTAGTGGCATTATGGAGGATTTTCCTTCTTATAGTTTTCATTTTATATATTGCAATTATTTTGCAATTTGAAAGTTTAAAGACATTATTTAAGAGGCAGACAGACACCCACAGAAGGACAGAGAGAGAACTCTTATCTGCAGGTGCACTCCTCAAATGCTTGCAATGGCTGGGGCTGGCCCGGAGCCAGAGCTAACAGCTGGAAATGTAATCCAGGTCTTCTTTGCAGGTGTCAGGAACTTAATTACTTGAGCTATATACATTGTCTCTCAGGGTCTGCATTGACTAAAAGCTGGAGTCAGGAGCTGCAACTGAGAATAAAATCAGGGTACTCCAATGTGGGACGGAGGCATCTTAACATGTAGGCCAAATGCCCAATTTGTAAGTTTTATTCTTTTTTCTTTTTACCATAAATATATAACTCTTTTAATAAACCATATATAATAAGTTTTTATTATGCATATATTTCTATTTTTACCATTTTTATTTTTTAATTTTTAAAAAGATTTATTTATTTATTTGAAAGTCAGAGTTACACAGATAGAGGAGAGGAGAGGCAAAGAGAGAGGTCTTCTATCTGCTGGTTCACTCCCCAGTTGTCCACAATGGCTGGAGCTGCGCCGATCCGAAGCCAGGAGCCAGGAGCTTCTTCTGAGTCTCCCACGCAGGCACAGGAGCCTTAGGTCTTGGGCCATCTTCTACTGCTTTCCCAGACCATAGCAGAGAGCTGGATTGGAAGTGCAGCAGCGGGGTCTCGAACCGGCGCCCATATGGGATGCTGGCGCTTCAGGCTGGAGCATCAACCAGCTGAGCCACAGCGCTGGCCCCAGTTTTACTATTTTTAAAGGCAAAAGACACATCTCTGCCTTTCTCTTTTCCTTCTTTGAAGACACATGATTGTTGGATCCCAGGGGCTGATTTTACATTTCCTGTTTCTATATCCCACATCTGACCCTCCAGCACAACTTTTTGGTCCTATCTTTGAAACCCTTCCAGAAATCACATCCACATTTTTCACCTTCAGTCAAAAAATGACCACTTCTTCATTTTATTATTTTATAGCCTTAAATGTGATCCCCTTATTTTGGTATTGTTCTCTTATCATCCTGCATAATAGGGCTTCCAATATGACCATTTTTTTAAAAAATGAAAAGAGCATGCTTTGTGCCCACCTCACACAGTTTAAGTCCAGAGTAGTTGGAAGGTGGTGGCAGGCAATCCTTGACTCCTTCACTTCCTATCTTTCTGCTCTTAGGAGTCCTGGCTCCAGTGGTCATCATGGCCTCCTTGCCTTACCTTGAACGCTCCAGTCCTGTTCCTAGGCACGTCTCTTTTCACAGGCATCATCAAGACTCTCCAATCCCCTCTCAAATAGTAAAACATGTTTTTTTTTTTTTTTTTGCCATGATATCAAACATTTAAATAACTCTTGCTCTTCTAATCTGCCCTTTTTATTTCTTAATTTTCTTCATTAGTACTTAGCATGTAGTATAATATACATTTTATGTATCTTCATGTTTACTGATTATCGTGTTACAAAGAAATACATTCGAATGTGGGTAAGGATTTGTGATGATTTTGCTTCCTCCTGTATCCACAGGGCCTCAAATCCTGCCTAGCACACTATACACTCTTAGGATACATTTGCTAAATGAATGAATGTATGTAATGAAACTATGAGGGGGTTTCAAAAATTCATGGAAAAACAGAATGAAAAGATAAGTTCATTTTTGTGCAAAATTTTTTGAAATTCATGTGTGATTTTTTTCATAACATACATTTTCCATGATCTTTTTGAAGGTATCTCATATGCTTGGATATAAGTATATTTTTGTACCAAAATCAATTTATCTTTTAATTCAATTTTTCCATGAACCGTTTAAGGTATTCTCCTGTAAAAACAAAACAAAACAAAACAAAACAAAACAAACCCATAATCTGAAAGGAACGAAACCAAACTCATAATGACACTTGTCATTATAAAAGTATAAGATCATTCTCTATTTAGTAACATTTTTTTCATAAATGAAAGTATTTGAGGCCGGCGCCGCGTCTCACTAGGCTAATCCTCCGCCTTGTGGCGCCGGCACACCGGTTCTAGTCCCGGTCGGGGCGCCGGTTCTGTCCTGGTGCCCCTCTTCCAGGCCAGCTTGGGCCCTGCACCCCATGGGAGACCAGGAGAAGTACCTGGCTCCTGCCATCAGATCAGCGCGGTGCGCCGGCCGCAGCGCACTGGCCGCGGCGGCCATTGGAGGGTGAACCAGCGGCAAAGGAAGACCTTTCTCTCTGTCTCTCTCTCTCACTGTCCACTCTGCCTGTCAAAAATTAAAAAAAAAAAAAAGTATTCAAAGCAAATATGACACTGTCTGAATATTAGAAAGTTTTCAGGTGCCCTGTCTTCTTAGCAGCTCTCTACCGATTACAGGACAGAACCCACACTCCTTAGCATTCATGGAAAGGCATTTTTGCGATGGAGCCTCTCACCTCCCACCCTCATTCACTTCACTGCTTTTAGTTTTTTCTTTCCAGAGTCCTGATTCAGATGATTCACTTCTCCCAGAAACCATGTTCCGGGGCCTGGTGTTGTGGAGCAGTGGGTTAAGCCACCACCTGTGATTCCAGCATCCTGAGTGCCAGTTCAAGTCTCATGTGCTTTGCTTTTGATTCAGCTCGTTGCTAATGTGCCTGGGAGGCAGTGGAAGATGGCCCAAGTGCTTGGGCTCTCCTGGGGGGACCTGGATGGAGTTCCAGGCTCCTGGTCGTTGTGGCCATTTGGGAAGTGAACCAGCAGGTGGAAGATATATTTACCTCTTTCTCTGTTGTTCTCTGTCTTTCAAATAAATGACCAAATTATTATTTTTTTTTAAATGGAAGAAATCATGTCCTTCCATTTTCTCTTCACTGTGATAAACTAATCAGGAAACTCAAGCCCCCTTTTCCCTTTTCTTCATCTTCCTTCTTCTACTCAAACAAGTAGAAGAGCAGGTACGTGGAGCTTGATGTTAAACGACCTTACTGTGAGAGAGGCGGCTGCCCACCGTGAGCCAGGTTTCCTCCATGAGACCCCAAGCCTGCCTTCCAACTGTTCTCTCACATCCCTCCCATTCTCAGGCAGCTCTCAACTCCCTCAGCACCAGTTTATGTATTCTGGGTAGCAGATTAGCTTTCTGTTTGATGGTTTTGGGGTTTTTGCTTTGCTCTCTTTTCATTGTTGTCTGCCCCAAGCCCATGGAGCACCAGCCTCCACAGGAACACACGCTCTCTGAAGGGGTTCTGCATTCACTCTTTGCAGTCCCATGTCTCTCCCTGAGGCACGTTTGATTGCACTGCTCAATTTACCTGGACGTCTTTGCCACTCATTGACTGCTTCAAACAGAATGAATTATTTTGTTGAATCTTGTGTCATCAATGCCTGGCTCAGAGTATGATCATTAATATGTGAGGAATAAATGAAGACTAAACCTTCCACTTAATAGAGGCATTAAGGAGAGGCTACAGCTTGATCTCAAGTAAAAATTCCTTTTGTTTAATTCCTCCAATGGCCTTAGGTGAGGTGGGATTTATTCTGAAATAATATACTCTTTGATTGTCTCTCTACCACGTGAGAAGCTCTGCTCCTCCGGGGGAGCTCTCAGTATGCTCCCCAGCACAGGCCTGTGAACTAATTTGAGGCCTATGGTACATTACCTGCAACCCAAGGCATGCCCAGGAGAAGCTCCTTGGCTGGAACTATTGCTCATAAAGGAATCTTCTGCAAGCACATTTTCTTCGCTGTGTTCCTTCGTAATTGAAGAACATGCCAGTGGTTTAACTGTTCCCCGAACTGCTAGGACTTTGCTGGCTGGATTTCTTTTCCAAGCTCTCCAAGGATCATTGGTGGTAAAGGAATCAACTGATGGAGAAGAAATAAAGTACCGTCTAACAATCATGACGTTGCCTGTGCAGGAAAAACAAAATTCAAGTTAAAAATTTCTAATAACAATGTGCAAACAGGAAGTTATGTTGATTATAGTTTGATTGAAATGAATTAAATGAAACTATTACTTTTGATTTTTGCTTGAAAGATATCCATTTGTTGATTCACTTTACAAATATTAGTTGGGTAGCAACCATGTGCTAGTTTTATGTTCAAGAAATAGGATGTGATAGAGAACAACATAAAGTTATTGCCTGCACAAAGTTTGTCTTTTGATGTAGAATTCAAATAATGAACACATAATATATATGACAGATTTGAGGAAAACCAGGCTAATGATGGAAAGGGATAGAAATAGATGAGGGCAAGGGTCTGGAGGTTATAAAGTTGTGTGGTCAGGGAAGAGATTTTTGAGAACACATCACTAGGACAGAGAACAGGACATTCAATGTTGGTAAAACAAGATCCTAAAATTGGAAAAGCATGAGTCTACTTGAGATTCTAATTCTTGAGTGCTTAATCACAGTTACTGATCATTTGCATGAACTAACTAATTCCACTATCTTCTGCTGTCTTGTCATTGCATCTGTTGGCTCTATTGGGATGATCATTATGAAGAAACCTTTTGAATGGGAGATGGAAGCAAAGGAGATGCACAGAAAGGAGCACAGTTGCCTTGCATGGGACATCTGAGTAACCCAGGGAGAGACAGAGAGATTTATGAACTTGATTCTGGAGGGTTTCCAATTAATTTCTATCTATAAGTGCCTTCCAATAAACCCTTTCATTGAAACAAATCAAATCTTCCTTGTTCATTGTAACTAAAGAAATTTGATTAAAAGAGCTGTCTTTTGGGATGTCTTGGTTTATCTGAATTTCAGCTCTAACACTACTAAATCTGTGACCTATCATTTATCTAAATCTGGGGCCTATCTTTTAATGTTGGCATGGACATCCCAGTATGACCCATGCATGCAGCACACAACACTGAACTCATGGGTTGGTGTGCATTTTCTGGAGCACTGTGTGGATACTTATTGAATCTTTCTTTCCTCTTTCCTCTCTTTCTTACCACAGCTTTATTGTTAACTAGCATGTAAGCACAAAAAAGTCCTATATTATGTTTTGATTGAGAGTCCTAGAAGCACAATTATTTTTAACTTAAGTTTTCTGCCCATCCTTGCAGAAAACAGAGAGAAAATTATTCTGGCCATTGCAAAAAAGTAGAGTCTGCTTTGGTGTTTTTTCAGTTTGCTGATGATCAAAAAATTAATTTATTTTTATTTGGAATCTACACTTAATTTGGGACTGCTTGCCAACTAAGCTGTTTGTCTTTCTTATCCACAAATAGTATGTCCTTTAGATTTCTATCAACAAAGAAGTCTAACAAAGCATTGCAAGGTCATTAACATGATTTCAGAGACCACTGCCAAATGCACTTTGTTTGCCAGTAAAGGATAAGAGTACATAGAAGAGAATCAGAATTCTAGTTATACTGGGAGTTCCCTATAAGGAGTTGTTTCTTTTTCCAAAAGATACCTCTTCTCTCATAGTCTCAAGGGGAGGTTGCACAGGGCATGAGAAGCAAGGGAACACTTCTGAATGAACTGGCTAGATTTCATATATACCAAATGCTTATGTACTATTACAAATATTTATGTAAGCATTTATCTGACAGGCACTCTGTATCTTCATTAGAATATGTACATATATATGTATATATATATATATTTTTATTTGACAGATAGAGTTAGACAGTGAGAGAGAGAGACAGAGAGAAAGGTCTTCCTTCTGTTGGTTCACTCCCCTAATGGCCGCTATGTCGATCTGAAGCCAGGAGCCGGGTGCTTCCTCCTGGTGGGTGCAGGGGCCCAAACACTAGGGCCATCCTCCACTGCCTTCTTGGGCCACAGCAGAGAGCCAGACCAGAAGAGGAGCAATCGGGACTAGAACCCAGCGCCCACATGGGATGCTGGCGCTGCAGGTGGAGGATTAACCAAGTGAGCCACGGTGCCGGGCCCCATGTATATATTTATTTTATCACCAAGCAACTATGTCCCGGAGCAGAACGCACAAGTCTCTGTCCTTGGATAACTGAGGAATGCAGGCTCTGTACTCACACAATGCCTCATGTTATCTCACCACACACATAACAGCACAAATGGAAGACCTTTCAGTGCCAAGTGAGTCACTTCCAGGTCCTCATGAACGGTTGTTTTTATTAAAACAAGACTCACACTTCTAATTTCACAGCATTCTATCTCAAAGAATAGGCTTATATATCCTGTTTTCAAAAAACAGATTTAGACAGGGTGCTTAATCGTTCTTGGTCTTATGTTCTCAATTGTAAAACAAAGGAGTTGTTTGGATGATCCTTAAAATTCCTATCTAGAAGGAGATGTCTATGATTCCATTTCAAAGATGAACTTCAATTGATAACAGCAACACTGTGTTAAAATTAAACAACATTTTTCTGGCCTATCCAGTGATTTTTATTACAACTACCACTGAGTCAAGGTTGGGTTTCATTTGAATGATCTCATTTAATCCTCTGAACAGCCTTATGATATAGGTTCTGCCACTGTCCTCATTTTATAGATGAGGAGAGTGATCAGAAAAGCATATTATATTCATAGGGTCATAGAACCATATAGCTTAAAGAGGCCTTGGAAGACATCTAGTCCAATCCATCAATTTTAAATGAGAATTTTAGGATCAGAAATGCTATGCGGCCTGCCCAGCATTGAACAGCAATTACAAAACTGATAGTGCAGCCCACATATCTTCATGAGCAAACATGTTTTTCTATTTATGCCATTTATTCTTATAATAGCACATCACACATTAATAAACAGATAAATATCATTTAAAGTAATTCAACTGGGATTCTAAACACAAATTTAAATCACATCACATTTCTTTCTGTGTTTCCTTGGTGCAATCAGCAAATGTTGCCAAAATTTCATCAAGTGTGTTCCACCAGTCCTTTTTGAACCTGATGTTAACAGTCTTATAGGAAATAATCAATCAGATGCTGAAGAAGTGTGAGGTCCATGATGTGTTCAGCTGTTGTTAATAGTCTAATCTCCTTTAAGATTGATGTTCAGACCTTGAGAGGTTAGGGTAGTATTCTTGATTATTTGAACAATGCAATACTTGATTTGGAATAAGATAGAGTTAGACTAGTACCCAAATTAATTTCTTGTTAGGATAAGCATCCTAGAAAATAGATTGGAATGAGAGCTGTTTACATTTGGAGCAAGGCAATGGTTTTCAAGTGCAGACTGAAGAGATGCACTCTTTTCTTAAAAAACATCTATTTATTTATTTGAAAAGTAGAGTCAAGACAGGTAGGTAGGTAGGAAGAGAGAGAGAGAGAAATATTCCATCTGCTGGTTCACTCCCCAAATGACCACAATGTCTGAAACTGGGCTAGGCCAAAGCCAGAATCTGGGAGATCCATCTGGGCCTCCCATCTGAGTTCCCACTTGGTCCATCTTCTGCTGTTTTCTCAGGTGCATTAGCATGGAGCTGGATCAGAAGTGGAGCAGTCAGGATGGGAACCAGTGCTAGTATGTGATGATGCAGGTAGCAGCTTAACCTACTGTTAGACCACCAGCCTTAACACAACCGCTTTCCCAGGCAGCATTTGGCAATGTCTAGAGACATTTCTGATGTTCACAACTGGAGAAGAAGGATACTACAGCATCTACTGGGTAAAGGCTAGAGAAGCTAGCGAATATCTACAATTTCTAGGACTGACCTCCACAATATAAGAATTATTTAGTTCAAAATGTCAATAGCGCAGAAGTTTGGAAAACCTGTAACAAGGGTTACATTAAAAATGTACGTATCTATCACCTACTACATTCCTAAAGTTGTACCTATGAAATTTGCATTCATTAAATAAAAGCTTTAAAAAGGTAAGTGTCTCCTTTTCCCCACCAAGAGAATTTATAACTTCCTTATAGGATCATTTTTCAGGGTTTCTCAGATTCAGAGTTGTACCTGACAGAAAGGAAAAAGATTCTGACTGGAATCTGCTTCCAGCTTTAAAATATCCCCACAGTAGAGAGGGGCATTTTTAACAGAGAGACGAGATGGAGGGATATGACATATTCCATTGTCAAGTCAATCCTCTGAATGGCACTGCCTAAAGCCTTTGACAGGTGATACTGCAAGATTTGAGTACTTGATTATGTATGTCAATTTTATTTGAATATGTTGTGTGCAGGCAAGCATTGACAAGTTAAATGTATTATGTATTTCTTTCTCTGCTGATTTCTGATCTTATGTATAATCATTAGAATAAAAAGCTTTTCCCATGAAAGGTAAGATATTTGGATTTTAGAATATATAAAAACAGGCTGGCACCGCGGCTCAATAGGCTAATCCTCCATCTGTGGCACTGGCACCCCGGGTTCTAGTCCCGGTCGGAGCGCCGGATTCTGTCCCGATTGCTCCTCTTCCACTCCAGCTCTCCGCTATGGCCAGGGAGTGCAGTGGGGGATGGCCCAAGTGCTTGGGCCCTGCACCCCATGGGAGACCAGGAGAAGCACCTGGCTCCTGCCTTCGGATCAGCGCGGTGCGCCGGCCGCAGCACACTGGCCACAGTGGCCATTGGAGGGTGAACCAACAGAAAAGGAAGACCTTTCTCTCTCTTTCTCTCTCACTGTTCACTCTGCCTGTCAAAAAAAAAAAAGAATATATAAAAACATTGACCCTGTGCCTTGGAAACTGCAATCTGTCTGATAGGCTGAACTGGACTCAACATACGTTCCTAGAGGACAGTAACATGCTTTGAAAATGTGGATAAGAAACAATATCTTCCATTTGTTGTGTGTTTGCCAGGTACTGTCATGAGTCTTATTTCATATTATTGCACTTGACTCTCACAACAGATATAATGGGAGAAAATGAAGATTAAAGAGGCTTCATAACTAGCTGAATCAAGTGACCGAGTAACAAATCATTGGCAATCATGTTTGTCTGATTTTAACTATCCATACACTCACCCATTTTGCAATACTGTTGTGGCTTAATAAGTGAGCATGCCATTTGACTTCCACACATTCAGTGTTCTATTTGCAGCATTTAAATGGTTGAAGTGGAAGAGGGAAAAACACACTGTTCTTAATGTCATTTTGATTTTACCCGGTACATCTGCAACTAATTATAATGTTCCTAAAGTGTGTTTGTTGAAGATGCTAAAGAAATTTTTATCTAGGGCTAATCTACCATTAGGAAAATGATGAGTCCCATAAGTGTTAGTACCACATAAGGCAGTTACGTGATGGTCACAATAACCTTACCACTGAGAAGAGATACAGAGGTGGGCATTTACCCAGAAGAGCTACGGACATTCAGTACCTTGGTGCCCCTGCATAGCTGCTGCTGCATCAGTGGAAACATCACGGTGAAGGGCTGCTGGAGACTGTTCAGTTCCATCCTCTCCCTGTTCCTCTCTCGTTTCTTCTGAGCTCAGAGCTCTCTGACCACTCAAAGTCAGTTTCATCCGGAGAGCTTGATTCTCTTTCTCTAACTGGTTGATCTCTGCCCGCATTGCCTGGAAAACTCTCATGAACTGGATATTAGCTTCCATTGCCTCTTCTCAGAGTCAACCTGGCTTGCTCCTTTTGGGAAGACAGGCCACCTTTTGCTTATGAGACAAATGCACTTAATGAGACAGATTGGTTCATCCCACAAACCATCCTGATAATAGATGTCACTCTCCACTGTTCCATCTTTCAGCACCTGGGGGGTTAGGCCATACGGGGTGGTAAAGGATCTCCATGACTTATTCATTATGGGGTTTGTCTTTCAGAATAGTGCTTTTCTTTCTATCTTTCATTTCACATCAATCCACAGTTCTGGAACATTGCTTTGTGTCTGATGAGAAGAGAACATTCCAAAAATGTCCAGTGAGGAATAGAGTTTCCTGTTTCCATCATGAACTCACCATCACAACAGTCACTCAGTCTTCTCAGTTGCAACTTCACAGGTTCACAGGATCACCAACTGTCACAAGTATATTGAAACTGACACATAAGAATAGAGTCCTGTTTTCTTCTGTTAAGTATACCATCATTCATACTTTTTTTAGTGAATTATTAATTTTGACAACTGGTGATTATGGAAGAGTAAAGTTAGTCCCAAAGGATTATATAAAAAATTCAAGGATCTTATTTAAATATGTTGATAATTATAGCTAAATCACTTAAGATAGGCCACTTCTCAATAGGTTTTTATTTTTAAAAGCTTATTTTTAACTGATTTATGAAGAATGTACATATATATGGGATACCATGTGATATTCAGAAACATGTACCCACTGTATAATATTCAAACCAGGGTAAATATATCTAGCTTCTCAAATACCATTTTTTATGATGAAAACATAATTTTTTTCTTTTAGCTTTATAATACGTAGTACAGTATAAACAGATTTTTATCTTATACACATTTTGTTCTTCTCTGGTTTTAGGATGTTCTCAGGGCAAAGGTTGCCCTGGGATATTTTGGGAATGTAAGAAGATACAGGCTGGACATTAATCTTGAATGAGAAAGACATGAAGCAATTATAGGTTCATTAGCCATTTCCTAAAGACCTTTCTTTGCAAAAAGTGAAACATATGAAACTTAAATGCTCTAATAGCAGTATCTGTCTGAAAATTCAATAAATATTGAAACACAAATGGTCTTTTGCAGTAGGGTAAAAATTACTAGAAAATTTGTTAGTGTTAGTAGATTTTCCTACACATTTTTTGTTTCTATTTTGAATGTATATCAATTTTTTTTGCTATCCTAATAAATATTTGTAGATTGCTCAAAGGCTGAAGATGGAATGAAATGGAGAAAATATTATTCCTTATTATTTATACACATTTATTATAAATTTCAAATTTTCATATATGTTTACCAAAAACTCAGTCTACAAAAATTATGAGGCTATTTTTATTTAAATAAATTTCAATCAACATGTACGTGCAAGGCTCTCTGGTGGAGGAATATGGAATATCAGGTGTTCAAGTTTGTTCCACAACGTCTGTTTCATTGATCGCTGACTCTACATTTGAGTTCTCTTATAGGAGAGTGTTCTTCCGATCAAGGTATGCTACTTGTTTTTTAACTAAAGTTACATTGGCCAAAATTGGTCTCCAGGTAGCTTACTCTGAGTTCTTCTTTTTGGATATAAAATGTGGCATGTCTAATCTCTATGTTAAAGAACATTGTTTTTCCATTGTGTTACAAATAGTCTCTACTCTCCCTAATAAACATCCTTAATTTCTTCATTTATTCATCATCTAATATGGTTCAAAGTCGTTGAGTCCATTTTGGACAGCTTTTTAAAATTTTCTCTATAATTGGTCTCTGAATCTAAACACATTCTCCTGGAGGCATCAAATAAGTGTAGAATAAACTGTTTTAACTTTTACAGAGCATTTTGTCTGAAATATTCACAAAAATGAGCAGTAAAAATAATCCTTGAAATTGTTTTCAGCAACAAAGAATACATAATACTTGCACAGTGACTGGAAAAGACATGGTTGTGATTTTTTTAACTTTTATTTTTCCCCAAAGAAACCATTTATTTAATGAGTACAAATTTCATATGCACAACTTTAGGAATATAGTGATTCTTCCCACCATAGCCGCCCTCCCACCCCAACTCCCACCCCACCTCCTTTTCCCTCTCCCATTCCCAGTCCCATTCTCCATTAGGAAAAAAAAACTGTTCCTCTACAGTCAAGACAAGCACTGTTTAACTCATTGCTTCTCAAAGTGTCAGTTTCATTGCTACAGATTTCCTTTTAGGTGCTCTATTAGTTATCACAGATCAGGGAGAACATATGGTATTTGTCCCTTTGGAAATGGATTATTTCACTAAGGACAATGTTTTCCAGATTCATCCATTTTGTTGCAAATGACCAGATTTCAATTTTGTTTTACTGCTGTGTAGTATTCCATAGAATACATATCCCATAATTTCTTTATCCAGTCTTCAGTTGATGGGCATTTAGGTTGATTCTATGTTTTATCTATTGTGAATTGAGCTGCAATAAACATGAAGATGCAGCTAATTCTTTTATTTGCTGATTTCATTTCCCTTGGATAAATTACCAGGAGTGGGATGGCTGGGTCATGTGGTAGGTCTACATTCAGATTTTTGAGGTATTTCCAAACTGTCTTCCATAGTGGTCTTACCAGTTTACATTCCCATCAACAATGGATTAGGATACATTTTCCCCCCACATCCTCACCAGCATTTGTTGTTTGTTGATTACTGTATGGAAGCTGTTCTAATGGGGGTGAGGTGAAACCTCATTGTGGTTTAGATTTGCATTTCTCGGATGCCTAGTGATCCTGAGCATTTTTTCATGTGTCTGTTGGCCATTTGGATTTCCTCTTTTGAAAAATGTCTGTTTAAGTCCTCTGCCTATTTCTTAATTGGGTTGGTTGGTTGGTTAGTGTGGAATTTCTTGATCTCTTTATATATTCTGGTTATTAATCCTTTATTAGTTGAATAGTTTGCAAATAATTTCTCACATTCTGTTGGTTTCCTCTTGACTTCGCTGAGTGTTTCTTTTGCAGTACAAGAAGTTTCTCAATTTGATGTAATTCCATTTGTTCATTTTGGCTTTGATCGCCTGTGCCTCTGGGGTCGTATCTAAGAACTCTTTGCCTGTGCCAATATCTTGCAGGATTCCCCAATGTTCTCTAATAATTTTGTTGTGTCAGTTCATAGATTTAGATATTTAATCCATTTTGAATGGATTTTTGTGTAAGGTGTAAAGTAGGGGTCCTGTTTCATGCTTCTGTGTATGGAAATCCAGTTTCCCCAGCTCCATTTGTTGAAGAGATTGTCCTTGCTCCAGTGATAGGTTTTAGCTTCTTGAGCAAATGTAAGTTGGTTGTAAATGCTTGAATTGATTTCTGGTGTTTCTATTCTATTCCATTGGTCTATCCATCTGGTTTTTGTAACAGTACTAGGTTGTTTTGATTATAACTGCTTTGTAGTATGTCTTAAAATCTGGTATTATCATGCCCCAGGCTTTGTTTTTGTTGTATAAGATTGTTTTAGCTATTTGAGGTTTCCTGTGTTTCCATATAAATTTCAGCATCATTTTTTCTAACTCTGAGAAGAATGTCCTTAGTATTTTGATTGGTATCACATTGAATCTGTAAATTGCTTTTGGAAGGATGGAATTTTTTTTGTAATGATTTATTCATTTATTTGAAAGAGTTACACAGGGGAGAGAGAGAGAGAGAGAGAGAGAGAGAGAGAGAGAGAGAGAGAGAGAGAGATGGGTCTTCCATCCATTGGTTCACTTCCCAAATGGTTGCAACAGCCAGAACTTGGAAGATCCGTAGCCCAGGAGCTTCTTCTGGGTCTCCCAAGCCAGTGCAGGGGCCCAAGGACATGGGCTATCTTCTACTGCTTTCCCGGGCCATAGCAGAGAGCTAGATCAGAAGTGGAACAGTTGGGACTCAAACTGGTTGCTCATATGGGATGCTGGCACTGCAGGCAGCAACTTTACCTGCTATGCCACAGCACCAGTCCTAAGAATGAGCATTTTGATGATACTGATTCTTTCAATCCATGAATATGAAAGAATATTCCATTTTTTACATATTCTTCTGTTTCTTTCTTTAATGTTTTACAATTCTCATCATAGAGATCTTTGACATTCTTGGTTAAATTCATTCCAACATATTTGTTTGTTTTTCTTTTTTTTAGCTATTGTGAAAAGGATTGATCTTAGAAGATGTTTTTTAGCCATGGCATTCTCTGTGTAGACAAAACTGTTGATTTTTGTGTGTTGATTTTCATATTCTACTACTTTACCAAACTCTTCTATGAGTTCCAATAGTCTCTTGGTGGAGTCTTTTGGATCCCTTATATATAGAGTCATGTAATCTGCAAATGGGGGTAGTTTGACTTCTTCTTTCCCAATTGGAATCCTTTTGATTACTTTTTCTTGCCTAATGGCTCTGGCTAAAACTTCCAGGACTATATTGAATGGCAATGTCAAGAGTGGGCATCCTTGTGTGGTTCCGGATCTCATTGGGAATACTTCTAACTTTTCCCCATTCAATAGGATGCTGGCCATGGGTTTGTCATAAATTGCTTTGATTGTGCTGAGGAATGTTCCTTCCATACCCAATTTGCTTAGAGTTTTCATCATGAAAGGGTGCTGTATTTTATCAAATGCTTTCTCTGAATCTAATGAGATAATCATATATATTTTCTTCTTTGGTATGTTAATGTGATGTATCACATTGATTGATTTGTGAATGTTGAACCATCCTTGCATACAGGGATAAATCCCACTTGGTTTGGATGGAATATCTTTCTGATGTGCTGTTGGATTTGACTGGCCAGAATTTTGATGAGGATTTTTGTTTCTAATTTCATCAGGGAAATTGGTCTGTAATTCTCTTTCAATGCCGCATCTTTTCCAGGTTTAGGAATTAAGGTGATGCTGGCTTTATATAAAGAATTTAGCAGGATTCCCTCCCTTTCAATTGTTTTAAATAACTTGAGAAGAAGTGGAGTTAATTTTTCTTTAAATACCTGGTAGAATTCAGCAGTGAATCCACCAAGTCCTGGGCTTTTCTTTGTTGATAGGGTCTTTAAATACATCTTTATTTATTTATTTATTTTTGACAGGCAGAGTGGACAGTGAGAGAGAGACAGAGAGAAAGGTCTTCCTTTGCCATTGGTTCACCCTCCAATGGCTGCCATGGCTGGTGCGCTGCGGCCGGCGCACCGCGCTGATCCAATGGCAGGAGCCAGGTACTTCTCCTGGTCTCCCATGGGGTGCAGGGCCCCAGCACTTGGACCATCCTCCACTGCACTCCCGGGCCACAGCAGAGAGCTGGCCTGGAAGAGGGGCAACCAGGACAGAATCCAGCACCCCGACCGGGACTAGAACCCTGTGTGCCGGCGCCGCAAGGCAGAGGATTAGCCCAGTGAGCCGTGGCGCCGGCGTTGATAGGGTCTTTATTACTAATTCAATTTCCATGGCGGTAATGGGTCTGTTTAGGTTTTCTATGTCTTCATGACTCACTTTAGGTAGTTTGCATGTGTCCAGGAATCTACCCATTTCTTCTAGGTTCCCAGTTTTTTGGCATTCTGCTTTTTGTATAATTTCTGATGATTCTTTTTATTTTTGTGGTGCCTGTTTGTACATTTCCTTTTTCATCTCTAATCCAATTGATTTGGGGATTTGGGTCTTCTCTCTCTTTTTTGTTAGTTGGGCCAATGGTGTATCAATTTTATTTAGTTTTTCAAAAAACCAGCTCTTCATTTTGCTGATCTTTTGTATTTTTTTGTTTCAATTTTGTTGATTTACTCTCTAATTTTAATTATTTCCTTTCTCCTATTAGTTTTGTGTTTGGTTTACTGTTGTTTTTCTAGATTCTTGTGATGCACTGATAGCTCATTTATTTGATGCCTTTCCAATTTCTTGATGTAGGCACCAACTGCTATACATTTCCCTCTTAACACTGCTTTTGCTGTATCCTATAAGTTTTAATATTTTGTATTGCCATCTTTTGTTTCCAGAAATCTTTCTTTTGATTTCTTCTATGACCCACTGTTCATTCAGAAGCTTGTTGTTCAGTCTCCATGTGTTTGCATATGTTTTAGAGATTCCTGAGTTGCTGATTTCCAGCTTCATCACATTGTAGTCAGAGAAGATGCATGGTATGATTTTGATTTCCTTGAATTTTCTGAGACTTGCTTTATGGCCTAGCACGTGGTCAATACTAGAGAAGGTTCCATGCATTGGTGAGAAGAATGTGTATTCTGCAACTGTAGGATGAAAAGTTCTGTAGATCTCTGTTAGGTCCATTTGGTCTATAGTATCAAATAACTCTGCTGTTTCCTTGCTGATTTTTTCTAGTTGATCTGTCCATTGCTGAAAATGGGGTATTGTAATCCCTCATTACTATTGTATTTGAGGCTATGTCTCCCTTTACATCCCTTAACATTTTTTAATAGCCAAGTGCCTTTTAATTAGGTGCATATATGTTTATAATAGTTACATTTTTCTTCTTGAATTGATCCATTCATCACTACATAGTGCCCTTCTTTGTCTCTTTTAACAGTTTTTGTGTTAAAGTTTATGTTTTCTGATATTATCATGGCTACACCAGCTCTTTTTTGGTTTCTGTTAGCATGAAATATCTTTTCCTATCCTTTCACTTTTAGTCTCCATGCATCTTTGTTGGTGAGATGTGTTTCTTGTAGCAAAGAGATGGGTTTTGTTTTTTAAACCAGTCAGCCAGTCTGTCTTTTGACTGGAGTTTTGAAGTCATTTACATTCAAGGTGACTATTGAAAAGTAATGATATTGCCCTGACATTTTTCCAAAAATATTCCTTTTTTTTTTCTTTGGATTTCCTTTGTACTTTTCCTGGGAGATTTCCTTCCTTTGCCTTCTTCCATAGTGATGATCATGTCTCTGTGTTTCTGTTTTCAGCACATCCTTAAGCATCTTCTGCAGGGCTGGATGGATGGTGACTAATTTTTTCAGTTTCTGTTTGTCATGGAAGATCTTCATTTCACATCCATTCATAATTGAGAGCTTTGCGGGGTATAATATTCAGGGTTTTTTTTCTCTTAGGACTTGGAATATATCTTGCCATTCTCTCCTAGCCTGTAGGGTTTCTGATGAGAAGTCTGCTGTGAGTCTAATTGGAGATCCTCTGAAAGTAATTTCTCTCATGCACATTTTAGAATCTCTTTTTTATGTTTTATTGTTGTGAGTTTGATTACAATGTGTCATCATGCAGATCTTTTTGGTCATGTCTATTAGAGATTCTATGTGCTTCCTGTACTTGGATGTCACTTTCTTTCTCCAAATTAGGGAGATTTTCTGTTATTATTTCACTAAAAAGGCCTTCTAATCCTTTCCTCTTTCCATGCCTTCAGGAATTCCTAGAACTCATATGTTGGGTTGTTTGATAGTATTCTCTAGATTACCAAAAATGTTTTTTAGTTTTATAATTTCTTCTTGTGTTTGGTCTGTCTGTATAATTTCCTGTGCTTTGTCTTCTAAGTTGGATATTCTTTATTCTGCTTCACTGATTCTATTGTTAAGGCTCTCCAATGTATTTTTTTGTTCTATAGAATTATTCATTTCCAAATTTCATTATGATTTCTCTTTAAGATCTCAATTTTGTGGGAGAAATTTTCTTTCATGTATGGATTTCATTAGTTCATGCATTGTTTCTGATTACTTCTAAGTGATCCTATGATCAAATTTTTGAAATTTCTTTTATTAAAGATTTATTTATTTATTTGAATGTCAGAGTTACACAGAGAAAGGAGAGGCAGAGAAAGAGAGGTCTTCATCTGCTGTTTCACTTGAATCTGGGAGCCAAGAGCTTCTTCCTGATCTCCCAGATGGATGCAGGGCCCAAAGGCCTTGGGCCATGTTCTATTGCTTTCCCAGGCCATAACTGAAAGCTGGATCAGAAGTGGAGCAGCTGGGATTTGAACCAGTGTCCATATGCAATGCTGGCATTGCAGGTGGTGACTTTACTCTCTATGCCATAGCGCTGGCCCCTGAGTTCCATTTCTGGCATTTCTTCCATTTCATCATCTTCACAATCTAGTATTGAAGGGCTGTATTCTTTTGGGGGTGTCATGTTGTCCTTATTCTTGTTTCTTTAATTGGTGCATTTGTTATTCAGCGTTTGTGGAGACATTATTTGGTTTCTTTGTTTTTTTCACTGTGGTGGCTTTTATCTTTGGCCTATATGTGTTGATTAGTGGAGTGTCTGCATTCAGGGAATACCTAGAGGCATGTTGTGTATGTGGCCAGGGAGCTCTGTTCAGTGCTCCAGGGTGAAGGGCGTGTCTGAGGTGACACATCCAGTTTTAGTGTGGCAAATCAATTTTTTTTTTTTTTAATCGGAGGGGAGGTTTCTTCTTGTCTGTTGGCATAGACTCAGCTGAGACTGCCTGGGCATTAGCCCTAGTGAGTATATTATTTGTCTGCTCTGCCACAAGGACCACACAGAGGATCTGTGTAGTCTTCAGTGTGAGCTCAGATTCCCCAGCAGTGTCCCTCTCTAGGTAACCAGGGAGCCATGATTGTGTGAAGCCTCCCACAATGACTGCCAAATTTCCAGCCACACCCTGAGTCCTCCCACACAGCCTCAGTGTTTTCACAGTCCTGGCCTCAAGCCTCCCACAGTCACAAGCACCCAGCCCGCTGTCTATTCTCCCCACCAGACTCAGGAGTCTGCTCTTGGCTCATTGTTGGGTGTGGACACGACCTGGCGCAGCTGTTACGTATGTCAAAAATGGCGCCTGTCTCTGTCAGCTTGTTACAGGATGCAGTTGCGGGGTGATTGGGGAGAGAGAAAACATGCCTCTCTCCTTTGTTTTTTTCTCCTCTAGTTTGGCAGGTACACTATCCCCCACAGAGCTGCAAGCTGGATTCCCTCTAGGCTTTTTTGCCAGTGGCTTGCATTGCTGCAGTCCATTCTCACCTCACTCTCCAGCACTACTGTGGAGGCTCCAGGCTGCTGGGGTCCCAAGTTGTGTGTGTTCTTGCCCTCCACCGTAGGCCCATTGTGTTCCTCCTATTTGTGTAGCGTTTCCTCTGCTGTTCCTCCCTAACTCTTCCCTGAGCAGGCACTCTTTCCACTTTTTTAAAACTATCTTTTCCTTTTTAAAAAAAACTTTTAAAAAGTTTTATTTTATTGTGATTAAAATTAAAATTTATCACATATATTTTCAATTTTCATGTTAATGTGATATTAATACAAAAAGAACAGATCCTTTGTGTTTCATAGGTAAAATTCTTTTTTTTAAAAAAAGGTTTATTTATTTATTTGAAAAGCAGAATTGCAGAGAGGCAGAAGTAGAGAGAGAAAGAGAGAAGTCTTTCATCCACTGCTTCACTCCCCAAATGGTTGCAATGGCTGGAGCTAGGCCAATCCAAAGCCAGCAGCCTGGAGTTTCTCCCAGATCTCCCATGCTGGTGCAGGGGCCCAAGTACTTAGGCCATCTTCTATTGCTTTCCCAGGCCATAGCAGAGAGCTGGATTGGAAGTGGAGCAGCCAGGATTGAACCATTGTCCATATGGAATGCCAGTACTACAGACAGCTGCTTTACCTGATATGCCACAGCACCAGCCCCTCATAGGTAAAATTCTAAGAGTCCCATCCTTCTTCCCTCTCACAACTTTCTCTTTCTATTCCTTCCTCCCTCCCTCTCTCCCTCCTCTCCCAATTTTCTCTTTCTATTCCTTCCTCCTTCCTTCCTTCCTTCCTTCCTTCCTTCCTTCCTTCCTTCCTTCCTTCCTCCCTCCCTCCCTCCCTCCCTCCCTCCCTTCCTCCCTTCCTTCCTCTTTTTCTTTCTCTCTCCTCTTTCTTTCTCTCTCTTTCATTCTTTTTCTTCCTTCCTTCTTACTTTCCATTTTTTGTTTTGATATAACGTTTTTAAAATTTATATTATAGTCAAAGTTCAATAAGTACAAACTAAAAAGAACATAGTTAAGCAGGAATGTATGCAGAGCTATAAACAATAATCAAATGAAAAGATGTTAATTTCACTCATGTCAAAAATTTTAAAATAATTACAGATCATTAATCTATAGTTGTATATCATTCTTAACCATAGGATTGACAAAGATATACACCAAAATTTGGCAAAATTATATTTGCAACAACACTAATACACACAGACATTTCTTTGGTTTTTGTTTTTCATTTTTTGATGTACTTTCTTTTTCAACATTAGCTCCCACATGTAAAGAAGAGCATGAGGTATTCGTCTTTCTGTGTTCAGATTATTTCACTTAACATGCTGTCTTCCAGTTGTATCCATTTTGATGCAAATGGTAGAATTTTGTTATTTTTTATAATGAATAATATTTCAGTATATATTTATCCCATTTCTTTATCCATACATCTGGTGATGGACACCTTGGTTCATTCATATTTTGGCTATTCTGAACAGTGCTGCTCTAAACATGGTGATGAAGGTATCTCTTTTATATAACATGTATATGTCTTTCATAGTGGGATTTCTGGATGATATGGCAAGTCTATTTCTAGTTTTTTAAGAAATCTCCATATTGTTTTCCACGGTGGCTGTACTAACATTTCCACCAACAGTGCATAAGAATTTCCCATTCTTCATATTCTTGCCAGCATTTGTTACTATCTGGATTTTAGCCATACTAGCATGGGTGAAGTGATATTACATTTTTGTTTTGATTTGCATTTTCCCTGATGACTAGTGATATTGAGCATTTTTCTATATTTCTTGGTTATTGCATTTCTTTTTAGAACTATTTTTTCATTTTTTAAAAAATTGTGTTTTTGATTACAGTATTACTGTAATCAATACACAATTATTCTTAAGTGCTGAAATTAACTGAAAAGTGATCGCTGTTAAATATAAGAGTGGGAATAAGAGAGGGAAGAGATGTGCAATTCAGGACATGCTCAAGCTGACTTACCTCAAACGGAAGAGTTAGAAACATACCAGGGGATTCCAATTCAATCCCATCAAGGTGGCATGTACCAATGCCATCTCACTAGTCCCAGTGATCAATTTCTGTTCACAATTGATCATAATGATAGGACTAAGAGCCAAAGGGATCACATAAACAAGAATAGTGTCTGCAAATACTAGCTGATAGAATCAAAAAGGGAGAGAATGATCCAACATGGGAAGTGAGATACTCAGCAGACCCATAGAATGGCAGATGTCCTAAACAGCACTCTGGCCTTAGATCAGCCCTTGAGGCATTCAGATCTGACTGAAGAGCCTATGAGAGTATTTCAGGCATGGAAAGCCAAGACACTCTGAAAAAAAAAATGAAAGATCTCTGTGAGTGAGATCCCAGTGGAAAGAACAGGTCATCAAAGAAGGAAGTACCTTTCTCTGAAGGGAGAAGAGAACTTCCACTTTGACCATGGCCTTGTCTAAACATGATCAGAGTCAGTGAACTCAGGGGGCTTCCATAGCCTTGGCAGCTCATGACAAGAGCCTAGGGTGATTACTGATGCCATAAACAAGAGTGTCAATTGTTAAGTCAACAACAGGAGTCACTGTGCACTTACTCCTCATGTAGGATCTTTGCCCTTAGTGTGCTGTACATTGAGATTTAATGCTATAACTAGTACTCAAACAGTATTTTTCACTTTATGTTTCTGTGTGGGAGCAAACTGTTGAAATCTTTACTTAATGTATGCTAAACTGATCTTCTGCATATAAAGAGAATCGAAAATGAAAAAAAATTGTGCTTTTGAGTTGCGGATACATTCTGGATATTAATCTTTTGTTGTTTAAATAGATTGCAAATATTTTACCCACTCTTTAAGCTGTCTCTTTACTGTATTGTTTTCTTTTATGTGCAGAAGTCTCTGAGTTTCATATAGTCCCATTTGTATAGTTTTGTTTTGTTGCTTGTGCTTTGGCCGGGAGGTTCTTATCCAAAAAGTCATCATCTACATCAATATCTTGAAGTCTTTTCCTTATATTTTCTTCTAGTAATTTCATAGTCTCAGATCTAAAATTTAGCTGTTTTAATCATCTTGAGTTGATTTTTTATATGGTGAGCAATAGGTATCTAATTTATCTATCTATCTATTTTTATAACTTATTTATTTCTTTGAAAGTCAGAGTTACACAGAGAGAGAAGGAGAGGTAGAGAGAGAGAGTGAGAGCAAGAGCGAGCACGAGAGAGAGGTCTTCTATCCACTGATGTACTCCCAATTGACCGCAATGGCTGGAGCTGCCAGAGCAGCACCTACCTGCTATGCACAGTGCCAGCCCCAGATATCTAATTTAATTCTTCTACATACATACATCCAACTTTGGCAATAGCATTTATCGAAGAGATTTTTTTTTCTGCAGTGTGTGGTCTGGGCACTTTTTGTCAAAAAATCAATTGGTTGTCTGTACATGGGTTAATTTCTGGGCTCTCTATTCTGTTCCATTAATCTATGTGTCAGTTTTTGTTAGTACCATGCTGTTTTAATTACTATCACTTTGTAGGATGCTTTGAAGTCAACTATCATGATCCCTGCAGCTGGCTTCCACCCCCACCCCGCTCCGGCTCACTTTGGATAATCTGGGTCTTTTGTGATTTCATATGAATTTTGAGACTGTTTTTCTTAATTCTGCAAAGAATATCATTGGGAATTTGATAGATATTTCATTGAATCTATAGATTATTTTAGGTAGCCTAAAGTTATTTTTTTTGTAGTGTGAATGTAAAGTTTTTTTATTAGTGTTTTGGCATTTTTTCCTTGATAATTTTACTTAAGGAATACAAACTTCATGCATTTCATATATACAAGTTTATGGACATAGTGATTGATCCCACCCAACTCTCCTTTCCACCTGCACTCCCACTCTTCTTTCTTCTCCATCTTCTACTCCCATTTTATTTTCTATTTCTATTAACTTTATACACGTAAGAGTAACCCTACACTAAATAAAGAGTTGAACAAATAGTATGAAAAAAATGTCCTCAACAGTCAAGACAAGGGCTGTTCAAAGTCCTTGCATTTCAAATTGTCAGTTTCATTTCTATAGATTACTTTTTATGTACTCTATTAGTTACCATAGATCAGGGAGAATATATGGTATTTGTCTTCTTGGGACTGGCTTATTTTACCAAGTGTAATGTTTTCCAGTTGAATCCATTTTGTGGCAAATGACAGGATTTCAATATTTTTACAGCTCTGTAGTATTCCATGGTGTACATATACCATAATTTCTTTATATACTCTTCAGTTGACAGACATCTGGGTAGATCTGTATCTTAGCTATTGTGAATTGAACTGCAATAAATGTGGTTGTACAGATAACTCTTTCATATTATGAATTTGTTTCTATTGGGTTAATTCCCAGGAGAGAGATGGCTGAATCATATGGTAGGTTTATATTCAGATTTCTGAGGTATCTCAATTCTGTCTTCCACAGTGGCTATACCAGTTTACATTCCCACAAACAGTGGATTAGGGTACATTTTCCCCCACATCTTCACCAGCATTTATTGTTTGTTGATTTCTGTATGAGAGCCATTTTTACTGGGGCAAAGTGAATCCTCATTGCCGTTTTGATTTGCATTTCTTTGATGGGCTAGTGATCCTGGGCATTTTTTCATGTCTGTTGGCCATTTGGACTTTATCTCTTGAAAAATACCTGTTCAAGTCCTTTGCCTATTTCTTTTTTTTTAACTTTTATTTAATGAATATAAATTTCCAAAGTACGATTTATGGATTACAATGGCTTCCCCCACATACCGTCCCTCCCACCCACTACCCTCCCCTTTCCCACTCCCTCTCCCCTTCCATTCACATCAAGATTCATTTTCGATTATCTTAATATACAGAAGATCAGCTTAGTATACATTAAGTAAGGATTTCAACAGTTTGCTCCCACACAGAAACATAAAGTGAAAAGTAATAGATGATTTTTTTAAAATGATGATGAAATCAGATCAGACCTATTGTCATGTTTAATCCCAGTGAGAGTCAAGTTGGGAGTTGATAATTTCTTTTTTCTTTCTTTTTTTTTTTTTTTTTTTACAGAGGATCAGTTTAGTATACATTAAGTAAAGATTTCAACAGTTTCCACCCCCATAGAAACACAAAGTGAAATATATTGTTTGAGTACTCGTTATAGCATTAAATCTCAATACACAGCACATTAAGGACAGAGATCCTACATGAGGAGTAAGTGCACAGTGATTCCTGTTGTTGACTTTACCAATTGACACTCCTGTCTATGGCATCAGTAATCTCCCTATGCTCCAGTCATGAGTTTCCAAGGCTATGGAAGCCCTCTGAGTTCTCCGATTCTTATCTTGTTTAGACAAGGTCATAGTCAAAGTGGAGGTTCTCTCCTCCCTTCAGAGAAAGGTACCTCCTTCTTTGAAGACCTGTTCTTTCCACTGGGATCTCACTCACAGAGATCTTTTGCCAGAGTGTCTTGGCTTTCCATGCCTGAAATACTCTCATGGGCTTTTCAGCCAGATCCAAATGCCTTTAGGGCTGATTCTGAGGCCAGAGTGCTATTTAGGACATCTGCCATTCTATGAGTCTGCTGAGTATCTCACTTCCCATGTTGGATCACTCTCCCCTTTATTTATTCCATTGGTTAGTGTTAGCAGGTACTAGACTTGTTTATGTGCTCCCTTTGACTCTTAGTCCTTTCATTATGATCAATTGTGAACTGAAATTGATCACTTGGAATAGTGAGATGGCATTGGTACTTGCCACCTTGATGGGATTGAATTGGAATTCCCTGGTATGTTTTTAACTCTACCATTTGGGGCAAGTCAGCTTGAGCATGTCTCAAATTATACATCTCTTCCCTCTCTTATTCCCACTCTTATGTTTAACAGGGATCACATTTCAGTTAATTTTTAACACTTAAGAATAACTGTGTATTAATTACAGAATTAAACCAGTCATATTAAGTAGAACAGACAAAGAAACTACTAAGAGGGATAATGTATTAAGTTGTTCATTAACAGTCAGGGCTATGCTGATCAAGTCACCGTTTCCCATAGTGTCCATTTCACTTCAGGAGGTTTCCTTTTTGGTGTTCAGTCAGTTGTCACCGATCAGGGAGAACATATGGTATTTGTCCCTTTGGGACTGGCTTATTTCACTCAGCATGATGTGTTCCAGATTCCTCCATTTTGTTGCAAATGACTGGATTTCGTTGTTTCTTACTGCGGTATAGTATTCTAAAGAGTACATATCCCATAATTTCTTTATCCAGTCTACCGTTGATGGGCATTTAGGTCGGTTCCAGGACTTAGCTATTGTGAATTGAGCTGCAATAAACATTAGGGTGTAGACCGCTTTTTTGTTTGCTGATTTAAATTCCTTTGGGTAAATTCCAAGGAGTGGGATGGCTGGGTCGAACAGTAGGGTTATCTTCCGGTTTCTGAGGAATCTCCAGACTGACTTCCATAGTGGCTTGACCAGTTTGCATTCCCACCAACAGTGGGTTAGTGTCCCTTTTTCCCCACATCCTCGCCAGCATCTGTTGTTGGTAGATTTCTGAATGTGAGCCATTCTAACCGGGGTGAGGTGAAACCTCATTGTGGTTTTGATTTGCATTTCCCTGATTGCTAATGACCTTGAACATTTTTTCATGTGCCTGTTGGCCATTTGGATTTCCTCTTTTGAAAAATGTCTATTGAGGTCCTTGGCCCATCTCTTAATTGGGTTGTTGGTTTTGTTTTTGTGGAGTTTCTTGATCTCTTTGTAGATTCTGGTTATTAACCCTTTATCTGTTGCATAGTTTGCAAATATTTTTTCCCTTTCTGTCGGTTGTCTCTTCACTCTCCTGACTGTTTCTTTTGCAGTACAGAAACTTCTCAATTTGATGCAATCCCAATAGTTGATTTTGGCTTTGACTGCCTGTGCCTCCCGGGTCTTTTCCAGAAACTCTTTGCCTGTGCCAATATCTTGAAGGGTTTCTCCAATGTTCTCTAGTAACTTGATGGTGTCAGGTCGTAGATTTAGGTCTTTAATCCATGTTGAGTGGATTTTTGTGTAAGGTGTAAGGTAGGGGTCTTGCTTCATGCTTCTGCACGTGGAAATCCAGTTTTCCCAGCACCATTTATTGAATAGACTGTCCTTGCTCCAGGAATTGGTTTTAGATCCTTGATCAAATATAAGTTGGCTGTAGATGTTTGGGTTGATTTCTGGTGTTTCAATTCTGTTCCATTGGTCTATCCATCTATTTCTGTACCAGTACCATGATGTTTTGATTACAACTGCCCTGTAGTATGTCCTGAAATCTGGTATTGTGATGCCTCCGGCTTTGTTTTTGTTGTACAAGATTGCTTTAGCTATTCGAGGTCTCTTGTGCCTCCATATAAATTTCAGCATCAATTTTTCCAGATCTGCGAAGAAGGTCTTCGGTATCTTGATTGGTATTGCATTGAATTTATAAATTGCTTTTGGGAGAATGGACATTTTGATGATATTGATTCTTCCAATCCATGAGCATGGAAGATTTTTCCATTTCTTGGTATCCTCTTCTATTTCTTTCTTTAAGGTTTTGTAATTTTCATCGTAGAGATCTTGAACGTCCTTGGTTAAGTTTATTCCAAGGTATTTGATTGTTTTTGTAGCTATTGTGAATGGGATTGATCTTAGAAGTTCTTCCTCAGCCATGGAATTGTCTGTGTATACAAAGGCTGTTGATTTTTGTGCATTGATTTTATACCCTGCTACTTTGCCAAAATCTTCTATGAGTTCCAATAGTCTCTTAGTAGAGTTCTTTGGGTCCCCTAAATAAAGAATCATATGATCTGCAAAGAGGGCTAGTTTGAGTTCTTCCTTCCCAATTTGTATCCCTTTAATTTCTTTTTCTTGCCTAATAGCTCTGGCTAGAACCTCCAGAACTATATTGAATAGCAGTGGTGAGAGTGGACATCCCTGTCTGGTACCAGATCTCAGTGGAAATGCTTCCAACTTTTCCCCATTCAATAGGATGTTTGCTGTGGGTTTTTCATAGATTGCTTTGATTGTATTGAGGAATGTTCCTTCCATACCCAGTTTGCTTAGAGTTTTCATCATGAACGGGTGTTGTATTTTATCAAATGCTTTCTCTGCATCTATTGAGATAATCATATGGTTTTTCTTCTGCAGTCTGTTAATGTGGTGTATCACATTGATTGTCTTGCGCACATTAAACCATCCCTGCATACCAGGGATAAATCCCACTTGGTCTGGGTGGATGATCTTTCTGATGTGTTGTTGCATTCTAGTGGCCAGAATTTTATTGAGGATTTTTGCATCTATGTTCATCAGGGATATTGGTCTGTAATTCTCTTTCAGTGCTGCATCTTTTCCCGGCTTAGGAATTAAGGTGATGCTGGCTTCATAGAAAGAATTTGGGAGGATTCCCTCTTCTTCAATTGTTCTGAATAGTTTGAGAAGAATTGGAGTTAGTTCTTCTTTAAATGTCTGGTAGAATTCAGCAGTGAATCCATCTGGTCCTGGGCTTTTCTTTGTTGGGAGGGCCTTTATTACTGTTTCAATTTCTGTCTCAGTTATGGGTCTGTTTAGGTTTTCGATGTCTTCCTGGTTCAATTTAGGTAGGTTGCATGTGTCCAGGAATCTATCCATTTCTGATAGGTTTCCCTGTTTGCTGGCATACAAGTCCTTGTGGTAATTTCTGATGATTATTTTTATTTCTGTGGTGTCTGTTGTTACATTTCCTTTTTCATCTCTGATTTTATTGATTTGGGTCTTTTCTCTTCTTTTTTTAGTTAGTTGGGCCAATGGGGTGTCAATTTTGTTTATTTTTTCAAAAGACCAGCTCCTCGTTTGGCTGATTTTTTGTAATGTTTTTCTTGATTCAGTCCTGTTGATTTCTTCTCTGATTTTAATTATTTCTCTTCTCCTACTAGATTTGGGTCTGGTTTGCTGTAGGTTTTCTAGATTCTTGAGATGCGTTGAAAGCTCATCTATTTGGTGCCTTTCCAATTTCTTGATGTAGGCACCTATTGATATAAACTTTCCTCTTAACACTGCTTTTGCTGCATCCCATAAGTTTTGGTATGTTGTGCTGTTATCCTCATTTACTTCCAGAAAGTTTTTGATTTCTCTTTTGATTTCTTCTATGACCCATTGTTCATTCAGGAGCATGTTGTTCAATCTCCATGTGTTTGCGTATGCTCTAGGGATTCCTGAGTTGCTAATTTCCACCTTAATTCCTTTATGGTCTGAGAAGCTGCATGGTATGATTCTAATTCTTTTGAATTTGCTGAGACTTGCTTTATGGCCTAGTATGTGGTCAATCCTAGAGAAGGTTCCATGTACTGCTGAGAAGAATGTAAAATGTTTAGCTGTAGGATTGAAAGTTCTGTATATATCTGTTAGATCCATTTGGGCTATAGTGTCGTTTAAATCTACTGTATCCTTGTTGATCTTCTGTCCTATTGATCTGTCTATTTCTGAGAGTGGAGTATTGAAGTCCCCCAGTACTATTGTATTGGGGTCTAAGTCTCCCTTTAAGTCCGTTAACAAATCTTTTAGATAAACCGATGCCCTGTAGTTAGGTGCATATACATTGATAATTGTTATATCTTCCTGTTGAATTGATCCCTTAATCATCATGTAGTGTCCCTCTTTGTCTCTCTTAACAGTTTTTGTGGTAAAGTTTATGGTGTCTGATATTAAGATGGCTACGCCCGCTCTTTTTTCATTTCTGTTGGCATGGTATATCTTTTTCCAGCCTTTCACTTTCAGTCTGTATGGATCTTTGTTGGAAAGATGTGTTTCTTGTAAGCAGCAAATAGATGGGTTTTGTTCCTTAACCCAATCAGCCAATCGGTGTCTTTTAACTGGACAGTTCAGGCCATTCACGTTCAAAGTGACTAATGATAAGTGGTAACTTTGCCCTGCCATTTGCCAAAGATAAGTTCTAATATATGCTTTGAATTCCCTGTGATCTTTTGCTGTGAGCTTTCCTTCCTTGGTTTCCTTCCTTTACCTTCTTTCATATTGATGACCGTGTTTCTTTGTTTCTGTGTGTAACACATCTTTAAGCATCTTTTGCAGGGCTTGATGAGTGGCAACAAATTCTTTCAATTTCTGTTTGCTATGAAAAGTCTTTATTTCACCTTCATTCACAAATGATAGCTTTGCAGGATATAATATTCTGGGCTGGCAGTTTTTCTCTCTTAGTACCTGGGCTATATCTCGCCATTCCCTCCTAGCTTGTAGAGTTTCTGATGAGAAGTCAGCTGTGAGTCTGATTGGAGATCCTCTGAGAGTAATCTGACGTTTCTCTCTTGCACATTTTAGGATCTTTTCTTTATGTTTCACTGTGGAGAGTTTAATTACAACGTGTCGTGGTGAGGATCTCTTTTGGTCGTGTTTATTAGGGGTTCTGTGAGCTTCCTGTACTAGGATTTCTCTGTCCTTCTCCAAACCTGGGAAATTTTCTGCTAATATCTCACTAAAAAGGCCTTCTAATCCTTTCTCCCTTTCCATGCCTTCAGGAACTCCTAAAACCAGAATGTTGGGTTTTTTAATAGTATCCTGAAGATTCCCGACAATATGTTTTAGATTTCTAATTTCCTCTTCTTTTCTTTGGTCTGACTGTATCCTTTCCTGTTCTCTGTCTTCTAAGTCCGATATTCTCTCTTCTGCTTCACCCATTCTGTTTGTAAGGCTCTCTATTGTGTTTTTCATTTGATCTATTGAATTCTTCACTTCAGTCACTATCCCAGTTTCCTGTTGTACTAGTTGTTTCGTTTCATTTTGATTCCTCCTTAATATTTCATTTTCACGAGAGAGATTTTCTATCTTGTCCATTAAGGATTTCTGTAGTTCAAGAATTTGTTTTTGAGAACTTCTTAATGTTCTTATCAATTTTTTGAGATCTGCTTCTTGCATTTCTTCTATGTCATCATCCTCATAATCTTGAATTGGGGTGTCTTTTTCATTTGAGGGCTTCATGGTGACTTCCTTGTTTTTATTACCTTGGTTTTTGCGTTTGTTATTTGGCATATTGGAGATATTTGGTTTCTTCACTGTGGTGCTTTTTCTTGTTATACTATGACTCTAGATTAAGTGGACTATCTGTTTTTGATGGAGCCTTAGGGCTTGAGATGGGTGTGGCCTGAGAGCTCTGTTTGGTGTGCCAAAGGTGACACTCCCAGGTTAGGCGTGGTAAACCTCTCTCTCTCTCTCTCTTTCTTTTTTTTGAATCAAAAGGGAAGTTATTCTGCACAGCTGAACGAAGTTGGAGGTAGTTAGCAGGCAAATGATATACCCACAGGAGCCAGAGATCAGAAGCTCTTTCCCAAGGACCACACAGGGAATCTGTTCGGCCCTCAGAGTGGGCTCAAATTCTCCTTCAGTCTCCCACTGGGTTGCCAAAGTTACAGAATTGTAGCGTCTCTGGAGAGTGCTCACGTGAATTCCGTGAGTTCTCTCCCCCACCGTCTCTTTTTTCACAGTCTCAGTTCAGTAGCACCACGAATTTACTAGGTCCTAATCTCCTGTTAATTTGCCCCGCCCAGAGTCAGGTTTTTCTCAGGGCCGGTGCAGACCTGAGGTCGCTCTGCTTATGACGTATGTCCAAGATGGCGCCTGCTCTTTGTCTTGCTCGCCCTTGAGAGGTGAGTGGAGAGAGAGAAACCCGTGTCTGTACCAGTCACCTTTTTTTTTTTTTCCTCTCTCTCTCTTCCAGTTAGCCTGGTGAAGTTCCTCCCCCCCCCCGGGGGGTCGTTCCCTCTAGTCTCCTCTCTCCATTTGCCTGCCGGTGTCTCGGGCTATTGAGGTTCGGCTCACCTTGTGTTCCAGCGCTGGTGTGTTGAGTCTGCCGCTGGTGTCCCGAACTGTGGGCTCCCACGCTCTCCACGCAGGTCCGCTCCCCTTCCAGCGCCGATGTGTGGACTCAGAGCCCTGGACGTCCCAAGTCTCCCCGCTGTTGTCTGTGTGGCACGCCCCTCGAGCACTGGCGCGCAGAGCCTGCGGCTTGCGCAGCTCGGTCCCGCGGCTCGGCTTCCGCGCGGTGGGCGACCTTGTTCTCCCAGTAGGTCCTCCGATTCATGGCCACTCAATCCAGAAGAGTTTCCTCTGCAATATTTTCCTGGTTCTTTTTTCTGAGGCTACCGTAACTCCCCTTTTATTAAACTAAATTTTCCCGGACTGTTGGTGCGCGCCCTCACTATTCCGCCATCTTGGCTCCGCCCCCTTTGCCTATTTCTTAACTGGACTGTTTGTTTTATTGTTGCTGGGTTTCTTGATCTCTTTATAGATTCTGGATATTAATCCTTTATCAGTTGTATAGTTTGCAAGTATTTTCTCCCATACTGTTTGTTGCCTCTTCTCATTGCTGAGCATTTCTTTTGCAATGCAGAAGCTTCTCCATTTGATGTAATCCAATTTGTCAATTTTGGCTTTGATTGCCAGTGCTTATGGGGTCTTTTCCAAGAAGACTTTGCCTATGCTGATGCCTTCCAGGGTTCACCCAATGTTCTCTTATAACTGACGGTATCAGGTCATGGATTTAGGTCTTTGATCCATTTTGAGTGGATTTTTGTGTAAGGGATAAAATAGGGGTCTTGCTTCATTTTTCTGCATGAGGAGATCCAGTTTTCCCAGAACCATTTTTGAAGAGACTGTCCTTTCTCCCGGGATTGGTTTTATCTCCTTTGTCAAAGATAAGTTGATTGTAGATGCATGGGTTGATTTCTGGAGTCTCTATTCTGTTCCACTGGTCTACCTATCTGCTTTTGTGCCAGTACAGGACTGTCTTAATTTTAACTGCCCTGTAGTATGTCCTGACATCTGGTGCTATGATGCTTCTGGCTTTGTTTTTGTTGTATAAGATTGCTTTAACTATTTGGAGTATAGTGTTTCCAGACGAATTTCAGCATTTTTTTTTATATATATCTGAGAAGTATGTTGTTGGCATTTTGACTGGGATTGCATTGAACCTGTAATATGCTTTTTGCACTATGGACATTTTGATGAAATTAATTCTTCCAGTTGACAAACATGGAAGATTCTTCCATTTTTTGTATCTTCTTCTATTTCTCTAATATTTTGTATTTTTCCTCATAGAGATCTTTGATATCCTTGGTTAAATTTATTCCAAGTTATTCATTTTTTTGTAGCTATTGTGAATGGGATTGCTCTTAGAAGACAATTTAATACTTTATCCTATTTAGTATTTTTTTGTTCTAGTTAATACTATTGGTTGAACTCTGTAATTAACACATATTTATTCTTAGGTGTTGAAATTTAACTGAAAAGTGATCCCTATTAAATATACGAGTAGGAATAAGAGAGGGAGGAAATGTACAATTTGAGACATGCTCAACTGGACTTGCCCCAAATGGTGGAGTTAGAAATGTGCCAGGGGATTCCATTACAATCCCACCAAGATTGCATGTACCAATGCCAGCTCACTAGTCCAAGTGATCAATTTCAGTTCACAATTGGTCACACTGATAGATCGAAGAGTCAAAGGGATCGCACAAACAAGACTAGTATCTGCACATACTAACTGATAAAATAAAAAAGGGAGAGAACAATCCAACATGAGAAGCGGGATACACAGCAGACTCATAGAATGGCAGATGTCCTAAACAGCACCCTGGCCTCAGAATCAGCCCTTGAGGCTTTCAGATCTGACTGAAGAGCCTATGAGAGTATTTCAGGCATGGAAAGGCAAGACACTGTGGCAAAAAAAGGAGAAGAAGAAGAAGAAGAGGAGGAGGAGGAGGAGGAGGAGGAGGAAGAAGAAGAAGAAGAAGACCTAAATGAAAGATCTCTGCGAGTGAGAACCCAGTACAAAGAATGGGCCATCAAAGAAGGAGGTACCTTTCTCTGAAGGGAGGAGAGAACTTCCACTTTGACTATGACCTTGTCTAAATAAGATCGAAGTCAATGAACTCAAGAGGCTTCCATAGCTTTGGCAGCTCATGACTAGAGCCTAGGGAGATTTCTGACGCCATAAACAAGAGTGTCAAATTGTTAAGTCAACAATAGGAGTCACTGTGTACTTACTCCTCATGTGGGATCTCTGTCCTTAATGTATTGTCCAATGTGAATTAATGCTATAACTAGTACTCAAACAGTATTTTACACTTTATGTTCTGTGTGGGTGCAAACTGATGAAATCTTTACTTAATATATATTAAATCAATCTTCTGTATATAAAGATAATTGAAAATGAATCTTGATGTGAATAGAATGGGAGAGGGAGCAGGAGATGGGAGGGGTGTGGCTGGGAGGGAAGTTATGGGGGGGAAAAGATATTGTAATCCATAAACTGTACTTTGGAAAATTATATTTACTAAATAAAAGTTTAATAAAAAAACACCACATTGTGTCCCATAAGTATATACAATTGCTGTCTGTTGAAAATAAAGTTTGAGAAGGAAAAAAAGAAAAAAAAAAGAAGTTATTTCTTAGCCATGACATGGTCTGTGTATACAAAGGCTATTGATTCTTGTGTGCTAATTTTATATCCTTTCCCAAACTCTTGTGATTTCCTTGGTGAATCTCTTAGTCTCTTAGTGGATCCCCTACATCTTAGTCTCTTTTGTATTCCCTGTATATATAGAGTCATGTCACTTACAAATAGGGATCGTTTGACTTTCTCCTTACCAATTTGTATCCCTTTGATTTCTTTTTATTGCCTAATCGGTCTGGATAAAACTTCCAGACTATTTTAAATAGTAATGGTAAGAGTGGGCATTCTTTTCTGGTTCCAGATCCTGGTGGGAATGTCTACAACTTTTCCCCATTCAATAAAATGCTTGTGATGAGTTTGTCATAAATTGCCTTGATCATGTTGAGGAATGTTCCTTCTATTCCCAATTTGGTTAAGGTTTTGATCATTAAAGGATGTTGTATTTTTTCTAATATTTTCTCTGCATTTATTGAGATAATCATATGGTTTTTGTTCTTCAATTTGTTAATATCATGTATCAAATTTATTGATTTATATATGTTGAACCATCCCTGCATACTAGGGATAAATCCCACTTGGTCTAAGTACATGATCTTTCTGATGTATTGTTGGATTTGATTGGCTAGTATTTTGTTGAGGATTTTGGTGTCTATGTTCACCAGGGATATTGGTCTATAGTTCTCTTTCTTTGTTGTATGTTTTTCTGGTTTAGGAGTCAAGGTGATGCTAGTTTTACAGAAGGAATTTGAGAGGATTCCCTCCTTTTTAATTGTTTTGAATAGCTTGAGAAGAATTTGAGTTAGTTCTTTAAATATCTGATAGAATTCAGTAGTGAAGCTGAGCTTTTCTGTTTTGGGAGGATCTTTATTATTGATTCAATCTCCATCTTGGTTATTGGTCTGTTTAGGTTTTCTATGTCTTCTTGGTTCAATTTTGGTAGGATGTATGTGTCTAGGACTCTATCCATTTCTTCTAGGGTTGCTGATTTGTTGGCATATAGCTCTTTGTAGTAATTCCTGATGATTGTTTTTATTTCTGTGGTATCTGTTACATTTCCTTTTTCAACTCTGATTTTATTGACTTGGGTCTTCTCCCTCCTTTTATCTGTTAGTTAGGTCAAATGTTCTTTCAATTTTGTTATTTTTTTTAAAGCTCTTAATTTTGCTGATCTTTTGTATTCTTTTTTTTGTTTGTTTTAATTCTGTTTATTTCTTCCATAATTTTAATTACTTCTTTTCTCCTACCTATTTTGGGTTTGGTTTGTTGTTTTTCTAGGTCTTTGAATGCATTGATAGCTCATTTATTTAGTGTCTTTCCAATTTCTTGTTTTAAGCACCAATTGCTATAAACTGCCCTCTTAACCATGCTTTTACTGTATCTCATAAGTTTTGATATGTTGTATTGTATTTATTTCATTGTTTGAAGATTTCATCTCCAAAATTTCTGTTGAGCTCTTGGTTATATTTTCTTTGTGAATGCTTCATTCATGCTTTCTATTGTTTTCCTCATTTTTTAGGCTTTCTATTTTTATTCTCTTGCATCATAATCAGTTTTCTTACAATTATTATTTTGAATTTATTTCTGGATTTCAAAGATTTCCTTCAGATTATGATCTATTTCTGGAGAACCATAATGTTCTTTTGCAGATGTCATGCTACCTTGCCTCTTTATGTTTTCTGTGTTCCTACATTGACATTTTTACATCTGGTATAATAGTTTATTTTTTGTGGAGTATGTTTTATTTGAAAAGAGCTTGTGATTTAGATGGAATACATGGTGTTGCTTAGCTTGTTGCTTTGGCTTTGGTTCTAGGTAAGCTCGAGTGTAACTTCTGAGTGATTTTTTTCTTTAATTGATGTCAACAGTGTGTATAAGTGACACAGTGGTATAGTCTGCTACAGTTTGTCGGATACAAGTGTGACTCTGAGGTGAATGTGGGCTTCTTAGGGTGTGTATCTTCAGTACCCAGAGACTTCAGTGTCATTTTTACACTAGGGATTGTGATATCCAGGTCCTCCTTCTTGATACTGATGGACAAAGGGGGCTGTCCCCTTGTCCCACTGGTATGCCTGAGTGATGATGGGGCTTGTCGTATCAATAGCTGAGCCTAAGTCAGTGTTATGTGAAGGGACCCCCCCCCCCAATGCCAGGTCCTACTGGTACTGGATTTTATAATACCATGAGCCTTAGTCCAGGAATTAGGGGACACAAACTGAACCCTGATACAATCTTACATGGTAACTATAAGGAATACAAGAAATTTTCCCACTGGTAGATATGGGTCTGGAGACGTGGAATATAGGCAGGCAGGTTCTTCCTTAGGTCTCATCAGGGAGATCCCAGTGGATTTGAGGAAATTGGCACTGATTGTTACATTCCTGGTATTGTAGGATACAGTGGGGTCACTACCTGGATTTTCTAGGATGGGAACCATATATTGGAAATATGGTAGCCACATGTTTGAAGCAGAGTGATGTAATAGAACACTAGAGATAATGCAAGTTGGTGTGAGTTATTCCAAAAGTTGTAATGATATCATCAATGTCCCAGTTCTGCCTGGCACAGATGGAACTAACCTCAATTCTCACAAAGCATGCAAGGGTGATGTTACTGTTTGTTCCCATGGCTTGCACCACTGTAAGTTAGGAGTTGTAGAGGAAACTTCCTCAGGTCAGGTTCAGGTATCTTACGGGCTGTTGCTGATGCTAGCCTCAAGAAACTTAACAGTTTCCCCACCCCCACCCTACTGAATCAAAAAGAATGAGTGAATGCAGTTCTGGGGTTCATGACCACATCTCCCACAGTTGCGGGATGCAGGGGTCTGTTCTTCACCCTGTAAATGCCCTGACTCTGGCTCTGGTTGTTTTTGGTAGCAGTATGATTGCATACTGCCTGCTAAGTCAGCGCATCATTCAGCCTGGACTCTGCCACACCCAACTGTGGCTGCTTTTTGGGAATATGGGGGAGAGGAGAGAGGCAATGTGGTTTCCCTTTTCAGAGCAAAATAGCCACTCAGACCCCGTCAGCTCCTCAGGCTGAACGCGAAGTCAGTGAGAGACGGGAATTCTCCCTCAGTTACAGCTGCTGCTGAAAAGGTGTCACGGTAACTTCTTCCTACCTTGTCATGGGAAGATAGTGACTCCCAGACTAATAGCCAGCTGTGTGCATGCAGGGTAGGCTGGTGGCATGGCCAGCCATGCCGGCATGTATGTCCTATGTACTTGCTACCCCACAGTCTCTGTTCTATTCTGTCCCTTTTCAGCTGAAAATTTCTATCAGTTCCCTAGACCCACAGTCCTTCCTAAACTTTTCCACTGTATTTCTGCAGCTGAGTTCAGTGTGGCCTCTTACTGTTCAGTCATCTTGGATCTTCTGTTGTCATTATTTGTAGTCAATTTAATTGTATATCTAGAAATCCCAAGGAAATTAATTCATTTTAAAAATATTGTTTCATATGTTACCAAATTAATAGCTTTCCTAAGTACAGTTAGTAACTATAAAGAAAAAATAACTGAAAACTACTCCATGTACTATAGACCCCCTCATATAAAATGCTCAGGAATTATCTTTTTTGAAGTTTGTAAGTTTTATCATTAAGAAACCTAGAATTTTCTGAAATATAAAAAGAGATTTAAGAAAATGGAAAATAGGCTCCTGGCAAGAGGACTGTATATATTAAATTCTTAATTGAATTTTTAGTTTATATGTTCAGTGAAATTCCAATCAAAATCTCAATAGGATTTTTTTTCAAAACTGAAACTGACAAAATCTTTCTAAAGGCCACCTTGAAATAACCATTATGAAGTCTTTGACAGTGATAGTAATTATTGGGGACTTGACATCCTATTTTTAATGCACTATGAAGCTATGATGAAAACAAGAAATGATAATGAATTTTCAGGAAGGACTAAGTTACAAACAATTCCTAAAAGAAGAAGTACAAATAGCAAAAACTATGCATAAAATCCAATCCCAATAGTAATGATAAGAGTGGTGGTTTTATATTATTTGTGATTTATTTTTATTTTATTTTAATTTTTCTTTATTTTATTTAAAAAGGAGAAAGAGAGAGAGAGAGAGAACCAATCTACTGTTTCACTCCTCAATGGCCATCATAGCTGGGGCTGAGGCAGGTCAAAGCTGGGATCTAGAAACTCTAGAACTCTGTATCAACCTTCTACATGCGTGACAATGATGCAACTACTTGAGCCGTCACTCACTGCTTCTCAGGGTGTACATACATAAACAGGGAGCTGGAATTAGGAGCAGACTGGACTCAAACCAAGTGCTCCAATATGGGATACAGGAGTCAGAGCAGCATTTTAATGGCTGTGCCAAACATGTATCCTGTGATTTACTTTTAAGCAGATGGATGTCTTATGGAGTGGAAGAGGCCAAGGTTCCCTTAGACATTTATGCGGTTAGTTTTCTCATCATCTCTAGCAGCTGGTAACCATTATGCCTCTAGCCTTCAGCATGAGTCAGCATTGTGAGAATGAAATAGGTCTTTGGCTCTTCCTAGATTTGAGGGCAAAGTTTATAAAAGGAAATTAGCCACACTTAGATGTCTGCTCCTCAGACAATGTAGAGTTCACACAAAGTGACTTCCTTTTATGCTCCTCAAATAACACAACATTTCCTGTTACTGGACATAAAATCATGGCATTGTAAAATACGGTGCATGGGATTGAACTTGTGACTTCCTTACCTGTCAGAACCTTCCATCTTAGACAATGACAGAGAACAATCAATTTCAGATCATTGACATTATTTCATTTCTTTCTGTGAAAGCATCCAATTGCCTTATCTCCTATGACACAGTAGAAAAATGTCAGTTAAATGAAATCTTCCAATTTACTTTTTAAGCACACATCCTGCCTTTATAAATTATTTAATCAACTACTGAGAAATTCAACTTTTGTAGCATTTGCTGAGAATTCACCATGACCTTGAACTTGATATGCAGCTATTGTCACAGTGATTTCCCTGGTGACCAGAGGCATCTGGTGTTGCAACAAGCCCAGACTTAGGACAGAGTATGACAGTCTGCATTCTTGCTGTATTTTGAAATTTGAGTACCACACAATGGTAGAACGGTCACGTAGAAAGGAAGAAGATGAGAAGTTTTTGACAGGCACAGCATCTAAGAAACACTAAGTTTGTGAGAGGGATGTTTCAGGATGCCTAGGATCAATTCACATGAAAGAGATTAGTTGCCTACTTGTACATCCAGATATGAGATAATATGGGGTTGGTTAGAGTGCACAAATGCTGTCTTGTTGACCTGTCTGGGAAGGAATCATCCCCATTTTAAAGGCTACTGGTGACCTACAGTTAGTTTCCAAAGAGAATGAGATGGCTAATTCTTTTTTAAAAATTATTTTTTATGCTAATTTTCTTTAATCTTTTTTCTATGTTTTTTATTCATTTTTCTTTTAATAAATGTGGATTTACAAAGTGCAACTTTTGTATTGTTGTGGCTTCACCCCCCAACCTCCCTCCCTCCTGCGGCCCTCCCCTCCCCCACTCCCTCTCCCATCCCATCCTTCATCGAGTTTCATTTTCAGTTACCTTCACATACAGAAGACCAACTTAGTATACACTAAGCAAGGATTTCAACAGGCTGCCCTCACACAACCACACAAGGTATAGGGTATTGTTCGACTAGGAGTGCTGTTTTTAAGTTTCATAGTAAAACACATTAAGGACAGAGATCCTACGTGGGGAGCATGTACCCAGTGACTCCCGTTGTTGATTTAACAATTGGCACTCTTATTTATGGCGTCAGCAATCACCCAAGGCTCTTGCCATGAGCTGTCTAGGCTATGGAAGCCCCTTGAGTTCACCAACTCTGAACTTGTTTAGTCAAGGCCATATCACAGTGGAGGTTCCTTCCTCCCTTCGGAGAAAGGTGCCTCCCTCCTTGATGGCCTGTTCCTTCTGCTGGGGTTTTGTTCACCAGGATCTTTCATTTAGGCTGTTTTTGCCAATGTGTCATGGCTTTCCATGCCTGTGGGACTCCCATGGGCCTTTCAGCCAGATCCGAATCCCCAAGGGGTTCTGCTTGTGTGTCCTGCTTCCCCCGCAGGATCATTCTCTTCCTTTTAATTCTATCCTTCATTATTTGCTTACACTGGTCTTATTTGTGAAATCACTTCGACACTTACCCTATCTTTTTGATCGGTTATGAACTTATACTTATCACTTTACCAAGTGCGCTGGCATTGGTACACGCCTCCTTGGTAAGATTGAGTTGAAATCCCCTGGGACATTTCTAGTTCCACCATTGGAGGTAAATCTGAGTGAGCATGTGCCGACCTATATATCTCCTCTCTCTCTTATTCTCACTCCTATATTTAACAGAGATCACTTTTCTGTTAATTTTAAAAGCCTAAGATTGATTGTGTATTGATTACAGAGTTCAACCAGTGGTATTAAGTAGAACAAACAGAGCAACAACAACAACAAATACTAAAAGGAATAAAATAGTAAGTTGTTCCTCAACAGTCTAGACAAGGGGGTGATTATGTCATTGTCTCTCATAGTGTCCATTTCACTTCAATGGGTATCATTTTAGATGCTCGTTTAGTTGCCATCGATCAGGGAGAACATATGATATTTGTCTCTTTTGGACTGGCTTATTTCACTCAGCATGATATTTTCCAGATTCCTCCATTTTGTTGTAAATGGAGATGGCTAATTCTTAACCTGGTGTGTTACAATATTGACCCCTATTTTTAGCTTTTTGAGGAACATCCATATTTATTTCCAGTGTGACTATATTCATCCATATTCACAGCACCACCATGTGAGAGTACCAATTTCTCTGCATGCTACCAACATTTATTATTTTTCGTATCTGATAATGGCCATTTTAATGCAAATGACTTGATATTTCATTGTAGTATTGATTTACATTTTTATGAGGAGAACAGATAGAATTTTTATAAATAACCTATATCCTTATATATCTTCATTTTTATTTTATTTAAGGCATACAAATTTCATGCATTTCATACATACAGATTTATGAACATAGTGACACATCCCAGCTGATGTTCCATCTCACCATACTCCCACCCTTCTTCCTCCTTCCTCTCCTATTCCCACTCTTAATTTTTATAAAGATCTATTTACTGTTTATACTCATAAGATTAACTGCACAAAGTAAAGAGTTCAACAAATAGTATGAAGAAAAAAAATCCCTCTGTTCCTCAACAGTAAAGGGCTGTAAATAATCATTGACTTTCAAAATGTTCATTTCATACCAAAATATTATATTTTAAATACTCCACTATTTGTCACAGACCAGGAAGAACATATGGTATTAATCTTCTTGGGACTAGCATATTTCACTAAGTATAGTGGTTTTCAATTGCATCCATTTTTTTGCAATGACAGAATTTCATTTGTTTTTACCATTGAGTAGTATTCCACAGAGTATATATTCCATCATTTCTTTATCTAGTCATCAGTTGGCAGAAATCTGAGTTGATTCCATATCTTAGATATTGTGAATAGTGCTGCAATGAACATGGATGTACAGATCATCCTTTCATATGCTGATATCATTTCATTTGGGTGAATTCCGTGGTTCATTTGGTAGATCTATTTTCAGCTTTATGCGGTATCTCCACACTGTGTTCCCCAAGGGCTGCACCAATTACCACCAAAAGTGGATTAGTGTACCTTTTCCTCCACATTCTCACCAGCATTAATTATTTGTTGATTTCTGTATGAGAACCATTCTAACTGGGGCAAAGTGAAAACTGATTGTGGTTTTGATTTGCATTTCCCCATGCCTAGTGATCCTGAGCATTCTCTCGTATGTCTGTTGGCCATTTTGAATTTCCTATTTTGAAAAATGCCTGTTCAAGTCCTTTTCCCATTTCTTAACTGGATTATTTGTTTTATTGTTGTTGAGTTTCTTGAGGTTGTTATAGATTTTGGATATTAATCTTTTATCAGTTTCATAGTTTGCATATATTTTCTCCCATTCTGTTGGTTGCTTCTTCACATTGCTGAGTGTTTCTTATTCAGTGCAGAAGCTTTTCAACTTGCTTTAATCCCAAATGTCAGTTTTGGCTTGCTTTGATTGCCTGTGCTTCTGGGGTCTTTCCAAGAAGACTGTCTATGTCAATGTCTTGCAGAGTTTAGCCAATATTCTCTAATAATTTGATGGTATCGGGTCAAAGATTTAGGTCTTTGATCCATTTTGAGTGTATTTATGTGTAAAGTGAAAAATAAGCACCTTATTTCATACTTCTGCAAACAGATATCAAATTATTCCAGATCATTTTTTTGAAGGGACTGTCCTTGCTCCAGGAATAGATATTAGATCATTTAACAAAGAATAGTTGATTACAGATGCATATATTCATTTCTGGAGTTTTTATTATTTTCCATTGGTGTAACAGTCTATATTTTTGCCAGTATCAGGCTGTTGTGATTATAACTGTCCTGTCATATGTCTCAAAACCTGGTGTTGCAACACCTCTGGCTTTGTTTTTGTTGTATAAGTTTGCTTTAGCTATCAGGGGTCCCTTGTGTTTTCAAATGAACTTTGGCTTCATTTTTTCTAGATCTGACAAGAATGTCATTGGTATTTTGATTGGGATCATACTGAATCTGTAACTTGATTTTGGTAATAAGGACATTTTGATTATGTTAATTATTCCAATCTATGAAGGTTGAAGTGTTTTACATTTTTTGTGTCTTCTATTTCTCTCTTTTTGTTTTGCAATTTTCATCATAGAGATATTTCACCTTCTTGGTTAAATGTATTCTGAGGTGTTTATTTTTTCTGTAGCCAGTTTGAATGGAATTGATCACAGAAGTTCTTTGTTAGCCTTGGGATTGTCTATGTATACAAAGGCTACTGATTTTTGTATGTTAATCATATACCCTGCCACTTTAGCAAGCTCTTTTATCAGCTCCAAAAGTCTCTCAATGGAATTGGTTTGATCTCCTACATAGAGGATCATGTCACCTGCAAATAGGAATAGTTTGATTTCCTCCTTTCCAAATTGTATCCCTTTAATTTCTTTCTCTAACATGATGGCTTTGGGTGAAACTTCCAGGACTATATTGAATAACAATGGTGAGAGTGGGCATCTTTGGTTCTGGATCTTATGGGGAATGCTTCTGACTTTTCCCTAGTCAATAAGATCTGGCTGTGGGATTGTCAATAATTACCTTGATTCTGTTGAGGAATGTTCCTTCTATTCCTAGTTTGCTTAAGGTTTTCATCATGAAATGATTTTGTATTTTATCAAATGCTTTCTCTACATCTATGAAATTATCATGTGGTTTTTGTTCTTCAGTTTGTTAATGTGATGTATTACATTTATTGATTTGCAAATGCTGAAGCATCCCTGCACATCAGGGATAAATCTAACTTGGTCTGGGTGAATGATCTTTCTGATGTTTTGTTGAATTCAGTTAAGTAGTAGTTTGTTGAGGATTTTTTCACATCTGTGTTCATCAGGGACATCAGTCTATAGCTCTCTTTCTCTGTTGTATCTCTTTCTGTCTAATGAATTAACATTATGTTGGCCTCATTGAAGGAGTTTGAGAGGCTTATCTCCCTTTCAATTGTTTTGAATAGCTTGAAAAGAATTGGAACTAGTTCTTTAAATTTCTGTTAGAATTCAGTAATGATGCCTTCTAGCCCTGGGCTTTTCTTTGTTGGGAAGGTCTTTATTACTGATTCAATCTTTGTATTGGTTATTGATCTATTTAGGTTTTCCATGCCTTCATGACTAGATTTTGGTAGATTGTATATGTCTAGGAATCTATCCATATCTTCTATATTTTCAGATTTGTTGGTATATAGCTCTTTGTAGTAATTCCTGATGATTCTTTTTATTTATTTAGTATCTCTTATTAGATTTCTTTTTTCATCTTTGATTTTATTGAAATGCACCCTCTGTCTTTTTGGTGGTTAGTTGGGAAAATGGTCTATCAATTTAGTTTGTTTTTCAATAAAGTAGCTCTTCGTTTTGCTGATCTTTGAATTGTGTTTTTCTTTGTTTATATCTTCTCTAATTTTAATTATCTTTCCTCCTACTAATTTTGGGTTTGGTCTGTTGTTTTTCTAGGTTCTTGAGATTCATTATTTGGTGACTTTCTAATTTCTTGATGTAGGCACCAATTACTATATGTTCCTTTCTTAACACTGCTTTTGCTCTAACCATACTTTTGATATGATGTATTGTCATCTTAATTCACTTCCAGAAAATTTTTGGTTTCCATTTTTATTTTTTTCTATGCTCCACCATTCATTCAGGAGCATATTGTTCAGTCTTCATGTGTTTGCATATGTTCCAGAGATTCTTGAGTTGTTAATTTCCAGCTTCATTCCACTGTGATCAGAAAAAGATGCATAATATTATTTCAAATTTTTGAATTTGCTGAGACTTGCTTTATGGCCTAGCATATGGTCTTTCTTCTAGAAAGTTCCATGCAATAATGAAAAGAATGTGTATTCTGCAACTGTGGAATGAAAGATTCTGTAGATATCAGTTAGATCCACTTGGTCCATAGAGTGGATTAGCTCTGATGTTTCTTTGTCAATTCTCTGACATGTTGAAATTTCCATTGATGATAATGGGTGAAGTCCCCATTGCTATTGTATTGGAGTCTATGTCTCCCTTTAGATACATTAACATTGTTTTAATCAGCCAGCTGCCATGTAATTGGGTACATATACATTATTTAAAGACTTACTTATTAATTTGAAAGAGTTATACAGATAGAGGAGAGGCAGAGAGAGGGACTGAGAGGTCTTCCTTCCAATGGTTCACTCCCTAATTGATCACAACAGCCAGAGCTGCTCCGATCTGAAGCCAGGAGCCAAGAGCTTCTTCCAGGTTTCCCACATAGGTTCAGGGGCCAAAGGACTTGGGCCATCCTCTGCTGCTTTTCCAGGTCATAGCAGAGAGCTGAACCAGAAGTGGAGCAGCCAGAACTAGAACTGGCGTCCATTTGGGAATGCTGGCGCTTCAGGCTAGGGCATTAAACCTCTGCACCACAGCACCAGCCCTGGTGCATATGCATTTATTATGGTCAAATTTCCTTTTGAATTGATCCATTAATCATTACATAGTGTCCTTCTTTGTCTATTTTAACATCTTTTGTGTTAAAGTCCATTTTATCTGATCTTGTGCTGGCTACAAGTGCTCATTTTTGCTTTGTGTTAGCATGAGATACCTTTTTACATTTTTCACACTCTGTCTGCATGTATCTTTGTTGATGAGGTGTGTTTCTTGTAGGTAGCAAATAGATGGGTTTTGTTTTTTAATTCATTCAGCCATCCTGTATCTTTTAAATGGAAGATTCAATACATTTAAAGTTATTATTGATAAGTAACAAATTGGTCCTGCCATTTTCCCATAAATATTCTTACTGTTTACTTTGAATTTCCTTTGTGCTTTTTAAAAAAGATTTTATTTATTTATTTGAGAGGTAGAGTTACAGAGAGGGAGAGACAGAAAGATCTCCCATCTGTTTGTTCACTCCCCAAATGGCCACAATGGCCACAGTTGAGCTGATCTGAAGCCAGGAGCCAGAATCTTCTTCTAGGTCTCCCACATGGGTACAGGGGCCCAAGCATGTGGGCTATCATCTACAGCTTTTCCAGTCCATAAGCAGAGAGCTGGACTGGAAGAGGAACAGCCGGGACATGACTGGCACCCGTATGGGATACCAACGCTGCAGGTGGAGCCTTAACCTACTAAGACATAGCGCCAGCCTCTACTGTTTACTTTTACTGGAAAATTTTCTGCTTTCAACTTCTTATGTAATGGTGATTATCTTTCTGTGTTTCTGTGTGTAGTGCATCTTTAAGCATCTTCTGTAAAGCTGAACAATTGATGACAAATTCTTTCAACTTCTGGGGGCCAGTGTGGTGGTGTAGCAGGTAAAGCTATTACATGCAGTGCTGGCTTCCCATATGGGCACTAGTTCAAATCCCTGCTGCTCCACTTCTGATCCAGCTCTCTGCTATGGCCTGAGAAAGCAGTAGAAAATACCCCAAGTCCTTGGGCTCTTGCACCAACATGGGAGACCTGGAAGAAGCTCCAGGTACCTCACTTCTGATCTGTTTAGCTCCAGCCATTGCAGCCATTTGGAGAGTGAACCAGAGTATGAAAAAACTCTCTCTTTGTCTCTCTGCTTATGCCTCTGTGACTTCATCTTTCAAATAAATAAAATATTTTAAAATATCTTTCTGTATGTTATGGAATGTATTTATTTCTTTTTTAAAAAGATTTATTTATTTATTTGAAAGTCGAAGTTACACACAGAGAGAAGGAGAGGCAGAGAGAGAGAGAGAGAGAGTGAGAGAGAGAGGTTTCCTGCTGGTTCACTTCCCAATTGACCACAATGGCTGGGAGCTATGCCAATCCAAAGCCAGGAGCCAGGAGCTTCTACTGGGTCTCCCACACGGGTGCAGGAGCTCAAAAACTTGGGCCATCCTTCACTGCTTTTCCAGGCTATAGCAGAGAGCTGGATCAGAAGTGGAGCAGCTGGGACTAGAACTGGTGCCCATATGAGATGCTGACACTGAAGGTGCCAGCCTTACCCACTACACTACAGCACCAGCCCTGGAAGGTCTTTCTTTCACCTTCATTCATAAATGAGAATTTTGTAGGCTACAGTATTCTAGCTTGACAGTTTGTTTCTCTTAAGACTTGGACTATGTCTCTCTACTCTCTCCCATCCTGTAAGGTTTCTGATATAAGTTAGCTGTGAGTTTAATTGGAATTCCTCTGAAAGTAATCTGGTGTTTCTCTCACATTTTAGAATATTTTCTTTATGTTTAACTGTTGAAAGTTTGACTACAATGTGTATGATGAAGATTTTTTTTCTGGTCATGTCTGTAAGGAGTTCTATCTGCCTCGTGTATTTGGATGTCCCTTTTTTTCTGCAAATTAGGGAAATTTTCTTTAATTATTTCAATGAATAGGCCTCTAATCTATTTTCTTTTCATGCTTTCAGGAACTCCTAAGACCCGTATGTTGGGTAGGTTGATAGTATCCCATTGACCTCCAACATTGTTTTTAATTTTTCAATTTTTTTTGTTCTGATTGAGAAATTTCCAAATATTTGCCTTCTAGCCGAGGTATTCTTTCTTTTGCCTCACCAAATCTGTTGTAAAGCTCTTCAATGTATTTTTATTTGACATATTAAATTCCTCATTTCTAATATTTTTTATTTCTCTTCAAAATCTCAATTTCATGGGAAAATTTCTAATTCATGTCATGTATGAATTTCTTAAACTTGTGAATTTGCTTCTCATTGCTTCTGAGTAATGATATGATTAATATTTTGAGTTCAATTTCCTTCATTTCATCAATCTCTTCATCTTCATATTCTAAGATTGATGTGCTATTGTGTTCCTTTGGGAACATTATGTTATCTTCCTTATTCTTCTTTCTTGAATTTCTGCATTGATTTTTAGGGATTTGTGTAAATACTTTTTTTTCCATTGAACTATGCCTCTGTGGCTCAGTGGAATATCTTTTCTTTCAGTTGATATCCAGAGGTGTGTTTCGGGTATGTCCGTGGAGCTCTGGTCAGTGTTCCAGTGTGGTGCAAGTATCCATGGTGATGTCCAAGTTGGTAGATCTCCTCTTATTAGCAGGAAGGTGGGTATGTTCACCTCCGTTGGCGTAATCATACCCTCACCTTTTTCAAGGTGATCAAACCTGAGTGTTAGCCCTATTTAGATACAATACTCAACCGCACTGCCACACAAACTGCACAAAGGATCTGTGCAGTCCTCAGTGTGAGCATGGATCCCGCTGCAATATCCCACCCCAGGCAATCAGGGAGCCCTGAGCATGTGCAGCTGCTCACGTTGATGTCCCTGAGACATAGCTACACCCTGTGCCCTCTCGTGCCGTCAGAGTTCCCACAATCTCAGCACAGAAGGCTCCCACAGTCACTGGGTGTTGAGGTTCCACTCTGCTCTGCTAGCCTGAAATCTAAAAACAGTTATAACTTAAGAAGGGAATTAAACTACTAGAAATGAATGGCAAATCTCTGGGATCAACTGTAATAATCTGTAGAGGAAAACCTACATCTTATTTGAATGTATTTATCAACTCTGTTTTATTTCTACTCTTTGGCTCACAGATAAACTACATTTCCCAGCTTTCCACACAGTTAGGTGACACCATGTGACTGCGTGCTGACTGATCCTGGTAGAAGCATTCATATTGCTTTTCCCCTGGCCTCTGAAATGCCTGTCCTCCAAAGTCTCCATGTTCATGCTCAGTCCCTCCACCCCTTATTGGCTGATGAAATGTAAGGATTCCATCAAGGTGACTCAAAGGTGCTAGTAGTCATTAGTCATGTTTCTGCCGCTGCTGCCCTCTTTCTAGGAGAGAATGAGGCAACATAATTTATTCCTGGTTATTCAGTGCTTTCATATTTAAGCAGTTGGGATACCTGGTGACTTAGCTTAAAATGCATAACATATCTGAAGTTCTTACTTCAGTGATGAAATCGTTTGGAAAGATTCCTTTATTCCGAGTCTGACAGCTACTCTGCATGTGTGTGTGTGTGACTTTTTTTTTTTTTTTTGAGAGAGAGTGAAGCAATTCATTCCTTTATTAATTTGTTCTTTCCACATATACTTACTAAGCATCACTACAGAGACAGGTTTGTGCCTAAGTACGAGATATGATCAAGTAAATGCATAAAATAATCAAAACAGATTGTGGTTAGCATCATGATGAGTGTTGAAGAAATTATCAAGAATATTCTTTCAGGTGGATGATCAGGAGCAATCTCTTTATGTCATAAGGAGAACATGATAGCCCTGGAATAAGGTCAGCTAGACTACAAAAGACCTCACAAACCACATAGAGGAAATGACTTTTAAGAATTTAAGTTTTAAAAACATCCTTTGGGCTATTGAGTAGAGAAAGGATTACAGTAGATAATAAGTAACTGGTAAAAAGTGTGAAAAGACAAGATGATTTAAAAGAAAATGTTATTTTAGTCCTTTAATATGTAAGGAATTTCGTTTACTCATGATATTTTAGTAAAATAGCTTTTTTAAAGATTTATTTTATTTATTTGAAAGACAGAGTTACAGAGAGAGGTAGAGATAAAGAGAGAGGTCTTCCATCTGCTGGTTCACTCCCTAGATGGCTGCAATAGCTGGAGCTGCGCTGATCCATAGCCAGGAGCCAGGAGCTTCTTCTGGGTCTTCCACATGGGTGCAGGGGCCCAAGAACTTGGACCATCTTCTACTGCTTTCCTAGGCCTTAGGAGAGAGCTGGATGGGAAGAGGAGCTGCTGGGACTAGAACCGGCAACCCACATGGGATGCCGGCGCTTCAGGCCTGGGTTTTAACCTGCTGTGTCACAGTGCCGGCCCCGTAAAATAGTTTTTAATCCCAGACTATACAGCACTGCTTCCCCACTTTTTAAAAAATATTTTATTTATTTTTTGAGAGTTAGCATTACAGATAATGAGAGGGAGAGACAGAGAAAACATTTAGCTATAATTATAGATGCAAATAGATCACAAATATCAATTTTAAAAAACTGTATTATTTCCCAACTGCTATGAATACTTTTGCCTGGGTACTTTCATAATTTTTTTAGTTCATTCTCAGATTTGTGTGACTATTGTATTTTATGAGTATTTTAATCATAGTGTCCCAGAGAAATAGAATCTGGAACATTGTCATCCTACGGCTGAGTCCAGGTTCCTGTCTCTGACATAGAAAGAATTTGAGAAGTTTAGCAGAGGAATAATATTTATTATTAGCAAAACAGAAGTACACATTCAAGAAGGAGTGCAGGCATGCTCTCGAGTGAACTGTGCCTAACAAGTTTTGGGGTTATCACTTTATATGATCTGGGAGAATTGACTAACCATAAGGCACAGCTTTTGGTGTGGAATCCGAGTACTGCCCATTATCCTGCCTTTTTTGGGAGTCTTCTAGTTCCAGGTGCATGATGGCAGTAGGAGTGTCAGCTCTGGTAATTTCATTATAATATTATTATAATTAGCCATAGGCAGCTGTGGGCATGCAGTCAGCAGCAATGTTGGGTATTTTCTTCTGGCACTGGTTTTGAGTGGCAGTTTTGCAGAAATAGTGGTTTTGGTTTACCTCAGTTGCATCACATAGGAGGAAGTTTGGTGGAATATGTGGGGTTGTAGGGAGGGGCTGGTGACCTAAACTCTGTTCTTGCTAGCTATCTCACTGCTTATATCATCCTTCCCCCTTCAGAGATTTTTGTCCCTTCATATTTATGGGACATCAAGAGAGGAAGATCCATCTTCTGCAACTTCCTCATGCGGTGCCAGGGGATTGTCCCTGCCTAGCCAGAGAATGAAAATCTAATATCTTGCTAATTGATCTAGAGTTCCATTAGAGGAGCTGGAGGTTCACCATCAGTCATTGGTAATGGCTGGAATCCATGCATGGCCATCATCGTTACATGAAACTCCTGGATTTTGGAAAAGACAAATTTGACAATTAGGTTGCATATACATGATCAAAAAAGAACCAAAAATAAAAACCATATTAGAGAAGGGAAAACACTTTTCACTGCTTCCCAGATGGTGGAAGCTGAGAGATTTGCCTCTAAAATCATGGAGTCACTTTGCTTGCTCATAAATCCTTCTGCTATCTTTTTGCATAAGCTTACTGTAGTTAATGTAAGTGTTGCAGATTTTATTAATCACTGTACATATTTCAACCCATTCTGTCAGTAGGATATCTAGGACTAGTTGTTTGTCCATGACCCATCAGGTACAGAATCTAAAGAATCTTGTAATTTCTCTGGAACCTGGCTATTAGTCTGGGATAAGTTTTCCCTTTTTTTAGGGATAAGTTTGTGGCAAATATAAGAATATTACTTATCTTTCAGGCTTTTGAAGATAAGGTTGAGGTACTGAACTGATTCTCAAAAGTAGGCTGAGTTATTCTCTGTGTATATTGGTGAAGATTCAATGGATAGAGGTTTAATTCTTGACAAGTGTACCTAGCTAGAAATTCCTTATTATTTAGCTGCAGTAGGAGTGTGAAACAACACTTAATAGGGTGCTTTCCGATTAGGCTGGAATTGGTCAGAGGGGATTATCCCTCTCTAGGTTTTTAACAAAACTGGTTCTCCTGGGGAGATGGATTGCTCATGATTTTTGGAATTTGGCACTGGAAGAATCTTGTAGCCATATTCTGTCAAAGTCTTCTGTATCTGGCCTGAATTGATAATATGCCTTATTACATTTTGAGTATCTGAATCCAAGAGTATGTTGCAAATGTGGACGGCCTCCAAAAGGTATGAGCTCTAAAGTAGCCTTGGTGTTATCATTCCAAGGAAGGCAAAAAAATATGTTAAACCAGGATTTTGAGGTCTTTTTGTTGATCCTTTCAACTTTGCCTCAGAATTGGGATCTACAAGAGGCATAGAGGTGGAAGGAGAGGCCCAGAGCAGTGGCTACCTGTTGAATTATTTTAGAGACAAAGTGGGGGGCGGGTATTGTCACTCTGGAGGGCCCTTGGGACACCAAAATATGGGATTATTTCTTTTAATAGGATTTTTAGATACTTCCTGTGTCTTTTGATTTGGGTCACCTATTGGAATCTTTAGTGAAATCTGGTCACTTAGCCTATTCTATCTCAGAAATGGTATAGGAGAGCCTCCTAGCTCTCTCTAGAGGCTGGGGTATTGAATGATTTCTGGAACCTTCTGGGTGACAGCCCTCTTTGCTGCCTTATCTGCCAGTGCACTTCCTCTGATGATGTGCTTATTGCCCCTTTGGTGTCCTGTACAATGAATAATAGCCACCTCCAGGGGCTGCAAAACTGCTTGAAGGAGAGACAAGAATCTTAGGGGGTGGGAGGGAGCAGAGTGGTGTTTTTTTTTTTGGGTCAATAGGCCTTACCAGCATCATAATATAAAATTTCGATTAAAGGGATGTCAATCTGAGAGAAGTGCCCAGGAAGGCTAATATTCCTCCAAGAAAAGGAGTTTGGAATTCCAACATTACCAAAAACTGGTGGCATTCGAAGACATCATCTATCTAGAAAGCCAAAAGCAAAGTAAATTATTAGGAGTGGGACTTGCCATCAGTTTCCAAAATGATACAACTTTTTGAGGTTATGGATCTTGCATGGTGATTGAGAACAGAGTGAGTGGTTCCCACATCAATCAGGAAATCAATATTGTTATCTGAAAACTCGAAAACTCCAGGGTCATCCAAGGCTCCAGGAATCTGATAGTCAATATGGCTTGTGGAACTCACCTGTGTTCCTGAGCCCCTTCATTATTCAAATAAGGACACCCCTTCAGTATTCAAATAAGGACGGAAGGAGACTGTGAGTTTTCCCTTCTCTTCAGAGCTGAGAGAAATCCCATTTCCTTTTTTTAAATTTTTTTTTTTTTGACAGGCAGAGTGGACAGTGAGAGAGAGAGACAGAGAGAAAGGTCTTCCTTTTGCTGTTGGTTCACCCTCCAATGGCCGCCGCGGCTGGCGCACCGCGCTGATCCGAAGGCAGGAGCCAGGAGCTTCTCCTGGTCTCCCATTCGGGTGCAGGGCCCAAGCACTTGGGCCATCCTCCACTGCACTCCCGGGCCACAGCAGAGAGCTGGCCTGGAAGAGGGGCAGCCGGGACAGAATCCGGCGCCCCGACCAACCGGGACTAGAACCCGGTGTGCCGGTGCTGCAAGGCGGAGGATTAGCCTAGTGAGCTGCAGCGCCGGCCAGAAATCCCATTTCCAATACCTCTCATGCTTATACTGGGGAAGGGGACCAGGAAGGCTTTTCAAGTGGGGTATGGCTCCATGGGGGCCCTGTAAGCAGGCTTAGTCAGATTTGGTGTCCCAGGATCTCAGCTGTCTTCATTACCCAAGCATCCTTACGAGCCCCTTCAGGACTGATTCAGGTCTAAAGTCCTAGGATCTTTAATACAATCCATGATGCCCAAGTGATCCTTTGGCCCTAATTTTTTTTTTCAGGCATCCATAGACCCTGAAGATTTTTGTTTGTGTTTGTGTGTGTGTGTGTCTAAAGGGTTAGTCATAGGAAACCGTAGGCCTCATTTTTAGTGTTTCCACAATGTGGTAGATTGCTTGGTGCTTCAGGCCTAGCCTGTATTGATTCAATATGACCATTACAATAATCTTGAAAGTCATCAATTCAAGGAATGGGAGAAAGTCTTTTGAAGAATACAGAGAAACTCTTGAAATAGAGACCAAACAGGTTACAGGTAGGTATGGTAAAATATGCAATGGAGCACTCATCCTAAAAGAGGAAAATGACTGGTTCAGAATGTGGGATCCAGCAGGTGGGATCACAAGGAGAGAATGGTGACCTCAGCTATCTTTTTGTTGGCCAATTCTTTTCCTATATCAACAAATCAATCAATCTACCATCTATTTCTCAATGGATTTATCTATCATGAGAGAGAGAGAGAGAGAGAGAGAGAGAGAGAGAAACACAGACAGAGAGATAGATTCATGATGAGAAACAGGCTCATGTTGTTATAGAGACTGAGAAGTACCTGATCTGCCATCCATAGGCTGGAGACCCAAGACAGTCTGAAGGCTTGAGCATCAAGAGAGGCAGTGGTGTAAATCCAGCCCAAGGACGACTGAAGTTTGATGCTTGATGACCCAGTTCATGCAGGCAGGTATAAATCTGAAGGAGTAAGTGCCTCCTTCCTCTGCTTTTGTGTTCAATTCATAATCCTCAAAGATTTAGATGACATTCTTCTAAGCTGGAGAAGCAATCCAATAAGTCAGCCAACTTAAATGCTGATTTCATGTGGAAACACCTCACAAATACACTCAGAAATATTTAGTCCAGGCACCCTGTGGGGAAGTGGAGTTGACACATAAAATTAACCATTACAACAGGTTTTTCACAGAAAGGATTAAGAAACTGAAAGTGTTGTTCTCCACTTAACAAAGACTTGATACTGCCTTAGGCTTGCTCCTGATCTAGTCATTCACAAAGTTAAGCAGTCATCTTCACATTCTAATTCCAGAACATTTTCATTACTCTCAAGAGAAACACCTTACCCATAAGTGGTCTCTTCTCATGCCTGCTTCTCCTCTGCCCCAGGCAACCATTAATCTGCTTTTTGTCTCCATGGATTTGCCTCATCCTGATATCTCACATAAATGGGATCATAAAATATGTAGCCTTTTGTGTCACTTAGCATATTTTCAGGTTTTATTCATATTACAGCAAGTATGGTAAATTTTACTGCATATGAATTATATTTTGCTAATAAATGTAGATAAAAGATCACACAGTTTGAAAGATGCAAACATCAGACTGGATTCTGAGTGGACATGTACCAACTGTATGGAAATATTTACTTAATTTACTTTATAAACTTATGAGTCTTGTTCTACATTATTCTAACATTCTCCCTAAATATTAAAACAGCATTTGAAAAAATTCTTTTACTGTATCAACCGTGTAATATGTTCTACTTAAATATTTGCTGTTCATCTTTGCTCCTATGGAAAACTACATCATTGAAGTCATTTTGAGACAGAGTTAGTTGTAGGTAAATATATCCACTTAGAATCCAGTGCTAGTGTTCATAACTGATGGAAAGTGTGTTATGTTTACCTTACCTGCCTCAGTTTCTTTCATGAAACTGACACAATAACAATTCTTACTAGAAGCTGGGAGAGATGAATAATTGAGTGCTGAGAGCAGTGAGAGGCACACAACAAGTCTTCAAATGATAAAAGTGTTTGTTACTCTTATTAGTCTTGGTGTTTATACCCCACATGATGTCCAGTTGTATATTACACATTCATGGGACAAAAGATATTGCAGTAATAATTATAAATATTAGATGGAAGGAGAAAGATCTCAATCAACTCTTTGTGTCATAAGCTGGAATTTTACATATATGGCTAATAGAGTTAACCTTAGAATGTTTGCATTTTGAACACTATGATCATATGATCCATTACAAGGATACTGGAATAAAAATATAGACACTTAATAGGTTGAAGTTATTCAATGAAAATAATTGTAACTAAACTCAGCTTTCTTTCTCTACTAAGTATTATTTGTGTTACAGTTTCAGCTAAAAAGTTGAGAAAAACTTGACATTCAGATTAATGTCTCTAATAAACAGAGTTACCGAAATGCAAAAAAGCAGAAGCAACTTAATAGAGAAGCATAAAATTTCAAACTCTTCTGGTGGAATATGGATTGCTTTTACTTATTATTGAAATTATGAAAATAATCACATGAAAGTTTTAATCACTTGTATATCTTTCTCATTATTTGCTAATTGATAATCTAAACTACTGATTTATTAACCTACAAGGAGATGCATGCAATAATTGTATACTATTTCATTTATTTAATAAAGGCAAATTTCAAGGGTAAGTTACTACTATTGCTGACATAAAACATATTGTGTAAAAATTAGATTCACACTTTTATATGAAGTAATATTTTATTTTAAGTAGCAGCATAATAATAACACATGTTAGTAGTGTTTTTGGTTTACAAAGTGATTTTATATATACATACATTAATCTTGTCAAGACCCTGAGTGTTAGTATTTATTTACAGAATGTGTTCTAAGATTCTATGGTATTCCATGTACGGTTTTGAGGTTGTCAAGATAGATGAAACAAAATAGATGATCGTTCCTGACCCTCATGGAACATAAAATAGAGTAATTTATTTAGCATGTAAATAAATCACATGTGAATAAACAGCTAAATTACTGTACAAAGCGAGGGCGTTAAGTACTAGGACAGGAAGCAGGGAAGAAAGTAGAGAAGGATCAGCAGGGAGAGGAGCAATGATGCTTGAGATAGAATTTTAATTACAGATTTGAGGGAAGGCCCCTTGGGAGGCAACATGTGGAAAAGGACCTTAATGAAATGAGGGAGCAAGACATAGAAGTATTGGTGACATTTCTGTGCAAATGAGAGAATAAATGCAAAAATCTTGTGTTAACCCTGGGATTCTTGGGTGTGATGACCAGAGGTTACGGAAGGAGTCATGAGCACCATTCCATTGGCCTTGCTTCTGGTTCCATGTGAGTGTCCTTGCAGCTACTGATGATTGTGTGGGAGTGGGAAGATCAGACTTACATTTCTAGGTATTAGCATTCCTTTTATTTATTTATTTTTAAAAATGAGGACACAAAACCCCACAAGGCCCAGTGGCTTGCTAAGTCCCAAAGTGGTGGTGGTCAGGGGTGGATGGATTTGCTAAGGGGAAGTATGATGGGCTGATCAAGTCCAGGTGTACTGTTCATATCTCTGCAATGTGCAGCTCAGAAATCTGGGGTGCTAGTTTAAAAACATCTCAATCCTACAGAACCCAAATGTCCTGGGAGGTGCTGTAGGTGTATTAGTTTGTAAATGCATCAGTCATTTCTCATCAACTTGAGAAGATCAAAAATGCTAGTGTGGAGTAATTTAGCTCTTCCAAAATCTGGGTTTTGTCAAAGTAGACAAACCATACTGTAATGAGAAAAAATACTGAAATTAAAAAAAGTCTCAGGAAAATCATCAGTAAACAACGAAAATAGATCTGTCTTTTTTAGGCTATTTCAGTTTTATTAGAGAAATTCCAACCTGCATTTACCTAGGATGAGAAAATGACTATTTACATTCATTGTAATGATGATCAACACACATTCACAATTTCTTCATTTTTCAAGAGAAACGTACAACAGAAAATTAGTCAAATTGTGTGTTTTGTCAATTTGCTAAATTTTGAAATGGGAGAATGATTGCATAAAATACAGAAACAAAAAGTAATGATACCCAATGACTGGTGAACATCCATTCTTGTTTTTCCACTACTACCTAAAGAGATGCAATTTTTTAAAAGATTTATTTGTTTGAAAGTCGGAGTTACAGAGAGAGAGGGAGAGACACAGAGAGAGATCTTGCATCTGCTGCTTCACTCCCCGGATGGCTTGGCCAGGGCTGGGACAGGCAGAAGGAAGGAGCCAGGAGCTTCATTCACCCAGGATCTCTCACAGGGGTGCAGGGGCCCAAACACTTGGGCCATTTTTTGCTGCTTTCCCAGGACATTAACAGGGAGCTGGATTGACGTGGCTTTGCCAGGACACAAAATCGTCCCCATATGAGATGTCTGTGTAGTAGGCTGCGGCTTTGCTCACTACACTGCAATGCCAGCTCTGAGGTACAATTTTTTTTAAAGATTTATTTACTTATTTGAAAGTTAGAGTTACAGAGAGAGAGAAGAGGCAGAGAGAGAGAGAGAATTCTTCCATCCACTGATTCACCCTCCAATTGGCCACAATGGCCGGAGCTGTGCTGATCCAAAGCCAGGAGCCAGGAGCTTCCTTTGGCTCTTCCCATGACTTGGGCCATGTTCTACTGCTCACCCAGGCCATAGCAGAGAGTTGGATCAGAAGTGGAGCAGCCGGGACTCGAACTGGTGCCCATATGGGATGCCGGCACTGCAGGCGGTGACTTTACTCACTATGCCACAGCACTGGCCCCTGAGGTACAATTTTTAAAACATCCTTTGCAAAGGTTTCTCTGGTGTATTTTATTTGAGATGAAAAAACACATATAAATTATGGGACTGAGTATTTCTGTGATGTCTCTTCTCCAGCATTCTCTCATAAACAAATATAATTTGAATTTTTGTTAGTCTTTAAAAAGATTTATCTATTTATTTCAAAGTCAGAGTTACAGAGAGAGAGAGAGAGAGAAAGACAGAGAGCGAGAGATCTTCCATCTGTTGATTCACTCCTGAAATGGCCTCAGTGGCCGGCCAGCACTGGGCCAGGCCAAATAACTGCAAATGTAGATGAGGATGTGGAACAAAAATACTAACTGCATATTTTTGGGAGTATAAAGTGAAACAATTGGAGCCGGCACTGTGGTGTAGTGGGTAAAGCCACCGCCTGTAGTGTTGGCATCCCATATAGGCGCTGGTTCAAGTCCCGGCTGCTCCACTTCTGATCCAGCTCTCTGCTATGCCCTGGGAAAACAATGGAAGATAGCCTAAGTCCTTGGGCCCCTGCACCCATGTGGCTTCCCGGAGGAAGCTCCTGATTCCTGGCTTCGCATTGGCGCAACTCCAGCCATTGCAGCCAGTTGGGGAATGGACCAGTGGATGGAAGACTCTCTCTTTTTGCCTCTCTTTCTCTCTCTGTGTAACTCTGACTTTCAAGTGAATAGGTGAATCTTGAAAAAAATAAAGTGAAGCAATCAGTTTGGATGAAAGTTTGACAATTTCTTATAGAATTAAATGAACATCTACCACTTGACCCAGCACTTGTGTTCCTAAGTGCTCATGTGAGGAAAGTGAAATGATTTGTATATGAATGTTTATAGCAGCTTTATTACTAATAGCCACAAACTGGAAAAAGCCTAGGTGGTTGTCAATAGGAGACTGGATTAATAAATTATCATGTATGCATACCATGCAATACTACTTGAAGCTACAAGGGAATGAACTAGTGGCTTGTGTAAAAACATGAATGAATCTCACAAGCATTATACTGAGTCAAAGAAGTCCTCCTCCAAGGAGTTCATATAATTCTATTTATATAAAGTATTAGAATAGGCAAAAAGTAGTTGGTGGGTGAAAAAATTGCAACAGAGGTTGCCCCAAGGAGGTTAGAAGTCAATATTCATAGAAAGAGGGTATATGGAAATGTTTTGGGCTGATGGTAATATTATATATCATAAAAGGTGGGATGCATTACAGAGGAACCAGCGTCAGTCAAAACTCATTAAAGAGTGTACTTAAGATCTGTGCATTTCCCTTCTTGTGAATTTTATCCTTTAAAAGGATGAAACAAAATTAAACTCCAATTAGTGCTATTCATATGGAAGTTTTTTGAGGATAAGATATGCTGATGTCAACAATATACATTAAAATATATTTGAAAGGATAAATCGATGAGTGGTTACATGAAAGTATAGATGTGTGACAAAGCAAGTACAGGAAATGTTTATTATAGAATCTAAACTGAAGCATACGGCTGGTGTGCTCTATTTTTGCATATCAAATTTACTTTCTTTCAGGGTTCACTGGGAACTCTATCAAGTTCATGTAATCATTCTCAGAACTCTATATTACTTTGGAGTTCTTCTCTGAATTGTTTTGATAAATGTAGCAGATAATAAATTCCTCTTTCTCAAACATTCCCTTCCATTATTCACAGACTGTACAAGGGTATTGCAACATCCCAGTATGTTTTGTTGGTGCAACTGAGCTTCAAGATACAGATAACAACGGTGGCTCCTTCCTTGTTTTCAGAAGAGTCTGTAATTTGAATTTCAAGGATGGCCTAGCCTTAGAGCACTGGACTAATCTGTTTCCTGGATAGATTCCAGCTTCCATTTCATTGGTCTGAACATTCACTATTTATAGCTCAATGGTATCCACAGAGAACAGAGGCTGTGAGAGACATGAGAGAGAGGAGCCAAATGAAATGTTCTCCAGTGAACCATACTCAGCCTATTGAGTTGCAGTTGGAACACTTGGCAGAATGTTTCTGTCCTTGGCATCATTTAGAGATATTAAGACAGTGTGGAAAACCAGTGAGACAAAACGATATGCATTCCAGCAGTGTACAGATACCTTTATCTAACAGTCAAAAATAGATAAAAAAATAAACTCACAAAACCATCAGATCATGGCTTGCGTTGTGTCTGTCTTCTTGAATTGACACTGATCTAGCCTTTCCTCAGTGACTGATGTCTCTGTAGAGACAGAACGGCTACAGTTGTGTTGCTCATATAATTCTTGCTGCTGAATCTAGGAAGAATTCCTAGGATTTGTGAATAGGAGTAATCCATATCAAGGGGAGTATTAAAATCCAAAAAGAGAGATTACTAATCCCAAAGATAAGAATGAGTTAAATATCATCAAATGTATTTTATAATATCTCCATATTTTTATATTTATTAATGATAATAATTCAATTTCTTAATTTTTTAACCTTTTTTAGAGTAAGTTTCAAGCAATGAATACAAAAAACTTTGCTGCAGTTTTGGAGTGAGATACAGTTCTAATCTAAAAACGTATCAGTTCTCACTCTAGAGAGTATTGTGTAGTTCCTCATACCAAGAGGACCATTGTAGAGGCTGACTTTGACTTTGCTTAGCTGTGCTCATGTGAATGAAAGATCTCCTCCCCAAGAAGAATTCAAAGTGCCAGTCCACCTTCGCAGGATTCGACACATCTGCTTTCTATTTCATCTTTGGCTCCTATTGTTAAGATCTTTGAGATAATTGCACTAGATCTCAGAAAAGTAGACCTGACTTAAAAAGTTTCTTCTTTAAAATTATTTTTATTATAGTAAAAAACATACAGCATAAAGTTTACCACCCTAATGCTTTTTAAGAGTACATTTCAGTGGTGTTAAACACAGCTACTTTGTTGTGCAACTGATCTCCGGAACTTTTTCATCTTGCAAAACTGAAACTCTACACCTATTAAAGAATAATTTAGTGTTTACTCTTCCCCAATTCTAGCAAACATCAGTATACTTTCTGTTTCTATGAAACTGACTGTTCTACATACTTCACAGTGCTTGCTTCTTTATTACACCTAGCACTGTGTGCTCAAGACTCACATTGTAACATATATAAAAATTTTATTCCCTTTCAAGGCTGAATAATATTCTATTATATGTATATGCTACATTTTAAAAATCCATTTATTTGTTAATGGACTTTTAGGTGATTTCAATGTCTTGGCTACTGTGAATAGAGCTGCTATAAACATAAACGTGCAGATCTCTCTCTGAGGTACTGATTTCAGTTCTTTTGGATGTATACCTAGAAGTTGAATTGCTGAACCATATGGTAGTTTTATTTTTGATATTTTGAGGAATTGACATACTTTTTAAAAGAGTGAATGCATCATTTTACATTCCACCAAAAGCGTACAAGTTTCCAGTATCCCCATATTCTCTCTAGCACACATTTTCTGTTTTTTTTAATAGTAACCATTCTAATGGGTGTAAGAAATCACTTTTTCAGAAAAAAATTGATTTATTAGAAAGGCAGAGAGAAAAGAGAGAGAAGAAAGAAGAAGAGAGGAGAAGAGAGGAAAGGAGAGGAGACAGAGAGGTCTCCAATCTATTGGTTCACTCCCCAAATGCCTTCCACAGTTGAGGTAGGGACAAACCAAAGTCAGGAACAAGAAACTACATCGGGTTTCCCCCATGGGTGGCAGGGACTCAACTATTCTAGGTATCACTATTGCCTCTAGGGTGTGCTTCTAGCAGGAAGCTGGAGTCAGGAGTGGGACAGAACTTTTTTTTTAAATATTTATTTATTTACTTTGAAATTCAGAGTTACAGAGAGAGGTAGAGGCAGAGGAAGAGAGAAAGACACACACACACACACACACACAGAGATTGAGAGAGAGAGAGAGAGAGATTTTCCATATGCTGATTCAATCCCCAGATGGCTGTAGTGGTCCGGACCAGGTCAAATCAGCAGCTTCATTCAGGTCTCCCACATGGGTGCAAGGTCCCAAACACTTGGGCCATCTTCTGCTGCTTTTCCCAGGCACTTTTGCAGGGAGCTGGATTGGAAATGGAGCATCTGGGACACGAACTTGCACCCATATGGGATACTGGCATCACAGAGGGTGGCTTTACCCACTGTGCTACAACACTGGCACCTGGATCCAGAACTAGAGCCTAAGTACTTCTGTGTGTGATTTGATTGTCCCAAATTGCATCTTTTTTTTTTTTTTTCCACAGGCAGAGTGGACAGTGAGAGAGAGAGAGACAGAGAGAAAGGTCTTCCTTTTGCCGTTGGTTCACCCTCCAATGGCCGCCGCGGCCGGCGCCCTGCGGCCAGCGCACCGCGCTGATCCAAAGGCAGGAGCCAGGTACTTATCCTGGTCTCCCATGGGGTGCAGAGCCCAAGGTCTTGGGCCATCCTCCACTGCACTCCCGGGCCACAGCAGAGAGCTGGCCTGGAAGAGGGGCAACCGGGACAGAATCTGGCGCCCTGACTGGGATTAGAACCCGGTGTGCTGGCGCCGCTAGGCGGAGGATTAGCCTAGTGAGCCGTGGCGCCGGCCCAAATTGCATCTTAACTCTTATGACAGACACTCACCCCACAAAATCACTTAAAAACATTTTTTCACTATTTAAAAGGAAAGAGGGAGGTGGATAGCTCTTTCATCTACTGGTTCACTCCCCAAATGCCTGCAACAGTCAGGGCTGGGCCAAGTTAAAGACAGGATCCCAGAACCTAATCTAGATCTCTGATGTGGTTGGCAGGGACCAAAGTACTTTAGGCACTGTCTACTGCCTCCCTGGGTGCACACCAACAGGAAGCTGAATCAGAAGCAGAGTAACCAGCAGTCAAACTAGTCACCCCAGTAAGGATCATGGACCTCTCAAGCAACGTTTTAATCACTGCACCTCTCAGAAATCACTTTTTAATGGAAAAAACATGTCACTTTGTAGTCATAGGGGTTGGAAATATCTAGTATATATAATCTCAATAAGGTTCATTTCACATTAGACTTGTCTGTCATTTTTTACAACATTCATGGATTTGTTCTTTAGGCTTCAGAAATTAGCTGTATACCAATGTCATTTGCTTGACTATTGGCTGAGCAGAATTTTTGGATAATGATTTTTTGAAATTCCTCTATGAGAAACTACATTCTGCTATTGTGAAAGACTGGTAATATAAATGTGCCTTGTCCCTACATGGATGATGTGAATCAAAATTAGACCTCAGTGCTTGCACAGGTAAAATAAGGCAAGTGGACTAGATGAGGGGTGGCAAAGTCAGCTGCCTACAGAACTCAGGTGGGCCCTGTCAAACTGTGTGTTGCTAGATCTTCCACCTCATTAAGAAAAGTTGAAAAAATTTACATATGACAGTGATTTTAGTTAAAATAAAAATACTCATATCAGAGCAAATAAAACACCTTTCAGGGTAGAATGTGGCCTATTGTCTGGTGGTTTGCAATATGGGGATTAGATGACCTCCAAGATGGTTTGAGTTGTGAAAATCTTTGATTTCCAGAGTTCAAGAACAGATTAAGATAATGTCCATAGGTAGGGTCTGAGATTCTATTATCATGCATCACTCAAAATTATAGGCTGCTGTCTTGGTTTCATGAGATGGATCAAAATAACTCAATCACTTGATTCATCGATGCTGTCTCCTTAAGCTCTGTATTTATCTTCAGTGAGTTGTACTGAGAAAGATTTGTGTGACAGCTCATATCACATTTGAAAATGATACGTGTAGCTAAAACTTATCTTTTATTTGATTCCTCAGATCTCTATTGAATTTTGGCAAAATTGAAGAGGCAAAAAAAAATCAGTTCATGTCTCAATCAATTTCAAGAACTGAATGACACATGAAAATTCTCTTTCTGCTCCAGATTCCCCCGTCCCCATAGCGTTGTTGGGGGATACTGGCAGTTGTCTGATATCTTCAATTAGGACTTTTTTTCTCTAAAAAAATAAGAACTTGTGGCACAAGAAGTTAAGCTGGTACCTGTAACGCTAGCATCCTATTTGAGCACCAATTCAAGTCCCTGGTGCAACTGATCCAGCTCCTTGATAATGCCTGGAAAAGCAGCAGAAGATGGCCCAAGTTCTTGGGTCCCTGCCACCCACATGGGAGACCTGAGTGGAGTTCCCATGTTCCTGGCTTCTGCCTGGTCCTGCCCCAGCTGCTTTGGCCATTTGGGGAGTGAACCAGTATATGGAAGATCTCTCTCTGTCTCTCCCTCTTTCTGTAACTTTCTGCCTTTCAAATAAATAAATAAATCTTTAATAAGAAGCTTAAAAATAGAAAAAAAAAGGATAAAAATTTGTTCTCTGTCCAGCATCTTTCTACCTTTGTTTCCTTCTTTGTTAAGAGAACACTGATTTTTCCACTGGGAACCGCTCCTGTCACACCCTTAGCCTAAAACACAGCAGTAGCCTCAGCATCATCTGGGATGCCCATTCTTATCAATTAGAATCTTTTACATCTGATCACAGCTGTGTATTCATGTATCAAGATATCAAAATTTTGAAAATAGAGGTGAGTTACTCCCAAGTAAGAGGTTACTTGATAATTTTTCAAAAGAGAATAAGCTGGCCGGCGCCACGGCTCACTAGGCTAAACCTCCACCTTGCGGCGCCGGCACACCGGGTTCTAGTCCCGGTTGGGGCGCCGGATTCTGTCCCGGTTGCCCCTCTTCCAGGCCAGCTCTCTGCTGTGGCCAGGGAGTGCAGTGGAGGATGGCCCAAGTACTTGGGCCCTGCACCCCATGGGAGACCAGGAAAAGCACCTGGCTCCTGCCATCGGATCAGCACGGTGCGCCGGCTGCAGTGTGCCGGCCGCGGCGGCCATTGGAGGGTGAACCAACGGCAAAGGAAGACCTTTCTCTCTGTCTCTCTCTCTCACTGTCCACTCTGCCTGTCAAAAAAAAAAAAAAAAAAAAAAAGGGAGAATAAGCTAACATTTAAACTTCAGAGAGCATATCATCAGATGTAGAAACAGGAAGCCTGGGATGTTGCTAACTCAACTGGATAGATGAGATTGGTTAGAAGATAAATCATGACCTTCAAGTGAGACGAACACTGCCCTCAAGGCCATATCTGAGGCAAAAAATGGGACAATTATCTATAATTCCAGCCATGAGCTGTTTTTGTGGCCTCTAGGATAGAGAACTGAATAGCAGCTACACAGTTATCCACAGGTGTTGAATTTTGCCAATGGTGTTCTTTCTCAGTTTTTGTTGAAAGGAATGGAAAAGCTATAGATTTTGAAAGCGAAAAATCAGTAGTAATTAAACCCAAGAGTGAAACCTACTATTCAAATTTAAGACAGCTTGTTATTTTACTGACAATTTGATTTGAAAACTCAACTTTTAATGATATGAAAAAGATCAGTGGAAGCTATCATGAGAGATGCAAAATAATGCTGCCTCGATATGGAAACAGAAGCTTCATCACGTGGGAGCTTTTGCAAATGGGAAATGTCGGACTTTCTAGGGCTGGTGATTTGTCCTGGAGTCAGTGATCTGTTGGCTTAGTTTGCTGGGATAAATTCATTTCTGTTTCATGCATTTTAAAACATTTTGTTTCATTCTTTCCAAATGCAAGCTGTTAGGAAACTCCCCCATTTTTGGGGTGTGATAACTGCCCATCTTCTCTTGGGAATCTGATTCATTCCAAGCAGAAACAATAGTGATCTATGGAGAACAATTGCACACCCACATTGTACAGTAGAAGATGGTGCATATGAAAAGTTGAAAAAGGGCTATGATTGTCCATCCTCAACTGTTCCCAGTAGGATGGATAAATACCACAGTATCTGAACTCTGGTCCCTTGAAGGAAGAGTAAAGATGGTTTTGCATTATCATCTGCAAGGCTTGGCCTTCAAACCCTCATGGAAACAGTTTCTTTCTAGAAAGGACTCCTATTTTCAGTTCCTTTAAATGTTAAAGGCATGAAGGGCCACATACTTTGCAAATCCTTTAGTTCAGTCAGTTCAACAAAACCTAAAGGAGTTAATGTCGCTTTGCTTTGCTATTCAGAAGAAGGGAGAGGCTGCCAATTTGAAACCACTTGATAAAACGTGATGGGCTTGTTTGACTTCAAGAGTCTGAAGGCATGCTTTAGAGCTGAGGTAATGAAAGGCCTCTCCCCTGGGCTTGGGTTGCTTGGAAATGTTTCTGTACCGTCAGAGCTTTCCAGGCTAAACTTCAGAGTTTACTTTTGTTAAAGTACAACTTCTATTTGTTGTTCTTAAATAGCTTTATCAAATATTGCTATTATTCTTTTTTCCCATAAAAATTCCCATCTAAAACTAAAAATCAGATTGTAGAAGACAGGCCCCTTAGAAATCCATAAGAAACCTGCACATACAGTGTTCCTCAGTCCATGGGCCACTATGTTGAGTGAAATACACCGCAGGTGTCATTACCTTACAACAACAAAATTCCATCCCCCATAAGTTTAGCAACTATGTCTGTGTTACTTTTGGTGAAAGAAAGTATCTGCTTCAAAGTAAAATAGCCTTTATGCATTAGGAGTATAGACAAGAAAGCAATGATAGGATGGTTAAGGTAATAATGTTAATGCTATAAGAAAATCACAAGCAGATTCTCCTGGGGAATCCTCTACACTTATGCTATTTAAATCTAGTTTCTGCAAACTTTGCCCGATGACTCAAACTCAATCACCATTACCCTCTCCAAATGATGTTCATAAACTCCATATGGAAGTGGTTGACCTCTTACCCTTTATCATTCAGGATCAACCCTGTGCTCACTGTAGCATCTCTCTTGAGTCTTATGACCTATGATCCCTCTATTCAGTTATTGTCTTCTACTCCACCCATCCCCATCACAATCATCACATTACAGGAATATCACAGGGCAAATGAGTTCAGAGGTTTTAAGGGGATTTCCTTTCTTTTGTTTTTGACATTTCCCCTTTTCCATAATTCTCCTATAACACCTGAATTACTGTGTTCCAAACCCAAATGTGCTTATTCATAGCAGTTTCTCTTGTGTGCCCATAGATTAATCAACTCTCATCACGCTCCCCAACAGGCAAATGAACTCTTGGTCTTTTAAGTAGATCATGGATTTTCTTCTAATTAAGGTTCCAGTCATGCCCAAGGGAGAAGTGCAGAGAACTGGGTCTCGGAAGCCAACTCTCTATTACTTACACGCTCCCTCACCTTCTTAAAAATTCAGAACCTCACACAGACTTTTTTATATTTTTCAAGTTTCTTTTTGTTAATATTATTCACATGCCGCCATCTATGGAGCTCTCAGACCTGACTGCCTTCTGAGAATCTGGTCTTGTTGACTCTGGGTGCTTTAGAAGGATGCAAGGAGATAGAGTGATAGGACAGCTGATTGCAACTTTTCCATTCATAACTAACATATGGCATACATGTGCACCCTGTAGAAAGTACCCAGATAGTCTCCCTTTTTATATCTAACTCTTTTTCACTAGCTCTTGTGTCTCCCTTTCAGAGACAAGGCTCAATAATTTTTTTTTGACAGGCAGAGTTAGACAGTGAGAGAGAGACACAGAGAGAGAGAAAGGTTTTCCTTCCGTTGGTTCACTCCCCAAATGGACGCTACAGCCGGATCGCTGTGCCGATCCGAAGCCAGGAGCCAGGTGCTTCCTCCTGGTCTCCCATGTGGGCGCAGGGCCCAAGCACTTGGGCCATCTTCCACTGCCCTCCCGGGCCACAGCAGAGAGCTGGACTGGAAGAGGATCAACTGGGACAGCATCCGGGGCCCCAACTGGGACTAGAACCTGGGGTACCAGTGCTGCAGGTGGAGGATTAGCCTAGTGAGCCACAGTGCCAGCCATCAATAATTTTTAACTTATTGGTCAAAGCACATTTTGACTTGAGACCTCATACAATTATTAGGTATAATTCTTTATAACTTATTTACTATTTCACCTAATTTCTTTTTGTTAAATATTTTGTTTATTTATTTAAAAGGCAGAGTTATAGAAAGGCAGAGGCAGAGAGAGAGAAATCTTCCATCTACTGGTTCACTCCCCAAATGGCCACAACAGCAGGAGTTGGGCCTATTCGAAGCCAGGAGCCTGGAGCTTCTGCCGGCTCTACATGTGGGTACAGAGTACAGAGGCCTAAGGACTTCGGTTATGTTCCGCTGTTTTCTCAGGCATATTAGCAGGGAGCTTGATCAGAATTGGAGCATCTGGAACTTGAAAAGGTGCCCATACGGGATGCGGGCACTGCGGGTGCTGGCTTTACCCACTAAGCCACAATGCAAGCCCCTTATTCCACCTTAATTTAACTGGATATGTTGGGGGATGGTTTGAGGCCTAACATAGAGGGTATGGTTGCTTCTGTGATGAGATGGTGAAGAAGAGAGAAACCTTTCGTGGCAGAGTATCTGGAAATCTGAAATTCCATTAAATAGAAATTCATTCTTTTGGGTTAAAGATGATTCTTTTGGACGATGTTAATTTCCTCTGGGAGACTATAGCTCTGTTGGCAGTGCAGTTTGAGGTAGTGTTAGCCTTTCAGCATGGAATATCTTCTGTAGAGCAATATTTAGGACTCTGAAAGTTGAGACTTCTCAGAAACAAGCTATCTTTCTATGACAGTGCCTTTTTCAAAAGCTATGAGTCATGGTGAAGGTACCTTGCTGACCAGTCATTTAGGTTTCTAAATGAGTGAAGACACACAATAGGGATGTCCTATGTGAGGTTTGGATAATGGACATTCATTATAAGGTCATTGTTAACAAAAATGATAAGATTGTTTTTTTGCTTGAGCATTTTGCACTGTGAAATAAGAATGAGAAGAGATTGGCATGATGACTGGATAAGGGGACAGAACCAGGTCTGACATTCCAAGTGTTACATTCACTTATTTCCTAGTGAGTAGCTTCCAGGGAAAATGATAGGGAAATAATGTAATTTGTCTTGTTTTCAGTGTTCTCACCGTATTGGGAGATTTACTATCATGTTTTACTGAGCTTATTTTGGGGCATCATTAAGTACAATTTACATAAAGATGAAAAGGAATATAAATAAGAACTCAATGTGTTGATGATTCAAAGTCAGCTCACTATTTTATAAGGTATTATCTTCTGCAAAGTACTTTTTAAGGACAGTTAATTAGCGGAAGTCTCAGTGGAGTTTTTATACGTTCACATGTCTAGGAATCATGTGGGTCTGGGTACTGTGCTCTCAGGGTTTCCCTTTCAGGAGGCTTGAGGGAGCTCAGGAACATGCATTGTAACATGAGTCTTGCTTCATTCACAAGCAGAGGGTATGTAGTCTACACTGAGTGGTAAGTACAATGAGACATAAATACTTTTTGTACATCAGTCTACACATACCAATGAAATCTTTTTTTTTTTTTTTTTTTTTTTGACAGGCAGAGTGGATAGTGAGAGAGACAGAGAGAAAGGTCTTCCTTTTGCCGTTGGTTCACCCTCCAATGGCCGCCACGGCTGGCGCACTGCGGCTGGCGCACCACGCTGATCCGAAGCCAAGAGCCAGTTACTTCTGGTCTCCCATGCGGATACAGGGCCCAAGCACTTGGGCCATCCTCCACTGCCTTCCTGGGGCACAGCAGAGAGCTGGCCTGGAAGAGGGGCAACCGGGACAGAATCCGGCGCCCTGACTGGGACTAGAACCCGGTGTGCCAGCACCGCTAGGTGGAGGATTAGCCTATTGAGCCGCGGCGCTGGCCCCAATGAAATCTTGAGAGAAAATATAAATAAGAGGGCCTTGCCTGGCATAAGTATATCAAAACCTAATAACTACTTTGGCAAGGCAGGAAATAGATGTTAAGAAGGTCAACATTAAAATAAAAGGAAGATCAACGTTGTCTCAATTTTAATTCATTGTTGTCATGTGGGAAGGCCAGGCTCACATTTCCAGATGGCCCAATTTTTCAATAGATACTGGAGAATTCTAAGTGTCATAATGGTTAAGTGATATCTAATCAAAAAGAATTAAAGATGTGTGTGGCAGATTGAATGTGTTGGACTCAGTCTCTGAGCAGCCAGGCAGATGCATCTGGTTTAAAGAAGACAAAGAAAAAAATGGGTCAGGGATTGTGCAAGGTGAGTTTCAGTACTGTTAAGGCAGAGAGGTCTAAGGTAATCCTCTCTAGAGCAGCTGTGTTTAAAGTTATTGTTTGAACAACTTCAGGGCTAAAACACATTGAAACCATTTAATATATTGCTATTTGAGATGCAGAAAATAGCATATTTGGCATTTAACATGGTTTAAAGAGATCTATTATTTTCAACGAATTTCAGATAGGGTCAACAGTATCCTTGGGGCAGGGATAGGGTGAATTGAGATGGTTGTAGGATTTGAGCCTTGAGGTAAGAATTGGGTTAGATATGAAGTAAGAAGCTCAGTCTTCTGGGTTCCTGGAAGAGTAATGAACTCTAAATTCCAGTGGGGAAGTTGTAAGTGAGGAGCCAACATGCTGACTGCATCAGTCAGAAACCAAGAGAATTGGAGCCAGAATGAAGCTGCTTTGAGTTCGAGATTAGCTCATCACAGAGCAATCTTTTCTAATGAAGCAGTAGGCTTTGTTTGAGAAAAGATCAGTTAAATGGGTCTTGAGGGATCTGAGTTCTCATGCAAAATATCCTTTTATCACTTCTGTGTAGACAGTATTTAAATATGTGCTCCAATCCCTACCCTCCCTTTCATCCTCATGTGTTGATGATATTGATCAATGGATTCCAAGAGCAGAAAGATGAACTCAACTAACATCTCCTTTGAGTCTGGGGCTTGGGAGTGGCTGCTGGAGGTGAATGTAAAATGATAGTGTCTAGCCAGCATCTGCTTCTAGGAGATCAGTTCAGCTTCATTGCAGCTGATGATGGATGCTGTGGGAGGAAGACGTGCCGAAGGGTAGAATATGTCACTACTTCCCAGACTTGGTTGTGCATCGGTCACAGCCTTGACAAAAATACAGTTCAGCCAGGATAAGCTCATAAAATTGCAATAATTACCACTTCTGAATCTTGGGGACTTTAACACAACGAAATGGTATTTCTCACTCAGTCTACATGACCGGGTAAGGATTAGCGAGGGTGGGACATGTGCCTGTCTCACTCACTGTGTTCACTGGGGACTCCGGTGAATCAAAGATAACTAGGGGGAGGGACTGAACAGAACCACTTACTGGCTTTTAAAACCTCTGCCTGAAAGTGACACATGTCACTGGCTCACATTTTACATTTCAGCGGCTAAAGCCAGTTATGTTCTCTTGCCTAACTTCAAAAGAGGCAGGAAAATACAATCTACCACAAGTTTAGAGAGTGTAGAAATGGAATGTTGTGAATAGTCCAAATAACTACTGCAACCCCTTAGTCTCTGAATCATTGTATTTTCCCTAAATCATTTTAACAGCTTCCCATGTTTGGAAATCCCTGTCCCATTTAGTTCACTCTTTGGGGAAACTTCCTAGCTGAGATGGGAGTCTTTTCCTAACTTCTTCGTAAGGCATCACAAGTATTGAATATGGGATTGCATTCAATAGACATCCAGAGCAGTTACTCGTCCATGCTTTGAGGTGCAACCAAATGCAAAGTAACCGAATTTTTTATTTCTATTAACAACAACAAAATACTTCTATAATTTCACATCCCATTGCTTTTAAGAGAACATATATTACAAATAAAAGAACTCCACAAATTTTAAAGATTAGTATTTATCAACACTTTTGTACACATAGACAAATATTTTTAATATAATGGTATCTGAAATGTTATTCATATAATTCTAGCATTGTCATAAGTATTAACTAAAAAGGTTCTTTTAAATTTGGTAAAAACCATATATTTTACAATCTTCTATTTACATCTGAAATATGCTTCAATGTTACAAAAACATTCACTTTGACCTTTAAAATATGTGTACTGGGACTGGGAATTGAACATATAACTGACAGCAAACTCAGAATTTGCTTTGAGCTACACATTCATTGGAATTTCATGGCAAATATTCAGCTTGGCTTGATCAACACTGCTCAGAGAAAAATAATAATAGGAAATTGTGCAAATTCAGAGGCTGGCAAAACTCTCAAGCTAGCGAGGTAAACAAAAATATTAACACCATAAAAACTGCAAATAAATTAAATCTATCTTTCTCTTCCCCGAGATTAGCTGCAAACTCAGAAAGGTCTCTGAGAGGTGTGTCTGATGCTGCAGACCTCCCCTCAAACTTCAGCACTTGATGAGACAGAGACAGTGGGCAGGGCTGGAGTCGTCTTGCTAGTTACTCGAGTGCAAGTTCGCTCCACTCCGCGCTTTGGTGGGTCGTCCCGGACCATAATCTTAAAAAGAGGACAGGACGAAACACAGTAAAACAGCACAATAATAAGGAGGTCAACTTTAACACCGTCAAACATCAATGCCAATACAAATGAAACAGTGATTTTCATTCCCCAGGAGTAGCTGCAAATTTTGAAAATACACTTATCATAGTCAATATGAAGAATTTTTTCTCAAGCTCACATGTTAGCCCTCTTGGTCAGATTTGAAGTAGCTTCACAATACTCTGAATAACAGATACCAATTTATAAATGTTGGAATGAAACTTACAAATGCATCTGAAAATTTCAGCTTTTTACTCTATTCCAAATGTTTATATTATCAAAATCTACCCATACAGTGGAAACACTGGAAACCATATTTAAATTATTTTATTAATGAGAATATAAGAAAACAATCATAACAAGATTTTACTTTTGAAAATAATGTTAGTAAGTCTAAATAATACTTTTGCATAATATCTATGCAAATAATGATCTATAAACATAGTAACAAGGACAGAAACCTTAGACAACCCTAAAATAATCTTTGTACAGAAGAGACTGTATTCAGATTATATTTAGAATTTCTAGCTAAGGTGATTTTCCCAATATATTCACATATATCCATGTGACCTTTAGCTTCTCTCTTCCAAGATGGAATTGCTACATCTGTCTCCCACAGAGCACTTAGCCTCTGCATATCCCACACCACCCTTGTTCAGTGTCACACGTTCTGCACAAATGACACCACAGATGTGTTCAGAGTATTTGAGACTCTCACAGCAATTGCCTTTGCGTCTCGCCTACTTGATACTAACATATAAAGGGTGTGTTCCTGTCTCTGTACTTTATATTTGATACTTATCACTGTAGTTGTCCTCACTACACTGTCATTCCCATTGAATGTTGAACCAAGCCCCAGATAAGCATCTTATACTTATCTTTCAGCTGGATATATTCGTTAATTTGACCTCAGTCAAAAGAGGATACTATGGTCCTTTTTATTAAGTATTTATAAAAAATGTGGAATTCTGGTCAAATACACAGTAATTATTGCCTGCCTGTCACTAACAACTCAAACTACTTCATGTCAACATCTCCATTTTACACATTAGCATCCACTTTATCCTTTTCCATCTTTTTCCTTAGATTTTGTTAATGAATTGGCCCCAGAATACTCTTCTAAGACTTTTCTAGACACTCTTGGAATGACTAATTCTATCTATTATTCCTATGCACATCTGTGCATTCTAATTTCTTTTGTTTTCAAAAATTCATTTGTAGACTTTTTTCTTCATTAAAATTAGAATATGTACCTGTGTCCAGAATATTTGCATGAGTATATATGAGGATGCTCTAAAAACTTCAAGGAAAAAGTAAACTGGAACTAAAAAAATTTATTTTGGCGTGAAAAATATTTGAAATTCCTATATACAAGGAGTGTCCAAAAAGTTCATAAAAAATGGGTATTATGAAGAACTATACATGCATATCAAAATTTTGCACCAAAATGAACTCATCTTTTAATTCCATTTCCCATGAACTTTCTGGAGTGCACTTCAGGTCTATGAAATATTCCTTCATATTAAGGCCTTGTGACAAATCCCCATTGGAGCTCGGGACCATGAGAAAGTTGACATGGCTGCTAACCGATCTATTCCTTTCACAGAACAACAAGACCTGTGCAGTCTATCAGTTTCTTCTCTTTATGTCAGTTTCCAGGAAACTTAGTGTCAAATTTTGCTTCCTCTAGCAAAGGTTTCCTGGAAAGGAAATTATTTTTCTCTCCTTTCAGTCACCTGATTCTTGTCTCTACATTTTTGTGTTAGTATTTTGAGATACAGCACATCTTTGTTCTGGAAATAAATGACCTCAAATATGTTTTAAAAGTTGATGAAGCAGGAATATTCTTTTAAAAAGCTTAAGTTATTAACATAAGCTTTAATCATCAGGCTTCCTTTTTTTCATTGATCTACTTTGAAATGGAAATAATGTTATTCTAATTACATAAAATTTTATAGAACATCAACCACTATGCAGATGAACAGCTAGGAAGAGATAGGTAGACTAGAAGACAACAATGCATAGAGTAGACATAGGAAAGAAAAACATACCACTTTTGCTTACAGTACTGAGGGAAATACTAGACACAGAGGAACAGAAGCTGTATAAACACGGACCACGACAGAGCTGCCAGGAAAGAAAAAGAGAAAAGCATTTTCGCTCCAAGTTTTCAGGTCAGACAGGATTTACAGTTGGAGGAAAGCATTCCTTCGCCACTTCCTGATCCATTGTTTGCTCCTTTTGTTTTACTCCTAGATTTATTATTTCCCCCATGCTAAGGGGGAGATATTTTATTTATAAAATATTTATAAATAATTTATTATTTCTCCCATTAAGGCTATTAATTTCCATTACCCCCCAAAGAACCCAATATGGTCTCTGCTATAAATCCTATCCAGGGAGATCCATTTTTCCAATGTAAGTCAATCAACCCCTTCATCATCTGGCTACCATGGAATTAAAAATGTGGGTGGGAGAAGATGCAAAAAGAAATGTATGGGGGAAAATGCACTTCATATTTTGTGACTACTGTCACAAAAATTGTGGCAGGTCATTTAAAGAGAGGGAGTCACCAACCAGAGTGGCTCCTCTGCATGAGATGCTAGGGGGAGACAAGTTCAAGTTCTCACTTTCAGTTTACTGCAAGGAGCACAATGATCTCCTAGAGGGGACTGTGGGTGTACAGGCAGAGCATGAGGGTTCAAGGAGGGAGCATTTGGCTCCCTGTCACTTGGTGTTTAGCACTCCCCAAAGCACTGTGATTACTAAAAGTAAGCCTTTATGCACAGTCTTACAGAACACGCTGGATACATGGAAGCAATTGTGAACGGCTTGCTTAAGAGGAGGGAGTTTAGTTGTATTCATATTATGCACATTTGCAGGAGGCCCAGCATCTGAGAGGCAGCCCTGGCAGTCAAAGGCAGTAACTCCTCATGTGGTTCTCCCTGAGTGTGGCACAGAGACCCCTGGTGGCAGATTGCGGAACTCCACGTCACAGCCTAATGGGAAGACCATCCCAATGTTCCTCAATGTCTAATCTGACCTCTGTGTTCTAGAAAGCCAACAGCTCACAAGGCTGTGTAAACACCTCTAAAAACCATGGAAAGTTCCTGAATTCTCAGATTATTGTTTTCCCAATCTAATCGCTGCTTTGAGGTAAGGGCTGTTGTGCATAGGGGAGAGAACATCTCAGCAACATGGTACTAACAGAAAGTACAGTGACTTCCAGAACAAGAAAGCAAACTCCGTCCAGTCCTTCTAGCACTGTGGTGCAACGGTTACTTTCCATCCTCAAAGAGGGCCTGTCACACTCAGGAAAGCTCACCTGCTCATTCATGACTGCAGAGAGTTCACTGAGCATGTCCTTGTAATGTGCCCTCAGTTCTTCCTGGTACTCCAACTGGTCCTCCTTGATAAGGCGCTCATTCACATCCAGGGCTTGCCCACATGCATCTGCAAACTGCCTTTAGTGAGAACATCACACAAGTTAACAGCCGGTCATAAGAAGTAGCATTAAGTTCAGTGACATTTAAGGTTAAATTGGGGCAGGTAATTTAGACTCGGCCATCTTGAAAAGGGTTGATTAGTCAGCTTTCTGGGAAACTTATCATGCCTTGTTTGAAGAAGTTTCAACTAAGAGACACTTACCTGAAGATTTCCTTCAAAAGCTTTACTTGGTTGTCAGGGTATTTCTTTGCATTTGTTTCTTCAAGAAAAGCTCGGGCATAGGCCATTGGGCCAGCATTGACCTATTAGGAAGAAGAGAATTGGCTGAGGATGAGCCCACCTCCTCCATGGAACCTTCTCCAAAGCTGGAAGAAGTGACAACCATTTGCACCAATCATGTGTCCCTCCAATTCTCTCATGCCAGCTTGTGGTAATTAAAAAAAAAAAAAAAACAATTTGTGAGAGAAGGAGAAAGAAGTTGGGGAGGAGAGAGAAAGAGAGAGTAAGAAAGAGAGAGAGAGAAAGGGAGAGAGAGAAAGAGAGAGAGATAAAGGGAGAGAGAGAAAGAGAGAGAGAGAAAGGGAGAGAGAGAATAAGCTAGAGAGACCCCTTCCACTCATCAGGTCATTCCTGGAATGCCTACGAAGGCTGGGACTGGACTGGGCCAGAACAGGAAGCTGGGAATTTAAGTCAAATCTCCTACATAATGGCAGAAGCCCAATTTCTTGAACCATAATTGCTGCCTTCCAGGCTCTGCCTTAGCAAGAAGTTGGAATCAGTAGCCAGAGTCATGCATCAAACCCAGGCACTTTCATGTGGGACCCCGGGCACCTTAACTGGTCTCTTAACTGTTAGGCCAAACGCCCATCCCTAGCATGCTAATTTACATTCCTGTTATCTGTTGTGCTCCAAATAACTGATAGGTACCAAAGGATTCACCTGGCTCTGTCCTCATGGTTATTCTTCTCAAACATCAGTCACTTGCCAACCCTTTCACACTTCGGCCAATCTGCACATTGCCAGAACTTTTATTATCTAACGGTTTTGAAATCTAGACTCCTATTTATCTAAAGACATTTATTTGAATTTAATATTTGTGAATTCAGATGCTTGATGTGCTAGTTGGTTTTCTCTATCTAATTTTTTCTTATTTTTGAGATAATATATTTTAAATGTACATTATAGTCACAGGCTGAATGCTTCACTAAATAAAGAGTTCAACAGGTTAAAAAAACCACAGTTTAGTAGGAATAGAGGTGAGGACTACAAGTGGTAATCAAATGAAAAGATATCAATTTATCAGACATAAGTACATTTTAAAATACAATAAACACATAAATATTGTGTGTGCACACACACAGTGGTACTGGTGTGTGCACCATCCTGGGATTCACTGTTTTATCATGTTCCACTTGACAGCATGACTTTGATTCTGGCCCAAGAAGGCATTTTTCAGATTTGCTGAATGAATGCATACCAGGTTCTAGTCATGCTCACATATGAGCAGCCAAACACTAGTGGGGGGATCCATTTCTCTTGGTGCATGTTAATCTTTTTTTAAAAATCAACTTTATTGTGTGTGTGTTTTTAAAATATTTTGTTTATTTATTTGAGAGGCAGAGTTACAGACAGAGAAAGGGAGATAAAGAGAGAAAAGTCTTCCATCTGCTGGTTCACTCCCCAAATGGCCAAAACACTTGGAGCCAGAATGATTTGAAGCCAAGAGCTAGGAGCTTCTTCCAGGTCTCCCATGAGGGTTCAGGGGCTCAAGCACTTGGGCCATCTTCTACTTTCCCAGGCTAAAGCAGAGAGCTGGATTGGAAGAGGAGCAGCCAGCACATGAATTGGTGCCCATATGGGATGCCGGCACTGCAGGCAGAGGCTTAGCCTCCTGTGCCACAGCACCAGCCTCTGCATATTATTCTTTTGATGGGACAGTGGGGCTTGGGAAGGAATCAGGTAATAGGAGAAGGAAGCTAAGACCTCAGATGCCTATGAACACGAGGCACGGCCAGTATGAAGATGCAGAAATGGTACTGGGTGTTTTCCTTTGCTTCTCTACTCCCTGACCCCCTCCACTCATTTACGTGCCTTGGGAAGTGATCCTGCATGGAGTAGGATAATGGCTCACTTGTCTTCTAGCCTTTTGGTTTGTGTATGTGTGTGGTCAGCTAGCGGAGCACACAGACAAGAGTGTGGGAAAGAGGAGCATGTTGTCAGTGTCAGGTGCATCATGGCTGACTTCTCTTCACCCTCCAGGCTCCAACACAGCTCAGCAGGGCACTATTCAGGCCTGCTTTCTTAAAAATTTTAAGACTTTGTTCATATGGACCTTTGGCACTAATTTTGATGTTTAAAAATACTACATTAAAAATGATTTTGTCTCGCTTACAGAGTTGTTTGGGATCCCCTTAAATTTTGTGCCCAAGTTGAGTGTCTTACTCACTCTAGTCGGGGCTCTGATCAGGGTATTAGGCCCTGGCCTTCCTCCTTGTAGTCCTCTAGTGGAGATCATGCCTACGCACCATCAACTGACTCTGTCAGCAATCATCTCAGATCCCACGAATCCTCCTCTCCTTGCATCTTCAGGTCTCAGGTAGTACACCCTCTGAGTGTTACTAGCCTTGCTGGTTTTTCTAAATGATGCTCATATCTTAGCAAATAGTTCATTAATTCTCTCCTTTCCAGTCACCCACTGTGAACACGCCACCTGCTGCCCATCACAACAATACACGTATGAACTAGTAAACAGTGATTTTTGGGAATATTTTTATAGGCTTATTAATGATAGACATGCATAAGAGTGTCATGTTTGTTCATTAGGATACAGATGTAGAAGTTAGTTATCCAGAGAAGATGAGGGGGTAGACTTAGGAAGAAGAAATTTCTTTCAGCTAAACTTAAGAGATGCATCTCTGCAATGTGTGGCATCACCAATGTGTATGTACACCTGGGCCTGGATGAAGGTGTTGTATGGTATCTCACATAGAGAACTGTTTTTTACACACACTGTGGAATTCCCAGAGCACTAAAGGCCAAGTTTTCTTGGTCACATGTACCTCATCCCTAGGCCATGCTTACTCACTTTCACACTGACACTTCCTTGGAGTTTGAGTTGCAATCTGATCATGTCCACATCATCCATTGTGCAAAGCTGGTTAAGTTCGGAAACTTTCTTGGACATCTCATCAATTGCTACTTCAATGGGATTCAGTTCTGTGCTTGATTGGCTTACGACTTGTATCCTCTTCTTCACATAAGGGAACAAGTGACTTGCTGCACAGAAACCATATAAAGATTTAAGAGTTTAGGGTTAGTGAAGCATCAAGGATCCACCTGATGGCCCAGAGGACCTTGTATGATTTCATGGCACAGTCCACTCTGCATGATTTTCATGTGTGAGTCATTTTTTCCTAGGTGCCATTCTCTCTTCTACATTTTAGCTTTTGCTGCAGCTACTTTCACTTGGCATGGTCATCCACTCTTGATTAGATAATATGAGAGGTCTTCAAAACTTTTATGGAAAATATGTATTATAAAAATTATGGATGGATTTGAATATTTTAACTCTATTTTACCACCAGCCTTTTGAAGTACCCTCGTGTGCACTTACACTCAGGGCTGTACTAAGAACTTAAGAGTCTCTAACCCCTGAAAAGATTACAGGTTCTACTGCAATTTGTAACTCAAATAAAGACTGCACTAAACCACAACAAGGAATACTTGAATATATATTGAATAGTATGTACTGTAATAACTTTGGTCTAGATTTTTTAATCATAAAAATTCTTGATAATTTTCCAGGTGAGTGTTTCTTAGTTTGTATGACAGTAGCATTCACAGATTTATATAACTGAGACTGTTCATCTCTCAAGACAGCACGGGTATCATTCCTCCAGAAGGCCTTTGCTTATCTGTCCCATCACTAGGTCTTAGGAGACCTTCCTGTATGATTCCCTTTCATTTCCAACACTGTGCCCACCTGGATTTCCTGCTTTGCTTGGCGTTTTCTCCTACTAGGCTGTGAACTCTTTGAGGACAAGAACCATGTTTTAGTATTTGAATTCTCAGGACCTAGGACAGTGCCACGTCTGGTTGTTACTCAATGAATGTTTGTTGAGTACATGAAAAGATGATTGGCTCACCAGCTACATCTGCACAGGGCTGGGAGAGGCACTGGAGATCAGTGTCTGCATTCACTTAACAAATGAAGAATCTGTATCCAGAATGCTTGCCCCAAAGCTCACAATTATGAGAGCTACTAACCATGAAGCCCCTGAGGCAGAATCAGGGAGAGAAAACAGGGAAGGTGAGTGCCTTGTGCCTTTCCCAAGACACTGACACCATGAGACTTATGTAAGTTCTAAAGGAAAGAAGTCCTGGCAACCATTTCCAAGCTAGTGCATTTTGGGTAGTGATCTACAGGACTGAAATGACTCTCGATTTCCACCAATCCAGCCTCATTAAGGGGCCTGCCCTGGAGCAGGTGCCTATGAGCCGCTGCTTTGCCCAGCCCTGCACCTACTTGTCAGGACAGTTCTACGCTTGCACTGCTCCGCCACGCCACCATGCTTCTTGCCCGACAGTGTAAATGGCGTCTCAAAGACAAAGCGATTGATGTTGTGGTGCATTTCAAAATCCGTCTTCCGGTCTTCTATTTCCTTTTCCTCAAAGAATGGAGTGACATAGGTCACTTGGATGTAGGCATATTTTGGGTCCAAATCCTTGGGGTTTACCTGTGTTAGCACATCATGGGCGAAGAAAAAGTGGTGAGTCATTACATACTCCCCAGAGAAAGGCAGACGTTCTGTGTCCTCTCAGCTAGCTTCTGGAGAAGGCTGACTTTCTCCCCTTGGACAAAAGCAGGCTATCCCATCACTTCCAAGCTGGGTGAGATCACAGAAAGAGTAACTGGCTAGACTGCATTCACGCATTCAGGTTGCGGTAGAGGTAGGATTGGAGCTAGCTCACCAAGCAGCTGAGGCTCTTTGTAACGTGAGTCTGGCTATGACATACGACTTCAACCTTTTATTTTAGTTCTCTCTGTAACAAATGTCCACTTGCCTTTAGAATGCAAGCTCCTCGAGTGGAAGTATGTGTCTTTGGCCCTCTGTGATCTAACTATGCACCTGGACTGGTGCCATTAGCTTTGGGATGTAAAGTGGAGGGAGGTGCCTTGTCTATGTGGCAGATGAGCTGATTAACCTTTCATATAACTGCAAATATTTGTGTTTTCAATATCTCAAATTCCTTCTCTCATGTGTCACAATTTGTTTTATCATTCCTTTTCTAATTCTCCTTTGGTGGTTAGGTTTGGAAGATAGCAGGGAACATGGGAGGGGGGTTCCCAAGAAAACCAAAGGGATTGCTTTTGCTCTCCTTTTAGGTTGTAAGAGATGATTCTCAGTTTCTTTTCTGAGAATACTTTGAATAATTTTAAAACTTATTCCAGTTTTCTTCATCTGTCTACCCATCCACTGCCTGTTCAAGTCCAGACATTTGAGGAACCTCATGAACTTATTTATAAAGTTAACTAATACTGACAACGTAAAGTGGGTATAATTGTAACTATTTTACTGATTAAAATTGGAAATTCAGGGTGGCCAGCTAACTTCTCCAAGATTACCAGCTACTAAATGGTGGTGTGGTACAGTGAAGACTCAAGTTGATCTCTCATCAAATTCAGCTTTTTCCCCATCTCACCAGGAGCTCTGCACCTGGGGATGCCACTAGTAACAGTAGTTCTAGCTGTCGGCCTTTATGGGGAAAGTGACTGCTCCTTTCCAGCTGAGGAGGAGGAGGGTGGACCCATTTGCAACAACTTCTTCCAGACTCAGTGATCTCATGCTCAGATCTCTCCAAATACCAGCTTTGTATAAGAGGGCAGGTAATACAAGTGCCTTTTGTTTCTGTGTGTGGCCCAAGAGAACCCTGCCACACTGGCACAAACCAGTTTTTCCAGCTCCACCTTCTGCTACACGCTTCTATCCAACCTATGCTTCGAAGATCTGCCATTATCCTAACACATCTGTCATTCCTCTCTCTTTGCATGTGCTTCTAGTAAGCCCCTTCTCACCCTGCAATACCCAGCTCAGGAATTACCTCCTTTGGGTTGAATTGGTCACTTAAGGAAGAGTAAGATATTCCGGGAGTTCCCTACTCTGAGCTTTCTTTGGACTTCTTGTACCACTACTCTTGTGATACTTCACTGGTGACTCTATTTTTATTTAAAACATTGATTTATTTATTTGAAAGGCAGAGTTACAGAGAGGTAGAGAGAGATAGAGGTCTTCCGTCTACTGGTTCACTCTCCAAATGGCTGCAACAGCCAGAGCTGGGCCAATCTGGAGCCAGGAGCCTCTTCTGGGTCTCCCACGTGAGTGCAGGGACTGAGGACCTTGGGCCATCTTCCACTGCTTTCTCAGACTGTTGCAGAGAACTGGATTAGAAGTGGAGCAGCCAGGACTTGAACCGGTGCCCATATGGGATGCTGGCATTGCAGGCAGCGGCTTTACCCACTACACCATAGTGCTGACCTGGATGATTCTATTCAATTAATTGTTTTGCCCAGATATTTCTCTTTTAAGTCTCATGTGAATTTTAAGTTCTGGAAGAAAGAGACTCTATGTGCTCCAGCCTCCAATTCTGGGCCAAGTGTGCAGTGGGCGCTTAATGGGGGTTAGCTGGATAAAGACAGTATGAAAAGATTCTGAGTAACAGAACTTCAGTATGTTGGCCTCTGCCTTCTCGAGCAAACAGGAGGTTAACTAGACATTCACAGGCTAACACAATGTAATGGCAAGTCTGCTACAACCACAGAGATTAGCTTTCCACACTGGTATTGTCCAGAACTACCTCCTTGACTGAGTGACTATTTTCAACTTGTTTCCTTCAGTTTCACCACTGTGCCTTAATGCATTGTTATTCAAATGTAAATGAACCATGGGAGAAGTACAGAATGAATAAACTTCCTCTAAAAGTTACTTAAATAAACACGTACAATGCTTTTGAACCTCACTGTATGTCATCAATAAATGCCCCCCCCCAAAAAAAAAGAAAACCAAGCAAAATACCTCAAATAGTTTAATTTGCATTATCAGGCAGAAAATTAAAACTCAATAAATGTAGTTAAAAGCAAAAACAATAAGCCAATTCTAAGCACTTGTATAAATATTTATTTTTCTGTACCTTGTTGGAGTCCTGGATTATCTTCACATTGTCTGCTCCAAATTTATCTGCGTAGAGTTTGAGCAGTCTTTGGGAAATCTCGGAGAGACCTGTCAGCTTTGGCTCTTTATAAATATACTCTTTACCTTCTTCCTCCTCAAAAAATCCCTATGGAAGACACATAATGAACCATTGATTTTATTACAGACTCTCAATTACAAGTCATAGGGAGAACAGAAAGCCATTTACTTAAAAAATATATCCAGTCTTTTGGTTGTCATCCCAATTCAACGACTGGTACCCTACAAAGTCCAAAATCAGAAAAAAAATCAAGTGAAGGAAACAAAATATGTTTCAATTAAACATCACTGTAAATATCCCCAAGGCAGGTCAAAACCTTATGAAATGTTTTCTCTATTTGTGGAAATCAGTGGTAATACATATGCCTAAACATATTTTGGGGGAAGAATGCCCTCTTGTGGCAGCCTAGTGTAGAACACAAACTCCTGAGTAATTTTGGCATTATTCAAAGAGCCGCTGATACTTGTCTGCTACAATCTTCGAAACTAGCATAGAAAACACTGTATGGCATGTAAAGATATAGAAATGGGTTGACATTAATTCCATAGGATGTTGGAGGAAAAGCAACACACCATCATATTGTTGTCATATCAGACATTACAGGTGATATGCTTCCAGTACTGCTTTATATTAGTAAAATTTCAGGGGCCTGATGCAACTTAGCTTTATTAATTTAATAATTAAATTTTCTTTTATAAAGATAAGTTGCATCAGGGCCCTGAAATTAACTGATGTAGAGTTATTTTTTAAATAGCAGCACTGGAAGCATATTATCCTACATGGTGCTTGCCAGCAAGTGATGGCCTGTTTCCTTGTACATCTTCCGAAGTGACTTTGGATTTTCTAAGGCAGGAAAATTGCCTTGCTCAACATTGAATTTCAGGATTTAGCACACTGGCTAAAGTATGGTCCAAAGTATATTTCAGACACAACTGGAAAAGACTCTATGATCTTTATTGAAGATATTTTAATTGAATAATTTCTTTGTGAAGCATTAGAGACCAAGACAATTTAATTAGAAGTACCCTAACTCCAAACTGCTACAAAGTGATGGTATTGGAGGCATGAAACACAGCTCTCTGTTGCTCATCTAGACTTCGAAGGAACAGCAAGGTCGGAGCATGACTTCCAGCCCGCTGTGTTTTTTCCATTGCTGTCTTTGTAGAGTTTTGTCTGATTCCAGGTCAGAAGTTAGTGGCTAAAACTGACAGACTGACACATTAAAGAGATAACACTTCTGAGGCCATCAACCAGAATCCTCTAAAGGCCACAGCTAAAGCAATATTTACAACTTCAATCGCAATGAGGAAAATGTCTCCAGGTTTCAGGAAAGGCATCAAAACTAGCACAAAGGGACATTTGAACTATGATTTTTACCTCTGACAAGTTTCTGAATCCAAAGTTGGCAGAAAATGAGTAGTGGCAAACAGGTTTTTATTGCCATCATCATGACCTTTGTGCCCTTGGTCATGACTTTTGACTTTCTTTCATCCCTACTTGGTCTGTAGAATGGGAAAGTAGACTCAACACCATGTATTGGTAAGTCCTAAGGACAATACCTACTATAAGGAGGCCTTTGATGTGCGCTAGGTAAGATGATGATGTTGATGATAAAGATGACAACAATTAAGAAAATCTTATGTTTGTAAAGCAATGTGAGGTTTAGCTCATATGCTGGGAAACAGTGTAACTCAGTTTTGAGTGCTTTATAAGTAAACACCATCACCTTATTTTGCATCAGATCTACAATTTTCCTTATAAAAACCTTCTGATGTTCACTGGTAAGTGATGGAACAGAAAGAAATAGCGATCCTAACTTTTTGTTTGGAGGGTTAAAATGTAAACTTACTGTGACTATTATATAAGATGAGCAAGAAGGAGCTAGAATTCAGAGTTTAACCTGTTATCTCCCTGGGTTTGTGGATAAAAGCTTTCTTTTAGAGCCAGATATATGGCGGCTATGAAAACGTTTGGGATGTGTGCCTACCTTTTACCCAGGAAACCGTCAAAGCACAGCCCACTGAGCTACAGCACACTGTCTGAAGGAAGGTTTCAACACCAGCTCTGTCTATGGAATCACTGATTTATAAACAGATGCACTAGGTGATTAAAAACCTCGTGGCAGTTTCTTTATGGCTTTTGCTCCCAGGTTATGAGTTGACTGCATTTCAAGGCAATGGGAAATGTGACCTGTACACTTCCCTTTAAGTCTGATTTTGTAAATGTCATTTTACAATGTCATAAATACCTTCCTGACTTGTAGTTAGGAAACAGGAAATTCTAGTTAAACAAGGACTTTGAGTCAGTAGTTAGTGCACAGGTTATGAAACTTGAAGGCTATAAAGTAGAATAAAAATATACTTCAACAAGTTGGTTTCTTCTTAGATGTTTTGCAGGTATTTCAGAATTGGAAGTGCTCCCAGATCATTATTGGATGTCAAATGTAGTACCCCTGCTATTCTATGCAACTGATTCAAAGTTCACAAATTAATGCATCCAAAGAGGAATCTAGTGTATAAATATAGTCCAGAAATGTCAATAAAAGGCTAAATACTAAGGTAAGAAGCTACAGTGCAAAGAAATTGTTCCATATAATTATGATGTTATGATGTTTATGACATATAATAGAGATGGGTGCCTTTGAGATAGACGGGGAGCTGACAGGGAAGGTATAGCAGGTATATGATATTCCAAAGTGGAGATGGTGGTTTTTCAAACTACACAGGCACTAGCCTGATGGCTCACTAGGCTAATCCTCTGCCTGTGGCACCGGTACCCCGGGTCTTAGTCCCAGCTGGGGCGCCGGATTCTGTCCTGGTTGCTCCTCTTCCAGTCCAGCTCTCTGCTGTGGCATGGGAAGGCAGTGGAGGATGGCCCAAGTGGTTGGGCCCTGCACCGACATGGGAGACCAGGAGGAAGCACCTGGCTCCTGGCTTCAGATCGGCGCAGCGCGCCGGCTGTAGAGTCTATTTGGGAGGTGAACCAACGGAAGGAAGACCTTTCTCTCTCTCTGTGTCTCTCTCTCACTGTCTAACTCTGCCTGTCAAAAAAAAAAAAAAAAAACAAAAACCAACCAACCAACCAAACAAAAAAAAACCAAAAACCTACACAGGCATCTTCCCTCCAATTTATTTTCCGTTAAGACTCTGAGATGCATCTATATCCATGTAGGCACAACTGCGAATCATGGCATCTATATACTCTGGTGAGTAGAACAAAATCCCCCCAGGTCTTTCACTTAATTAATTTCAGGGGTATCTAATCTTCTAAGTTGTGCAATAGATATTCAATTTCCTATCATGATGCTAAATACCAGGGCCTAAGAATTTCAGTGATTACCATTAATGTTTGATCACTACTACCATTTCATTACTCTGGAAATTAGCATTTTGAGGGCACACTGGGGATGTTTTATATAGTCTTCGGTGTGTAAAATTTCTGTAGCCAAGGAGGGCAGGTTTTGCATTAGAAACTTCAAGCTATGCAAGGCTTGCATTTTCTAAGGTTCCTGCTATGAAGGAACCGTTTTCAACTTGTTTTTAGTGTCTGGATTATTGCAGACACAATTAATATTAAACACCCTACCCAATACCATAAAATCAAAGTATTAGTCCATGTGGGATTTTAAAATAGTACTCAAAGGCCTTTGTGGCAGCAAAGTGCCTATTGCATATCATAGTTCATAATCTTTTCAACATGATTGCAAAACACATCATTGTGGACATTAAAAGGTCACAAAGCACCTTCATGAATAAGAAAATATTTCTAACCATGGGGATTGTGCTAAAAGTCAAGATTGTATCTTAGATCTTAGAACCTCCATGCTGTACATGTTTTGGGGGAATGTTCAGGTCTATCGGGTGTTTATTTACACCAAATGTGAAGGGATGTACACCTTCTGCTCCTGTTGAATACCATAGTTCATGCTCTTCATTTGATGTGTTGGGAGAGGTATTTGAATATCACCTGAACCTTGCCATCTGAGGCTCTCATTTGTTGCTTATCAGGATGACTTCCTTCAGTTCTCCTTGTTCAAAGGTGGCTGGGGTTTGAGCTTATGGAGGAGGCCCTTGCTTAGGTATACTCTGGGGTCTGTAGTTTAACAAAACTGTTTGCCTTTTAAGGTCAGATTGGAATTTTTTGATAAAAGACAATTGAAAGTACTGGCAGAACTAAAAAATAAGTCAGGTGCACAGTCAGCACACTTTACTGAGGAATCTGAAAAAAGAACAAATTAGGTCATTGCAAAGTAGCTCTCCCCAGTCCTCCCCAACAGCCCTTTCAGTCCATTTAGTACAGGATTTTCAACTATTCTTTTAGTAGGTGAGTTAAGGACTTATGATCCCAGATTTACAAATGAAGGTAGAAAATACTGATATGGGATGGATGGGGCGATAATTAAGGAATTACAAAAAAGTATGTGCTGATCAGACAAGTAGAGCTTGGGGACTGATAAAATAAGGATACTGAGAGGTTTTCTTTCCAGCTTAACAAACAATAATTATGTTGATGATATAAAGTTGCCTTTCTGTAGGTTAAAAATGAGTAGAGTACTGGCAATTTCACGTCGTTCAGATGATATGAAAAACGTTCTTTGTCCCAGAGCTCTAGGTCCTGGAAGGTTATTTCTGCTTATTTTCCAATTTCTTACCCCACTTCTTTTTGTGTCTCTTGAGACTTAACCTGATCTATTAGGCAAAGATTTATTCCCCTTTCATCTTTTGTTTTGGGAATTGATACCATCATCTGTGAGAATGCTCAGAGATCACCTCTCCAAGATACTCCTTTGGAAAGAACCCTGAGAAGGTGAGCATCAGCAGCCACCACCCAACCCCCTGAACTTTTGGTCACCCTGACCTTTTTAATAAGTTGTAATTCACAGTGACCAGAAAAACACAAGCAATCTCCAACACTGAGGCTACTCTATGTGTGTGTGTGAAAGGCTTTCAGACTACATGTATCTTCATGCTAAAAGGTAATATTTGAGTGATAGAGGATACATTTTTGTAATTCAGCTAACTTGAAAACACAATTTAGTTAAAGAAATGTAGAATGACTCCAAAATGAATAGAAGTAGGATTATTTCAGCCTTTATACCAAGGTTCATTTGTACAAAAAGTTAAGGTTCAGTAAAACCATACAGAGGGAAGTGTGAGGATTATTAGAGCATGCAAATAGAGAGAAAGAGAAAACTTACCACAGCCTGGAACAATCAATGAAAGAAGAAAAGAGTAAACATTGGCATTAAAAACACGCTGGAAAGTGGTATGATTTGTTTTCACCTGCTTAATAGCTTGGGTCTTAGATACTGGTTGGAGCAATCAGGGAGGCATGCTGCTTTTCATGACTCAGATGTGAATGGGAGTCCCTGACTGTTTCATCAGAAAGATTCCTTGCACAGCTGTAATCATTTCTTGCTACCCTCACATCTTGGGAACCACTTCTGTGCTGTGGTCATCTCCTTGCAGCCCTGCATTTCTGCTTCAATTTCTCAACTCCCACGTCTCCTTTCTGATGCATTTCTCTGTCATTTTTCGTGCTAATGGTTCACCAGGGATGCAGACTGCATATTTCCTTCACAGCTTCCATTGCCTCCTCTCTCTATACCTCTCCACACCTCTGCTTCCTCATTTTGGATAGTTCAGATGTTTTTCCATGTACCCTCAGAATGTCTAAATGTAGCTTTTTATCTGTAGACTGTCTTTGCAGATCTCAGTCTTCACAGCACTGGATTTCTCTACCTTCACAAGCCTGATGCTGCTGTGCAGTGAGAAAAACCCAGGTTGCACTAATTTGTCTATGGCAGTAGTTACTGAACGACGCCTCTCTTTCTAGGCAGAGTGCCTTTCTCAATTCAGAAATTTTTAAACTGGTTTTGGTGATAAGAAGAAAGTAAATGTTTTCCAAAGTCTTTGATGGGAAATAATCTAGAATGGCCATGCTGAACTTGACTCCTTCAGCTGCCTTAAAAATTCTGAGAACAAGAAGTTATATGCAAGAGTGTTTTCCGTGAGAAAGGTGGAGAGAAAGAGAGAGGGCTGAGAATCATTACCATCATGAAAATAAAAGAATGGAATGTTTATTCACAAGAGCAATAGTCGGAAATACTGCTGAAATATAATAGTGTCATAAGCCTTCCTGAAGAGAAACAGGATGGTGCCTGGGTTTATCCCATTTTAAACACATCTCACTGCCATGAAGAGACATTCATAATTAATATATAATTTTTCCAATTTCCGGGCCAATGCTGTGACTACCTAATATTTTCAATCTTCTTAATTGCTTTGCAATACACTGAGAACCATAACTTTAAAATTACATTGACTTGCAATACAGGAAACAAATTGATCATACAGTATTCTGCCTAGAAATAAGAATAGTTTGACTTTTACAGTGCAGTACATGTTACTCTTCTGAGGCAAACCAAAGGTAAATTTCTCAAGGTTTTTTCTGCCTTCCTGTGCAGCATTTGATGGAAGATCTTTTATACATTTGTAATAGATAATAATAAATCAGGCTGCAAATACTTTTTTTTTTTAAATCTTAAACCATGTACCAGGTCTTTGATAAAAATTGTAGAATAAGTTAAATTTAAATTGTGTTCTATTAACCAATATGAGTGTATTTCTGTAAGCATAGTTATGTTGAAATAAAGTTTGAAAAAGCAAAAAAAAAGAGTATTTTGAAATTAGAAAACTTAAATTGCATGTTGATAAAGACAAAGCTTTGATATGATGCAGCCCCTAAGAATTATTTTATTCTCTGGAATTCTACAAATTTTATTTCTTAAGAACATTTAACTTCACTTCAACATATGACATATAAATATAATTAGATATTTTGGGGTTAATGGAGAGGAAATGAATGCTGAAAAATAAGTACCCTCCTCTATGAAGTTAGGAATTGCTTTTTTTTTTTTAAAAAAAAAGATTTAACTTATTATTTGAAAAGCAGAGTTACAGAGACAAGGGTATAGATAGATAGACAGAAAGAAAGAAAGAAAGAAAGAAAGAAAGAAAGATCTTCCATCTGCTCGTTCATCCCCCAAATGGCCACAACAGCAGGGACTGGGCCAGACAAAAGCAATAGGATCCAGGAACTTTTCCCACATGGGTGCAGGGGCCCAAAGACTTGGGCCATCATCCGCTTCATTCCCAGGTTCTTTAGCAGGGAACTGGATTCAAAGTGGAGCAGCTGGGACATGAATGGGTGCCCATGTGGGATGCTGGCATCACAGGTGGCAGCTTAACCTGCTAAACCACCACACTGGTCCCAGAATTTGCTATTTTTAGTTTAACTTGTAATAAGGTCCATAGATTTCTCTGCCTATTTATTTCTCAATATGTATATTTCTAACTATGGGCAAACTTACAGACCCTCACATACAGAGAAACAAATATACTCTGACATACCCACGCTCCCTCAATCCATAAGCACATATAGTCAGACATCTTACAGGGAATAAAAACTGTCCAACTTCATAACAGAACTTTTAGTTCATGTTACTTCTAGTAAACTTACCTGGCCATAAAATGCCACTCGATAGTACCGACCAAACAGCCGCTTCTCGGAATTGACCACTTCTGCCACTTTTAGATACGACCGATGAATGTCATAGTAAAGATCTGACAATTTCTGAAACCATAATTGAAGTGTTACATGAAGATGATGCTGACATGAAAATAAGGAATGTCTACTTTTGAAGACTGTAATTTGCCAAGTAGGAGATTTTTAACTCACTTCTAGGGGTTTGGAACACCTACTTTGAAATCGCGTTGCTTCTCAAAGACAGCAATGATGGGCTTGTTGACATCAGCGATGAGTTCGTATCGCTCAGACTTCCAAAGAAACTCTACACACATATATAGCTGCTCCACGAGTATATTCTGCAATGCCCCAAACAAAACCAGGTTCACATGGTTAATGTTATGGCTCATCTCTGAGATCTAGTTTCAAACAGAATGTGTTGTCAAATTTTTCTTAGTGGGATGCCTGAGTTCTCTGTCTTTGTTACTGGCATGCACAACCAAAAAGCAAGGGCTATGAAGCCATCTTGATCCTCCCCTTTTCCTTACTACCATCACCTAATTAGTGCACCAGATGTGCTAATTTAAGTCTATGGAAGCCTTCAGAGATTTCTATTTCTTTCCGTTCCTATGGTCATTGACTTAACTCAAACACCTTGTACTCCATTCCTAGCCATCTGCAGTAGTTTTCTCCTCCAGTTCTTTCTCTCTGGTAATCATTCCCTCTAAGTATAACTGTGACAATGAGATCTCCCTTGACCTAAACTTTTTGGGAGAGCTAGCCTGCAAATTTTTGTCTAAACTGTACAGCACGGCGTTCAAGTCACTCCACAATCAGATACCCACTTCCCTTCTGGTGATCCCTGCTTCAGCAGCCTGCCATTGACTTTGCTTTTTGGCTATGCCGTATCTAACCAATCCATTCTCAGAATACCTTCTCACCACCATATCTTAAACAGTATTTGAAATAGTTAATACATATAACTGTGTAGATGCATTTACTTTGCTTATTTCAGTGTGCACAAAATCAATGTAGAATCATGTGAAATTCATCAAAATTTATCCCCCAGATTTCTTTTCATATTCTCCATCTATCTGATATTATAAGTTTTTAAAAGCTAATTTATGTTATATTTTAAATTACTTGATGAGGCAAGCTCCATTATCTTCACTTGAATTGTTAAATAATTCCAAGTAGCAAGTTGCTTCTTTTTTATTAAAGAAAAATAGCCATGGTTTGCAGATCAGAAAGTTTTCTGAAGAAACTGTTGAGCCTTTTGGCTCAACTGCATTTTTAAATAGATTTGCCAATGCATTAAAAAATAGCTGTGACCAGCTCATAAAACTTTTAGAATTTCTTATTACCTTTACTGGAAGGCTAGAGATTGCACATCTTATAGAAGGGCTGATGATGTACGTTTGGCTTCATTTAGAGATGTAAATAAAGCTTAGTTTAACTTTTCTTGAAAATGATACTTTAGTAATGAAATCTAATATTGATGAATTATTTTAGTGTAATTTTAGTCTTAATATTTTATCTAATGCAGTCATATACAATAATTTTATCTTTCTGAATATGCTTGTTTCCTCCTATTTAGTTTAACATCACAATTCAATGCATTGTTTTACTCAATTAGTGTACACTGGATTATTTAGTCTAACCTCATTGTATGGTGTATCTTGCATTCCCGAATCCTCTTTCATTGCTCCTTCTTCTTTAATATTTGGTGTAATGTTCAGAAAAGCCGGCCATCCCATAGAGAACATGCCTTGGGAGGACCAAGCAAATGCAACATTATTATTTGGGCCTAATCTTGTTTGGACTAGATAACATCTTTCTTCATGATGCTACAGGTATTCTAAGACACACAATCAATGAGATGGTGAGATTATGACTATTGATCACTACTCTCATCTAGTCAACTGATGTTCTCCTTTTTAATAAGTCTGTATCATTTTCAGATGACACATTTTCTGTTAGAGATAGTATGAGATCATGGATAGAATACAGGGCTTGCATGCAGCACCAATATTCTGGTTTAATTATCCTTGCTGGCCCATTTCCCTCTATTGTTAAGTGGAAGGCATTCATATTTATCACAAAGGGATGCTGAAAAGGTTGAAAACACTAATTTTTGAGAAAATATGTGGTACAGTCGGTTCATTGCAAAGAAAATGCTCAGTACTCACTAATTTCATTCTTTGGTATTATCTAGAAACTTTCTAAAATTTTTCTAGTATCATTCAAATTAAAAAGTCTTGACTCCACAGATCTATGTGATAATCAGTTCATAATGAGTAAAATTCCTAGATGAGAGATTAGATGCGAGTGGTGAAGTGAGTGGTTAGGAGCTCAGCCTGAAGGGATAGATCAGCCCTTGAACTTCACCTGCGTCAGAAACCAACCATGAACTCTGGGACAAATGACTGAACTCCTTTTGATTTTCTTACATTCAAATTGGAGGTGATAATAGTACCTAACTTATAGATTTTTCATTGGCAACTAGTTGAGATATTGATGGTACAAGGCTTATTGAAGTAATGTCCAGGTAACAAATGCCTTTTAAGTCCTAAATAATAATTTGTGAAGTGTTTCCATATTTCAGAGTTCATTAGCCATATTACTAAATTATCACTCCTGAAACATGCTAGAGATTAGTTATTGAAATCTAACCCTTACTGTTTAAAAAAGTCTGCTTTTCTAATTTTATAATAATATTCCTTTTATAATTAAACATGCGTTAAATATATGAGACTCAATTGTGGAAGGAAAAATCATAACATGCTTCTCTCAGAATGATGATCATTTGTAGTCCAACTGGAGTTTCCTATATTCATTTATGTTCTTATCATGTGCACACTGCAGGAAAGGGAAACCTTGCTCTTCTGCTTCCAAAACATCCTGACATAAAAGTATTTTAAAGATTTCAAGTATTTACTCATGAGCTTCAGATGTATACTGATGGATGTGAATACGTGCCATGCATCATAAATGATCTTTCCTCTGTTTTTTTTTTTTTTTAATTTATTTATTTATTTATTTTTTTGACAGGCAGAGTGGACAGTGAGAGAGAGAGACAGAGAGAAAGGTCTTCCTTTGCCGTTGGTTCACCCTCCAATGGCCGCCGCGGTTGGCGCGCTGCGGCTGGTGCACCGAGCTGATCCGATGGCAGGAGCCAGGAGCCAGGTGCTTTTCCTGGTCTCCCATGGGGTGCAGGGCCCAAGCACCTGGGCCATCCTCCACTGCACTCCCTGGCCACAGCAGAGGGCTGTCCTGGAAGAGGGGCAACCGGGACAGAATCCGGCGCCCCTACCGGGACTAGAACCCGGTGTGCCGGCGCCGCTAGGCGGAGGATTAGCCTAGTGAGCCACGGCGCCGGCCGATCTTTCCTCTGTTTTAAAAAGTTTATTAAAAATGCTTTCTCCAAAGGGTGCATTATATCCAAATATCACATTAGGTCTAAAAGTGAGCATTTAAAATGTTTTAATATTAAAGATTCACACAACTTTATGAGACATAAGTTTCAACAGTGTCTCAAACTGACATCTGGTTTTATCAGTTTTCTTCAATTCACTTCTTAGAAATAGTCTGTATGGAAATTTATGGTATCTGTTTATCATTAAAAGAATGTGGAGAGGAAGGGTTTCTTAAATAAAACAGTGATGCTTTTGATGACTTGCATATAAAATAAGGCTGAATAGGCATTGTTGGGCTAAGCAAGAAGATCCCTGAATGTTAGAGTTTTCCGGGGGGCTATGACGCCAGATCTGGCTTCTTCATGATCTTCAAGAGTGACCTCCCTGACTCAGCAGACTTTTGTCATTTGGTTCAAATGTCTCCAATTTGCAAAATTCACTGAAGAATTTTAGAAAAATATACACATTTTAAAGAATTAGGAATGAGTTTTATTTCTGATATGCTGAAACTGAATTCCTCTTAACTCTTTTAGGTAACCTGTTTAAGATTTTAAAATGTATTCTTGATATTCATACACTCTTTGCACCTGCTATTTGAAAGTTAAGATTGTGTTATCAAACAGACTGCACCACATATGCTTTAGGTTTGAGCAAACTTTTACAAGAGAATATAGATTAAGCTGTTAACTATATTATCATTTTTTTTAAAACACAAGATAAACTCTATTCATTGTTACAAAATATTTTTATCAGACATTAAAGATGGAGTTTTTAATTAATGGAAAAGTCCATGAAAAATGGAATTAAAAGATAAGTTCATTTTGGTACAAAAATATTTTGAAAATCAGGCATCATTTTTTTCATAATGCTAATTTTCTAAGAACTTGCTGAAGACCCTTTGTATGCATAGATTTCAAAGTTTTTTACATCAAAATAAAATTGCCTTTTTAGATTTTATTTTCATGAACTTTTAAAAGTGCCCACATTTCTTATTTTTGCATTTCTTGAACAGCTGTATTACATTTATATGTTAATATTCATTCCTCTTACAATTTAAAAAAATATTCAATTTCAGAATAAAATCCAAATGGCAGACTAGCAGTCACATTGGTAGATAAATATGACCATAATTCATAATACTGAATACTGGAAGCCATGCAGTTTATTTGTTGAGAACTTTTCAGTTATATACACATCCTAAGTTTTGGATGGGATTTCTGACTGGTAGGAGCTTAGGATTTTTGCAGAGTAAGTTCTGTAGGCTTGAGACAGCTTTTGCCTTCAGAATACATTTAAATAAGTTCTACTGAAGTAAATGTTAAGCAGCAACTTGATTTCCTGTGCCTTGTGGGTAATGGAACACAGTTAGGTCACTCACTTCCTCCACCTGGAGTTGTTAGTAAGACATTGCTATCACAGGGGTGGGTATCCTCTGGGAGCAGGGATGATGTGCAAATCTTTTCCATTTTCCAGTAACCTATGGTAGTGCGAGATGAGGTTAAGACGTTGCTACATGTTTCTGTTAATACAAGCTTATGAAACTACAAGTCATTAACCAATGAAGAAGCCAACCATCCAGTTAGCCTTACATACATAAAATAAATATGCTAATGGCATGTTAGAGTGACAGTTTTTAAGTATAGCATAATGAGAAATATTGGTGAAAGGCAATGTCCCTTAATAAAATGTAACAGATTAATAAGACCCAAAATTAATAAATTAATCTTAAATTAGATTTTTATATGTTGGTTTTGGGTCTCCCCACACCCCCACCCCGCTGCCATGGTCACCTTACCCTTTCTTTTCAGGTATTCTGCAATGAGGGCAGCTATATGGACGTAGCACATGGCAGCCTGGAACAAGAGAAAGCAAACCACTGAGATGCTGGGTCTTGATCTAATTAGAACCAATGTTGCAAGGTGAGTCAGGATGCTAAGTCAGAATATGTAATATAGAAGAACCCTTCATATTGGTACAATAGAAAGTAAGGATCAATCAGATTTCAAAAAAAATTAGTGTTAAAAATCAAATGTGTGTTTGAGACTTCATTTTCACTCTTACTGTAGTTTTGAGGTGAGTGAATGAGCTAGCCTATAGAATTTTCCCATAGAATTATCTTCCTGCCTTAATATCTAAATCTATACATTTTTAAAATCCACATTTCTTTTCTTATTAAACTAAAGCCACTATTATCCAAATATAAATTGAAAATGAAAATAACCTGCCTTCTCAGCTTTTTGTACTTTCAGTAATGGCCCCTCTTTGAATTTCTGTTGCTCAAAACTTTTGCCTCACAGGTGAGCACTTGATTACATTGCTGGACACAAGGGAACCCGTGTGTCTGCCCCTGGACCACATTAGGTGAGTGATGCCTTATTTATCTTTAATTTTTCCTATGAAGCCTTGGACATTGCTGAGCACATTTAAATGTGACTTGCTGAAGGCTCCAAATGACTTCTGCGCTTTCCTTTTGAAGGTTTTATGGAGGAATCTCGCCAGTTTCAGGGGAGTCCCAGGAAGTGGAGTTGCTCATTCTAGTTCTTGCCAAATTGCTGCCCAGCCAGGCTTCTGGGGTCCACTGCACAGCCCCTTATTGCTAAGAACTTCAGGGTTTAAAACACTTCCAGACAGATGAACCCCTTCCCCAGTGGGGCACAGCTCTGCCAATAGGCCAGAACTTCTCCACTGGGTACTCAGAAGCCCTTGGGTGCTGCTAATTGCTGCATATAAATCCACCCAGAGCTTAAACTGATGTACAAAATTAGAGACATTGATTTGTAATCTTCACACAGTGGGCTTGGCTCACAGGGTGCAAAGGAGTCTGAATTTCTCCATGGCCAGTTTAGCTCAGCTGCAAGTGAGGAGAGCCAATCCCTGCCTGAGTCTACCTACTTCGGCGGCAAAGCTTCCTCAGCCAATCCCAATCACTAGGAAAAAGTTTTAAAACACAGAATCTTAACTGATGTAACTCGCAATTTCCATTTCCCGATGCCGTTACCACCCACCAGGCACCTTACTAACAGTTTTTTTTTTTGACAGGCAGAGTGGACAGAGAGAGAGAGACAGAGAGGAATGTCTTCCTTTTGCCCTTGGTTCACCCTCCAATGGCCGCTGCTGCCGGCGCACTTCGGCCGGCACACCGCACTGATCCAAAGCCAGGAGCCAGGTGCTTTTTCTGGTCTCCCATGTGAGTGCAGAGCCCAAGGACCTGGGCCATCCTCCACTGCACTCCTGGCCACAGCAGAGAGCTGGCCTGGAAGAGGGGCAACCGGGACAGAATCTGAGGCCCCGACCGGGACTAGAACCTGGTGTGCCGGCGCCGCAAGGCGGAGGATTAGCCTAGTGAGCCGCGGCGCTGGCCACTCACAGGTTTTTAACATTCAGTTCTGAACTGCATTTCATAAACTGCAGGTGCCCTCCCCGACTCTGGGCTTTATTTGGTGTCATCTATTTGGAGTCAGACACCCTTGTGCACCTTATGTATAACTGGGTCCTATGTAGATTAGTGAAATGGTCTACTACTCATGTTGAAAGTGAAAACCTGAGCATCCCGAAGAAGACAATACCCATAGCGAATGGCTGAGCCTCTGCTACTCACCTCGGATAAGTCCCCATTTCTTGCGTGAATCTTGGCCATGCTTTCCAGCCAGGTCCTCCGCAGTTCAGGGGTGCTGGCATAGGAGTTTGCCAGGCTGTACTGGAGGTCCACCAACATCTCAGGGTCCTTCTCATGCTCCTTCATCTGAGCTGTGGCCATCAAAACAGTCCTTATCCGCTTAGTCAGGTCTTTCACCTCTGCTGGGAAAGTGCTGTTCTTTGGAAAAGAGAGAGCTTGGGTCATCACCTGTTTAGAGCTCGTAAGTTAAATTACTTCCACTTGTGCTATTGATTATGCTTGGCACCACAGTTTGGTAGGTTCTCTCTATTATTCGTAAATGGGTGCATTCTATGTACTGTGCTTTGGCTGTTCACGTTTGAAGATGACATGGCAATATCCTCTATTCTTTGTCTAGTTTAGGTCCTGTGATTTAAGTGGGTCTGACTGCATTCCTAGGGGCCATGAGTCTACCAATCACATTCTTTGACCCCCTAAGTGACAAGCAGTGGTTTAGGATGCGCATATGAAACAAATCCGAATCATAAAGATTCAGTTCTGGTCCCTTCACTGAGGCTACTGAGTGAGCCGATTTTCTACTCCGAAGATACTGTCAGTGTCCTCAGCATTGATGAGAGGAAGACCCATTGAGAGCCTCCCTGGAGAAGAAGTTAATAAAAAGAAAATTTGAACTGAGAGAGAGAGGGAGAGGTAAAATAGAGGTGGTATAGGGAATGGGGGTCTGAAAGCATTATTTTTTTCTAGTCATGACTGAATCTTGGCTCTACTCCTGGACGCGTCAATATAATGACTAAAAGAGGTCTTGAGAAATAGAAAAAAAAAAAAAAAGACAAATTTGCCCGCAACCAAGATTCAATGCAAATCATTGTATTTCTGTTATTCATGGTAAAATTTCATGTCATATATCATTCTGTATAGCTTGGAGATTCCATTTAGCAGATCATATGCTGAAAGTGTAACAGCTAATTATCAACGCAAAAAAGCCGATTCAATATAAGTGCTCAAGATCTCAGTAAATGAAATACATAATTAAGAGATCTTTTATGATTCAGACATATCACAAAAGGAATCCACTCCGAATTTCCCCAGCTCCTTAGAAAAAGCCCACGATGCGTTTCTTACTTTCATTTGCTTGTCTCCATTCGCAAAATTGTTGGTAATTGCAAGGGAATGTTGAAATCGAGAGCCTCCAATGCCAGCATCGGCTATTAACTGGCTTACAGCCTTGATGAGCTGGAAGAGAACAGGAAAATGAACCTCTAATTCAAAATCAGGGATAGCATCTTTAAAAAATATTTATTTGAAAGGCAGAGTGACAGAGAAAGAGAGGAATCAATCTTCTGTTAGCTGCTTCTCACCCCAAATGTCCACAACAGCACTGGGCCACGTGGAAAGCCAGGGAGCCAGGAACTCCATGTGGGTCTCCTAGGTGGGTTGCAGGGCCTAAGTACATGAACCATCATCTGTTGTTTCTCGGGTGCATTAGCAGGGGGCTGGATCAGAAATGGGGCAGCTGAGACTTGAACTGGTGCTCTGATTTGGAGTGTGGGTATTGCAAGTGGCAGCTTAACCCGCTGTGCCCTAATGGCCACCCCCAGGAACAGTGATTTTAAGGAAATCCACTGGAGTGAATAAAAACATCATGGATTTCTCTTTGCAGTTCCAGTGAGGGACATCACTATGTATTGCATCTTGAGTTCACGTAATCTAGGGTATTTATCTTAAGTAACCAAGAAAAGCTGCAGGAATCTTAGAATCTTGGGATGCCTTTAGAAAGAAATTTGTGTATTTGTACTTCGGTAGAATGTGACCTCCTAGAATTCGCCACAGTTCCCTGCATTGTCTCTTCTGCTCCCTGGCAGAAGTAAGAAAAGGACAACGGAGACATAGGCTCTGCTGACTTCTGCCCAGCTGTGTCTCTGTGTGATCTGGCATCTTTATGGAGGGGCTGGGAACTGGTTGCCCTGGGGATGGAGGATTTCTGGTGGTTTTAACAACAGCGTTAACGAAAATTGGCAGCACATACTTGTAAGTGGGACCGGACAATCGACTTCTGCTTGTTAAATTCAAAATTCTTCCTCATGAAGAAATAGAGAAGTGCTGAGGCTTCTGTCTGAGTTGACCGTGACCTGTGGTTACAGCATTTCAGTACTTCATAGCAGAATGACCCACAGAGTTCGGCAGGCCCTTGGAAGAACGCTGAAGGAAACTAGAGAAATGGAAGAATGGGTAAGTAAGCAACATTCTTTCATTTTTCTATATTTAGTCTCATATTTTAAGGTTCCTTAGAATGACAAAATTTTCTTAATCTAGTCTTTTTTCCATTTGCAAATGAGATATAATTTTACTGATTATATTTTACATGAGTATTTCTCTTTCATTTCTAGAAATGGTTGTTTTCTCTATATTCTATTATGAATGATGACAACCCAAAATAATTGAGAGGTTTGAAAAGTCTTCTGTTCATTGACATTGTATAAATCACAGGTGTAATTTATAGGTGTCCTCAGTGGTAGCTCTAGCCACTTCATGTGATATCTTTACTTGGAATGCAGTTATGACAGTTGAGGTGTGCATTTTACGCAATTCTATGCCATAAACGTTGAGAACACTTAACACTAGTGATCAAATGTCAGTTTTATTTGATTTTGATATCCAAGCAGACAGATGTCAAGGCTGTGAATACCTTTTGAGATCTGGAATAGATGACTAGCAAAGTCAAAGTAGAGGAAGACAAACCTTCCCTCCCCACGGAGAGATACAGTGGTTACTGTGTGTTTATTACCGTCATTCTGTGAGTTTCACTGGAGCCTGGAGTGTCCTTACCTTGGAAACAAACAGTCTTAAAGAGGCAAATACATGTTTCAGTGCTGTAGCTGACTGATTGACTTGGAAAAAGAGCATGTAGGTGTCGAAGACCCTTTTCATCAGTGAATTCTGACAGTCAGATTGTTGGAGTTGTCTCTGGAAATTCAACACAGCTATTATTTAGGATAAGTGGAAAAACTCTTGAAATTTTTCCACTATAAACCCATTATGTGGTAGGCACAATTCTGAAACTTACATAGCAGTGACTGAAAAAACAGGAGTAAACCAGAAAATAGAGAAAGATGCCATGATCGAAAGTGATTGCTTCTGGACTGATTACTTTCCTAGCATGGTAACAGACACCACTCCAGTGGCTGATTTGATCTGATGTGAAGTATCCTGTCCCAGAGAGATACAGGAAAATTGTCCCTGGGAGAGAAGCAGCTAGTTCAAGGGCCATGATTTGGAGAACTTGTAAATTCAAGGTTGACAAAGAAAAGAACAGTCATTGGTGCATGGCTAGGGCAGTGGGGTCAGAAGAGAGAGAGGCGGTAAGGTCATGGATAAATAGGTCTTTGTAAGCATTGATAAGCCCTTTAAAATGTGAGAGATTCTAATTACATTTCCATTGTGAAACTATCAAAATAAATTTTAGCTTCTTCTACCAACAAGCTGACATTTTGCCTGAGAGCAGGACCTTCTAGGTGTAATCGTGTTGTTGGGTATAGAGACCTGTATTCCATGGATCTACTTTTCCCGACTGGAGCTGTACGCTTACCTGATTGAGTTTCAGACATCTTTAAAAATTTCATTGAGGTGTGATTGACACATAGCCGTGCCCCACATAATGATGTTTTGGTCAATGATGGATGACATATATTTGTGACAGTGGTCTCATAGCATTGTATCATCTAGTATATCCTAACTGCCTTAGTTTGTGTATGTACACCACTCTATATCGCTTGTTTAGTGACAAAATTACTTAATGACACTTTTTCTCCAGATGTTTTCCTATTATTAACCAGTGAATGACTCTACAATAAATTGTACATATTCAAACTGTAAAATTTGTAAATATGACACTGGCACATAGATAGCCCCATGAAATCACTACCACAATCAAGATAATGAAAATATCTATCACTTCCAAAATTTTAAAATATTTTTGTAATTCCTTCCTCCACATTTCTAGGCAACCACTGACCTACTTCCCATTTCTATAGCTTTCATTATCTACAATTTTGTATAAATGGACTAATATGGTATATACTCTTTTTGTTTGACTTTTTAAAATTGTAGCATGTATCAGTTTATTCTTTTTACTGCTGAGTTACGGTATAATGTATGGATAAACTATATTTTTTAAAAAAATTCACCTGTTGATATACATTGAGGTTGCTTCCGGTTTTCTTTGCTTTAAAAATAAAGCTATATTTATCTGTGTACAAAGCTTTTATTTCTTCTGGATAAATATCTAGTATTGGATTAGCTGGTCACATGACAGATGGATAATTAACTTTTTCAGAAACAGCCATACTGTTTTCCAAAGTGTTTTTATTACTTTGCATTCCTATCAGCAATGAATGATAGCTCTAGATTCTCCGCACCCTTACTATCCGTCTTTTCAACTGTTCATATTCTAACTGGCACACTGTGACGTCACTCCACCACGGACACACAAACGGCAAAGAAGCACATGAAAAGATGCTCAACAGTACCATTTGTTTTGCATTTAGTTGTCTCTCCATTTTCTAGTGAAAAAGTACAGAGTTATGCTCTCATCTCACCAGCCTGTCTGATAGTGAAACAAGAGAAACTGTGAAGAAACAATATTATTTAACAATAGTGAAATATGTATGGGTGCATATGTAGCAAGTGTTAGTAAGATTCTGATAATATCTAAATCTCAACTTTAATGTCTGTAAAGCTGATTGAATGACCTAGAAATCTTTTATAACATTCTTGATGATACAGGAGTTTTTAACCTCCTATTTTAGAATTTTGCTCAAAGTGCTATGATCATATTCACCTGGTGCATCTGAGTGAAGAGAGATAACAGGTCTAGAATAGTGAGGCAAACCTCTGTAGCTATATTGGCTTCAGTGTCTACATGGTGCACAATGTCTATTTCATTGGCGTTACCTGTAAAAAACAGAGTAAAATATGCATGAATGTTTAAGACAGTTCTTTGTGACCTATGAAGGACTTTCTTTTATTACAGCGTATCAACTGTTTACTGGGATTTTGATGAATAATTTATTGAATCAAAATGCTTTCTTTGTCCCATTCCTTATTGGTTAAAATATGAATACCAGAGTCTACTATGTGTGCCCTTTGCATATGTTAGCTGTAAGGTTTTATAATTCTCTAGTTCTTTTCCATTTATTCAGCTATGTACAAGGTCATGTTTCTTTCATAAATCATACTGTTTCAGATTCTCTTGCTTGTGGGCTAACACACCAAATGTACAACCTTAGTGGACCATCTGCAGCCACTTTGGAGGACAAAGTGTATTTACAGGTGAGGGCATGTATCTTCACACAAGGAATTGGGTCACGTGTCCATAACTGTTAACATTCATATGCTGCATGATTCCAGGTTCCATTTTCCCATAATTTACAAATTGGAATGGGTGTGTCTCTGGATTAAAGATCTTACGCCCACTGCTTCTGGGATATGGGCAAGTAACCCCTTTAATCCTCCCAATACCAAAAATTGCCTTTTTCCAGTGATGCTGTACTCAGCACATTATGTTCTGTTGAGAGTTTGGCCCTTCCCCTTGCTTCTCCATTTTAAATAATTTTATAGCCAATCCCTGCTGATTCCTTCCTCTACAAAGCCTTCCTAAGGTTATGATAAACCTTAAAATGAAGCTGTGGTTTGGCTAGCACAACATTTCTCACAGTTCTTAAAGACTCTAACGCACTTCATGTCCCGTACATACCTAGAGAAAAATAGATAACCATCTTATTCCTGTTACTTTGGCATACTTACTGGTCATGGTATTGTCTAACATCTGTAAGAGTTTGGGGTTAGAAAGTGCATTTTTGCCTCTAATTATAGGTAAAGTTTGTGATCTGTGCTGCTTATGTCCTTCATGGCTAGAAGTGTTGTGCACCCTGAAAATTAAATAAGAAAAGTTGTTAAGGTTATTTGCAGATGATATATCCAAAGGTATGTTTAAATATTCTAGATTGAGTCAAATGTTTTAAAATAATTTTAACAGAGATTATTATTAAAAGATATTAAATGTAAGAAACATGATGAAAGAGATTTTAGTATTTGTTTATTTGAAAAGCAGAGATACACACACACACACAGAGAGAGAGAGAGAGAGAGAGAGAGAGAGAGAGAGAATCTCGCATTTGTTGTTTCACTTACCAAATTCTCACAAGAGCCAGGATTGGGCCATGTGAAAGCCAGGAGCCTGGCAATCAATCTGGGTCTCCCAAGTGGGTGCCAGTACTTGAGCCATTACCTACTGTCTTCTGTGTGTATAATTAGCTGGAAGCTGGACTGGAAGTGAAGGAGCTGGGACTCTAATATGGGACACAAGCATCCCAAGTGGCATCTTAACTGCTGCACCAAATGCTTGCTCTGAGAGGGGTTTTCGAAACTAATTTTGGAGGGATTTTATTTAAGCTAGGGGCAGGAAACGTGTTGCCCCAGGCTGTGTAAGGCCTAAAAAATCATTTGGTGTGCCCTGCCAAGGCAACTCTAGGCAGGACTAAAAATTCAATAAATCTACAGCTGACTAATTTTTAAGTTGGTAATTGTATATGGCCCATGAATAATGTTATAAAATCCAATGGCCCTTGACAGGAAAAAGGTTTTTGATTTCAGCCAAAATAGGATTCAGAAGAATAATATATAGAAAGATATTACATAGAATAATAGATACTCCAACTAAATCCATTCAAGAATATTCAATGATACCTAATGAAATCAAATGATTTAATGACGGTTGATTGCCTGATCAGAAAGGTAGAGTATCAGAAATTAAAAAGTAGAATATTATATAATTCAGATGCCTCCAATGATTTTTAAAGAGATAACCCATAAAATCAGGTCTAAAACAACCCTGCTTTCCTGTCTTTCCATTTGCTGTGATTATTGTGCTGTTTGTGTCCTATCCACAGGAGCTGGCATGTGACTCGTGTGGCAGGAGGGTGGTGCAGGATCCTCTGTGTTGGCCACTGCTACCGCGCAAGGGCAATGCAACGGCCTGCAATAGCTGCTCTTCAATGCGGCACTTCCAACTGAGAAAATGAGGTAGTGTGGTGGAAGTGGGGACTCTTACTATTCCTCACTGCATCGTTTGGCCAAGGGGAGAAGTTCACAATTCTTGGGGTATTTGCTCTCTTATAAACTACTCATAAAACACTTGTATGAGGAAAGCAGGCAACAGCAGACACCCTGAAGAGTCCATCCTGCGTTAAAGGCAATGATTTTTTTCTTTGTCAGGCTTATTTGGTTCTGGCTACGTCAGAGTCAGGCTCAGGAGATCTGCCTTTACTTTCAGTAGTCAGGGGAGCCCATTCCTGGGACTACAAGTGATGATGAGTTCTGGGCTGTGGGGCTTGGACCTTTGGGACTGGGTTTTTCCAGATGCTGAGCCTGCTTTAGTCCAGAGGCTGTGGAGAAAAGATTGGTTTCCAGGAGGTGGGGGCAGGAATATTGAGGGCCTGGCCAGCTTTCTCAGCAGGAGCATGAAACGGAAGCCACCAAACACCTGCACAGCTCCAGTGACCTCAGGTGTGATGCTGCTGTTATTATTAAATGTGGAAAGCAATTCTTCATCATTCTCTAAGCCAATGCCACTTGCAAAACATACCCCTTATATTTTTGCATTTACTTTTTCACTAGGGAGCAATTTCAAGGGGTCCCTGTGGACAGAGACAAAGTTTATCCTATGATTTATTGGTTGCATGCCACTTTCATATTTCTTTCTAGAACTTTCCCTAAAATATTAATATTACATGTCACTATGACACCTCTGGGAAGAATCAATCAACCTGGGAGGAATTTTGGCAAACAATTCTAATCTATTAGGCCCAGAGGAGCTGTGATGGAGGATTTCAAGGCAAATATTTTCCACCAGGTAGGCTCATATAGAATGAGGAAAGATCTTAATGTTCATCAAATCAGTCCAACAGTTAGGGAAGCTAAAATGAGCTTATGAGGCCTACCACTCTTCCTCATTGCTCTTGATTCCTTGAAAGACAATTTGAGTATTGCTAAAATATTAAAGTAATGGCAAAGAGTGGAGAGACTTGAGCCCACATTCTGCTTTTTCACCAGGAGACCAGCAATCTTAAGAAAGGCATTTATTGGAATTATGTCTACCATGCAGGTTCAATCAAATTGCACTACTCATCGATGCTCATTCTATGCAAGGCAATGTGCTCTAAGCGCAAACAAGTAAGACATAATCCTTACCTCTCTAGGCTTCACATGCTTGTGGGGGCGGATGCTAGAGCACTGAAGGAGTTTCTTCAGGTAGAGTTACTTGAAAGGTGCATTTGTGGTGTGTGTGTGTGTGTGTGTGTGTGTGTGTTCACCTCCCACGTATGCATGCACACACACATACACCATACACACACATGAAAAGTACTATGTGAATATAGCATTACCACTGTGGGAAGAGAGCTGATGTCTGGCAGGCAGGATTGGATCCTTTGAGAGTTCCATTGTTCTGGGTGGACTGCACAAATTTAAACGCAGCAGCAATTTTTCTGTAAGGAAAACTGAAGTTTTATTGAGAGCACAACATTTGTAATTTATATTTAATAAAATTAAGATGTCTGCACACCATATCAGAGTGCCTGGGTTCTATTCTTGGCTCTAGCTCCTCACTCCAGCTTCCTTCTATTGCAGATCCTGGGAGACAGCAGTGATGGCTCAAGTAACTGGGTTCTTGCTACCCACTTGAGAGAGATGGATTGAATTCCCAGATTCTGGTTTTAGCTCCTGGCAGTGCTGGCATTGTGGACACTGGTGGTATGAACCAATGAATGGGAGCTCTCTCTCTGTTTCTCTCTGACTCTCAAACAAATAGAGCAAAAAAGGATGACATTTTTAAAGCAAACATTAAACAATAAAATATTCCATTCTCTATGAATTAGTGAAAAAAAAAAAACCCTTTTCTTTTGGACATGGGAAATCGGGGTTTAGCAAAGATGCTGCATTTTCTCATGAGCAAATGACTATGTCACAATTATTCCAGATTATTTTTTTAGTTTACTGTAAATATTTTCTTTTTAAAGATTTATTTATTTATTTGAAAGTCAGGGTTGCAGAGAGAGGGAGAGACATAGAGAAAGAGAAAGAGAGAGAGAGAAAGAGAGTTCTTCCATTCGCTGGTCTACCCCCAGATAGCTGCACTGGCCAGGGTTGGGCCAGGCTGAAGCCACGAGCCAGGAGCCAGGAGCTCCATCCACAATAGGTGGCAGGAACCAAACACTTGGGCCATCTTCAGTCACTTTTCCCAGCTCACCATCAGGGAGCTGGATTGGAAGTGGAATGAACCAGTGCCCATATGGAATGCTGGCATTGCAGGTGGGTGAGTCACCTGCTATGCCACAACACGGACCCCCGGAAATATTTTCTTAAGTTTCTTTCAAGTTATATCTATATCTATATCTATATCTATTTCATAAATTAGTTCAGGAGATACGTGCAATGCAATTTGTTTTAAAATGTGTGTTTTGTGCTTTCCCCCACAACTTTATTGCTAGATATGCTATCAGTATAGGCAAGCTTTAAACTTTTATATACAATGTGAACTCAACAATTCTTATTTGTATTTTAAGATTTCTGATGTATATTTAGAAGTCTATTTGGGTTCACTAATATAAGTCAAAGCACTTAAAAATCATTTTAATAGACACACAAATATTTTATGTATAGAGTACCATACTTTTTAAAAGACCAGATTAACCTGCTGGAATTCAAAGTCATTACCTTATTATATTGCGTTTTCCTAGGTATCTGAAATTTTGAAGACAAACACTAGAAAAGGAAGAAAAGTCGCAGCTAATTATTCATCTATTCAAGTAAATATATTGAAATAAAAACATAATTTCTTTAAATATTTTACATATTTTATGGATGGATGATTTAGCACATGGAATGAAGAGTGGTACAATGAAGTATTTTGAAAGTCCCAGGAATAAGTGTTATCTATTCAACTCTAAAACTTACTCCAAGATGCTGAAGAAGTCGGACACCTCAGGACTGGGAGCTCTTTGCCAATAGGCGATGAGAGTCTCTGTAAGGAAACACCAGAGAACATGAGACTGAGATTCAAAGATACTTCAGTTTAAAAATTTTAATTTAAAACTTTCTCTTTACCATCTGAAATTGTTTTCATAATGTGAAGAAAGCACATAAGAAGACTCCTTGTTTCTGCTTGATCTAACTTGTCAAATCGAAGCGTTGAGCCAATCAAAGACAAAGGTCTTGGGATCTAGGAGTTAAAGGGCCAATGAGGATTGAGTAACAGTAAGAGACTTCTGACTTGCAATTGATGATCAATAAGTTTAGGAGGGATGCCACACCTTTTCGCAGTTGTCAGTCTTCTCACTGCTCTTCTCATTGGTACTTGGGTTGGATTCAAGACTTGCCAAAGATGCTCTGGAATCAGCATGGTTTACTGTAGAAATAGCTATTGATGAAAATGCTGCAAACACAAGCCACAGCACACATATGGTAATGAGATGTATGGGCACACAAACACACACAAAGCTAAAACGGTAATCCGAAATGATGTTGATTATTGCTCTGGTGGCAGCGTTGTGAGAAATTAAAATCAGAGAATCTGGGATTGGCAACATTTTAAGTACTATTACAATGACCATTAAGGATTTAGGAAATTTCAATCATATGAATGGAAATAAACAAAGTAAAGCTTTTTAATTTGATTTCTTAAAATACTTTTTAAAGAAAGATAGTTCTTGTTTTAAAAATGACTTAATATTGGGGCCGATGCTGTGGCATAGCAGGAAAGGCTACCGCCTACAGTGCCAACATCACTTATGGGCGCCGGTTCAAGTCCCCACTGCTCCACTTCTGATCCAGCTCTCTGCTATGGCCTGGGAAAGCAGAGGAAGACAGCCCAAGCTCCTAGCTTCTGACTTTGGATGGGCTTAGCTCCGGTCTTTGCAGCCATTTGGGGAATGAACCAGCAGATGGAAGACTTCCCCTCTCTCTCTCTCTCTCTCTCTCTCTCTCTCTCTCTCTCTGTTTCTGCCTCTGCCTCTCTGTAACTCTTTCAAGTGCATTAGTAGAAAATCATAAAGATACTTTTGAAAAGCCCAAAAGGAAAATTAAAATGACATCTCCAAAATAATTCTAAAAATAACCGTTGAGGTTGAAAGCTACTATATTTTAAAAGGCTCGATACAATGAAAATTTATGACTTCCCAGAATGAAGCAATCTGATAATATCTGAGTATGATGATTCTAAATCAAACAAAAAATTAACAGTAAGTGGAAAAGGAAGTCACTGAATGGCATTCAAAGAAATATGTAAAAAGACTTGTTGGTTGCAAAACTGTAGTGTACTTTGTCATATAGATTATGCTTAATGAATTATGGATTGAGTGAAAAGCACGAGATACAATGTAACCATGGATGAACATAAAACACAAGTGTTCTCAGAAGGTCTCAAGTACCTGCTATGGAATTTAAAACATCTTTAGAAAATGAGGTATCCACAGAGTTTGCGTGTTTCATTGTTGTCTGGGTTTGAAATCCTCCATTAGTGCTTAGATCATCTCTAGATCCCTGCATTCAAAGTACACAAGAGATTAATGGCAATCAGCATATTTCAGCATTGTGAAAACCCACATATGCCTTCTTCATTACATCTTCAATTAGATAATATGTAATTTGATTTTCTAAATCCCAGCAAGGGTTATCTGCCAAAGTAGAGAAAAGAAAGGTAGTGAAGACCATTATCTTTGTCACAATTTGATTTCTTATATGAATATTTCATGATGTAGGAGAAAAATCTTTTAGCTATGATTTAAATGGCTGAAAAAGTCATTGAAGGATTCATGGGTTACATTAGAGATGCTATATTATTATTATCATGGTTATCTTATGCACATTTCTGTTACTAACAACTAGATTTTGAAGTCTGATTATTTGCAAGACTCTATGATAAGTGTTTTTTATTATACACATAAGGATCTTGTAATGAAGGTGTTCTATGCCATCTTATAAATAAGGAAATGGAGGCTTAACTTACCTAAGGTCACATCGATAGTAATTGATACTGTTAGGATTTGAATTAGGTGAAAAAAGAAGCAATTTTGAAACCATAGCTCCTGATGTCTAATTGGCCATATATTCATTGTTGCTGGATTCAGCACTGTGTTAACTCACCTGGTACTTGACTACAGGCAACCCATCTCAAGTGTGCTGTTGGACAGTTGCCATGGCACAGCGAAGGAGAAGTATAACTAGGTCACTCCTGGGTTGTAATTGTGAATAAGGCACTTTGGTATTCTGACATCAGGTTAGCATAAAGGCAATGTGGAAACTGATGGGGGGGTTGGTATACATTGAGGATGGGGCCGTGAATGCAACAGGGGATCATGTAAAAATTGAAAAGCATTAGAAGTAATGCCCAGAACAGAGGAAAATGAAAACAAATCACTGAAGAGATGGCAGAGGGGGAAGGCTATGGAGCTTAATCTCGTGCAGGTGACACTGCTATAAATACTCAGCCAAAAGTGGTGTTTAATCCCCACTTTTCTCATAGATGGGGGAAACAGTCACTCAAGGCAAAAACAATTCTTTATTGACAGTTCAGATCGAATGCACACTTACCTGATTAGATGTATTGACAGTAAAGGGATATAGGTCCTTCAGGTAAATTCTTGGCATATTGTCCAGAAGCATGCCGTACAGGGGCATGTACAAACTTGCTATCTGGGCCTGCTTTCCCTAGGTGAAAAGATAGCCAGAAGAAATGATTCACATAGGAATCAGTAGGCTGGTAGGTTTGATATGCATTTAATGCAATGAGGCATTAAATGGTATTTAGGGAAGGAGGCAGAAAGATCACTTACTGGTTCTCTGTATCGATCATCAAATGAATGTTTAGCCATTAGGTTTTTCAGGACAGCTAATGCTAAGTGCCTGATATCTTGGTCTTCCTGCAGGGCAAAACCAACTTCTCTGAGCAGAATTCCAATTAAGAAGTGTTTTCGGCAAAACTCATTTGTGACTGAATATTCAGGCATATCTTTGTGATGAAAGAAAAGAAACCATGTTGTTGAAAATCAAATAATCACTTTATAGTCAGAGCAGAGATATAAAACAATTACTATCATTCCTTCCACCACTAGGAGGGTCTCAGCAATGCAGTCTCATTACAGACAGCAAACAAATCCTATTCTCTGGAAGCTTTCATCAAGATAGGGAATAATCTGTGTATAGGAACACAATCATAGATACAAAATAGCACAAAAAGTCAACTGTTACTTTCCATAAGGATGGCATGGTTACTGTATTACAGGACTTGAAAAAAAAAAACACTTTAAGAAATTGCAACAGGAAGGAATATGAGTGTGGTGATGGCCTTTGTGAGGAGGCTTAAGGTTTGAATATGTAGATGTTCATGGGAACAGACTTTAACAGTAGAGGGAGAAAATGAGGCTGGAGGAAGAAGGAGTGGGGTTTGCTATGGCACGAAATTCTGACAGTATAAGTGTGTAGGGGTCAGTAACCACTGTAGACAAAAGAGAAGTGGTGAGAATTGAGTCTGGAGAAATGGGTTGGGGCTAGATAACAGAGAAACTTATGTGCAAATCCCTTAGCTGGTGTTCAGATCACTTCACTATTTGCGGCTGATTCTGTGGGAAATGTTAAAACATTAAGGGGTTTGAGATCAGGGTCCTGCTTAGACTTTTTTTTTTTTTTGGTGTCAGAATGTCAATGAGTCAGACTGTAGGGTTAAGGTATACAATACAGACTGAGATGGCAGATATGAAAAAAGGAAGAGACCAGTAGACAGCTGGTGTCTGCGATGCTGGAGTAGGAACTACATTGTACAAGGAAAATCACCAGGACAAGTTGGTTAAGGGATGTGAGAGACCAAAGAGTAAGAAAAGGCATATGGGACTGCAAAGATTTGAGCCTGCATTTAGAAGAAATGATGTTAAAGTTTCCACTAATAATGGATTTAATCTGAGCAGTACAAGGTGCTTCATAAATTTAACTGTAATAGAAGTACTAGCACATACAAGAAATTAAGGGGGAAAATTCGTTGATGTTGGTTTTGGCAGTGATTTTATGAATATTATCCTCAAAGCACAGGCAAAGAACATACAAATAAACAAGTATGAGTGCATCAAACAAAAAGCTTCTGAACAGCAAAACAAACAATGAACAAAATAAAAGGAAACCTATGAAATGAGAGAAAATCTTGAAAACATATCCAGTAGGGGTTGATATCCAAAATATATTAAGAACTGCACAACTCAATAACAAAAGAAAGCAAAACATAATAAAAAATGGGCAAAGAACCAACACAGACACATTTTTTCAAAGAAGATATACAAATGATCAACAGGTACATGAAAAAGTGCCTAATATCACTAACCATCAGAGAAATGCAGATTAAAAACTATAAGGAGATATCACTTCATTCTCATTAAATGACTACTATCATAAATTCAAAAGATAACATGTCCGGGCAAAGGTGTGGGGAAAAGGCAACTCCTGCGTACTTTCGGTAAGTTTGGAAACTGGTGCAGTCATTACTGAAAACAGTATGCAACTTCCTCAAACAAGTACAAATGGAACTACCATAGGATCTAGCAAGCCATCTTCTGAGTACATATCCAGAGGAGTTGAAATCAGTATCTTGAAGAGGTCTCTCACTCCCATGTCCACTACAGCATTATTCACAATAACCAAGAAAGAAATTATCCAAGTAGTATGACTGATAGATGTGTTTTATACATAGAGTGGAGTTATAAAAAAGAAAGGAATTCTGCCATTTATGACAACAAGGAAGAGCCCTTTAGGGCATTATGCTAAGTGAAATTAGCCACATACAGAAAGACAAATCCTGTATGATCTTGGCTAGAATCTAGAATCTAAAGAAGTTGAATTCATAGATGCAGAAAATAAAAAGCTGATATCTGGAATCTGGGAGATGGGAAAAATGAGGAAATTTTGGTGAAAGGAAACAAATTTCCCATTATAAATGAATAAATTATGTAAATAAAATATACATTGCAATAATTATTAATAGTAATGTATCACACACTTGAAATTAGCTAAGTGAGTAGATCTCAAATTTTCTCATTTCACAGACACAAAAAATAGTAGTTGTATGAGGTGATGATATGTTAGTTTGACTGTGGTAATCACTTCAAAAGGTATACATATTTAAAAAAAAGTAGGGGCCAGTACTGTGGCGTAGTGGGTAAAACCACTGCCTGCAGTGCCAGCATCCCACATGGGCGCCAATTCGAGTCCTGGCTGCTCCACTTCCAATCCAGCTCTCTGCTGTGGCCTGGGAAAGCAGTGGAGGATGGCCCAAGTCCTTGAGCCCCTGCACCTGCCTGGGAGACCTGGAATAGGCTCCTGGCTCCTGGCTTTGGATTGGCACAGCTCTGGCTGTTGCCACCAATTGGGGCGTGAACCAGCGGATGGAGGACCTCTCTCTCTGTCTCTTCTTCTCTCTGTGCAACACTTTCAAATAAATAAATAAATCTTTCTTAACATACAGGAAAACATTGTGTTGCATAGCTTAAATGCATTAAATTGCATATTATACCTCAATATAGGTGTACTGTTAATTATATCACAATAAAATTGGGGGAAAATAAGTATAACTAGCATGTTATTACATATGAGGGTTTCAGAAAGCTTATGAAAAATGTGTATTATGAAAATAACCGTGAACATATTTCAACATTTTTTGCACTGAAATAAATTTACCTCTTTTTATTTACTTATTTGAAAGGCAGAAATTCAAAGAGAGAAGGAGCAACAGAGAGAGAGAGGGAGAGAGATATCTTTCATCCGCTGGTTCACTTCCCAAATGGCTGCAATAGCCAGGGCTTGGGTCAGGCCAAAGCCAGAAGCCAGGAGCTTCTTCTGAGTCTCCCATGTGGATGCAGGGGCCCAAGTTCTTGGGCCATATTCTACTGCTTTCCCAGGCACATTAGCCATGAGCTGGATCAGAAGTGGAGCAACCGTTACTTGAACCGGTGCCCATATAGGATGCTGGCACTGCATGTGGAGGCTCTACATTCTAGGACATAGCACCAGTCCCATAAATTCAGATGGAGCTGGGCCAGACTGAAGCCAGGAGCTAGGAACTCAATCCAGGTCTCCCAAGTGAGTTACAAGGGTCCAAGCAATTGGGGCCTTTTCCACAGGTGCATTAGCAGGAAGCTGGATTGGAAGTGGAGCAGCCAGGATTTGAACCAGCAGCTGGCACTGCAGGCAGTGGGTTAACCCACATGCCACAACACCAGCCCCAAATTTACCTGTTCATTTCACTTTTCCATTTACCTTTTTGTTTTATTTATGACACATTTATGGCACACATTAAGGAAATCTCAGCTGCATTGGGAGATTTAAAGAAATTCTGACCTCTGGAGAATACAATACGAAAGAATTGAAGTTAGGGAATTGCTTAATTATCTGTGATCTCAAATTTAGTCACCCAATAAATATTTTTAACCACATGATATTAACTATATGGTTATTCATTATTACCTGTAATTAGAAACTTGGAGTATTTATGCTAATCAACATTATTGAGCTTTGTTGTGGTTATTGATGCTTAGATAAGGTAATATAAAATATTGCTTACCTGATGCATGTAACTCTTGAGTAGATTCTGAAGGTGTCACAGGATCTGAGTTAAAATAAACAAATGAAATGTTCAGAGATATATATATATATATATTTATTAACTTGTGTAATTTATACTGGAACATTAAAATATGTGAGTCTCCAATATTGCTGTTTTCAAAATGAATATATTAGTTTAAAGCCATTTCCATAAAATACATCATAAAACAAAATTATTGTCATTCTGAGCCTCCTACTTGAGCACTAGTTTCTGTATCAGAACACTGCTTGCTATGAAACATATATGCTCATTGTATATAGTATCAGATCTACAAAGAGAGTATTAAGCCTTTTTCTGGGCTATGAACAAATAGTTAACACTTGGTATCTAAATGGCCAAATAAGGTTTCTCCTCTTGAACATCTTAACCAGCTAGGCTACCAAAAATAACTTGGTACTTTTTAAAACAAAACAAATCCAAAGCAAATGGTTCAAAATTTTGATGTCCAATATATAATTTTTTCTTTTTTCTATGAATTATGATTCATAAACTAGGAATAAAATAGAATGATGTAATATGAATTATATTTAAGATTTAAATGGAAAACTTTTACAGACTTCATAATTTTTCCTCTTTTACCCTCCAAAATATTACTTCAAGCTATAATAGGTATAAGAAAGCTTGTGATCATTGCAGCTCTGAATATCAAAACTGTGCTTTGTGAATTGTTTTACTCACTGTTCAGAAGTAAAGTATTTCAAGTTCCTGAATCATTTTAGTGTTTTTTCGTAACTTGATTTTTAATTAGATTGTAACATTGAGCCAGGTACTGCTCACCTTCTACCCTGTTCCTTCTGATATACATATATATTCTATATAGTATGTTGTATATATACTTCTGTACATAGAAATATATATACTGTATATTATATACACTTCTTTATATATAAGTATCTATACTACATAATTCTGTAAATATATGTGTGTATATGTAAATATATAAGTGTATATATATATTTACAGAAGTACTAAATGAAAGTATTTCCTGTATACAACTTATGCTATAGTATGTTTAGTAAACAAAATGTGAAGCCCCATTCTTTTCTACACACCTATCCTCTTCCTTTCACTTGTCCTGAGTGTCAAATATTTATTATCTGCATTCCTTTCTTCCCTCCCTCCGTCTTCCTTCCCTCCTCCTTTCCAATGTGCCAGTCTTCTTTGTATAACTCATTTTGAAGGATTGATAATTTCAAGGGAATTTACATTCACAAACTATACTTTTTCCTCTCTGTGATTTTATGAAAATCAAAATCAAAGGAAAGCTATCTTTTTGAGACAGTAATATGAAAGAGGATATGTCTCTGTTAAAATTCTTTGATTTACAATCACCAGACTTGTAATTTTGTTAGCTTTCCCTTTAATAAAAAGGAATCTGATAAAAATTGAGAAATACAGAGAAGTATGATCATCACAAGCCAATAACTTCTTTACCTTTTAACCTGATTACTTGGATGTAATACTCATGTGACAATTTCATACAAAACCATGACTGAGGAAACATGAAAACAATAACAAACAAAAGGCAAAACAAATAAAATGTTCACTGGTAGGAACTGAGGAAAATCCTGGGGATTATTACCTGGAATGTTCGCTGATCTTATGGGGAGACACAAAGGAATAAAGTGCTCATGTTGACATACTTCCTGAAGAAAATCAAATTTATACTGGCATAAGGTCTGCAAAAGAGGCAAACTGAATGACTATTATTTACACACCAAGAAAGTTATTAAGAACAACAAAAAATGCATGCCTTTGAATCTTATCTTCTTAAAAAACAAATTAGCTGTTTTTGTGAGACCACAAAGCAACTGTCAAGTTGAAAGTATTTTATGACCTGTGATATATGTGGTGTAGGCTTCCCTTCTTTGGGGATTGGTTAAGGCATCCTCAGGTCCCATTTGTAACATACATTGAGCTTCTGTGAGATAAGGTCCTATTGAGTCACGTTTTTAAGCTTCTTTCAGTTTATGTCATGACATATTTATTAGAAAAAACATCTTGCTGTACCACAAGTACAGAACTTCCTCAAAACTGGTACTCAAACTGCACAACAGACCACTGCATTCAGCTCCCACATCCCAGAGCTAGGGAAGGCAATCGAGTGAACTCCATATGACACCTGCTCTCAGAGTACATTGTCCAATGCCACCTTCTTCCTTGCCCTTGCTAACAAATCTGCATTTTCAAAATGTTTGCATGAAATCACTGTTGTCTTTGGATTCCAAACATGGAAAGAAGAATGTAACACACAGATCAGAGATAGCTACATTAGAAGGAACAGCGAGCATGCTCATAATTGCCCTATATTCACTCTCATGCATGCTAAGTCCAAGTGAGATCAGCATCATCATAATCACTAATATCTGCTCACAAGATAAAATATGTCTCATTTACTCACATATTTTAGAATTAGATTTTGTGATGATTGTAGTCAATACTAATACTTTAAACAAGGGTACTACAAAAGATAATCCTTTGTACATCAAAATGAGTGAAGTATAATTAAGTTATATGTTAATTATCTTCATTGCAAGCATTCTGCTTGGTCTTTGGAAAAATATGTAATTTAATACTATTACCATTACATCCACATGACTATTTTGCAAATTTCATGCATAATAGCAACAGAAACAAAGAATATCATTTAGATCTATTTAGAGAGGAATTGGATTTTCAAAATCAAATTGCATTTAATCATGCAACTCCCCTGGTCTAAAGTACATCTCTACTGACAAGAAAATAATGTTTAAACTTCTTAAGCATGACATGAAAGGCTATCAGAAGATCGTTATCTATTTTTGGCCTCTCTACATCTATGGCTCTCCACCTATATAATTTCCTAAATAATTTCCCTCTGGGGGTCTTTTCTCCTTCCCAAGGAATAAAGGCTAACAGTGAACTACTAACTCATGCCATCTATAAGAAGCAGGCATGTGACCCACGGCAGGTTGACAAGATGCTTTCTCTATGTAATGTAAACCTGAAGCAATGTATTAAGAGGGAGAAGCTACCTCCGGCTGATGCATTTGTGCAGTGGCAGCACCAGTAGTACCCTGCTCAACCAGTTCCTCACTTGCCATTATTCTTTTCTTTTGGAAGTTCCTTGGTCCCTGCTCGTTTCTAAGCCTAGTTCTCCACCTGATTCACAAATAGTATTTAATCTCAACATCCTTTTAATAAGTCCCCTTTTGCTCAAATTGGAGTAAGTTTCATTTGCTTGCAACCCAACAGCCTTAATTGATACAGAGTTTATGATCTGGTCCATTTCCAGATCACAAAATATGTCACTGTAGCAGGTGACATGTTAGATCTTGATGGGTCTCGAACTTGAGAGCGCATAAGGACCACCCGAGAGTCCTGTTAAGGCAGATTTCTAGGGGGCAGTGCTGTGGCACAGTAGGCTAAGCCTCCACCTGCAGCACCAGCATCCCATATGGGCACCAGTTCGTGTTAAGTCCTTGGGCCTCTGCATCTGCGTGAGACCTGAAGAAGCTCCTAGCTCCTCGCTTCAGATTGGCTCACCTCCAGCCGATGTGGACATCTGGAGTCTGAACTAGCAGATGGAAGACCTTTCTTGCTGTTTCTCCCTCTCTTTGTCAGTAACTGTACCTCTCAAATAAATAAAATCTTTAAAAAAAAAAAAACAGACTTCTAGGTCTCATTGATGCTACCTTGTTGACCTAGAAAACACACTTTGAGGACCACTGATCTAGAGTCCCTTCCCCATCTCCCATCCATACCTCTCTTCGGGTGTGGAGATCAACTGTCCCATTTTAACCAGGACATAAAGGTTTTTGGGGAAGCGGGGCTTTAAGTGATAGAACAGAAAGAGTCCAGGATAAACTGGACCACAGGAGCTGCATCTGGAAAGAGCCAGTCCTTTCACCACCCACAGGAAATAGAAGTGAAAAGTACACATGTTCATTCCACATGCCTTTGTCTCCCACTAAGAAAGGACTTGGGAGTCTTACTCAGAGGGTGAACCATTTAAGAGCCTGCATCTCCTGGGTGCAGACATTATCTTGTAACACAGAAAAAGGAATGGTTAACGATTTAGGGATATATATATATATAGACCAATATATTTATTTATAACACCAGCATTTAAAAACAGTTAGTTCTGGGCCCAGAGCTATGGCATAGTGGGCAAAGCCACTGCCTGCAGTACCAGCATCCCATATGGGTGCCGGTTCGAGTCTCAGATACTCTGCTTCCCATCCAGCTCTCTGCTATGGCCTGGGAAAGCAGTAGAAGATGGCCCAAGTCCTTGGGCCCTGCACTCCAGGTTCCTGGCTTTGGATCGGCCCAGATCCAGCTGTTATGGCCATCTGGGGAGTGAACCAGCAGATGGAAGACCTCTCTCTCTCTCTCTCTCTCTCTCTGCCTCTGCCTCTCTGTTACATTGCCTTTCAAATAAATAAATAAATCTTTTAAAAAAATGTTAGTTTTGTATATTTGCATATGTCCCTTACCTTGAGATCACCAGAGGAGAACATGCTGATGTAATTGTTGACCATCTTAAACACAAATCCTCGGTCCATAAATGTGAAGCAGCGCTAAAAAAGTAAAATTCAAAATCCAAACAATTTTACTTGAGGGATCATTAAAGATTTTAGAAAAGATGATTAAATATATGGAATTAAAATAACATTAAAGAAATATGCTGTATAAGAGTTTTAAAAATCTCTAAAATATACTCTATTCCAATATGGCAACTAATTAAAATACTAAATATAATATCCAAATCTGAAAATTACAAACCTATACTTATCAATGTTATAAAAATATCTCTTGGAGTTTTGCAATGAAAGGCCAAAGTCTTTTCATTTTTATATAGAAATTTTTAGCTTCCAGTTGTCTATTTTTTACTCAGTTAAATTTTATTACTATTTTTTAGAAATGAGATTCCACAGTTGGTCAGGTGAGTATGTTTTGCTGTGCAACAGTAGGTAGGAATCAGGGGGTGGGGGTAGGGATGGAGAGAAAGCTTTTGTACATAAAGGAATAAAACGAGATCAACAACAAGAACAATAGAACATTCATAAATACTTGGAAATTAAACAACCTGCTATTGAATGATCAATGTGTCATGGAAGAAATTAAAAGAAGAAATCAAAAACTTCTTGGAAGTAAATTAAAATGAAAATACAACATATCAAAATCTGTGAGATACAGCTAAAGCAATATTAAGAGGGAAGTTTATAGCATTAAGTGCTTACATTAAAAAGAGAAATGTCTCAAATTAAAGATCTGGTGATGCATCTTAAAGAATTAGAAAAACAGCAACAAACCAAACCCCAAATCAGCAGGAAGTGAGAAATAATAGGGGTCAGATCAGAAATAAATGTAAGTGAAAATACAAGAATATAAAAGGTTACAAAAAAGTTGTTTTTTGAGAATATAAACAAAATACATAAACCTGTAACCAGACTAACAAGCAAAAAAGAGAAAGAACTCAAATAAATAAAATAAAAATGAAAAAGGAGACACTTCAACTGACACCAATGAAACACAAAGGATCATAAGAAACTACTATGAAAAACATCAAGGAAATGGATAAATTCCTGGATTTATATAACCTATCAAGATCAAATCAAGAAGGCAAAGATAATCTAAACAAACTCATAACAAGCAATGAGATTGAAGCAGTAATCAAAAGTCTTCCATCAAGGAAAAGTCTGATACCTAATAGATTTACTACTGAAATCAACAAAACATTCAAAGAGAAAGTAACTCCAATACTCTTTAAACTATTTAAACTATTCCAAAATATTGAACAGGATGGAATTCTGCCAAACTCTTTTTATGAAGTCAGCATAAAAATTTGATACCAAAACCAAACAAACTTTGATACCAAAACCAAAGACATGACACAAAAAGAAAACAAGACTTATATCCTTGATGAACATAGATACAAAGATTCTCAACAAAATACTAGCAAATTGAATCCAAAACCACATAAAAAAGATCATCCATCATAATCAAGTGGGATTTACCCAAAAATTCAAGGGTGGTTTAACATTCACAAATCAATAAACATCATAAATCACAACAATATAATGAGGAATAAAAACATATATTCATCTCTATAGATGCAGAGAAAGCATTTGATAAGATTCAACACTCCTTCATGATAAAACCATCCAGAAGGTATAGAAGGAACATTCCTCACAATTACAAAGGCTATATATCACAAGCCAACAGCCAAAACTGAAAGCATTTCCCCTCAGACATGGAACAAGACGAGCATGTTCACTAATTTCATTCTTCTACATATATGCATCCAGTTGTGATAGCACCATTTGTTGAAGAGATTATCTTTCCTCCACTGTATGGTGTGAACACTTTTGTCAAAAATCAATTGACTGTATGTATGTGGATTAATTTCCAGGTTCTCTATTATGTTTCACTGATCTATGTATCAATTTTTATGTCAGTACCATGCTGTTTTAATTGCTATAGGGTTGTAGTATGCTTTGAAATCAGGTATTGTGGTGCCTATAGCTTAGTTTTTATTGTTCAGGATTGCTTTTGCTGCTGGGGTGCTGTTGTGATCCCATGTGAATTTTAGGACTGTTTTTTTCTAAGTCTGTAAAGAATGCCATTGCTATTTTTATAGAGATTGTATTGATCTATAAATAGCTTTAGGTAGTATGGACATTTTAATGATTGATTCCTCCAGTGCATAAGCAAGGAATATCTTTCCATTTTTTGTATCTTTGAAGATATCGTTCATCAGTGTTTGATAATTTTCATCGTAGAGATCTTTCACTTCTTTTCTTAAATTTATTCCTAAATATTTGATATTTTTGTGTACAGATATTCTGAATGGATTTCTTTCTTGATTTCTCTTTCTGTGAGTTCATCATTAGCAAACAAAAAAGTTATTTTGTATATTTGTATTTTGTAACCTACAACTTTAATGAGTTGGTTTGTCAATTCTAACAGCTTTTTGGTGGAGTGTTTAGCTTTTTCCATGTACAACACCATGTCATCTGCAAACATGGATAATTAGACTACTTCTTTTCCAATTTTGATGCCCTTTATTTCTTTCTCCTCCGTAATTGCTCTCACTAAAACTTCCAGAGCCGTACTGAGTAAGAGTGAAACTGTCCAATCCCACCAAGCCCTCTTTTTGCAGGTGGAAGTCCAATGTGGCCACCCTGTGAATATCCCTAGCAGGCAACTCTTTAGAGGACCGCTGCTGTCTGCTGGGACGAGGCCTTGGCCTCACCTGACTGAGAGGAAGTCCCCCTGTACATTTACAGGCTCTAGAATCTTCTAGAGCAAGAGCAAAAGAACCCTGGAGGTCTTTGGTGATAGGGTGCTTTGAGTCCTTGGAGGAAGGACTGGTGATTCCTGTCTATGGACTAGTCCAGAGTAGAGATGGCAATTGCATACCCACAAGGTTTATGATGGCTATTCCGAAGATCAGTTGTGAGTCTTTCAAGCAGGCCTGTTTCCAGCACCTATCAGTGGGGATGAAAGGCAAGAGGTTTTCCCGTGAAGCTAGAAAATCCAACGTCCGGGTTCTTGAATTTTAAGAAAGACCTTCTATGTGGTAAGCTCGTCTTCTCTTTCCCAGGGGCAGGGAAGGAGAAAGATGAATCCTAGGGCGCAACATCCGAAGAGTGAGCTCTCTTCCTAAAAACCCTTTCTTCCATGTGGGAAAAAGGTACCTTAATACACTGTTGATGGGATTGCAAACTAGTACAGTGGCTATGGAAGACAATATGGAGCTTCCTCAGAAATCTGAAAATAGATCTACCATATGAGCCAGCCATTCCACTCCTGGGAATTTACCCAAAGGAAATGAAATCAGCATATGAAAGTGTTATTTGAGCCCCCATGTTTATAGCAGCTCAACTCAAAGTAGCTAAGATATGGAATCAACCCAGATGTCCATAAACTGATGACTGGATAAACTGTGGTTTATATACACGATGGAATACTAAACCATGCAAAAAAGAAAGAAATCTTGTCTTTTGCAACACAATGCATGCAACTGGAAACCATTATGCTTAGTGTAATAATCCAGTCCCCAAAACACAAATCTCATATGTTTTTCCTGATTTGTGGTAACTAATACAGAGAGTACAAAAAAAAGTAATGCATATGAACTGACATTTTGGGATTTTATTGTTTATACCTCTTGTCTGTACTCTTGAGGAACAGTGATTTTTCTATTTAGTACTGTTTAATTCTTTATTTAATGGAGGGATAAGCTTGTGATTATAAAGTAGACTGAAAGTATGTCATTGTAAAACTTAAAAGAAAAATAAGAAAGAAAGTAGGAGGGGGGATGGGAATGAGGGAGGACTAGAGGGTAGGGTGGGAAGTATTATTATGTTCTTAAAACTGTATGTCTTGGGCCAGCACTGTGGCATAGCAAGTAAAGTCACCGCCTGCAGTGCCGGCATGCTATATAGGCACTGGTTCGAGTCCCGGCTGCTCCACTTCCCATCTAGCTCTCTGCTGTGGCCTGGGAAAGCAGTAGAAGATGGCTCAAATCCTTGTGCCACTGCACCGGTGTGGGAGACCCGGAAGAAGCTCCTGGTTCCTGGCTTCGGATTGCTGCAGTTTTGGCCATTGTGGCCATCTGGAGAGTGAACCAGTGTATGGAAGATCTCTCTCTCTCTCTCTGCCTCTCTGTAACTATGCCTTTCAAATAAAATAAATAAATAAGTTGTATATCTGAAATAAATGAATTTTGTTTCATTTATATACATAAAGAATAAATAATAACTTTTTCAAAAAAGGAATTCAGGGCTGGAGTCGCATGGAGAAAACAAACAAAAGAAAACAACCCCTTCCTCCAGATCCAGTGTCATTGACTGTATTTGTCTTGTCCTGGGTCACCTGCGTCTGGTCCATACCAGCATCTTTTTCACCCCACGTGTGGATGCTTTCCTGTCCACGAATAGGCCTGGAGCAGCCGCTTCATTTTTGTTTTAGTATAATTCTCTTTTACTAATAGAAAATAAAATACAGCTGACGTGGATAAACTGTGATCCATTGGTTAAGTCTGGCCCATCACTTGTTTTTGTAAATAAAATTTTATTGGAAAATAGCCACATTCAATTATTTACCTATTTCTGTGATGAATTACCTATGGTTGTTTTTGCATTATGATAGTAAAGCTGAGTAGTCAGAATTTTTGCAAAACTGAAGATATTTAGAATTTGTTCTTCTACATAAAAAGATTGTAGACTCCTGATTTAGAAGACAACTTAAATTCTACTAAGCATTTTCTTATTTTGTTTAATAAACAAAAAATCAAATATTCTAAATATGCCAACATATATTACTGTAATATAATTTTTTTCACCAGTTGTGTGAGTAATGAGAATTTTATTATAATTGGTTCAGCAGTGAATAGTGAAACTCCAAATCGCAAAACAAGCCACATGAATGACCCTGTTCTTTCTTTATGTTTTACAGAACTTCTGGCCTCACGATTTTCTTTTTCTCTTGGACATGTTGCTTTTGCTCCTTTGTGAGGCATTAGCTTATGCACTACCATACAACTTTCATGTTGCTAAGTTCTGTTGTAAACATCTGTTTATTCCAAGAGAACAGAATCGTTAAGCCAAATAGGTAGGAAGACTTTTCCCTTCTTGGAGACTCATTTATCCATCCCTTTTTGATGTTTAGAGAGAAATACCACAGATGTTTCTTTCAAAATATTTGCTAAAAGGCTAGTTCTGCCTTTTGTATCCAACGATTCCAAATAGTTTTCAAAAGCTAGTTGCAATCAGTGAGTAGTCAGATGAGTGAATGGGTGAGCGATGGCTCTCTCAGCAGGAAAATGAGTCAAAATGAATCTGCCTTTGCTGTCACCTCGGTATTCTGCCTTTTAGCAGAGTGCAGAGTATTTGAGCAGGTGTGCCCAGGTAAGTAGAGCTGTGACCCAGATTGGCAGAAATGGGAAAAAGATTACAAAGCTGTATAAATCATTATGGGTCTATTCTTATCCTTTCTACTTTAGTGAGAGAACAGTTGAGAAATATGCAAATTTTTGCCAGAATTACTTTCCCATGATTTAAGGTGAGAGATGATAACTTCCAGCCCAGGTCATTTTTATATGTCCCCACATTGGTCTCCAAAAATTCAGCTCTCTTGATTCTCATAAAACAATATTGGTACAACTACGTCATTATGATATTTTAATTGTTAAAGTTCAATGACATTTAATTCATATTTCATTAATCATGTTGAATTAAATAATCAAAAGAGGTAAAAGTCATTTAGTGCCTCATCTGAGTAAATACCTAATATCAGCCTGCTGGACTGATGCAAACACTAGGAATGGGTAAAGTTGAGCAACCAAAACCTTGAAATTGGCTAGTGCCTTGGCTCACTAGGCTAATCCTCTGCCTGCGGTGCCAGCACCCTGGGTTCTATTCCTGGTTGGGGTGCCAGATTCTGTCCAAGTTGCTCCTCTTCCAGTCCAGCTCTCTGCTGTGGCCCGGGAGTGCAGTGGAGGATGGCCCAGGTCCTTGGGCCCTGCACCCACATGGGAGACCAGAAGGAAGCACCTGGCTTCTGGCTTCGGATTGGCACAGTGCGCCAGCCGCAACACGCCGGGCATAGTGGCCACATGGGGGGTGAACCAACGGAAAAGGAAGACCTTTCTCTCTGTCTCTCTGTCTCTCTCTCTCTCACTGTCTAACTCTGCCTGTCAAAAAAAAAAAAAAAAAGCTCGAAATTCATTATTCATTGGAAGTGCACCAAAGGATTACCTTTAATTTTACTTTTTGTAAAATTATTTTCTCTCCATATCCTTTTTTCTCTTGTAATTCAAATGATTCATCCACATTTTCCAAAAAAACTTTTTAAGAAGTTTTCTGAGGCTAACAATTCCCATTAGAACTACAAATTAGAAATAACATGCACGTGATAGACTCATGAGGTAAAATCTATTAAATTAATCTTTCCCTTTATTGATGTCTCATTTATGTATTGTTTTCCATTTCTAGCCCATGTGATCTACGGATCTTATCAACCATATTTGTTTATTTGTTGTCTGTCTCTGCTCTCTCCTTACAGTTTTCACCGAGCCACTGGTACTTCCATTTCCTTTCTCATCTTTAGCATTTATTGATTTGCCCCCATGTTGGACACTAGTTTATGTGTTAGCAGCAAGAACCTTTGCTACATGAGCTCCAAAAGAGATATTCATTTCTTCCAACAAGTGCAGTCCATTTAAGCAATGGAAGGTGGATATGAATCTTTTCCTTTTTCTAGAAACTTGCTTACTCATCATTTTTTGCACGTTAGAGAAGAATATTGTAGATATATCTTTACACATATTTAGCTTAAAAACTGGACTATGTATAATTTTTTTCAAGTTTGTTATCCTGTTAAGTACTTCAAACAAATTACCAAAAAAGAAAACTATTTATTCCCACAGGTATTAAAATGTGGTAGAAACTGAGTAATTTTTTTTTACTTTACCCTCTTCCCCTTAATTCTGGACTATGTTATTCTTATCCCCAAAACAAAGGAAAAGAAAAAAAATCATATGAGACATGTATTAAAAAATAAACAAATGCAGAAAAGAACAAACAATGTGCAATTCAAAATAGTTGTTATAACATTAAAAAAATTAGACTGGATTATAGTTCAGCAAAAACAACTCAGTCTAATTTTCCATATACCATCATAACCTCTTCACTATATTGTCAACATTTACTCATAAATGCTCACATCCACCCAGCATGTTCTTATGTCCACCATTATTAAATAATTATAACAGCTTCCTTAAGGTTATACGAGTTAATAGTTGGACTAAAGAAGGAAGAAAAGAAAATCACTGTGATTCTATAGAGTGCCTTATCTATTAAACAATAAAAATAATTCAAAAGCTTTGTAGAAATGAAATTAAAAGATAAGTTTATATTGGTGCAAAAAGTTTTTAAATCCATGCCTTTGCGGAGTATTCAAAAAGTTCAAGAAAAAGCCTATTATGAAAGTATTATACATGGATTTAAAAAAATTAACACCAAAATAAACTTACCTTTAAATTCCATTTTTGCATATACTTCTTGAAGTATGCTCATACACCGTAATTCTGCAGGTCCACTGTTTTAACTTTGTCTTTTTGTCTTTTCAACCCAGGATGAAATCCCATAACTCAAGCAAGATAACTACTTTCCATAAATAGCCAACTTAAAAAGTAGCTGCTCAGTGTCTCACTGATAATTGTCCTTTGATACTATCAATGCTTATTTTACACCATGTAAACAAGAGCTTGGGAGGAACACAACAAAAGTGATAAATTTCCAAAGGTTTTTTTCTAAATTGTTTTTTTGGCATCATTATTAGAGCTGCAATCAGAAGATCACTTCAAACACAGAGATATGAGATAGAAAAAATATGCTACAGTGCAGATTTGCCTTTAAAAATTTCATTTCTCTTTTAAGAATTTTTAGAACTACTATAATTTGAGGGATGGCATTGTGGTACTGTGGGTTAAAGCCACTCCCTGGAATGCTGGCATTCCATATGAGTGCTGGTTCAAGTCCTAGTTGCTGCACTTCTTATCTTGCTCCCTGAATTATATTACCAATGGGAAAAGTGGTGGAAGATGGCCCAGGTACTTGGGCCCCTGCCTCCCATGTGGGAGACCAGCATGGAATTCTGGGTTGCTAACTCTGGCTTTGCCAAACTCTGGCTGTTGTGGCCATTTGAGGGGTAAACTAGTGGAGGGAAGATCTCTCTTTCTCTGTCCATCTGTCTCTGTAACCCTGCCTTTCAAATAAATAAATCTTAAAAAACCCAAATATTATGAATTGAAAAACACTCAAATGATTAATTTAATCTAGCTTTGGTCCTTTTACACAAGATTCCAAATTGGGAGGAAAAAGTATTTCAAGCAGGAAAAATGTAGGAGTGTACTTCAAAAGTTCAGACAAAAATTCAATTAAAAAGTAAGATAATTTTGTTGCAAAAAAATTCTAACATAATTTTTCACAATACATATTTTCATAACTTTTTGGAAGATCTCTTGTATGCATGGATTGCATTTTTTTACATCAAAGTAAATTCACATTTTAATTCCACTTTCCATAAACTTTTTGAAGTACACTACTATGAGTTAAAATATTTACCTCATGGTCCTGGTTTTGACTCTTTCTGTTGAAATATGAATCAATAAACACTTAGAATATCTTGTTCCCACTATTACGAAACTTCAGTTAGCTGTGAGCTCATGTAACTGTACCTTAAGAAATCTGGCAATGCTGTGGTTTGCTCTTCTTGTTTCTTCAACTGCATCTTTGTATTTCCAAATCACGTGGTCGGATAAGACCATCACAAGATTGTCCAGTTCATTTTGGTAAGACTCAGGAAATCTTTGAGCCCGGGGAAGCTATGGAAATAATAGATTATTTCTTTATAATGTGGCATGTGGGAAACTAAGCAGGGAGGAAACAAACCAAGACTTATTTCATTTTATAGATTGTCACATAAAAAAGAATCCTTTTGAAAACCAGCAACAATGAGACAGAAGATATTTTAATTTCAGTCACGATTTCCAATCTTTTCATTAAATGTTTCCTTCTATTTTGGCCCGTGAAGTTTTTTTTTTTTTTTTCATTTCAAAGTAAATTATAACATTCATGAATTGGAAACTATTCAAACAATGTACAGAGTAAAATGTGAATTTTTATTATGACATCTCATATCTTAATTTCTTTCCCTTCCCTCTCAGGGAATAACTACTAGCAGTGATTAATGAATAATTATTGTAGATTTTTTTGATGTATAAATCTTTAATTTAAATTCAATTATTTTGATTCTATTAGAATCTCTGAAATATACCAATACAAAAAAATCAATGAATGAATAACCAAATGAGTATGGATATTGGTCTGAAATGTCCTCTGGTAAGTGGTGAGTTCCAGCTAATCTTAGTTACACGTCCCAGGATACGTCACAGTTAAGAGGCATCAGTGAGACCTCAGAAGTCCAAATACTGTGCCACAAGATGCAGGGCTTGTCTGTGAAATTTCATGCCATGGGGCCAGCACTGTGGCTCACTTGGTTAATCCTCCGCCTGTGGCGCCGGCATCCCATATGAGCTCCGGGTTCTAGTCCCGGTTGCTCCTCTTCCAGTCCAGCTCTCTGCTGTGACCCGGGAAGGCAGTGGAGGATGGCCCAGGTTATTGGGCCCCTGCACCCGCGTGGGAGACCAGGAAGAAGCACCTGATTCCTGGCTTCGGATCAACGCAGCGGCAGCTGTAGCGGCCATTTGGGGAGTGAACCAACAGAAGGAAGACCTTTCTCTCTCTCTCTCTCTCTCACTGTCTATAACTCTACCTGTCAAATAAATTTAAAAAAATAAAAAAATAACAAAAATTCCATGCCATATATTTAGTAAAACTTTATGAGTCTTGAAAGCTCTCCCTTAGGTCCAGGGCGCCATGGCTCCTGCCCATGAGGTCAGTTGGAGGCAGTTCACTTGTCCCACCTCAGCCTCCACCTCTTGAATTTGTGCAGTTCCTGACAACCGGTAGTTAGGATTTATTCATCTTTACAAGCTGGCTTTAAAAATGAGGCCATATAGGGGCAGCACTGTGGCACAGCCAGTGGGGCTGCTGCCTGCTATGCTGCTTCCCATGTGGCTGCTGGTTTGATTCCTGGCTGCTCCACTTTCGATCTAGCTCCATGCTGATGTTCCTGGGAAGGCAGCAGAAAATGGCCCAAGTGCTTGGGCCCCTGCCTTGTGTGTGGGAGACTCAGAGGAAGCTCCTGGCTTCAGTCTGACCCAGCTCTAGCCATTGCAGCCATTTGCGGGGTGAGCCAGTGGATAAAGGTTCTCTCTCTCACTGTAACTGTAACTCTGCCTTTCAAATAAAATAAATAGATTTTTTAACAGTGAGTATACACTAAGCTTGCACAATACATGGATCTGTTTACAATAAATAAATAAATAGGCCAGGCACATTCCTGTTATAAATAGAAACACAGAATTTAGAGACAGACTGAACAATACATTCCCAAAGTTTTGGCACTCTACCTTCCATATTGCGAGAATAAAACCATTAAGGCCAGCCTAACAGCAGACATATATAACACAGAGACTTAGTAGTGGAAACAGGAACTGGCTTGGACTGACTTTTTTTTCAAGCCAATTTACCAGAACATCACTGTATAGACATTTTGTGGATCTCATGTTTACCTTAAAAAGTTTAAAGCTTATTATTGAAATCAAATAAATTAACAACAAATCAACCCTACTTAAATGACCATACATGTAATTTTTCATTCTGTTCCATATGCCATAGGTGATAAGGATAAACAATTTAGCTACCAAAAATTATCTTTTTAAGTGATCAAAGCACATTTGAAGTTTAGTCATTCATGCTGTTTGTGCCTTAATAGCCATTAAATCTATCAATGCTGACATTTTGTCCACATGGACATGTATTAATACCTTGGGCTTTGGCATTCCCTTTCTCCCTCCTTCTTTATGACTTCCTTTCAGAATATCTTCAAAATTAACTAAAAACCATGCTGATAAGTGCATAGATAATGTTTTTAACTCTCCTCTGGAAGAATGCTGTAAAGGTAGAAGAATTCTTGCTCCAGAGATTATGGAGAGATAAGAGAGGAAGGGAGTGTGGTGACAGCAGGTGCCTTGAGCTGCACAGCTTGCAAAGGCAGAAGAGTCTGGGCTATGGTCTGGCCATGGCCATGAGGAATAGGCTCAGGTTGCATGGGCTGCCTGCATTTTTGGTGTTTGGGGAATTTTGTTAGGAACCTGGAAGATGATGGGATAAGAGCAATTTAGCCAACACAATGGAGCTATTGCTACTACAGATCAGTGTTGAGAAGACACTCAGCAGTTCCCAGGAAACAGGAACTCACCTTATCCAAGAGAGCGTGGGTCACAAGGGAACACTATCTGCCAAATCAAATTGCATCTGCCAAACACCTACCTTCACTTCCTCAAATCTCTCACACTCACCCTTTAGATGACTGAATTCTCTAATGGTGGAAAAAGCCATTCACTTCACAATTTAAAAAGAGGAAACATACAAACAACAGGATACATTGACTGTGAATGCGTTTGTGTTAAATGATGATCTCAGATCTTTCCTTATTGTGATAGGACAGATGATAAGAAAATTTGAAGGTGCTGAGCTGCCGAGAGGAAACCTGAATCTGGGGGTTACCACTGAAGCGGCCGTGAAAGGTAAACCTGAACGATGAAGGTAAATTGCTGGGCACAAACCTGCTGCCTATGATCAGTTCATTTATTCTTATGTTGTTCACAGTTGTACTTTGTGATCTACTTGAGCAGGTGCTGCTGGTGGTAACTAGAAGACAATATACTTTTTCATAGATGCAAATTAGGCTCTGAGATCTTAAGTGCTATTTTTTCATCTAGCAAGATAGTGACAGCACATGGATTATAATAGTAGGTTTCCTGTCACCAACATAGCTTAACGACAGAGAGATAAGTCATTCGTATCTTCATGCTGAGTTCTTCTCTTCCTCCCAGATATGAGGCTTTCATCTCTGGAAGTGGGAGAACAGATGCTGCTGAAGAGCAGATGTGGGACCCAGGAGTTAAGAGTTGTAGAACTCCAGAGATGATGAAAGGTCCAGCCAAGACATTTCTCATGCTAAGGTCAAGAGCATGACTGGGGTGACTTGGAGGCACGGTGGGGACCTCAGGCGGATGACCCAGAGGAAGTGGCTGTGAACCCTCAAGCCTGAAGTGTCCTAACTCTTTCCATGAAGAGTCAACATTTCTCCCATGTGAGAAGTCACTGCACAGGCAAGGAAATAAGCAAATACTTGAGGAGTTGTCCTGCTTCCTCTCCTGGTGATTAAATTCTAGCTTAACCCAGCTGTAGACTTGCTAGGCTTAATCAAGGAGGAAACAGAATACATTCCAGGGAGCTATGGAAATTAGTTAGCATGTACCAGCAGGAGCCAGGGGGACACCGCTGGGGCTGGACATTGGGGATGTTTGATCAATGGGCTGGAATATGAGTGGGTAAATCAGAATTCCTACACATGGCATGGGACATTTTTTTTCTTTTCTTTTTTTTTTTACAACATAGGGTCAAATAAGATGTCAGGGAATAGGCAACTCAGTCTTAGAGTGGCTCTGAGAATCCTGAGATGGTCTACTGTATGAAGAGTGGAAATGTCTGAATTTCCCCGGCAATGAACAGAGGAAGGAACAGAAGTAGAGGAAAGCGCACATGTGGGAATGAACATATTAACTGAGACCAAGAGAAGGATCAGGTTCCACAGGAAGATCCGGAAGTCAAGGCTATCAAGAATGTGCTAGGATCTACATCACCAAGAAGTTCAGTGGTGTCTCTCCTTTGTTGGTGGGAGAAGCAGTATGGTGTTGGCTCATTAACAGCCAGGAGACAAGTGAATCACCAAAACTAATAGAGGCCATGTGTTGCACTTAATCTTTAGGATTCAGCAGGCTGTGATGATCACAGTAGCGGTATGGCTGGAGGGGCAGTGGGGGGCTTGATTCTCAGGGAGTTGTAGAGCTGGTTAATGACGTGGAATCCTCAGGTATAGTACAGACAGCAACCAACAGTGGGACTACTTCACATCCACACCAAAGACAAGAATAGGTAGTCAGAGGATAAGGATATTCACCCCAGCAGTCAGGATTGCTCTCTGTTTCTAGGCCTGGTGTACACTGGCCATGGAGGTGGCTGGCTCCCTGAAGGGAAGCCCCTGTAACCCTGCACTAAGTACAGTATACACCATGATGATCCCATCAGTGTTCTCCAATGGCTCCTTTTGCCATTTACTCAGGCTACTGGCCACTGGGGAGAGGGGCATACACACTTCAAGAACTGTTGGACATAGAATCTGAGATGAGCACGATATCTAGAAACTAAAAGCCTCACTCTGTCTGCCCTATTAGAACGGGGACTTACAGGGATTAACAATGTGGTCCTGACTGGAATTCTGTTGACAGTGAGTGCCCTGGGTTCAAAGATCTACACAATAGTCATTTACTTGGTACCAAATATAGAATTCTTATTACTGAAATTTATGTTTGGAGTAACCTGTACTGGGTGCTTGTCCTATGGAGCTTTCATAGGAGATGGTCAAGTGGAAGCTTCTGTCACTGTCCTTTCCTCACTAGGAGAATAAATCAGAACAAAATTGCTGATCGCCACCATGCCTACCCCAGGCAGTAGTGTTCTGTGTCACCCTCCCAATGGGGAATGGGCAATGTGTGAGGTCTCCCCTTGGCTTTATCCAAATGAGAATGAAAGAAACATGTGTGGAACTCAGATGATCCGTTTGGATACTTCTTGGTCTTCCTTACCAAATAAGTGTGAACGATCTCATTTAGCAACCTTGGCCAGAGTAGATTACCGGAGGCTGAGACCACTCTGGAATGGGAGTTTGGAGAGTTACCAAGGCCTTCCGTGCTGCTTGCTAGGTTGAAGGAAGTCGAGAGTGGAAATTAGGGAGACAGAGATAGTGTGTATGATGGAGGCCCTCTGAGGAAATCAACTGCTGTGATGAGAACTGCAGCTGACACCACTAACCTCCTCATTTTCAGTTTACTTTTAGGAAGAGATGTCTGGGGACTATTGAGGGGCAGAGCTATGAGCAGGTGCAAAACACCATGAATGCTATGGACTGTGGCAGCCATGGATATACAGAGCTTACATGACTCCAAGACAGAATCTAGTGGTAGACAAAAAAAAAAAAAAAAAAAAAGAGTTGTTTGACCTACGTATCTACTTATGAATTCTTGCCAAGGTCATTTTTTTGTGCAGACGGCACCCACTGAATGAGCTTTTAGAGGTCTGTGAGTTAGATCATCTGTCAAGTGCGGGACTGTTCTAATGAATACCCCTTGCCCTCCAAGTGCCCATCAGGAGAAACCTTTTCTCATTCTGAGGCTCTTCCTAGCCCATCCGCGTTCCTGTCTCATTTTCTTTCAAAGGAATCAGGCCTCTGTATTCCTTTTTCCTTTCTCTTTTACTCTTTCTATCTGTTTCTCCCAAACAAATGTTTTGTGCTTCCAATTTTGTCCTAGCATCTATTTCTGAAGGGTCTGTATTGATAAGTGCAATTATTTCTCCTACTTAAAAAGCAATTAACATGAATTGCTAATATTTACAAAACCAATAAAAATTGGGCTAATGAGAGCTTAATTCTTGGATGATATTGTATTACTATATTCCCATTATCTTACCTGAATTTTATTTGTGTCAATCAGGTACTGTGCCATTGATTTTAGGATAATTGCAAAGAAAAACCATGAATGCTGTTAGGAATAAGAAAAGACAAAAGGAATTTATTATTCCATGGTGAAATAATGATAATTTTGTTTTTCTTTATATAATATTGCAACATGTTTATTTTAGACATATTCTTTGAAATGAAATGCATCAGATCAATAGCATATTCTCTACTTTATTAGGATCTTTATAAAAGATTAATGGTAAAATAAGGATCAGATATTTCAGTTACACTGTATATGTAAAGAATATACTCCCTGATCTGCTCCCCTTCCCATGACTTCCACCGCAGTTATGAATTCAGTGCTAATCATTCCCTCTGTGGAGGGAATATTTAGTTCTTCCTGCCGCAGAACTTATAATTAGAGCCATCCTAGAAATATATTCTCCTTCATTCAACAACTTCTGTTTATATCGAGACATGCAGCTGAGGGGCACATGTTGTCATCACATCACACATATAAAAACACAATTTATTTATTTATTTTTCTATCAATGGGCATTTGGATTACACTCAAATTTACAATGATAAAAACAATGCTTCTGCGGATTGTTGAGTACATAGTCCTAACTCCAGAAGACTGAGATGAGTAAGAGCAGAGATCAGCATTCCAAAGAGGCAGCTCTGGCTTCATGATGTCACTTAGTAGTATAAAAAAAAAAAAAAAAAAAAAAAAAGAAATGGCTGCCTAATATCACAAGTGAAATTCTTGTGGTTAGGAATATTAAATTAACACAGGCAGAGTGCAACAGTTCCCTTTCTTGCTTCTTATTAATATTTTTAACCATGATGACAAATGTTCCAACATTTGTCTCTTAATTCCTCAGGCACTCTGGCTTGCCTGACCTATCTTCCTTAATCTACCAGGATGAATCAACTTGGGCCTTTGTTTTCGTCTGAAGACATAAGAGACTTCTCTCCCACCCTTTGGAGCTCCATGGGCTGCCCAAATTCTCTTCTGTAGCTCCATGTTTCACTGCTTTCTGTCTATGAAAAGCAACCCACCTTACCTCCTGGAGCACACGACCTGTCCTCAGCCAACTCTCCTGAAGATGCGATCTTGCCCTCACCTCATTTTTGAAAGGATTTCTGACTTTTCCAGGGGCAATCTGCTGCTGGGCAGTGCTGTCTTTATTTTCACCCCACCGTAGTCTATTCTCAACACGGCCAGCAGAGTGATTTGCGTTTCAAATCACGGGGAGCTCATGTCACTCTGCTGCTGAAAATGCTTCCTGGTCTTCCTCCAAGTGGAAGTCAAGGACCTTGCAACGTCCCCTAAGGCTTTGCTGCTTGACTGATTGCCCAGGGCCTCTCTGGCTTCATTTGAACTCCTTTCTTTGCTCACGCCGCTCCAGCCACAGTGGACGTCCTCTCTCCTTCAGACTCAGCAGCCATGCTCTGCCTCTTAAGATTTAACAAGGTATTTCCTGGACCTCTGATGCTCCACTGTAAATGTTCCCAAGGGCACCTCCCTCCCCTCCTTCACTTTGGGCCATGTATTAACTTCTCACGAGACCCATCCTTGTGTGAAACTCCAAATATTAAATATTGCCTTTCAACTTTAGCACTCTGACCTACAGTTTTTTTTCTGACTCTACATCTGGCCTAACAATATGATTTTGTAAGAATATCTAGAGTTTATTGTTTTTATTTGTGAGCTGAATGTAACCTCTTCAGGGCAAGGGTCCTTATTTTGTTCTCTGATGCATCCCAAGTGCTTAGGATTATGCCTGTTGGTGGAAAACACTTGCGATGTATTTATTGAATAAATGGAATGAATATACTCATAAGGCTACTTCAAACAATTAAGTTCTAAGGCTGAGAATTTTAGTGAACTGATGTTGACACAGATTGAGCCTGGCTTCTCTTTCAATTTGCTACTAATCATCTGTCAAGTCACAAATTAAATATAACTTGGCACTGATTGGGGATTCTGTAATAATTACAGTGGCCATTTTATAAACCTTTCATCATCTCTCTGTTTTTGTTCCTTGAGATGCTTGTTCTTCCACTTTGCAGGACCAAAATATCATTGTTATGCTTCCTCTCTGTTGTCAGCATATTAAATAATACATCATCAATACTTTCCTTAGCATTTTCACCCTTACTGTGGCTAAAATCCCAACAATTTTATCTGTGCTACAGTTAGCATTTTTGAATATTCTAGATCATTCTTCACAGTTACTCATTTTTGTCTTTAGGCCAAAGCATTTCACTTGGACCCATTCTTCATTTTTTCTATGATCTCTTGACAACAGATATATTTTGCTTAATATTTTTATGTTACAGTCTCAGTATGAAGCATGTGCCAGAAATAAGAGAAATCATCTATGGAAATCAACAAATCCTATTATCTTTCAGAGGTGACAGTGACCTACCCCTCGTGCTAGTCATTGAATGACCATCCTACCTTCAAGACATGCTTCACTGTTATTGAGTCATTGGACTTCAAAAGACCAGTCACATTTGCAGCCAGTTCTTCATGTATAGTTCTCTCCTTGTATGAACTGGTCTTGAACACAAACTGAAGAAAATCCAAAAAATGAATAAAGTTAACTACCTTTTTAAAAAGCTTCACACATTAAGTCACATGAATAAGCCACGTCAAAATTATCTACTCATGCCACATTTTGTCATGAAAGAAACGAGAATAGTGGTATACATTTGTTCCTATTTAGAGATTTGCATGGGTGGGGCCTTGCTCACCTAAGCTCTCCTTGAAGTTCTTTTTGTAGAAACCAAGAGAAAGTGCCAGAGAGCCATTTAGCAGGTTCAAGGATACATGGGGGGCTTTGACACCCACCTACTTAGGACACATTCCCCTTCTTCCTTCCACTGGCAACAGGTAGCATGGTAGCAATTCTTCATCCTGAAAGGGTAGAGCACCCACTCAAATAGCCAAGTGGGAAAGCAGGTGCCTTACAGAGGCCTGTAGGTGAGCTCTCTACAAGCCCAGGGATTACCACCCCATGCTTAGACACAGCTATCCATGGATTCACCAATATTGGCTGTTGATAAGACAATAAATGCTGCTTATTTTTCTCAAAAGCTTGGTTTTGGTATACACTATTAAGTGTGGATAATCTGATTTTCATGCTTCTTAGTATCTTTTAAGAATATAAAAATCAATTTATGTACATATATATACCAAATGTAAAATGTTTACTATTATATTGTAATATTTTATTTCTGAATTGAATTTGGCAAAAGGAAGGGCACTTCTTCATAACATATAACTTAGACTTCACTGAGTAAGGCAAGTAAGAGGATGACTCAAAGAGGAGGCGTGTTTGCCTGTGTGTCTGTGACCAATTCTTTGAGCTTTGCAACACATCAGCACCCAAGTGGTCATAGTGAGCCTGATTTCTCCAAGCTCATTCCAAAGGAGAAAGACAAAGATAATGAACACAAGAAGCTAGCTAAACTCAGCATTACATAATTTTTTCCCCTCATGGATTACACCTCAGAGGCGGGTAATATCATCAATTCTCTAATCCCATACACAGCTATTTAGTCCAGAGAGCATTTCAACTGGCACTGGAATATTCTTATTTTTAGAAATCTATCAGTACCACAAAGCACTGTAAACCATGACATTTAAGTAAGCTGACTTTAGACATACATATTTGAAAAACATGGTGTTTGTGTATATTTTGGGCATTGTAGATGGAGTGAGTTAGCAGCATTTAGCACCACTGAACTTGAAATGGTGTTTCCTTTGTTTCACAATAAATGTAAATTACATTGACTAACACATTTTTCAAGAATACCCAAGCATGCATTGGTACTAGCTCCTGAAGATTCACTGTGCTCCTAGACATGGGGCTTAGTATTCATCTATAAACTAAAAAATAATTTTCTCTATCTAGGATTAAAAGTTTAGACTGTTTGGTCAAGATCAGTTTGTCAATCGGGTATTGTGGCAAGAGTCCAATCACAGAACTATAGAACTGGATGTAGGTCTGGTCCATCTCATCTCAAGCCACAGAGGAAAAACTAAGGTTTAGAGAGGCACAAGGCTGAAGTTACCATTTAGCTTTGACTAGCATCTATTACTTGTTAGTTTAGTGCTCTTGCAGGAGAAAGTTTAGTGCTCTTTCTAGAGTAAACTGCAAGTTGACTACATTGATTAGTAGGCTTCTATTTAGATATATGAAATGATATCATAAAATATCATTAGGAATTCTTAGCTGGATGAAAATCCATATAGGTATATTGATGAATTTGAACCACTCAAAACAAATTAAATAATCAGTTTTCCATATTATAAAATGAAATTGACATGTCAAGATGTTTCAGATGTTCCGGCTAAAAATAAAGGCTACATGTAGGCACATTTCCAATGCATCCAAGGTCATCATAGAGTCTGAGATTTGGCCATACTCACAAGGACTTGGCTTTGTATACCACAAAAATAGTCACAGAACTATAGGGTTCCTAAGATAATTTTCAATGATTCTATTGGAATGAGGAAAATAACATTTGTGTTGAAATGGAGATGCCTGGATATAAACTGGATCAAGGAACTGTTCATCTCAGTTTCTCTGGAGATTGAAATGGAAAGCTGAAGTAACTGTTGAGGGGGTGAAAGTGCCCCATTTGGTGTGTTGCACGGTAAATCAACTGATTTCCTACGAAAGATAAGTTGTGATACTATCTTAAACAGAGCAGACACTACAACGGCATCTGTATGTGGAACTGCCTTTCTGAAATTGAAATGTGGATTTCATTGGGTAAAATTATGGCCACAGGCAAATTACTGCGAAGATTACTTTTGGGGACTTTAAGGAAGGGCACCGACCATGCTGTGGCATTGGGGAAGATGGTCAACATTTCTGGCAGGTAGAAAATATGTAGACATAAAACTGTTAAGAAAAATTTCTTTTCAGATATCATCTCAGCGAGTTCACTCTATAATGCAATTTCTATTCACTTTGTTCTAAAGGAGTGTTGGTTATGCTTTAAAAAACTAAGTTTCCAGCACAGAAGATCCTTATTCTTCTCTAGGAACTTATCTAGATATCCAGAATATATGTCTATCCGTATATGTATATTGTTAGAACATTCTTTTCATATAAAACAAAGCTGATTCCTCAAAATGATTTAATCTATGCATAAAAAGCAAAAATGTAGGTCCTCTATGTATTATAATTTTATATACTCTTATTTATCTCTGGACAAACACTTTTTTTCATTCAAGAAACAGACATCTAGGTAGGAGCTATGCAAGTGAAAACATCATCACAAGTTCACTGGCATTAAGTCACAGGCCAACTGGAAATGAGAAAAGAAACTTCTCCAAGTGAACACTTGATGGAGGACACTGAAGAAGCAGGTGCACACTGATGGAATGGGCAAGTGATTCCATGCCAGAAGATAAAGGACTTAACATACCAGAAGCAGGTACAAATATACAGTAACTGGGAAATGAAATAATGCCTGAGAAAACAATAAAAAGAGCTAAGAAAACGTCACAGAAGAAACACAGAGCATTCAACTTCAGAGTTAGGGAATGGCTTTTTCAAACCAGCTAGGACTTTACTATGATTTTGAATTTACAAGGACGACACTTTAATTTTCTCCTCTACCCTTTTCTTTCATCTTTTCCCATATAACTACTTATGTGCACATGCATACACTATTTATACATTGATAACATTCAAACAATACACCTAGTCCATTAATGCAGAGATGGAATTCTAAGTAGTTAAGAGGAATTCTTGATGTGACCGTGGTGGGCACTGTCCAGCTAAAAGAGATTCTCCCACCTATTGCAGACAGGAAGTGAGACGAGCCACACAGCACAAGGGAGTCTAACCAATGCCCAAGTGGTGATTTCATACCTTAATGTATGACTGGACAGAATGGTCTAGCTGCTCCTCATGGCACTTGGCCACAATGTCAGTCAGAACCCTGGAAAAACAGAACTGTTCAGTGGATTTTCTGGAGGAAGCAGAAAAACACTGCTTTAGTATGTCACTGGAGTGCTCGGAAAACTGGGTATTTAATAGTTACTAAATGAGTGAATGAACCCATTCCAGACTTCTCCTTCACCCTCCTCATCCTTCAAACTAGGTATTTAGTATTCAGAATACCTGTTATCATTTTTAACTGTCACACTTTTAAACACTAAGACACAAATATTGTCATATGGTTTTGACATCACACTGGAGACTTTTTTGCTTAAGTTGAATGTGCAAATTATTTTTTCTGATATTGTCTTCTTCAAATAAGGATTATTTTTACCAGTGCCTAGGAATATCTCAGAATTTCAATAGCTCTAACAGCTGAAATGTTTAGGAGTTTTGTCAACACAGATGCATACACTCTTGCTGAAAAGAGCATCAGCTGAAGGCATAGTTGGAAACTTTTACTTTGGGTTCAGAAATTGTTGGTTGTGGAAACAGAAACACTTAAATTTTCTCAAACCTCAGTGCTCTATGTGTAAAAAGCCATACCCGAAGGTTATATATACTGCATGATTCCAAAAATATATGTAACATTATCCAGGGGAAAAAGGCAATAAAGGATACAAAGGAGCTTTCTGCATTATTTCCTACAACTGTATGTGAATCTAATTAAAAACACAAAGAAAAGCTTAAAAAGAGGTCTAAATATTAATGATAACGAAAGGTGATTAGAAGGTAGGGATTAAAAAGTGAGAAATGCTAAGTATTTCTTAAGTGAGACGTGTTGCCTGTTCAGTCATAATCAGGGTATGTGCAACCACAGATTGTAAAGTCTTTTGTCCCAAGGTTGTATTGTGGATACCTGGTGATGGTTGTGCTTATTTCATCCTCTTCATTCTGCACCAGCACCTTGAAGAGCTGATTCAAGATTAGAGGCAGAAAACTCATGATTGCATGGATTTTTTCCACGTTCAATAAATTCTGTAGTAAATTGGAAGATACCAATTATATTTACAACATAATCTGGATATTAAAAAAAAACTTACACACACGAAATAAAGTTGTAAAACTCCTAAAGGAAAACATAGAGGAAAGTTCCATGACAGTGGTCTGACAATAATGTTTTCTGTAATGACCCTAAAAGCACAGGAACAAAAGTGAAAATAAAGCTTATGGAATGGGAGGGAAAATGTGCAAACCACACATTTGGTGAAGAGTAGATACCAAAATATATAAGGAACTCAAACAACTCCATAGCAAGGAAGCATTAACTGAATTAAACAATGGTAGGACATTAATAGACATTTTTCTAGAGAACACACACACATTTCCAATAAAAGTACTCAACATCACTAATCACCAGAGAAATGCAAATAACATCACAATGTGTAATCACCTTACACCTGTTAGGATGATTATCATCAAAGGGTCTGGAGGTAATGAGTGCAGGAGAGGATGAGGAGAAAAGTACAATTTTGGTGGGAATGCAAATTAGTAGAACCATTGTGGAAACCAGTATGGAGGTTCTTCAAAAAGCTAAAAAAATAAAACTACCATATGGGGGCCTGGCACTGTGGTGAAGTAGGATAAGCCTCTGCCTGTGGTGCCAGCATCCCATATGGGCATTGGTTTATGTCCTGGCTGCTCTTCTTCCGTTCCAGCTCTCTGCTATGGCATGGGAAATCAGCAGAAGATGGTCCAAGTGCTTGGCCCCTACATATGTGTGGGAGACCTAGAAGACCCTCCCGGCTCCTGGCTTCAGATCAGCCCAGCTCTGGCTGTTGCAGCCATTGGGGCAGTGAACCAGCAGATGGAAGACCTTTCTTTCTCTCTCTTTATCTCTCTCTCTGTAACTATATCTCTCAAATAATTATGTAAATCTAAAAAATCAAACCAACAAACAAATGGTGCAACAATCCCACTATAGGTATACACACAAAAGAAGTGAAAATAGTATGTTGAAGAGATATCTTCACTCTCATGTTCATTATGGCATTATTCACAAAGCCAGCATATGGAATCAACCTAAATGTTCATCAACAGATGAATGGGCAAAGAAAATATGAAAGAAGTATACACAATGGAAAAATGGAAAATACTCAGCCTTAAGAAAGAAGGAACTCTTGTCACCTGTAACAACATAGATGAACTTGGAGGACATTATGTTATGTGAAAGAGAGTAGGAACAGAAAGACAATTACTGCATGATTTCATTTATAGGTGGAATCTAAAAAACTTGAACTCACAGTAACAGTGTAGAATAATGGTTACCAGGGATGGGGTGTTGGTGGAGGGTGGAACAAAGATGTTGTAGAGATGTGGTCAGAGGATACAAAAGTCCAGCTAAACAGGAGTAACATATCCAAGGGTGTTTTGTATAATATGGTAACTATAGCTAATAATACTGTATTGTGTCCTTGAAAATCTTTTAAAGAGTAGATTTAAGTGCTCTTAACACAAAAAATGATAAACATATGAAGGAAGACATGTTAATTAGCTTCATTTAGAGAGTTTACCACATATACACATTTCCAATATGTACAATCATATTGTACGTTGTGAATAAATGCAATTTTAATTTGTCAATTAGAAACAGATAATGAGAAACAAGTAAGTTTCTAGATTTCAGAACTGGAATATAAATATGTATACAGTTGCTCATCTTTATCTGATGTTGCCATTATTGCATTTAGCATGGCATATATAATTAACTATTTAACTTAAAATCAATTGATTTTTCTTTTTAATTATTTTTTAATTTTGGAAACAACTGTTCTTTGCTTATTTCTTAGACAACAGATTGAAGCTATTAGAGCATTTTGAAATAAAATTTTACTTGCTGAATTAATAAAGCATTCAAAAATCTTCAGTAATAACCACGTCTTAATTTGTTACTCAGGGGGATATGTAAGGGTCCCTTTTGCTCGTTTTGACCCAAGGAGCACTGACACTACTTGTATGTCATGTTACCTTACAAGAGCGGATGAAATTTGAGGTAGGTGACTGAGACATATCTTTCTCTTGTTTTTGGCACTGTTGGAAAAATGCATTCACATGTGGATCCTGCAACAGCAGAAAAAAAAAAGGAGTTTATTTCTGATGACCCATATCCTGTCCTACAGACCATCCTCAGGATGGAGATAAGCATTGCTGCAGGACCGACGCCTTAACACATGAGCCTTTGTTCAATACAACTGTGACAAAGCTTTCGTTTTCACTGAACGTTAATGAAGGCTCCACCTGAACTACAAAGCCCCACTTTCTATCCTATCTCATTCTCATAAGGTTGGTTGTCATTCTAGGTCACATGACAATGACTGGAGAATTCCCTTGGCTGTGCTCTTTTTTAAATTAAAAAGTAAATGAATAAGGGCAGGACTTGTGACACAGCAGATCAGGTAACTGTTTCCACATCTGCATCCCATATCAGAGTGCCAGTTGGAGTCCTAGCTACTCCGTTTCCTATCCAGCTTCCTGTCAATATGCCTGAGAAGCAGCAGACGACAGCCCAAGTACTTGTGTCCCTGCCACCTACAGATGGAGTTCTTGGCTCCTAGACTTGGCCTGGTCCAGCCCTGGCTATTGTGGCATTTGAGCAGTGAGTCATCAACAGATGAAGGATCTCTCTCTCTCTCTCTCTCTCTCTCTCTCTGTTATCCTATCTTTCAAAAAGGTAAAAATAAATAAAACATAAATATAAAAAATTCAAAACTTCCATCATTTACTTTCTCATTCCTGCTTGTTTCATAGATTTTTGCCAAATTCTCTTACACATTCCTCAACACAAAAGAGAATGTCTATTCTTTAACAGGCACAGTAGCATTTTCAGGCTTAAAATACTCAAATTAGCCAAAACTAGGACATCCATAGCTAACATCATGAAATAAACCTGACTCTTACCCTTGGAGGCCATTTCAAAATTCTCTGAGTCCTGTGCTGAATTACGCAGTAGGAAGGGAGATGGAGTGCGTGAGGGTGTGCACTTGGGATGCTTCTTTAGCATTCAATGATCCTAGAAGGACATTCAATGATTCTAGAATTGTGTGTGTGTGTGTATGTGTGTGATGTTTTCTGCTTTCTTACTGTAGTTCTTTTCTGACTGGACACAACTGTTTTCCCCTTAAACATGCTTCATTGATTTGTACATTCTGTCAGTATTTATTGAAAGCTGACTGGGCCAGGCTATTGTCAGGCACTGAGGACAGAGCAGAGGGCAAGGCAAATCTGATCCCTTTCTCTGTGGACCTCCCACAATGGAGGCAGACTGGCACCAGGACCGGACATCCACACACTCCCTGTCCATCAAATTTGATAAGCACTTAAAATGGAAAGCAAGAGGCCGACTGGGCTGGGTATGTAGTGAGGTGGCCTGGTTTACATGTGTGGGGTCCAAGGAGAGGGAAGGCATCTCTGAGAATGTGACACATGAGAATGTCTCTAGGATGGGTAGGTACTGAGCAGGCCAACTGGAGAAGGAAGGGAGGGAAGAGACACATGACCTTTCTGACTGCGGGAGGGCTGAATGTCTCAGCTACCACCTGGCTGTGATATGGCTGAGGCCACAGCACGGAGAGGCTTTGGATGGTTGGAAACTGAGGTAAATGTCAGATGTGATGCATGTGGCCAGTGATGAATGAGACCTGGGCTATCTGGAGAAGGAAGCCGGAGAGAGAGACATTCAAGAGTGTCTGAGACATATACAAATAGGTATGAGGGGTGGGTACTTGGCACTGTGGTTAAGACAGTGCGTGGGGTGCCCACATTCCATATCAGAGTGCTTTGGTTTGAATCCTGGATCTGCTTCCCATTTTATCTTTCTGTTAATGCATACTCTTGGAGGCAGAAGGTGATGGCTCAGCTGGTTGAGTCCCTGACATGTCCATGGGAGATGAGGATGGAGTTCTTGGCTACTGGCTTTGGTCTGACCCAGCCTTTGCCATTGCAATCACTTTGAGAGTGAACTAGCAAAGAGGAGATTCCCCCTTCTTTTCACTTTCTGTCTATCAAGCAAAATAAAAATAAATAAAACTTTAAAAATAGCAATTGATAGATAGGGCTGATGGCATCAAAGAAAACATGCATTTAAATAGCTGTGGGCACCAGGCTGCAAATGAACACTAAATTGAACTTGAAGCATCAGAGGTTAATGAGAAAAATTTTGACCAGTGAATATATGGTTCATGGATTATTTCATTTTTATTCAAGCCAAATATAGACTAAAGATAAAGCAGTATGAAGCAAATTGAAAAGCAGATAAAAATTGAGCTTGACATAGAAGAAATACATATTTTATGGACTTGTATCATTTGCTTTGTAGTTTATAATTGGTGCCAGCAAACTCCTTATGATATGGTAAAATAGACTTCCTTGCAATAGAAGGGATTAGTTTGTGATAATTTAACAATGAAAACTACATGTGTATTGTATGCATGTGTATACATATGTATATCTTGCAGTTGATGGAATATTTCCAGGTGCATTTTCTCACGTTGATCCTTACCAATAACCTTAGGTAGAGAGATTTTTATTGAGCTCAATTTGTTGATCAAGAAATAAGAACTTCAGAGAAAAAAGTGACTTGTCCAAGGTCACTGAGCCAGAGGTTGCTGGAGGTGACCCTCAAATGCCATTCCTCAGAATTCATGGCTCTTGGTAGGCACTGGGAACAAGACTTTGTTTTGGGGTTAAAAATCCAACGTCTTTGCTGTTAACATTTACCAATTTTAACAGTTAGATGTCGCCAGTGGAAAAAGTCATGATCCAAGGGGAGTACCATTTGGTTAAATATACTTCTAATGTTTTCATTTTGAAGTTTCATGGCACCCAGGCCTATGGAGTTACGCACTCTACCTTAAAACAGGTATAACATCATGCCCCTAAACTCTTCCCTTGGAATATTCCACCACCTGCTGTCATGACATCTCATGAAATGATTAATCTCATGCTGTGAGTATAGAATGCACCTTATGATTTTATGTGGCAGAGAAGATGCTACTATTTCAGGCCAACATACTCACCTGAGTATTGACTGTTGATACGACAAATGTTGATACTTTGAAAAGTGGCTTGCCACCATCCACCCATTTAATGTCACTCCCACCATGCTACAAAAAAAGTTTGTTAGTCACTCCGACAGTTTGAGGGAAAGGAAATAAATACATTATTTAGTTTATGTTTATTGGCTATCCTGATCCATTAATCTTAAATTACTCTAGAGATGAAAAACAAAAGATGCAAGTGTATTTGGCAACGTTGTTAGATGAGATCACTCTGATATTAAATAATAATTTTAACAGGTAACTTCTGGAGGTTATAAACAACATAACAGATTTGGAGTCAATTGCAGGTATACTTGATTCTTAACTGCAATTAACATATGCATTATAGTCTTAATTTAAATATCAGAGAAAGAGACGATAACTTCATTCAATTTAGTTGATGTTTTATTCTTTTAAATTATACATTACTCGGTACCTTTCCACTTGTAGAATCCTGGAAGCTTAAGTAATTGGGAGGCAGACTTGCTGCTACTGGGATGTTATATTCTTGAGAAGCTATCTGATCATGCTTCATCAGAGGAAGCCAAGCATAGCCAACTGTGGAGAGGAACGACAAAGAGAATGCTTCAATACAAATCTCCATAATAAGAAGTAAAAATAAAGCTATTTACTGTTGATGAATACTAAACTTCATTAAAAATTCCAGTAAGTCAGAGTTTTTTTTTTTTTTTGTTTGTTTGTTTGTTTGTTTTTGATAGGCAGAGTTAGACAGTGAGAGAGAGAGACAGAGAGAAAGGTCTTCCTTCTGTTGGTTCACCCCCCAAATGGCCCCTACAGCTGGTGCACCGTGCTGATCCAAAGCCAGGAGTCAGGTGCTTCCTCCCGGTCTCCCATGCAGATGCAGGGCCCAAGCACTTGGGCCATCCTCCACTGCCTTCCCGGGCCACAGCAGAGAGCTGGACTGGAAGAAGAGCAACCGGGACAGAATCCAGTGCCCCGACCAGGACTAGAACCTGGAGTGCCGGTGCCACAGGTGGAGGATTAGCCTAGTAAGCCACAGCGCCGGCCAAGTCAGAGCTTTTAAAATATTCCCAACTCAGGACAAATGACACAGGCACTACTGCAGGTAGTCTCCTCCCAGTACCTGATGTTTCCAGAGCCTCCTTCTTTTTGGCATTAGCTTTTGCATTTATGTCACAGGTGACATGATAGAAAGAAAACAAAATATGGTGTTTTTCATGAAGTTGTGTTGGTAGCTCGATTTTCACCTGCAATGAAAGATATTATAGTTGAACTGAGGTTAAAATCATTTGCTTACAGTCAGAGCAAGAAAAAGCGTAATTTCCAAAAAATTCTTTAATTGAAATCTAGGTCTGTTTTTCATAGTTAATGTTGGATGCACTGGTGTAACTCTCAATAGATATCCATTCTGCCAGTAGTAAGGTGTTCACATGTTGATATTTTTTACTTCAGTAATTTACACTATCTTATGCTTCTCATTAGATAATTTATGCACTAAGTATTGACTAAACACATGCATGCACATGTGCATAAACACAGACCCACAGACATGATTGCAGAATGCAAACAGACATAGGTTGAGGAACTATCATTAAAGAATATAAATTAAATATCTAGTAAGTTCTTGTCTCCCAAAGTGTGTCCACTGACTAGCTACATAAACATCATTTGGAAGCTCATTAGACATCAAATAAGATCTACTGAATCAGAATCTGCACTGTAATATGACCCCAGGAAACTCAGATACAGGTAACAGAACATGCAGTTGTCCATGATGTTACTTAAGCATGGGATGTATCCTTTTTAAAAAAAATAAAAAAGAAAGTGTGGAATGTGTTGTGGTCACTAAGCCGTTGGAGATTTTATGAAGTAGTCATGCTGGAGCTACATAAATGACACTGTGTGTGAACAAATGGCATTAAATTGATATAGATTAAGAATGTATTTAATGAGGAGTCTACTGTATCATTCTGTATCATTGTGGGGAGAAATATTTTGAAAATTCTGCATGTGACAGTGCATATCAGTTGTCATTATATTATATTTATTGTCATTTAATGCCCCCAATAGCTTTGCGAAGCGGGATGATGCAGAAGTAGGAACCACAAGGCCAGAGATGTGAACGGGCTGTGAGTGACGAAGAGTGTGGTGCAGTCAGTAACAGCATCTTCCAGGACAAGAACCCACATCTCTGATTACCACTTTGCACTGGATTCCAGGATCCTGTCTGGCTAAGTTACATTCAGCTCAGTATCAGCCACTAACTAGTTTCCAGAAGTTTTAGTCAAGAAATAAGGGACAGGCATGTAAACAATCTATGAGGAGTTTTTACTGGAAGCCCTGTACTTCTTGCTAACTTGTTTTACATTGTTCAAGCAAGGAATTAGTACAATAGTTTTCAAAGCATGGTCCTTGTACCAGCAACATCAGTGTCACCTGAAAACTTGTTAGAATGTAAATTCTCAGGTACCAACAATCGGTGGTCATCTGAGCTTCAACAAGCCTTCCAGGTGACTCAGATGCATATAAAGTTTGAGAATTCTTAAATTTGAAAGGCTTCCTACCATTCTGGTAACCTAATAACTGAAGCCAGCATGTATTTCAAAACACAGAATGCAATATAAATACATTTTCTTTAATAGCAAGACCACGACATTAAGAAGACATTTGAATGAAACAAGTCCTCAAGAATTCAACTAAGTGTTAATAGAATATGAAATACATGAAACTTGTATAACTCAGATAAAATCTAAAAAACAAAAAAGTTAATGGAAATATTTTCACATAATAAATACTGCAGATATTTACATTTTATTATAATAGTTCCTTGGAAGAATTCATATCCATTTCTTGCAATTTTTTGCAATAATAAAGAAGAAAATAAAACCTTAGTTTTGACTATATATTGTAGAAATCATTAAACTGTTCATGAATCACATGCTATCAGGTGTAAAAGCTCATGGTTTTGCGAGGATTCCAGGAAACATATGAGAATGGAAAAGTTAAAAGACAGAGTTCACAACAGTAGACAGATCATTTAGAAAAAAAAAAAACATATTCCTGGAACTGTACCTATGGAATGTGAAAATCTGAAAGGTACCCTAACACACTGTTGGTGGGAATGTAAACTAGTACAGCCATTGTGGAAGACAATATGGAGATTCCTCAGAAATTTGAAAATAGATCTGCCATATGACCCAGTCATCCCACTCCTGGGAATTTACCCAAACAAAATGAAATCAGCACAAGTAAAAGTTACCTGTAACCCCTTGCTTCTTGCAGGTCAATTCATAATAACTAAGCTATGGGAACAACCCAGATTTCCATCAACTGATGACTGCATAAAGAAAATGAGAGGGGCTGGCGCTGTGGCATAGCAGGTGAAGCTGCTGCCTGCAGTGCCGGCAAGACCATGTGCCGGCATCCCATATGGGTACTGATTTGAGTCCTTGCTGCTCCACTTCTAATTCTACTCTCTGCTATGTCCTTGGAAAGCAGTAGAAGATGGCCCAAGTCCTTGGGCCCCTGCTCCCGTGTGGGAGACCTGGAAGAAGCTCCTGGCTCCTGTCTTCAGATCGGCACAGCTCTGGCCATTTTGGCCAACTGGGGAGTGAGCCAGCAGATGAAAGACCTCTCTCTCTCTCTCTCTCTCTTTCTCTCTCTCTCCCTCTGCCTCTCCTGTAACTCTAACTTTCAAATAAATAAATAAATATTTTAAAAAGGGAAATGTGGTATATGTACACTGTGGAATACTACTCAGTCATAAAAATGACTGAAATCCTGTTTTTTGCAACAGAATGGATGTAACTGGAAACAATTATATTTAGTGAAATAAGCCATTCCAAAAAAGACAAATATATATTTTCCCTGATATGTGGTAACAGACTACCAAAATATAATGTATATGAGCAAAATTGACATTTTGAGATTTGATTTTTTTTAATTTTTGTGACTATTGCTATTGGAATCTTTTTTTTTTTAAACTTTTATTTAATGAATATAAATTTCCAAAGTACAGCTTATGGATTACAATGGCTTCCCCCCCACAACGTCCCTCCAACCCGCAACCCTCCCCTTTCCCACTCCCTCTCCCCTTCCATTCACATCAAGATTCATTTTCGTTTCTCTTTCTATACAGAAGATCAGTTTAGCATACATTAAGTAAAGATTTCAACAGTTTGCTCCCACACAGAAACATAAAGTGAAAAATACTGTTTGAGTACTAGTTATAGCATTAAATCTCTATGTACAGCACACTAAGGACAAAGATCCTACATGAGGAGTAAGTGCACAGTGACTCCTGTTGTTGACTTAACAAATTGACACTCTTGTTTATGGCATCAGTAATCACCCTAGGCTCTTGTCATGAGCTGCCAAGGCTATGGAAGCCCCCTGAGTTCACTGACTCTGATAATTTTTAGACAAGGCCATGGTCAAAGTGGAAGTTCTCTCCTCCCTTCAGAGGAAGGTACCTCCTTCTTTGATGACCCGTTCTTTCCACTGGGATCTCACTCGCGGAGATCTTTCATTTAGGTGTTTTTTTTTTTTTTCCCCAGAGTGTCTTGGCTTTCCATGCCTGAAATACTCTCATGGGCTTTTCAGCCGGATCCGCATGCCTTAAGGGCTGATTCTGAGGCCAGAGTGCTGTTTAGGACATCTGCCATTCTATGGGTCTGCTGTGTATCTCACTTCCCATGTTGGATCATTCTCTCCCTTTTTGATTCTATCAGCTAGTATTTGCAGACACTATTCTTGTTTATGTGATCCCTTTGGTTCTTAGTCCTATCATTACGATCAATTGTGAACAGAAATTGATCACTGGGACTAGTGAGATGGCATTGGTACATGCCACCTCGATGGGATTGAATTGGAATCCCCTGGTATGTTTCTAACTCTACCGTTTGAGGTAAGTCAGCTTGAGCATGTCCCGAATTGCACATCTCTTCCCTCTCTTATTCCCACTCTTATATTTAACGGTGATCACTTTTCAGTTAAGTTTCAGCACTTAAGAAGAATTGTGTATTGATTTGATTATTTTTTGCAACCCATGTCTCTACTGTTGAGAAACAGTGTTTTCTTTTTTTCATCCTATTTATTGAATTCTTTACTTAGTGGAGGGTTAAGCTTATGATTATAAAATAAACTGAAAGTATGTCATTATAAAAATTAAGAGAATAAAAAAGGAAGGGGAAGAGAGGGTGGGAACGTGGATGGGAGGGAGGGTGTGATGAGAAGTATCACTATGCTCCTAAACCTGTAGGTATGAAATACATGAAAATTATTTTATATAAATCAGAAAATTTCTAAAAGTGTTAAAAAAGGAAAAAATAAATGTATGTAAGACGTCCAGGCACAGCGTAGCTGGATTCTCTGCTAAAGGCCTGTATATTAGCTTGTTTTCTGTTGCTAATAAAATAGTACCACACAGAATAAAAGAGACAAAAACATGCTCTATGGAGAATGCACCTTTCCAATGGGGTTTGTCAAAGTTTTATTCAGTACAGTCAATATTCTGTGATGCACCGGTGGTTCTTCCCTTTAATTCTGGTTCACCTTCTGTCTGGAATTTATGGGGGGAAAATTAGCAACATTAAATGAATATGGAGGAAGGAGACAAGGTCAGGTAGACTGCTTCATTGGCACTCTTTTCATATCCATTTTAAATTGATTAATGTGCTACAAATACCCCCTTCAGAGGATGTCCTCTGTATTCTAATTCCCAGAACCTAAGACATCACATGGCAAAAGGGACACTGGAGATGTGAAACAGGGAGATTGTCCAGATATTCCAAGGAAGTACAGTGTGATTACCACGTCCTTACAGAAGAAAGGAGGACAAGTCAGTCAGGGATGTGAGGGCAGAAGCAGAGGTTAGGGAGGTGGGGTTGTTGGGAAGGAAACACAAACCAAGGAACATGGGCAGCCTCTAGAAGTTGGGAAAAGACAAACAAAGTCTCCCAGGATCTTCAGAAAACTGCAGCCCTGGACCTCCAGAACTGGAAGGTTACAAGCGAGTGTTGTTTTAAGCCGCAAAATTTTTAAGCTGCAAACTGTAGTAATCTGTCAGAGTAGCAACAGGACACTCATGCAAAAGATGCACGTTTCAAACCCCAGGCATCCTATCAGCAGACTGCATTAGTTTAGACTTCTGCTTTACATTTAGACACTAAATTTAATCCCTGAAGCTTGTTTGTCTGAAGCTGTTTATAATGCCAAGCTAGCAGGTGCACAGTTATTTACCACTGCCTCTAGGATTTTTTTAAGTATATATTATAGCAGATTGGTGAAGTGTCAGGCTCTGGAGTCACATGGCCTGGGTAGCTAGAATGTAACATGCTATATGTAACTAGTATGTAGCATGCTATATGTAACTAGTATGTAACATACTATATGTAATTAGTATGTAGATACAAAGGCAATGTAACCTGACTCCTCTGAGCCTGTTCCCTCATTTATAGAATAGGAACAATAGCTTCCACTTCCCAGGACTGCTGTAGGGTTAAGTGAGATGATGTGTGTGTGGAGCCTCGCTTGATGCCTGACATACAGTGGGAGTTTGTTAGCCAGGGCAGGGATTCCTCCACATTGCACTTAGAGATGAGCAGGTCCACGTTCATTCAAGTTCATGCAGGTTATGAGCAAAAGCACTGTATTAGACTTCAGCCCTCAGTCCTTCTGTTATGGTATCAAATAATGCCATTGATTGGTAAAACTATCTAATATCTTTATTACACTGGCCAGTAAAATAGATGAAAATAATCTGTGTTCCTTGCAATGACTAATATAACAAAAATGCCCCATTTTAAGTACTTCATCTCATGTTGAAATAAATGAATTTGCAAACCTCTGCAGGAGTAACTATCAATGTGGTTTAAACATCTTGGTATATACCTGCCAAAGCATGTTGTTCATCTGAGGGTGTTTATTATCACTGTGCTACACACCCATACTTTTTAGGAGCTGCTGGGGGCAGCAGAGGACTGGTCCTTACCTCATCCGAGAAATCTGGATTCTGCGAATGGTGTAGAACGGCTGTGTAGGTGGCCGAGACGAAGAGGGGGCCTCCGGGTTTTCCATAAATGCACTGTTGAGACAGATAGGAGTTTAGTAATTATGAGAGTCTCAAATTATACCTGAGTGAAAAAAATAGTCACCAATCTCCAGTTACCAGTCTCAGGACAAAACAAACAGGTCTATCTGACTGGTAATTAAGCCTGAACTTCTTTTCTACTGTCCCACGTCTGTCGCCCTGCTGAAGAAAATCTGGGGGCTGCTTCTTATCACATAGATGTTACCCCAGGGTCAAATGTTTGGACTGGTCCACCATCCGACTTTTGATAACCATGAGATGGGGCTAATTCCTACAAGAAGGAACCTCACCATGAGAGGTTCATGAAACGGGTTCTGGGCTAGAATTAAGGTGCTGGAGGGCCTCCGGACTTGGTTGGACCCCAGCATCTGACAAGCCAACTTCCAACCATGAGCTGGCAGGAGAGAGCTGGTTCCAGGCTCCACCATGCGGTGTTACTGTTCTGTCCCAGCCTCTACACAGTTCTGGTAGTGTGATAACACCCTTCCTAGTCTGGCAGGGACTTGGGGTCCCTCTTCTGGAGTGTGTCATCTGGCCTAGCTCTATCTGCATGTGGTATTTTAGGAGGCAATGAAGCAGGGGACCCAGAATCTTCCCCAAGAACACATGCTGTCTGGCAGGTCTCGTGTGTCTGCTGCCTGCTCATGGCCTTTGCTTGCTTGACAACTAGATTTCATTTTAATTTTTCAGTCCTGATGCTAACACTGGTGTGAAGTTTGGTGCTGTGGATGCTGACAGTGGCTCACAAATATTTTAAAGAATTTTTCTCTTTATTTTGCAGTGTTAATTCACACACTCAAATGGATTCTTGTTCTTCTAAATAATGGAACACACCCTCTTGCTAGCACAAATCAGAGGGTACAGTTTGTATCTGACAGAGTGCTTCATGAGAGTATCTCAGATAATGGTGGGTGTTAGTGAGAAATCGGTTTTGTCCTTTATAATTTCTTTCCTCTGATTCACGGAAACTGGGAAGGACTGGCGGCAGGACTACTGAAACCAATTTCCCCCTCTATTTTTATAGGTTATTTTATGTCATTTGGAACCCCTGAGATAAAAATAGTATACATCAACTGCGAACTCTTAAAAAAATGCCATCAGCTGTATTTTTATAGGTTAAAAGAGCACCCTTCATAGAAACCTCAGAGTTTTATTGAGCACATTAAATTATGTGATCAACAACCGGTACTGACTTCCCAGAGCCATTTCCAGTTCCTCCGGCACTTGGCCACATACACCTTCCCTAAAAGCAGCTTCCCCCAGGCCCATTGCATTAAGCATCTGGCCTGCAACCTTTCAGCACACTGTCCGTGGAGGCTGGCCGGGATGCATCCATTTAAATCAAGCACTCTGCACTGAGAAGCAGGTTAATCTCAGGAGAGGGTGCTGTCTTCCAAGGGGAATCTTTGCATTTCTTTCACATTAGAATGGTTCCACCTTTTCTCAAACCATGGAAAGCTAAGAGAGCCATGATACCTAGCTACTCAGTCATGTACAGTTCAGACTCTAAGTACACGTGTAAAATTGTTCCTTTTTTTTCACCACACTCACTGAGTCCCTCAATGGTGGACAGAGGCTACCCCCCACCCCTGCCTTTATGCCCTGTCCCACTGTGGATCTGGCTCACCTTTAGGGGCGTGGCACCTTCTTCATCGGAATTTTTGAATTCAATGCACACGGTTATATTTCGTGCCTGAAATTATAGGGTGGGAAAGTGGAAATTATAATTTCCTTTTAAATAACCTCAAAAAAATCTAAGCGCCTAAAATAAGTACTATCTAATTAAATCTGAAAAATGTAGCATACCCAACATTTTCTTGTGACATTATCCATAGTTGCTCAGAAATTACAGAAGGATCTGGGGAGATTATTTACAAAGGCATCTATTTTTAGAGTATTGTAGGAAACTAAAAAAAGTTCTAGAACAAACATACAAATATATATACAAATATATATACAAATATATATATATATATTTCTGACTTCAGAAAGGATTTTTCAAATATTGTAAAATTGTGCATCTTTAACACTTTTAAGGTCAAAGTCATCATTGCCTCTCTGAAGCATACTACGGAACTGCTGGCCTATGGCAACGTGCATTTGTAGTCTCAAGAAGTGAGCTTGTACAGTGTAAGTGCAAAGAGAGATAAGTTCAGAAACTGGTATCATTACCTTGTTAAAACATTTCTGGCTATCATATTTGAGATGTTTGGGGTAAATGTAAATTTGATTTTTGTACACTCTATAAGGCCGGCAGTACTTGGTTGTGTCATAAACAAATTCTTCCACCTCCACCGTGGGTTCTGCTTGAGCCATCACGTTGAAAGGCTTGACAGGGATAAAGGACGATGTTACACAGTCTTAAGAAATCAGAAAATAAAAGTTTGTCATTTAATATGGTTCTTTTAGTTGAACAACATGAGAGGTCTTCAAAAAGTTCATGGAAAATGTGTATGTTGAAAAATTATGCATGGCTTCAAAAGGTTTTTGCACAAAAATAATATTATCATTTAATTTCAAATTTTCCATGAATTTCTGAAGTACTCTCATACTTAACATATTTGAAAATAAATTCATTCTAAATAGAAGCTTTGTATATATATGTGTGTGTGTGTGTGTGTGTATACACCAATTGATGTTAATTTAGTGCTAATATGAAATACTTATAGGATGTGGGCATGGTAGATAAGTAAACTATTTAGTATCAAAACATGTCTTGAAAATGGTTAAACACTTGAGATGGATTTATAACTTTTTTATATTAAGATTCATACAAAAAGCAAAGTGTAGCTAATGATCCTCTAAACATACTAAACATACTAGGTAGATATTATAAGGTAAGATATTATTATTAAGATATTATAAGCTATGACATGTAAAAATAATACAAAATGGATATATGAAAGAACAAAACTGTCCAATGGAACTATTATTGTTAATGCAGCTGGATTACTAGTAATTTCTCCCCATGAAATTAGTCACAGCCTGGGCTTGTATCTCTCTCTGCATTATTAGATACAATTTATTTTATTTTTTCTCCTCAGTTTTTACAACTCAAAACATTTAAATATATAGGAACATCCTAAGAAAAGAGAAAGAAATGAGCCTTAGGAAATTCTAAATCTAAACTTCTGCCACTAAAATGTTTGAAGGCTGGCACAGAAAGACAGTAGCGTTATCTACCTTCCTTTATACCATCTGGAATCTCCTTGTGTTCAAAGAAGCAAAATGATCAGCCATGTATACCTGAGAATCAGGTTACAGCTTTCCCCTCCTCAAAAGCTAATGATCATATTTTTGTCACATGCTCAAGTTTCTCTGTATGACAATTCTTTCAGATACAATGGTTAGCTTCCTTTTTGTTGTTTCAATTTTTCATAGGTAATAGAAGCTCAGTGCCTCAAATTAGGTAGAGGAAATAGCTTAGTTTATCCTGTTTTTATTCCACACAAATCAATGTAAAAATGATTTGGAGCCATGGCTTAAGTTAGAATGGTTGTTATATTTCATATTAAAGTGATTTGTGGAGAATTATCAGAATGGAAAACTTAATAGTGCTAATGGTCATCTAGATAGTCCGTGGTCATCCTCCTCTCTCTGGAAAACAGATGGTTATTGGAAGCTTTTATTCATTCTAAATTCTGACTCTTTTATTGGATAGCTGTTAAAAGCTTCTGAAAACTTACTTCTTGCTGACTTAAATAGGACTTTTGACCCCATTCTGGAAAAGATCGATCTCTTTGTATAATAAGAGAATCTGGTGACATTTCAGTTGTAAGCGCTGCATGGACACTTGGGTAGCTACACATAGTGTTCAGAGTAACGCTTTGGCAGCATAGTATACTAGAACTAGCCAGTATTTTAAGCCAGAGGAAGTGGAAAAACTATACATTCTCTCCTTATGGGTTATAGCTTATTATGCTATTTGGACTTTCCACATATGCAACCCTCCAGGGTTTCAGTATTAATTTATATAATATCTTGATGAATATTAAACCCATATTTGCATATCAGATAAATGCTACATTACCTATAATACAGTTCTGGTATTGTCCTACAATACTCATTGTCTGTCCTAATAGAGAAATAAGAACTCTCAAATTTCTATAATATAATGAATTCCATTTATCCCAACCTTTGGAAAAAAATAGAAAAAAAAAAACATTCTTGTAACAAAGAGATTAACCAGCAAACTCAACAGACAAAACCCCCAAATATTCAGAACTCTATAATCAAACCATAACATCATCATCATACTTGGATGCTCCAAAGGAACGTTGTCAACAGCAATATCCAGGCTTCCAGGGATGGTTTGAGTTTTGCTCATTCGGTCAGCCCTGTAAAAGTATGGCGGCACATATGTGCGCACACACACACACACACAAGGTATTATTCTAGTTTGTAAGAAAAAATAGTCAACTTCAATTCTGTGCTTTGATAGGGGTTAACAGTAGACCCTAAATAACCTTGTGAATGATTTTATCCCACAACTGAGTTTTTGAAACTAACATTTATATGATATTGCAAATAAAATTAAAAGAAAACAGGAAGGAGGGGTCCAGTTATAGATAATCTGATTTCAAATTGATTTTCTCCTATTTCAGATAACATTTACATGGCTGAACAAGCACAATAGTAAGTTATATGTTGTTTTTTAACAAAAGAGAATAGTTTTGAATTGATGCAAGCAGTTCACATTCTTGATGAGTTCTGAGAGCTAGGCTGGTCTTTGCGACAATTGTTAGGTGGAAAGTCTACATCTTTCCTTTTCATCTACAAACAAGGGTGACGGGTGACGAGGACCTGTGTCTTCTATCCATCTGCATGTGTGCTCTCTGCCCACATTCACTCTGAATCTTGAGCCTTGCATTTCCTTCCTTCCCTCCCTGCCACTAAAACCATCTCATCAATCTTCCTTTCAATAATGTGGACACTGCTGATAACAGTTTCAAGTATCATTCCTCCCGGAAACCTACTCTGACTGATGAAAGAATTATAATGATAAGTCAAAGCCAGCTGTTCCCAGCTTGTGAGAGCTGATTGTGAAATTTCCAAGAATTTTCCTGACAGTTGTTAAACACAACCATGATTGAAAATTGAATTATATAACCTTACCATGAAATGAGTTATATTAAACACAAAGGTAATAAGTACTCCAAATTCATGACTTCCTCATTATTTTGCTACATGATGAAATTATTTGTGCTCTTGAGATTACTTACATCTATTTGTGTGCTGGAAATGCTACTTAATGGTTTGCACAGCTCCTCCCAACCCTACATTCAGTGGAGTCCCACTGGTAGCTTGAATTCAGTAAAGGTAGGAGAATTTACACCATAGAAATTGGTCATCAGTACATATCAGTTTTGTCTCCTGGAAATCCAATTGTTAAACATTTATCAGCACAACACTGAGAATCAATGTCAAAACATGTGAGGGTTTTGTGAAATAACAATTTCAACACTGCATTCTGGGTGCCTCTTAAGTGCCCCAGTGATAACTTTCTTTGCTATTCACTGATAACAGAGTTTTTGTCACAGTTTGGTTTCCTCCAGTCTATATCCCCAAACTTTTTTCTCCTACTCCCTCTGCTCAGCTTTACAATTTTTCATGCTTCAATGTGCTGGCAAAAAAGTAAAGATGAAAACACTCTCAGCTCACATTCTGGAGGAAGTAGCCTTGCAAAGCCTACTCCAGGTAAGGAGTGCTTTAATGGGATCATGACAGAGTGATGGTTCGGGGTCTCCTCCAAGATTTTGCTTCTCACCTTTTTTGCCTTTTCTTTTTTTAAAGATTTATTTGAAAGACAGACTTGCAGAGAGAGGTAGAGACAGAGAGAGAGGTCTTCCATTCACTGGTTCACGCTGCAAAGGCTGAGCCAATCTAAAGCCAGGAGCCATGGGACCGGCGCTGTGGCATAGCAGGTGAAGCTGCTGCCTGCAGTGCCAGCATCCCATATGGGTGCCGATTCCAGTCCTGGCTGCTCCACTTCTATTCCAGCTCTCTTCCATGGCCTGGGAAAGCAGTGAAAGATGACCCAAGTCCTTGGGCCTCTGCTCCCACGTGGGAGACCTGGAAGAAGATCCTGACTCCTGGCTTTGGATCAGCTCAGCTCTGGTTGCTGCAGCCACTTGTGGAGTGAACCAGCAGATGGAAGACCTCTCTCTGACTCTACCTCTCTCAGGAGCCAGGAGCTTCTTCTGGGTCTCCCACCTGGGAGCAAGGGCCCAAGGACTTGGACCATCTTCTGATGCTTTCCCGGGTTCATTAGCAGGGAACTGGATTGGAAGCTGAGCATCCTGGGCTCTAACTGGTGCCCATATGGGATGCTAGTACTGCAGGCTGGGCCTTGAACCTGTTGTGCCACAGTGCCGGCCCCTCTCACTTTTATTTTCTTGTTGAAGTTTTTATTTTCCAGAATAAAAAGAAAACATTGGGGAACCTTCCCTTCTAGCTAAATAGAAACATATCCTACACAGATGTTGCACAAAACATTAATCATGATTGTATTATTTTACTTTTGCTTGGAATAAGCTAAATTATTTGATAGTGGCTTATTGATTAATAGATATGAGGCACAGAGAAATAGTATTTAGAAATGGGTACAAAAATACCATATGCATTGGGAGATGAACAGTTCAAGTAACATTTATTGAAGACCGTATCATCATCATCGCACGTTGGATGTATGTTGATGCATTTAAAATGCTTACGCTCCTGTATTTTTCTTCTATTAGTCATTGCTGCTACCTTTTCATAAGTATTTTAATGACACACGTTTTATGATTATGAATATTCATAGCAAGGTAATTGCTCTATGAAGGTTTCTAACATGGTCCTAAAATTCCTTCACATTCTCGTTGAGAGGCGTCTTTGACTCCTTCCTATGAATCTTAGCTCTGGGATAGCTGGATTGTAGAATATAGCAGAAATAGCAATGTTCCAGTTTCTGGTCCCTAGCCTTAACAAACCAAAAATGGTCATTTTCAGTTCCTGGAGACACTTAGCCGAGCCACCATGACACAAAGAAATAGAAGTATCTCATGGAAAAGCTCTCATTGAGAAAAATCAAGGCTTCCATCCCACGTACAGCTGAGCTTCTAGCCAATAGTCAGCACCACCAAATGGCGAATAGTAAATGGACCATCTTCAAAGTGGTGCTGGCTCCAGCTGACCTCCCTAAGCCAATGCCATGTGCAAACGGACAGGATCTCCTTAATAAACTGAGTTCAAATCATGGGCTCAGGTGTAAAATAAGAAGGATAGTCATTTTAAGACACTATTTTGGGGACTAGTTTGTTATGCAGAAGTAGATAACTGGCGTAGTTTTAAATTTAATTCTGGACAATTTACTTTGAGGCAGTATTTGGGTACAGGAAAAGTCACAGGAAATGCATGTGTTTTCTGTTAAGAGTTTGGACATTTGAGAATCAGTCAACTATTGTTTATGGGAAAATAACAAATCACAGATAGAAATATAGCTGGTTTATATCAACATCAAGATATCAAAAATATCATACCTTCTATAATCTGACACTAATTTAAGCAGGTCTTCAGTTGAAATCTTGCTACTTTCTTGTCTATACAACGGTGAAAATCTTGAGTCTCTGTCCACATTTCCTTGATTGTCTTTAAATATTGTTCTAGAAGAAAATAGTTGTTATTTAGGTTGTTATTTGAGTACTGTTGATGGAGTTGTGCTTTTAGGATAACTGAGCTAATAAATTTCCCATAGAGAATAGAAGAAACTGTACTGACTTATAAGATAAAAATAAAAAAAGTCTTACATGGAAGTTTCATCTACACATTTAATTTTTGTTATCTTTAATTTCTTATGTTCAACTCTGTATCCAAAGTGACAGTAGTCCATATTATGACTACATGACTACATTTTTTATGAGGTCTCCCATTTTTGATGCCTTACATCAAAATTTTGGAGTGTGAGGGGAGTGGAGAGGAACATAAACACATAATATTCTTTTTAGTTGTTTCCTCAAGATGCCCTAAACCTGGGCAAGACAGGCTCACTTCAGTTTGAGCAGCACTGTTTGGATTTATGAGTAGCGCTATTGGAATGAGGTCATGCTTGTGAGTATATAGGATTAGACTACTTTTCAAATATTTTCATGGGGCTAAGTGTGCCTGTGTTCTAACTTTTAGGACTGCTACAAATGTAAAGTGGGGGATACCTGACTTGGATTTTTATATTAAATATGGAGAAGATTATGAATTCTAGCCATTTATTTACTTGCTTGATCTATTTCATTAAATTAGAACAATATAGGCTTATAAATATATGTTGCTTTTTAAAAAAAATAGTATGGTAGTGTTGGGTAATATTTGCTTCATGTCATATGTAATATTTGCTTAGATGTCAGCTTTTTCTTCCTCATACTTTATCACACAATGTACTGGTCAAAGAAAAATTAGACCCACATATAATTTATTTTTCTTCTATTTTAGATGCAAAAGTTTCATTTCTTCTAATTTAATGCTATTCACTAGTATATTTTATCACTCATTAAAGTAATAAAAATTTTAATATTCACACTGAAATGATCATTTAGGAGGATATCAGATAATAATAATTTAATATAAAATAATATAGAAAATGGGAATTTATCAGAATGATATTTTTAGACTCCTTCAACCCATCTCTTCATTTTTCTATTATGAAATGATTGAGGGAAAATAAAATGATCCTTTGTCAAATAATGCTGCGAAATCAGAATGAAAACATTTAATCTGAACGTGACTTTTATGTAAATATTATACTGGGATTTAGTTTAAGCACATGAAATGTTGATATGATGGATTTCTCAACATGAGAAGAAATTAAACTGGCCTTACGCAATGGTTTTTCTATAAATTAAGCAGTGAGTGACTTAAAACACATTGATAAATGTGAATTGCATAATCATTTTTGCCTTTGTCCACAGCTCTCTCATGGAAATTGTTCACCACTTTGGACACTTATCATAAAGAGAACCAAGAGCACAGCACCGCTGGAAGAGCTTTGCTCACAGTGCCATGCAACCTGCTGTTGCTGCCAACGCACTATCTGGCAAGAGAATGAAGGACTGACTCATTTACACAGATGGATTCAGTACGGCTGGGACATAGTGCCTAGTTTCAATTGCTACAGTTGAGCAATGATTAGGGTATTGTGGGGTCTGAAAGACATGCCGTTTGGGGTACACTGAAGCAAGGTGGTGTTTAGTCTTACAGGAAAGAAACTTGAAGCTCCCTGATTGCTTCCACGCACAAGCAGCATGAATAATTGTGACGAACAGAAAGAATTAGACACAATTCTGTGGTTATGAACCATAACATCAAAAAGTGGTTGTATGATAATTCAAGAATACTTTTGAATGATTATTTAATCATTAGAGCTCAACAAGGACAGAAAGAAACACCATGGAACTGTGCTTAGGTCTTTGTCACTGGAACGATTCACACAGAGATTGCACTATTGGACTGTGGTCAGGACTGGGGACCTTCTGTAACAATTGCACTATGCACTCTACAGATATGCAGAAATGAGAATAGAATTTCTACTCTAGTCTTACTTCAATTTAAAGAAAATTCAGTGTCGCATGCTGGTCTATTTAGAACATCAAATGAGACACAGTGAAAAAAAATGACAAAAGAATCTTGGCATGCATGTGGGCACAGATGACTCTGGGGGTTACATGTGCGGAAAGAGCCTCACCTGCAGCATGGCATACTTGTAGGAGCCAACCGTGTCTGGAATCCAGTGCAAAGCACTTTATGTGGACCTATGATTGTGTTCTATATACCTACTCCAAAGATAAGCTTTTTGCTACAAAATGGCACTTCCGTCAGTGCCAAATATGAGATTGGCACCTAATTAATTTCAAATAAAATGTTGCTCACAGAGATGAGCATCTGTTTGTGTTGCATCATGTGGCATGATTAGATCTGGGCAAAAATACGGGCAGAGACTAAATTCTACTCTTTGGATGATGGATGATTTTAAGTACCAAATGTTTTAGCATACATTCAAAGCTATACCATAAGAAAAACTCCAATCTAGAAAATATATTTGATAGGAAAAGTAGCCACAGAACCCAAAATATCAGTAAGTATCATAAGAGGGAAGCCACCTTACATTCAAATGACATTAGCATCAGCCAGTTTTCCTCTGATCTTGCTGACATTCTTTTGGGGGCCGTTTTCATATTGTGAAGTGGAAATTAAAGTCTTCCTTGGCTGGCTCTTACACTTTTTGGTGGTTAGATAACTTTTTGGTGGTTAGCAGTATAGCTAACCACTAATTTTTCTGTTTCCAGAAAAGTTTATATAAATATAAATCATCCATTTATACACACACATGATCTATATGTCTTCTAACATTCAACCAAATCACCAGCTGTGCATTTGTTTAGCGTGAGTTTGTGTTTTTGTTGGCTAGAAACTTCGATGGTGTGTACCACCATCAGCATCCCTGGAAACATCATCTCTGTTTCTTGTAGCATATTTTCCTAGGCAACTTCACAGTAGGGTTGGTATTTTTCTAACCCCTCAGAGTCTTTCAATAATAAATATTCTTTAATTATCCCCCTCCAATTATTCTTCACTGTCCTAAATTTATCTGAAAAGGAAGCTTGTTTGTGATGAATTTGATCCCTTTAGGTAAATTTTAATAATATTATAATAATGATTTCTAATAAAAGCCCCATTTTATTGGGTATGTATCTGTAAATTATACATTAGCTTTCATCTTTTGTAGATTTGACAAAATAGAGGTAAAAGCAGACTATAAGTAACTTGCCAAAGTTCACTTGGTTAGTATTGCAGAGTGAGCATTTGAACACAACTCTATTTAGCTCTAAAATTTATTTATTTTCACTTATTTAAAGGTGAGGGAAGAACAAGAGAGAGAGAGAGAGAAAGAAAGAGAGAGAGTTTTCCACCTACTGATTTACTCCCCAAACACCTATAAGAGCTAGGACTGGGCCAGGCTGAAGTCGGGATATTGGAACTCAGTCCAGGTCTCCCACATGGGTGGCAGGAACCCAAGTAACTGAGATGTCATCTGCCACCTCTCAGGGAGCATATTAACTAGAAGCTGGAATACAGAATGGAGCTCAGACTTGAATCCAGACTCTCCTATTTGGGGTGTGGGTATCCCAAGCAGTGTCTGAATACCTGTACCAAATGGCTTCCCCTAAAATGCCTGCTTCTAAAATCTTGGAACAATGTTAGAACCTTGAAGTGCAATGTGTTCACTGTTATAATTTTGCAACATTGAAATATTTTTTTTTTTCAAGAGAGATCTTGCCTTTACATGTCCCAGCAGACTTTCTAGGGGAAACTGAGAATACTTAAAAGTATGAAAATAGTGATCAGCAAATAACTAATTTCCCTTCCCTTTAATCTTTTTTTTTTTTTTTTTTTGACAGACAGAGTGGACAGTGAGAGAGAGAGAGACAGAGAGAAAGGTCTTCCTTTGCTGTTGGTTCACCCTCCAGTGGCCACTGCGGCTGGTGCGCTGCAGCTGGCGCACCGCACTGATCCGAAGCCAGGAGCCAGGTGCGTCTCCTGGTCTCCCATGTGGGTGCAGGGCCCAAGAACTTGGGCCTTCCTCCACTGCACTCCCGGGCCACAGCAGAGAGCTGGACAGGAAGAGGAGCAACCGGGACAGAATCCGGCGCTCCGACCAGGACTAGAACCCAGTGTGCCAGCGCCGCAGGTGGAGGATTAGCCTAGTGAGCTGCCGCGCCGGCCCCTTCCCTTTAATCTTATGAGTAAGAAAAACTGTTAAATTCATCATAAAGTTGTCCATATATCTCAAGAACATATTTTTAATACAGGATGTCTTGGTACTAGCTGTCAGGAAAGACAGGGAAAGAAGATAAAGCGGTTACTAATGCTCTACCTTATGGCAGATGCAATTGCATCTGAGATGCACACACTCCTATGACATAGGCATAGTCGGCTCTCTTCTACAGGTTTTGACACTGAGACCTGGAGTAAAAACTTGCCCAAAGTCGCACTACAAGATGGCCTGATTGGGACCATATTTGCAGACCCTTGGCCCTGGTATCTTCCTTTCTTGCCCTGGGGAGGCTTCAGGGCAAACTAATTCCTGGAGACTGAATGAGTTCATCTTGGTTCACTGTCACTAAAACTTCCACAATTCTTCTTCCTGTACCCACTCATCCCCAACTTCAATTAATTTACCTCAAAACTAATTAATATTAATTAATATTTATCAACTTACTAAGATATACTGATCACTGACAATCAAAAAAAATAATAGGTCCTCTTTAACTTTGGGAGCTTAAAGTTACTGGCATTTAGATAATATTGCCAACGTATAAATGAATTCTGCATGGCCTACCTCATTTTGAATCTACAACTAACCTTTGTTAGTTCATTGAATGCATTTGTATGATGCCAAGCTCTCCCTCCTTTAAGAAAGTTATACTCATGATGATGTAAGAGATTGAGGAGGAATATAGTAATTGATGCTTAATCATAACTGAAGGGCAATTTTTGTTCTATACACAGAGGTTATATGTTCAGGTAGATGGTTCTATCATCAGGGTTGAAAGAACTTGGCATCCCTATCAAAAACACACTAGATAGTGGTACATTTGACAGCATTAATCATAATCAAAATCACAGAGAATTTCACTGATCAACTTGATGGTTTCATTCGAACATTCATAGACAGACCTGTGCTCTATGCATAGATGAAAATGTGTAGCTGTAAGGAAATCAGAGGGCATCCCTGAATTTTATGCACATCAGATTCTCAAGGCTTACATCATGTCAACAGTTTGTTAAACCAAATATACACAATAGACAAGTTGTTATTTTGAGTATATCCCTACCAAAGACACACAGCAAACCTGATCATGCACATACTGTACACATGTCAGGGTCTTTTGCTAGGGTCTTTCTAAATATTTTTGTTAAATGTATGTCCCTGGGAGACTAAGATGTTTATGAAGGTGACCACATTAGCATTCTTGTAAGTATGGGTACATTGAAAATTGCAGGTAATCAAAGTGTGTCAAAACTGAGGCTTCCAAGATAGACAAAATACATATTTCCATTCTGTTGGTCCCAGTAGTCAACCTACCTCACGGCCCAAGCAAATGGCATTCGGTATTTTCCCAATTTGCTGCAGAACTGCCTGTTGGATTTTAGTAACTTTTGTGCATACTAAAGAAAAGAAACAAATAAAAATATAGCACTTTAGAAACTGAACACCTAAAGTAACACTGAATGCTCAGTGAAATTGTTACTGGTCCACAGATTTTATACCTTAAAAAGAGCCAAATAATCTCTGTGTTCAAGCTATTACACAACATTTTTCTTTCTTTTTAATTTGTAAATTCAAAATGTAGAAAAGACTGTTGAATAGAAACTTTTTTTTTGCTTACAGCATTTTAACATCTTATAGTGGGAAGTCTTGTTAATTTACATTATTTTTTTTTTTTTTTGACAGGCAGAGTGGACAGTGAGAGAGAGAGAGAGACCGAGAGAAAGGTCTTCCTTTACTGTTGGTTCACCCTCCAATGGCCACTGCGGCCGGCGCACTGCGCTGATCCGAAGCCAGGAGCCAGGTGCTTCTCCTGGTCTCCCATGCGGGTGCAGGGCCCAAGGACTTGGGCCATCCTCCATTGCACTCCCGGGCCACAGCAGAGAGCTGGACTGGAAGAGGGGCAACGGGGACATAATCTGGCGCCCAGACCAGGACTAGAACCTGGTGTGTTGGCGCTGCAAGGCGGAGGATTAGCCTGTTGAGCCATGGCACCGGCCGTCAATTTACATCCAAAATCAGTGCTGTATCTCTTCTTATTTAAGTAATAGAAGTCAGCAGGCTTGTTCTGTAAAGGGATAAATAGTAAATAAACCAGATTTCCATACGGTCTCTGTCATAAAGACTCCACTCTTGCAGTAGCAAGAATGCAAACACAGAAATCCCTAAATGTATGTGACTTTGTTTAAATAAAACTTCATTTACAAAAGTAGGTGGCAGGCTAAATTTTGCTTCAACATTGTATTTTACCAAACCCTGAATTAAAGATTTCCTAAATATGTTAAATTGCCCTAAATTTAGCATACTCAAATTCAGTGCTTCTGACTTCCCCAATGTATTTTATTTGCATGGAAAATATGGACCTTGAATATTTATAGTCCACCACATAGCAACATTTGATTACCAAAGAATATATGGTAATAGAAATGAGAATGTAAAATCATTTCCAATAGTATATCATTCTAAAGACTTACAGTATTCCCTTTCCTCTTTGACCATGTAGCTGCTACTACAGTGTGTTATACAACTATCTATCTTACTTTTTCAAATAGTTTAACATGAGGATTATTGTTGTCTTAGTAAACTTTACTCACTTGCGTTTACTCAGATTATTTCTAAGTTTTCATGACTGTTAATGCCTTGATTCTTATGGTTAAAATTTATTCATATTTAAATTTATTTCCACCAAATATTCTCAGAAGTCAGAATTTGCTGTAATAAAAAGCAGTAAGTAAAAAATAGGGGCCAGTGCTACGGCCTAGTGGTTAAGGCTGCTGCCTGCGAAGCTGGCATCCCATTTGGGTTCCATTTCGAGTCCCACATGCTCTGCTTCCCATCCAGCTCCCTGCTAATGGCCTGGGAAAAGCAGCAGAAGAGGGCTGAAATGCTTGGGTCCCTGACACCACGCCGGAGACCTTGATAAAGTTCTTAGCCTCGGCCTGGCCCAGCCCTGTCCATTGTGGCCATCTGGGGAGTGAACCAGAGGATGGAAGATCTCACTCTCTAACTCTGCCTTTCAAATAAATATTTAAAAATAAGTAAAAATTATATACTTTAAATATCTTCTGGTATAAGTTCATTTCATTAATATAAGAATATATGAAGAGTTATATTTATTGAACTTGATAATTCAGTGAGGCAATGTGACTTTATTCCTTTATTTTTATTTGACGATATTTCTCAAAAACAATTAAATTATTTATCAGAAAGATTCTGTATTACCTTGTTGGAGTCTGCATTCTTAATATAGGGTTCAGCACCACTTGCAATGCTTCCCATCAGGACTTTCTCAATTTTGGCCACCAGAACAATTTCAGAATGTGGATTGCTTACAGAAAATATAGCCTAAGTACAAAGAAGGCAGCTTATCAGACCAGACGTTGAAGACATTTACAAAAATGCCATTTTTTAAAAGGAAATAAAATGCCACTTTTTCAAAGGATGGCTGTAAGGGAAATACTTGGGCAATTGCCCATTGTGTGTGGTCTACCGGGAAGAACAATGGGAGGGATTTTTCATCCTATCACAAGTACAAGTGAACAAAGTGCAACCTGCTTTGGAAACTTCAGCCATTCCTCTGGAAATCCTTTGACACGAGGCTCCTCTGATCGTCTTGGAGTGACCGTGTCGACGTTGCCATTTTCCAAAGCCACAGGAGCCCCCGGGAGCATCTGCCTGACGGCGGCGTGGTTGAGATCCACATGGAAATCTGCAGAAATCTTCCTGTTGTCTCTGAGGTCATGAAGTGCCATGCTCACAAAAAAAGGCTCAATCTGCATGAAAAAGGAAGGATGCATGATTTCTAATATAAAATTTGCAAGAGCTATTTCAGTACATATTTTCACAAGGCAATAGATAACACAGCTGCAAAAAGCAAGACCCTCTTGATGCAGTGAGAAGCACCCAGAGTCCTTTCCCCCAGCGGATGCCTCCGATCTCAGGACTGTACCTCACTGCAGTTTCCATTCTAGTGTCCCTGCTAACTGCTCTCCATAGGTTGCACTAAATGCATGGTTTGGCCTTAGAAATTCTGGCTTTTCCCACTACACTCAAAAAATACCTGCCACCTTGGCATCTGGGAATCTATAAGAGAATCCTAGACGACTCCAGAATAGCCTGAGATATACTTCACTAGTCTAACTCTCAGTTCTTATCATAGTTGGATAGAATAACAAGAACAACTAGCAAGTTTTGAGCTTTCACTTTTTTTTTTTTTGCTAAGAATCTTGTTGAGCACTTAATGGGTATCTCTTGTCTTTGAAATGTAGCATATGTTTTCGGTGTATAACAGGAGTACTAGTTCAGTTCCTGAGTATTAATACTTGTCAGGTCCCTTACTATTAGAATCCTGCATGTACAACAAAATTCTTTAAGTTATTTTTTTAGAAATAAAGCAATTTGAATCTAAAAGATTTATATGTTACCTATTTAATTCAGTTAGAAATACTTAGTGGTAGCTTTGGGATCTGCAAGGAGGGAAGGCCTATACTTCCGGGAATGGAAAGTTCCTACCTGTACTTCCAGGGAAGGAAAGTCCTTGTCAAGGTCCCTGCAGGTGCCTAAAGGTCAACCAATGAGGATCAGACCCGCCTCAACCTTTAACCCCCATGCCCTGAATCTATAAAAGGAGCTCTCCCAATCTCTGACACGCGACTTCCCCGGCCCCCGCTCTGTTGCTCTGTTGAGGCCGTGGAACCTCGCTCGGGAGCGGAACCCCAATAAAAGCCTGTGAATTAATTGATTCGTCTGCCTGGGAAAATTTGTTATGCGCCAGACACCTTGCACTTAGTAGTCTGCTAAGAGTTAAAAAATATAAAAATTATGGGAAATTAATCCAGGTAGAAACTCAAAACACATTAAAAGTCAAAGTGAAAAAAATCCTTATTATTTTTCCTGAATTGTTGCAATTTCATTTTCATTTCTGCTTAGTGAATATGAATAAATTACCTACTTTGAAAACCCAGCAGCAATTAAAGCTCATTTGGTGATTCATTTATTTCTTCCAATCCATCTTTTCAACATAAATGTCAAATCTTACTTTTCATATGACTGGCTTTTCAATAAAGATTTGTTTAACAGGGAACATTCAAAATCTAACAAATTAAGTCACAGGTTTCTCATGTTTCGAATTATGTACTCTTCTTAATAAAAATCCAGCAAAAATTTTAAATGTAGTTCTGAAAAACAGCACTGTGCATTCAGATTTATGGAATCAGTTCCTATCTTCAAAGAACTATCAAACCATCAACTTGGATTTGGTTTTCAATTTAATGACTAAAAAATTACAAGCTGTCAAGTATTGTTTCTGCATCATGAAAAAGTTTTTCCAGGGAGTCTCTGGAAGCTCATTCGTTGGCAGGGGATGGCATGTCAGCATCTTGGAGAAATATTTCAATTAATTTAAAACATGCTCACTGAACTAAGAGCAACTGGTGTAAATACAATGACGCAGAGTAAATAGGCAAATAATGTTTTAAAACACTGCCTTTAAATAAAGGCTTTTTATTTATTCCTTATATTATTGCTTATAAGAAAAATGAAATTACTTTTAACACATAATTTCCCAATTTTTTAAAAAAATTGCATCAACTGTGGAATAAAATAAACACAATGAACACTTAGAAAACATTCAAAATAAATTCCACCCCTTGGCCTGGCAGAAATGAAAAAGAGCACAGGAAAGTCAGTCTCCGAACTGGGGTCTGCACTTGTCTGGAAAGACTGGCCCAAATGCAAACATTTATCTTTTGAACAGGGGTCTAAACACAAAAGAATCCATGAGGAAGGAGTCATATCCCCTGGCACTGGAAAGAATGCCCACTTGTCTTTGCTTTTTAGTTTCTAAGCCGCATTTTAAATGTAAGGATGGGTCAAAAGCATGCATTTTTATGTAATAAGGGGAGGGCATTGTGGCCCAGCTGGGTAAGCCACTGCCTGGGATGCTTGCATCCTGTATCACGCTGCTCCTCCCATTCCAGTCTGCTCTGCTTCTGACCCAGCTCCCTGCTGATGCCCCTGGGATGCCCAAACTTGACTCTGACCTGTGCGACCTTACCTAATCATTCCATTACTGTTTCTCTTGCTTCACCCTTGCCTACCATTCCCCTCCTCCCTCCTTTCACTTTCTAGAGTTTCCCAAGACCTACTTGTCTTCAGGTATTAGCACTTCTTTCTTCTGCCTAGAAAGTTCCCGCCTGCCCTTTCTATCCTCCTCAGCCTTTGGGCTCAAATGTCACCTTCTCAGAGAGACCACCCACGGCCATCCTGACAAAAGCGTGCTGTCCTCAGTGTCTCAGCATCCCATCTCTCGGTGATTATGGCCTGTAAAGAATTATGCACAGTGTGCAGTTATCTTGTTTGTTTTCTTGTTTACTCTGCCTTTTGCAAAGAGAAAGTTATCTCCAAGAGACCAGAAACTTTGCTTATTTAATACTGTTTTTTTTTTCTTTCAGTTTTTAGAATGTCTGGTTCATAGACACACTGAGAAAATATTTATTAGAGAATGAACATAACTGTAACTACTATCATTTTTACTCATACTTAATGTACATTAAACTTTTTTTTTTTTTGACAGGCAGGGTGGACAGTGAGAGAGAGAGACAGAGAAAAAGGTCTTCCTTTGCCGTTGGTTCACCCTCCAGTGGCCGCCAAAGCCGGCGCACTGCGGCTGACGCACTGCGCTGATCCGATGGCAGGAGCCAGGTGCTTCTCCTGGTCTCCCATGCGGGTGCAGGGCCCAAGAACTTGGGCCATCCTCCAATGCACTCCCTGGCCACAGCAGAGAGCTGGACTGGAAGAGGGGCAACGGGGACATAATCTGGTGCCTGGACCAGGACTAGAACCTGGTGTGCTGGCGCTGCAAGGTGGAGGATTAGCCTAGTGAGCCGCGGCGCCGGCCCAGATTAAGCTTTAAAAGTATGAGGAAACCTTTTGGGGGGGGAAATTCTTTTCAGTGACACATTTCAATTTCAGCTAACTTATCCACAAAAATTTCACCTGCAATATTGAAAATATTAATATCTTGCATACATAGTTTCTACAAATTTCAAAGCCATTGCCCAATATTTAGGTAACTAAACATTTAGTGAATTCTTACTCTGAACTAAGCATTAAGTACTTTCTATATATGACCTCATTTCCTCTATACAATGACCACTTGAATAGTTTCTGTGATTATATCCATTTAAGGAGAGGAGCTGGAGGGTAAGTCACTTGCCCAGAAATGAGCTTTCTTTGAGGAGAAGATGACAATTGAGGGATGGCACATTAGAAATTAAAGAATGAGCAGACATATACTAAAATATTAACTATGAATTATAGTGATGGTAGGGTTTCAGTGATTTTTTATTTTTTAAGACAAAGATTTTCTAACGGGATTTTTTTCTAACAGTGTTTTTTTTGTTTGTTTGGTTTTTATTTACTTTCACTTCTTTCAGAGGCAGAGAGAGAGTCAGAGAGATTTTCCGTATGCTGCTGGCTCAGTTTCCTAAGGCCTCCCACAGCTACGGGTTGGGCCAGGCTGATACCCCTTGCCGGTGGAAGGGACCTAGTCCTTGAGCCACCACCTGCTGTCTCCCAGAGTGTGCATTAGCAGGAACATAGAGGGAAGCTGAGGAACTAAGGCACTCTGGTATGGAAAGGGGGTGTCCCAAGCAGTGACTTAATCGCTGCACCAAACATCTGCTGCTGTGAGTGATTTTATTTTCTTCTTCAGAGTTCAATATTTAATTATGCTTATGTTATAAAATGTCCCCTTCCAAACCAAAGCAGAATTGTCCCCTGGAGTCCTAAGAGGAAATTCTCAAGAAAGCTCATTTAGCAGAAAGGAAAACCCACACATATTGAATGAGCTCGGTGGTGTTTCAGGGCATCCATGGGGCACTTTGATAATTTCTGCCATTTCCAATGCTTTCTGTACAATGATTTATTTCCTGTTTATCGAATATTATTTTGCCCATTCATTCTTTTTTTTTTTTTTTGACAGGCAGAGTTAGACAGTGAGAGAGAGAGAGAGACAGAGAGAAAGGTCTTCCTTTTCCATTGGTTCACCCCCCAAAATGGCCGCTATGGCAGGTGCTGTGCCAGGTGCTTCCTCCTGGTCTCCCATGCAGGTGCAGGGCCCAAGCACTTGGGCCATCCTCCACTGCCTTCCCAGGCCAAAGCAGAGAGCTGGACTGGAAGAGGGGCAACTGGGACAGAATCCGGCGCCCTGACCGGGACTAGAACCCGGTATGCTGGTGCCACAGGTGGAGGATTAGCCAAGTGAGCCAGGCCGTGGGCCCCCATTCATTCTTTATCCTTGCCCTAAATAATAATAGCTGTGAAATCACAGGGCTGATTTGTTAACTTTGATTTTTCTCTAAGATATATGAATATAAACAAAACCATATTAAGAGAAAAATTTTGTTTTAGAAGTCATCTAGAATTCCACCAAGAGGACACAAACTGGAAGCTCCCGAATCCTGGCTTCAGTCTGGCCATCTAGGGAGTAAACCAGAGGACGGATGATCTCTCCCTCTCCCTCTCCCTCTCCCTCTCCCTCTCCCTCTCCCTCTCCCTCTCCCTCTCCCTCTCCCTCTCCCTCTCCCTCTCCCTCTCCCTCTCCCTCTCCTTCCCTCTCTCTCTCTGTAACTCTTTCAAATCTCTCCCTGTCCCTGTCCCTGTCCCTCTCCCTGTCCCTGTCCCTCTCCCTCTCTCTCTCCCTCTCCTTCCCTCTCTCTCTGTAACTCTTTCAAATAAATAAAACAAATCTTGAAAGAAAGAAAGAAAGAAAGAAAGAAAGAAAGAAAGAAAGAAAGAAAGAAAGAAAGAAAGAAGCTCTGAACCACTGAGCTCATTTTGTGGGAAGAGTTCTAGAATCCAAGCCCCATGAAGCTTCCTTTAAGTTAAAAGGAAACTATCACGGCACTGCATGGACAACTGCACATCGAATTTGGCATGCTTTTCTAAGGTGGAAACATGCTGTGAATCCTACTCCCCAGCACACTACGTGGTATGAAACCAGTGTCTGGAATCAGCAGGCATTGAAAAGATTTTGACCCAGGCTTGCAAGTTTGGCAGATTGGTATATGATGGAAAAGAAGAGAAACTCACATTCGTTACTGGATCATTTTCATTCTCTGTAACACATCCCTGAAGATTTAAGGTGAGAGCTCTACAAATGATCATGATTCTCTTGGCAGCTTTTTCTTCAAAGGGTTTGATCCCCAAATCAGCTTCTAAAAGGTCCTTCTTTTGAAGTTTCAAGGTCTAAAAAAAGAAATTGAAAGTTCCAGTCACTAAACGCATACCATGAAAAAGAAATTTTAAATAATGATCTCCAGCTGAACGGATCAAGTTCAGATCCACGGAGAAGGAACTGTGACTTACATCGATATCTGGATCCAGGGAGAACAGATTCAGCCTCTCCATGTTTCTAGTTGTTTTAACTGTTTCTTCAGTTTCTGTGAGGTACTAAAGAGAAAAGAGTTTTATGCTTTGGCATCTAAATATGCAGATTCAGCCCAGCTACACCTGTATGGCCAAGAAGTAGCCTCTTAATATTATCTTACAATTGTAATGTCATCCATTTGTACTTGGCAAATCTTGTAAAAACATGCTTTTATTTTTTGAGTACTATTTGTATAAATAAAACACACAGGTTCATGGAAAGTTCTGAACTAGCATCTTGGTCTAAATCTTGTTGGAAAAGATTTCTGTCTTTCCCATGAAAACAGTAACTCATGCGTCATTCAAGTTTATTTGTGTAGCCCAATGTCAACTGTATTACTTTTGCAAAGTCTGGGTGGAGGTTGTTCTCTGAAGAATCCATTTCTTCCTGCGTGCATTCACAAGTCACAGAATTATCCAGTGAATCTTGAAAAGACAGGGCAAGACAGGTTATTAGATTATATGCCTGACTTGATCACTTTTCTACCCTGTGACATAGAAGACTGGGTTAGACTCAAGATGTAAGATGGATACTGGTGAGCCCAAGACTTTCTTTTGTTCTGATTCCTGGAGTCCACATTGGTGGGCAATTAAGGCCTGGAAATCAGACCTGCCAATGATCATTTTTGAAATCCTGCCATGATACCATCCTGTGCCAATAAGAATTTTGGGTCCACAACACAATGTTGATACCTGGGGTTGTTTTCATTGACTTCAACAATGTACACTAAAGTATTCTTAAATATGTATATTATTTTTGATAATTCTTCTCAGGCCATCAATTTAGAATATACCATCTGACTTTAGTTACTGAAACTCTGTAAGATACTAAAAGCATGAATATTCTAGTTGGTTATCATTATCTGAACAAATAAATGATTGTAAAACACCTATTATAACATATAATAGTTGAGTTAAAATCAATTTTTTTTCCTTCATTATTCCATAACTCCTTTGTTTTATAGTATGTGATACTTAGACTACTAAGATTTAAAGATGCTTTGGTTATAACATGACATGGAGCCATGCAAAATGTCTTGAGATATTTTGGGGGGAAGTAGTGACTGACTCTGCAGGTGGTAGAATTGCCTTCTACATATCTATAAACATATGTGGACCCCTCCTTCACCCATTTTTTTCCCTTTCTCTTGTTCCTTCTCTTTGCCTAGAATTGATTAGAGTCTTATAAGAGAATTATGGCTATATAGAGGAAACTCTTTATCTTATAACAACTTCTATTACCATACATAATTTTTTAACTTTTACATATGTGCCTATCGTATGTTCAAAAAGGTACAAATGAAAGATGTCTTTTAACTAAAATTAATATGTATAAACTCTTGCATAGTACAAGTTTCATTAATTTAATGCAATACAAGACAAAAATTAAAACACACACACACATACACGCACACACACACACAAAATACCCCTTGCAAGGTAACAACCCATCAGTCACTGGTCCACTTTTGATGTTGCTGACAAATAACTCGAAACATTGCTTCCTGAGTAACAGCCTCAAGTCACTCCCATTCTAGTCTACATTGTACACTTGTGTGGTGACCATGACTCCTCAGGCAAGCAGAGATCCAGAGGTGACTTTTTACAGTAAATAACTCAGGGATGGGGGAACCAGACCTGACAGCTACCACATGACTAACAGCATAAATGCACCAAAGGCACACGTCACGTGTGGCAAACGAAGGTGGATGGTTTCATGAGCTCTCACCCAGCCCCAGCTCCATGAGCTCTGTGCTCCTCCTCCCCTGAAGGGATCCCTCGGGACTGATCTGCAGGATGCGGTTGAGAGTGTAGATCCATTCATCCATATCCGACTCTGTCTCCGCTGCCAGCACAAAATAGGTCAGGTCGTTCATTTTCAGTTCAAAGGCATATTTTCTTAGTCTGTTATTCTGATACAAAAAAGAGAAAAGTGAGCAGCAGTTAGGTCTTATATGGGTTGGGGTTTTGAAGTCTTTCTATATGGGTAGGTAACAAAAGAGACCATTCCAATACAGGACAGGATCTTGGATGGGTATGAATCATTTTGTTTGGTCTCTTTCAAAACTTGTTGGACTAAGTCACGTTTTTATTTAGATTTTTGTTGCTGACATGGCAAAATTCTGACTCAGAAATTTCATCTTCAGGCACATGTGTTTGTGTCTTTTAAACTCTTCCAATAGTTCCTTTGAGTTTAAGCCTTCATTTTCTCACCTTAGTTTCTTACACATCGCTTCAAAGGCAACCTGTAGGCTGAAATCATTAAGAAGAAGGTATGGGCCATTTAAAGATGTCAGACAGGAATTTTAAGGTAGGCAACAGAACAAATTGCTACCACAGTTTTTTTTTGTTTGTTTGTTTTTGTTTTTGTTTTTGACAGGCTGAGTGGACAGTGAGAAAGGTCTTCCTTTTCCGTTGGTTCGCCCCACAATGGCCGCTGCGGCTGGCGCACTGTGCTGATCCGACAGCAGGAGCCAGGTGCTTCTCCTGGTCTCCCATGGGGTGCAGGGCCCAAGCACTTGGGTCATCCTCCACTGCACTCCTGGGCCACAGTAGGGAGGTGGACAGGAAGAGGAGCGACCAGGACAGAATCCAGCGCCCCGACCAGACTAGAACCCGAGGTGCTGGCGCCGCAGGCAGAGGATTAGCCTATTGAGCCACGGCGCTGGCCAGCTACCACAGGTTTTTTTTTTTTTTTTAACTTTTTTTAATGAATATAAATTTCCAAAGTACGACTTATGCATTACAATGGCTTCCCCCCCATACCGTCCCTCCCACCCACAACCCTCCCCTTTCCCACTCCCTCTCCCCTTCCATTCACATCAAGATTCATTTTCGATTATCTTAATATACAGAAGATCAGCTTAGTATACATTAAGTAAGGATTTCAACAGTTTGCTCCCACACAGAAACATAAAGTGAAAAATAATAGATGATTTTTTTTAAATGATGATGAAATCAGATCAGACCTATTGTCATGTTTAATCCCAGTGAGAGTCAAGTTGGGAATTGATAATTTCTTTTTTCTTTTTTTTTTTTTTTTACAGAAGATCAGTTTAGTATGCATTAAGTAAAGATTTCAACAGTTTGCACCCCCATAGAAACACAAAGTGAAATATATTGTTTGAGTACTCGTTATAGCATTAAATCTCAATGCACAGCACATTAAGGACAGAGATCCTACATGAGGAGTAAGTGCACAGTGACCCCTGTTGTTGACTTTACCAATTGACACTCCTGTCTATGGCATCAGTAATCTCCCTATGCTCCAGTCATGAGTTTCCAAGGCTATGGAAGCCTTTTGAGTTCTTCCACAAGATTAGAATTGCAAAATCATCTTAAAAGCTTTTCCTCCTTGAGACAACCTAGTGCTATTTAACTTAGGGTGGCTTTGAGATTACTGGAGATACTCCAGCTAATTCTGATACTGATACAGGTGTTCAACATTTACCCACACTATCGTAAGGGCTGTAGTGCACTCAACTGTAATAAAGCAAAAGCTAATGTCAATGATAACTTTGTGAATTAAAATACAAGCAGAAAAACCATGAAAGCAGTAATGTGGAATTTTGGCCAAATAAAAGGGATAGAATTTTTTTGAGAACAGAATTATCATTTCATGGTGGCAAAAAATATTTTTTAACATCTTTCTGATAATGATCTCCCCTTTTGGGATGTTCTCACAGACTGTCTGAAGCTAGCTGCTGCTTTCAACTTCTATAACCGCAAGATTACTACTGTAAAAGCAACACTTACTAAACAATTGCTTGGCATTTTACTAAGATACATTACAATGTCATAACAACCCTATGAGACAAATGATTTTATTGCATTTAATATCTGATGAAATTGAGACTTAGGGAGAGTCATAAATATCTGCTTGGAATTATATCAGTAGCTAGTGGCACAGACTGGAAAATGATCTCTTTATACACTTTGTTATGTGTGGTCCTATGCCCACCCACTGAGCTGACCCATGTATTGTGCAAGCTAAGGGCACTGAGACTGCAGTGGCCTGGTGCCATTGCACACCGAAGACGCAGACTCGCCTTGCGGAGTTGTGATTTCTCTATGTGCATGAGAATACACAGTGGTACAACATAAGAGTTTTGAGAAAAAGTGAAATTCAGGAGTTGAAAGAATAATTAGCTAAAAAGCTGACTGTAGGGGCCGGCACTGTGGTGCACTAGGTTAATCCTCCGCCTGCAGTGTCGGCATCCCATATGGGCTCTGGTTCTAGTCCTGGTTGCTCCTTTTCCAGTACAGCTCTCTGCTGTGGCTTGAGAAGGCAGTGGAGGATGGCCCAAGTGCTTGGGCCCTGCACCTGCGTGGGAGACCAGGAAGAAGCACCTGGCTCCTGGCTTCAGATCAGTGTAGCTCTGGCTGTTGCGGCCATTTGGGGAGTGAACCAATGGAAGGAAGATCTTTCTCTCTCTCTCTCTCTCACTGTCTGTAATTCTACTTGTCAAATAAATAAATAAAAATCTTAAAAAAAATAAAAAGCTAACTCTGGCTCTCACTATGAAAATCCATTAACACGTTACGTTATAGAGAACAAGTGCTCTGTTTCTGTTCATTTATACTTTTGCATTATTGTCAAGCATGTATTATTTCTTTGCCTTACAAGAACTCACTCATAGATCTGGCTCTTAATCATAGTCCACCAATCTTGTAAGAGCAGAAGCCAACATGTGCAGTGATGTTCATCTTCCATAAAATGGGTGTCTGTTAGTCTGACCATTACAGTGGGTGCAAGCAGACTTAGTCTTGGCTATGATAGAATAGAGGAGGCAGGCATTAACCAAGTAACCACGCAAATAGCAAAGTAAGTGTACTTAACTTGTTTTGTAAAGATCTTGAAAAAAGGCACTAGATTTTATAAGAGTATAGAATAGAATGAATCAGACAAGTAATTGTCATAGTTGGATTTTGAGATTATTTTGGCTGTTACAGGAACAGAATAACGACAGCCAGAATGACAGTGGCCTCAAACTTTCACATGCAAAGCCAACACCTAGGCAGTTTATCTAAGAATGCAAATTCCTAGATGCCTGACTGTTCCTAGGAGAAGTGGAGCAGACTCTTCTCCTACATCTTCACATGCACGTTTTGTGGACTCTGATGAGGGACGTCAATGAAACTGACCCTCGCTGGTAAGACCAGGCTACGAAGAACAGGTACAAAAGGAGACACAGGTTTCAGGAACAAAAGGAGACATAGGGTTCCTATTACAACACCTGTTTTTTCCCAATGCAACCAGCAACCACAGGAATAGAAACAGATACTCAGAAAAGAACCAGCAATGCTCAGGGTTTAGGGCATAACTTGTGCTACAATAATCTTAAGTATCCAAATGTAGTAAAATACAAGTGAATTGCAGTGTTGTCTTCAAAACAAATACATGAAAGAATCTACTTAACTAATCTGATGCTGTAACTAATGAGGACAAAGAGTTGCAAAGCTCTGTAAAATGCTTATATTTGATCAAAATTAAGAGTAGATTGAGCTACAGTCTGCTCTCAAACATAGATGCCAAAACTGAATACAATTTTAGCAATAAATCTCTCCAAAATACAAACAGGTTGATTCTCTAAATTTCATCTGTACCTCAAATGAAGTGAATAATGTTGTCAACATAAATAACATTAAAATATTTTTCAAAGCTTGAGCAAAGTATACAGTCTATTATATCTTTAAAATGGACATTTATAAATGAAATAAAAATTCTATTTGCAACTTCTCAAAAACTAAATTATCTTTCTCTATTTTGAGAGAAACAGAACCACTTGCAGTGTAAAGACACTTACACTGGGAAAGATTAAGGTGCTGAGTGGTGTTCTATCTCACTCTCTGTAATAGCTAAGATAATGGCATATAAAACAGCAAAACAGAAAGAACAAAGAGAAAATCAATGGAATTCATAATAATCTTGAAGAGCAACTGTGAAGTCATTCAAATGGTAATCAAGAGTAATTATTATTCATTTATTCCCCAAATTTCCCTCTATTTCTCTTGAATTATCGGTCCTTTGTAGCCAGTATAGCTATTTCATTCAGTCTAGCTCACTACATCTTCTCCGCTTGCCTTCCTAAACAACTGGAAACTGTGAATATGTCCATTGCTTGTTGATATGCTTAATGAGTTGTGGCAAACTAATTTGCTTGTAAAAATGATTGGAAAGTCCCAAACTAGATACTCCAAAGAATATCCCAAAGCCAATAGAGGAATAAATATCAAAGAAGGAAGTTACCCAAACAGAAGAGATTTTTGTTTTTAAAGATTTATTTTATTTATTTGAAAGAAAGAGTTACAAAGATAGGTAGAGACAGAGGTCTTCCATCTACTGCTTCACTCCCCAAATGGCTGCAATGGCCGGAGCTAAGCCCATTTGAAGACAGAAGCCAGAAGCCAGGAGCCAGGTACTTCTTCCTGGTCTCCCACATGGGTTCAGGGGCCCAAGGATATGGGCCATCCTCTGCTGCTTTCCCAGGTGTATTAGCAAGGAGCTGGATTAGAAGTGGAGCAGCTGGGATTCAAACCCACACCCATATGGGATGCTGGCACTGTGGTCCAGGTTTTAACCCACTGCACCACAGCGCCAGCCCCAACAGAAGAGATTTAAAAGGAAACATACAACATGAAATCCAGGTTGCTGGCATTGGTGGCTACCATCCATGCAATCCTTTCAGTTCTCTGTAGGTTGATTTGTTCATTCACCTAACAAGAATGTCTTGGGGACCACCTGAGTGCCAGTCACACAGCATTGGCAAAATAGTGCTGCCTTTCGCTGAATTTACATTCTGGTGGAATGGAATGTCAGCAAATAAATAAGCAGAAATGTATCCCATGGAAGTGTGCATGCATGTGCAATACACTGCAGCATTGTGAGGCTATCAGGGCAATTTCATTCTCCATGTATTATCAGGCTTTTTATTTGAGGTGTGTCATTTGTGTTTTACATGCATGTGCTAGATTTTTGTGTGTGTGTGTGGGGGGGAGGCATCCATCCTTCCCACAGGGAGGAAGCTCTTTGAGGACAGGAGTCCCATCGATTTTCTTATTTGGTTTTTCCACATTGCTTTGCCCATAGTAATTTTCCAATATATATTTGTTGAAATGAATCCTTATTGTGAACTTCATTGCTTTAACTTACAAAACTCTGCAGTGTTTCTCCTGCTTATGTGGCTTGCATAGGATAAATGTATAGTTGTGGCTATGCTCATTTTATGTATGATAAATACAGAATTTCCCTGGGTATCTTTCTGTAATGTTAAACATTCCTCTACCCTAAACCTGATTTTGCCATTTATTAGCTCTGTGGCTTGGGAAAGTCACTGTATCTCCCTGAGTTTTATGTTAATAAATTGTTATGACTTTCTTCCACCATCTGCTATAAAATAATATATTAGGTGAAGACAATTGCATCTGACAATCTGGTTGTTACGGGAGGTGATATCTTTAGGGACAGAGTTTATTGATGCAAGACTTACAGGTCATGTACAACTTCTATGTTTCCTCTCCTTTGAAGTATACTTTCCCCTTCCAATTTGATGGCCTTTATGTGGGCTTTAATATTCTAGTTCAATTGAGTCAAAGCTGCCCTATTTCTCACACTTGGCTGCAGTTCAGTTATGCAGTGAGCTGAACAACCTGCAGGTGGCGTTTGAACTTCTAGCCTTTCATTAAACATATGAGGCCATTGCCTTAGAATTCTTGCACATGGTGGCAGACCCAGTACCTGGGAGGAAATAAAGTGTCTGTCATTCCACCACCCCCATTTAAGTCCTTACAGAGTGACATCAGCTATGATCACTATTGAGACAGGGACCGTAGAGAGATGAAATTCTTGAGCCAATCATTCTTTTCCACAGTGACAAGATTCAGATGGGATGGATTGATGGGAGAATGAATAAATAAATGATTCAATGAATAAAAAAGTTCTCAAAGAATATCCCTTTGTCCCAAGACAAAACTGAAGCAATAAAAATGGGGAGTTCTGTTTCTGATTGGGAGGGCCGGCTTAGAAAACTGATCTAACACTGTTTGATTGAAAACATGGAAAATTATAGCTCACTTGTTTTTTTCCCCAAAGATCCTGGAAATTGTTAGTCATAAATGTCACCTAAAGTCTTTGAGAATGCTGACCTGGGATTTCTCTCTAGTCTATGTTGCCCCTGTTTATATGTAAATATATATATATGTGTGTGTGTGTGTGTGTATATATATATATATAAGATTTCCAAGAATTTTTTTCAGGAAAATACAGTGAGATAGATTGGGTCTGAGTGAAGCAAACTAACATGGCCTATTAACTACAGATTGTTGAGAACATGAACTTCTGGGCCCAGCGCTGTGGGATAGTAGGCCAAGCCTCTGACTATGGTGCTGGCTCCCATATGGGTACTGGTTCGTGTCCTGGCGGCTTCACTTCCAATCCAGCTCTCTGACTATGGCCTAGGAAAACAGTGGAAGATGGCCCAAATGCTTGGGCACCTGCACCCATGTGAGAGACTCAGAAGAAGCTCCTGGCTCCTGGCTTTGGATTGGCTCAGCTCCAGCCATTGTGGCCATTTGGGAAGTGACCCAGTGATAGAACACCTTTCTATCTGCCTCTTCCTCTCTCTGTCTGTGGCTCTACCGCTCAAATAAGTAAATTTTTTTAAGAAAAGAATGCTGGAGGAAGAGGGTAGGTGGGGTGAAGGAGTATATGATGGGGAGCATCATTATGTTCTTAAAACTGTATATATATATATACATACATATATATACATACATATATATACATATATACGTATATATATGTATATATTCGTTACCTGTATGTAAATAAATGAACAGAAAAACAACTGCTGGGTAGAATTTTTTGAAGCCATGTTTGTTACTCTTTTTGTTTATTTGAGGGAAAATGGCACTGACTCTTGACAAAAGGGTCTGACTCATTCCAGCTTTCTCTTCACTCTGTGCTTCAGTGTGTGCGTGATTATTTCAAGCACATTTTGTGCCCAAGAGCATAAATGGTTTTATTTGTGTACTATCTTGCTCAAAATCTGTTCTTCAGGTGTCAAAGCTTACAACTCAGTTTTCAGCAAATATGCAAGAACAGGGACTCAGGCACCAGGTGACAAGTGACCCAGATGTCTGCCCAAAGTGATTTCATAATCTAGAGGTTCAGGCTGTAAGACAGCTGTAGAGACTCCTAGAGGAAGGTCTTAATGAAGAGGAATAATTTTTTTTAAATACAGGGATATAGAGTTGAACACTTTAGAAGATAAATATGCGGGCCGGCGCCGCGGCTCACTAGGCTAATCCTCCGCCTTGTGGCGCCGGCACACCTGGTTCTAGTCCTGGTCGGGGCACCGAATTCTGTCCTGGTTGCCCCTCTTCCAGGCCAGCTCTCTGCTGTGGCCAGGGAGTGCAGTGGAGGATGGCCCAAGTGCTTGGGCCCTGCACCCCATGGAAGACCAGGATAAATACCTGGCTCCCGCCTTTGGATCAGCACGGTGTGCTGGCGCGCTGCCGCGGTGGCCATTGGAGGGTGAACCAACGGCAAAAGGAAGACCTTTCTCTCTGTCTCTCTCACTGTCCACTCTGCCTGTCAAAAAAAAAAAAAAAAAAGAAGATAAATATACAAAATTACCCTTCAGGAATCCTACAGGGAAGCTTCACTTTCCTAAGCAGATTTGCAGACTGACCTAGAGGAGTTCATCACTGTTCTGTGCTCCCAGGACATTCCATGGTCACCACCCTTGACACCTTTATCATAGCTCTTGCAGAACTGTGTAACAGTGAGTTTGTTGCTATGTCTCTCTCTGATTCTGACCTCAACAAGGAATTGAATTCTCTGTGTCCAAGCACAATTTCTTCTGTCTTAAGCCCAAAGGATTTTTGTTACATGAATTAATGAATGGACAAATGAAGAAATGGACAGATTAGCATATTTTGGAAGAAACTTCAAGAATGTGAATCAAAATTTTCTGGGAAGACTTTTCCACAATGAAATCTCTCTAAGTCGTGCCTTTTGTAATTAGTGGAATGACTTAGGAAGAAGGGCTGAAGGTACACCATCTCCCAGACGCTTTTTACATTAGCGCATTCACTCTAGTTTTACAGAAAAGACACCTGAGACCAAAGAGCTGAGTTACTTAGTTGTCAGATTCTACATGGCAAAACTGGGATTTGAATGCTGACCTGGAGGAATCCGAAACCTGTTTTTTCTCCTAACAAATTCTTCTTTCCAAGGTAATATTTAAGCAGAGCCTGAAACATAGTCTAAGTAGGAGACGATGGAGAAGTTCCTACAGTGGGTTACATCAAAGCACCAAGATTCCTAACACTGTCTTCTTTGAAGAAGACTCTACAAATTAAGCTGCACCTCTGCAAACTTAAATGTAACAAAAGACTACAAGATAGTTCTTTAAAATGATGGCTTATTTGCTTGAGCCAGCTTTGGAGTACTAAAGAAGAGGAAAATCTTTAAATTTTTTAGCTCAATGTCTATAAAAGGTAGTTATTGATCTTAAATCGATTGCTAACGTTTTGCTTTATGTTTCTAAGGCCAGAGTATACTCTGTGACCAACAGTAGAAATCTCCACCCTCCATTAAGATCCTTAATACCCTTCCCTTATGGAAAGTTGGCATCTGCATTAAAATGCAATTATCTTTCACATCTAGCTGAGTGCTCAGCAACACTTAATTAATTCTTTCCTTTTGAAGTTCAGCCTTATTACTTTCGGGAGGAACTCCAGATTTTTTTTTTTTTATTTCGAAGAGTTACAAAGAGAGGTAGAGCCGGGGAGGAAGAGAGAGAGGTCTTCCATTCCACTGGTTCACTCCCCAAATGACCGCAGTGGCCAGAGCTGAACTTATCCGAAGCCAGGAGCCAGGAGCTTCTTCCAGGTCTCCCAGGCGGATGCAGGTCCCAAGGACTTGAGCCATCTTCTACTGCTTTCCCAGGCCACAGCAGAGAGCTGGATCAAAAGTGGAGCAGCCAGGACTGAACCCGGTGCCCATACAGGATGCTGGTGCTGCAGGTTCGGGCTTTAACCCACTGCACCACAGCGCTGGCCTGGGAACTCCAGATTTTGGCAAATGAACTGTTCAGAGATAGGCCAACGTGGCTGGAGAGGACTCTGCCTTGCGTTCACCTATCAGGGTCCCAACAGTAGTTCAAGTTTCTTAGCTCCATGTGTAACAAGCGCTCTGAGTTCCCCAGGCTTGTGGTAACAGAAAGTACTGCTCTAGTGGCCTGGGACCAGAAACACAGTCTTGAACCACAGTAAGCCAGACTGACCCAGAAACTTGAGGAAAGATGGCCCAACACTCGATTGCTTCCATTTTTACATGCGATAGTAAAGAGAACTGTTTCATCAGAGTAGACAGAATCAATGTTTTGAATGTAAGATTTCTATATGAAGTCTATGGAATTATTCTGCTGCTCTCTGCCATAGTGTTCCACGTCAAATTCAATACTAAGGATAATAATTTGAAGACCAAGATTGCAGAAGCACACTATCTGTTCAAAGCACTATGTCTATTTCTGAATGAACCCTTAGGAATCAATATAATCTTTGTTTTAAGAAAGCACCCTCAGGGCCAGCAATGTGGCAGTTTCAGGTTAAGTCTCTGTCTGGGACACCGGCATCCCATATGGCAGATGGTTTGGGATCTAGCTCCTTGCTAATGACCTGGGAAAGCAGCAGAAGAGGGATAGCCACAGTGTTTGGGACCCTGCATGTGGAAGACCTGAAGAAACTCTTGGCTCCTAGCTTTGGTCTGGCCCAGCCCTGGCTGTTGTGGTCCAGTGTGAACCAATGGATGAAAGATCTCTCTCTCTCTCTCTCTCTCTTTCTCTCTGTGTGTGTCTTTCCTCCTATCTCTGTAACTCTTTCAAGTAAATACAAAAATACATCTTTAAAGAAAAAGTCCTCTTAAAAGAAAGATGATATGTATGCACAGTGTATATTTACTACCCACTTATAATTATTACCTAATTATAAAAATAAAATTTTTGAAGTGCATGCTTTGAAGTATATCGTGTACGCAACATTACCTTACAGAATTTCTTTAGCTGTGTGGATCTCTAGCTGCGGCCACACAGTTGGTCACTTTCCTCTTCTTCTTGGGGAGATCATAGACTTACACCCATGCCCCTGCTCATTCTTTAGTCCATAAACCAAATGCTGTCTCTTCAACATGATTTTCTCACTTCTTGAGTGTTGATATTCCTTTCAGACCTCACCACTTTTGCTTTTCCCTTCTGTTTACTTTCCTTACTGAAAATTTTATTGATTCCACTCTTTTTTTTTCTTTTTTGCTTAAGTCCTGTTTTTCTTTGTTGACAGTAAGATTCTTTGGCAGCAGAAATCTAGGTTGCCTTAATTTTCATTGAACTCATATAATCGCTGATAGTTCTAGGTTCACATAAGACGCTCTGTAAAGATTTGCTCAATGCACTTTTCAAGGAAAAAAAATTCCAGAGGAGAAAAAAAGAGATTTCTACTCACCTGCACCACACCTGTACAGGAATCCAAAAAGATGCAGCCTTTGGGTTCTTTGGATATTTTTTCATCTTTGTAAAAATTCATAATGTAGGAGTTATCTGGCAACTGAGTCAGCTGGAAGTAACGCTTTTTGAATGACTAAAGGAAAAGATAAAAGTAGCTCAAATTGCGTGTGCTACTGCTCATGAGAGTTACAATTTTTCTGTTCCTCCTGGAGCACTTGTGCGAACTGTTCTCTAGAAGGAAATTCTAATTCCTCATAAATAAAATATGCCATTTGGTCTGCAAGTTAATATGCCTGTTGGGCGCCCGCATTGAATATTAATTAGGGCCCTGGCTCTGCTCCCAACTTGGTTTCCTGTTAATGTGCGCTCTGGGAGGAAGCAAGTGATGACTCAAGTAGTTGAGTCCTTATCACACGTGTGGATGACACGGACTGATTTCCCAGCTTCCACTTCGGCCTGGACCAGACAGGGCCATTGCAGGCATTGGGAGAGTACACTAGCAGATGGGAATTCTGTCTGTTTGTGTCTCCTTCCTTCTCCCCCTCTCAAATAAATAAATCAGTAAATATATTTTTAAAATTAAATGAAACGGAAACACAATGCCAAGGGCTCTCTGTGCTGTGACCAAAGGAGAGGGTATCAGGAAGGTGACAAAAGTAAGGATCAGTGGCAATGAGCTCTTACCCGAACAGTAACAGTATTGTTCACAGTGCTGTTAAAATTCCCCTTGTAGAGCCAGCCAGACTTAAAAACTCCAGTTCCTCCTGCTGCCCCACCACCCTTGGAAGATGAGTGGGAAGTGGTATCCTGCACGAAAAGCACCATTAGCATAACAGGCATCTTTTGTTCCAAAAAACAAGACTTAATTTTCCTTGACTCCTCTTCAATCATCATGTTCCATTTCCAAACACACAGGATTCATTTTGACTAACAGCCCTGTCACAAACAGCTCCTGCAGCTGATGCGACACCCTCTAGTGTAAGACAGGGACCCACTCTCCTTGTGTTTGAAACATTTCACTCTTAACAATACTTACTTCATCCTTATCAGCATCTTCATGGTCAACCTCAAAGGAATGTGAAGGTAGTCTCTCTGGTTTGTATTCTGCTCTGATATTGAAAAAAAAAAAAAAAAGGTTCTGATTTGCCATTTGAGACATTGCTTTCATTTTCAGCTGTTCCCTAGGTAACAACTACTGCATTTTGCTTCCTACCAATTTTAATAAAATAAGGTAATGTTGCGAGAGTTCTATTTCCTTTGGAAATATTTGCTTTCCCACACACTCCACTATTTTATCTTTGGTGCATAAATATTTTAAACAATGGAATTATTATTTGTATATAAATTTAGGCATATCTTTTTGGATTAGACAAAGGAAAGTAGGACAATTTTAAATGTTTTATAATTCTTATTGTCATTCCTGCACATTTGGAAGTGGAATATTAAGTAGTAATATTTTCATTACCTATAGTGACGTGCTCAAATGGTAATAACAGTCATTTTAAGAGGCTCAGTCCCCCAAATCCCTCTCTGTAGAAGCGGCCTGAGCTATGGCCACTAGGCTGTGCTGTTGTTGCACCTGCAGTCTCTTCAAAAGGCTGCCCAAAGGGACTTCCTGTCAGTTACATTCATTTTGCGCATACCTAGGGTAGCTGGAAATGCCTATTTGAGTCACAGCACACTGACCAACCCAGAACAGTGATAGTTCACTCCTAGCTCTATAAATGTTAAAATAAGTCAGAAATAAGCTTTTCATGGCTTGATTCTATGTCACAACTAACGATTGAATGGAAACCAGACAATATCATCCTGGGTTCAGGTACTCCTTGATACGTAGCAATTTAGCCTGTTTTACTATATAAAATCTCATATACAGAAATTTCATTAAATGTTTGTGTTTTCTTTAAGATTATTATATCATATAGTAACAATCTCTGAATCTGACTATTGAGAAAATGACCAGAGATACATTTTTTAGGTGAATGACCAAAGACTCCTTATATTTAAGTTCGCGTAAGTTTGCCACACTGTGCAATCATACAGGGCACTAGTTAATGGGCTGAAATTCTCTTTTAACCTCCCTTTGAAAGATAGGAACATGCCTACTCCCAGTTTATGCAAGGAAAGTTAAGAATCAAAAAAGAACATTGTCCTCATTACTAAATGAGGGAAAGTCTGAGATTAGAACCACATTTCCAGTCTTGATAACAGAATTTGTTTTTATTGCGGTCAAATATACATGACAGAAAACTTACCAGTTTAATTGTGTTTAAATATACAGTTCATTAGCATTAAGTACTCACACACACAAACCGTTGTGCAACTATCATCAGCATTGGTCTCCAGATCCTCTACACTGTCCCAGACAGAAACTGTATCCATTAAACAACAGCCCTCAAGCCCCCACTTCAGCCTCTGGCAACCACCATTTTCTTTTCTGTTTTTTTTTTTTTTTTTTCCTCCCACAGGCAAAGTGGACAGTGAGAGAGAGAGAGACAGAGAGAGAGAGAGAGAGAGAAAGGTCTTCCTTTGCTGTTGGTTCACCCTCCAATGGCCACCGCGGCCGGTGTGCTGCAGCCAGCGCATCACACTGATCCGAGGCCAGGAGCCAGGTGCGTCTCCTGGTCTCCCATGGGGTGCAGGGCCCAGGGACTTGGGCCATCCTCCACTGTACTCCTGGGCCATAGCAGAGAGCTGGCCTGGAAGAGGAGCAACCGGGACAGAATCTGGTGCCCCGACCGGTACTAGAACCCAGTGTGCCAGCACCATAGGCAGAGGATTAGCCTATTGAGCTGCGGCACCGGCCCTCTTTTCTGTTTCTACAGGTTCTACTATTCCAGGCATCTTCCACAAGTGGAATCATACCATGTTAGTTTCTTTTTTCTTTTTTTTTTTTTTTTGACAGGCAGAGTGGACAGTGAGAGAGAGAGACAGAGAGAAAGGTCTTCCTTTGCCGTTGGTTCACCCTCCAATGGCCGCCGCGGTCGGTGCGCTGCGGCCGGCGCACCGCGCTGATCCGATGGCAGGAGCCAGGAGCCAGGTGCTTTTCCTGGTCTCCCATGGGGTGCAGGGCCAAAGCACCTGGGCCATCCTCCACTGCACTCCCTGGCCACAGCAGAGGGCTGTCCTGGAAGAGGGGCAACCGGGACAGAATCCGGCGCCCCGACCGGGACTAGAACCCGGTGTGCCGGTGCCGCTAGGCAGAGGATTAGCCTAGTGAGCCGCGGCGCCGGCTACCATGTTAGTTTCTTCATGTCTGCTTTGTTTCATTTAGCATAACATCTTCAAGGTAGAGCCATGTTGTAGCATATATCAGGATTTCATTACTTTTCAACCCAGAATAATATTCCATTGAATCCTTCAAACAGCTTGTGCCCCAAAATCATCTCCATGAAGGCATTCTGTGCACTACAGAATTAGGACTCTCTTCTGGTCCTGGACAGGAACATTGCTACTTGATTTTGTTATTCGTGTCTAGCCCTTCATCACATTATATATTTCTTAAAGCCAGGAACTCAAGCAGATTTCCTTCTGTATCTCACCCACATGATTCCTCTCCACTTGCTATACAGGCTCAATATGTTCTTTGCTGAGTGTATTTAGGACAGGCATGGTGAACCAGGACATCACAGAAGATATATAACAGGAAATGGCATAATTTCAAGCTGTTTTTGGAAGGAAACTTGGTGATTGTCTTAGATGTAGGATGTATATTTTGGTGATCAAAATCTTAGGTGGTACTTCCAATGTGTTAAGTAGGTTTTCAAAAATAGTTTCAGGGGCAGGAGCTTCAGCGCTGTGGGTTATAGCCCCATCCTGCAGTGCTGGCATCCCATATGGGCATCTGTGGGAGTCCCGGCTGCTCCACTTCTGATCCAGCTGCCTGCTAATGCACCTGGGAAAGCAATGGAGTATGGTCCAAGTCCTTGTGTCCCTGCACCCACATGGGAGACCTGGAAGATACTCCTGGCTCCTGGCTTCAGATTGGCTTATCTCCAGCTGTTGCAACTATTTGGAGAATGAACCAGCAGATAGAAGACCCCTCTCTATCTCTCTCTGTAACTCTGTCTTTCAAACAAATAAAATAAATCTTAAAAATTAGTTTAATACTATTAAAATCAATAACTAAGAACAATAAAGCCGTTCTGAGGGACATGGTACTTGAGGCTGCTAAGAATGATATCTGGGGCTTTGTGTCACTGAAGTTTCAATTTGCTTCTCTATTTGGTTTGGTCTTCATAGTCCTGATAAAATCCCAGGACCCAGAGATAATTAATTGCAATGTTAACAGTCTTATTTGACCACTAAAGGTTTGAAAGAAGAGTGGAAGAAATTGCAAATTTTACAATTGTATCTATCATGAAGACTGGCTCATAGGAGATGTTCAATAAACATTTGTTAATAGACATTCATGTTTACATGTAATAGCATAAACTATCTCAAATTAAAAAAAATGTTAACAAATTATATGACCTTCTGCATCCATGACTTATTTGACATCCAAAGAAGTAAAAAAAATACATGTGGAAGTTTTAAGTCTTAATACGTTTTAAGTGGCATGTTGTCTTTTATTAAATTATGCGTATGTGCAATAAGACATTTGTAAACAATACTGGGGCTTTGTAGTGTTGTACAATCTTGTCATTTTTCAGAGATGAAAATAAGGCCCAAAGAGATGACTTTTATAACCACACGTAGAGGAGGTGAGAACAGAAGTCTTTGGAATAATTCCTGTATTTAGGAAAGATCAATTCAAAATATTTTTAATAAGCACATCAAGTTAATATTTCAGCCATTTTTTCTTGCAAAGAATCCTGGTGTACTTATAGCCATTTTTCTTTCTTGCAGAGCCTTAGAGTTACTCAAGTTTATCTATGGAATTGTTATGATGTTAACTGTTCTGCCCCTTTAGGTCAAGGTCAACTTTAAGTGAAGGCAGAGCAAGTAGCCGTGTTATTTTAGGAGCATTGAGAAATTTTTCCTACTCCATCAAAAATATCCTTTTTCTCATTATCATCTGACAGTCCTTGAACAAGATGTAGCCCTTTCCACCTTTCCATTTGATTGGCAAAATGAAGCCCTCTAACACAGCCTTTCCCTCCTCGCTTCTGTGAGAAGTGATGCTGCTTGAGATTCAAGAGAGAGGTTCAAATGTCTGATTTTAGAGCAACTACTTGAAGTATTTTGTCTACAGTGGATGGAACGTGAAAGTTCCAGAATTCTTTTTAATGGCATGGCAGTAAAGTGAGTATTGTGAAAGTTAAATAAATTAGTAGGAAAAACTGAGTAAGAGGCAGCAAAGATAAACTTGAACATGAGATGTTAACCTTTGGTCTTATGCTAGTCATTTCCCATCCATCTCCATCAGACTGATGTAGCGCCACTCACTCCTGAATTCCTGATTCTGTCTTCTTTTGTCACATGGCTTAGCTTTCATTGTTTCTTACAAAAAATAATTTTGCAGGCATTTGTTCTGGATAAGTGTGAATTGCAATATTAGCTAGGTTCTGTAGACCAAGTTTTCTCATTAATGTCGATTTCCAACAATATAGTTATGAATGAGGGAGGAAGAGAACAGTCTTTCAAGTGAGTAATGGTATTAGAACAAAAAATTAAGGCAATGAAATAAGATTTTCATGAATGCCAATATAAAAGGCTAAAAACTCAGAACCAGCACTATGGCGTAGCGGGTAAAGCCACTGCCTATAGTGCTGGCATCCTATATGGGTGCCTGTTTGAGTTCCGGTTGCTTCACTTCTTATCCAGCTCTCTGCCATGGCCTGGGAAAGCTGTAGAAGATGGCCCAAATCCTTGGACCCCAGCAGCTGTGTGGAGACCCAGAAGAAGCTCCTGGCTCCTGGCTTTGGATCAGCACAGCTCCGGCTGTTGAGGCCATCTGGGAAGTGAATCAGCGGATGGAAGACCTCTCTGCCTCAGCCTCTGCCTCTGCTTCTCTGTAATTCTGCCTTTCAAAAAATAAATACATCTTTTTAAAAAATTAAAATACTCATAAAGGGTTTCCATGAGTGTCTCTGCTTAGTTGTAGAAATGATAACTGAGCTGGAGCCAGTGCTATAGCATAGAGGGTAAAGCCACTGCCTGCAGTGCCTGCATCCCATATGGGCGCCAGTTTGATTCTCGGCTGCTCCACTTCCAATCCAGCTCTCTGCTATGGCTTGGGATAGCAGTAGAAGAAGGCCCAAGTCTTTGGGCCCCTGCACCTGTTGTGGGAGACCTGGAAGATGTTCCTGGCTCCTGGCTTCAGATTGGTGCATCTCCAGCTGTTGCGGCCAGTTGGGGAGTGAATCAGCAGATGGAAGACTTCTCTCTTTGTCTCTCTCTGCCCCTGCCTCTCTGTAACTCTGCCTTTCAAATAAATAAATAATCTTAAAAAAAGAAATGATGACTGACATAGTCAATATTATGACCAAAGTTTCAACAAGAGTGCATGGATTTGAAGTGATTTAAGAACTCAGCTCAAAATGTGGAAGGAATGTCTATCAACAGAAGAATGAACCAACAAACTATTGTAGATCTACACAAAAGAGTGCCACTCAGGAAGGGGAAGGAGGAGATACAAGCAAAAACATACGTATCACTCAGAGCATTATGCTGAATAAAAAAAAACACAAAATATGAATACACATGTTACGATTCCAATGTTATGAGAATCAGAACAAAACCAAAAATCAGAGGGAGCAGAGGTGAATTATCTTAGCTATGGGAAGCCCTTCTTTTTGTACTAAATGGTCCAGTTTCCAGACAATAAAGCACACAGAAGAGCTGCAACAATGACAGCCACACATCAGAAAAAATGTCCCTGAACTGGAAAGCTAGGGGAGGAGTGAGTCAGTAATCCATTAAGAAAAAATAAATAAGATAACATTGTGAATGAAAATGGCTGTTTAGAAAATCACTGGTTTGTGACAGAATATCATCTTCTTGAAAAACATAAACGGTGGGCTTTGTGCTCTACCCATGATGACTATGGAAGGTAATGCACTTCCTAATTAGCTCGACTTGACCATTCCACAATGTATATATACTTCAATATATCATGTGCTACATAATAAAACATACAGTGTTACCTAACTGAAAAAAATCAATGAAAAAAAATCAATGAGAAGAGAAAAGAGTGATGGAATTGGAGTGGCAGAAGCCAAGTTTAGAAAGAATGGCCATGGATAGTGTCTCTCTTGGGTAATACAAGTTAAGAATGAAAAGCAATAGTTCTTGTGATGATGTGGGGAAATAACTGTGGCAGAGAGTACCAGAAGGATTACGATTCTGAAAAGGGACCAAGCTTGAAGTACCAAGAGAAGATAGCTGTAAAGGCTGGGACATAGTGAAGGAGACTGAGTGGTGGGAGGTGGGGTCAGTAAAGGCAGACAGTGAGGAGACTTTGCTGAGATTTGAGGGCTACTGAGGACTCTTACTTTCCCAATCTCGACCCCAGTGATCCCCAGGACATATCCTCCCTGCCTCTAAAGAGCCATCATCATTTCCATCTGCTGTCTGCAGGGTTATGATGCAAGGACTCATCTCTTTTTGAATATAATTAGAAGGTTAGTATGTTTGATTACTGAACTTAAAATTTTCCGCTCTAGAAGCATTGTGAGGTCCCTAAGAACCTTTGGGATTCTGCAATAAAGGGACCTTACCTATCTACGTGTGAACCCAACATTAGTTGGAAATGATAGACTTTCTCATTTCTCATATCTAAACCCAAATTTTTTCCAGAACCCATATAATGGGAGCAGGAAAGCTTAGGTGCCTCATCAATCATTAGAAGTGAGGTTTGGGTCTGGCACTATGGCGCAGCGGGTTAACACCCTGGCCTAAAGCACCGGCATCCCATATGGGCGCTGGTCTGGTCCTGACTACTACACTTCCAGTCCAGCTCTCTGCTGTGACCTGGGAAAGCAGTAGAAAATGGCCCAACTCCTTGGGCCCCTGCACCCGTGTGGGAGACCCAGAAGAAGCTCCTGGCTCCTGGCTTCGGATTGGCGCAGCTCTGGCCATTGTGGCCAACTGGGGAGTGAACCAGTGGATGGAAGACCTCTCTCTCTCTGCCTCTACTCTCTCTGTGTAACTCTGACTTTCAAATAAAAATAAATAAATCTTAAAAAAAAAAGAAGTGAGGTTTGGGTCAAGTTACCTTTTGGTGCTTGAGTTTCTTCAATAGAATGAGGGTAACAGTTCCTATTCCATAGGGTTTTGGATATTAAGTCAAACAATATATGAGTGGTATGCAGTCCATTCTGGCTCATGGTAAACACTCTAGAAATGTTCTTTTATTTAAAAATTTTCTTGGAGCCAGCGTTGTGGCATAGTAGGTGGAGCCACTGCCTGAGATGCTGGTGTCAAATATGGGCATGTCCCAGCTGTTACATTCTAATTTGGCTCCTTGCTAATGGTCTGGAAAAAGCAGTGCAGGATGGCCCAAGTGCTTGGCCCCTGCACCCAGGTGGGAGACCCAGATGGAGCTCCTGAATCCTGGCTTTGACCTGGCACAGCGTGGCTGGTTCAGCCATCTTGGGGCGGGGGTAAATCTGTGGATGGAAGAGCTCTCTGTCTCTCTTTCTCTTTAACTCTTTCAAATAAATGAATCAACCTTAAAAAAAAAAAAAGTCTGTTCTTATTTAGTCCAGCTAAGTTGATCAAACTTAATTTGGACTTCAGTCACAAAAAACACTTTTATAATTTTTTTCTTTATATCTTCATTCTATCAAATCATCTATAGTACATTTTTAAAAGATTTTTATTTATTTATTTGAAAATCAGAGTTACAAACAGAGAGAAGGAGAGCCAGAGAGCCAGAGAGAGAGAGAGAGAGAGAGAGAAAGACAGATCTTCCATCTGCTGGTTCAATCCCCAGTTGGCCACAATGGCCAGAGCTGAACTGATCCAGAGCCAGATGCAATGAACTTCTTCTGGGTCTCCCATGTGGGTGCAGGAGCCCAAGGACTTGAGCCATCTTTCACTGCTTTCCTAGGCCATAGCAGAGAGCTGGATTGGAAATGGAGCAGTTGGGACTTGAACTGGTGCCCATATGGGATGCCAGCACTACAGGCAGCAGCTTTACCCGCTACACCCCAGTACTACTGGCCTCCGTAGTACATTTTTAAAATATGTCATATATATCTGCATTTGCCCAATGAATGAATGAAGTCAGTGGCAATAAACATTTTTGTGCTGCTCTTATATTTTGGAACTCCAAGTTCAGTGCTGGTTTTTATTCCTCATCTGTAAACACTTCCAGTTTACATGCTAGGCTGAAATAATGATCTTTCTAGCATATTCCTATGAAAACTCATTTTTTAAAAAATTTTTTTTTGACAGGCAGAGTGGACAGTGAGAGAGAGAGACAGAGAGAAAGGTCTTCCTTTGCCGTTGGTTTACCCTCCAATGGCCGCCGCGGCCAGCGCACCACGCTGATCCGATGGCGGGAGCCAGGTACTTCTCCTGGTCTCCCATGGGGTGCAGGGCCCAAGCACTTGGGTCATCCTCCACTGCACTCCCTGGCCACAGCAGAGAGCTGGCCTGGAAGAGGGGCAACCGGGACAGAATCCGGCGCCCCGACCGGGACTAGAACCTGGTGTGCCGGCGCCGCAAGGCGGAGGATTAGCCTAGTGAGCTGCGGCGCCGGCCGAAAACACATTTTTTAAATGTGGAGCAATAACAATTTTAAATTTAAAAAGTAAATTTTACCTCCTTTTCTATTCTTCCATGATTGCAATTTTTAAGTTGCATCCTCAGCAGCCCATAAAAATAAATTATCAATTTAAGTTAGTAGCAGTCAGAAGAGAATTCTCCTAATCCAGGAGGTCTGATAATGATTTGTTTTTAATAGCCTTTGAAGGCCCAACTAAATTATTTGTTTCCACTACTGACCTGAGCATGGGCATTTTTGAGGGGGTAATGCTTAGCTTTGTCAAATCATTAACAAACAATACCACTGTTCAGTTTTACGGTCTTCATTGCTCTAAAGTATATGCTAGAAGATTCTATTCTAGCACTTCTGATTTTCATTTTGAATAGACAGTTTGTTAAGGTTTCTTACTTAGTGGTAGTTTTATTCTTCCCCTTCTTGGTGTCAACTTCCACTTCCTTTAGTTAAACAATGACCATCTCAACTGTATTTTGATTGGTTTATCATTGGTCTTTGCAAGCCCTATGAAAATTCCAATTTAAAAACGTTCACAATCTGTTGTTTTTTGAAATAACGGAAATTATCAGATTTGTATTTTTTTGTTTATTTATTTGAAAGACAGAGAGACAGAGACAGAGGAAGACAGACAGAGATCTTCCATCCACTGGTTCACTCCCCAAATGCCCACAACAGCTGAGCCTGGGCCAGGCTAAAGCCAAGAGCCTAGAATTCATCCTGGGTCCCACTCATGAGTTGCAGGGACCAGAGCACCTGAAATAGCACCTGCCTCCCAGGGTGCACACTAGGATGAAATTCAAATTGAAAGTGAAGCAAGGGCTTGTACCCAGGCACTCTCATATGGGATGCGGGCATCCCAAGCAACATCTTAAAAGCTGCTGTACCTAATGCCTGCCCATAATATGCTTGGCGATGCTCTCTCTGTGGGTCAACAGATGAAAAATACTGCCAATGTGAGATTTTATATTTACCTTTTCTTCTTTATGGCATCACAATTATAAGAAAAAATAAACAGTGTTTAAGGGGTATATAGCCACTGACGTGCTTAATAGACCCAGAGATGTTGGGAAGGTGTCTATTCAAAAGAGTAGCCAAGGATTACTGACTCACTTGATACTCAGTCTTCCAACTGCTTGGACACAGCTTCCAAGTTGTAACCACTTCTCAGAACTATTTTCAGAAAGAGGAAGTGTTGGTGTTAAAAAGTGCTTTGCTTTTCAACTGCACCTACAAAAAGTGTGTGACTAACACCCTGACTTTTTGAATGTAATAATTACTCATGAAGGCCAAGGGTAAGGTAGGAGCTTCCCAAGACGAAGTTATAAGTTAGCTATCAGAAGTGACCTAGTGTCAAAGAATGTTCACAGACTTGGTAGAATGAAATGTACAATGCTTTGAAAACAAATTTGCTGTTTTGGAGGAGCACATTTTGCTTTTCATAGTAATGCAACTCTGAAAGAAATGGTCTCTTTTTTTCCTTTCTTGTATTAGTTCTGCAGTCATACTCTCCATGAAGCAGATCAAGAGATCTTTAAAAGAGGTATATTAGATCCCATCACACTCCTATTTGTAATTTCACCAAAGCTGCTATTGCAATGAGAGTAAAATCCAAGCTCCCTTCCAAGTTCACAAGGTCCCTTGCCTAAACTCCATGGTTTCAACTTGTCCCCCTCCAGTCTTTAGCTCCAGGCCCCTTGACAATCATTTTCCTCCAGCGACCGTGCTGGTTCTTCCTTGGGGTCTTTGCTCTGGCTGTTTCACGTGGGCACCATTTTCCTAAGATCACAGTCCTGGTAGCAGCTGTTCGTTCATACGACAGCTCAAATGTTACCTTCTCAGACTGTTCCATAATCTCTCCTACAAATTTTGCATTCAGGAATTAAGAGTACCATTTTCAAGTCTGGAAAATAGGTTTCTAAGGCACAAGACGTTTTGCGAGCAGTTTCCAATTCTGTACCTTGTGTATACTAAAAAATTAGATCCAGTGGGTATCATTTTAATGTTTCACTTGATGAAAGTGTTAGGAAAAAGTAAACTTTTTATTAAATGTTTTTATGGATTGCTTGCATCATCTTAGCATGACAAACCAATTAGTTGGGAGGTATCAGTTCAATGCAGTTCTTTGAATTGGGGTAACTCAATCCCCGTCAGGATTGCTGTATTTTAAAACTTGTCATACATTCATTTTTTTCCGTCAGTGCACAACTCCTGCCAGACTTTCTCCTAGGCCTGCAGGAAATTCTGTAGAGAGATTCTCTTGCCTTTGGGGAATTTTTATTTTAGTAGGGGAAACAGACACTAAAAAAATTTCTACCAGCAATCAGGTAGCCAGGTGAGCTTTCCTGTGGAGGTGACATCTGAGCAGGAGCAGAACAAAGTGACATTTGCCTAAAAGCTTTATACCCACCAAAATCAGGGGAAAAGCCAGGTGTCTATTTTCCTTTTTGCTATCTTTGTATTTATATCATTTATTTGCAAGTTGCTTATTTTCATGGCTTTTGATATACTAGCATGAAAATACATGGAAAAAGTAGCAAACATGAAGCAGAATATTGCCAGAAAAAGTCTTGGGCCGTATTTTTTTTAAAATTTAATCCTCCTGTACCTGTTATTGAAAAGACAGCTCATGAAAGTACAATGATAAATGACCCCAAACTCTGTGAATATACAATTTATCCATTGTCGAAAACAATATTGTATCTAAACTCATTTATAAATTTTGTAAAATGTACCTTGACACTTGATTAATGCACATATATTCATAAACAGTGGCAGAACTTGAACAAAGAACTTGGTCCACATATGAAAAAATCCAGAGTACTTATAACAAGTTCTTACCGGGGTAACTGTCGAATGTCTCCAGAATATTGTTCATATTTGTAGTTTACTACATACCACTGGGAACTATAAAATTTACAAGCCTGAAAGGAAGAAAAAGACAATTACGTAAATTATCATGAAAGAAATCAGTGCTAAGCTCTCACAGTCCCCCGGGTGTGTTAAGACGGCTACATAACTGATTTTAAGATAGGTAAGGGGTTTGCTCTTTGTAATCATTTTATATTTCCCAATGAAATGGAAATCTAACCTTTTCCAGACTCATTGAGGAGGAACTGTTTAACCTATTCATTTTATTCCACTCCATCAAGGAAAACCTAATCCAATCAGCCACAGCATCACCTAATAATCCAGGCAGCTAAGACGTGCTGCTGCCTCCAGTACCTTCCCATCGTTGCTTTCCATGGCAAACCTTTTCATGACCTGACAGTTCTCAGGAGTGAAAATGTTAGTATTTTCATGTAATCCTCCTGCCATAATTTTAGTCTATTTCTTCTTGTTCTTGCCTCAGTAATCAACACTCTTCTTGTTTCTATATTGCTGCCCTTGTCAACTTGAAGCTAGTTTTGCAGTTTTATCTTAGGCCTTCTAAGGCACAGACTTTCCTGTGATTTTTCAGATTTTATAAACAGATATGAGTAAAAAAGAATCAAAAACAGGCTTGAAAGCAAAGTTAATAGCAAAAAGAGCTACTGCAGAATTATATATGCTGACTGATTGTTTTGCATTTTTTGATGGCAAACATTTTCCAAATACCAACCAGGCACATGGCACTGTACTGACCATGGGTTAACAAGGCAGATTGCACTTGTTGACTTTTAAGATGTCTTTGGTTTTAAAATTATGTGATTCGGGGGATTAACCAGCTATCAGTTATGATTATAAGAAGATCTTGTCCTCTAGTGTTGGTGGGAAAAATGGAGAGATAAGCTTGGTGCACTGTGAGAATGAAGAACTGTGAAGGAGATGGGAAGGTGCAGAGCCACTGCCTCTGCAGAGGTGAGGGGGTGACAGGGACAGGAAGGGGCTGGGGCCTCACAGACAGGTGCAAGGAGCAGGGACCGTGGTTAGGCGCGCTTTGCTGCTGCGGATTTCTCTCTCCAGTTCTTTTGGCACCCTTGCTTTATTTTTTCAGGCAAGGGTTCACGCACAAACTGAAACTAAGGCTGGGAGTACAGGACCAAAGAAGAGTTTAAAAACAAACCAGCGGTCAGCGCTGTGGCTCACTAGGCTAATCCTCCACCTTGCGGCGCCAGCACACCGGGTTCGGGTTCTAGTCCTGGACGGGGCACCAGATTCTGTCCCAGTTGCCCCTCTTCCAGGCCCGCTCTTTGCTGTGGCCAGGGAGTGCAGTGGAGGATGGCCCAAGTCCTTGGGCCCTGCACCCCTTGGGAGACCAGGAGAAGCACCTGGCTCCTGCCTTCGGATCAGCGCGGTTCGCTGGCCACAGCGCGCCAGCCGCAGTGGCCATTGGAGGGTGAACCAACGGCAAAGGAAGACCTTTCTCTCTCTCTCTCTCTCTCTCTCTCTCTCACTGTCCACTCTGCCTGTCAAAAAAAAATTAAAAACCAAAAACAAAACAAAACAAACCAGCAATGAGACAGATTGGGGTAAAGAATAGTACCAGGGAATTTAGGGACTGTGTGATGACCAGAATGGATGGAGAATGTTAACAAAATGGTGTAATTAGCTGAAGCTAAATGTATTAACTTGCCAGATCCTGAGCCGATTCTGTAAAGCACATGTTTCTGGAAATAGGATGAAAACTAAGCTTTCATATGCTCCTGGGATAACATGTTTCATTTTCAATTTTAGATCAAGATGCCAGGGATTCTGACAAGGACACACTGGTGCAGGCATCCTGTGCCATGAAGCTAGCACCTTAATGATCTGACTCATTTCTTCTTTCCTTTCCTTCCTTTCCACCTCACTGTCATTCTCAAAGGAAACAAAATATCTATGAAGCAGAAAAACAGTGGGGCCAGCAATGTGGCACAATGGGTAAAGTACGGCACCTGCAGTGCCAGCATCCCCGATGGGCTCTGGTTCAAGTCCTGGCTGCTCCACTTCTAACTGGCTTCTCCCTTCAAGTCCTGGCTGCTCCCTGCTAACATGCCCAGGAGAGCAGTAGAAGGTGGCCCAGGTGCTTGGGCCCCTTCACCCACATGGGAGACCCGGAGGAAGCTCCTGACCCTGGCTATGGATCAGCCCAGCTCCAGCCACTGCAGTCATTTGAGGAATGAACCAGCAGATTGAAGACCTCTCTCTCTGCCTCTGCTTCTCTGTAACTCTGCTTTTCAAATAACTAAATAAATCTTTAAAAATATATAAATAAAGGAAAAACAAAGGGCATAAAACCCATCCCCTTTTTGCATTCCTTTTCAAACTTTTTTCTGGTAACTAGTTTTATCTAGTTCTCCTCTAAGTTTCAGTTTGAATATGATTTTTTTCCCACTTAATAGCATAGGCTTTCTGAATTTTATGGTCCTTCTAAATAAGTGGAATAAAATATCCTTCTCTGGTACACTAACTTGATCTCCTCCTTTCAGAGATCACTCATCTAGTATTTTAATCAGCAAGCACAGAAAGCCGACACTGCATCCCTGGAGTTCTATGTGATGGAAAGACAGCAGGGAACAAGAGACAAAAATCGATGCCTTCTTGAATTTACCTCCTCTGAAAAACCGGTCAATAAACACAAAAATAAGTAAATTGTGTCATACATTACAAAATAGCATCATGGAAAAATAACACAGATAGGGTGGAGAGAGTTGGGGCAAGGGAGCTAAGTCGAACAGAATGGTGAAGTGGCTCTTACAGAAATGGTGATATTTGGCCGACGACTTACAGGACAGGATTAAGTGGACTGTTTTTAATGGCTACTGGAAATTTGGTGCTGTTGCAGGAGAAAAGCTAAGCCACAGGGTATATCCTTATTCATGCGGTTCTTCTCTTCACTACCCATCTGGTGAATTAAGACAGAATGCCCAACTATGTTAAAGATTCTTTGCTAAAAAAGACTGAGGGGCCGGCGCCGTGGCTCACTTGGTTAATCCTCCGCCTGCAGTGCCAGCATCCCATATGGGCGCCAGGTTCTAGTCGTGGTTGCTCCTCTTCCAGTCCAGCTCTCTGCTGTGGCCTGAGAAGGCAGTGGAGGATGGCCCAAGTGCTTGGGCCCCTGCACCTGCATGGGAGACCAGGAAGAAGCACCTGGCTCCTGGCTTCGGATCGGTGTAACTCTGGCCGTAGTGGCCATTTAGGGAGTGATCCAACAGAAGGAAGACCTTTCTCTCTGTCTCCCTCTCTCACTGTCTAACTCTGTCAAATAAATAACAACAACAAAAAAGACTGAGAAACCAGTGTATATTCTGGATAAATAAAGTGTACATGAAGAATAGAGGCCAGAATACACACCTCCAAAGCTTGATTCTGTCTTGGGATTAGCACTGACTCCTGATGTGATCTGGATCAAATGTTATTTATTAAGATCTCAGATTTTGCTACTGAGCATTTAGAACGTTGGACTGGATTAGAGATTTCTGTCAAATAATTTTTATCTCTGCACTTTCTGTCCAGAGATTCCAATGGCTTTCTGGTACATGGATTCATTCACTGTCCTTTGTTTTTCTTTTTTTATTTAATAAATGTAAATTTACAAAGTGCATCTTTTGCATTGTTGTGGCTTTTCCTCTCCACCTCCTTCCCACCCGCAGCCATCCCATCTCCCACTCCCTCTCCCATCCCATTCTTCATCACGTTTCATTTTCAATTATCTTTATATACAGAAGATCAACTTAGTATATACTAAGCAAAAATTTCAACAGACTGCACCCACACAACCGCACAAGATATAGAGTACTGTTCGACTAGTCATTCACTGTCCTTTGTGATATGTGATGTCCCTTTGTCTACCGTGATAGACATGCATACAGAAGCATGCCATACACAGTATTTCCAATATTCCATAGACTCCACCAAATCTGAGAAACATTAATCTTAAATTTTACTGACCAACAATGAACCAGACACTATTTTATATTTATAAAGAGCTACTTCTTTTGTTTTAAATTCACAATTTTTTGTCAGACATTGACTATTAGACCTTCTGATAGGCTCTTAACAACCCCTCTATAAGATTTTATCATTGACATTTTATATATCAGAGAGGCAAGGAGAAGTTCAGATTTTTTACCAAGTCCTGCACTTGGTAACAGCAGGATTTCAAACTGGATTTGTATGACTCTAAAAGTCCAATCAGTTAATTTTTTAATTGTTTGATGATTACAGGCTTTTAAAATAAAAACACATCTGATCCCTCATTCTGGATGTTTTGTGTGCTGTTTCTGTTTGTATCTTAAAGACAAAAAAAGACCCAACTTTGAACTTGGAGTCTATTATTTATTAGCTGTGGAATTTCAGTTAAATAACTTAATATCTCTAATATCTTTCTCTGCCTATATAATATCAACTTTGTTAGTATCAAACAAAGTAACTCCTATAAGGCACTTAGTACAGAGTAAGCACTCAATAATATTTGCTTTAAAAACACTCGTTTTCCCCAGCAGGTTTAAGTCGATAATTCATATTCACAACAACTGATAATAACAACTTGTTTTTCTTGTGTTAAAAAAGTAGATTTTTGGGAAGATAAGTAGGTCTTCTGATTCTTAGAGACTTCTGTCTTCATCAACTCCCTGTGCTTGTGTAGATGAGAATCACGATTCAAAGATGATTCTTAAGAATTTAAAACTCCTCCTGAATATGTGATTTCTCTGATTATGAAAAAGCCAGCGCATTTTGCAAACACATAACCAGTTCTCCTACATAGTTATGGCATTTTGGAAATGTTACGCATAGAAAATTATTCTCTATTCTTTGTTCCAGCCCACACAGTCACTCTAAGAGGATCATTAAGAACTATTATAATTTTGACTACAGCTTCTCTTTGTCCAAAAACTAAGCTGAAATGATCTGTTGCAAATTCAAAGTCACAGGCTACAACTCTGCTTGCAACAATAAGGCAATAGCTCCAATTTTCCCTTACTGACTTCCTAGCCTACAGCACCTGTTTCACAATATGGACTCCTCAGCCCCCTTTCACATGGAGGCTGCCAGTCTGCTCCAAAGGTGAAGGCTGAATACTGAGCAACCAGCTTGCTGAGCTGGCTAATTTTTCCAAACAGTGATGACCTGATTCACATCTTATCCATTTCTTATGTTTGCCTGTTCAGCCTTTATGCCTGCTACCTCTACTCTATGTGATCAGACACAAAAATGTTGAAAGTCAACATGGTTTAAGGCTTTTGTGCCTTTTGGATAGTGTTTCCTAAACAGTAAAGCATCCATGAAATCTCTGGGGTTGGTAATTAAAATTTAGGTCCCTGGGCTCCACCTGAAATCCAATGAACCAGATTACCCAAAGGACGGCCCAGGGGTCTTCATTGTTAAGAAATGACAGGTGACTGAAGGTGGAGGAGAAATGCTGTTAGTTTGTCAGGTAAAATCCATCCCTGCGTGATTACTGATGCCATAAACAAGAGTGTCAATGTGTTAAGTCAACAACAGGAGTCACTGTGCACTTACTCCTCATGTAGGATCTCTGTCCTTAATGTGCTGTACATTGTGATTTAATGCTATAACTAGTATTTTTCACTTTGTGTTTCTGTGTGGGAGCAAACTGTTGAAATCTTTACTTAATATATGCTAAACTGATCTTCTGTATATAAAGAGAATTGAAAATGAATCTTGATGTGAATGGAAGGGGAGAGGGAGTGGGAAAGGGGAGGGATGCGGGTGGGAGGGAAGTTATGGGGGGGGGAGTTATTGTAATCCATAAGCTGTACTTTGGAAATTTATATTCATCAAATAAAAGTTAAAAAATATCCATCCCTGCATGAATGATAATGTGGTCCAGTCTCTTTCATGCCTTTTGACTATGAACTGAGAACTTTCAAGTCTTAGCTTCACTCAGTACCCTAGTAACTGGGATTACCTCCCAGTTTCCACTCACAGTGACAAAGCCTTTTGAAAGCACATATAACTCCAGCATGAGGTTTCACTGATAGTAGGCATTCACCATACATTTGTTGGAAGAATGGCCTTCTGCATCCTATCCTTCTTGCTTTAGTAATAACTAGACATGATACTCGACAGTTCTAAAAATCTAAAAGCTTTAGAAACAGTGGGCAAATATGAAGGACACCCTAAAGTATCATTAACAAAATATTTCACTTTTCTCTTTTCCCTCCTATTTAAGGAATCATTAGAATCAATTCAAAGCATGCTACACATCTCATATAGCAATATGGGGTTGGGTTTGAAAATACAATTTGCTGTTTATTAGATTCTGGCTACACGGTAATAAACATAAAACAGATGGCTTTTTAGGTGCAAAATTATTTTTATTTCTGACTACAGAGGTTTATTTAATTATATAACTGGTTTCTTGCCAGGAAGATTAATGCAACCACAAGAGGTGCTCATTTTGGCCCTCACTCACCATTGGGATTAATTTTGTATTTGTCAAGCAATGGTGGTAATTTTTAATACTCATGCCATTCTTTATGAAACTAGAAGTAATTATGGTTATTATATAAATGTTAAAAATGAAACATCACAAAATTAAGTGAATTTATATAGATTATGCATTGATAATTGGTTGTCCACACAGAGATATTTCAGAGGGAAAGGAGATATTATTTAGCTCAGTCACCTGTGATAATATGGGGATATTTCTGCAAATCAGGACATGTGATCATTCAGTACATCAACAATACAGACAAAAATAAAATGCACTCAAAACTTCTTTTTTCTTCAAATGGGTCACATTAAGTGCTCCTTTAAAATGCAATAATTAATTCCTGCAGTATAAAATAAGTTTGACAGTTAATGATTTTTAAAAACCTATTGTACAAACATTGGTTAGGGATAGTAAAAAAAGAGATAAAGAAAGGTTGATTCATTGGTATTGTTATAATTAATAGAAAAAAATTACGGTGTTCTATTGCATAATCGTATGACTATTATTCATGATAAAGTATTTTTATGAAAGAATCTTGAGTGTTTTGGCCATAAAGAAATAATAAATGTTTGAGGTAACTGAAATGTTTACTCAATTTGAAAATTATACTATGTGGCCCAGAATCTTGGCATAGTGGATAAAGCCACCACCTACAGTGCTGGCATCCCATATGGGCACCAGTTTGAGTCCCAGCTGTTTCACCCCTAATCCAGCTCTCTGCTGATGGCCTGAGAAAGCAGTGGAGGATGGCCCAAGTGCTTGAGCCCCTATACCCACATAAGAGACCCGGAGGAATCTCCTGGCTCCTGGCTTTGGATCCATCCAGCTCCGGCTGTTGGACCATTTGGGGAGTGAACCAGTGCATAGAAGATCTCTCTTTCTCTCTCTCTCTCTCTCTCTCTCTGTAACCCTTCCCTTTACAATAAATAAATAAAACTTTTTTTTTAAAAAAAAGAAAATTATGCCACATATACATATATCAAAACATCACAGGTTGTTCCATAATAATTCACATTTTTACGTATCAGTTAAAATTTTTTAAAAATAATATTTTTTACTTGATCAAAGAAAAATCTTATACTGGCCTCTTGAGGAAGAAGTAGAAATAATAAGTTTGGAAAATATATGGTATAAATATAGACAAGATTTAGTTTCAGATATCATCAATCTTGTTTAATAGATTTTGATTTTTATTATGGTTTCTTAAAATATTACTTGAGATTAAATAGTGTTATTATGTGTATAAGTGTGCATGTATAATGAAAACATAATGTCATATTAACTACCAGTTATAAATTAAAATAATTTTTAAATTATATTATTACTTGGAACTATAGGGTACCCTAAAGTGTAGTTTATTATCTTTGTTGACAATAAATTGAAAATTGACCAAAATATGTGGCTTCTCTTTTCATAATGTGTTCTATAGGGCTGGGTATCTGGCCTGGTGGTTAAGATACCCATGTCCCATTACACAGAACCTGAGTGCAATTCCTGCTAGGGTGAGACCTTGGGAGGCAGTGGTGATGGTCCAATTAATTGGGTTCCTGGTTTGTGTACCTTGATCTTGGCTTCATCCCTGACTCAGCCTTGGCCATCATAGGGAACTGTTCCATGTATCACTGGGTGAGAGCTCCCTGCCTGGGTGCCTGTCTGTCTGCCTGCTTTTCAAGTAAATTTTAGAAAATTTAAGATGTGTTCTGTTAAGGCAGTTAAACAGCTGTGAAAGCAGAATTTTATAAATCACTTGATCAGGGAACATAGACTGGGTTTAATTTCCAGGTAGATCTCACAGGTAATTTTTGAGGACGTGAGTAACAGGCAGTAATAAAACACTTTGGTAATATTATGATCATTCTTCCCATGTAAGACATAAAACCCAGGTTATAACTCAACACAATTGAAAATTTAGGTTCGAGTGTTCAAAATGGTTTCTGTTTTATTATCTTAGGCTTCAAGGTCTCTGATTCTACATCTGTGTTTTCACTCACTGCCAAATGTGTTAGAATTACTCTTATTGTGGAGAAAGGGAATCCAATTTAATATTGGGATAGGTTTTCACATTTGGAAACAAGATGGCTATTCTAGGGATTTCTGAGAATAAAAGATAAATTTCCTCAGGATTGTTAATGTGAAAAACACATCCACTTTGTTTTCCACAATTTTTTCCTGATATATTTACACTAACGCCACCAAACTACAAATGCATTGGAATTTACCTTAATCAACTTTTATGTGTTTTTTACCTTTAATGTTGAGATATATTTAGCATAAAAGAAATTGAAGGCATCAATTCTGTTTTGGCATTGATAGAAATACTTTACTATCATCACATAGAAATAAGAGCAGGCCAAATGCAAAACAACAACATATCTTGATTTCTTTTGAAGTCAAAAAAAGAAACAAGTCTTATTTATAAATTTATCTTTCAAAAAGTGCAAAATAAAAAGTCCATTAACTTCCCAAGACCTTCATTAGTGAAGGTCTTTTTTGATGCACATTTTATTATCTAAAATTTTTTTAAACATTTATTTGCGAGGGGAAGAGAAGAGAGAGAGGGAGAAAGAGAGAGAGAGAGAGAGAGAGAAAGAGACACCTTGTTTTCTGGTTCATTTCCCAAATGCCCGCAATGGCTGAGCGGGTGGGCCTGAAGCTTTGAGCTGGGAATGCAGTCCAGGTCTCCAACATGGATGGAAGGAATTCAGTACTTGAGCCGTCACAGCTGCCTCCCAGGTTTGCCTTGGCATGAGCTGTATTCAGAAGCTGGAGTTGAAGATTGAATCCAGGTACTCCAATGTGGAATGCGGATGTCCTACCCACTAGGTTAAATGCTTACTTGCAACAATTATTTTTATTAAGAAATGATAATATCCTTATTTTCAAATCTGGAGAAATTTTTGTAGCTGTATTTTTCCACATATTCTCCAGAAATTTAGATTTAGGCACAGATGTCCTAACATAGAAGTTAGACCAAGACCAACAAACTTCACAATTATACTGCTATGGTTTAAAGTTAATGAGGGCAGTAGAATCATTCATTTGCTATCCAACATTTTGGAATCAGGAAATAGTATTCATTTTTACTTAACTTATTTATACAGCAACCCACCTCCACCAAATCATCTGTTGAGAGCCACTTTTATTTATGGGTCAGTTTGAGGTCACATTATTCTACATATGAGATTCAATAAATTTTTAAAATACACTAATTGTTCCACATATAAGATTCAAAAGTTTCTTCAAATGCACCAAAAAAAAAAAAGGTATTTTGGTTATACAATGGCTTCTTAATCAATACGCATAATTACAGTCCAAAATTAGGCACAAAGCTACTTTTAACTTTGCTGTGCATACGGCTTTCTTCTTGAAGAGTCCCAACATTTTTGCCAGGTTTACTCTTTTTTTTTAAAGATTTATTTTTTACTTATTTGAAAGAGTTAGAAAGAGAGGTAGAGACAGAGAGTGGTCTTCCATCCACTGGTTCACTCCCCAGTATTTTCACCATAAAAGTAAGAAAAGAGGGCCAGCGCCACGGCTCACTTGGCTAATCCTCCGCCTGCGGTGCCGGCACACCCGGTTCTAGTCCTGGTTGGGGGTCCAGATTCTGTCTCAGTTGCTCCTCTTCCAGTCCAGCTCTCTGCTGTGGCCCAGGAAGGCAGTGGAGGATAGCCCAAGTGCTTGGGCCTTGCACCCGCGTGGGAGACCAGGAGCAAGTACCTGGCTCCTGGTTTTGGATAAGCGCAGCGTGCCGGCTGTAACAGCCATTTGGGGGGTGAACCAACAGAAGGAAGATCTTTCTCTCTGTCTCTCTCTCTCACTGTCTAACTCTGCCTGTCAAAAAAAAAAAAAAAGTAAGAAAAGATATTCCCCACGTTTTCTTGAAACAAGATAAGCTTCATTCTGATTAGATACATATCTTTCAAATTATAAAAATGTTCAGCATTAAATATATTTAATTATGACCAACTTTTAAAAATTTTTAAATTTAAAATCTCTTCACTCTGTCTAGAATTCCAGTTGTTTAATAATATCACTTTTATTTTACTTCCATGAACTCATGAGATGTAGCTTCTACCTTGAATATTCATAACTTTCTTTGACTTAGTTGGATACTAAGAAGAGAAAGGTTTTACTTTCAATATTGCATCATTTAATAACAACGTGTTTCATGATTATAAAGTTTTGCTTTTCACACATTAGGCGGTATTTGGTACATAATTTAAAAATCAATAAAGTGCTTACTAAGCTACTTTTTTTTTTTTTTTTTTTTTGATAGGCAGAGTGGACAGTGAGAGAGAGAGACAGAGAGAGAAAGGTCTTCCTTTGCCGTTGGTTCACCCTCCAATGGCCGCCGCTGCAGCCGGCGCACCGCGCTGATCCGATGGCAGGAGCCAGGATCCAGGTGCTTTTCCTGGTCTCCCATGGGGTGCAGGGCCCAAGCACCTGGGCCATCCTCCACTGCACTCCCTGGCCATAGCAGAGAGCTGGCCTGGAAGAGGGGCAACCGGGACAGAATCCGGCGCCCCGACCGGGACTAGAACCCGGTGTGCCGGCGCCGCAAGGTGGAGGATTAGCCTAGTGAGCCACGGCGCCGGCTTTACTAAGCTACTTTTAACTTTGCTGTGCATACGGCTTTCTTCTTGAAGAGTCCCAACATTTTTGCCAGGTTTACTCTTTTTTTTTAAAGATTTATTTTTTACTTATTTGAAAGAGTTAGAAAGAGAGGTAGAGACAGAGAGTGGTCTTCCATCCACTGGTTCACTCCCCAGATGGCCGCAGTGGCCAACAATGCAGTGATCCGAAGCCAGGAAGCAGGAGCTTCTTCTGGGTCTCCCATGCAGGTGCAGGGGCCCAAGGACTTGGACCATCTTCTGCTGCTTTCCCAGGCCATAGCAGAGAGCTGGCTTGGAAAAGGAACAGCCGGGACTAGAACCGGAGCCCATATGGGATGCTGGCGTTTCAGGCCAGGGCTTTAACCCACTGCACCCCAGAGCCAGCCCCACCAGGTTTACACCTGAAGCATCTTCTAGGGTAAGAGACAACAATATACTAAGACCTTGTTTGGTAAGATGACCATTCTGCATTTCTTCAGTGTTTAATCTGCTGTAATCAGGTTGAGCTCACAGCTCCTGAACCTGCTCTGCCGAAGACTGCCAGTGACTGTGAACAGTCAAACCAGTGAGCCGTTATGGTGGTCTTTGACATTTTACACCATTGATACACACACTCCGTCACTGTTGACCCCACCCCTCTTTGACTGTGAGATACCACTTTCTCTTTGCTTTATTCAACCTCTTTGCCCACTCCATCTCCACTCCATGTGCAGGATGCTTTTCACCAGCCTCTTAAGTGAGTGTATCTTAGGCACCTGCCCTCTAAGCTCTAGGCGTGCCCTTGTGGTGTCCTGGATAAGCTTTTCCAGGTGCAAAGCTTCAACTTTTTTTTTAAGATTTATTTATTTGAAAGTCAGAGTTACACAGAGAGAGGAGAGGCAGAGAGAGAGAGAGAGAGAGAGAGAGAGAGAGAGAGGGAGAGAGAGGTCTTCCACCTGATAGTTCACTCCCCAGTTGGCAGCAATGGCTGGAGCTGCGCCAATCTGAAGCCAGGAGCCAGGAACTTCTTCTGGGTTTCCCATGCAGGTGCAGGGGCCCAAGGACTTGGGCCATCCTCCACTGCTTTCCCAGGCCATAGCAGAGAGCTGGATTGGAAGTGGAGCAGCCGGGTCTTGAACAGGCGACCATATGGGATGCTGATGCTTCAGGCTAGGGCGTTAACCGGCTGCACCACAGTGCCGGCCCCAAGCTTCAACTTTTAATTAAAGAGCAACTGTCCTCACCATGCTCCAGTGTACCAGTTCTATGCAGTTCTATGTAGTTATCTCCCTCTTGGACATCTCTCTCTCTGTATGTTAGCAAATGAAGTTATCTTATTTGCTTCATTGGTATCTGCTCCAGGAATCTTGGCATCCCATTTAAAGTAGTGGCATAAATATCCATTTATAATAGCCCGAATTATAAATGTGGGAGTGATCATTAACAAGTTCACTTTCTTTTCAGTCTCCAACTCCAGTCAACTGTATCTCTTATTTGAAGATTTATTCATCTATTTAAAAAATAGAATGAGAATGAGGGGGGGGAGAGAGAGAGGGAGAGAGAGAGAGAAGGAGAGAGAGAGAGAAGGAGAGAAAGAGAGAGAGAGAGAGAGAGAGAGAGAATCCTTCATTCTCTGATTCACTCTCATACCCTCAACAGCCAGGGTTAGGAGAGGCTTTCCCTCTCATATCTCACAGTGTGGTAGGGACCCAAACACTTGGGTTATCACCCTCTACCTTCCTAAGTGCACTAGCAGGAAGCTGGATCAGAAGCAGAGCAGGTGGAACTTAATCAGGGACTCTGATATCGGATGCAGGCATGGCATGTAGCAGCTTAACTCCATAGGGTCACAATGCCTGCCCCAATTCTGTCTCCTTAATAGCTCTTTACTGTCAGGATAATCACACCACCAAATGTTAATATAGGTCTTTACAGTTACCCACCTGGGCTATTAAAGGTGCTATAATATATAATGATATATTAATATATCATTTAATTATACCACATAATATATTATATTTATTAATATTATATTATAATAATTAATGATGTTATATATTTGTATATAAATATAATATAATATATATATATATATTAAAGGGCTATAATAGGTGCCTAACTGTGCAACTTTTCTGCAGTCTTACTTACAGGTATGTCTTTAATGGTTTCATTTGTTTGTTTTTCTGATATGTGAACCTGACCTTGCTGTTATATCTTAAAGTAATACTCCAGGTGATAATAGTCAGATTACAATGCAAAAATCTGACATAGGTCTATAACTTCTTGCCTGATGGTATGAAGCTGAAGGGCAGGGACTGTGCTGCACCCACTTATCATCATCTACTGAATAATGAACCTATTTCCTCATTTCAGCCCATGGTTGATGCCCTTTATTACATATCCTGGAGCTTCCAATATAATGTGACCCACAGTAACAATCAGTAGGAGAGGAGATTTCTATGTAGAGAATTTAACTCTTTATAAAGAGAGGACAATTAACTCACCCAAACAAATCTGAAGTGGCAGAATCCCACTTACCTAAAGGAACAGCTTGTTTGTACCAGTGACCTCGTATTTACTTCTAGGACAAGACAAAGTTCAATCTGATAATCAGGGAATTAAGAACAGAAATTTAAGGGTTGAGAAAAGTGGTACTGTGAACTTTAAGATCATTATTATTTATTGCAAACTTTGAAATTAACCTTGTTTAAACTTCCAATTTGTATGAAGATAAATCCATAGAGGAGTTATCTCTGGGTTTTGTCTGGGACTGTGTCTTAGTATCACATGAAATTCCTGAACTAAGGGAGTCATTTTGATATCAACAGTAAGAACCGAGAGTGAAAGTTTGGCCATGAAAAGAGACAACCAACTTTTTTGACCCTTTAGGGATTTTAATATTCCCCTTTTCTTCATTAGCATTTGCCTCACTGCAATGCATGTGAAGCTTCACCTAAACACTGATTCTGCTTCCCTTGAACTATTCTGTACTCCCTGTTCCTGATTATCTCTCAGATCAGACTCACATGAACATTCTCAAGATACTTAGGGGAAAGTGGACAGAATTTCTCCACTGTTAAATAAATATGGGGAATGTTTCAGGCCATATTCTCATCTAGACAGTGTCAATAGGTATTAGCAAGTTGATATTCTATGAGTGTGTGTGACAGAGGGAGGGAAGGAGGGAGAGAGCTGGGAGGGAGGGAGGGAGGAAGAGAGAGAGAGAGAGAGAGAGAGAGATCTATGCAGATGACTTTCTGCAGAACATTCAGTGCCTCTGTAAAACTAGTATCTGCCATGACTCAAACCATGAGTTTTTCTGGCTGTTAGTGCAAATTTTTATGGAAACATAGAGATTTCAACAATATTTACTGTCTTAAATCCGATTTGCATTTTCTATTCAATCTTGGTTCCAGTTTTCATAATTTTTTTCTGCAGAATCCTACTATTTCTGGTTTGGAGCACCTGCTGAAAATGTGGACTTTCTCTTGCCCCAATTACTCAGCTTTGTTTGAAGCCAGTACGTAATTCTTGTGTGTGTACACATCTATGTGTATGTATATGTGAGCACACATTCGTAGCTACAGATATTTGCTTCTATCTTTTAACTAACGCTGTTTCCACATCTCTTAAGTCTCCAAGTGTTTTATACCTGGGTCAAAGAAAGACTCGCATTTCTGAATTCATTACTTTCTCCTCATTTCATGGTTGTTCTACTTCTACAGTTTTCCAGAAATTGGAGAGGACTTTGTTCTCAGAGTAAGCAAGTACTTGCTACCTTGGTACTCTGTTTCTGTTTTGCAGACATTGAACTGAAGGGGCCTCTTGAACTTTCTTTCCTCATGAGCCACTGTTTCATCCTGAACTGTCCCCTCATTGTCTTTTGTTAACAGAGACCTCACCAAGAGCTTAATTTTAATTACTGTGCTGAACTTCCCCTTTATATTATCCCTTTGTGTGTATTAAAATGGAAACTTCGCTCTACAAGCTACCAGCTTTGCTCAGGAAGTCTGCATTCTATTTATAGATCCCTTTAATCGACCCTTCCTCCAGGCCCACAGTGGAGGGGAGGGGAGCTTTATCACGGAAGTGTTTTTTTTTTTTTTAATGGTTATAGATGTTGACTTTAAGCCACTTATGAAGATCAGATAAAGACAATGCTCTCCAGTTACTATTCTCCAAGCGTTCCCATTCCATTGCTATCTTTCCTTTCAGGAACACAGCGTTAGAATTATAACTGTATTTAAAGATGGAGAAACTAAGGTTAATCGTTTATGGACATTAGGACCTATTCCCTTGCGAGCAGCAGAGCTGCCTCACCAAGTCTGGCTACTAAGCATAATGCTGAAAGGAAGTCATCAAAGGGCCAGTCACGATAAAATGGGTAAGAACACGGAATTCAGAGTCAGAGAGAGCACAGTCTTATTTCTGGTTGTGTATGAATTTGGGCAAATTAGTTCATCATTCAGAAATGAATCCTAGTAACTACATTACAGAGTACTCACACACACACACACACACATATTCAATGTCGCTCAACTATGACTTATTGTTAACATAACTGTGAAGCATTTTTTTGTGGATGCAAAATCAGCCTAGGCTTTCATGTGAGAAATATTTAACCTTACATATAATACATATGGAGGAGATTTTGAAGCAGATAAAACAGAAATGGAAGGTACACTTCATTTTACTTGACTCTCTAAAAATATGAAGTCACTCAAGATTTAAAGAAAGCATGCTACAGCCTTTCACAAGAGGCTGAGAATTGTCAAAGTAGAGAGATGTGAGATATAACTTAAAATTTTTATTGATCTGGATGTGTTTAGACTAGATTCTTGTAAATTCGCTGCCTAGCAACAAGGTAGCTGTCCTGGCCACCCTGTGCGAAGCCACAGGGCAGTTTAGCACAGGGTGGAACAGAAAGTTGCTTAGTGCAGCAATCATGGCAAGATCAGCAATGTCTACAAAACCTTACAGACATCAAGGAAATCATTTCACTGCTGGCTGAATGGGTTTCACCCACCCAGCCAACATTTTAAAGTGCTGTCCATAGATCAGACGCATCAGAATCACCTGGACAAAAACAGCGACGAGACCATGAGGGAGAAGTCTGGGAGAAGTCTTCCTTCCAGAATCCTACTCCAGCAATGCCATGTATTGGCACTTAGTGCTGTGGTTAAGTACCCACGGGCTAGGGCTGGGTGGAGGTTGTCCAGATGTTGGATCTGTCTATTCCTAGTTGGATCATGCTGGCTGGGAAAGTTTCTTCCTCTTTCTTTGATATAATTTCCTATCAGCAGAAGTTGGAGGTGGTGATAGTGATACAATATGATTCATAATTATATCAAGTAACGGGTGTCAAGCATAGAGCAAGCAGTGAATCAAGGTTAGCTGCTACTGCCAAATGTGACCAAGACTTTTTGCCAGCACGGTTCTCTGGAGTCATTCATCAGCCTTAACTTAGTTCTCAGATGATCCCTTTCTGTTCATCTATTTTACCAGACCTGACTACTTATGCTCCCTTGTCATTAAGGGTTATCTGTAACCAGGCTTTTGTCTTCTTCCTTACAAAAACAAACACAACCATGGGAGATTTTCAGGATTTTCACTGCTAGTGATACTGAAAAATCAGCAAGGAGTAAAAAATAATTCCTTCCCATGATTTCTCCGCTCACTGTCTCTATCCTTAAGTCCTTAACTATGACAGGAAAAGATTCCTTGATGTTGCTGCAGAGAGCTGAATGCTCTGTCCCGGGCTTCGTATTGTTGCAGCTGGGCAGATACCAGGACCTAGGGTAAGCAGCACTCTCCTCTTGGTTTCTCCTTGGAGAAGTTCTTAGGAGAAGCGAGAAGCTGAAAGTTGAAGTGAGAAAAGGAGGTTGCAAGTACATAAAAGGGAATTAAAGTGGGAACAAGAGTGAATATGAGAAATTTCTCCCCAGAAGAAATAATAAGGGAAAGCCAAGTATTTGGTCAACTGTTTTCTGTTGAAGATGACAATTCTCCAAGAACTGTAGAGGTAAATGGATCAATCTGAAATTGTGGTGCAGGGATTCTTGAATATCCAACAAAACTAAGAACCCCTAAAAACCCTAGAGTAGTGCTTTGAAGTCCCCTGTGCTGTATAGATTTGCTTCTCAGGACAAGCTTCCTCTGGGAAAGTAGCTGAACTTGAAACATTGGTTGGATTCAGAAATTGCTGGAAGGCATTCTAAAGCAGTCCTGGGATTAGCTTCGGGCTGGTTGGCCCTTACCTAGAGAGCATACTCAGAAATAAAATCAAGGTGTTAAGAGGCAAGAGCTGAAGGAGGCTGGCCATCAAGCCCAACATATCAGAAAGACGCCTGGCTCGTGTCAGAGCAATTTTCTACAATCCAAAAGAAATTGCTGGAAAACTGGAATTACACACAAGCCCCACACACAGAAAATGAATGATACGACCAAGAAATAAGAAGTTTCTAAAATTATGAAAGCATTTATAAATCCATAGTAGTTATATTAAACATAGTGAGGACTGGACTATGTCAGATGAACTTAGCTGACTTCTGTTAGTGACAGCAGATAGACTACCAAAGTAAAACATACATGAGATTCTGATTGCTCCATGACTTCTTCATTATCCAGATGAAAATAATGAAAGTATAATCTGAAGTAATTTCTTATAAACTACCTAATGACATTGTAGTTTAACCTTTGGAAATAAGTTTAGGCAATGTACTAGGCTGTGTCCATATTGGCAGCATTTTAAAATATATTCTAATTTTTTCCAAAATATTATAATTAATAAATTCACTTGTAACAACATAAAAGTAAAAATGATATAAATCTAAAATTAATATCTCCCCTCCCTTGCACTCCCAAACTTGAGACCACCAATGTTCAAAGCTTGATGGTGCATCTTCAATACTTTTTCTAGACTTACATAAACATATTTATGTGTACATTTAATGGTTTTATATCTCAATAATATCATACTATATATTTGGTGCCTTTTTCTCTTAATAAACCTTGGATCTCTACATTAAGATATGTGAACATTTTATTTTTAGTTGTTGTGTATTGCATTGATTATATATTATTGCAAACACCCTGAAAAGACTAAGAAAAGCACTTTTTAAAATACGATAGACAGATGCAAGAAACCAGCCTAAAACACCATATTTCATAAAATATCAGGGAATGTCTGACACTAGTATCATATTTTAACATTGTTTTGGGAATATTTGATAATAGAGTAAAACAAAAGCTTAAGAAACAATATCATTGGGGTTGGTGCTGTGGCATAGAGGGTAAAGCCACTGCGTGCAGTGCTGGCATTCCATATGGGCACTGGTTTGAGTCCTGGCTGCTTCACTTCTAACCCAGATTTCTGCTCTGGCCTGGGGAAGCAGTGGAAGATGGCTCAAGTCCTTGGGCCCCGAACCCCTGTGGGAGACCCGGAAGAAACTCCTAGCTCCTGGCTTTGGGGAGTGAACCAGTGGATGGAAGATCTCTCTCTCTCTCTCTCTTTCTCTCTCTCTGCCTCAGCTTCTCTGTAACTCTGCTTTACAAATAAAATAAATAAGTAGAACTAAAAAAAATAAACAATATTATTCTTATTAACTTATTAGAAAAGGAGAAAATTTTCATTTTCAGATTATAAGCCTACACATCTAAAAATAAAATAAGAAATTAGGATAAGAGTGTTTAGTAAGATAGTTATTTAGTCATTTGTATTAGAAAACAAATACTTTTATTAAAAATCAGCAATTAACAATAAGAAAATAAAAAGAATTTTAGAAATTATATTCATACTTGCAACAAAACTTTACAGTCTTCAGGGGAAAAAATCTGACAACAAAGTTAAAGCTCTTTCTGAAGAAGTTGCAATGTTTTAGTGAAGACCTGATTAAATGTTCCCAATGAGGAATTCAATACCATTAAAATTTTAAATCCTACCTTAGTTAACACATGTTCATTGTAGGGTTTTTTGGAGACTTAATCTCAGTGATTCTCAACTGCTAGTATAGAAAGTTATTTGCCTACATTTTTATTTTGTACAGAATACTGATGCCTTAGTAGATACTAAAATTCCCTCTAAGGCGACTGCATGCAAAATGTAATGCTGCTGATATCTCACACTATTTGCATCAGTATATGTACACATAGGATTCTCAGATAGCCTGATGTTATATGAGTCTGCATACTTTTCTTTTTCCTATCAATGTGAATTAGTAGAAATAAATAGGCAATAATGGAATTGGAAAAAATAAAGAGATGAATTTACAGCAGACAATAAACTGGATTCAACAAATGACAAATTACATTGGCATTAATAGGTCTACACATAAGTCAAGTACATTTAAGAATTGTGAAAACATTTTGGAGTCATAGTAGCTTTAATTAAATCCTAATTTGGATGTCGCTTTCTCAGGATTAAAAGGTGCATTTAGACTCTGCTACTTTCAGTTTAATCCACTCTGGACTAGGCTATATCTCTGCATTTTCTATAAAGGAAAGAGCAGCTGCATTTATCTTTTTAGTAAACAGGGCTGAGCAGGTGGATATGCTGATCAAATCCCTGCCCTGAAGCAGCCTGGTTTCTGGTCAGAGGAAGAAGTTGTTCTGTAGGCTTCTGGCTTCTGATATGCCCATTCAAGGCAAGTAGATGGTCTATACAGAGATTTTTATCAATCTTTCAAAACTATCCACAGGGCTTAGACAATTATCTATTTACACTTATTATTTAGTACTTAAATACCAGTGTCCTCAGTATACATGGGGGATTGATTCCAGGACCCCTCATGAACAGAAACATCCACAGATGCTCAAGTTATTTTACAAGGATATTTGAAAAATGTTCATGGAAATGTATGTTATGAAAAAATTGTGCATGGATTTAAAATTTATTTGCAACAAAATAAATATTTTAAAAACCATTGGAACCAGTACTGTGGTGTAGTGGGTGAAACTGCTTCCTCTGGTGCCAGCGCTCTGTATGGGTACCAGTTTGAGTCCCGGCTGCCCCACTTCAGATCTAGCTCTCTGCTTTGGCCTGGGAAAGCACTAGAGGGTGGCCCAAATCTTTGGGCCCCTGCACTCGCATGGGAGACCCAGAGACAGCTCGTGGCTCCAGGTTTCAGATGGCCCAGTTCTGACCATTGTGGCCATTTGGGGAGTGGACCAATGGATGGAAGACCTCTCTCTCCCTCTGCTCTGCCTCTCTGTAGCTCTGCCTCTCAAATAAATAAATCTTAAAAAAATTTTTTCATTAAGTTTTTTGAATATTCTTGTATAAAATGGTATAGTTTTGCATATAACCTATGTAATCCCCTATATACTTTAAATGACCTTTAGATTACTTTTATTACCTAAGACAATATAAATGCTATACATATATATATGTATATATAATTGCTATGATGTATTGTTTAGGGAATAATAAGAAGAAACTTATGCATGGTCAATACAGGTGCATTTTTTCAGAATATTTATGATTTGCAGTTAGTAGAATCATGGATATGAAACCTATGGAGGGTTGCATCGCTCTAAAAACAGAAAGTTTAAAATTCTCACATGGTCATTCCCACAACTCAGTCCATAAAAGTGAAATAAAATTAAATCTTTTTATTAAGCACACTCAACTATTTCTCAACATGGGAATTTTGTTAAGTAAAAAGAAAAGAAAATCTAAATCTTGGGCAGTCACTGGATAATGAAAACAGAATAACAGGAAGATTGAAAGCCACCCAGAGTTGATGAAGTTTGAAAGACATCAACTAGTCAGTAAAGGAGGAAGATGAAAATAATAGTACAACGCATTGAGAACTCCCTTGGGTTAGCAAACATTTTACAAATTAAAGGATGAGAATCATTGTATTTACCTCTTTCACCAGTAAATTTTCTGCTTTGCGCTCTGCATCTTCAGGTACTGTTGAGTACAGTGTTCGGATATCCCAAGATACCGTGGCTGTCTGAGAAGAGCAATGAAAAGAAATTAAGCACTCTAACTGAAAAGTATTGTGAAAGCCACTACAGTGGAAACACACTAGGGAAATTGTTTTTGATCAGAACATTGAAGGATAAATATGACAGAGATTTCCATAGCTGTTACCAATTTTATTTCTAGGAGAGAAGATCCAAACATTTTTTGGTTACTAACATTGTTATAATGAATGGGCAGTGCAACTCATAATTTTAAACTTAGTTTTCCTGTCTTCAGAAAACAAAAATTGGCACAGATACATAGATATGTATTTTGAATTCTGCTTATTTTCACTGGAACCTTTTTTTTTAAATTGCTGTTTCTGTTCTAATACAAATTTGAAATGAGGATAAAATATAGAAATTAATGCTATTTTAACTCTATTATAATTAATCTTTTAGCACGGTAAGCATCAATCCTTTGAGAACATCAGGGTTTTAGTCTCTTTTTTTCAAATAGATAATATTTCTCAGATCCCATGCTGAACAATCAACTTTTATTATGTGCATATTCACAATTAATATGCAAGATGCCTCCTTAAACAAAAAATCTAAAACACAATTTTGTAGGTTGTTTGTTCTTGTGTCTTCAGCTCCCTGGTGCCAAAGAGTATGAGATGCCCTGATATAATAGGGTTCCATCACCATCCACAAACTCCTTTCCTTGATTCCTGACAAAATGAATCATTTATATGTTGTGTGTCCCCCAAATAGAAAATGATTCATCAGGCCAAGGTTAATTTAAACTTGTCTAGATAAAGGAAATTTTTTTTGATTAATTGTTCAAGCAGATGAGAATGTCAAAACCCATCACTACTTTTGGGGAAGGTAAGTAGGAAAGAAATTGAGGGAATTCAGTCTTCTGAGTTCACAGTCATTGATGCTAAATCTATCACCATGGGCAACATCATTTCTTTCTTTCTTTCTTTTATTTATTTTTTTCCCAAAGAAACTTTTTATTTAATGAGTACAAATTTCCTAAGTACAACTTTAGGAATATAGTGATTCTTCCCACCATACCTACCCTCCCACCCCACTCTCACCCCATTTCCTCCTCTCTCTCCCATTCCAAGTCCCATTCTCCATTAAAATTCTTTTTTTATTTGACAGGTAGAGATATAGACAGTGAGAGATAGAGGCAGAGAGAAAGGTCTTCCTTCCGTTGGTTCACTCCCCAAGTGGCCACCATGACCGGTGCTGCACTGATCCAATGCCAGGAGCCAGGTGCTTCTTCCTGGTCTCCCATGCAGGTGCAGGAACCCAAGCACTTGGGCCATCCTCCACTGCCTTCTCAGGCCACAGCAGAGAGTTGGACTGGAAGAGGAGTAACCTGGACTAGAACCCGGAGCCCACATGGGATGCCCGTGCCACAGGTGGAGGATTAGCCAAGTGAGCTACGGTGCTGGCCCCATTAAGATTCATTTATAATTAACATTATACATAGAAGACCAACTCTATACTAAGTAAAGACTTAAACAATTTGCACACACACACACACACACACACAACTGTTTGAGAACAAGTTTTACAGTTAATTCTCCCTGAGGATAGAAGTCCTGCATGGGAAGTAAGTGTACCATGACTCTTATTGTTAATTTAACAATTAAGACCTTTACGTATGACATCACTGATCACTGGAGGCTCCTGACATGAGCTGCCAAGGCTATGGAAGCATCTTGAATCTACAATCTATGTTAATATTTAGACAAGGCCATAAGCAAAGTGGAAGTTCTCTACTCCCTTCAGAGAAATGTACATTTGTCTTTGATGGCGACTTCTTTCCAGTGGGGTCTCTCTCACAGAGATCCTTCATGTTAAGAATTTTTTTGCCACAGTATCTTGGCTTTCCATGCCTGAAATGCTCTTATGGGCTTTTTAGCCAGAACAGAATGCCTGAAAGGCTGATTCTGAGTTCAGAGTGCTACTTAAAGTGACTGTCATTCTATGAGTCTGCTGTGTGGACTGCTTCCCATGGTGGAATATTCTATCCTTATAATTCTATCTACTATTACTAGCAGACGCTTGATCTTATTTATATGATCCCTCTAACACTTAATGCTGTCTATAAGATCATTTTAACATGAAAGATGGCTTTTTTTACCACCCAGCTTGAGATTTGGGGTTCCATGGCAAGTTTTTAAACTGTGCCCTAAGAAGTAAGTCTGTAGGAATACATGCAGAACTATGCAGAATTATAGTTACAAAATTCCTCCTTCTTCTCCTATTCCCACTCTTATTTTTTCCTGAGATCTATCAGTTGACTTTATACACACATGATTAACTCTATGTTAGATAAAGAGTGCCACAATTAGTATGAAGAAGAGAAAAAAAAAACATTCTTCAACAGTCAAGACAAGAGCTGTTCAGGTCATTGCTTCTCAATGTGTAAATTTCACTTCTACAGATTTCCTTTTAGGTGTTCTATTAGTTACCACAGATTGGGGAGAGCATATGGTATTTGACACCTTTGGGACTGGCTTATTTCACTAAGTATGATGTATTCCAGATTCATCCATTTTGTTGCAACTGACCAGATTTCATTTTTTATCCACTGTGTAGTAGTCCATAAAATAAATATCCCATAATTTCTTAATTGAGTCTTCCATTGATGGGCATTTACGTTGATTCCATGTCTTAGCTATTATGAATTGAGCTGCAATAAACATGGGGGTGCAGATAATTCTTTTATTTGCTGATTTCATTTCCCTTGAGTAAATTCTCAGCAGGGGGAGGGTTGTGTCATATGGTAGATCTATATTCAGGTTTCTGAGGTATTTTCAAACTGTATTCCATAGTGGTTTTACCAGTTTACATTCCCACCAACAGTGGAGTAGGGTACCATCTTTCCTCACATCCTCAACAGTATTTGTTGTTTGTTGATTTCTGTATGAAAGTCATTCTAACTGGGGTGACATAAAACCTCATTGCAGTTTTGATTTGCATTTCCCTGATGCCTAGTGATCCTGAACTTTTATTCATGTGTCTGTTAGCCTTTTGGATTTCCACTTCTGAAAATGTCTGTTTAAGTCCTCTGCCCATTTCTTAACTGGGTTGTTTGTTTTGTTGTTTAGTTTCTTGATCTCTTGAATATTCTGGTTATTAACCCTGTATAAGTTGCATAGTTTGCAAATAATTTCTCCCATTCTGTTGGTTGCCTCTTCACTTTCCTAAGTGTTTCTTTTGCTGTACAGAAACTTCTCAATTTGATGTAATCCCATTTGTTGATTTTGGCTTTGATTTCCTGTGCCTCTGGGGTCTTTTCCAAGAATTCTTTTCCTGTGCCAATGTCTTGTAGGGTTTCTCCAATGTTCTCTAATAATTTGGTGGTATCAGGTTTAGATTTAGATCTTTAATCTATTTTGAATGGATTTTTATGTAAGGTATAAGGTAGGGGTCCTACTTCATACTTCCACATGTGGAAATTCAATTTTCCCAGAACCATCTGTTGAAGAGACTGTCTTTGCTCCAAGGATTGGTTTTAGCTCCTTGGTCAAATACAAGTTGATTGTAGATGTTTGGATGAATTTCTGGCATTTCTATTCTGCTCTGTTGGTCTATCCATCTGTTTTTGTATCAGTACCAGGCTGCTTTGATAATAACTGCCTTGTAGTATTTCTTGAAATCTGGTATTGTGATGCCTCTGGATTTGTTTTTGTTGTATAAGATAGATATAGCTGTTCAAGGTCTCTTGTGTTTTCATTTGAATTTCAGCATCATTTTTTCTAGATCTGAGAAGAAATCTTCAGTATTTTGATTGGTATTGCATTGAATCTGTAAATTGCTTTTGGAATAATGGACATTTTGATGATATTGATTCTTCCAATTAATGAACATTGAAGATTTTTCTATTTTTTTGTATCTTCTTCTATTTCCTTCTTTAATGTTTTGTAATTCTCATGTAGAGATCTTTGACATCCCTGGTTAATTTTATTCAAAGTTATTTGATTTTTTTTGTAGCTATTGTGAATGGGATTTATCTTAGAAGTTCTTTCTCAGCTGTGGCATTGTCTGTGTATACAAAGCCTATGGATTTTTATGTATTGATTTATATCCCACTACTTTACCAAAGTCTTTTGTGAGTTCCAATAGACTCTTGGTAGATTCTTTTGGATCCCCTATATATAGAATATATATATATCCCATTTGCAAATAGGGATAGTTGAACTTCCTCTTTCCCAATTTATATCCCTTTGATTTCTTTTTCTTGCCTAATGGTCTGGCTAAAACTTCTAAAACTATATTAAATGGCAATGGTGAGAGTGGGCATCCTTGTCTGGTTCCAGGTTTCAGTCAGAGTGTTTCCAACTTTTCCCCATTGAATAGAATGCTGGTTATGGGTTTGTCATAATTGCTTTGATTTTGTTGAGGAATATTCCTTCTATATCCAATTTGCTTAGAGTTTTCATTATTAAAGGGTGTTGTATTTTATAAAATCTTTCTCTGCATTAACTGAAAAAATCATATGGTTTTTGTTCTTTAATTTGTTAATGTGATGTATCACATTACTTGATTGGTGAATGTTGAACCATCCCTGCCTACCAGGGATAAATCCCATTGTTCTGAATGAATGATCTTTCTGATGTGTTGTTGGATTTGATTAGCTAGAATTTTGTTGAGGATTGTTGCATCTATGTTCATCAAGGAAACTGGATTGTAGTTCTCTATTTCTCTGTTGTGTCTTTTCCTGGGTTTAGGAATTAAGGTGATACTGGCTTCATGGAAACAATTTGTGAGGATTCCCTCCCTTTTAATTGTTTTGAATAACTTGAGAATAATTGGAGTTAGTTCTTCTTTAAATGTCTGGTAGAATACAGCAGTGAAACAATCTGGTCCTTTGCTTTTCTTTGTTGATAGTGTCTTTATTACTAATTCAATTTCTGTGTTGGTAATGGGTCTATTTAGGTTTTCCATGTCTTCATGGCTCAATTTAAGTTTTTATGTGTCCAAGAAGCTATCCATTTCTTCTAAGTTTCCCATTTTGTTGGCATACAGCTCTTTGCCAGAATTTCTTTTTTTTTTTCTTCTTTTAACAGGGAGAGTGGACAGTGAAAGAGAGAGACAGAGAGAAAGGTCTTCCTTTTACCAATGGTTCACCCCTCAATGGCTGCCACGGCTGGCGCGCTGTGGCCGGAAAGACATGCCGATTCGAAGCCAGGAGCCAGGTGCTTCTCCTGGTCTCTCATGTGGGTGCAAGGCCCAAGGACTTGGACCATCTTCTACTGCACTCCTGGGCCACAGCAGAGAGCTGGACTGGAAGAGGGGCAACTGGGACAGATCTGGTGCCCCAACAGGGACTAGAACCCAGTATGCCGGTGCCACAGGCAGAGGATTAGCCTATTGAGCCGCAGTGCTGGCCTGCCTGAATTTCTAATGATTTTTTTTTATTTCTGTGGTGCCTGTTATTACATTTCATTTTTCATCTCTAATTTTATTGATTTTGTTCTTCTCTCTCCTTTTTTTGGTTAGTTGGACCAGTGGTGTGTTCATTTGTTTTTGTTTTTGTTTTTGTTTTTTTTTTTTTTTTCAAAAAACCAGCTCTTTGTTTTGCTGATCTTTCGTGTTGCTTTTGGTTTCAATTTTGTTGATTTCTTCTCTAATTTTAATTATATCTTTTCACCTACTTGCTTTGGGTTTGGTTTGCTGTTGTTTTTCTGGATACTTGCGATGCTTTGATACCTCATTTATTTTTTGCCTTTTCAATTTCTTGATGTAGACACCTATTGCTATAAACTTTCATCTTAACTGTTTTTGCTGTGTCTCATAAGTTTTGATGTTGCATTGTCATCTTCACTTGTTTCCATTTTTTATTTCTCTTTTGATTTATTCTGTGACCCACTGTTCATTCAGGAGCATGTTGTTCAGTCTCCATGTGTTTGTATATGTTCTAGAAATTCCTGAGTTGATGATTTTCAGCATCATTCCATTGTGGCCTGAGAAGATGCATGCTATGATTTTGATTTTTTTGAATTTGCTGAGACTTGTTTTATGGGCTAGCATGTGGTCAGTCTTAGAGAAAGTTCCATGCACTGCTGGACGAATGTGTATTCTGCAACTGTAGGATGAAAAGTTTTTTAGGTATCTGTTAGGTCCATTTGGTCTATCACGTCGATTAACTCTGCGGTTTCCTTGCTGATTCTCTGTCTGGTTGATCTGTCCATTGACATCCCACATTGATACTGTCTTTGAGTCTATGCCTCCCTTTAGATCTCTTAATATTTCTTTTAAATAGCCAGGTGCTCTGTAATTTAGTGCATATGCTTTTATACTAGTTACATCCTCCTGCTGAACTGATCTCTTAATCATTACATAGCATTCTTCTTTGTCTCTTAATAGTTTTTGTGTTAAAGTCTATGTTGTCTGATATTATGATGGCCACACTAGCTCTTTTTTAAAGATTTTATATATTTATTTGAAAGTTAGAGAGTTACATAGAGATAAGAGAGGCAGAGAGAGAGAGAGAGAGAGAGAAAGAGGTCTTTCATCTGCTGGTTTACTCCCCAATTGGCCACAACAGCCAGAGCTGTGCCAATCCGAAGCCAGGAGCCAGGAGCTTCCTCCAGGTCTCCCACGTGGGTGCAGGGGCCCGAGGACTTGGGCCATCCTCTACTGATTTCCCAGGCATAGCAGAGAGCTGGATTGGAAGAGGAACAGCCAGGACTAGAACTGGTGCCCTTATGGGATGCCGGCACTTCAGGCCAGGGTGTTAACCCATGGCACCATAGCTCTGGCCCCTACACTAGCTCTTTTTTGGTTTCTATTAGCATGGAATATCTTTTTCCATCCTTTCACTTTCAGTCTCTGTGCATCTTTGTTGGTGAGATGTGTTTCTTGTAGGCAACAAATAGTTTGATTTTGTTTTTTAATCCATTCAGCCAATCTGTGTCTTTTAACTGGAGAGTTGAGGCCATCTACATTCAAGGTGACTATTGATAAGTAACAACTTTGCCTTGCCATTTTTCATAAATATTCCTAGTTTTTACTTTGGATTTCCTTTGTACTTTTCCTGGGATATTTCCTTCCCTTACATTCTTTTATAGTGATGAATATGTCTCTGTGTCTGTGTGCAGCATATCCTTAAGCATCTTTTGTAAAGCTGGATGGTTAGTGACAAATTCATTCAATTTCTGTTTGTCATGGAAGGTCTTTATTTCACCTTCTTTCATAAGTTAGAGCTTTGCAGGTTGTAGTATTTTAGGTTGATAGTTTTTTTTTTTTTCTCTTAAGACTTGGAATACATCTCACCATTCTCTCTTAGCCTGTAGGATTTCTGATGAAATGTCTGCTGTGAGTCTAATTAGACATCTTCTGAAAGTAATCTGCATTTCTCTTTTGCACATTTTAGAATCTTTTCTTTGTGTTTTACTGTGGAGAGTTTGATTATAGTCTGTCATGATGGAGATCTTTTCTGATTATATGTATTTGGAGTTCTGTGTGCTTCCTGTACTTGGATGTCCCCTTTTTTCTTCAAATTAAGAAAATTTTCTGTTATTATTTCACTAAAAAGGCCTTCTAATCTTTTCTCTCTTTCCACGGCTTCAGGAACCCCTAAAGTCCATTTGTTGGGTTGTTTGATATTATCCTTTATATTAACAACAATGTTTTTTATTTTTCTAATTTCTTCTTTTCATGTTTGATCTGACTGTATAATTTCTTGTGCTTGTCTTCTAAGTCAGATATCTTTTCTTCTGCTTCACTGAATCTGTTGTTAAGGATTTCCACTCTATTTTTATTTGTTCTATTGAATTTATTTTGATTTCTCTTTAATATCTCAATTTCGTGGGAGAAATTTTCTTTCAAGTCATTTATTGATTTCACTTGTTTGTGCATTTGCTTCTGATTACTTCTAAGTAATCCTAAGATCAATTTTCTGAATTCCATTGATGGCATTTCTTCAATCTCATCATCTTCACAATCCAGTATTTAGGTGTTATGTTCTTTTGGGGGTTATGTTACCTTCCTTTTTCTTGTTTCTTGAACTGGTGTGTTTGTGATTCAGCATTTGTAGATATACTTATTTGTTTCTTCTTTTTTGCTGTGGAGGCTTTTATATTCAAACTATATCTGTGTGGATTAATGCAATGTCTTCTTTCAGGGAAAACCTAGCAGCATGTGGTAGGTGTGGCCAAGGAGCTCTGTTCAGTGCTCCAGAGAGGAGGGCTTGTCTGAGGTGAAAGTCTCAGGTTTGGCATGGTAAGTCTCCTCTTTTCTTTTTAATCAGAGGGGAGGTTTGTTCTTGTCTTTTGGCATACATTCAGCTTAGCTCCTTTACAGCATCACTGTAGAGCAGTGCCTGGGTGCTAGCTCCATGGATATATTATTAATCTATTCTGGCACAAGGATCACCCAAAGGATCTATGCAGGCCTCAGTATAAGCTCAGATTCCCCAGCAATGTCCCTGCTAGGATCCCTGATTGTGTGCAGCCTCCCACAGTGACTGCCCAAAGTCCCAGCCACACCCTGAGTTTTCCCATACAGCCTCAGTGTTTTCACAGTCCCAGCACCCAAGCCTCACACAGCTATAAGAACCCAGTTCCCTGTCTCTTCTCCCCACCAGACTCAGGAGTCTCACTTGGCTGGTTGCTGGAGGTGGACATGAGTTAGCACAGCTGTTATGTTTGTCCAAAATGGCACCTGCTCTCTATCAGCTTGTTATAGGATACCATTGCAGGATGACTGAGAATAGAGAAAGCATGCCCCCTCTTTATTTTTTCTCCTCTAGTTTGGTGGGCACACTATCCTCCACAGGGCTCCAAGGTGGATTCCTTCTAGGCTCTTCCTGTATCTTTTTTGCCAGTGGCTTGGGCTGCTGCAGCCTGGGCTCACCTCACTCTCCAATGCTGGTGTGTAGGCTCTCAGCAGGTGGAGTCCTTTTTTTATGTCCTCATCCTCCACATAGGCCACTGTGTCCCTCCAATTTGCTTAGAATTTCCTCTGCTATTTTCTCCCTAACCTTTCTTAATCCAACCCCCAATCCTTTCTTTCTTTCTTCTAATCCTAGACTCACATTTTTTTTTTTAAATTTCAGATCCCCCTTTTAAAATTCCTGATATGGGCTCCATGAGTGTGAAAAATTCTGTGTTCTTCAGTGCTATAACCTTAGTGCCAAGTTGGGTGCATTGTTTATTGAATTTAGTAAGCATATGTGTGTTTGCAGATGTGTGCATCTGTGGTATGAGGACGTATGGGTATGTCATTTGTGATTTTGTGAGCTTGCGTGGTTGTGTATATGGAATGAGCGGTCTCTATGATAAGTAGTGAGGAATGTGTATGTGATTGTACATAAGATTTTTTGGAGTGTGTGTGTAGATGTATGGTATGCATGTGGTATGTGTGTGGAGTACATGGGTGTGTATAGTGCATCAGGATGAGCATATGTAAGCAATGAAAGAATCTCTCTCTCTCTCTCTGTCTCTCTCTCTGTAGCACATGCACAGTGGGAAGCATGAGGGTTAGCCAGTATGAAAGAGGAAAAATGTTATGTGGATTTAACAACAGAAGATAAAGATGAGACTACTGAGTTCTAGATACAGCATATGGTAAAAATAAATGTTCATTTTAGAACATAGCTGTTGACTGAATTCCCTGGGCCAACGCATTTGCCCCAGAATTTGACCTCATTTGTCTTAACAGAATTGGGTAGAGCTATGGCTACAAATTCAAAACTATCCACAGGGCTTAGACAAATTCAGATACAGTGAGCCAGTGCAGATATGAAGATGGAACAGATATGAAGATGAAGATGGTTGGTTGAGCCATTACATTTTAATTGGTTTTGAATTTCCTCCTTCAAGTTGCCCGTTTTACATAATTCACTGGTTTAGAAGATGCACAATGATTAAACTCTAGTAAACTCTAGTAGAGTTTGACCTTTGAGGATTATTACTGGATTTCTACTGTTGTTTGCTGTTCAGACAGATATTTCCCAGATACACAGTATTTTCTGCTTGGTTTGCAGGAAATATTACAGATTGTAGTCTATTGAGAATACTCAGGACATTTTTTCTAAATAAAAATGTGCTATATTATGACTTTATAATAAATTGTTCATACAAGTAAAATAGAAGAGATTAATCTTCCTTCTGTCTACCTAGTCTTCCATTGTTTTATTGTCTTCTTTTTACTCTAAATAATGGCTGCCTTAAAATACTCTAGTTCTGATGTAGATTGGAACAACAAGGCTTAAAATCAAGCCTACAGATGTACATTAATCTTACCGCCCTATTAAGATAATTGCTCTGTGGAGTCATAAAATAGAGTGATTACTTAGCTGGTTTAAAAAGCTTTTTCTTTAAATGATAAGTTTTGCTAATGTGAGCTCACATATCCAATAGCAATAATCATATGGCTATTTGATTAGTGATGTGATATAGCACAGATGGACTCTAAACTATTTAAGCTAATGCTCACATGCAGTTATGAGACTGGGAATTCATTCAGTTAGGGCTATAAAACCTGCCTAATGATGTGTACAATACCTTGAATGATTCCTGATGATCTTTACTTATGAAATGACATTGACTTGTTACTAAGACAACTCAAGCTGAATCACTCTCATGGAATCATGTGATCAATCTAAATAGAACAAGATTTCACACTATGTTTGTAGTTCTTGCACATCTCTTACCTTGTACGACTAAACAAGGTATAAGAAAAGGAGCACATGTATAACGGCTGACTATTACACGCTACCGATCTCAGTTACATTGCTTTATGATGCCGGCGCATGTACTTAAAAAAGCAAAAGACCTTTCTAAAATTTCAGCTTTAACCATTGTGGTGCTTCTGCTCATTTTACATGTTTAATGTGTTTCCACTATGGCCAAAAAGTTGATCACAAATAAGAAGCAAAGTATGAAGAATATGTTAGGGATATTAATATGGTTACAAAGAATTTCTTTTCTGAGAATTAGCTGCTTTCAGACCACTACAAATTGCTTTGGCCACAACAGACTTCCTGTTCTCTTTTACAAACCCTCTGGTTGACAATTAGTATAGCTCAATAGCATGAGACTGTGCTGGAACTCTGCCGAGCTCCTCTTTTGGTGGTAAGAGTTTTGTAAGGAGACTGTTGTTCAGAGAGTAGGCATTTAGAAATAAAAATTGTCATAGAAATGATGCATGTAGGCTTCTGTTTGCAGTTTCAGGCTTGTGATAGTCAGACACGTTCTAGTGCATCCTTGTCACTTTCTGGTTTCTTCTATCCTGTAGAGAGTAGTCTTTGCGGTTTTGTTGCAGTCACCATTCTACTGGCTAAAATGACTACAGGAGACTTTATTCCAAGCACATAGAGGTGATTGCTCAATTGGCCAAAGGCCACTGTCAAAGTCTGAAACAAGGCAGCTTTTCCTACCCTGGGGCTGAGAAAAGCTTCCTCTGACAGTACTGTAGGCCCCAGCTGCTTAAAAAAGGACAAAAATGATAGTGTTTAGAGTCATCCATCCGTCCAAGCTGGAGAAGGCAATAGCCTCATGATAGGAACTACTAACTAACGCTTCATGATCAGTTCTGGCATAAATACATCTTTAAAAGTGATCTTCCCCTAAATGTGCCAGAATGAGATGCAGACACTGCTTTTTAGTGAATACACTTATATTGTGTTAGTTGCTGCAAAAACATTTTTACCACATTCAGAAGTGTATTACTGGTGTGATTTTACCCTATTTATTTTTTAAATATGTGAGACTATCATCTGAGTACCTGCATTGTGCTTTGAAGGGAAACCCCTTTTTGTATTGCTAAAGTTAAACAGTGTGAGAAAAACCTGTGAGTGTAGAGTTGTCATCATCTAGTCAAGTCAAGCTTAGGGGCTCAGTGTCGCAGAGAAGTAAGAAAGAAGGAGAAGGATTTTCACTCTTGGATACTGAGAAAGTAATTTCACTTATTTTTTGGTGACTTATTTCCAGGCTCCAAAATATGCATATGGAAAAATGTTACGTATTGATAGAAACAAAGAGCTCCACATGTTTTAAAGAAGTTTTTCACCAGGATGTCCCCCTGGCAAGGAGTCAGAGGCTGCGGTCTGAGCTCACTATCCAGGAAATCCAGGGAAGCGCCCTGCCTTGTCTGGCATGTGATGCTTCCTTGGGAATGGCGACAGGTACACAATGAGCCAGCCCGCCATAGCCACTGTCCTCGCTCCTCTGCATGTGGCTGCCCACATGCCTTCTTCCATTCTGGGCTTGTTCCTGAAAAGGGTTTTGGCTATGCTCCTCTAGTTCTCAGAAAACCCCTCACTGTCTTCATGCTTTCCAAATTCCAGGTTTTGTATAAATGCCAGTTTCTTTGGAAAATTCTAATTTATTCAGCACATGTTCCTCTTCCCTGACCTCCATCATTTAGTGTCTGTATAATAGCTTAACTATGGAGTATTTTAGACTCCAAAACTATATGGCCAATGAATTCAGCCAGTCATTTTACATGTGTGTTTTACTGTAAGCAAGCCACATTAAATCCTGGAAAATAAAATATAACAAAGAAATAAGTTACGCCATGTTCCCTTGAGATATTTTGTTTACTGTCTTAAAGAATGAAGTACTGGAATGTGGACATCTATTTCTTTGGTTCTTTTGTAGTCTACCTCTGACAACCTGACTGTAATATCTACACACTTTTTTGGGGGTAGTAACAAAATTATACAGATACTATCCACACACCATTTTTAAACATATTGAAATACTTACTGACATATCATTTTTAAACATTTTATTCCAGAATAGTATTAAATTTACAAAATAAAAAATTGTGAGGTAGTAATGCAGAGAGTTTCTGTATATTCCTCTTAATTAATCCAACACACCTAGAATTCTCCTATTTTTTCTCCATCTAAGCTCCTTTACTTCCTCTTACTCCTCCTATCCATTAGTAATCAATACTCAGTGGTCATATTGAGTTTTTATTTTATTTTATTTTTTTTACTTTAACTCCCACTAATATAGGATGACATTTGGTATTTGTCTTTTGTGTCTGCCTTATTTCACTCAACATGGTGTCCTGGAGTTCCACACTGTCATTTTGCTGCAAATGATAGGATTTCATTCTTTTTTTTCTAGCAGGATAGTATTTCATTATGTATATATGTCACATTTTCTGATGCATTTATCTGAGGATGGACACCTTGGGCTGATTCCACATTTTGGGTATTGTGAACACTGAGGCTATAAATATGGTGAAGCAGGTACCATGTGTTAATGTGTTCTGGGTGCATTGGGTCATAGTAGTGGGATTGTTGGATCATATGGCAGTTCCACTTCTAGTTTTTAAAGAAATTCCCATACTGGTTTTCACAGTGGCTACACTAGTTTACAGTCCCACCAACAGTACCCAACAGTTCCCTTTTCTCCACATCCCTCTCAACACTTGCCATTCTCTGTTTTTGATAACAGCCATTCTGATAGGCATGAGGTGATATCCCACTAGAAACTCACCCCTTTACAGTGAAAAATCACAGATTTTGAGAATATGTATAGAGTTGTGTACCATCACTACTACTTAACTTTATAATATTTTATCACCTCGCATGGCAAATCCACTAGCAGTCACCACCCATATTCCCCTCATACCAGTCCCTCACAAACCCTCATTTCCTTTCTCCGTGGATTTGCCTTTTCTAGGCATTTCATAGACTAGGAAAGAAAAACATATGTAGTCTTTGTGACTGGATTTGTGCACTTAACACAATGTATTTAAGGATCAATATTTCATTCCCTTTTATGATTGAATAATAATATAGCCTTGCATAGATATGACATATTTTGTTTTCTCATTCATCAGTTGATGGACCTTTGGGTTGTTTCCATTTGGGGACTATTATAAAAATGTATCTATGAACACACATGAATGAGTCTGTGTGTGGACACGCATTCCTAGGGCAATCCAACCCTAAGCAGAGTTTCCACATACTCATAACGAAATGAAGAACATGATAACTAGGAGCAACTAGTCAGAACCGCTTCACTGTGGTGCTAGTGTTCTAATGGCCTCACTTGGGATTCAGGAAGTCAATATTTCCCTCAGGTTGTGAACCTTGTTTTTCCAAGGTACAGCTGGCCCAAAGAATATCATTTAGACAGAAACTAATAGCAAAAATCAAGGCAATTGCAAAAATCAATCCTCACGGATTCTCTACATTCTTGAACAAGGGCTGCCCAAATCTTAGCTTCGTTAGCTTGTAAATGAGAGGAATATTATAACTTAGAAAGAATCTAATTCAACAAGGACTCTTACTTAGCTTTCAAATTGCAATTATGGTGTTCCTGCATGAACACAATGAATCATTTAAAACCTGCTTCTCAAGCTCAGAAACCATAAGTAAAAAAGAAGTTGAGATTCCTATAAAATATTAAGCTGTGTTGCAGGAATGAAAAAAAAAAAAAACCTCATGACCTTTCTGCTTTGCAACTTAAACATAGCAAGGTCTTACTGCTTCCTCTCTTTGAATGACCTATGTGGTTGAATCTGGAAGTCCCCACATACCGGTTGCTTTTTATGGCTAAAAACCTACTATGAAAAGAGCAAGTCACTGTTGAATTATGAAATCCACCACCTACACAAGCTTGATAGTAAACCAATGCAAAGTGTAGGGTGCCTTGGGAGCACTGGAGCACTGATCCTGAACGTGAAGATGGGATTGGAGAAGATAATGCCACTCTCTTGACAGACTATTTCAGGCATGTGGCATGGATCTCCCACTTGGCAAATGGTCCTGTTCCATGTTGAAAACCTAACTATTTTAGTGTGAGCACTGCTTCTTGCTTGTTCACACTGGTGTCCTTGATATGAGGATGTTTCAAAAAGTTCATGGAAAATGGAATTAAAAGATCAGTTTATTTTGGTGAAAAAAATGTTGAAAGCAATACATGATGGGAGTTTTCAAAAAATTAGTAGAAATGTAGCTTATGAAAAAAAAAAGATGCATTGATTTCAAAGGTTTTTTTTGCACCAAGATAAACTTGTCTTTTTATTCCATTTCCCACAAGCTCTTTGAAGTACACTTGTATGTGTATGGTTTAGCTCACCACAGGGAGTCTATGTTGGCTAAATTGAAATAGAGGAGTTGTACTGCTGTGGGCGTTGTTGAAATACAGGTGACAGATGGCTTCCTACATAGTGTGCAGTATTCCAAGCTTTCAGACCCCTGAACTTTCTAACTTTAGGTTTTGTACCTCCCGGAAATGATTCTACCTCAGGCTTTCTGCATCATTTGCTCAGCAAGAAACTCATTTCTGGCTTTCTCACCTTTTGTTCTGCTATTTCGCATCAGCCTCTACTTACCCTGAATCACTCAACAAAATGATTCAATATATTTGAAACTGTTCTTCAGCTCTTGCTGTCTTTTCATGTTCTTTCTACCTATTTTACTGATCACACAGTGACTAAGTTCTTCATTTTTTTGGTCTTAAGTTTCCATTACTAACAGCTTCAAAAAGAAAGATGAGCAGAAAGAGACTAGCCAATTCAGTGAATGAACATGTACATGATTTTGGAATCAATGAGTTAATAAATCTCTCTATACTATTTATTCCTTCTGAATCATTATGATATAAGAAATGCAGAAGTTCAGACTGTCTGGTTTCAGAACCCACATATCAGAAGTAGCTTCTACCTGGTATGCCAAAACAAAGGAAAAAAACTTCTACTTCAGTCCCTTAACCTAGAAGACACTACATTCATGCACCTCACAAAAGCACTTTGGTCAACAAGAGATCTGTATACACAAGACTATAATGGAGCTAAAACATACCTATCACCTAGTGACTTTATAGCCATTCATCACTCACTTGTTCTGATGAATGCTGTTACACACAAACTTACTGCACTACCAGTTATACAAAAGTATAAAATGATTATGTCCAGTACTTAATGATGGATAATGATAATACATGATTAATACTGGTTTGTATATTTATTATATTATACTTTTTTAACTTTTATTTAATGAATATAATTTCCAATTTACAGCTTATAGATTACAATGGCTCCCCCCCATAACTTCTCTCCCACCCCCTGCTCTCTCTCCCCTTCCATTCATATCAAGATTCATTTTCAATTCTCTTTATATACAGAAGATCAGTTCAGTATATATAAAGATTTCAACAGTTTGCACCCACACAGGAACACAAAGTGAAAAATACTGTTTGAGTACGAGTTATAGCATTAAATCACATGTTATACTTTTTGTCATTATTTTAGAGTATATACTTCTACTTATAATTCTTTTTACTATTAAAATCATATACCTTGTTATGTTGGAAGTAGCCTTATCCAGCTCATGTGGACAAGAGATCACATCAAGTGATTGATATAAATGTAATATCTAGGATGTGTAAGTCTACCCTATGATATTTGTACTCTGACAAAATGCTCTTTAATTTCTCAGAACATAACTGTTGATAAGTGGTGTATGACTGTATTTTAGTTCAATATTGAGTGTCTGTGAACTGAACAGTGTTGGGCACCTAAGATATGAACTGATTTCTCTCTCACTTAGTAACAAAAAGAAAGTGCAAACCTAAGTGGGTAAGGACATAAATTGTTAGCAGGAGGAAACTAACCTTGGCTGACATCAGCTATGTGCCAGGCACTGTACTAAATGGATAAGCCTCTGGAAAAGGAGTTGAGTTCTTGGTGCTGCTTTTGAAAGTGATGTGTTGGGGTTGGCTCTGTGGCACAGTAGGCTACGTCTCTGCCTGCACTGCCAGCATCCCATATGGTCGCTGATTTGAGTCCTGGCTGTTCCACTTCTGATCCAGCTCTCTGCCATGGACTGGGAAAGCAGTAGAAGATGGCCTAAGTCTTTGGGTCCCTGCACCCATGTGGGAGACCCTGGAAGAAGCTCCTGGCTCCTGGCTTCAGATTGGCTCAGCTCCAGTCATTGCGGCCATTTGGGGAGTGAATCAGTGGATGGAAGACCTTTCGCTCTGTCCCTCTGTCTGTAACTCTACCTCTCAAATAAATACATAAAAAAGAAGAAAGTGGTGTGTTGCATTGTGTCAAAGAGGAAAGTATCACGTTAGTGATTATTTTCCTCCTCAGCAAGAAAGACAACTACTCTATTGCCTTATTCTCAAGAATTTTATTTCAGAATGGCCTTTGAGATCCTCATAGTCCCCAGAGGAACAAAGTTTTTGTTCTAAGACAACAATTTACACATTTCTGAGAAATAATTCATGAGATAAATACTTCTACTTTTTCTTGTGTTGCGCTAAGTGCTGCTCTAGTTGTGGGGAATCTTGCAATGATCAGGACATCACATGCCTGTCCTGCTGAAGGTTACAATCTAATGATGGGAACCAAGGGGCAGAGGAGTGAAAAAGAAAACCAGGACTGTTCCAGGTAGTGACAGGTCCTATAAAGAGAAGCAAGCAGGCAGCTGTGATGGACCAACTCAGATAGGAGTGGGGCAATGAAGGTTGGAAGTCGAGGATGCTTCTTTGAAGAGGTGACTGAGTTCTGATCCCAACATGGGGACCAGCTGTGCACAGGGTGTAAAGGCCCCCAGAGGGAATGAGTTCAGCAAGCGTAGGGAAGAGAAAGAATCCTGGGTTCTATGTGCTGCGAGCAAGTGAAACAGGGTTAGGAGATGAGGCTCAGGGACCCACTAGGAACCAGATGCCAGGAACAAGGCTGAGGAGCTGGAGCTCACTCTCAAAGCAAAGGGAAACTTCTGCAAAGTCTCAACCAGAAGCATGGCGTTACCAGATTTGTGTTTCTAAAGCATTCCTTTGAGTACTTAGAGCGAATGAATCGAAGCAGGCCAATGGAAAAAGCAGGCAGGCTGATGGAAGGACACTTCTGAGGGGCCAAGCAAGAGTGATGGGAGTTAGGACCAGCAGTGAGCAGAGAGTTGCTAACATGTATATTTGACATGAAAAAATACTTCCATGGTAAAAAAAAAATTCTTCATTTAGTGTACAAGTTTCAGATACAGTTCTCATTTCTCGATATTTAATATTTCTTAATACTTTCTTCATAAGCATTTGTGATCAACTTTACTTTTCTTCCATATTAGGGCACAGACTCATGCACCACATGGTTTTTGCTTTTCTTGTCAGTCTCACTTGTCTAGGAAGTGCTGTTCTATATTCAGCACCTTGTGGGTGCTGAATAAATATTGATTAAACAAACCAAATAATGAATCATGTCTACTTCAATGTGGGTGCTTAGTAACATAGAAGAGAACTGGATTCTCCCATCTGTAGGATATAAATTTGGGTAATGACATTTGGCAGGAGGATGGGGAGTGGGAAGTTGGTTCTTTTCCTTTCATAGGACATTGGGTTTGGGATGGCCATTCTATTATGGGTGGCCATTCCCACTGGCTGAGAGAAGACTGACCACACATATGCCAGAGCACCCTTCACTCCTTGCTCAAGGAGGAACCAGGGAGATGATACACTGGCCAGTGCATGGAAGCTTGTTACAGGTGATAACCCCCCTAAAATGTGACAGTCTGTGGGCAGAGCATATAAATGCCACAGAGAATTTAAACAAGTATCTAAACTCCACAAGACGAATGAGGGAAAAGGCCAAAATGAAAATAATTCTACTGAATAGCAAGTATCAGTAAGCTTTCTCTGTATTATACGTCGCCTGCAACTATACTTTCCCGTTAAGAAGCAACCATGAACAAGGTAAAAGGCGAGTAAACAGCAACATTGTTCAAATACAACTTAATATATGGATAACAAAATTTGAATTTAGGAAATGATCACGTGTTATAAAACATTATTGCTTTCTTCAACTACTTAAAAGCATAAGAACCATGCTCAGTTATGGAATATACAATATAGGCAGCAGGGAACTCATGGGCCATGACTTCCCAAGCCAAGCTCTGCAGAGCAGGAGAGAGGCAGAATGATCTATCTGAATATGAATCCAAACCTGAAACCTTTATATAGAAATAATACCTAATACCATCCATTTAGTTTGTAAGTTGCTTAATACAAATTACAATTAAGCTGCTTGTAGGACACAGCATTTTCTGATAATAAGGATTAGGTGGCATCAACTATTTTTTCAGCTTCCACTAATCAGGAACTACTCGCACAGCTGCTTCCTGGTTTCCTCTGAGCCTTATTAGATGTTCACACAGAGGCCCGGTAAGCTTTTAATAATACACACCACGTCATTTGTTCTTCAGATACCCCAGTGGCTTTCCTTTTGACACGCCTTTACAGTAAGATGCACATGCCTTATCTTGTCCTGGTCCAACCTCGTCTCTGATCACTGTCTCCATTTAGCTGTGTCAGTCTATGACCTCAAAGGCTGAAACATCTCTTCCCCAGTTTTTGGCATGGCTGGTCTTTCTAGAGAATTCAGAACTCAAATGCAACCATCAGAGGGGCCGTCCTTGGCCCTCTAGTCCAACATAGTTGTTCTCCTTGTCAGTTTCTATCGCATTGTCTCAGTTACTTTTCATCATGTAATTGGTTTTTATATGAATTGTCTTATTAATCATTATTTTTCCCCTTGGATTTCCCTTGGAAATGGTATGTTTCCTTAGAACAAGTTAATTTTCATCTAATCACTATTGTGTCTCTTAAATAATATTTAGCATTCAGTATTATACATTAATATTTGTGGAATGACTAAAAGAAAATAACACATAGGAGTGTGTTATAGAATGAGATGTTTAGGCTTAGCATAGTATTTTACCGCAGTTGGGAATGAGGTGACTGTCTGATAAGGCTGGGGTGGGGTAGACTGAGGATCAGGACTACATCCCTGAGAAACAAGCAAAGGTCAGACTTTGGAGAAGGCCTCTGGCCAGGCTAAAGTACGTGCCTTTCACCTTGAAGGTGATGGGGAACCACAGAGGGGTTTGAAGCAGGTTCACAATAAAGTAGTTCAGGGTCCTTACTGAAATATACACATTAGAAAAATACAGAAGTATATTGTTATATGATCTCAAAAGTCAAAGAGTAATTAGTGACAGCCTTAACTAAAATTAGCAAAGAAAGATACAAAAATATGAATTCAAATTCAGTGCAATTGTTATGTCCATCTATACTCCTCCATTCTCTTTTTGAGCTATGGGGCCTTGGAGTAGCATCTGACATATTTCTGAACAGCAGGGGCACAGAAAAGATTTCTCCAAGTTTCACAGTTTTTGGTGTCATCTGCCAGAAAATCTTTTTGTCAGGTTTACCTTTAGGGAAAAATGAAAATAAGGATGTGGGATTTGAAAAAAAAAAAAAAAAAGCAGTGGTTCAACGTTATGCTTACAGTTCAAGCCCCAGTGGCTTGGTCCAATCACGGAAATGAGATTTCTGCATGAGATAAGCCTCTCTTAAAATCTGCCAGTACTGAAGGAGAAGCCACTACAAAGCTTAAGAAACAACTTGGAAGAGTTTATTTTCCTATATCAAATCTGTCTGTCTCTTGTCTTCCATTATTCCTCATATTTGGAACAGAAACTTATTTATTTCCATATACTTCCTTTTTCATGAATCCATGGAGAAAAGTAGAAAAAATTAACCCCCTAGAAGCCAGATCTTGCCCAAAGGAAAAAGAACCAATGTTTGAGGCTGTTTGAGGAAAAGTATGGCAATGAAGATGATGCTCCTGACAGAGGTGCTCATAACAGTGGCTGTTTCACCGGGTCACTTCTAAGAAATTTTTTCACCTGCTCAACATGTTGAAGTTTGTGATCTCTGAAACTACTTTCCTTTAGGAATAACCAGGAAAGGTTACTAATGACCTATTGAGTTCTCTACTTGCCTAGTTAGATATTTACTAACAACTGGAAAATATTTGAGATGACCACAAATAACAGTATTGTATGTTTGGGACTGATAGGTGCTCAGAATTCATAACTTCATAGTATTTGTTTCCAAAATAAACTGCTTTTTTCTTCTATCCTCTCTATTATCTTCAACAGCATTCCACGCGACAGTGTGCATTGTCTTAAAAGGGACATAGCTCAGATGAAATGTCCCTCCATACAGATGTTCTTGCTTACTTTTCTCTGCGCCTAAGCCTCAGCATCTCCTGATTAAAGGTCAACAAAGATTAGGAGTGGTTTTCAAGAATTGCAGCTTTTGTGCATTTCCCATTGGTTGGTTTCAGTTGCTTAGAAGCTTTCAGTTGGGGGGGGCGGCAGCGTGGCTCACTTGGCTAATCCTCCACCTGCAGCATCGGCATCCCATATGGGTGCTGGGTTCTAGTCCCGGTTGCTCCTCTTCCAGTCCAGCTCTCTGCTGTGGCCTGGGGGGGCAGTGGAGAATGGCCCAAGTGCTTGGGCCCCTGCACCCGCATGGGAGACCAGGAAGAAGCACCTGGCTCCTGGCTTTGGATCGGCACAGCGCCGGCCTTAGCGGCCATGTGGGGAGTGAACCAACGGAAGGAAGACCTTTCTCTCTGTCTCTCTCTCTCACTGTCTATAACTCTACCTGTGAAAGAAAGGAAGAAAGGAAAGAAGCTTTCAGTTCGAAATGACCTCAGGGACTAAGAGAGGCAGTGCTCCGTGAGTCCAGATAACTTGATAGTTAGAAACCTGGATATTTTCAAGGAAATAAGTGCCAGCTGAAACCAGGCAGCACCTGTGTTGCCCCCATTGCCAGTGGCTGCCATCTCACTGCACTGCCGATTTTCTAATGAGAGCTCTTTCTAGAGGAGCAGGTGGACTCCTGCTGCAGCAGAGTCTTGCCTTTGGGCAAGATCTGGCTTATAGGGGGTTAATTTTTTCTACTTTTCTCCATGGATTCAAGAAAAAGGAAGTATATGGAAATAAATAAGTTTCTGTTCCAAATATGAGGAATAATGGAAGACAAGAGACAGACAGATTTGATATAGGAAAATAAACTCTTCCAAGTTGTTTCTTAAGCTTTGTAGTGGCTTCTCCTTCAGTACTGGCAGATTTTAAGAGAGGCTTATCTCATGCAGAAATCTCATTTCCGTGATTGGACCAAGCCACTGGGGCTTGAACTGTAAGCATGTAAGCGTGGCCACTGGAAGAGAACTGTGCTCTCTGAATCCATGGGGAAAGAAAGCAACCCAATTGTGGAGCCCTCTTGAATGTATACGCCTTAGGAAGACTCACTGAAAAGTCATCGCTGGGGAAGAATAGAAGATCTTGAAGAGGATCACTCCGGTAGGTCTTCTCAAGTTCTTCAACGACAGTTTCATAATCCAAAGGCTCCAGAAGCCTAGGTTTTTCCTGCTGTAGAAAAAGAAAACATGAGGTTACAACTTGGACAGACAGGCCATCTCGTCTCTGTTTTTGGCTGGGTTTCATTTTTCAGTTATCAACAAGGCTTTGACACTGCACAGTCCAAGCAACTGATTCATAGAAATTCCATTCACTTAAGTATTTTCTCAAGTTTTGAAATAACAGAAGCTCCTGAAATACCTGGTGTCTCCCTCAGTAATTCAAGCTAACAGCAGAGTCCCCGACAGTCACAGTATCCAGCCCTATCATATCCACAGAATGGATGTTTATGTAAATTTTATCTCCGCTGATGTGAAGAAGGCCTTCTGCTTACTTGCTATAGTATTACAATGACCATCATCATTTTTGTGGAATCAGGTGCTTTCTTGTAAGTTCTGTATGAGCCAATCTTAAAATATTGGTACTAGTCCGGCAATCTAAGTATTACAGGCTGTTTTAGTTGTCACTACAGCATGGATCCTGTGTCAGGATTAATTGTTGGCTCTGAGCCACTCTGTCTCTACAGAGAGAAGCTAGGTCATTCTCTAATAGAACTGAACAGCACAGCTATCAAGGACACGGTGCGGTGAAAATGGGCAAGTTTGAAAAATAGACAAATAGTCACACTGCATGAAAATCCTGAAGCTAATAGGAAATGCACTCCCCTTAGAGAAGCCTCCCACAGCGCCAAAAATATAAATGCTAGAGGGAGGGGATGGGATTGTTTCAATAGAGGATTGATGTATTCACTCAAAACTGTACAGAGTCACAAGGTCAGGAAACTGGAACACACGCCACCCCCAACAAAAACAGAAACCCTGAAGCACTAAAAAACACAGCACCATAGATACAACTTGAGTCTCCTCACCCTTTAGATCAAGTATTTAGGCAATTCAATTGCTCCTAGAAGCATAAGTTACCAACATGAAATCTGGATGCTAAACTGATCTTACGGAAGGAAAAAATACTTGTTTTCTGGACCATGTCAATGACATTGACAGTTTCTTCCCCCAACCTCTTCAGACCACCCCTGCTTACTTCCCCTTCCGATCTTGCAAAGTACTTAGGCTTGGATTTGAATTTGAAGTTCTTCTTGGAAAGATTTCTGCTAGTAAAGTCAGAGGAACATTCTCCAACATTTTAATAATTGCTAGTGAGCTCCTGAAAGTATTAATCTGTATTTATTTGTATGGTTTTCCAAATAAAAACAAAATAAAATGAAATGTGAACAAATTAGGCCAACAGAAAGAATCCCTATGCATTTTCTGCATTAAAGAGTCACAAATGTTTAAGTGAGCTGAGGGCAAGGCAAGTAAAAATCCTCTCTGAAAAAGCCCTTCTGGTAAGGTGGGTAGATTTAGCAATTAAAATACATATCTCGGCCAGCGCCACGGCTCAATAGGCTAATCCTCTGCCTTGCGGCGCCGGCACACCGGGTTCTAGTCCCGGTCGGGGCGCTGGATTCTGTCCAGGTTGCCCTTCTTCCAGGCCAGCTCTCTGCTGTGGCCAGGGAGTACAGTGGAGGATGGCCAAGTGCTTGGGCCCTGCACCACATGGGAGACCAGGATAAGTACCTGGCTCCTGCCTTCGGATCAGCGCAGTGCGCCGGCTGCAGCGCGCCGGCTGCAGTGGCCATTGGAGGGTGAACCAACGGCAAAGGAAGACTTTCTCTCTGTCTCTCTCTCTCACTGTCCACTCTGCCTGTCAAAAATTAAAAATAAAAAAATATATATCTCACCAATACTTGGAGAAATGAAGAAGTTTAGTTGTTCATCATAATCTCTTAAGTGAAAGAGCTATGAAATATGAGTAGTTTGAGGCAGAAGATGTAGATATTATGGTGAGACTCAGTAACTTGTAAAACTTCTGCCTAGTATCCCTGACTTCTGATATTCTTATTATACTCATATTTAGACTTAATTTCCAATTTCTTATTCTCCAGGCAAGGATTAATTCCAAAGACCACAAATTGATAGCTTAAAATGCAAATGCAGGCTCATAATGTTTGGTTTGATTCCAGCATTTATTTTATTTTAGTTTGAGTTGGCTTTCAAGGTCCTTGAGTAGCGATGTTTCACTCCATCTCAGCACAGACACTGATGGTCTCTGTTACCCTTGTCCTGTGACATCACACTTTCACTGGATGCACTGCCCTTCTAGGCCTTCAACTTCGCAATAATATGCTCATTCTGGATAATTGCTCTTCTTTATCATCTACTAGAGTGTGTGTATGAAATGTCCCAAATTAAACAAAAGGCCTTAAAATCTCTGCCTTAATTTTTATTGTTTGGTTATGTGCCCTTCCTTCCCACAAGTTTTCTTAGCCTGAGAGTGTGATGCCTTGCATCAGTCTTAGTGAAAGTCCACAGTGTAACTCCTCACATTCTTCTTTCTTCTCCTCTCACCATCTTGAGTAGGACCGAGTGAGAGTGTGACTACTGTAGGTGTTGCAAATCATAATTTTAAAGAGAAATCGAATACGCATGCTTTGGGTGGCCTCCTACAATCTGGTTCTCACTATCTTTCAAATTTTATCTCCTCTAAGACACAAAATTAAGCATCACTAAGAAGTTGTAGATGTGAAGACCTTTCAGAGAAGATCTTTTACTGATATACAAACTCCTAAAATTAATCTGACATAAACTAGTACAATGGGCAAATCAGATCCTCCAGGTTATAGGTTATTAATAAAACATGGAAAGACTAAATCCTAAATTTTCCTTGACAGATTTTACAAAAGGTATAGTCTGTAAGCATCTGTAGGAAGGCATATTTTATGTGTTTGTTTCAGGCTTTGGCATATTTGTCAACTAATAAATGATTTACCATTTAAAATAGGAGCTGCAATAGCCAGCAAATTTGCTTCACATAATTTATTAAGTTTGAACCTCTAGGAAGATAATGAACTTCTATATTTCCATGGATTTTGTTAATCATTGCACAATATTCAAGATATTATAATTTTATGGATAAGAAGTTTAAAATGAAAACAGCAATGATATACAATGATACTTCAAAAACATCGTGGAGAAATGTAATTTTTTTTTTTGACAGGTAGAGTGGACAGTGAGAGAGAGAGACAGAGAGAAAGGTCTTCCTTTGCCATTGGTTCACCCTCCAATGGCCGCCGTGGCTGGCGCGCTGCGGCTGGCGCACCGCGCTGATGCGATGGCAGGAGCCAGGTGCTTCTCCTGGTCTCCCATGGGGTGCAGGGCCCAAGCACTTGGGCCATCCTCCACTGCACTCCCGGGCCACAGCAGAGAGCTGGCCTGGAAGAGGGGCAACCGGGACAGAATCCAGCGCCCCGACCGGGACTAGAACCCGGTGTGCCGGCCCCACAAGGCGGAGGATTAGCCTAGTGAGCGCGGCACTGGCTGGAGAAATGTAATTTAAAAATATTTATTTTGGTGTCAAAAGTTTTTGAAAACATGTCTAGTTTTTTTCATAATACATAGTTTCCATGAACTTTCTGAAGTACTATCATGTTCCATAGCCTTGCATGTGGGAAAACTTGCCACAAAAGCTTTATGCAACTTTGGTGGTGAGAATCCATCCAGGCTGCACAACTAGCCATTCTCTCTTCAGCAAGGGAGCTATCTGCCCAGTGTTTAAGTCAAAGAGAAGATGTTTACAAGGATGGTGGGATCCATGAATTTCTCACCACTGCTCCTTGTAGAGATCTTGAGCGAAACAAGGAACTGAGTAGCATTGAATTACAGCTCTAACAAGGGTTGAGTTGTCCCTTCTGAATTTAGTGTGCCTGCTTCTTTTGGAAGTGTACCAACTGGGATAAGGTATGTGCCAAAATTACCCTGAATTGGACTGGATTTTTTTTACTGCTTTTACTCTTACTCTCTTTCTCCCCAATGAGTAATGAATTTCATTATCTATTCTAAAGTCCCTAAGCATGGGAAAAGACACCCACCAGTACCTGTTATTATGCAGTGCAGTTGATGTTGCACCACAGTGGTAACAGGCTCTATTCTTCTTACACAGTACTAAGAGATTTGTTTGATCTAGTTCCCCAGAGCCACAGCTCTCCTCCAAATCAAAGTCACAGCAGAAGAATGGGCTCATGTCATAAAAACAAATGCTTTCTTCTCTTCTACGTATTCCACAGCTTCTTATGGAGCACCAACACGCCATCTAAGCCCTGGAGTGGTGCAACTGCCATGCTTGGCAAGAGCCCTGGCAGTCAAGAGCCATGCCATTGGTTTGAAACAAGCAGATTGTTCATGCTTTAACTGAAGCTCCTGATTTCAAGAGCACAGCAATTCACTGCAAAGATCTGAATTATTTTCACCACTAGAATGCAAAATCAAATACACAAAGGAATGGCACTGAAGAAAACCTTGGGAAGTGTGTGACACTGAATAATTATGATTGAATTACTGATCTAGATCTCTTTCCAGAATAGAAGTACAAGTTCGGTCTCACTAAAAATTAACCAAACAACAAAATCATAGACTACCAGTCTTGTTTAAGGGGAGTCCACCAATGTATAAGAGAGTAGGATTACGGACTTTTTTTAGGTTAAGAAGCAAACAAGAGGGTAACATATGGTGGAGCCAGAATTCCTGCCATTCCAGCCTTCACCTTGTCACTTACAGGCTATAAAACATTAGGCATGACAGTTACAATCCTCATGACTTCATTTTTCCATCTGTAAAATGGGTTGGGATTTAAAAAGATAGCACTTCTGAAGCCCTTAGAAGAGCACCTCATCTATAGCACTCATTTCCTAAGTGTTAAATAGATAAAAGGTGTGGATTTTAAATTTTCATAATTTAAAGCACTTGTAAATTTTTTTTTTGACAGGCAGAGTGGACAGTGAGAGAGAGAGACAGAGAGAAAGGTCTTCCTTTTTCCATTGGTTCACCTCACAATGGCTGTTGTGGCGGGCACACTGCGCTGATCCGAAGCCAGGAGCCAGGCACTTCTCCTGGTCTCCCATGTGGGTGCAGGGCCCAAGCACTTGGGCCATCCTCCACTGCACTCTCAGGCCACAGCAGAGAGCTGGACTGGAAGAGGGGCAACCGGGACAGAACCTGGCACCCCGACCGGGACTAGAACCCGGTGTGCTGGCACCGCAGGCAGAAGATTGGCCTATTGAGCCGCGGCTCCAGCCAACATTTGTAAATATTTTTAATAAATATCATTTATAACATTCATCTAGATACAGGAATAATTTTTATGGGAGTCCATCTTAAAGAAACAAGCAGATGCATAACCCAAACTCATACAAGGACATTTTTCAATATTAACTTTGTAACAAGATAGAGAAAAGATATTCACATTAATCCAATGAAGTTAAGAGTTAAAAAATAAAACTGGTGGATGCTATACCCAATAAATGAAGACACAAGTGGTTTATAGTTGTCAGAGAATACCATGTGTAGTGGAGAAAGGCTTAATGCTATAACATGCCTTGGGACAGACATTGAGCTAGGACAGAAACAAATGAATAACTGTGCAGCGCATGCCATGGTATATGGAACTATTCAATTCTACAGTAAAGTTCATGAATACATAACCTTTTTCGTATTATTGGCTTTCAAAAAAAGTCACCAGATTTATTTATGTAATTTAGACGCAGAGAGAGAGTGCTCTCATTTTTTGGTTCACTTCTCAAATGTCTACAATGATTCCTGGATGGGGCTCAAGCTAGGAGCCAGGAATTCAATCTAGGTCTTCCACACAGGCTGCAGGAACCCATATGACTATACTGTTGTGGTGGGGAGGGATAGGATGAAACTGGGATTCATGATCAAGATGACAAAGAGTACTACAAAAGGAAAGATCAAGAAAGGGCGGCATCTCAGAAGGAAAGAAAGCCAGCGTCACCTTGGCAAGGGTTCTAGATGCACACATGTTAATGGCATCAGAGTTCAATCCAGAATACCTAGATCTCTAAGGGGTATGAAGGCCAGAAGGGCAAGGTCAGTGTAAAATGGAAAATACCAAACCAAGGATAAGGAATGATGAGGAAATTGTGGGGAATTAGTTGTAGGAAACAGTACCTGCCCATTAAAATAGTTTTTTTGGTTTTTTTTTTTTTTTTTTTTTTTTTTAGCTGATATAGTAGACTAAGCCTCTGCCTGTGGCCCCAGTATGCCATATTGGCTCCAGTTTGTGTCACAGCTACTCCTCTTCTGATACAGCTCTCTGCTTGGCCTGGGAAAGTAGTGGAAGATGGCCCAAGTGCTAGGGCCCCTGAGCCCATGTGGGAGACCAGAAGAGGCTTTTGGCTCTTGGCTTTGTATCTGTCCAGCTCCGGCCATTGTGGCCGTTTGGGGAGTGAGCCAGCGATGGAAGACCCTTCTCTCTGTCTCTCCTTCTCTCTGTAACTCTACCTCTCAAATAAATAAATAAATCTTTAAAAAATATTTTTTGAGGTTTATGACAGGCAAAATAGCTTATGTATCACCATTCATTAAAGGAAAAAATAAGTATCATACAATAAAATTATACAGAAATGAAAATTTAAAGAAAAATTATTAGGGATATAAGCCCAAATATTAGCAGATGTTTATATCTGAGTTGAAACTCTGGTATTTAGAATTTTGCTATTTTGATTTTTTTCATGTTGTGCAAATTTTCTATAATGAGGATGTATTGCTTTCATCATGGTGAAAAGGTGAATTTGGTTTCTCACAACTCTCACACCTTCATGGCAACATTAGGGAGTTACATGACAGGGCCTATCCGGGGATGGAATGCAACCGGATTCACCTGTTTGTAACTGTTTCGATATCTGCCTGTCAGCAGAGAGGGATGGTGCTAGCCAGTGCCAGACAACATACAGCTCTGTATGTGTGTGGGAGAAATATTAGGTGTATTAAGGGAAACTAGCTAAAATTATCAGCAACTATATATGCATGTGCAACCTCTTATCTATAGTTGCCATATAGCACTAGAATATCTAATCAGAGGTATGTGTGTAGTCATATGAAGGAGACAAAGCACCTAACATATATATATATATATATGTATATACACACACACACTAATATATATGTGTGTGTATGTATATGTGTGTGTGTGTATATATATATACATATATGTGTATATATATATCTTTGGGGCTCAGTCTTTTTGGATGCCAATCCACGAATCCAACTGAGCCTTATGCTGGCATAATAAAATACTACTTCCTGTTAAAGGCCTTGGTGTCTCTGTTCATGAATCCCACTACATTACTTGATTTAAAAATTGGTTACCCTTGAAAAATATGACAGTGGACTTCCCATAGGAGTTCAACCACTAAGAGTCAAGTAATTAAAAATGATACACAAAACACTGGGGAAGAGACCAGGGGAAATGATCGCAGATTAGGTATGGGGATCTAGAAGCGAATGCCAGCAAAACAGAGCAGCACAGTGAGTAATTTAATAACTAAAGTATTTTTAGCTCTGTAAGAGACCATAAACATCTGGTAAGTTACTTAAACACCTACCTGCACTGGACATGTTGCAAAGGATAAAAGTCCAAATCTCTAGCTTGAGGTTCAGTTATTTGTGCAGCAGCTACGTAACTTGGACAGGTCATGTGAGACTCAGCTGATGTTGAGACAAGTGTATAAAAGGGCAGCTAATGCAGAACCCAATTACTTGAGCTGTCATTGCTGTCCCCAAGGTTCTGCATTAGCAGGAATCTGGAGTTGGAAACTGCAGCCTAGTATTGAACCCAGACACTATGACACGGGACATGGGCACCCAGCTGGCATCTTAACTACTAGTCCAAACACTCGCATTTGAGTCTAAGCTTAAAGAGCAACCGGGGAGCTGAGTCTTGGTTACTCCACTCCAGTGTTCTCAATCTGGAGTAGTTATTATTTTTCCTTCTCCGAATCCAGCCTTTGTAAGGAATGCTTACTCAAAACAGCTTCTTCCCCTGGCTTGGAGAGTGCTGTGCTCTTTAAGTGACACGCAGAGCGTCCTGTGTGGCTCTTTGGGACACCCCCACTCTTCCTGAACCAGCCCTGTCATTTCCAGACACTTGAATTTTTGTTCTACTTTCAGTGTTCATAACAAATAACCCTATATCTCAATATCTTCTTCAGTTTGCAAATCTATTCATCCTGGTTAATGACACAGAAAAAGAAACAAAAACAGATATTTGCTGTAGGATCAATAGATTTGGCTCCAAGAGAACATTACATGCCAATTACAAAAATTATCTTCACAACTGGGCATACAGATGAGATAACCACTCACGGGGATGACACACAGGGTCTTTGGGGAGCCCCTAAAATGTCAATCTTGAAATCTCCAAAACAGATCAGGAAAAGCACAGCTGTTATGAGTTTTAGTGACGTTAAGATAATGGAGTAAGTTTCTCAGAAGAAATAAAAGATCTAATGACACACAGATTCTTCAGACTTTAACATAATCCAGGACCCTTTGGCCTTTATGTCATTGGAATGGTACCAACGTCCGCACTATTTGTGTTTAAAACAAATGAGAAGATTGGGGAGAGTCCATCCAGCTGGATCCACTGCCACAGCTGTCAGACTGTGATCTTGTGAAGACTTAATGCATCCTTTCATTAGAGTGAGTTCCACTCAAGTGTTTGAGCTTCAGAAAACAAGGCGAGCTTTTCTTACCAAAAAGGAAATGATTAAGTAAAGAATAGGCTGTCTTACGCTGACCCTTTAACCTTCTCTGTCTTGAACCACATATTTTCATGAGAATGGAAAAACACCAGTTAAATCAAAGTTAAGAACTGTACAAACTCAGATTAAGTTGGGTTTGGAAATGGTTCCCTTGGTAACAAAGACAGACACAGACCATGGAAGAAATCAGCAGGGAGTCACTGAACATCTTAGTCCACTTTAGTGAAATAAAACAGGTTAAACTTGGGAAAGTATAAAGTCTTTTGAAAATTAAATAAAAGTTAAAAAAAAGAAAAAAATAAAGTACATGGGGCAATTAGTTCATCATATTTATACAATCATGAGAAATTTCTATTTTGTTAGCCCTTATATCACAAGGAAACCAAAGATAGAAATGAGCTTTACAGGATTTAGGATATAAGGTGTACTCTCAAATTGGATTCAGACTTTTGCAGTCTTGTTTTCTTTTTAAGAAAATCTGATCATATATATCTCCATGAGCACACCAAAATCCACACATTTTAGTAAATGAAAATCAAAGAAATCAAAGAGGATACTTCTTGTAAAGAAGTAGAAAATAGTGAATAACATGTAAATCAAATTAAATTACATGTTGCATTAAATTTTCTAGAACACTTGGAAGATAATAAATATCATTAAAAATACATCTCAACCCAACTACAACACTGTCTGACACCAAGAAAAGTAATGCCTTTGAGAAAACGTTGGGGAATTTTAGAGTAATTTGTGTGAAGTCTGAGGTGAAAGCTGCCATCAGTTTAAACCCTGATACTATTTCCATACTTTAACAATTGCACAAACTTGCACTTAAAAATCAAGTGCTATGTGTGTGCACACACATAGATGTTATATACACTAATATAAATGGTTAAGCAATGTGCATCCAGTATTTTTAATAAGTTATCCCATAACGAGGCTATTCTTTCATTTCCTTTTTCACCTGTGCTACTTGAAATTGAAGATGCATGGTGAGTATTTGTGGTTTTTGGCCTATGCCACACCCATCATGCTTTCTTCTACCACTTGTATTTTTATTTCCATTTGAGGATTTCACTCCCCATTCCATAAGGACTTGTCTTGGTGGGTCTGATTATTAAAAAGATTCTGCTGGGGGCTGGCGCTGTGGTGTAGTGGGTAAAGCCGCTGCCTGCAGTGCCAGCATCCCATATGGGCGTTGGTTCGAGATCAGCTGCTCCACTTCCGATCCAGCTCTCTGCTGTGGCCAGGGAAAGCAGTATAAGATGGCTCAAGTCCTTGGGTCCCTGCAGCTGTGTGGGAGACCCAGAAGAAGCTCCTGGCTCCTGGCTCCTGGCTACGAATTGGCGCAGCTCTGGCCATTGTGGCTAACCTGGGAGTGAACCAGTGGATGGAAGACCTTCTCTATGCCTTTTTTTCTCTCTCTGCATAACTCTTTCAAATAAATAAATAAATCTTTTTTAAAAAAAGTTTCTGCTCTTCTGTTTCCATAGGTATGTAGTTAGGTCCATTCACCTCCTCCTTCCAGAACTTGGATCATGAATGGAGGATGAAAAAACTGAGGAAATGATTGGAATTCAGTCATTTCTGGGAATGCATTCCTGCCATGTAGTCTGTTACTTCCAATCACTGAGACAACCCCTCTCTTCCATTGCCCTACACGTTCCTGAGTCTGTTCCTAGTTCTTCTCCAAGCTGCTGCTCTGTCATGCATTCTGTTCCCTTACTCACCAAAGTTTCTAATATTTGTAACTAACTGGCGCCGTGGCTCACTAGGCTAATCCTCCGCCTTATGGCGCTGGAACCCGGGGTTCTAGCCCCGGTCGGGGCGCCGGATTCTGTCCCGGTTGCTCCTCTTCCAGGCCAGCTCTCTGCTGTGGCCAGGGAGTGCAGTGGAGGATGGCCCAAGTGCTTGGGCCCTGCACCCCATGGGAAACCAGGATAAGTACCTGGCCCCTGCCTTCAGATCAGCGCGATGCGCCGGCCGCAGCGCGCCAGCTGCGGCGGCCATTGGAGGGTGAACCAATGGCAAAGGAAGACCTTTCTCTCTGTCTCTCTCTCACTGTCCTGTCAAAAAAATAAATAAATAAATAAAATATTTGTAACTAAAGAAATCCATTGTGGCACAATACAAGAAGCAGCATCTATAAGGGATAGGTATTGCCTCAATTTATGTTTATTTTGATACAGATGGTCTTAAAGATCATCTTTAGTCGTCATCTTAAAGGGAATGGGCGACTTAAGTGCATTCTTAGTTATCTACAGTGATGCCCTCAGTGCAATTCTGACCTCTAGGTTTCCACTAAGTCTAATTCATTCAACTCATTGCTCTTATGAGATCAGAAGATCTGGAAGCCAAAAAACAAAAAAAAAAGAAGAAGAAACTTATGACCACGCTTGATTTCAGTGCTGATAAGGTCACATGCTATGATTTTGCTTTGCGTGGGAAGTACCTGGTTAGCTTGGAAGTGCTGGCAGACACTGTAGCTTTGGACAGATGAAACATCTCTCTCTATAGTTTTTGTTATCCTGTTTTAAAGAGCTAATAAGCTATTATTAAAGAGACAATAAATTTTTTGCATATCCAAAGTTTTCCAAATGCTTTGACATCCTTCAGACTAATGATCTAAAAGTCAATTAATAACTTATACACAAAAAAAATCACATTTATTTTTTGAAATTTTACATTCTTCCTTTCTGAGCAGAAAATTGATACAATAATTCAACTTAATCATGTATTTAATCTTTCCAAATTAGGACTTGTAATTTAGGAAGGAAATTCTCTTTTTATTGACTTCCTATGCACCAGAGATCATACAGAATGATTTCGGTAAAAAGTAAAAATAGAAAGGCAGTTAAAAAGGAAACCATCAAGTGCAGAACACTAATTCAAAAACTAAAGGAAGTCATTCTACTTGACCTAACAAATAACTTTCATGTTTCTTGAACTTTTCTGATAATACAACTGCACTATCTCAATTGCATCTTGTCTTTGATTAGTGGATTAATATATGTTAAATATTTCTTAGTAAATCCCTTTAAAACTGAATTAATAAGGTAGATTTGATTTCCAGAATAATTAAAAAATTCAGCAGAGTAAATACAGTTTCAAACAGAAATTGAAGAAAATAGAGTACACAAAATCATCAATCCGGGTCAAAAGGGTACAAAGTTTGGGGTGCAGACTTCTTTGGAAATCACAGAGTTCTGGCTAGTCTGCAGGTTACTATGAAATTAAAGCATTTCTAAAATTGCCACAGAGAAAGAAAAGACTTGTTGAGTTCAAAATCTACTTGATCATTGTTAAAATCAGTAATCTATGACAGCTAGCTCAACAAATTATTTCTCTGTTCCTTACAGTATGTGAGCATACCCAGAAGTCCAAAAGAAGTTACCATTTTATTCTCTAACTTAACTTTAGACCTTGTTTTCATCTGTTGGAGGTGTTTTGTCACTTGAATTACTTTTTCCCTTTCACATAAGGAGTAGCTCTGCAGCTGGTCTCGGTATACTGGGTTAGGGTGTAAGAAAGCTTAGATGAATGGAACTGGCTTTGGGTGCTTTAACTAGACTGGGCTTAGGGCAAGGAGGAAAAATGTAGCATTTCTGACACAAAGAGATTGAAGACTCTAACTCCCTCCCCACTCCAGGTACTCAGCTTGATGAAATCCAGAATTGTGTCTATGAGTGACTTTGACAGCAAAAATGTCTCTGGAAGGAAAGTGCAAATAGAGCCCTGAGGTTTCCTTTGTTGCAGCCACAGAAAAGATGTCACTATGTTTTCCCTTTTCTGTTTTTCTTGGGGATGGAAATATTTTATTTGGTTTTAATAATACTTTATAACATTTGTAAGACATGTAGCTTTTCAGTGTTCAGACTGTCTTCAGAACGCACATTATCAAATTTATTTCTAATAAGCAATCTTAAGACAAGATAGGTATTGTTACGAGCAATTTAGGGAAACAGAAACTGAAGTGCAGCGTGATTTAAGTAACTTCCCTGGGTGGTGTGTATAAGACTGTAAGAGAGCAGACAGAAGGATCTCCAATACATCCATCTAAAATCTTAACACTCAACTTGTTTCACTTCCCTGGATTTTGTTTTCTAAAATGGAAAGCACATCTTGAGAATGGATTGAACAATCTTACTCCATAGAAGAGACAACCTGTGAAAGGAGATAGGCCTATCTTGGGCAGACCAAAAGCAGACAACCATAGAAGGAAAGTCCCCAGTGTCTTCCTTAGAAGAAAGCTAATCACTGTATGAATGATCTTAATTAAATTTGAATGCATTGCTACTGAATGCTGTGTGAAAACATTGCTTTCTTACTGGCTGTTTTCCCCACAGTACTTGGTAGCAATATGTTCAAATTCAATTAAGATAATTCATACAGTGATTAGCTTCATAATATAGGGAGACACCAGGGAGTGTCCTCTTGCCAATACTGTATGTGTGGTTTGTGCAAGATAGACATGGACTTCTTTTGTGTGTTTTCTCATTTAGTGGACACTGAAGTAAATCTCAGGTAACAAAACCCATGGTGTTTCTAAATTCCATCCAGACACATACACAGCAGGAATTTTTTGCTTTTTGGATTTGTCTAAATGTTAAAATGATCTCAAGCCAAATTTTTGAAACAGTTTCCCTCTTTAACAAGTTGTTGGTAAACAAGTGACAATACTCTTGTGAAACCGGAAGTAAGGACACAAATGGTGAATGGTGAGAAAAAGATTGGTTTTCGGACTTTGCATATTCTAGTTATGAACTGCTAAGTGCAAAAGCCCAGGCCATGTTCCATGGGAACATGGTTGAGGGACTTCACTGTGTGTGTCCACCAATGAACACACTAGTAAGTTCTATTCATGTTAAATTACCTCCAAATAATTTCATTGTTAGCAGAAAGAGAGCCACTATGAATAGAGAAGTGGTGCACTTGTACCTGGTTTTTTGACCTATCAAGGGCTGACCAACTACTCATTAATTTGATTATTCATGTTTATAAATGTTTTTGATAGTCTTCTTTTTCTCTGATATCCTCTCTCTCTCTCTCCATATATCATTTAAAAAGCTACTGCTATTTCTAGATTTAAAATGCTTACATGAACACGAAAGATTTTTTTTACCCCTAGAACACTAGAAGTAATCACCTTCCCTGAACAGGACATAGTTAGTAACATTTGGGACATTTTGTTTGTCACAATAAGGAATGGGTTGCCACTAGTATCTATTAGATAAAAGCCAAGGTGTTGCTAAATACCCTACAAAGTGGGGGTTTTTAGCAACAGTCTTCCACAAAACAGAATTTTCAGACCCTAGATGACAATAATGGTGGTACTGAGAAACTCTGCCCCAGAGAAAGAAAGCAAAGCTTGAACCACTCTGTAAAATCAATGTTTTTCTCAGATGAGCTACCCAATAATGTGCTGCAGCCATTTATCAGATAAAGTGGGTCTTCCCATTCCATGTAGCCATGGAAATGCTCTAGCATTCAGCTCTGATGTACAACTACCAGAAGTTCTTAACATAAAAATCTAGAATTCTGTAAATCGCACATGTTCCCAGGTTTTCACTTTGACAGCAGGAAATAATAAGGCAGAAACATTTAAAAAAAAATTGTTTTAGCCTTTAAAATATATAAGTTCTAATGGTCTTCCTTAGTCTACGATTCAATACTTATTGACTTTTCCTTTCATATTTTCGATTGCTCATTCTAAGAATTTTAAAGTAAGTAATTAATAGTACATGATAGTGGAACAGTAACATTTTTGAGAAAACATGACTATTTAAGTCATCAATTGGCTTCTTAATTTAGAAATTTGTAGGCCTCTCTTTGATAAAGACAGCAAGTGCTTTAGAAACTAGAGTTTGCACAATATTATGGGAAACAGGCAAATTCCAAGTATCTAATGATATTTTAAGACTTAAATGCTTTATCAATATGTTGTAAAAGAGTTACATATGGTGTTGATACAATAAATATACACTTTTAATATATCAATTAAAATTTTAAAAATTAAAAATACAAAAAAATGGAAATATCTATATATATATACACTTTTAAATCAATGTGACTTCAAAAATAATTATACAAGTAAAACAGTGTATTTATAAGGCAAATGGAATATCTGTTCCTTCTAGGACTTTGCCCAGTGGCCTGTGTTAGAATATCACTGTGGAGACAAGCCTTTATTTATTTTAAATATCTTTTTAATTTTATTTAAGGTATACAAATTTCACAAATTTAATATACACAGATTTAGGAACATAACAATACTTCACACCCTACCTTCCCTCCTGCCCAGACTCCCACTGTTTTTCCTCCCCAGACTCCCACTGTTTTTCCTCCCCCCGCCCCATTCCCACTCTTTATTTTTACAAATATCTAGTTTCAGCTTACTTTATACTCATCAGATTAACCCTACACCAAGTAAAGAGCTCATGGCTTTAGGAGACCATTAGTAGGAAAGAAAAAAATACGTTTTCTCAACAGTCAAGACAAGGGCTGTAACAATCATAGCATCTCAAAATGTCAGTTTCAATCTAATACATTACATTTTAGGTACTCTATTAGTTACCAAAGATCAGGAAAAACATACGGTGAGATACACCTTTTTAAGAGAAAAAACTGAAGAGAAAGAAGCAAGGAAAAGCATCAACATTCAGATACCTACAGAACTGAATCTGTGGATTTCCTCTGGATTTATTCTCCTCACTGTCCGTCTCTTCTTCCAAAATTCACTGGGTTCCCGTTTGAAAACCTTTGCTCGGAAGCTCATTATAGTGCATTAATTTGACTCATAAAATATTTTTAAAATGTCAATTAATCCAACTTTTCACTTTTGAAACTTCACCTCCCCGAATAAATCTTCCTTCTCTGGTGAAAAGGGAAATGCTTGTGCTACACTAACAAACTCAAAAAAGGAAAGAAAACCAACAAGTTACCACTTCCTTTGAGTAACTACCTACCAGCTACCCAGATACTGCTTGTATATCCTCCCAAATCCCCTGCTTGAAAGCAAGACAGAAACACAAAATGACTTTGGATCTTTAAGAGAATTGCCCATAACAGTATAAACCATGTGATGTGAAATCACTCATGGAACCGAATCAAGATGAAATCAAATAACGAAACGCTAAGGCTTCATGTCTGCAACTGAAACAGCCACGTGAGCTTTTTAATCAGGGCTAGATCTAAAAGGTAAACTGTAAATGTGTAGCCAAGGTCCAAGAATTCTGTTCATGTGAATGTAGATTAAAGCAGTGATCTTCCAAAGTAGATGCCCAATATGTTCAATTAGGATGCAAGGATAAATTTTAAGATTCTATGTGTGTTAGTTATCTGAATGAAGAACTTAAGTTTTGTTGATATTTAATACAATGCATGTAAATATGGACACCTTACTTCTGTAGGGTCAAATGGTTACAAGTAGTTAATTCCGTCATCTATAGGCTTCATTCACTTTTCTGGGGCTGCTTAATATACAATTCTCCTGTCAAAGCCACTTGGATGCTCTTTCCAGTCTTAGCTGCCCAGTGGCATTTGCCAGAGCACACACAACTATACAGTTGACTTTTCATTTAGACCTGTGATCTCTCTTCGTTCACTAGGTTTTCTGCTGCACCCAAGTTGGAATTCTTATTTGCTTCATTCACTGAATCTATGTGTTTAAACAATTGCCTGGTTCTAAGAATTATATAATTCCCAAGAGAATAGAGAAAATGAGAGTGTGTTCAGTTTTTTTTCAACTAGATGAGAGAGACAGAAAATATTTGGAGTTCACAGGACTAGACTGTTCTCTTTTTCTCAGTAATAATCAGATTTAAAAGAAGCAAATACATATTCACATAGCCATTCATGTATCTCCACCTTTCATGAGTGATTTGTGCCAGAGAGGCAACAAGGGGTTCTGATTATTCCTCATCTCAGCATGGAGAGTGAGGAGGAGGAGACTTCCTATGAAAACTATCAGAGTAATAACACTGACAAATTCGGGTGGTAAACTATCTTTCTTATGTCATCGGCTTAATTAGGTCAAGAGAAGAAGCCCCTCTGATGCACAGTCTTTGGATAATTAGGAATTCTATCATATATCTTTAGCTCTAAATATATTTCATCTTCTAAGTGTCTCTTTGATTTCTATCAAATGAGCAGACATATTGTGGCACATGCAGAATTTCAGATTCAAGGTTTTTCCTTGTATGATATTATGAAAGTCTGTCTTTGGATCATCTGATTTCCTAGACTCAGGTAAGGATCAAGCCTTTTACAATACTTTAGGGATCAGGAACTCATTCAAGAATCTAATACAAGCTTTTGAACTACAAACAGGAAGAATGTAAGCACTCAGAAAATATGTATGCATGGTGAGGACTCACAGCTTCTGTGCACCTCCCTACTGATGGTCTCCTAAAGCCATGACTCACAGTTTTGGAAGGCAGGCGTACTGCTCTGTAAGAAAGCACCTAACAACTTGAGAAACTCTTAAGTCACTTCCTCTCTTTCTAAGATTTGCATCTGGTTTGTCCTCTATTCCTCTTTAGGCACCACAGTTCTTTTTCCTGGAGTCCCTCCCATTTCTCAACTTCTGCAATCTGATGATGACTCATTTCTTCATGTCCTCACTACTGGTCACAGCTCCCTCACATATTGGCACAAGGAGGCATGTCCAGAAAGCAGCTGGGATGTCAGACAGAACTTGTAGAACTGCAAAGGAGGGGAAAATCTATTGGCAAGGCCTAGATGGCACTGTTGAGGACACGCACGGGGCTTTGCCTTTCTTGTTTTTAGCCCCCTCTGTTTCTCAAACATTCTGTGACGCAACCCAACAAGACTTTTATTACTTAATTTAAATCGTCCAACAGCCCTGTTAGGCAGAAATTGTTTTTATGGTTATCATTACCCGAATTGTACAGAGAAGGACATTTGGGTCTGGAGAAGTTAAGCAGTTTGGTCCAAAGTTCCATAGCAAGTTAGTAGCTCAGCTTGAATTTAAAACCTGCCAATCCATATCTAGAGCTTGTGTTCTTACCCAGAATGGAGAGTCAAAGATACCATGAGTTTGTCTATGAGGGAGATGGACAACATGACTAAGCAAAAAGGGTGTAAGAGAAGGCTTCTTTCCCAACTTTTAATGTGCAATACCATTGAATGTCATGTCAAGGGCATAGGCAAAGGATGCGTCTTGCACCACTGTTATATTGTCAGTAGGAATTCAAGACTGGATGTGTGCAGCAGAAAGGCATGGAATGAGTTCAATGTAAAGGACTAACAGTAAATCTGAGTGTTTGGAGAACTGAATAACATAGAATTGAGAACACAGTCTTGAAGTTCATTTACATTTGATGGATGGAAGACAGTTTAGGAAATACTGAGAAGGGACAGAGATATAGGGGAGGGACTCCCAGGGTGCTACAGAGCCCAGATGTCCAGGAGAGGGGCATTTAAAGAAGGTGGAGCATGGCATCTGGAAGCCAGGATGCTGAATCTGAGAACAGTTAAAGAGATTCTTTGTCAGAGACGGACAAGTGAAAATCTAAGGACATTGCTGTCTTGCATCCAGACAGCCTTGTGTTTAAACCCTCTTTCATCATCTATCAAGTGACCTCCAGCCAGTTACTTGACTTCTCTCTGCCTATTTCTTACAAACAAAGTGGACCAACTTAGTACACAGCTTTAGGGTTGTTGTGAAATAATATATTTGTATCTAAAATAGAGGAAAAATATGCTACATATGGACATAGGTAAACTTATTTATTGAGTATGATTGACATTTTCCAATTTTTATACAAGTATATATGTATGTATATGATATCTGCCTACATGAGGCATTAATTTTCTTTTAATTTTGTTTATCTAAGAGCTTTTCGAAGCCTCCCCTCATGTACGCGTATGCAGGTATGTGTAAATACAAAATGCCTAACCTCTCTCATTCTCATGTATGTAATCAAAGTCTGGCCCTGTGGTGTCCCATCAGGGAAATTTAGTCTGAAAGTTTCAACAGTCAAGGGTCTGTATGTTTGGAAGTTGGTTAAAATAAGAAGTTTGAACCATGTTTCATATGAAATAGAAATTTCAATGTTAAGATTCAGAAATTTGAAAAAAGTCCTGGAAATCCGTGTTAATTTTCTGTTCCAACTGTTAACAGATTACCACACAGTTAGTGGCTTAAATCAATCTATTTATTATCTCCCTGTTTATGTGGGCCAGAAGTTTGGTTCAGCTTTTGTCTGTGTGAGGCTGGCATCCCTTGCTGGAGGCTCTAGGGCAGAACTGGGTTCCAGGCAACGGCAAGGTTCTTGGCAAAATCCATTCCTTTCAGGTGTGAGACCGAGGTGGCTGTTTCTATTTCTCAGTATCCAGAGGTCACTGATATTCCCTGGCTCATGATCTCCTCTTTTCCTTTTTTTTTTTTTTTTTTTTTTTTTTGCTTTGTTTATTTAAAAGGCAGAGAAAGAGGGGTGTATGAGGGGGTGGGGAGAGAGATATAGTCAGACAGAGACAGACCTCTCATCTGCTGCTTCACTACCAAAATGCCCACAGCAGCTGGGACTGGGCCAGGCCAAAGCCAGGAGTCTGGCAACTCAGGCCAGGTTCCTACATGGGTAATAGGTACCCAAGTCCTTGCTGTTCGTTAGAAATTAGCAGGGAGCAAAGCTGAGATGTGAACCCAGAACCCCATGTATAGGATGCAGGTGTCCCAAGTGGTGTCTTAGCCTCCATGGATATGCCTTCTCCTTCCTGCCCTTTCTAAGGCAGAAAAACAGCAGACTGAACCCATTTCACACTTTGAATCTATCCAACTTCTCTTCTTCATCTTTCTAACAGATCTCTTGTGCATGCATAGCTCCAGTCTAGCTAAAGAAACACTGTTTTTTGAGGCCTTGTGTGATCAGATTGGTCTCACCAGAAAATCAAGATAAACTCTACATTTTTAATGTCAGCTGATTAATAACCTTAATTTACATCTGCAAAGTCCCTTCACAGCAGTACTGTGGTTAGAGTTTTCAACGAGAGAGTCTTCAGTGGGAGGAGGTATCTTTAGAATACTGTCTACCAAACTTCTCCTGGACAGAGTGTGTGTGTGTGTGTGTGTGTATGTTTAGGTTTTAAAAATAATTTTAAGATAAAAAACGTACTGGGAAAAGCACACTTGGCTTTTGAGTGTGGCTTCCACTGAGAAGCGAGGTAGGATCCAGGTTGCAGCAGAGTTAAAAAATGAGTAGGAGGAAACAGAAATTTTGTTTATAGAGTATTTATCAGAAACAATTGGCAGCAAAAAAGATAAGAAATATAGTAGTGCAGCAGAAGGGAACTGCAGGAGTTGGAAAGGGTAGACAAACAGTGGTGACGGCATCAGAAGATAAGCCCAGGAAACAAAGTCAGCCAGCGAAAGGCAGCAACCTAACCAAAGGTCTTCTCTAAGACATTCAGTTATGTCATGTCTAAAACTGCTTGGTTATGATTACTCAGTTACACACACTGTGCAATCTACAAAGGATAGCGCTGCTGAATCTAAGATTCCAGGGGGCAGACACTTGGCTTCCACTGATAGTGCATCTGAATCTACTTCATAGAAATGACTCAATGAGTAGCATGAGGAATTGAGAGTAACTGGAAACTTGGCGGTTAAGACTCAGACAAGCACAGACGACATAATATGGTGGTATGAAAATCCTAATCTTAGCCCCTGGCAAAGCACTTTCTATGCATCTGTTTACTTGCTCTCTGTGTTCCATCTTCACTTCCATTTATTTTCACTTGTGAAGTTTTCATCATTTGTTGTGATCACATCTTCAATGTTCGAGAACATGTATAACTTGCTTTATTTCTGTCTGTTCCATTTCCCATCAGTTTCTGCTTTAGCAACCAATAAGTATGAAGCACAGGCTTTCTCTTTGAGGAAAAAAAAAAAGGGTGGTCCACCACGAATCTGCAGGCTCAGCTCACACAGGATGTGGTGTTTGAAGGAAGTAAAACATCAAGGGCTACTTCCTTTTTCACTGGGGGCACTCCTGAGCACGCCCGAGCAGAAATGTTCCTGAAGTTAGTTGCACTCAGGGTCACTACTTCCTGTTAGAAAGGCAACCCAACTCAACAGCTCTGAGTGACCAATGAGAAAGTAGTTGTCTCTGAGGGAGTTTAAATGACCATAAGGAAAACTTACAGTGAGTACTCTCTGTGAAGTATTCATACGATGGTTTTCCTCTCAGCAAGTCCTTAATCCAGACAGCATTACTTTTAGTATAAAAGATTTAGAAACTTCATGGAAAATAAAGAGCACCAGGCAATATGGATCACATTGATGGAGAATGTAGATAAATGCAGTTTGTGTATGTGACCTGTGTGTAGGGGATTGTAGGTATTTGTTGAATAAGTATGTGTGTACTGTGTGTGTGATATTTGTTGTGTATATTATGTGTGTTTTTTGTGTTTGATGTGGTATAGTTATATATTTGTGATGTGGGCATGTGCATTTAAGCATATGTATACATTATTATCTCATTAAAATAACTCATAGTATTTTATTCATAATTTTCCAGATATGTATCAAGTTGTAATCAGACTTGTTTATATTATGGCATTTTATAGGATTCATAAGATAATAGTTTTCAATTAGGATTTGATGGACAAGAGGTATATGCAGGTAAGGAAATTATGGCTTACAGAGTTTAGTAAGCCTGTCTTCGGATCTAACAGCAAGTGGGAAAGGAGATACACTTTTTCAGTAATGAAGTTTATCAATCATTAAAGACTTCTAGAAAAATTATTGTATTCCAGTGACATATATGAGTATCTTACCAATAACTACATGTATCTTAGTGCAATGCTCAGGAAAAAGGAACGTTGATTTTAGGGTTTATTATTTTCTTAACTTCATGTTGGTGTTTAGGCACTTATTACCCATCTTGATGCTTTATGGTAAAGACAACCAACTGTCTTCAAGATGTTGTAGTGTTTACTATTTCCAGCTTGAGACTGGTCTGTTCTTGAAAATGAGAATTTTTTTTAAAGATTTATTTTATTTATTTGAAAGACAGAGATACAGAGAGAGGTAGAGACAGAGAGAGAGGTCTTCCATCCGCTGGTTCACTCCCCAATTGGCCGCAACAGCCAGGAGCTTCTTCCGGGTCTCCCACTTGGGTGCAGGGGCCCAAGGACCATCTTCTACTGCTTCCCCAGGCCATAGCAGAGAGCTGGATCAGAAGAGAAGCAACTGGGACTAGAACCAGAGCCCATATGGAATGCTGGTGCTTCAGGCCAGGGTGTTAACCCACAGCGCCACAGCGCTGGCCCCAGAAAATGGGAAATTGTTAAAGAGACAAAATTCATTCTTAGGGAGGCCATATTCTAATTCGCATCCTACTGCCTTCAACCTTAGGAGCCAGATTGTAACAGCAAAGACACTGACAACTACAAAAATACTATGGCTGGGCCAGCGCTGTGTCATAGTGGGCTAAGCCTCTGCCTGTGGTGCCAGAATCCCATATGGGCACCAGTTCAAGTCCTGGCTGCTTCTCTTCCGATCCAGCTCTCTGATATGGCCTAGGAAAGCAGTGGAAGATGGCCCAAGTGCTTGGGTACCTGCACCCGTATGGGAGACTCAGAAGAAGCTCTTGGCTCCTGGTTTTGGATTGGCTCAGCTCCGGCTTTTGCAGCCATTTGTGGAGTTAACCAGCAGATGGAAGACCTTTCTGTCTCTCCTTCTCTCTGTAACTCTACCTCTGAAATAAATAAATAAATAAATAAAATTTTAAAAATATATCATGGCTACTATAAGAATAAATACAAATGGTTTGCTACTGTTCTTTAAAATACCAATTAAAATACCTGCATCCCACAATAAAGTGTCTCAATTTTTACCACGTTCTGTCCAGACCTCAGCACCCTGATAATGCAGACCCCGGGAGGCAGTGGTGATACGGCAGAACTGGGCAAGGAGTTAGGTAGGGATAGTTGAGCTGGAATATCTCCTCACAATCTCTGCACAGCCCTGCACTGCAACTCCACATCCTTACCTGCCAATCCAGCATACCTAGTTTCCGTCCAGGCCCAGGAAAGAGGAGATGCCATGATGGCCATATGCAAAGTAAATTTCACAAGGAAGCACCAGGAATTCCCCAGAAAGTCTCACCCATGCTAAATTCCACCCCATTTGTATATTCAATCACAGCACTCACTAACTTCTCTCTTATAAAAGAGACTGATATTGTAGGAGGGGCCCTTACGTTGCTCATGGCCTCAGGATGATACTTGTGTGGCCTTCTCTGGCCTCTTATCTCTCTCTTGACTCATAGACAACTCTCTGGCCCATTCATGACAGGTATCTGTGCAGGGCAGCCCAAACCCATACATGAATGTATATTCACTCTCTGTCTCTTAAATAAATCCTGCTCTCATTGGTGCACTTTATTTATTTATTTATTTATTTGTTTGTTTGTTTAACTTCTGGTTTGAATTCTTGTCTCTGTGAGGTCAAGAGCCTGCAATAAAGATTAAGATATGCAGTACTGATGGCTCAAATTGTTGGGTGTCTGACACCCATGTGGAAAACCTGGATTGGGTTCCTGATTCCTGGTTTCCATCCCAACTGTAGGTTTTGTGGACATTTTGGGAATAAGCCAGTGTATGAGAGCACGGGCGCACTCTCTTTGTCTTTCTGTCTCTCAATAAATAAATAAAAAGATTTTAAAAATCAACCCCAAAGAAACACATTTTTTATTGTGATGTTATTTCCCTTATCTTTTAAAGACTGAAGCAGGGTGATTTCATGCATGAATGATCAGATGAAGACACTTAAATACAAGCATCCAAGAACCTTGGACTGGGCAACTCTGAATCAATGCTATTATCTTTCACATCTAGGGACTATTCCCCAACAGCATTTTCCCCTGGAGACAGTGATATTTGCTCAGTTTGCTGGCTTGGACCCCACACCAGCTTCCTACTGCTGGCAAGGTTAACTACAGATCAGAGCAATTTCCTTTAAACTAAAACAAGCACCTTAAATTGCCCTCTATTAGTCATTCCAAGCGCTAATTACCTTGCTTTCAATATGAATGTCACCCACTGTTCAATAATTGTCCTGAAAATCACATTGTACACAAGTTTTATGAGGAGACCATAGTCCTTAAAATCTATGCAGCTCTAGTGGAAAATTGCTTAGTTTATAGAATATCAGAATCACATATGCTTTATTCTTGTGGTGGCCTATTTAATGCAAAAGAATGGACTACACAAATGCAAGGCAATAAAGCACTCTTACTTAAGCAATTTTGACAAGAAAACAAACTGTGATACAAATGACAAACCATGAGCATGCAGGCAACCAGCTATTCAGACCAATAATTCTTTGCTAGTGGATTAGGCTGCCAGTCTAGGTGCCACCTCCACAACTCTGTCCATCCCACAAACCACATTTTTAATAGCACCATATTGTATTTAAGTCTTCTACTGGGAGGTGGCAAAGCTATTAGGATGCTGTAATCTAAGTGTTTAACACCTCCCATTGTGGAAACTAAAGAAAAAGAGTGGGGTCGTGAATTTTCAATCAAGAGCCTCTTAGTGTTTTGCAGAGAATTGTTGATTTTGGTTTATTTAGTTGTGCACACTGCAGTAAATTCTTGATCTTTTGACATGTGGTAGCTTAAGTTCCCTAATTAAGGATAAATTAACCTCTCACTATCTGGTATATACCTTATCAGGTAAATAAAAACTGCAAAAACAGGGAAATAAAAATTGGAGTAAGGTCATCCTTATCTTTTTATCTCATAGATGAGAATGGGAGCAAATGCAGTGAGGCCATGGCTCTGTGAAATATTATTCATGCTTGGCCCGTGCTGAGTATCACTGATAAAGAAAGATTAGGACAGGCTGCCTACCCAGGTCCAGGTGATAGAACACTCTGGAGAAATAATCAAGGGCAGAAACTAAGTGACAAATGAAGAATATGGGCTGAAACAATCTAACACACAGGAAAACACTGTATCAGTCAAGGCCAAGAAGAATGTGAGTTACAGCTGCAACTGAAGTCTCAAGTTGGGTCCTGGACAGTAGCAGAGCTTTGAAAGTCATTATTATAAGAATCCCAAGAGCACAGGTTCACAGTGTGTGTAAGAACCACAAGGGAACACCGTGAAAGATGTGGATTCCTGGGCCTCACGCAGGACATCAGTAGGTTTGATGGTGCAGTAATCTAGCTTCATTAGAACATCCTGATGATGTGCATTAAAGATGCTACACAGACCACACACTGAGAAACAGTGACTCTGAGGCTGCTTCATTTAATAATTTTTCTTAGCCAAAAAATCATATAATGATGTCCCTCTGGTGAAATACCTCCCAGTGCATGTGGTTTTCTATACTGAACTAAGCTCTCATTTATAAAATCAAATATTCCTTTTTCTTAATGGATGCTCGATCAGACGGAATCAGCTCACTAACTCGATCATGGTGCATGCTTTAGACACCAAGGAGAAAACTCGGGAGTGAAACTGGCATCACAACGAGGGTCTCTGACCTACTCCAGCTTCCCCTTCTACCTGCTCATCTTCCTTTGATTCTACTTCTTTTCCTCTTCATTAACAACTTCTCTGCTTAGAGTTTTGTGGACCTGGTCAGACATGACACGTCTTTCAGTTGTTATCTAAATCATGTTTTCTCAAACTTGGCACTATTGACAACCTGGACCTGGGGGTGGGGAGATTGTCCTATGCATTGCAGGGTATTCAGTGGCATCGCTGGCTGGCTTCTACACACTGCATGCCAGTAGCAACTCCCCTATCCTCTTCTGCCCCTGTGTGACAGTCATGGTTTTGGACATTACTACGAGTTCCCAGGGGAGGGAGAAGACAGGAGGGAAAAATCCCTGCACTCTGGGTTTAAATCCAATATTTTTTTGATGGTGGCTTTCAGGGCTAGCGAACTCCTAGCAGATGATAATGGTTTCTCTTCAGCCCCGGGTTTACACCTCTTAAAAAATAATCAATTTCCTTGAAGAACCTCAGGCCTATTGGCCTTCAAGCCAATGCCCTCTCTCACTTCTCCATATACCTCAGAATCCCACTATTCTAGTCTATGAGCCTAGGTTTCTGTTTCTGTTATGGGCCATCTCTCCCAAAATGCGGCTATCACTTGTCTGGAAAAAAATAAAAAACCCTTGTAACTTAAAGAGGTAAGCTAGAAACTGAGCTAAGGGGCTGGAGACTGGGTGCACATTTAAGGATAAATTTAGGAGTGTGGTGTTTGCAATTGTGGATAAGATCACAGTGCTGCGGTCAGTAGGCTTGCATTTGATTACTAGTGGCTCTGTTAGTTGTTGGGGGCCTCTGGGCAAATGATCCATCTTCACCGACTTTGAGTTTCCTCATGTGTAAATCAATGATAAGAGAACCTACTTCACTGGACATTGTGGGGCTTAATAAGAGGATATTTGTAAGCACTTAGCACAGTGCCTGGAATATAAGAAAGTGTCTAAGGGATGTTAGATGGAAGCTTGATTATGCTGAGCAGTAGTCTTGAGTTGGGCTGCTACAGCACATTTCGAGGGTACTGGAACGTTCTAGCTGTTCTTAAACTGAGCATTAGGAGGAGGAGATGGGAACACAAAAAGGCACAAATCGCTTTGAAAATAGCAGTGAAATGGATGGAACATTACAACAATGTAAGGCGTGGCCAGAGGACTCATAGGGTGCAGATGCAGCTAATTAGCTTAAGCAGCTCCTCCTCTGAACACTCTGTCCTTCCACAACTGACCTCTTGGTGCTTACTCTGTTTTGCAGCATTGGTTATTTCATGTTTAAATCCCCACTACGCACAACTGCAGGAAGTTCCAACTCTGTTTCTGCCATCTCTCTTCATCCCACACAAAAGACACACATACCAAAGAAGCTGACATCAAATTTTAACCACTATCCTGTGCTTTCATACACTTTTCCGTCTTTTCATGCTTTCTTTTCTGCCTAAGCAGGACTGTAAATTCCCAGAGCAATAAACAGCGTCATCTTTATGTCTCAACTGTGCCAGCATGTGGCAAATATCAACATTATAATTACCAATTTCATGCTGTGAACAGGAGAATAGGGCATCGCACATTCTTTTTCTCTGCTTTATCCTTCTCCCTTTCTATAACTTTCCAAGGCCACTGGAAGGTATTAGAGTACACTGACAAGGAGACATTTAATCTGACTTTGCTCTCCTTTGCAAAAGTATTGCAAAGGATTTGGAAGGAGATCTGCTACTTAGATTGCATCAACAGATCCTTGGCAGTGCTTAAATTTGGCATCTCCCTCTCTTTAGTTGACATTAAAGGACATATTTTCAGAAACCCATTTTGAACCTATGTTCACTTCTTATCTCTTGGTGCCCAGAACTCCTGAGTGGAGACTGCTATTGATAAGTCATTCCTTTTTCCCTTTTATGCAGAATTCATCTGTGTTCCCAGGGAGAAGAGCATTGGACAGCAGTCAGGAATCCGTCCATTCGCTGATGAGCTGAGTGACCTTGGACAAAACAGCAACCCCTCAGGACCTCTTTGTCCTAAATTACATTTAACGTCTAGAATTCTATGCTTGTGTCTTTTAAAATAAAACAACTTATTCATTTTCAGATAAACTAGTGACTGGATCAAAAACAAAGCTTTTAGCATTTTCAACATAAAGTGCCAATTGGAAAAGACAATCTCTAATGCAGGTCTTTCTTTTTTTAAATTTATTTATTTATTTTTTGACAGGCAGAGTGGACAGTGAGAGAGAGAGAGACAGAGAGAAAGACACCCTCCGATGGCCGCTATGGCCAGCGCGCTGCAGTTGGCGCACCACGCTGATCCGAAGCCAGGAGCCAGGCGCTTCTCCTGGTCTCCCATGTGGGTGCAGGGCCCAAGGACTTGGGCCATCCTCCACTGTACTCCTAGGCCACAGCAGAGAGCTGGACTGGAAGAGGGGCAACTGGGACAGAATCCGGCACCCTGACCGGGACTAGAACCTGGTGTGCTAGAACCCAGGCGGAGGATTAGCCTATTGAGCCACGGCGGGTCTTTCTTACACCATGCTTGGTGCAGCTAGGGTAACCCACAACATACCACCTGTCACTCATTCCCCTCTAGACTTAATTTCAAAAGGAAAAAAGATTGTGCCTTCTGACTAGATGACATTGACCTTGACAAGGTTTGCAAATAGAGAATTGTAAAGAATTTTGGCAGTTTTCACACCCAATTTCCTGATATCATCTTCATTAAACCAGAATATTCAAATTTTTTTGCATGTTGTCATTTTGTCTTGAATGTAGCTGCAACACAGAAGCCAACACTGCAAAAACAATCCTTTCAAAAATGCCCATTCTTCCATTTTGTCCTACTCTGTTCTTTGGACTGATTTCATGAGGTTATTGCCAAGACCAAATCTTCCTATAGAAGTTTGAGTTTTTGGAGAATAGGGTAGAGTTTCCAGGGTGTGACACTTATCTCTTTCCTTATTGTGCTAACTGTGGACTGATATGCTTGAGGGGAAAATCTATGCCTTTCACCCTCAGACCTCTTCAAACAAGGTGCTCTACCCTATTTCGGCCAGACCATTTCTTCTCTGAATTTGAGCCTTGAAAAGAATGAAATAAAGACAAACAACAACCACAATGTATACCTAAGACAGTATCCTGAATGCTGTACATTACCACCACCACTACTACTACTGCTACTACTGAGGTCTTACTCCTCCCTGTGCTTATTAAGTAAGGCCTGTTGTTGCAATCTGATGAGCTATTTATCTCCTACCTTGGCCCTATATTACTCTTCACTTAGCTAAGGTCATTCTATCATTGCAGCCACATACTGTTTGCAACCATCTGTCTATTTACTCTATAAATGGGGACAGATACTGGGCTAAAGATTTAGTATAACCAAAAAAAAATTCTCCACCTTCATAGAGATTAGAGGAGATGGTTCAGTAATTGCTGTGATGGGAGGTTTACATTAGAGAGCCTCAAAAATCCTGCAAATTTACCAAACCCTCTTATGAGTTCTGATAGCCTCTTAATGGAGTCTTTTGGTTCCCCTCTATATACAGGGTCATGTCATCTGAAAAAAGGGACAATTTGACTTCTTCCTTTCCAATTTGTATCCCTTTGATTTCTTTTTTTCTGCCTATTGGCTCTGGCTAAAATTTCCAGAACAATATTGAATAGCAATGGTAAAAAGTGGGCATCCTTGTCTGGTTCTGGATCTTACTGTAAATGTTTTCAATTTTTCCCCATTTACTATGATGCTGGTTGTGGGTTTGTCATATAATGCCTTGACCTTCTGTATCTCCAAAATCAATAGCCATTGTATTTACAAACAATGCCACAACTGATAAAAACAAAAAACTGTAAGATCAGTACCATTCACAATAGCTAAAAAAATTGAATACCTTGGAATATATTTAACTAAGCATGTGACAGATCTCTACAATGAAAATTATAAAACTTGGCCGGTGCCATGGCTAATCCTCCACCTGCGGTGCCAGCACTCTGGGTTCTAGTCCCAGTTGGGGCACCGGTTCTGTCCCAGTTGCTCCTCTTCCAGTCCAGCTCTCTGCTGTGGCCCGGGAGTGCAGTGGAGGAAGGCAGTGGAGAATGGCCCAAGTGCTTGGGCCCTGCACCCGCATGGGAAACCAGGAGGAAGCATCTGGCTCCTGGCTTTGGATCAGCGCAGCATGCTGGTAGCAGCATGCTGGCTGTAGCGGCCATTTGGGGGGTGAACCAATGGAAGAGGAAGACCTTTCTCTCTGTCTCTCTCTCTCACTGTCTAACTCTGCCTATCAAAAAATAAAACAAAATAGAAAATTATAAAACTTAAAGAAATAGAAGACACAAAAAAGGAAGAAAATCTTTCATGTTCATGGATTGGAAGAATTGATATCAACATGTCCATACTACCCAAAGCATTTTACAGATTGGGTACTATCCCAATCAACATACCAACGAAGTCTACTCATATCTAGAAAAAACAATGGTAAAATTCATATGGGAACACAAGAGACCCTGAACAGCTAAAGCAATCTTAAACAATGAAACATAGTGGGAGGCATCATAATACCAGATATCAAGATATATTACAGGGCAGTTATAATTAAAACAACCTGGTACTGGCACAAATACAGACATGTAGACCAATAGAACAGAATAGGAACCCCAGAAATTAAGCCACATATCTACAATCAACTTTTCTCTGACAAAGGAGCTAAAAATCAATCCCTGGAGAAAGGACATTGTCTTCAACAAATGGTGCTGAAAAAATTGGATCTACATGTGCAGAAATATGAAATAAGACACCCACCTTACCCCTTACTAAAAAATCAACTCAAAATGGATCAAGTATCTAAATCTACAACCTGATCCCATCAAATTGCTAGAAGAAAACATTGGGAAATCTATGCAAGATATTTACATAGGTAAAACCTTTTTAGAGAAGACCCCAGAAATACAGGCAGTAAAATGAAAATAGACAAATGGGATTACATCAAACTGAGAAGCTTCTGCATCACAAAGGAAACACTCAGCAAAGTGAAGAGGGAACTGACAGAATGGGAAGAAATATTTGCACAGTATGCAACTGATAAAGGATTAATATCCAGGTTCTATAAAAAGCTCAAGAAACTCAGCAACAACAAAACAAATAATGCATTTAAGAAATGGGCAAAGGACATGAACAGGTATTTTTCAAAGGATGAAATTCAAATGACCAACAGACATGTGAAAAAATGCTCAGGATCACTAGCCATAAGCAAAATAAAAATGAAAATCACAATGAGATTTCACCTCATCCTAGTTAGAATGCCTATCATTCAAAAGTCAAATAAAAACAATACATACTGGTGAAGATGTGGGGGAAAAGGTACCTTATTATGTGGTTAGTAAGAATGTAAACTAGTACAGCCATTGTGGAAGACAGTATGGAGATTCCTCAGCAATCTGAAAATAAACCTACCATATGACTCATCATCAAAATCCACTTGGCTGTTGAAACTGGGCTTGATACTCATTTTACTTGCCTTACTCCTCATCTGTGTAACCAGTCCATTACTCACTTTCAATAAGTGTATATTTTATTGTAATCATACTCCACATTGCAGTAATTTCTAATCAGGTTTCACACATCATTCACAACTCAGAAACTTTGAGCAGCATCTTCTCTTGTTAGGCTGAGTGTTTCCCAAGCTGTGTCCTAGATCTTTGATGTGCGTTAGGCAGTTAGAGATAATAGATTTCCAATGTCAATTAAACTGAAGAAACAGAGGATAGCATGAAGCTAAACTGGCCTCCTTATCCCCAGAATGTAAATTTCCAATGTGCAAGTGCAAATTTCTCACGGAATGTATAATGTTTAACATTTCCCATTCTTATTTTCTGATGGAAGCATTCTTTGTCACAAAGTTGGATAAATGGTCCCTACCACTGGTACATATAGTGACAGACCTAATGAGATAGCATTTAAAATATTTTGACAAAAGAAGACAACAACAGCACCTGCTCGAGGGCGGACAGCAATGGCAGGTGTGCCTGTGAGGAAGCAGAACGGATGCCAGGTTGCACAGGCACTCAAAGAAAGAGACTGGAGCATGGCTGCTGGTTTACATGCTTCAGAGAGAGACCTTTGCACTTTTCCCAGTCTGTTCCTTCCCCCAGGGTGACCACCAATGAAGTCCCCACTCTTTACTGGGAGTGACTTTTTAAATTAGTATCTCAAGGTACCCGTATATAACAGTCAGGGAATATATAAATTAAATAACTGCCAAAAGTGATTTGCTTTAACTGTACAAAGGCAAACATCCATCTATGTGTGTGGCTTTGGGTTTACTGGGCTTCTGTGAAACCCCAGCTTAATAGCATGAGACATGGGCATATCCCCAAGGTTGTGTAGTAATCCCTGAATAAGTACCGTCAGCATCATGACCCAGAGAAGGTGAAAATATGGAACATCTGAGTTCATTCTCCACTTCATTTTGATAATTGATGACATCTCTAGTCCGGTATTAAACAGATTTCTAAAAGGTTTTGCTGCTTTTGATGCATCAGTATCCACGTCTCCATCTTGAATTACTTCGCTAAAATTAAACTAAATGTCACATATTTATTATGATATTACCCCTTTATTGTTTTACATTCAAGAAAGGATATTGACTTCTTATTATTCAATTATATCTGTGGAAATCTTTCTGAAATAGGACCTGGAGTGTTCATTTCTTGAAATTCAGATGTAATCCTTAGCCCTCCATTTACATTACCACTACATTATTTTCCACTTGTATCAGCCAAACATAATGTAATATGTTCTAGGTAGTAAAATTCTCACTGGCTCCTTACTGTGGATGATGGATTAAAGTGAAATTCTAGTAAAAATTTATAAGAGAATGCCAGTCAAGCAGCGATGACTCAACTTGGTCCCACAGTTGTGTTTTTTCTGCCAAAAGTGTCTTAAAATATTTGAATTTGTTGCCAGCACTTAAAAATCTGTAGCTATCTACATAAGAGCCTTGGTTATTAGATTCTCTTGGAAAATTCGAGAGCTGACCATACCAAGCAATCTTGTGACACAGAAATTATTGCCAGGCTGGCAGTGGCTACACTTTGGATGGACTCTACATTGTCTGGTTTACTCTGCTTCTCATCCCTCTTACTTGTCTCCTTGTCTAGTCTGCTTCATTTATTCCTGTGAGACCTCTGGCATTTTAGTTTGGAACCCTGAACTTCAGCTCAGATTTCAGGTCACATCTTTTGTAAGGTTATTGTGACTTGCAATCTGGGCCAAGCCTTGCCTGATTCTACTACCTTACACAACAAATCTAAATACTTCTACTGATGATATATATGCAGTTAATATGGGTTCATTATAGATCAATAATTTACTCATGAGAATTCCCCAAATACTATGCACACTGTGCCAATATTTTGAATACAGTCATAAATTGTGTTACTATTCTGACATGTCAAATCAGAAAGTCCCCTTCTTCAGTATAAGGAACATGAAAATATTTCTTGTACTGATTAAGCCACAGAAATATAGTACTGAACTAAATTTCTCTTTTTAAGCTTTAAGAATTGAAACCATTTTGATGCAGAGTTGGTTGATGTGAGGAATCAATGTGGTAGTTAATGGCGTGGTTTACTGCCTCTTCAAACTCATGTGATGAAACATGATGCAAGGACAATATCTAAGACATGATGAGATTTGTGTTCTAAAGAGGAAGTAAACAATTTTTTTCTTTTTTTGGACAGGCAGAGTGGACAGTGAGAGAGAGAGAGAGCCAGAGAGAAAGGTCTTCCTTTTTCGCTGGTTCATCCCCCAGTGGCCGCTCCGGCCTGCACGCTGCGGCTGGCACACCGTGCTAATCTGAAGCCAGGAGCTCGGTGCTTCTCCTGGTCTCCCAAGCGGGTGCAGGGCCCAAGGACTTGGGCCATCCTCCACTGCACTCCCGGGCCACAGCAAAGAGCTGGACTGGAATAGGAGCAACCGGGACAGGATCTGGTGCCCCGACTGGGACTAGAACCCGGTGTGCCGGTGCCGCAGGCAGAGGATTAGCCTATTGAGCCAAGGCGCTGGATTTTTTTTTTTTGAAGTAAACATTTTTTCAATGAAAATTTAATACTAAGAATGAAAGAGAAGATGTTTTAAAATTAAAAATTATCCCTGATATTATTTAGGTATTTATCTATAGATTTTAAATCACTCTTGCACATTTTTTCAGAAATGTCACACTTCAGGATGAGACACTCAGTGTGTGAATTAACCATTTCTTTCCTTCAATACCATAAGGATGGCAGATTATAATTTCAAAGACACTTTTCTCTGAAACCCTATTTTGCTATGAGAATATAAATCTGAAAGTTTAATGAATGTTTTCATTTCTTCTCACAATTCATCCTTGGAAAACTAAGGGAATATTATTTGCTTTCATAGAGACTTCAAGTAGGGTCCCTATAATTGTAACAAGGTATGAGTCATGATGAAAGAGTACAGAAATCTTTGGAGTAGTTTAATACCTTTGCAAAACTATTTCCAGATATGATATGCTTACATTTCTTTCACATTTTAAGTGACGGTCAAGAAAGTATTCTGCATTATCTCAGAGTGTCCAGTGGCTATGTGACTTTATTGACATTTCTTCTACTAATGTCAGGGAACAGAGGAGATTGCTTAGTAATAGATTTATCCCAGAAAGCTTCCCACCAAGATCACCAAGGTCATTTTTTTCTATTATTTCACCACTTCCATGTCATGGTTTCCATACAGCAATGGCTGAGGTCAGACAGTAATGACTGAACCAATCCCCAATGCACTGAACCAATCTCCCAGTTGGGTTACTTTCTGAGATCTTCTTTTCTCAATTCTAAATGGCATAACATTTAATGCTCCTGGGAGTATACACTAAACATACAATGCCAAGACCTTTGTTGAGATTTAAAAAAAATTAACAAGTGTATGCAGCTCAACATCATTGTTTCAATAGTCATTTGAACAACACATCAAATTCAATCCTTTGCAAGGAAAAAAAAAACTATGACAAATGTAGACGATTATGAAGTTCATTAAGAATATCAGTTGGGGCCGGTGCTGTGGTGTAGCAGGTAAAGCCACTGCCTGCAATGCCAGGGTCCTATACAGGTGCTGGTTTAAGACCTGGCTGGTCCACTTATGATCCAGCTCTGCTATGGCCTGGGAAAGCAGTGGAAGATGACCCAAGTCCTTGGGGCCCTCCACCCACATGGGAGACCCGGAAACTGCTATGGCCTGGGAAAGCAGTGGAAGATGACCCAAGTCCTTGGGGTCCTGCACCCACATGGGAAACCCAGAAAGAGCTCCTGGCTTCAGAATGGTACAGCTTTGGCTGTTGTGGCCATCTGAGGAGTGAACCAGTGGATGGAACATCTCTCTCTCTCTCTCTCTCTCTCTCTGCCTCTGCCTCTTTGTAACTCTGCCTTTCAAATAAATAAATAAATCTTGAAAGAAAAAAAAAACAATGTCAATGAAAGTCTCACATTGCCCAAACTTTTCTTAAAATGTGGAAGACAATAAAGTAAAATCTTTAGTTAGTGTAAATATAGAAGGATACGTTTTTATTTTAATATTAACAGCAGCAGTAAAAACAATGATATGATGGGTTGGGAAGCGAGAAAATAAGAGTTCTAATGAATTTCTGAAATTCTCCAGCACAGATTCAAACCCATTTTTCTCCAATTACTTTTATGTTTCAAGAACTATGAACAATTATCAACTGCTTTGCTTGAATTTAATCTAATCTTGGTATAAAGTTTGTTAAGGTGGCCTTACCTAGAGGGAGCACAGTTCACTCCTGTGTGTTTTTATTGAGCTAAGACTATTTGGCTTTAACTCTCCTTCTTCTAAACAATATTGGTTCAATAATGCCCAGGAAGCAGGTCTTAAGAGATGTAAATAGTTTTGGGAGATATAATAATATTCACATGCACTTCAAACACACCAAGGTTCAAGAAAGCAAGGAGGTACTTGGGATATGCCTGTGGGGGCAAACACAATGAAATGTGTTTCAGAGACATAAAGACTTTTTGGTCTGGAATCATCTTACTTCTAAAGTATTGTCCAAAATTAATGTTTTACAAGAGTCATTTTTACATAGCACATTTTAAATAATCTTCTTAAAGTTTCATATTTGAAAGAAGGACTAAAATACAGAATTCACAGAGTCCAAGCAGGTAAATCCTCTTACGAGTTTTCTTTGGTAAAATTTAGAAGCTTATTGGTGTTTAGCTGGATGTGATGAAGTATATGCCATAGAACTTGAAGTGAATTAGAAAAACTCTTTAAGTGATAAACTGCCATAATAGTAAAAGACATTTGAAAACCAGTCAAAATTTAATGCACCATTAGTTTCCTCATGTAAATGATTCTTTAATATAGCTTAATCTTAAAAAAATTTTTTTGAAACTAATACCCTTAAGCTTACCAGTAACTTTTTTGAGGGCTGAAAGACACATAAGAACCACAGGACTAAGAATAAAATCATGATTTTTTTTCCATAGGATTAAGGCTTGGCTTTAAAATAGATTTATTTTATTTATTTACTCATTCATTTGAAAGGCAGAGCGACAGATAGTCAGGGGGTGAGGGTGGGAAGGAGGAATATCTTCACCCACTGGTTCACTTCCCAAATGGCTACAACAGACAGGTATGAGCCAGCCTGAAGACCAGAAGCTAGGAATGTCATCCTGGTCTCAGACATGGGTAGAGAGGCCCAAGTACATGGGTCATCTTTTTCTAACTCCCCCCACACATGAACAGGAAGCTGGGATGGAAGCAGAGCAGCCAGGACTCAAACAGGCACTTGGATATGAGATTCCAGCTTCAAAAGTGGTGGCTTTATCAGCTGCACCACGACACCAGCCTCGAGATCTGGCCTTCAAATATTTCTAAGAAATGATAAGTGGTCTTGAATGTCAGCAAAAATTTTAAGTTTAAATTTGAGGGTGAAACACATCCTCAAAAATGCAAACACGGGGCCAGCACTGTCGCACAGTGGGTTAAAGCCTTGGTCTGCAATGCTGGCGTCCTATATGGGCACCGGTTCGAGTCCCTGCTGCTCCACCTCCAATCCAGCTCCCTGCTAAAGCAGTAGAAGATGACCTAAGCCCTTGGGCCCTGCATCCACGTGGGAGTCCTAGATGAACCCCTGGCTCCTGGCTTCAGATTGGTGCAGCTCCAGTGTTGTAGTCATTTGGGAAGTAAACCAGCGGGTAGAGGATCTCTCTCTCTCTCTCTCTCTCTCTCTCTCTCTCTCTCTCTGTATCTCTCTATCTCTTTAAAATAAATCTTTTAAAAAATACAAACACCACTTCTATCTTTTCTCTTTCCTTTCCCTTCAGCCACCATATTTCAAAATGAAAGAATACTTCAAAGACACAAAACTAAGGACAAGGATGATTCAGAATTATTAAGGGTAGAAAAGGCAACATATGACCCATTGTGCTCCAAGTTAATCCTACTGTGAATGCCCATGGCAAAAATGCTCCTCCTTGCTGTTTTATGTCAACAACTCGATATCAGACAACAAAGACACTGTGTGGTAGAGGTCAAGAAGTCTTATTATCAACTTTTGAATTTCTCATAAAATATTAGTAATTCTTAGGATTGATTTTAGAAAGTAGTTGTGTTTTGCATTTGGTGATAAACATTTTTCCAAACTCACTATCATTCAACATTTTAAGTATATGGATTAAAAGACTTACTCAGTAGCAAGTCCTTGAACTTCATCATGTGTGTGAAGTTCAAGGTTTGTCCACACTACTAAAAATGTCCAGATTTCATGCTGTGTCAAAGGAGCTCAGCCTAGCAGGTAGGAAACATTAGGTACATGCCTGCTGATTGAATGCCTGTCAAAAAGCATTCTTAGGTACCCTGTGATGAAGAGCTCAATGTTGACACACAAGACTACAATTAACTTTTCTGCCATCATCTCTCAGTGTGACTCTATATAGTTCATCATTCAGCCCTTCTTGGATGAATTTCTGTATCTCTTATCTCTCTGTTGAACCCTCATAGCACTTTGTGCTTCCTTTATGGACGTTACATATTTTTCTTTATATTGCATTCACTTAATAAATGTCAAATGCCCGACTGCTCTGATATTTCTTATGTATACAGCTGGCTGCTTAATTGCCTTTATTTCTCTTATAGAGTTACTCCTCATTTGTGAAGAATTTAATTTTTATCCATGAAACTTCCATATAACATTTTTAACTCTGAAGCCTTAAATGATGTTTTCTTAATAATTTGAAAATGCATAAAGAGGAGATTTGAACTGCATCTATTTAGGCTAGAAGAACAAGAATAAGTCATAGAAAACTATATATTTTTACCAAGAATTCTTTTTAGGGAAATAAATTTCACTTCAACCATGTGTCTTATATATAAAAAATAACTTTAAAAGAGGAATGTTTAAGTGCTGAGTGCAGTGCTACTTGGGAAACTACAATGTATTATTAATTGCGTCACTGTGGTTTCCAGTGAATGTAATTACTTGCTATCTATGGCAGAACTGAACTAATTGATTAACATTATCTTATAAAAATTCAAGAGGGCACAACAGACTCTGTGACGCCTTCAGATATTTGGCAAGTTTTTTAAAGTGCTCAGCCTATACAGCATCCTCTCAGCCCTCTCTCTCCCTCCAAATTGTTTTGTAAGACATTTCTTAAGGGCCTGTATATTCTTGATACCTAAAAACATGTGCGGGCAACTAGATATGCACAGATGGATGGTGCCTTCTCCCCCAGTGACTGCCTTTGATCTTGGCCTTATTGTCACCATAGGAAGATAATTTTATCTGATAAATTCACAACTTCACATTGACATTACAAAACACGTGCCTACCTTGAATGTACAAAATATCACGAAATATTTCATGGCTTGTTAAAATTTGTATAAGACTTGCTCTTTGCTTTTTATGCAACTGTAAATTCCAGAAAGTAATTCTCAGGACAACAAAAGGAAGATGTTTAGTTTATTTTCTAGAAATATTAAGTCATTATTTCCTCCTTCTGGAAGTCAATAAGGCTCTAATACATTGATCATTAATCTGATCACACAGTTTTTCTTTAAATCTGAGTAGTCATCACACAGCATCCCTACAAGAGAACAACTCTTGTTTGAAAGCTACAGAAAAGTGGTAAGTATGACACAGTAGAATGGACAATATAATAAGTGTCTTTGGAACTAGACCTTAACACTTGTTGGGTGTATGGTCAATACTATTTGATTGAGGCTGTGAACAAATATGGATAATTCCTTCAGTGCCTGAGAACTCAGGTTATAAAGTTACATAGTCGTCTTGAAGCAGATATTCAAGTAAGCAAACTAGAGACTCGCATTTAACTATGTCACTTATGAAAGAGCCAGGCTTGACGCATGTCTCAGAAATCTTAGGTCTCAAACACTGTAGGTGCTAAAGCAACTAAGATCTTGTTAAATGCCCAGAGTGTTATTTTACACTCAGGTCGCTTTGGTTGCTGTTTTTCTCGGTGTCTATCACAGTCAGTGACTATGATAGGCGTCCCTTCCCGGTTAGAGCTGGATGTTAATCCCAGAGCTCCGTGTCTGCATGTACTACTTCCCAGTCATGTTAATTCTGTCATTGAAAAGACCTCCTGTTGGTCACCTACATGCTCTGCGTCATATAACTCCATTGCATATAAAAAGAGAAAACTACATATAAATAGATGTGATTGATGGCACAAGTAGGGACTTAAGTGTATGACTATGTGGAAGAGGTTTGAGAAAAATATCTCAAATTTTTTCACTTTTTATCTTACACTGATTTGCAGCAAAAGTGTTAGATTTTGGATTTCAGAATTTTGGGTTAGGAACACTTAATCTGCATTTACACTTTTCACAGAGTACAAAGTCCTTTTAAAATTTAAAAAAAAAACATAAAAAAGAAAAACTGAGAGTTTTTATTCTAGCCTGCTTTTTTACACTTCTGTACAACTGCAGGGTTTTTATACCTCTTCAATATATATTTTGGGAAAAATCTAAATCCAAATCTGGGGCCGGCACTGTGGCTCAGTTTGTCAATGCCTCTGCGTGCAGAGCCAGCACCCCATATGGACCGCAGTTCGAGTCCTGGTTGCCCCACTTCCAATTCAGTTCCCTGCTAATTCACCTGGGAAAGCAGCAGAGGATAGCTCAAGTACTTATGCTCCTGTACTCATGTGGGAGACCCAGAAGAAGCTCCTGGCTCCTGGCTTTAGATAAGCTCAGCTCCAGCCATTGTGGTAAATTGGGGAAAACCAGCAGATGGAAGACCTATATCTCTGTCTCTGCCTCTCTCTGTAACTCTTTCAAAAAATATTTTAAAAAAAGAAATCTCCAGTTGAAGTTTGAATTGAGTCACATAAACCTGAACTTTTGAACATGGAGCCAGACAGCAACTGGGAAAATAAAATACTGTGGACCATGATTATAAACAAAAGGGAGCATTTATCCAGAACTCAAGTGTGGATGAAACAAAATGGTAAGGCATGAAAACTAATAGAAAATGACATAGTCAGTATTTTGGTTGGCTGAAATAATTCCCCTGTGGGATTTTAAAAAGAGCACCAGAAAATAAGCTCTGGGAACTAAGAATAGTTTAAAGCTTTTGACTCCTAAGACCACAAGGAATGTGAATCAGCACAGGCCTATCTGAGGTGGGGCAGGTGCTGGGGCTAAGCAGGCATTTGTCTGCCAGGAAGAGCTTTGCTTTGGTGTGAAAGGTGTGAGGCCTAAGGCTCACCTCCGTACAGTCTTGCTTCCTGCAACCTCCCCAGCTGTGACTTCCAACTTCCCACTTACTATGTGGCTTTCAGCCCATGGGCCCCTCTGATTCATTTCATATTGGGTATCTGATAGTCTTTGTAAAAGGAAACAGTAAATGAGGTGATACATGCTAAGATGTATTAATTTTAGAAATTGTTATTTGAGAGGGAGTGGGGATGAAGAGACACACAGAGAGACCCCTATCTATTGCTTTATTCTCCAAATATTCATAATGGCTGGGCTGAATTGGGGCCAGAGCTGGAAGCCAGAAACTAAATCCAGGTCTTCTACATGGGTGGCAGAGACCTAACTACTTGAGCTATTATGGCTGCCTCATAGGTTCTGGGTTAGTAGGAAGCTGGAGACAGGAGTTGGACCAGGACTCAAACCCAGGTATTCCAGTATGGGATGTAGATGTTTCTATTGATGTCTTAATTGCTAGGCTAAGTGCCCATCTAGAGATTTAGGAATTTTAACTCAAGAATTTTGTTCTGTGGTTTTCCTTTCTCAAGGTCATAAACAACAACAACAACAACTGATTCATTGGCTAACTTAGGGTATAGATTTATTAAAAAGGGGACATGTGCATGTGTGAGAGAGATCCTCCATCTGCTGGTTCACTTCCCAAATGACTTCAATAGCTGGGGCTGGGCAGGCTGAAGCCAAGAGCCCAGAACTCCATCTGGGTCTCCCATGTTGGGTGACAGGAGTGTAAACAACTGGGCTATCATCCACTTCTTTCCCAGGTGCAATACTAGGGAGATGGATTGGAAGCGGAATAGCAGAAATGCAAATCAGCACTCTGATACAGGATACCTGGTTCACAAGTTGAGGCTTAACCCATTGTGCCACAACACGGGCCTTGGAGTAGATTCTTTTTTCCATTAAAAAAATCTAGATACCAGGCTAATGGATATAATATTATAGTTCAGTGAATCCAACAACATAGCTACATGAGATGTGTATATGAAAACATTTCTAGTGTATATGTATATGGATATAAATCAGGCCAGATGATTAAAGGCAACAGAAGGTTTGAATAATTCTTTAACTGACTGCAAAGCAAACAGCCACACACATTTGAATAATTCTTTAACTGACTGCAAAGCAAACAGCCACAGACACACAGCACCAGAAGCCACACACACAAACATGAAGCACACAGAAGTAGGTTAGTGAGGTAAACTTGAGGTAGAACTTGCTAAACCCAGGCAATAACAGCTGTACAAAAGCTTGGTGTCCTGTGGAACCCCAGGCAAAGCTGTTCAGCCACGATTTCTTTAAATTTTTCTTTCTTTATTTTCATTTTATTTGAATGGTACACACACATACACATAGACACACACAGAGACAGAGAGGGAATTTTTTTCCATTGTCTGATTCTCCCCAAATGCCTACAACAGTCAGGACTAGACCAGGCTAAAACCAGGAGCTGGGGATTCAATCCAAGTCTCCTGCACTGGTGGAAATTATTTGAGCTACCACCTGCTGCCTCCCAGGGTATGCATTAGCAAAGAAGCTGGACTCTGGATTGGAGCCTGGACTCCACTGTAGGCATTCTGTTTGGGATGCAGTTGTCCCAAACGGCATCTTAACCACTGCGTGTATGTCAACCCCAGCCATGATTTCTTTACATTTTGGATTTTGATTTGAGATGAGGCTGGCTGTTCTTGTCAAGGAAGTTGTTAATTTTTTTTTTTTTAATTTTTAACCAATCCCTAAAAACTGTACTTATTTGTGGGGTACCTTTTGATAAACCTATACATTGTGTAGTCTTCAAATCAAGTATTTTGTTTTATTTTATTTTTAAAAATATGCTTTTTACTTATTTGAAAGGTAGAGTTATAGAGAGAGAGGGAAGAGACAGACAGAAAGGTCTTCCATATGCTGGTTCACTCCCCAAATGGCAGCAAAGGCCAAGGTTGGTCCAGGCTGAAGCCAGGAGACAGCAGTTTCTTCTGGTTCTCCCACATGGATGCAGGGGCCCAAGCACTTGGGCCATCTTCTACTGCTTTCCCAGGTGCATTAGCAGGGAGGTGAATTGGAAGCAGAGCAGCCAAATCTCGAACTGTGGCTCTTATGTGATGCTGGCATAGTAGGTGGCAACATAACCCACAATGCCAACCTCAAACCAAGTGTTTTAACAACATGCCACTGAGTGAAGTAATCCTCTGAAATGGTAGCTGCAGATTTCTTTTGGTACTTGTCGCTCCCCCTCTTTGTGGAGGAACGACACAGGACGCTGCGCTGTTCTTTTGTCTGCTTGGCCCTCCCCGGGTTTGCTGCTGGTTCTTCCCGGGTTGGCTACTGTCCCTTCCCGGGTTGGCTGCTGGTCCTTCCCGGGTTGGCTGCCATCCCTTCCACCTCCGTGGAAGGGCGGTTCCCCCTGCCACTTTCCCCACTTCCGCGGGGGAGCGGCACACCGCCGGCTGGCTCTCTCGGGGGCTGCACAGGTGTTCCCCTTAGATGTTCCCCTTAGATGTTCCTGGTGCATGTTGTCTCTCTCCTCCTTTATAGTCCTCTTCCACCAATCCCAACTCTGCTACCCACACGCTGAGTACACTGCTCTCCTCCAATCAGGAGTAGGTCCTACAGTTTATTGGTTGAACTGGAGGCAGCTGTGTAGAAGCTGTTTCTCCCTTCTCAGCGCCATATTGTGGGAGAGCAGATGCATAGAATAAGTCTTAATTCCAGTAACTTAGTCTAGTCCGAGTTGCTCCCCACAGTACTCTTATGTATACTCAGTCATAATATCGTTTCATAGTCCCGTGCATCTGCATTTGAGTGGTTCTAAAGGTACTAACTGGGGTTGGCATTGTGACGTAGTGGGATAAGCCACTTGCCTAGGTTGCCAGCATCCCATATGGCTACTGGTTCATGTCCCAGATGCTGCACTTCTGATCCAGCTTCCTGCTAATGTGCCCAGGAAAGCAGTGAAGGATGACCCAAATGCTTGGACCCCTTCACCCATGTGGCAGACCTGGAAGAAGGCCCTGGCTCTGGGCTTGAGCCTGGCCCATCTCCATCCATTGTGGTCATGTGGGGAGTCAACCAGCAGATGGAAGATGTCTATCTCTGTTATTATGCCTTTCAAATTAATAAGTAAATCTTAAAAAAATAAAGGTGCTTAGTGTTTCATGACAAACCCAGGTATGGTTCACAATTTCTTTCTAACTATCCTGATTTGCCACCAGATTTCCTATACCAACTTCCTTGCAAATGAGTTTTCCTTCATTGGCCAATGGTTCATTTGCTTGCAAGAAAAAAATAAAAGCCTCCAAGCCTATCACATCAGCCCATAAGGATGTGCTACCACCCCAGCATCAGATTTGCCATGCTTCACTCAAATTTCAAAGCTAAAAGAAAAAAATTGGTGTATGGAATCTTCAACTCAAAATCCATCAACATTCTTTTGCAACATCATAAGTGAAAAGAAGACATGGTAAGGTTGCCTTTATGAAAGAACAAACTTCTATAAGGAAATAAAACGCACAGTGGAGGAATGATACACATCGGCATGTCACAGAGTTTTACAAGTACCCTTTAACAACCACACGCCACTCTGTTTCACACTTCGTGTCTGCCCCTGTTCTGTGAGCTCATTGCCATTATCTCTCCTTTCCTTGATCTCTGTCTCTGCCTTTTGATCATTTCTTCCAACAACTTCATCTGAGGAATACTATTTGGTTCATGAGTTTTACATTGGGTCCCCCTTTAGAGTAACTCCTGCTTACTTGATAAGTCTCTTACCTAGTATTCTATTTCTTATCAGTGGAGAACTGAAGAGTAGTCATGCATACCAAAACGTTTCCTTAAAATTAACCCCAAACAACAGGGGATGCTTCTCCTTACAGAAGTGATGCCTTTACTTTCTATGATGTGAGTGAGCCACATTCCTCATTTTGCAGATGAAAACGTGGCAGCCCCCTCAGGGACCTCGGCATTGTATCAGGTACATTTTCCTCACACGTCATTTGGATCAGCAATGGCACGGTGAGTGATCATTGTCATTTTGCAAATCTGGATACTGAAGTTCAGAGAACTCCAGGGATTACTGCAGATTTCCACATTTCTCAAATAGCACAGCAACCCTCATTATCAATGTCCAAGTTTCCTCATTTTATCATTCTGTTTTCCTTACAGCAGTGTATTTAGAGTTCTGAAAGATAACAGATACACAACTGCTCCCCACAGAGAATTATGTCAACCCTTTAAAGTGAAGAGATAACAAGACAGTGATTTGCCTCTCTTTCACACAGGACCCCTGGAGCCTCTCCTCTGCTCGTGATGGACTTTATAGATCAGCTTGGACTCATTATCATGATATCTGAAACTTAAAGAACAGGCAATGGATGAGTTTGGAGCAAGAATCCCTTATTCACAGAATGACAAAATTGTTTTCAATCCTAAGTGGACTTATTCCTCTAAGAAAATCAGAAACTGGATAGGATTCTCTATGCTATTGGCATTCATCATTGTTTTGCAGTTAGCGTCTATGTAATTTCATGTAAAATTATGTACATCCTTTAGACCTACAGCCTGTTATTTCTGGGTTAAAAAGAAGGGAATAGCATATAGTTAAAGAATGTGTATTTCAGTTTCAAGACCAGAGTAAATATTCTTGTTTTATCCCAACTCTTACAAAAGCCATAGGTTTATCAATTTGTCCCTTTGGCTCTAGGTTTCATCTTCCAGTGAGCCTATTGGAGTTTCTAATATCTAACATTTGGAAAATTCTGAGCTTTTAAGAAAAGCACTGGGCTGGCGCCGCGGCTCACTAGGCTAATCCTCCGCCTTGCAGCTCCGGCACACCGGGTTCTAGTCCTGGTTGGGGCACCGGATTCTGTCCCGGTTGCCCCTCTTCCAGGCCAGCTCTCTGCTGTGGCCAGGGAGTGCAGTGGAGGATGGCCCAAGTACTTGGGCCCTGCACCCCATGGGAGACCAGGATAAGTACCTGGCTCCTGCCATTGGATCAGCGCGGTGCACCGGCTGCAGCGTGCCGGCCACGGCGGCCATTGGAGGGTGAACCAATGGCAAAGGAAGACCTTTCTCTCTGTCTCTGTCTGTCTCTCTCACTGTCCACTCTGCCTGTAAAAAAAAGCACTGAACACCTGGTAATGCTGCACAATGAGGAGAAAAATGTAACTGCAAAAGATCGCAGCAGAGGGACACAGAGATACAGAGGGCAGGAAGGTTTAGTGTCAAGGTGAGCAGGGCCAGGTTGCACTAGGGGAGCCCATGTTGGTGTAGTGAGAGAAGTGTAAGACCACAGGAGTGAAGAGGTAGGTGCGAAAGGAAGAGTGGCTGTGGTTGCCTGTAGCAAGGAGGGGGAGGTGGGTACAGTGAAAGGGGTGAGCATTACTGGGACACAGGGAAAGTGGCAGTTACCGATTTGCAACTAGGTTTGCCCTGACCTCATCTCTAGCCTAGGTATCATTTTTATTTTTACTTTTCGCATAGTTGTGGACTTGACAAGGATGCCATTTATCTACTTTAGAAGAATTTTCTAGGGACAGGAGAAAATGCCCTCCTCCTGATGTGTGGCAGGAGGTTTCTAACTTAAATACATCTTGTTTGCTCACACACAAAAAATAACACATAAATTTTGATTCACACAAACCCTGTTATCAATGAATGCCCTGGTCTCCCCTGTCATAGCCCTACATCCTTTACAGAAGTTAAATGACCTAAAGATGTAGTATTGAGTTTTGGTTTTATCAAGGAAACATGCACCTATGAGAAGACAACAAACTCAGCAGTGTTTCTAAGAGGCAGTGTAGCTGAATGGCTGTATACAATAGTTTTGAGTTCAAAGTGCAGTTCAAGTCCTAACCAGATGGGTGACTTTGGACAGCTTCAGTACCTGTTATACCTTCTATATCTGACACAGCAGCCACCAGTCACATGTGGCTCTTAAGTACTTGAAAAGTAGTTAATGTGGAAAAGAAACTAAGTTTTCAATTTTAAATAATTTTTGTTTAATCTTAAGAACTGATACTCTACCAAGTTACTGGAAAATACTTAACTACTGGAAAATACCCAGGCTATGAATTTATTCTTTCAACTATAAATTTTATGAAATCAAAACGGTAAACAAATGTTTATGATAAAATTTAGCATTATAATTGAAGTCTTACAAGTATGAATGCACATTGGATTTTGAAAATTTGTTATGAAAAAAGATGTGGAATATCCATATTGATTACATATCAAATCAGTTTAAAATTTAAAATCATCACAATAATAAAGAAAAGTTAAGAACTGGATGTATGCGTGGAAGACAGAGGAGAGATGTGAATGGAGGAGGAGAGGGAGCGGGAGAGGGGAGGGTTGTGGGTGGGAGGGAAGTTATGGGGCGGGGGGAGCCATTGTAATCCATAAGCTGTACTTTGGAAATTTATATTCATTAAATAAAAGTTTAAAAAAAAAGAAAAATGGGATAATAATTGGATACACTGACTTAAAGTAATAATAATGGATATACTGACTTAAAGTATAATAATTTGGATATACTGACTTAAACTGTATCACTGAATTCACTTCTCTTTTATTTTTGCTTTCTGAAAGATAGTTCTTAGTAGAATCAAATAACATATGTGGGTTAAATTGTATTTCAGTTGGTCAGAGCTACCATGTTTATGTTTTAATTTCCTCCCCAGTGATAGGAGAATAAAAATAACCATTTCCTCCAGTGGTTGTTGTGGCAACCGGAGAAGATCACTGTGAAAAGTTTTCAGGGAAGTGCCTGGGAATAGCTGGAAGTGCTCAGCAAAGAGCTACTCCCTGTCAACACTATTTCCACGTCTACTCCTTCCAATTTCTAAAACAGAATTCCAGTGTTTCCATGGGTTGCTGGGTTGGTTCTCATAAGGTGTATGAGAGGAAAGAAGGCCAGTGAATCCCGTGGGTCCCCGGCTGGGGCTGGGATGTTGATAACTTGTCAAGTGAATCCTCATTCCTTCCACCTCACAGATTTCTCCTTCAGACCTTGATGACCCCTGACAGGTGACTTGCATTAATTATTCATTCTTTAAATCTTTTATTGTGTACTTATTTGTAGAAGAATCCAGACTTGGTAATTTGAAATTCTTGTGTCTTAACAGATACAAATGTGTAATAACATCTCTTCACATCAGAAAGCTCTGAAATAACTTGAAAATTGCAGAGAACAAATAATCCATTCCCACTTTTCTCTCCTCCTCTCTGTCTTCCATGCATACACTCAATTCTTAACTTTTCTTTATTATTGTGGTGGTTTTAAATTTTAATGAGATTTTACTCTTTGCTTTTTTTTTTTTTTTTTTTTTTGACAGGCAGAGTGGACCGTGAGAGAAAGAGAGACAGAGAGAAAGGTCTTCCTTTGCCGTTGGTTCACCCTCCAATGGCCGCCCCGGCTGGCGTGCTGTGGCCGGCGCGCTGTGGCCGGCACGCTGTGGCCGGCGCACCGCGCTGATCCGATGGCAGGAGCCAGGTACTTATCCTGGTCTCCCATGTGGTGCAGGGCCTAAGCACTTGGGCCATTCTCCACTGCACTCCCTGGCCACAGCAGAGAGCTGGCCTGGAAGAGGGGCAACCGGGACAGAATCCGGCCCCCTGACCGGGACTAGAACCCGGATTAGCCTAGGGAGCCGAGGCGCAGGCCAATCTTTGCTTCTTACAATTTCTAAATTTGGAATAATTTGGAGAGCCAAAATTATGAAATATTTTTATATAAACAGTGAAAACAGAAAGAAACCAAAAATTTAATTTCAGAAGAATAGCAGTGGATTACCATAGAAGGGAAACTGAAGTCTTCTCTTTGAATAATCTGCTTTTATGCTAACCTATTCAATTATTATTATAGTGTTCTGATAAATAACCTAGCTTTGAATTTCCATTTTCTCACATTGTATGAAGCACAAATTGAATTTCCTTTAAGCAATTCAGCTTTTTTCCAAAATAGCTCTTTAAATAAATTAAATTTGTGACTTTTCCTTACTTTTACAAGACAATAAAAGCAACAATAATAGTTAAAACTTAGCAAGTTCTTATGGAGTTAGGTTCCAAGTTGTATTCACTCATTGGATCCTTAAATAACCCTGTGAAACAGTGTGACAGACAGAATCACAGCCCCCTAATAAGGTTTATATCATACCCCCAAGCACCTGTGAGTATTTTATTTACATGATAAGGGGGAGACAAGGCTATAGATAGCATTCAGGTTTTCAATAGGCTAACCTGGAGATGGGGAGTGGGTCTTGGATTATTCATGTGAACTCAGTGTCATCTCAAGGGTCCTTATGAGTGAAAGGGCAAGTTACAGAATTGGGAGTCAGAGTCAGTTTAAAGACGCTGTGCCACTCTCTTTGGACATGAGACAGGACCACAAACCAAAAAACACGCACAGCTTCTAGAAGCTGGAAAAAGAAAACGGCTTCTGCCTGACAGCCTCCAGAAAGGAATTCGGTTCTGCCAGTTTTAGTTCAGCCAGATTCCTATCAGACTCTTGACCTCCAGAACTGTGAGATAACAAATAAGTGTTGTTCTCACTGTAAGATAATTAGACTCTGGTAACTACCCTCAGCAGTTATATGAAACTAGTCCAGATAGGCATCCTCATGGTTCCTATTCTGCAGACAGGGAAGTCAAGATAGAAAGTTAAATAGCTGACCCTCACAACCAGCATGTGCTTATGTAGAAGATTCAGACCCATGCATTTTGTCTCTAACCCATGGCAGAAAAAATGAGATTTGGGACTGGCACAGACAGCTCTCCCACATGGATTCTTTGTGTGGCATGTTCTGCCCTTCTGTCTTAGAATCTAGTCATTCTGAAGGTCTCAGCGCCATTGCCACTTCCTTAGGGGAAACCTACTCCGATTGCTTTGATGCAGTCAAATGCAGCCTTAGAGTAAGATGTAAGTCTTCTTAAAGTACTTATCATGATTGCAATTTTACATTTGTGTGAGTTTTGTCTGTCTTGCTCCATGGGAGCAAGGTAGCAGCTTCTGTCATTTATACCTTGCTAAGTGCCAGATGCAGATGTCTCTCAGTTGTCTACTGAATTTCTGACCCACAGACCATCTAACAATGACAAATTCACTGGGCGCATATTGGATCTGTTGGTTTAAAAAAATAAAATAGGCTTCAGCAGAAAAAGCAGATTTGGGAAAATGAATTTCAACAATTTTGAGAATTAGTCCCTATCCAAGGGAATCAGCTCTATAAAAATAAAATCTGAGAACATAAAAAAAATCCAGAAGAATTGTTGAAGCAAGACAGAAATACTGTGCTCATGTTTGATTTACCAAAAGATACATTGTATCCTCAAATGCATTAATCAATTTTCTCAAGATATCATTGTATTAAAGGCTGGTGTTTAGGGATAAGCCTAAAACCATTTTCCAGAAAAAAAGAAACAAAAACAAAACATACTGGAGCTTTTCTGTATTTGATTAAATTCTATTACCAGTAATTTGAATTTATACTTCTAATAATCTGTGCATTTCTACTTGGTAATATAATCTTTTTAAACTTCATACTATGGCCTCTCCTGAAACACTGAAGATAGAACATTCAGTGTATTTTTGATATATATTTGTCCATACAGAGTTGACATTGAGTATTGTTTTCAGTGTGAGTGTCTCTATATGAGCCCCAACCACCAAAATGTACATTGGATTTTCTGTTTTTTTGTTATCACTGTGTTACTTTTAAATGTTGTCTTTTAGATTTTGTATACTTTTAGACTTGTATTTTTTGTTCCTTATCGTTTCTAGATTTTGCATAATTTGAAAAACCAGAAAGATTCAGGATTACCTGGATGAGATGATACCAGGTAGATGATCTGTGTTGCTAACTACTAGGGCTGTGTTCAGATTTAATTAATTTGATTAATTTTATACTCATGGGGAAACCATTCAATTTCTGTGGCTTTGAGATTCAACTCAAAATCAACTCACATGGAAAAATAACTGGCAGTGATTCTCTGTACTTTTTATCTCCATGTTACACCTATCTACAACAGACCACTGAATCTCCCCCTCTGTTCTGTGAGCTTCCTTTCCCAAGGGAATCTTCCATCCATACATACAAGATTCAACCTCAATAAAATGAAACTAAACAGTAATTCTTGCTTTAGAGAATTTGGAAGTTGTTCCCTCCTTCTAAATCTACTCAAAAAGATGAACCTGGAAAAACTGTTAAAATTCCTTTGATAATAACATTTTATTAGATTAGAATATTTATTACAAGGATAGGAAGTTATTTCATTTTCTTTTGAAGTGATTCCCAAAGTACATCCCTCCCTCATACAAATTTTATTCATGGGACACATATGTAATCAACTGCACATTCCAAAGATACAGAGCCATTATTTTCATACATAATACATTTCCTTCATTTAGCTGCTTTTCTCATCTTAGGTCCTCAATGTACTGTGAGAAGGAAGAAAGGATTATTGTGCCTGTCCTAGAAGAGAGGACCCAAATGTAGAAATTCATTGAAGGACAAAAAGTATATGAGGTAGCGTCTGACCTCAGCTTAGTGGTCTGTTTTTGGCCACGTTCACTGTACCATCTTTTGGAATGAATGTGGAACAAATACAGGAAAAACCTACTGTAAACAGCCTCTTCCTATTGCTGAGTGGATCACCTGAGTTATCCAGCAGAAATAGATTCTGATCAGCATGGTGGCCTGTAGTGGATCTTTGGGACGGTGAGTTAAGCTTCAAATCTGCAAGACTCCTTGTGGTATCCTAATTAGTTTACAGTGTGATTCTATGAAAATAAATAAATACTCTGAGAGGACAGATAATTGTCCACATTTAGCAGACTCAGAGAAATGAATCAGCATGCCCAGGTCATCTGGGCTTTATTAAGTGACAGATTTGACACTCAGACTCTAGGATTTCAGACTCCAATCAAGGATTCGTTGTTCAAAATTTTCAGACCTTCAGGTGAACAACTGGCACCTGGGGAAAAGTCCAGGTTCCTTTGTATCTGGTCATGCACAATGGTAAATCTGTTGTAGAGGTCAAAGTTAAAAAAAGATTCCTTTGTAGTCGAGGCCACATCATTCACCAAACAGGCATCGGAGGAGCAAACATTTTCCGTAAATGCTCAGACTAAATATTGCAGGCTTGGCTTGCCAAAAATGGTCTCAGTATCTTCTCTTCCACCCTCTTTCTCTTCTTCTTCACCCTGCTGTTTCTCTCTTTTTTGTTTAGTTTTATGCCACTTTAAATTTTTTTTTAATTTTTAAGTTTATTTTTTTATTTTTGAAATGGTGAATATTGACAAGAGATTGTAAGTTCTACCTGCAAGAGTATGTCATAAGACATGTCTTTTGTAGCTATTTATCTCAACTATGGGAATTCCGAAGGAGGAAAATGCACAGAACATGTGCAAAGTGCTGTGTTAAATAGATATACTTTGCAATTATATATTTAACTGTCATGCTGAATATACTTGTGGGTTTGATAACCATTTACTTTAGCTAATGCAAATTGTCTTGCTAGCATTTTGCTTTGTAAATTGGGGTTACAGTTTTTTTTTTCCTGTTCTAATCACACTCTTTCAAACTTAACAACTTTGCTGTTTTCCATTTATCATTCCTAGTTCATGTGGTGTCTGGCTGCTGGCAGAATTCACTCTGAACCAGCCTGAGTACTGGATCTAACAATTCTTGAGCACTAGAGGATGACTGGTCATAGAGATCTTGGGACAATAACTAGAAAATCCCCTTGCTCTGAAAGGTGTGTTGCAGAATATGCAAATCCCTTCCAATCACAGAAGGGATTTCAGTTCCCCAGCTTACCACAAGTTTAGGCTATTGTTGTTTTCCTCTGTCTTTGCTCAAAATTAAACACAGAATCATGTGAGGCTTAATATAGGCACCATTTCCTTTGCATTCCCAAATGTACATTTTATGGTTGCTACTATTGAAGACCCCTCAAAATGCTCATGGATTCCATAGTTCTTCACTTTTGAGCAGAGACTTATGAGTCTGGTGTGCAAGAGTTGGTCCTATAGCCAGAATGAGACCAGCAGCCTGCTTGGTGTTTACTTTCATTCTTTTGTGTCACTTTTATCCTGAAAAGTGTGAGTGGATAAGGACTCTTTTATGTAGGGGGAAGAAAAAGACTTAAAAAAAGAAGTCAGTATCCAGATGGTTTTAAGTAAATGACATAAGAAATTTTAGATATTAGTCAGAAAACTGTAGATCCACGTAAGTTGAACAGTGTTTGAGAACTTTTAACAAAAATAAAATAAAGAAGAAAAAATTCCATAAAATGGTTTTGATTTATTCTCTCAATGAAAAAAAAATAGCTACTTTTTTTGGATGAGAGATAAATTAGAGCTTTGAAGGCATGTCTTCATTTTTTTCTAGTTCCACTTGACTAGATTTTTAATAGGCTGCTGTAATAGCACCAGAGATTAGGATTCACATCTCCCTTAAAAATACTAAAGGCCCATAAGTGCTTGATGATGTTTCACAAAGTCACCCCACTTTATACCACACAGCCAAACTACAGTCATGCACCCCAAAGCTTATCTATGTGGGAAGACTCTAAGCTGGACTGTAGGAATGAGTCTTTTTGGTACAACCTTCTATGATGAAGTCTTGAGTGCCAAAACCTTCCAGGGATACCAACACTGAAACCTTTGTATCTATCTTGGAAGCTTTCTTCAGCCTTGACTTACTCTAGAACATTTCAACTGAGAGTCAAGTTGGTAGCTTTATCAACTGAGCTTTTCACATTAGTGCCAGCTGCTTAAAAATATCAAGCAGCCAACAGATATTTAATTTACTAGTCTATAAAAGGCACGTGGTGGGCACCACATGGGCAAATTGTAGGGTTAGTTCTTGCCCATACTTAGATTCTGTCTGAGAGTGAGATAAGAAAAGGTATATGAATAGTAAAGTAAATAACAGTTAAAGTTTTAAACATGATTATCTGCCAAATATAGACATCGTAGATTAGAAGAGAGGGTTCATTTATTCATTCATCAAACTTTTACTGGTATTTACATTGGACCAGACATTACTCCTTCCTATAGAGTTCCTTGAAACTAAAACTTAAATAGCCAACTTCCTGCTTTACATCTCCATGTAGGAATCTAACGGGCTTTGCAAATTCAGCATTCTTATACTGAGCTTTGTTTCCAAACTTTCCCCTCCTATACTCTTTGCCATTTGAATGGCAACTTGATCCTTCTGGATGTTCAAGTGGAAAACATCTGTCAACCTTGACCCCTTTCTTTTTCTCATGCTTTATATTCAATTCATAAGCAGATTCTGTTTTGAAATATTTCCAGAATTTAGCCACTTCCTAGTACCTAGTCAAATGCCACCCTGGTCTTGTGCTGTGATCTTTGCAATAGTTTACTGATTAATGGTCTTGCTGAACTCACACAGCCTTACCTGGTAAGTACTCTTACTCTCTGTTTTTTTTTTGTCAATGAAGAAATGAAGACCCAAGGAAGACAAGTCACTAGTCAAGATCCTATAGTCAATGAGTGGCCAAGAGAGAACTTAAACGCTGGTGTTCTGGCTCGATAGCCCATGCATACTCTTAGCTCATGCGCCTGTTCCCTCCAACAGCTTCCCTTTGCACTTCTAGAAAAAGCCCAAGTCTTTAGGACAGCTGGTGGAGCCTGACTTGATTTGTCCCCCATTCCTCCCCTGATCTCACCACCTACTACCTTCTTTTTGGCTTACCCAGCCACACTGATCACTTCACTGTTCCTCAAACACTCCAGGCTTCTTCCCATATTAAAGCTTTCACCTGGGCTGGTCCTACTGCCCAAGCTATTTTCCACCGAAACTGACATGGTTCACTCCCTCTCCTTGTCCTCCTTTTTCTTAAAATGTGGCTTTTCCAGCTAAGATGTCCTATTGCATACCTCGCTGATACATCTAGGCACTCTCGTAAGGACTAAACATATACTTTTCCTGATTACATTCACACAACAGTTCTGATTTTATGGATGAGGAAGAGAAACAGAGATGTTAAGGAGCATGCTCAAGATTACACAGGAGGAAGTCAGAATTCCAGCCCAGATGGTCTGGCTCCAGGGTCTGTGATTGTAAAAAAAAAAAAAAAAAAAAAAAAAAAAAAAAAAAAAAAAAAAAGGTAAAATAAAATCAACCACAAAATATGGTGATTAACAAGCATGAAGACATGAGAAAAGAAAATCTAAGCCATTTTCAGGAGCACAGAGTCAGAATGAGAAGATGATTAGCAAACATAAGAACATTAGGCTGAAGGAGGACAGGAAGTGGAGTTGAGATTAACATCTTCCAGAGCTGAGTCATGTTTCTCAGTGTCATTCACAGAATCACCTGGGAGTGATGTTGAAAGTGCAAATCCCCAGGCCCCTCTGCTGACCTCATCTCTAGGCTATAGGAGCTCAAGCGTCCATGTGACTAAGTACTCCCAGGTGATTTTGAAACTCAGATTTTTAAACCCTCATCTTGGAAGACAGGAAATATTTTCATTGACTTAAATTTGTACACCAAGCATCATAACCCTAATGCTGGATTTGCCTAACAACAAGATGTACAACATGTACTATCCACCTTAAAAGTTCACAACTTTGAGCCTTTGCCGCGGCTCACTAGGCTAATCCTCCGCCTTGCGGCGCCGGCACACCGGGTTCTAGTCCCGGTCGGGACGCCGGATTCTGTCCTGGTTGCCCCTCTTCCAGGCCAGCTCTCTGCTGTGGCCCAGGAGGGCAGTGGAGGATGGCCCAAGTGCTTGGGCCCTGCACCCCATGGGAGACCAGGATAAGCACCTGGCTCCTGGCTTCGGATCAGCGCGGTGCGCCGGCCGCAGCGGCCATTGGAGGGTGAACCAACGGCAAAAGGAAGACCTTCCTCTCTGTTTCTCTCTCTCACTGTCCACTCTGCCTGTCAAAAATAAATAAATAAATAAATAAAGTTCGCAACTTAGTACAGGGATCTTTGATGATTCTTGTTCATTTGTGGATTCCCAGTGTCGGGAATGGGTCCACAATGGGGCTACAATAAATAATTGTTCAATGTGTACATTTTGGTGTTGCCTCGAGGAAATTTTCAAGATGCACAACAGGTTCGCATGATCACATTTTAATCTCAATACAAGATTTTCATTATACTTCTTATAAAATTTCAGTTTATTTGTTTTAGCATCATTGCCTTAGAAATGTGAGCAGAGTAGAAAGTACACTGGCTTTTGGAATCATTGATCTATGTGTGACTGCTGTGTGATGTTAACAAGATTTAAGCCTTTCTCTATTTCTTTTATGGCCTCATTTAGTTTTATTAAAGGGACTGTATAGACATAAGGATCCCTGAAAAAATAGGAAATGATCATGAGGTGAATATTTGAATCTCTGTTATTTTGTAACATATACATATTCATTTGGAAATTTACAGCTGCAAAATTGTATAGCTACTTAGTAAAGTTAGAGAAAAAACAGAAGTTTTCATTACTGACCTCAGATGAGCAATATATAGAAAGTGCTCACGTTATGAACAAGAGTTAAACTTGGAAACCAAAGGTCTCTCTGACCTTTGTACTATCTCAAGTCTTTTTAAATAGAATTTGTGAAACCTAATGAACGTGTATGAGATTGTTTCCACTTAGTGTTTTCTTTTAGTGATAATCATAGCCCCAAATTCATGAGTAATATTGCTTTTTGAAAATCAAATATTGATTTGCTGAAGAAGTTGGCGTATGATATTATGGCTTAATATTCTATCACTTAGAGGCACCGACTAAGCCAAATGACTTTCCCTTAATAACTTCCAGTGTAACAGGTATTTTCCATTCATTATTTACTACATCTTTAATATCTTAACATTGATGCTTAAGGAAAAATTCAATTGTGCTGAAATCAACCAGACTTCAATTCATTCCCAATTTTAGAAACTTTAGCACACCACATAAATCCTAAAAGGGTATTTTAGTGACTAAGCAGATCTTTCCCTAAATCTAAAGGAAAAACTCTGTTCTCTGCTTTATACTTGCTGATCAAACAAATGCATGAAAAAAGGAGTAATGCTGTCTACTACAATTAAGGCACAGGCAAAAATGTAGTCAGACAAGTGGCAAGGACAGCTTTCTACTGAAAATACTATGCATTCCACAAAATTCTCCATATTTTCTTCTCATTTTATGCATAAGTTAAACATTGTAAAAACCTTGCTGTTGCAGAATCAGAAATAAAAGTCCCAGATAACTTAGTTAAGAGATCAAACTAGCAGCATCAATACATCTTGATTGGTTACATATAGTATAAAATATCCGTTTGGAGCTCTTTCAAATTAGAGTTGTAAAATAAACCCTACTTAATTCAACCAAACTTCAAACTTTTCTCTGTTTTTACAGAAATCTTAATAACAACATGTAAAACATTAGACAGAAGAGAATTTCTAATAGACACATAAGTTGCACATTTTCATGACAGTTCTAAGAGAAAAATCAGTTCTTGGGATGGCAGAAACAGTTCTGCAAATTTTTCTCCAAACTGTACAGTAAAGTAGTAAGCTCTAGGTCACACATTTCTTAATCTAAAGCTGAACACCTAAAGCCTTAAATCACAACTTCTTCATAATAACAGTTCAGTCAACCAAGGCTTCTTTGCCAAGGATACCATACCATTATGATGAGGGTTCTAGGTCTACTCATTTCATCGTCACTTTCCAGAGGCAAAATTTCGTGGGATGGTTCCTCCTGGCGTCGTCTACAAATGTGTGGACAGCTCCTCTGGACCACAGAGCGAAAAGCTTGAAGCAGAACAATGCTGGCAGTGCAGCCCATCGCTGCATCCTGGAGCCTACGGAATAACTTCTATGTTGATGCTATGTTTGAAAAACAGTGGCTCCTTGTCCCTGAAACAGCCTACACTGCAGCTTGCAGCCGGCTCACTCTCCAATCACTTCCTTGAGCTCTGATCATCTGATCAGGGCCAAATAGCTTGGATGCAGAGATTGGAAAGATTGGATCCACGGAAACAGAACACACTCAAGAATATCACAGCGTTTCTTTCTGTGAGTATTTCTCAATACATTTTGAGAGCATGTGAGCATGTTTTCTGTTACGATGACTCTCTTTGACTCCTGGGTCAGAAGTTTGAATAAATATACTGTTCTCACTCAGACACACAAATAAATCACTCTTTTTCAGATTAAACAACTGAACATCGGACTTCACACTGATGTTTTCCCCAAGGCAAATGTGCATCATATACAGAGTGAAAATGATTGTTTTTGTAAAATTGTCAAGACTTCCTGGAGAAAATTTTACTCAATACTTCATTAAGTGATGGGAGTTTTAGTTTTCATAGCTTATAAGTTCCAGAAATGAAATTGGCTCATCTGAAACGTAGCATACACTGAATCAAGACGATTTATCAAAAGTATGCATGCGTTAACCAAAGCCGCTTGAGCGACACCAGTGTTCCCCTGTGATTCGCTCTCAATAATAGGGTTGTTCTGTTCCCACACATGCAGTTCTGCAGCCTAATACATTTTTATATTTACATAGGCGGCTTGTAGGGCTGAAAATATCTCTATTACAGAGGTCACTCAGTGAGCTCTGCCAAGCTGACCTCTTAGAAAAAGCAGCTGCAAGGTGTTTTCACATCCTATCAATAAGCAATCCAAGGCAACAGGAAGGGTTTGGAGGTCTGGTAGTTAAGTCTAGTATTCCCATCCTCCTGCTAACTAGTCACTTTAGAGAATCAAAGCGATGCTTAGAAACCACGTGCCCCATCTGGAATGGCCTCCGGATCTAATGGTATACTGAAAGAGAATAGCACAACAGGGGATACTTGTGCTAAAAATATCTCGATGAAAATGGATTTTGCTTACAAATGAGCAAAGTATGAAATTCCCAGTAGGATTCTCAATGCTAGGATCTTTCTTCCAAGCTATTTCTTTCAGTGTAACTCTTGGATATTTAAGAAAAACATTTTTTTTTCAGTTTCTGGGCTCCCCGGAGTGGAAAGCACTTTGGGAAGTTTCAGGAAGGTTTGTTGTGCTGTGAGGTGTGGCCACCCCCAGCCCAGTAAAGTTGCTTTCACAGAAGCATCTAGCACAGCGTTCAATTAGGCATTAATTGCTCAGTAATTTGTCACAACACAGCATCGTTTTAATTGGTGTGTTTGCTAGAGAAGTGAAACATGTTTCTTTCTTTTTCTTTCTTTCTTTTTTTTTTCTTTAAAGAGGTACCGGCTGCCAGGAGTTTTTCATCTCCCTCTGTTTTGAGCAAACATATTTTAGTGCTTCTGGAAAAAGAAGAAAAAAATGCTAATGGTATTGGCAAGTCCCCCAACTCCCTCTGGACCTTTGTCAGAGTGCCCGGGTGCTAATCTAAACCATTTTTTTACTCCAAACAACTGGGGCATTTACTGACGAGAGGCTGCAATTTAGCCCGTCTGACTTGTGTGTATTGAATATCTATATATAATGGTGTCTGCCAGAGACAAAGCACAAAGTGGGCTTCCATGTTTATGAAAGCATCTTTTCAAGTAGGATTGCTCCTCTGGGCTTCCTGTATGTTAGTGCTCACCCTCACCCAGTCTCTCCCATACTCTGTGTAGGAAACTCTGTGTTAGATACTCTGCAGCTACTTCCTTAGGTTCTGGTTGTCTGCCCTTGACCGCTGAGCTCAGATGCAGCAAGGCCCTGATGATGTGAAATGCTTAGACAACCCACCACCTCCACCTGGAACCTCGAGGAGTCAGACATCTCAAGTACACACCAAAGACCTCACGTGGAAGATGGATTTCACACCCCAAAATGCCGTTTCACCCCTTCTCTAATGCTAGCTAACCTCTTCGGTGTCTTTTGTCTTTTGGAGTGAGACGTGTTGCCAGATGGCACAGTTTTTTGTTTTTGTTTTTGTTTTTTTTTTTTAAGATTTATTCATTTGAAAGTCAGAGTCACACAGAGAGAGGAGAGGCAGAGAGAGAGAGAGAGAGAGAGAGAGGTCTTCCCCCTGCTGGTTCACTCCACAGATGGCTGCGACGGCCAGAGCAGTGCCGATCTGAAGCCAGGAGCCAGGAGCTTCTTCTGGGTCTCCCACAAGCATGCAGGGGCCCAAGGACTTGGACCATCTTCTACTGCTTTCCCAGGTCAGAGCAGAGAGCTCGATTGGAAATGGAGCAGCCGGGTCCTGAACTGACGCCCATATGGGATGCCGGTGCTTGCTTCAGGCCAGGACGTTAACCTGCTGTGTTACAGCGCCAGCCCCAGATGACACAGTATTTAGGGAAGCCAATGAGATGTTTTATAGCTCTTAGAGTCCTGTTTTCATCTCTCCCCTGTTTGCCTCTGAGGAATTTACCTCTTATTGATGAGTTGCTCTGAGATTCTCAATCACTCTCTTTGTCTTTTAACCTTTATTATCAAGTTACGGATATATCCAAGTATCAATTTCTTCAGAATTCAATATACCTCAGTTACTCAAAGGATAAGAAACAAGAAAGATAGGAAACAGGAAAGAGAACTTGGACATATTCTCTAGCATTATTTCATGAAAAGTTTCAAACATGCATCAAAGTTGCAAGAAAGGACTTGGGTTCTGAGCTCTAAGCTTTTTTTTTAAATTTTTTTATTTAATTTTTTTTTATTTGACAGGTAGAGTTGTAGACAGTGAGAGAGAGAGAGACAGAGAAAAAGGTCTTCCTTCCGTTGGTTCACTCCCAAAATGGCTGCTACGGCCGGTGCTGCGCCGATCTGAAGCCAGGACCAGGTGCTTCTTCCTGGTCTCTGATGCCGGTGCAGGGGCCCAAGCACTTGGGCCATCCTCCACTGCCCTCCTGGGCCACAGCAGAGAGTGAAAGAGGAGCGACCAGGACTAGAACCTGGCGCCCATATGGGATGTCGGCGCCACAGACGGAGGATTAACCAAGTGAGCCACGGCGCCGGCCTCCTGAGCACTGTTTTACAGAGAAAATTAAGCTGGGGGTGTATGGTGTATGGTGTATGGTGTATGGTGTATGGTGTACGTGTGGGAGAAGAGACAGAATCTACCCAAAGAGATGAGGCCATGTTTCCCTTCATAATTAATATACATGTAAATCCATAGGAAATATTAAGAAAATGAGGTGTAATCTCTTAAGCAAGTGCCTGCTGTTTTTGTTTGAACTATTAATAAGATGATTCATAACTTTGTCCTGCAAACATCAACTCTGCATGTCTTGCCTAAACAACTTTCAGAAATTGTCCTTTGCTGTCATACCCATCTCCTTCCCCTTGCTGAGTCTTATTCCATAAGTCAGTAGGATAAATGTAAAATGCTTAGATGTTCATGTTATTGTCCTGGTTGAGAAAATAATTTCACTAACCATTTGTAAGGCTAAAATTTCTGAAGACATATTGGGAACCAGATTCCATTTGATTATTAAATACATACAAGGGGGGTTCAAAAAGTTGATGGAAAATTGTACTTTTAAATTCCATTTTCCACCAACTTTCTTCAGCTTTGCTATATTAAGTCATGCTATTTCTTCTATAAAAATTCATTCATAACTTATGAAATAATGGAAAATTTTCTTGTAGCAAAGATGTGGTAGCCATGTTGCACAGTTATGGCGCAGCCTGGTGTGCATAGGAAATAAAAGGTTTAAGAATGCCATTGAGAAGTTAAGGTACACCAGGGAAAAAGATGAAAATAGGAGAAAAATAAGGAGTTTCAGAGAATAAATAAGATACAAAGAAGAAAGAATGAAGGGATAGAAATTTTAAAAAATTTACATGTGTCTCCAAGATAAGTAGGGCTCCTACTCCTGTCTCAGGGAACTCTTTACCCAATTGCCAGCTGCTCACCTCTTTTCAATAAGTCCTGACAAATGCATTAGCTTTTTAGAATAGAGTTCTAGAGTCTCTTGGCTCTAGATTTATGATTCTGGATGTAGGTATTCCCACCACTGAGATAATACATTTAAATATCTTTTTGCAATGGACAAAGAAATACATATTTAATTTAAATAAATAATGCCAGTTGAAATTGTTGGACTTTCCCAGTTTGTTAAATTATGTAAGAGCTATATATTTAAATCTATATATCTAATCTGTCTCAAGATCTCTAAGCCTATTTTTACTGTGTTGAGTTGGACGGTGGATGAGCAGGATGGGAGTTAAATTCATTTTCTTCTCCCCTCTCAAAAGATCTGGTGTACCTGCATCTCCTCTTGTGTAAAGTTGACCTGCTGAGGGGCAAGATTTTCTGCTCTTCTATAAGATGTTAAGTACTCTGAAAGCTCCTGCAGATGGCCAAGGTTTGTCTTTTGTAAACAAAGATGAGCTTACATAAAATATTTTAATTGAGAGATAAAGCCCAACAAAATCAGCTTCAAGGGATTTTTGGAGATCCTTGAGACTGTCTGGCTTGGTTTCTTTGCTTCACAATGAGCTGCTGGTTAATATTTCAAGACCTTAATAGGGTCGTGATTATAATTTATTCATGGGAAGGATGAGATTTTGAGAGTAGATAGTTATGGATTGAACTGTGTACCTCTCTAAATTAATATATTGAATCCCTGACCTCCAGGCTGGGCACATCTTTTTTTCTGAAGATTTATTTATTTATTTAGAAGTCAGAGTTGGGGCGGGAGGAGAGGTCTTCCATCCACTGGTTTGCTCCCAAAGTGATCATAATGGCCAGGTCAGAGGTAGGTTGAAGTCAGCACCCAAGACCCAGGAGCTAAATCTGAGTCTCCCATGTAGGTGGTGGCAGGGGCCCAAGCACTTGTGCCATCTTCAACTGCTTTTTCCAGGCCATTAGCAGGAAGCTGCATTGGAAGTGCAGTAGCTGGGACACAAACTGGAACCATATGTGATGCCCGCGGACAGGGCAGCTTTATTCGTTATGCTACCATGTGGGCCCAACTCAAGTAGTCAGGCTTACAGGTTAAAATCGATTAGGTTTGTGAGCTGGAAGACCACGCCTTTGCCACGCCCCTGTGTGACTTCATGCCCCTACCTGGCCACACCTGGGTGCCCACCAGCCAATCAGGTTAATTAACCACTCCCCTTTAGGCTTCGTGGCCTAGATGTTCCTCCACGTGGCTGGTTCCTGGTGCTCGGTATGAACCCAGATTTACCTCTTGCTCTTAAATAAAGCTCTCACTCTCCTATGCATCTTTCGCACTAAACAAAAGCCTAAAATGTACCATGCTGCCTCATTTATTGAATCTGGTATTTAGAATTCTTCTCTAAATATTAGGCAAGAACCCTCTCAGGCTTATTAATATTGGGGATTTATTAATAAGCATACGGTGATATCGTGTGGCACCTCAAATTCCAATAACATGTGGCATTCCTTTGGGACTTCTGGGGAACTTCAAGGGGCCACATTTTGATACATATTTTAGGGAGTCAGTTCCAATATCACAACCATATCTCAAGATAGGGCCTTTTAGAAATTAATTATGGTTAAATGAAGTCATGAGGATGACCCCCTAATCTAACAGGACAGATTTTCTTATAGGGAAAGGAAAAAACACCATCTCTCCCCCCCCCCAATCTCTCTTTCTCTCCATGTATGCAATGGAGACATCATATTGGACCCAGCCAAAAAGCAGCCATCTACAAGACAGAGAGGCTTCACCAGAAACCAAACCTAACCACACCATAGTCTTGAAATTCCAACCTCCAGAACTTTGAGAAAATAAATTTCTGTTGCTTAAGCCACCCAGTCTGCGGTATTTTGCTGTTGTAGCCCTAACGTATTAATAGAAAATCTTGCCCAGGGAAACCTCTAGTGAATCATCAACTCCCCAGAGAAAGGGTTCTCAAAAAAACAGTTCAATTAACTCCATCTTTTCTGCTTCCAGAGAAGAAAAGTTCAAGTGTCACTGCAGAAATTGCTTCCTGTTGCACATTGAGGCCCACCAGCCAGCAGAACAGAGTCCCCGTGTGTGGAGTCTGGAGGCCCTGCTTTCTAGTTCAAGACAGAGGGTGGAGCACATTTGTTTACCTCCTTCCTTCCCCAAATTCAATTGAAATGACAAGCAAGCAATATAAAGGGAATATACTCGACATGGGCTAAGGCAGGCAGCTAGATCAGGGCCACAAGCTGGGGGCCACACCTCCCTGCCCTCTCCCCTTCTTCCCCAACCTGGGAATCTTAACTACCTGTCAAGTCACACAGTCCCCTTCACAGGATGCATCTCCCTTCACCTGGGAGGAGGAAAGGAAGCCTTGAGCTGCCCTCTCTCCAGTTTCCTCCCCTACCCTTTCCCTTCTTGACCTATTCTACTCTGCAGCTATGGCCGTGTGTGTGTGTGTGTTTGCTTTCTTGCCTTTTAGACAAACTTTACCACTTTGTGCACTGTATATGTGCCTATACTTAGAATGCTCTTTAGGTAGAAGGCAAAGACCTAGAATATGAATTAGATCCCACTTCTCCCACAATGCACTGACTATGATGAAGTGGGGAGGAGTTCCTTCAACAGATGAGACTTAGTATTTCTAAAGGTGAATGTGATCACATTTATCAGCAACCACACATGAAAGATTTAGGATGCACTTAGGGAACCACTTACATGCACAGTAGGAGGATGCAGTGGATGGGAATTGTTGTTCTCAACAGGGCCCAGGAGGAGCTCTGTGTTTTAGGAAGTGGGTACTGCAAGTGAGGAAGCAATTAGCAGGCTGCCTTTCTATCCCATCCTCAGCACAGACAAAATAATATAGCACCCGAAATCAGCTCTTGTAGAAAGGGCAAATGCTTCTAGAATACCTAGGATGCTGTCAGCACCTCAGAGCCCTCCCCCTGCCAAATATTCCATATTTGGAATATAAATATAGGAAGATCACTGACTCTCTGTGAGTCTCTGTTACCTCTATAAAATATGAGATGTTGGTTAACATCAAATTGCATGCAACAAGGAAGCTACTTCGGGATTAACCAGAATGAGATCATCATCCCAGGACAACCTGTGAGCATGGACATGGCTGTCCACTGGCTCTCACTCTTGAGGCTATTGGAGGCTGACTTGGTGTCCTGGAAAGTTGGCTGGCGGCTTGGACATGCTGCTGCTGCTGAAAGAATCAGCCACATCCTGGGCTGGTGTGAGGATCTGGAGATGCCCATCAAGTTGGTGGGAACTCAACTGCCTCACCATCTGTGGCACACTTTCCTCCTCCACCAGCAGTGGTATTGTCTGCAAAGTCTTGTGATAGGAGAAACCTGGAGATGAAGGCTTGGGGTAGGACACCTCAATCTGCTTATTTCAGGCATAGCACAGTCTATACATCAGAGCTCAATAATAGTTTATGGAATGAATGAATCAATCAATAGATAATAAACATCGTCATCATCAAGTCTTAACATGTTGGGTTTCTTTGTAAATTTTTCAGAGGTTCTGTCATTGTTCTCAAACAAAAGTGATTTAAAGGATGAGAATCCCCCATAGATTAAAGGTGACTGGGGATTTCGCCCCAAATCTAGTGAAACCAGGTCACAGGATTTGGCCATTCTCCAGAACAAGGATTAGTAGCAACCATTTTCCTTATCTATTTCCAGATGAGTAATTCCCCTCAGCTGTGAACTCAATTAAATGGCCAAGAGGGAGTTAATCAATGCCTGTGTAGCTGAAAAAATGGAAAACACATCCAGGGAGTGATTCTCCCTCAGGCCAAGTCACCCTTTTATCACCTGGCGTATCTGCCTCTCCTATTGCTACTCCTCTTCCAGACAGTTGGGATGTAAGTTTAGCTTAATAGTAACACAGCTTTCTTTTTGGCATATCTGTGATGTTTAGAGTTCTTTTATTTCTGTTTCTCTCTCTTCATTTTCACTTAATTATAGTGGTCTCTTCTTTACAGACATCTTCCTCACATGCTGACATTTATTGAGTTGTACAATCAGTCACTTTGGAAACAAGCACACTGTTCTTTTGCTTTAAAAATACAAGCGTGGTTGTCAAGCCCTCCTTTATCTTCATTTTCATACCTTTGGTACTGGTGCAGTTCAAAAGCAGATTTTTCTTTTGCTGGTACATTTAGATGCATCAGAAAATTATCTTTCATTGCTCTCTAAGTAAGCTTCCTTCAGAGAATGTGGAAAATTTAAATGCTCCTTTAATATCATCCCTTACATTTCTCAGGTGTCGATGTTTGAATTCCTTTCAGCTCATAATATACTCCTTATTCTTTTTCTTGAAATTTTGAACCAGGAAATTTGTTTTAAAAAAAAGATTACCAAACTATCTGGGCTTGATTTTACATTCACTGATTTCATGAACAGCAATAATTTGAAAAGGCTTTCATAGTACTTTGTCAAATAAAAATCTCTAGAATTTTCTCTTGTTTTTAAGTTTCATGATTTTTTTATGCTTTAACTATTTGAAGGTTTTGGTCTTAGGGCTTTTTTTTTTTTTACTTATTTGTTTATTTCCTTATTAGTAGTAGAATGTAGAATAGGTAGCAGTTAAGCAAAGGATCAGGAAGCTAATTGCCAACATTTAAGTCCCTGTTGAGGTTCTCATTGCCTTTATGACTTTAAACAAAAATTTTAAGCCTCAGGTCCTCATCTGTTAAATAAATGAACACTCATGAGGACCTCATATCCATACCAAGTGCTCAGCCCTGTATCAGACACATGGTAAATATTCAATACTTATTAATTACTACTAAAAAAGAGAAAAACCATGGACTTCTAGACATTGCTTTTTTCTACTCCACTACCTCACAAGTATGATTTTTCATATCTTAATTCTTTCTTGCCCAGAAAGACATGTTACCTCGATGATGGGGAGAATGAGATTGTTGGACATGTTTATACCGTGCTTTAAAGTTAGCCCACATGATTAGCTGACACAAGTTTCATTACCATATCCCTGTCCTTTTCTATAAGCAAATATTTAAAATAATATAACAATACCTCATTTATCCTCAGGTCATTCATTTTGCAACCTCAATTATTCTGATCACAGTCAGATCCTAGAAAGAAACAAATAAATGCTGAAGTGCCAGAGAGACATGGCACACGATTCATTCTTCAAAGTTTATAGGCGTGGCTTGGAGAAGAAGTCCTCATACCACTATTTCTTGCACCATCACTTTATGCAGGAATCTGAAGACCTTGCTGAGCTAAGTTTAGTAGAAATAGGAAGCAGTCAATTAGAACTAGAAGGCTACCCCTTCAGAAGGCAGGGTATTAACAACTTTTTCCAGGGGCTATGGTGGGCTCATCAGTTAAGCCAGCTCTCTAAAACTCAGCCACCAGATGAGGCTTGGGGCTGTGTATATGATGGGGGAATGGAGGTACACTGTTTCAACTTGGTACCTAGACAGTGATTCAGAGTGATGTACATGAGCTCTATTTGAAGAGATCTGAGTTTGAATCTTAGTTGAGTTGTCATGGTATGTCACTTTAGTTCTCTGAGCCTTATTTTTCTCAATTGTCCAATGATATTGATGAAGTATTTTGCAGAATGAAGATACTTATAAAACAAAGACATTTAGTATAAAACAGTGGCATAAATGGTAAATGTTTCCCATCCTAACACCACTATTATTAATGCAGCTTTTGAGTGATCATCATTGTTATTGTAACTAAGTACAAAAAAGGGTAAGAATAGTCCTGCAAGTCAAGGCTCAAAACCAATTTGTAAACAGCAACTCCAACAAAAGGCAAAGTCGTGGTACCAGAAGAAAATGGCAAGGTCAAGAGTGAGGTGGAGCAGAAGTGTCTTTGGCTCCTCTTCAGCAGCCAGTGGGCCCTGTGTTCATGACTGCATCTGGCCAACTTAGAAGAATAGGCCATCTACAAAAGGAAGGAATAGATGATAGATGATCTGACAAAAATAAAAAGGTAGGAAAATATCAATATCCACTGTATCTGAGACTAATCCATGTTGGGGGCCTTAAACATCTCAAAGTCAACATAAACTGCACAATGCTCTACCCTGGTACAATAATGAGTGCTCACAGCAATGACATTGATGCACCAGGGAAAGCAAAATTATGTTCACTGGTCATAGTTTGTGGACAAAGAAATCTGTGAGGCATTCCAGTTAAGAGTTCCACCAATGACTGTTTTTAATTTTCAAAAGTTTAGTGGTTAAATTGGGCAAATTTTGTTATCTTTGCAAGTTAGCTATGTGAAAAATGTTCTCAGATGATATGAACAAATGAGCTATTAACTGTACTTTCACTACTTGTTCCATTTTATTTTCTATGTTCATTTCCCCCTTTTGAATTGTGGCAGGAATTAACCACCCACATCCTAAGCATTCCAAGTTAAATCTAGTTTACAATAATCACGAATTTCTTTCCAAACATGAAAATGGCAGTCTTTAAAGTCATTTACAAATGTTCTTTCCAAACCAACTGGAAAGATGAAAAGGATGATGTCAACTCTCCAAGCTTTGCCAGGACTCAGGGGAGTGGCCCTGCATATCATTCGGGGGTGGATGCCAAGCATCCAGCTCCAGGCTTTTGAAAAGAAAGGAAGATAAACCAAGGTTTAAATCTTGCAGTAACAGAGGGGCAGGGAGAGAGTCAAAAGATTCACTTGTTAAGATAATGTGAGCTTCTCTTTAAAGCCTAAACTGCAGGATGTGGATTCTTAGTTTTTTCTCCTGTTATCTTCTATTTAAACAACAAATTTGCTGCAGTTCCCCCTTAGGACTGTGCAGTCCTCCCTCCTGTGTGATGTGGTGGAAAAGTGGCGGAGACAGCTTGAGCGCTGACATTCATTAGGACTTCAGACACCTATTGTCGCCTCTTTCTTTGGATCTAAGTTTGATCACAGAATTACAGCATCGGAGGGCCTGGTGTTGTGGCACAACAGGTTAAACCGTTTCCTGTGACACTGGCATTCCAGCAGTCCTGGCTGCTCCGCATCTGACTGAGCTTGCTAATTCATCTGGGAAGGCAGAGAAGGTTGCCTGAGTCTTTGGGTCCCTGCCACCACGTGTGAGAGCTGGGTGGACCAGGCTTCTGGCTTCAGCCTGGTTGTAGTCATTTGGAGAGTCAAACAATGCGTGGAAGACTTTCTCCCTCTTTATCCCCACTCCCCTAATCTTCCTCTGTAACTCTGCTTTTGAAATACATTTAAAAAACTTTCAAAAAATTACACCATTGGAACAGTTGGTATCAGTTTCCTTCTAAGACTAGGAGCAGGTTCTTTCTAAGACAAGGAGCCGATGCTTTTGTCTAACACCAAGATTCAGAGAAAGTATCGATGTATGGACTTGGGGAGAGAGAGGTGAAGATAAAAGACTATCATTGGCCAGCGCCGTGGCTCACTAGGCTAATCCTCCGCCTGTGGCGCAGGCACACCGGGTTCTAGTCCCGGTCGGGGCGCCAGATTCTGTCCCGGTTGCCCCTCTTCCAGGCCAGCTCTCTGCTGTGGCCAGGGAGTGCAGTGGAGGATGGCTCAAGTACTTGGGCCCTGCATTCCATGGGAGACCAGGAGAAGCACCTGGCTCCTCCCATCAGAGCAGTGCGGTGCGCCGGCCCTGGCGGCCATTGGAGGGTGAACCAACGGCAAAGGAAGACCTTTCTGTCTCTCTCTCCTACTGTCCACTCTGCCTGTCCAAAAAAAAAAAAAAAAAAAAAAAAAACTATCAGTATACACATGTCTGTTATAATTTTTAAAATATTACCTCTAATTTTATTATGAGGATGATAATACTGCTGCTATAAGTTTCTCTGATTTTTTTTTTATCTTTTCTTATTTTTAACTGACATATAGTGATTGTACATATTTATAGGTATGGTGTAACATTTTTAAACATGTATACAATGGGAAATGATACTATCAGGGTAGCTAGCCTATCCATCGCCTAAGATATTTATTTATTTTTTTGTTGGGAACATACAGAATCCTCTCTACAAGCTATTTTGAAATACACAATTACCGCCTACTGCAGTTACTCCATTGTGCTATAGAACATAAGATATTCCTCCTATCCAACTGCACCCTTGTATCCATTAACCATCCTCTCTGCACTTCTTTTTCCCTACTGCCTACCAATATGTTTCAGGGACTAGGGTGAACATCACAAGCAACACTGAAAAAGAGATAGGAACACTTTGAAAAGAGGAGATAAGAAGAAAGAGGTGGAAAAAAGGCCATGGGAGGAGGACCAAGCAAACCCATTTTTCTTCAACTTGGAGATGGGGTCATTGCCAAGTCAGAATTAAGCTTCTCCTCTCCTTCCCTGTATCCAGCCTAATGGGCAGAACAATCACTCCAACTAGCTCCACTGTATAGATAGCAATGCCTCATGGAGTAGATTGATGGGGTGATAAGAAGAACCAATTGGTCTCTGGAGGCCTGATCATTTTTCTGTTCCATGGATCTGAATTTTCCATTTCCTGTAGTTTTTACTTCTCAGCAAGTGACTTTTTGAAATTTATTTTCACAGTGATGAAATAGGGATATAATACTATATTACATAAGATTCTTAAAGGATGAGGATAAGTAAATTAATTAATTCAAATGAAACTGTTAACACAGTGCCTGGGAATCAACAGAAAGAAAAGTTCTATTGTTTCTGAGCTCAACCCTAGAACACAGTTCACAGCCACACACCACATGAGTCAACTGTGCCTTCATAAATGCGAGGTGGCATCAACAGAAAACAGGAAACCTCCCAGTACTTCAGACTGAAGAATACAAGACAGAGTACAGGATGGTCACACTTTCCCTCTAGGCAAAGAAATGTTCTCCTGTTTTCCATTCAAGAGCAAGGGAAAGACTCACATTTTACAAGGAAATGGAACTAAATCCTGACTGTAGAAAGTATCCCTCCTTGTTCCCACTCCCCAGGCCCACTCTGTCCCCTACTTTAAAGGGACATGCGCCAACCTGCCGGAGGGCAACATGCAGCTCCAATGAAGATTGTCCACAACTATCAGATTATGTGAGTGTGCAACGCCAGCCACCATGCTGGAGTTGCGTCTGCCTTGACAATCCCTTAAACCTGGTCACACACAAAACGCTCCAAACTCAAGTGCACTTGCGCATAGGTCTTTAGAAATACAAGTGTGATCACAGTATGATCTTATTACAGTTCTCAAAGGGAATGAAAAGGAACACAATCTCAACACAATCTTAACAAAACTCTAATCCTCATCTAATGCAGGGAGAAAGAGGAGGAATTTCCTATGCGTGTGCTTTGGCAACTAAAACACAGTCTATCATTATACACCTGTGAGTTAATGTGATGTTTTAGATCACTTTGTAATCCCTTTACTATATAAGATTTGCTTTTAAAAGAGTAACTATCAATTTGTATTATGAACACCTTTATATAAACTAATAACTTATATTTAAAGGTAAAGTTTAACTTTGTAATCAGACAAGGAGGAATCATACTGAATTCCAGACATTTGTACAATTATGTATTAGTTATTAAAGAACTTTAAAAAAACTTATGATTAAAAAATAAAGAATTCTAGAAAGGCAGTTGTCCATCTATATTTCTTTTTTTTTCTTTTTTTCTTTTTCTTTTTTTTTTTTTTTTTTTTGACAGGCAGAGTGGACAGTGAGAGAGAGAGACAGAGAGAAAGGTCTTCCTTTGCCGTTGGTTCACCCTCCAATGGCCGCCGCGGCCAGTGCACTGCGGCCGGCGCACTGCGCTGATCCGAAGGCAGGAGCCAGGTGCTTCTCCTGGTCTCCCATGGGGTGCAGGGCCCAAGCACTTGGGCCATCCTCCACTGCACTCCCTGGCCACAGCAGAGAGCTGGCCTGGAAGAGGGGCAACCGGGACAGAATCCGGTGCCCCGACCGGGACTAGAACCCGGTGTGCCTGCGCCACAGGCGGAGGATTAGCCTAGTGAGCCGCAGTGCCGGCCTGTCCATCTATATTTCAAGGGGACTAGCAAGCATGAATCCTAGCATAGTGGTCCAAATGCTGGCACTTGTGGGGTTTGGTGCCTGGGTTCAAGCCCTGGCTAAGCTGTATCGGAGGTGTGATGACAGATAAGGGACTAAGTGGCACTGCATCACATCTGTAAACTGTGGAAAGTCGGTGTCATAACAGTTAGGGTGCCCCTGTAATTGGCCATCTAAACCAGGATCCTTTGAAAATGAAAGTGGGGGTGTTATTAATAAACATACTAGGACAACAGGCATAAATAGAGATTATTTAGAGGAAAAAATGGGATAAAAAGTCACCTAGTGGTAAGCTCTCACTCCCATGGCTCCTGTGAAAATGGAGTGAGGAGCAATCAGCTAGGTGTGTGTAATAATGGTGGCAATAAATGTTGATGACAGGAAAGGGCTTTGTATTCTGAGCAGCACACATGAGTCAGCTCTGAGCACCTTCTAAACTTGGCTTCATATGGAAACTGGTCTGCTTCAAGTGAAACTGCATTTCAGAATGCAATGAGATGGGGCCAGCGCTGTGCTGCAGCAGGTTAAAGTCCTGGCCTGCGGCGCCAGCATCCCACATGAGCACCGCTTCTGGTCCCGGCTGCTCCTCTTCCAATCCAGCTCTCTGCTATGGCCTGGGAAAGCAGTGGAAGATGGCCCAAGTCCTTGGGCTCCTGCACCCACGTGGGAGACCCGGAGGAAGCTCCTGGCTCCTGGCTTTGGATCAGTGTAGCTCCAGCCGTTGCGGCCATGTGGGCCATCTGGGAGTGAACCAGCAGATGGAAGACCTCTCTCTGTAACTCTGTCTTTCAAATAAATAAAATAAATCTTAAAAAAAGAAAGAATGCAATGAGATGTGGGCCCTAGACAGCAGGGGAAATAGGTAGCATAGATAGGAGTGTAGCAAGAAGGCGTAGATCAGGGTCAGGTCACTGACGTGTAGAGAAGCTATAGTGAGGAACAGAATCTGGACCAGAATCTCCACTAGCTCGACTGGCTTCACGTGAGGGACAGGAGAAAGAGACAAAGGACTGAAGACTTCCACCTCAGTGTTCACGCAGCCCCCAAGATCTCAGTTTGCTCTGTACCTGACACTCCACAATTCTTACCTCTAACTTCAAAATCAACTCTAAACCTCAAACTTATTTCACAGTTTTTTTTTTTTTTTAAATTTTTGACAGGCAGAGTGGACAGTGAGAGAGAGAGAGACAGAGAGAAAGGTCTTCCTTTTGCCATTGGTTCACTCTCCAATGGCTGCCGCTGGCGCGCTGCAGCCGGCGCACTACACTGATCCAAAGGCAGGAGCCAGGTGCTTATCCTGGTCTCCCATGGGGTGCAGGGCCCAAGCACTTGGGCCATCCTCCACTGCACTCCCTGGCCACAGCAGGGAGCTGGCCTGGAAGAGGGGCAACCGGGACAGAATCCGGCACCCCGACCGGGACTAGAACCCGGTGTGCCGGCGCCGCAAGGCGGAGGATTAGCCTGTTGAGCTGTGGCGCCGGCCTATTTCCCAGTTTTCATCGACATAGTCTGCTCCCCACTAAATTCAGTTCGCTTTGGGGATTTGCTACTTAAACTGGCTCTGCCTTACAATTGTACTGTTTTGTAAAAAATGTTAATTTATTTATTTGAAAGGTTGGGAGACAGAGAAAAGATGGGGAAGAAGGGAGGGATCCTTCATCCAGTTGTTCAGTTTCCAAGTTCCCATTCTTGCCTAGGCTGAAGCCAGGAGCCAGGAATACCATCTGGGTCTCCCATGTGTATGACAAGGACTGAGATATTTAAACTATCATCTGCTGCCTCCCAGGGCATGTACTAGCAGGGGGATGGATAGGAAGCAGATGCAACACTCAGATCCATGCCTTTCAATATAAGTATTGAAAGTGGCGGCTTAAGCTGCTGCACCACAATGCCTGAAATATAACTGTACTATTGCTTTTATTCACTATGCCACGTCCCAGAGGACACTGGAATAATCTTCTGCAGTCTGCTTCTTAGCCTTTCATGTGCAATCAGCAATTAGCACATATCCCAGACACCTGTTCATCCAGGACAGAACGAGAGGGATCAGAGAGAAGTAAGGATGTCAGAAATTTTGGTGCCACAAATCACTTCCCTTTTGATTCTATTTTCCATGAGCTTTTTGAAGTAGTCTTGTATTTGCAAAACCCAGGGCTTGATGCAATTTTCAGGTAATTTTGAAATGGTAAGCACAAGAATTAAATCTAGAGCCATTTACAAGCAAGGAGGATGAGGACAGAATCCACCAGAAGAGCCACTGTCAGGTACACAATGTGGTCCAAATCTATGAAGAATTTCAGACCTGAAGATAGATCCCCAGAGGGCAGAGGGCCTGAAAGGACATCAGAAGAGCAGGCAGGGCTGGTGCTGTGGCTCAGCGGGTTAAAACTGTGACCTGCAGAGCCAGCATCCCATATGGGTGCCAGTTCGAGTCTCAGCTACACTTCCAGTCCAGCTCCCTGCTAATGCTCCTGGGAAAACAGCAGAGGATGGCACACTTGCTTGGGCCCCTGCACCTATGTGGGAGACCTGGCTGTTGTGGCCTTTGAGTAGTAAAACCAGCATATGGAAGATCTCTCTGTCTCTCCTTCTCTCTCTCTCTCTCTCTCTGTCTCTGTCTCTCTTTTTCTCTCTCTGTAACTTTGACTTTCAAATAAATAAATAAATCTTTTAAAAAAAAAGAAAAGAAGAGCAGGCAGCATGTGTGTGGGTAGACATGAAGATAACAGCACATTCTGTCAAATAAAGATGTGTTGCTAAAGCTGCCTCTTGTCTGTTTTCCCCAGTGTAGATTCCAAACACTGTGACGTTCTGTATGCTCAGATGCCCAGGAAAGGAGAACACATGCCCATATTTTAACTGCAGTTGCTATCACCCTGGTTTTAGTCCTTATTGTTTTCAGTCTCATGGCACCCTGGGGCTCCCAGAACTAGATGAACATGACTTGAGAAATGGTTACCTATTTCCAATTTTCAATTTGAATTATGTCATTTATAAGTGCTTCATATAGGGGGCTGGTGTTGTGGCATAACAGGTAAAGCAACCACCTGCAGTGCTGGCATCCCAGGTGGGCATAGGTTTGTGTGCTGAGTGCTCCACTTTGGATCCAGCTCCCTGCTTACAGCTTGGGAAACGCAGTGCTGCAGCCATCTAGGGAGTGAACCAAAGGAAGGGAGATCTCTCTCTTGTCTCTCCCTTTCTTTCTGGAACTCTGAGTTTCAAGTAAGTAAATAAATCTTCTAAAGAATGTTTCATATATTTCCTTAAAGCTTTACCTCTATTACTGCTTGTCCCTGAGTCATCTTTAGCAATGAATGGATGGACATGCAACAAGTGAACAGGACTGTTTTTGATGATTCATAAGCATCTGGGTTTTCTTGGCTCCACACCTTGGTGTCCTTGGTAATATTGTTGCTCATTTTAAAATATTTACTTGCATCCTCACCACGCTCTTCTTGGTGTCAGACACAGGGGAAGTCTTCCCTTCCTTGGTCAGACTATTCTCTGGGCTCTCATGTCTTTCAAGGTCTTGCTCCATCAATCATTCTTCTCCCTTCTACTGGTTCTTTCCTCTCAGCAGCACACACACTTCTCCCATGTATAAAATAAATAAATAACAACAAACTCTCTTTCAATCCTGAGATCTCCATGGCTGCAGCAATATTCTGCCTCCCCTCACAGGCAAACAACTGGAGTCGGTAAGCAGATTTTTTTTTAATGGAAAAAGAGTGGATAAAGTTCTCATGTTCTGTTTTCTCTTAACAAAAGTGTTGCTCTTACTTCTTTATTTTTCTTCTTGAGATAACATTTTTAATTAACATTACAGTCAAGGGCTTAATACTCCACTAAATAAAGAGATCAACAAGTTAAAACACTCTAGTTCAGCTACAATACAGACAATGTTGTAAATAATAATCAAATGGAGAGACGCACATTTCACCCATATGCAGTAAATTTTAAAATAATCACAGAAGATTAAACTAAAGTAGTATGGGGCCGGCGCTGTGGCGCAATGGGTTAAAGCCCTGGCCTGAAGTGCCAGCATCCCATCTGGGTGCCAGTTTTAGTCCCTGCTGCTCCACTTCTGATCCAACTCTCTGCTATGGCCTGGCAAAGCAGCAGCAGATTACCCATGTCCTTGGGCCCCTGCACCCACATGGGAGAACCGGAGGAAAATCCTGGCTCCTGCCTTCAGATCAGCGCAGCTCTGGCCATTGCGGCCATCTGGGGAGTGAACCAACGGATGGAAGACCTCACTCCCTGTCTCTACCTCTCTCTGCAACTCTGTCTTTCAAATAAATAAAATAAATCTTTTTAAAAAAACTATAGTAGCACAACATTCTTGACCAATTGTTCAACAAAGATATAAAACAAAGTTTGACAAAAATATATTTGGAGCAATACTAATGCACACAGGCATTTCTTTTTTTTTGGAGTTGTTTTGCTTTTGCTATTTTTTCTTTTTTAATTTTAGCTCCCACATATAAGGTAGAACATGCAGTATTTATCTTTCTGTGTCCAGCTTGTTTCACTCAACATGATGTCTTCCAGTTGCATCCATTGTGGCGCAAATGGTTGAATTTCATTCTTTGTTATAGCTGAATCACATATTTCATTGTAATATTACATATATATATATATATATACACATATACCACATTTTCTTTATACATTCATCTGAAGATGGACATCTTGGTTCCTTCCATATTTAGGCTATAATGAAGAGTGCTGCTAAGAACATGGTGGTACAGTTATCTTTGTTCATGTCTTTTGGGTATATACCCAGTGGAAGGATTGCTGGATCATAGGACAAGTCTATTTCTAGCTTTCTCCATGCTTTTTTCCATAGTGGCTGTACTAATTTACATTCCCACCAACAGTGTGCAAATGTTCACCTTTCTCCAGATCCTCACCAGCATTTGTTTGCTCTTGACATCTTGTTCATAGTATTAAACTTTTTGTGAACACCATCTTCAGGGTTGCTTTAGCGCTGATGTTCCAGCCAGTGAAGCTCACCTTAATGAGATACTCACATGTCTCCCTCCCTTCTGCCATGTCCCAAATAATTAGATTGGCAGTCTGTGTACAGCACAATCCCAGGCCCTTGGTATGTAGCAGTGAACACAGAGGCAAGGACAGCTCCATGTCCTTGTGCTTATATTCTGGTGTGAATCACAAACAAAACATGATTTGCTTTTGAAAAAATATCTATAAACACCATAGTGGTGTGCTTTTTTGATGAATTCTTTAATCTATAATGAGTGCTATATGGTTTAATCTATAATTTCAGATGAAGCCCAAAGATCAACTTTTCCCAAGTTGCCAACATGAGAATTACAACCAGACTGTACGCAAAGCAATATTAAAACTTATTTAATTGCAAGCCAACTGTTTAGAAAAGCTCAGCTATGGATCAAAACCTTTCTTATGTGACATGCAATAAGATCCTTCCAGTCATCCTTCAAACTGCTCATGCCTGATGTCACCAGGCACGATAGCAGTATCTGTTGAATTGCAACAGACTAGTGTTAGAAAATGATGGACTATGCAAAGGAGAGAGGTGGCTGTCAACGGCATACACCTTTTAAGCAAAAATGTATCTGGCCCCAAGGAACAGATTCAATATGAGTCTTTTGAAACCACATAAGTTGCATCTTATCATTTATAAAATAGCATCAAGATCACTCAAGTCTTTCTCTCTCACAGACACACACACACACACACACACGCATGCGTGTGTGCACTTTACTCATCTTGGAGAACTGACTTCAATCCCAATGCTAGAGTTTCTAATGGTTGATGTTTCTAAAAATGTGGGAAAGGACCAAGATTTCTGCAGAGTTCCTCACAGATACAAGTACGTGTTTTGTTTATTAGAGTAATTCACAGAATTGTGCTTTCACATATGTGGAAGGCTAAGACATGAGCACTTTTGCATGCGAAACAACCACTATATTGCTCTGAGCCATTCCTGACCACAGCTCCTTGAAAGTAGAAGCACTTATGCTGTCAGAATAAAAGAATCTCGGCACATTCACTATGTGTCCAGGGTGGCTGTGCCAACCGTAGGTCAGGATGCAGGGATGGAGAAGGGTAACTCATGTGCCAGCCGTGGCATCTACGCCTCTTACTCAGAGAAAGCCTGCACCAGTGTCCTAGCTATTACTACAAAGAAAATCAACCAACAGAAACTACTGCATTAAGTTGACTAATAATGTGTTTTTTGAAGAGTTAACCCACTAAGAGGTTTGGTGATGTTTTGTATTAACCTTAGGCAGCCCAGGCATTATGGCAAGCATATCTTATCAGTATTTCAAAGTTGCTGGTTAGTTACTTATAGTAGAAGCAATTGTAGTAGTCTGGCAATACTTCAGATCTTTCAAAAAGTTCGTGGAAAAATGAAATGAAAAGATACATAAATCTTTGTGCAACAATTTTGAACTCTACACATGTTTCATATTACTCATTTTCCAGAATTTTCTGAAGACCCATCATTTTACCTTCAAGTATATCAGAACTGTAGTAGGTAGCAGGGATTTTGTTGTCAGGAGTGGAAAGAGGTACACGAAAGTATACAACAGAGTTCTTAAAACAGAATGTCATTCAAAAAACCCTGGAGGGATAGTGGCCTTGTCCATTTGGGTTGCTACATCAGGTACCAAAATCTGGGGGTTCTGTGAGCAACTACTGTTTATTTCTCACATTTTCCAGAGGCTAGAGGTCCAAGACCAAGATGCCAGCAGAGCTGGTGACTGATGAAGGCCCTACTCTGTAGTTCGAGATGCTTTCTTGATGCGTCTTCTCATGATGGAAGGGGCAGAATGAGCACCCTTGTGCCTGTAAGGGCACAGATCCTATTCACGAATGCCAGGCCTTCACTGCCTATTCATCTCCAAAAAAAGGCTCTATAGCTTAAAGCAACATTTCAACATATAAATGTAGGGGGACACAATCAGACCACAGCAGCAGAGAGGGGCAGTTGATTTGACCCAGAGGGTAAAGTAAGGTTCCTTAAAGGTTACGGTATTTCAGGTGGATTTTGAAGCATAAATAAAGGAAATTTGGGAAGGAAAGACAGGAAGTGTTTCCAACGTGAAAGGCTCTGTGGCATCTGAAGGCATCTCCCTTAGGGGTAGTTGCCTTTTCTCCACCAGATCCTGCAATCTCCTCTTTGTATAAGTGCCGCCCCCTGGTGTCCATTGTGAGAAGTGTCCCTAAGTGCAAACAATCCTTTTTGGCCTACATCCCTGTAAGTCATCCTCAACATCACTTAGTGGTAGCACTACATATAAGCTCCTAGGTGGCCTGCTGAATAAAATCAGACACAGAGCAAGAATCACAATAACAACACAGATGTATCTCAGGGAGTTTAAGTAGAAGGAAGCCTGTTTCTGCTTCTTAGTGTTCCGTACTAATGGAAGTATTGTTAATTTCTTTGATTTTAGTGTCTGAGATTTGGACATCTGCTAAGTTTCTTTAACTGATGAGGATATTGAGACACAAAAAGTGTCTTGGTGACTGCTCAGCACAGTGCCCCAATGGCCACATCATACCACAAAATCTTTGTGACAGTCTCAAGCAGATAGCCATATGCATCTACACACACAGAAGGAAGGAAGCAAGTAGCCAGTTTCTCAGCACCCAACCAGGGTCAGCAATGTTGTCAGAATCTCCGGACCCACAGCAGAATTGGTGTGAACCATGTCACAGCGGTTTGCCCTGGGGTGGACAGGTTAAGAGGTGACAAATGATGAGGGGAAACTTTAAGTGACAAATTTTACCTTTATTTGATAATGAAAAGATTTAGAAAGGTCACATTTTTTAGTTAACTTTTAAAATATATATAAATATATATATATATATATTTATTTATTTGAAAGACACAGAAACAGAGACAGATGGAGAGACAGAGAGAAACCTTCCATTCATTGGTTCACAGAGGCCAGATCTGGGCCAGGCTGAAGCAAGAAGCCTGTCTCCCTCATGGATGAAAGGGACCCAATCAGTTGGACCATCCTCTGCTGCCTTCCCAGGTTCATTAGCAGGAAGGTGGATAGGAAGTGTAGCAATTGGGAGCTGAACTGGCACTGTAACGTGATGGCAGTATTGAAAGTGGCAGCTTAAGCTATGGCACTACAACAGTGGCCCCAGGTTAGATTTTTGAATAAGCAAAGCCAAGGACAGTCTTGAGTTCACTGATGGTGGGTGTAGACCCTTGTCAATCCACCAGGGGCCCATATCTTATAGCAATAATCCCACATTTCCGACATGAGGCTTTCCTGAGTTTGTTGACATTATGTTTACGCAAATGAATCTTTTGTTCAAAAACAGCAAATCCAACACACAGGAATAGATTTGGCTTACTTTAGCTTCAAATGAAAAGTATACAAATCTTTGTTCCAAATTTTAGAAGGCAGAGTTGTTGACATTTCACACGTGTTCCTAATTTTTAATGGACATTTTAAAATGATTTATTTACTTATTTGAAAGTCAGAGTCACACAGAGAGAGACATCTTCCGTCTGCTGGTTCCCTCCCCAAATGTCCCAAAGGCCAGGCTGGGCCAGGCTAAAGCCAGGAGCTATCTGGGTCTCTCAAGTGGGTGGCAGGGGCCCAAATATTTGGGCCATCTTCCATTGCTAGTTCCAGGTCATCAGCATGGAGCTGGACCAGAAGTGGAACAGCTGAGACACAAACCAATACCCATATAGGATGTTGGTATCTCAGGTCGGGGCTTTACCTGCTATGTCACAACACAGGCCACAGTGGACACTTCATTGACTAAGCTATCAAAAATATTGTTCTTTAGAGTTCTATAATGTACATTTACACTGATAAAATAAGGCCAATAACTCCTAAACTGCTCTGGGGACACAGATCATGTTTTCTCTGCATGAAATGCTTAAAGGCTATTGGAGTCTCATATGTGCACCACAGGTACAACCATAACAGAACTAGTGTTAAGTGTAATTAGGCCAAAGGAGGCATTTAGCAATCATAAAATTATTATGACAACATATCTTGGGCTTGTCATCTGTGCTCAGCATTTTCTCATTTAATCTGTGTTGGAGAGGCTGGTGCTGTGGCATAGCAGGTAAAAGCCGCTGTGTGCGTCACTTCTGATCCAGCTCTCTGCTAATATGCCTAAGGAAGCATGGGAGGATGGTCCAGGTCCTTATGCCACTGCACCCATGTCAGAGACCCAGATGAAGCTCCTGGATCCTGGCTTTGACGTGGTCCAGCCCTGACATTTTCAGTCATTTGGGGAGTGAGTGAACCAGCGGATTGAAAATCTTTCTTTCTGCCTCTGCCTGTCCTTTTCTATAGCTCTGACTCTCAAATGAATAAATAAATCTTTTAAAAAAAAATCTGTGACGGAAGCATAGGGTCATGCATTACAGTGCGCTGAATGATGCCTACCCATTCCATCCCCTAAAGATATGTTCACTACTAATCTCTGCAACACATGAATGTGACTTTAATTGGAGAAAAGATCTTTGCAGATAAGACTCTCGGAATGAGGTCATCTTGTATTATCTATCTGAAATCCAATGAGATGGCAAAGGGGAAGACAAAGAGAAGAGGAAGAGGAGTGGGGAAGCCAGGTAAAGATGAAGGGAGAAATTAGAATCACATGGTCACAACCCATGGAACAATGGAGCCACCACCAACAGGAGGAGGTAAGGGACGATCTTCCCTTAGGAACTTCAGTGGGGCTACAGGCCTGGTGGCTTGGTTTTGGACTTCTGGCCAGGAACAAAGTAAATTTCTGTTCTGGTAAGTCACATAGTTTGTCCCCATTTGTTACGGTAGTAGAAAATGAACATATAGCTATTTTTAAGTTGATAACCCTGAAGGTCAGAGAGGTCCCATGACTTCTCAGGGCCACATGGGTAGTGTTAATACATGGGGAGCCCTGTTTGAACAGATACCTTCTGGACTCACGAACCTGTTCTCCAAGTGTAAAATCACCGATTGACTCAATAGTCAGGGAGCGTCAGCTCTCCTAAAATAGAATCAGGAATGCCGACAGAGTGCTGATGTGGAGTCCCAGAGAGGCCTCTCTCCAGCTGCTTCCTGCCTCCAGATCAATTTTTTTTTCTTGCATTGAAAGATCCATTAGCGTCTGTCCGTCAGCAATTCAGTTCACGTGTGGCCCAGCTTCCTGACACAGGGATAAAGTAGTTCTATGCGTGGCCTCCTAAGAGCTTATTTTATTTCTTTGAGCATAAGCGTGATTGTCTTCACTCATCCTGGGCAATAATACAATGGAGAATGAACATGAAATTAAATCTATAGAGAGCCTGAAATCAATCAAGCCCTTCAAGAAACTAATTTTAGAAAAGAGGTCATTAGATATTTGGAGTCAATTTGGAATGGGATTGAGAAGTAAGATTTCATGTTCTCTTCAGAAAACCCCTCCTCCACAAGACAGATAGAAATTTTATTACTTTCCATCAGAGTAGTATGGCCACTTGCAAGTCTCTCAAAATAATGATTTTATTATTATTATTACATCCAAGTAGAACAGGTTGCCAGTGCTATCCTCCATACACAGACAGAGGCAAACCACATAGCCTACCAGGCAACCCCTTAGACAGAAAAGGATATGGTTCAATAATTAGTGAATTCAGAGGAAGAGAAACAACATTTTCACAGCATGTAAGATTTTGTCAAGTCTATCTGAATCTTTTACTAATACAGGGTTAAGTGAATGTCAGTTATTCATGTATCACTATCTTGATTTTTTGACAAATCTGTGATCTGCTAGTAGAGACTTAAAAAAATCCTTTCCTTTAAATCTTTTTCTTGATAAAATTTTATTTTAAATTAAAACTGTATACCTTTCCCATAAACAGAATACTGTTTCATTTACTAAAGATAGAATAATGGAAAGTAATACTAAAACATAAGGACAAAGTAAAGGAAATGTTGGCATTCACATCTAGTTCAAACCTGTTGCCTACCAAAGAGTCTAAGCCTAAACCCACTCTCTCTTTGTGAGCAAGGGACAAGGGGAAAGTGTTGGGAAGGTTTGGAGGATAAAACAACTCTAAAGTGAGATTTTTTTTCCTGAGAGTATTGAATGAGAAATGAAAAGAAATTCTCTTGCTCACAGTATGATCTGATGTTATTCAAAGCTGTATAGTGAACTTCCTGAAACAGTCTTGAGTGCAACCACTGGCATGCACTGAACTTTGTGGGAAAAGGTGCCAACGTTTTTTTGAAGAGAGAAAGGTACAGTCATTTTCCAAGAACAGGAAATATAATATATGATTACTTTTAAAATTTAACATGAAAATCATCTTTATTTCCTCCTCAATTTTCTTTATGAGCAATTTCTCTTTATTAAAAATATTTATTTATTTATTTGAAAGTCAGAGTTGCAGAGAGAGAGAGGGAGAGACACAGAGAAGGTGTGGTTCACTCCCCAGATGGCCACAATGGCCAAGGGGCAGGGCCAGGCCAAAGTCAGGAGCTAGGAGCTTCATCAGAGTCTCCCACATGGTTGGCAGGGGCCCAAATACTTGGGCCATCTTATGCTGCATTTCTAAAACCATTAGCAGAGAGCTGGATCAAAAGTGGAGTGACTGGGACATGAATGAGTGCCTATATGGGAAGTTGGCATCCCAGGCATGGCTTTACCAGCTGTGCCACAGCACCTACCCCTCTTTGTGGACTATTTCTATACCTTCCATTTATTAAGATGTTAGTTTAAGTATTATGGGTTAGCATAAAATCCCTTAGTGTGTCCCTATTTGTAAACTTGCTCTTTTTTAAAATATTTATTTTTATTTATTTGAAGGGTAGAGTTACAGAGAGGTAGAGACAGAGAGAGAAACAGATAGATAGATAGAGATAGAGAGAGAGAGAGAGAGAGAGAGAGATCTTCCATCTGCTGGTTTACTCCCCAAATGGCCTCAATGACTAGGGCTGGTTCAGGACAAAGCCAGGATCTAGGAGCTTCTTCCATGTCTTCCACATGGGTGCAGGGGCCCAAGCACTTGGGCCATCCTCCTCTGCTTTCCCAGGTGCATTATCGGGGAGCTGGATTGGAAATGGAGCAATCGGGACTGGAACCAGCACCCACATGTAATATCAGCACTGCAGGCCAGCGCTTTAACCTGCTGTGCCACAGAGTCAGCCCCAAAACCTTGTTCTTTTTTAGGTCAAGTTAAAAGTTTACTCATGTTAAAGCTTTAGTGGAAAACATTCAAAACTTCCCTTAAATCTATCAAATGATACAAATGAATAATTTGCAAAGTCCTTATTAATCCAGTTCTACTCTACTAGGTAAACCTAATAGTTTCCTTGCCATTTCTTAAGTATCTAAACTGTATCCAACTTGCTTTTTTGCCTATAAATTTTTCCACTTGGAGATGCTTTCAAGGTTTCCAGTAAAAAAAAATTCAGTAATTTTTCAAAGATCAGCTCAAAAATAACATTTTCTATGGCCTTGTGACCATGATGATGTCTTTCTTCTGCACTCCTTTTTTTTTTTTTCTATTATACCATACCACACTGTCTAGCATGAGTTATTTGAGTATAGCTCTTATTTATATTGAGAGTTTCAAATTATGTTTGGAGAAAGAAAAGGAGAGAGGGAAAATCCTGCTGCTTAGGATTGAAGGAAAATATTGATGTGTATCAGTCGATCTCTCATGTTTGTCTTCTCAACATCAACGTTCTGTGCTTAATAACAGGTACAGTGTACCTTCAAAAGGGGGAAACAGTGCTACCCATTTTAACAGAGTGCCTCTCTAAGGACTTGAATTTCAAGCCCGTAAAATTACACTATAGTGTATTGAGAGAAGTTATCCAACTTCAGAGGCTCGGAGGATTTGTGAAGATAGTAGACTTGAGAATGCACAAATGCACTACAAAATTGATAAAAGTCACTCGAAGTAGATCCTGCCATCCATCACCTTGCTTTATGTTTATCTACAGTGAATGTCTAGAGTTGGACATAAACAGGATGACTTCTCAGTTCTTGGGGAAGGAAAACAAGCTTAGCAGGTACCAGCACAGATCACCAGGATCAAATCTGGTCACCAAAATCTTGTTTCCTTTTTCTTTGGCCTGAAATAAGAAGACTGAAATTTGGGAAGATATTTGATAGCATCTCCAATATGTTGTTGCACACATCCCAGAGGATGCTTTCTGGCAGTGAGCAGTCAACAGTGTTTATTTAACTATAAATATCTTATCTCTTGGCTTTGTTAAATTAGACACATTCATGAATGTGTGAATAGGCCATGGGGCCAAAACTATTGTAAATAACATGCAGTTAGAGGCAGAATTAGTAGTTGATATAACCAGAACTGGTAATGTTCCTACATGCAAGCTGTCTAGTAAGCTGCATGTCTATGAAGATTAAAAGAAGAACCTCATGTAAGTAAACACACACACACGAGTCTAAATGAGAAATGTGATTTAACAGAGAATATGTGAAAAAGACTTGGATTTCAAACATCATGAATTTAAACAAACATGTGATGAGGAATCTAATGTTAAGTTGTAGTATCAGATAAATGAGGTGGGGATCCCAGTTTTCATGGAATTGATGAAATTTTGAATATTGTGTTCAGTTCCTGGTGACAGAGTAGAAAGGGTATAGACAAACTACAGCCTATTGTGAGGGCAGTAATAAAGACATTAAAAATGTTAAAAATTATTAAATTTTAAAACTAAAAAATGAACCAATAATAAAAAATACAAATTCTCCCCTAACAAAAATATACATAAGAAACTTCTGAAGAGTGATGATAAACTTTGAAAAGATAACCTTACATCACACATGGCAATTGTTTTTAAAAACTTAAACAATGGTCATGTAAAAAGAATTATGCCTGATTATGAGCATAATCATTGATATGCATTTCATTCTTTGAGAATGTCTACCACAAACTAGTTGTTGTAGTGGGATGAGAGAAAATTAAACTAATTTTCCACTGCATAAAATGCAACATGCTCAATATAACCCAAAGAAGGAGAATTAAAGCCATTGATGGAAGTCCTTGGACATAAATTTTTACTCAATACAATAAAGAATATTCTAGAAACAAAAATGGAATTAGTCATGTTGCTGTTCATTCAACACAAATTTTTGCATGAAAAACACTTTGTTATGCATGGTGCTAGGCCTGAGTCAATGATCTTTTCCCTCTGAGCCAGTATTGTACCAACACCTTATGCTAGCTTTATAAGAATATACATGTTTTAAAAAGATAAATACATTTATTAGTATGTATGTTTTTTGTTACAAGCTGGCATTTTTTCTTAAAATTTAAAATATTTTGCTGTACAAAATTTTACTGGGTAATTACCTAAATTTCCTTTGAATTAGCACTTGGAACACTGGTATCACTTCCTCTACCAAACTAGACAGAACTATTATGTAACAAGGATCATGAATCATAGAGCTGGTGGCATTGTGAAGGAAAACAAAAAACAGAGGTTGGTGCTCTAACCTTAAAGACAAAGTTACTGAAGTCCAAATGGAACCAGTACCTGTCAGTGACTTATCAAAAATGAGAAGATGGGTCCCTCGACTCCATCCTTAGTATTTCACCCAGGACTTCACTATCTGCCTCTAATATTTCACAGGTCTCTATGTGCTGACACAAAGATGAACTTGAACTGAACTAACCATAACTTCATTAAATGAGCACTATTGCTTCCTGTCATAAGCTGCTTCTCAATTATCATAAAGGTTATACAAATATGTCAGTAAGTTATGTATTTATTACAGTAGGTTTATCAAGGTTCTACTACTGGTAGTTTTCTAAAATACTCCACCCTTTTAGTCTAAGCTTTGGTCTCATATTATGAGGCCCCCAGCCAACACAGAGAATGAAGTGAGGATATGGCGCCCTCTAGGGAGAATTTCTTGAAAAACCAAGTTGACTTGAACACAAGGGTCACAAATGGTCAGGTTTAGATTGTTAAAATTTTATGTCTCTGCAGAAAGCTTTCAATTAAAAAATAGTATTATATTTCAGCTAACATGTAGTATTCTATCTACCAATAATCAATCATTGAATCAAAATATTAAAAATAGTCAATATTAAGCTTTAAAAGAATACAACTTAAGAAAGAAGTGGTATGAGTACTGAACTTTGCTCAGCTGAATTTCTTAACTAGAAAAAGTACATAGGGAATTTCCTTCTTGGGAATTTCAAAAAAATATAAAATATATACCTTATATCCACTCATTTACTTAAATGACACAATTGATCCCTTTTGCAATTACTCTTACATGAAAGAAAGATGTATTAGCTGTTCTCCAGTGTCTCCCTGCACACATCTCATCTTTGCAAAGTTAGCAGAATATTTAAAGAGAAAAAAACACAAATGTAGGCCATAAGGGTAAAGCCAAGCCCAAGGTTAAAGGAAACAGTTGCTTAAACAGGAAAACTCCCTAACAGCAATGAATTCAAGCTGACCATTTAAAAGACTTGCCTACAAACTTTCATTCTGACCCAATCATATGCCTGGGTTCTACCCACATTTCATGATGTGGCCAGCTCTCTAAAGTTGCTGTGGATATATTTCAGAGAGCCTGAGAAGCATCTTTCTATTGTCCTTCTCCTACTTAGCAGAGGTACCAGGTTCCTGAAGCAGGTGTATTAGTTAGCTGTTGCCAAGTAACAAACCAACCCAAGCACTTAGTGGCTTAGAGAAAACACAGTCATTTGGATTGCTATGGAGTCTGTGGGCTGGCTGAGCAGTTCATCTGGCACTGGCTGGGACTTACTCATGCATCTACAGTCAGCTGTAGGTCAGCCAGGCAGCTCTGCAGGTCTTCTGTATCCTTGGCTAGACAGACAGATTCCTCTATTCTTTGAAAGACTTACCCTTCAACTGCCAACCTAGGCATTTTATCATGGCAAAGGCAGGGGAGCAACAGAAGTAAAAGCACTCAAGAATATTTTAGGCAGCTGTGTGTTTATTAGTAAGTTCAGTATTGTCTCACTGGCCAAAGCAAATCCTAGTATCAGGCTTAGACTCTGTGAGAGGGTACCCCAAAGTTCCTGGATAAAGGGAGGTGTGAAGATTGGGGAAGTCAATGAAATCAATCTACCAGCCCAGGAGACAGAATCAACCAGAGATAAGTCACACAAAGATAACACTGTACAAAGATAGCAGTCACCTGTACCTTGCCTGACATCAACAGACATTAATTAACACAGTCATTCATGGGGCTTTCCACAAACTCAATCCTACAAAGCTTTTCTTCCAAAGAATCTTTAGCCTGCATTAAATGGACCAGGTAATAACCAACACAGCACAGCAAGGATGTCCCTGGGTCCGTCACCCTCACTGTTCCAGATCAAACCCAACGTGAACAACAAGACTGATATCTTCTCAGCTGGTAAGCCAAACTCTTTGAAGGGAAAACACAGTGACCGTGACACACACTGACTCATAGCAGGGCATGCATTCTCTGACAGGAGAAAGCAGTGATGGAAAATATCGATATGACATCTATCAAGTAAATGTATGTAGTCACAGTTCGTTCATAGCAAGCAATTGTGTAACGTGAAGAATTCAAAGATGGTTTCATGCCAATAAACGTTATTACCAAAGGGAAAAGAAGGCAATGTTGTAGTAGTTTCCAGAAAGACTTATGACTTCACATGTACGGAGAGATGTCACAGGTAGTATATTTTTTCCTTGCTCCTGGGAAGAAAAATGCAATAAAAGCACGTGTCTTTCAGACAAACTAGAAGTATTCACAACAGAAGTTCCATCTTCCTAAAGTGACTCCATATGATTAGCAAGAGAGAAAAAGATTAGAAAAGCAACTTAGCTTAAAGAACAAACAAAAATGAAAATAACTTAACTTTTAGAGGTCAATGCCACAAACCAATATGAGGTGAACTAAATGCTTATAGTTAGGACTTCTGGACATACATGTGTTTTTATAAATAGAATGTTGAGGTTGGAGGTCTTATTGCATATAAAACCTTTAACACTGAAGTACATTCATTTAATTTGACTTTTTAAAAATACAGATAAGACTGAACTTCATATAAAAATCAGCCAAACCAGTTCTAGAGCAGGGTGCAGTTGAGTGAAAGGAAGACTTTGGGGCTGGTGGGGACATTTAGCTACAGGCAGGGAAGCCATGTCAATGTGCAAATAGCCACATGTATGACAAAAGACTCTCCAAGAATTGGGCTCTGAAATAAAGGTCAGGCTGCTCTTAACTACAGCAGGTGCAGAAAGACCCAGTCTAAATGACCTGCACAATGCTTTGAGAACAGCCCAGCTGGGCAGTCAGTGCAGACTGCATCTAAAGGTGTACCAGCCAGGGAAACAAACTGCCTTCCAAATTCATTAAGTGTGGAGGGGGACCTGAACACAGCTTTGTACAATTATTACTACTGCCAGTAATAACTCAATATTACAAATAAAGTGTCTTCACAGTTCTCAAAATGAGGCCCTCCTAATCCAGAACTGAGAGCCACAAGCAGGGTGAAAATGTCCCCTCTGAACATTTGAAGCTTGGGGCTCAGAGAATTTAGACTTTCCCATAGTTAGACTGGGTGGTGGTGGCTGAACACTCTCCATTCGGGTTTCTTCAACTCTGCTCTAGACCGATGATAATGGAAAGTCATCAGATATGATACCTTCACACAAAACAAAAGGTCAAAAGTATCCTAAATGAACTCTGAGCTCAATAAGAAGTTTTGGAAAGTATTTGCTGGCAGACATGGTAATTAGAGAAAATACATACATCATGGTAATTAGAGAAAATACATACATCATCCAAAATAGGCTTCTAAGTTCATTTCACTTCCACAATAATTTCATATTAAATTCCATCTGCCTCCACTTTATTTTCAAAATAAAGAGAAAGACAATTTCCAAATCCTTTAAGCTAATGGTATAATCACATCTGTTTTCTCAGTTTTATACTCAGCTTTCACAAAGTACAGTGAAAACAAAAACTGGCTTTTCCATCACAGTCAAAAAGAAAAATTAACATAAAGCTCCTTAGAGTTGACAAGACACCTACAATTTACAAAGGATTTTATTTATTTATTTCAAAGTCAGAGTTGCACAGAGAGAGAAGGAGAGGCAAAGAGAGAGAGAGGTCTTCCATTCGCTGGTTCATTCCCCCATTGACTACAATGGCCAGGACTGCGCCGATCCGAAGCCAGGAGACAAGAGCTTCTTCCAGGTCTCCCACAAGGGTGCAGGGGCTCAAGGACTTGGGCCATCCTCCACTGCTTTCCCAGGCCATAGCAGGGAGCTGGATCAGAAGTGGAGCAGCCGGGTCTCGAACCAGTGCCCGTATGGGATGCCGGCACTGCAGGCAGTGGCTTTACCTGCTATGCCACAGCACTGGCCACATACAAAGGATTTTTCTAATTTGATGTTCATAACTCTAATGATAATTAACAATTACAAACAGATATTACTTGTTTTTTAAAAGAAATTAATCTCAACAACTGCACAAAGGTGATAATTTAACCTAGCAGTTATGAATCATGCATCCTACACTGGGGTGTCTTGATTCACTTCCTGGCTCCAGATCCATACTCCAGTTTCCTGCTATACTGACCATGGGAGGTAGTGGTGATGGCTCAAGTAATTAGGTTCCTTCCACCCATAAAGGAGACGGACTGTGGTTCCAAGTCCTGGTTTCTGCCCTAAATCAGCCCCGCACATTGTAAGCATTTAGGGAGTGATGAAGAAGATAGGAGCACTCTCTTTGTCTCTGTCTTTCTTTCTCTGTCTCTTGAGCACAAAAAACAAAACAACAACAAACATAACTTCTATAAAGTTGACTATCCTCATTTGTACAGAGGAGAAAACTGCAGCTCAAGAAAATTCTCTTAGATGCTTAAAATCACACATAAGCTTTTGCTGCATATAAAAACATTTAGAAAGGTATTGTTCTATCCACAGCATAATAGAATAATAATTCAGTTCTGAATGGTACTTAGAGTTAATTCACATCAAGGAGACAAAATGAACAATTTCTTTGTTAAAATCGAACCACGTTCCCTTTTATTGCTAATATATGGAGTTTTCGGTACACTTTACAGGACAATAATCATTTATCTTCATGGATAACAAACATCATCAAAATCTCCTAAACATAAAGGTTCCTGATCACTCAAAAGACCATTCATTGGTGTTTGTGTATTTAAATGAGCTGCTCTGAAAGGTATGATAAGGTTCAGGGCACACTAAAATATTATCTGCCAGAAAAGTCCATAGGTTGGGACTGGTGATGTTGCATAGTGGGTTAAACCTTGGCTGGCAATGCTGGCATCCCATATTGGGTGCTGGTTCAATTCCCAGCTGCTCTGCTTCCAGTCCAGCTTCCTGCTAATGTGTACCCTGCAAACAGTAGAGGATGTCTCAAGTACTTAGGTCCCTGCCACTCAGGGGGAGACCAGGATGAAGCTCCTGGCTCCTAGCTTCGGCCTGTCCCAAACCTAGCTGTTGTGGTCATTCAGCGTGTGAGTCAGTAGATGGAAGATTCTCTCTCTCTCTCTCTGCTTCTCAAATAATAAATAAGTAAGTCTTCTTTAAAAAAAGAAATATACACAAGTTTAGTTGAACTCCACCTATTAATCTGAGTTACTATTAATTATGAGCAGAAAGTTCATGATTCTGATATGAATGACATGATAGAAGTCAGATCACTACAGCCAACGTGAACTGGAGACTTGGGATGTGTTCATCAATGAAGCCAGAGTCTCCAGTTATGTAGGTCACATGTAGATCATAACTCCTCAGTGCTTTGTTGTGCCCTGTTTGGGGCAACCTCATGTCTACATCTTGATGTTCCTTAAGAATGAGTATGAGTGATGTCATCCTATATGGATTATGTTTAATATGCTTTTTCTTAATTTTTAATTTTATTTGACAGAGAAAGAGATGAAGAGACATAAAGAGATATGTCATCTGCTGGTTTACAGGGCCAGGGCTGGGCCAGGATGAAGACAGGAGTTCAGAACCCAATGTGGGCTTCTCATGCACATGACTGGGGCATAACTACTCAAACCATAATCTGCTGTTTCCCAAGGCGCACACTAGCAGGAAGCTGAATGAGAAGCAGAATAGTTAGCATTTGAACTAGGCACTCTGAATAGGATGTGGGCATCCCAAGCTGTGTCTTAGCAGTGACAACTTAACTGTTGTGTCAAACACCTGTTCTGTCGCTCCCCCTTTTCGTGGAGGAACGACACAGGACCCTGCGCTGTTCTTTTGTCTGCTCGGCCCTCCCCGGGTTTGCTGCTGGTTCTTCCCGGGTTGGCTACTGACCCTTCCACCTCCGTGGAAGGGCGGTTCCCCCTAGCCACTTTCCCCACTTCCGCGGGGGAGCGGCACACCGCTGGCCGGCTCTCTCGGGGGCTGCACAGGTGTTCCTTCAGATAGATGTTCCTGGTGCATGTTGTCTCTCTCCTCCTTTATAGTCCTCTTCCACCAATCCCAACTCTGCTACCCACACGCCAAGTACGCTGCTCTCCTCCAATCAAGAGCAGGTCCTGCTGCTTATTGGTTGAACTGGAGGCAGCTGAGTAGAAGCTGTTTCCTCCTCTCCCAGCGCCATATTGTGGGAGAGCAGATGCATAGAATAAGTCTTAATTCCAGTAACTTAGTCTAGTCCAGAGTTGCTCCCCACACTGTTCCTTAATACTAGTTTTTGAAAGGGGTATTTGCAATTTCTTCTAGCACTCTTTGGCAGTAGTGTCATAGAATTGAGATATAAAATACAGTGCAGGCTGTGTGTGTTTATGGGGGTGGGAAGGGATTGGAGAGGAGGCAATGGTAAGTGAAGAAAAGTAAACAAGTAGTTCAAGAAACTGGGAGCTTCCCAAGTACTTAAGAGCCTCACATATTGTTCTTCTTTCCTCTTTTCTATGCCTTTGGTGAACTGCCATTTAGACAACACACACAATTTAAAAATTCAAAAATATATACAAAATTTCCCAGAAGTCTAGATATAATGGTCATTTTTTAAGTTAAGATTTTTAAAATTTACTTGAAAGGCAGGGTTACAGAGAGAGAGAGAAAGACAGTGACAGAGAGATCTTCGATCTGCTGGTTTACTCCCCAAATGGCCACTATGCCACAGTGCCTTCTCCTATAATGGTCATTTAAAATAAAGAAATGCAACTTTAAAAAGTCATTGGAAATAAAATGCCTATAACTGTATCAAAAATCCTCAAGTCAAATGTGGATTCTTAAACCCACATTTTGCTTCCGGGAATTTTTGATGATATTGCCTACATCTAAGGTGACCAGGAATCATGGCAGCCTAAAAGGTTTTCTTCTATATCTCTTGAATACAATGAAAAAAAATTTAAATAATGTTTGGAGTGTTTCTCTACTGAGAAAAAGCTTAGTTACTAAACAGTCTAATTAAATGGAGGAAAGTTTCCTTATAAAAATATATTTTTTATAAATAAATACATGGTATTATTTGCTTTTTAGCAAATCTGGGGCCAGCTCTGTGGCATAGCAGGTAAAGCCACCTCCTGCAGTGCCAGCATCCCATATGGGCACCGGTTCGAGTCCTAGCTGCTCCATTTCCAATCCAGCTCTTTGCTATGGTCTGGGAAAGCAGTAGAAGATGGCCCAAGTCCTTGGACACCTGTACCCCTGTGCGAGACCCAGAAGAAGCTCCTAGCCCCTGGCTTAGAATCAGTGCAGCTCTGGCTGTTGTGGCCAATTAGGAATGAACCAACCTCTCTCTCTGTCTCTCCTTCTCTCTGTGTAACTCTGACTTTCAAATAAACAAATCTTTAAAAAATACAATAGTTCTCTATTGAACTGTGTCCAGTCTGAAGTTTATTCTTTAATTTCTTGGAATATAATTTTCATTTACATGATTTCTAGTTGGCTCAACAAAAATAAACCATATGCTTTTGTCTGCTGTTCCTTTTACAGACACTAAGTCTTCCTTTCTCTACTGATGATTCTAAAATAAACTCAGAATGGCTATCATCCAACAAATCAAAAACTAACAAATGCTGTCAAGGATGAGGAATAAAGTAACCCTAATATACTCTTGATGAGAATGTAAAATAGTACAACCATTGTGGATGACAATTTCTGTGGAGATTTCTTAGAAATCTGAAAATACAACTCCATATGACCCAGGCATTCCACTCCTGGAAATTTACCCAAAGGGAATCAAATCAGCATATGAAAGTCATTTGTGCACCCATGCTTATTGTTGCTCAATTCAGAATAGCTAAAACATGGATCAACCCAGATGTCCACCAACTGATGACTGGTAAAGAGAATGTGGTATACATAATGCTGGAATACTACTTGGCCATGAAAAGAATGAAATCCTTTTTTTTGCAACAAAATATTTGCAACTGGAAATCATTATGCTTAGTGAAATAAGCCAGTCCCAAAACACAAATATGTTTTCTCTGATATGTGGTAGTTAATACAGAATACAAAAACGTTTAAGGACAAAACTGACATCTTACAATTTGATTATTGTTTACAGCTCTTGTCTATATTCCTGTGGAACAGTAGTCTTTCTACTTTTTACTTGTTGAATATGTGGTTAGTGATGCATTAAACCTGTGATTATAAAGTAAATTGAAAGTATATTCCTGTTTGGGCTGGCGTGGTGGCGCACTAGGTTAATCCTCCGCCTGTGGCGCTCGGATCCCATATGGGCGCCCGGTTCTAGTCCTGGTAGCTCCTCTTCCAGTCCAGCTCTCTGCTGTGGCCCGGAAGGGCAGTGAAGGATGGTCCAAGTGCTTGGGCCCCTGCACCCACATGGGAGACCAGGAAGAATCTCCTGGCTCCTGGCTTCGGATCGGCGCAGCTCTGGCCGTTGCGGCCATTTGGGGAGTGAACCAATGGAAGGAAGACCTTTCTCTCTGTCTCTCTCTCACTGTCTGTAACTCTACCTGTCAAATAAATAAATAAATAAATCTTTTTTTAAAAAAAGAAAGTATATTATTGCAAAATTAAAGGAAAAAATAAGAGAAATAAAGAGATGGGATTGAGGGAGGAAAGGGAGAAGTGTGATTATCTTCTTAGAACTGTTTCTCTTTATATTAATAAAAATAAAAAATTTGAATAAATGAATAAATGAAATAAACTCTAATATGAAGGTCTCCAAAGTAATTTAATGTGGTTATAATATAATTGATGACTGACTTCTCTCATCTGAAGGATGAAAAATAAATTTTTCTACTATTGAGGAAAAGGGACTTGGGGAATGTCCAGTTTAGAGAGGACTATGTTAGATCTCATTCCATTTCTGAATTTAGAATTTGTTACAAAGTTTTAATAGAGGTCTGGTTATTTTTTAAATTGCTAATATGGCTAATAAATGGAAACAATAAAATAAAACGTTTCTCCTAGTATTTTTCCTGTAGAAGCTAGGGAATAGCCAAAACATATGTTATTATTCTTAGAATATGCAACTTTGCAGTTTGTGTGATTGAACTGGTATTAGATCACCACTTTCTTATAATGGCAGGGTTTTATTATACTTTTAAAGACGTCTTTTCCAGGTTGCTTTATTATTTCCACGTAATCAGGGCCAGATTCATGGTTTGAATGTTGATTTAACTGGGTCTCTCTCTCTCTCTTTTTTTTTTTTTTTTTTTTTTTTTGGTATTCATTTGCCTTAATGTTCTGGAACTTTCATCTGGAGACTAAACTAGAGCAGCATGTGAGCTTCCCCACTGTCTGTCTTGATGGCCCTATCAGTTAGTGACTGGGGAGATCGGGGATCCAGCCAGGGGCTGAAGTTTAGTCAAGGCTGGGTCTGAATAGGGTAGGAGTGCCAGGCCTTTTTCAACAGCTAAAGACTCCATCACATCAATACCCCCAGTCTACTTCTGGATCTGTCTTCTATCTTGCTTTTGAAATCAAGCCCCTATAATATCTCTCCTTTGTCTCCCTTAGCCCAGGGTGTCCTCAAGTGTCCTTTATCAAAAGGAATCCACTGAATGGAGTGACACAGCAGGCCCTACAATGTCAAGAAGTCATTTGCTTTTCCAATAAATAAGACCTTCCTGGCCAGTATTATCCTGGGGTGGTTTGTGTAGTGGAATTCCAGGTCCAGGCAGACTGTAGCTACCACCTTCATGTAACCCCCAGAGCAACTGGAGCCCACATGGCCATTCTAAATTCCCTAAAGAGCACAGCATCACTGATCAATCAAAGGAATGTCATGAGCATCACTGAAGAACCAAGAACTTGGACTCGAGGTTATTATACACCTCTCAGCCCCAATTTCAATCTATAAGAAACTTCACTCCTAACTCCATGGGTGTGGGGAGCAACCTGGACTGGACTGAGTTACTGGAATTAAGACTTATTCTATGCATCTGCTCTCCCACAATATGGCGCTGGGAGAGGAGAAAACAGCTTCTACACAGCTGCCTCCAGTTCAGCCAATAAACTGTAGGACTTGCTCCTGATTGGAGGAGAGCAGCATACTCGGCGTGTGGGCAGCCGAGTTGGGATTGGCAGAGGAGGACTATAAAGGAGGAGAGAGACGGCATGCACCAGGAACATCTAAGGGGAACACCTGTGCAGCCCCCGAGAGAGCCGGCCGGCGGTGTGCCGCTCCCCTGCGGAAGTGGGGAAAGTGGCAGGGGGAACTGCCCTTCCACGGAGGTGGAAGGGATAGTAGCCAACCCGGGAAGAACCAGCAGCAAACCCGGGGAGGGCTGAGCAGACGAAAGAACAGCGCAGGGTCCTGTGTCGTTCCTCCACGAAGACGGGGAGCGACACATGGGGAACCCTGGAATTAAGCAATAGCTGCCTGGCTCCTTGCTGTGCAATTTACAATTAACACCTACTTTCTTCCACTACCCCAATGTCAATGATTTGCTTTCTGCAGGTTGGGTGAGTGGATCCAGTTTGGGGATTCTATAGCAACAACTCCAACTAGTTTGGGGTATTGTTTGTCAACATTTTTAGTCCTCCATATTACTATGTGTTCTATATCATGTCTTTCTATCTCATCTCTAGTACTACATGAAGACGTCTTTTCTGATTATAAGCATTCTATTTCTTCCTAAAACTCTTTACAATTTTTATTATCTTTACATGTGGTAGCAGTAGTAAAAGATAAGTGGAAGAGAACCTAAGATTGCCAAGTAATCAGAAACAGTGTCACTAACTGTTTAAAAAATTAGCTAAAATAAGACCATTTAACCTAGAAATTTTACTTCAGTACTCTAAGCTTCATTTTCCCTCAGAACAAGAGATTTTGTGGGGCCAAAATAAGATGGCATGTGCTAAAATCCATTACAAGTTATTTACAAACTTTCTGTTAATGTGCTGGTCTGTCATGGCATTTTCACCTAGAATCATGTAGCTGTAAAAGTATGGTTAACAGGTTTGTCACTAGTACATAATTTACTTTTTTTCTTTTCAACTTTTATTTAATAAATATAAATTTCCAAAGTACAACTTTTGAATTATAGCAATTTTCCCCCCATAACCTCCTTCCCACCCACAACCATCCCATCTCCCACTCACTCTCACATCCCATTCTTCATCATGATTCATTTTCAATTATCTTTATATACAGAAGATCAACTTAGTATATACTAAATGAAGATTTTAAATGTCTTATTATGACATTTTCCTCAATGAATGTGTAGATAAAAATAAAATAATAAAATAATTGTTATAATCTAAACAGAGCCATAACAAGCAATGAGATGGATGCAGTAATCAAAAATCTTCCATTAAGGAAAAGTCCAGGAGTTAAAGGCTTTACTACTGAATTCTATAAAATATTCAAAGAGGAAGTAAATACTCTTTAAACTATTCCAAAATATTGAACAGGATAGAATTCTGCCAAATTCTTTTAATAAAGTCAGCATTACTTTTATACCAAAACCAAAGACACAATACAATAACTACAGGCTGGCGCCACGGCTCATTAGGCTAATCCTCCGCCTTGTGGTGCCGGCACACCGGGTTCTAGTCCCGGTCGGGGCGCCGGATTCTGTCCCGGTTGCCCCTCTTCCAGGCCAGCTCTCTGCTGTGGCCAGGGAGTGCAGTGGAGGATGGCTCAAGTACTTGGGCCCTGCACCCCATGGGAGACCAGGATAAGTACCTGGCTCCTGCCATCGGATCAGCGCGGTGCGCCGGCCACAGTGTGCTGGCCGGGGCGGCCATTGGAGGGTGAACCAACGGCAAAGGAAGACCTTTCTCTCTGTCTCTCTCTCTCTCACTGTCTACTCTGCCTGTCAATAAATAAATAAAAACAATACAACAACTACAGACCTATAACCTTAATATACACAGATGCAGATTCTCAACAAAATACTAGCAAATCAAATCCAAAACCACATAAAAAATCATACATCATGATCAAGTGGGATTTATGTCAGAAATGCAAGGGTGGTTCAACACTCACAAATCAATAAATGGCATAAATCAGTTCAATAGAATGAAGAACAAAAACCATATGGTCATCTCAATAGATGCAGAGAAACAATTTGATATGATTCAATACCTCTTCATGATAAAAATCCTCCATAAATTAGGTATAGAATTTCCTCAAAATTATAAAGGCTTTATATATGACAATCCAACAGCCAATATCATAGTTGATGGGGAAAAGCTGAAAGCATTTCCCCTCAAATCTGGAACAAGGCAAGGATGTCCACTTTCACCACTCTATTCAAGAGAGCACTTCAAGTTTAAGTGAGAGCAATTAGGGAGGAGAAAAAAATACAGGGCATCAAACTGGAAAGGAGGAAGCGAAATTATCCATGTTTATAAATGGCATGATGTTGTATGTGGAAAAACCTAAGCATTCCACCAAAAAGCTGTTAGAATTGATAAACCAATTCAGTAAAGTTGCAAGTTACAAAATGAACATACAAAAACCAGTAGCTTTTTATATGCTAATGATGAGCTCATGGAAGAGAAATCAAGAGAGAAATCCCATTCACAATAGCCACTAAAAACCCCAAATATTTAGGAATAAATTTGACCAATAAAGTGAAAGATTTCTACAATGAAAATTACCAAACATTGGTGAAAGAAATTAAGGATGCAAAAACATGGAAAGACCTAAATTTAAGACTTGATACTATCACTATGTTCCTCAAGTTGTATTATGAAATGCATGAAGTTTGTATTTCTTAAATAAAAAGGTTTCTTGGGAAAAAAAGAAAATGAACTTGCTGTACAAAAACAGGGGAAACACTACAAAACATTGGTGTAGGGACGAGTTCTTGGGCAAGACTTCCAAAGCACAGGAAATAAAAGTAAAAATAAACAAATTGGACTATATCAAACTCACAACCTTTTTCACAGCAAACAATCAATAGAGTGAAGACACATCCAACAGAACAGGAAAAAATATTTGCAAACCACCTGTCTGACAAAGGATTAATATCTTGAATATATCAACTTCACAAACTCAACAACAAAAAAAACCTAGTCCAGTTGAGAAGTGAGCAAAGTACTTCAACAGACAGTTCTCAAGAGAAAAAATACAAGTAGCCAGCAAAATATGAAAAAGTGTTCAACATCACTAGCCATCAGAGAAATGCAAATCAAAACCACAATGAGATATCATTTTGCTCCTGTCAGAATGGCTAAAATGCAAAATGCAGAGAGTATCAAATGCTGGAGAGGATGTGTACAAAGGGGAATACTTGCACACTATTGGTGGGAATGTAAAAGAGCAGTCTGGTATGGAATGAACCATGAACCCTGGGTTGGTTTGTGTTTTAAAACAGTTTGGCCACAAGATACAATCTCATTGTCCAAGCAAAGACTTCCATATTATCTGGTGCAAAACGGAAAGTGACTTTCTGGAGAGATAGATAGATAGATGATAGGCAGGTAGGTAGACAGACCGAGAGACTGCTTGATGGATTGAGTCAGCAGTTTGACCTGGTGTGCCATTTGTGAAAAATGTCTAAGATAATTATTCAGCATGAATGTTTCTCTAGCTTGTTCATTTTCTTTAGATTTCTAAACTGAGTCACTTAGTAATTTTTTTCTGCTCTATAAAAATAAATGTGGATAGCACTGTCTGACCCAAGCCCCACAACCGCAATAAAATGCAAAAAGGAGATGCTGGCCAGTCTGTCTATGTTTAAGCTGGCTCTCCTTTTAGATCTTCACTAATGAAGTTAGGTTAATCATTGATGAAATCATCTAGAAAATTCAATCAAACAAAACCTTGTGTTGACTGAGTTATCCAAGTAATCCTGGTTTGGGCTATAATTCTATTTATAATTGCATCTGTTCTTCATTATCCCTGCCAACAGAGAACAGAGGCCACCCTCTGGTAGGCAGCTCTCCTTCCCTCCCTCTTTACATCAGTCACTGTGCTGGAACAACAGGAATTCACAGTCATGGGGGGTGGCCCCCTGGGTGTCCACATCTCCCATTTGACTGGATTCTCAATAACAAATATGAGCTTTATGGAATATGAAAACTTGCTTTCCTAATACAATATTCACATATTTTAAAAGAAAAATACAGTATGTTGGGAAGCATTTCTTATGACCTTTATTCTCAACAAAATATTTAGTCCCTCTATCCTGTGTGTCACACGATCAAGGGACTACATACTACATCCTTGTTTCTTTTCAGCTGGAGGCAGAAACAATAATCTACAGGTTGGGTGGGGTGAGCTGCCATTCCTTGCAGAAGTGAATTGAAGGGTTGAATGATAGGGGCATGTGCATCCCACATCCCCTCTTACCCATCCCTCTCTTTCTCTAGCATGGAGTATTGGGCTGATTTCACAGAAGGAAAACCAGCTGCAGCTAAAGGCCGGGGCAGTTGGGAGCTCTTGGAAGATTCTTGATAACCATTGTCTAGACAGTTCTGTTACAAACTAGCAACAATCTTTCAAGTGGCTGGACATTTTCTCAACCATCCTTTTTGAATTTTTCAGAACACTTTGGACATTATGTAAGAGCAAATAGGCTCATGGGTTGGGCCTCAGTAAAGACCAGTAACCTAGCATTTGGCTGTCAGGTTCTCTGTGTGCAGCCCCCGACATCATCAGGGCTCCTGACATTATGTGTGGGATTCTGAATGAGTACAACCATCACCATGACCACATGATGTGATTGTTTCCTGAACAGATATGGAGAAATACCACACTCCCCAACTAATACAGGCTCTGGGTTTCCAAGATCTGAAACAGACTCTCATGGTTAACTAAAAAGACAACTGTAAATTTGAGAAAGGGCAACTTCAAAGCTCAAGAGAGTGTGGTTTATTTTTTTGTTTTGTTTTGTTTTCCTGGCTAAGATATAAATCCTCAAGCCAACCCTCTTCAATGTCCCATGATCCTGCCTGATTTTCTTAATATCCATTTTTGATACTTTTGGCATCCACCCCCTCCCAGCTCCCATTTGGTTCCAGCTGTTTAATGCCCACTATTTTCTGTTGAACGCAGAAAATATTTCATTTCTCGAACATCAGATCTTCCACTGTGAAGCAGAGTGTTTTTTCTTCATCCTTGGAAACTCTTTTGCAAACATTTTGCTTGAGCCTAGTTTTTGGTATCATGCTGCAATGTGAGGCTGAACAAAGAGACTGAGGGGTTTTAATATTCAGTTCTCAGTCTGCAAAGCACAGTTTACTGATTTCATGACAATTAAGCTAAGGATCAGCAGCCAGCAGCTGAGTATAAGTTAGGAAAGTTCCCATGCTTGCTGTTAAGCTATGTGACCAATTGAGAAAGCTGAACCAATAAGCTGAACCCCTTCATGCATGGGTATAAATGACAAGCATATTTATAACCCATATGTTGTCCTGGAGCATTAATTCCTTAGAGATCTAGTTCAGAGTCAGGAATACAGGCCCACATATACCTTTGTGTCTACACAGATACACGCTTACCTCTATGGCTTATCAATTTGAAACGAGCAACTGTTTCACGCTATTTTTCTTTCCCATTCAAGAACAGGCACATTAATAATGATTCAGAAGTGAATAGTCTTGAAATAGATACTAAAGTATGTAACATTTCAAAAGAGGGAGTCATGACTATCGTAACTGTATGTCCTTGACATTTTGTTGAGAATAACATACACATTAATGTTCATCTGTTGTCAATACAGCATATAGGACACAGCAGATGAGTCAGAGCAAAGACCAAGTTAGAATATGGTAAACACATTGATGAAACAGTGGAGAAACACAATGAGCTAACCAGGAAGCAAATTGTATGTTTTCTGCCAAACAACTTAATCCAGTAATAAAAAAATGTTTGAAAAGCAACTTTTCCTTGCACTTTATTATTATGATTGTTCTCTTAAAAATGTTACTTTATCACGTTATCTGGAAAAAAAAAAGTGTTACTGATACCTGCGATATATTCTGGGAAATTTCTCTACTCTGAAGAGAGGTAGCTATTTCAAGATTTTAAGGGGGCAATTTGTCAACTTAACAGCAATCATGGGATGATAAAATTTTCTAAAAATGCATTGCAGACATCTCAAAGTAAGATGAATGAAACACCATTTGCCATCATTTAGAACAATCTCTACCTTCAGAAATCTAATTTCTGAGATACTTTAGAGCATTCCCTCTTAATGAGGAAAATGGAATAATTTTACATTGCAGGAGTCTTGGGGCACACACACACACACTCACACACACCTTACCCTCCTGTGAAAGCAGCTCCTTAAATGTGCTGTAATGAATATATGACATAGAATACAGTCATCTCTGGGTATCTGGGGAGGATTAGTTCTAGGACATCATTGAGAAGACCAAAATTGCTCAAGCTCCTTTTATAAAATGGCATGATATTGCATGTAACCTAAGGATATCCTCTTATATGATCATCCCTGGATGACTTATAATACCTAATGGAATACAAGCAATATGTAAATAGTTGTTCTACTATATAGCTTAGTGAATAATCATTATATCACACATCACTACAAATATAATTGTTTTCCAAGTATTTTCTGTCTGTTGTCAGCTGAGTTCACATATGCAGAATCCATGGATATGGAGGGTCAATGATATTGCTTATACCTGTTGGTGCTGAAAACCTCTGTAAAAATATGACAAATAGGATTTGGTTTTGGGAACTATACTTTGCATTTTTTAAAAGACTTATTTTATTTATGTGGAAGACAGAGTTACAGAGAGAGGTAGAGACAGAGAGAGAGGTCTTCTATCTGCTGGTTCACTCCCCAGATGGCTGCAAATGCTGGAGCTGCGCTGATCTGAAGGCAGGAGCTAGGATTTTCCTCAGAGTCTCCCATATGAGTGCAGGGGCCCAAGGACTTGGGCTATCATCCACTGCTATCCCAGACCATAGCAGAGAGCTAGATTGGAAGAGGAGCAGCTGGGACTAGAACTGGTGCCCATATGGGATGCCAGCGCTTCAGGCCAGGGCTTTAACCTGCCGCGCCACAGCACTGGCCCCTGGGAACTACGTTTTGTAATAAAGGCAATAATACGGGGACTTGGATAAAGGCATTGGGAATTGGAGCACATCATGCAGAATGACCAATGTGAAAGGGATCAACACTATCTTAATCAACAGTATGTGCCTTATATGGAATACCAGGACATTTTAAAAAGTTCATAGAAAATGGAACTAAAGGATAAGTTTATTTTGGTGCAAATTTTTTTGAAGTTTGTGTGTGGTTTTTTCATAATACATGTTTTCCATGAACTTTCTGAAGAACCCTGTATGCATGAAATTCAGAAATTTTTGCACCCAAATATACTTACCCTTTAATTCCATTTTCCATGAATTTTTTGAAATCCCTTGTATCCTACCTATATCCTATATCATGTTTCTACATAAGTAATGCAATAAGTTGAATACAAGTACCAAGAACATTTCCAATTAACAATTTCACTATAAAACAAGCAAACAAATAAATCCCAATACACCCTGTGTCTATCAGAGAATCTTGTAGGTGAAAGGCAATTGGTTTACACGATGGGAAAATACTCAGTATGTAAAATATTTTTGTCCCTCCAAAGCTAAGCAAGAATTTTTGCCTCCTTACCCCAGTGCATGACCCTGGGTGCCCATTTATGACTCCTCCTTCAAAAGTTTCTTACTGGGGCTAGTGTTGTGGCATAGCAGGTAAAGCTGACACATACAACACCCACATCCCATATGGGCAGCAATTTGTGTCCCAGCTGTTCCACTTCCAATCCAGCTCCCTGCTAATGGCCTTGAAAGAGTAGTAGAAGATGTCCCAAGTGTCTAGGCCCCTGATACCCATGCAGGACACCTGGATGAAAGTCCTGGCCCCTGGCTTTGGCCTGGCCTGGCCCTGGCCATTCTTGCCATCTGGGAAGTGGAACAGCAGATGGAAGATCTCTCTCTCTCTTGCTCTCTCTCTGTCTGTCTTTTCTTCCCTCTCACCCCCCCCTCCCTCTGTAGCTCTGACTTTCAAATAAATAAATCTTTTAAAAAAGTTCCTTACTGTTTATTGTAACCTAATTTTATGTGTTAAAAACATGTAATTTCGGAGGACAGAGAAATGTGGGAGGAGGAGAAATTCAGGGAAGGATTTGCCCGCAAATCCTTGGCCCTGCAGGCCCGGAGTTTTGTTCTATCTTATGGGGCACAGGCATAGTGCATGCTTGCAGCAGGCTCCCGTAACAATCATACTATAGTGAAGGTTTTCAGCTTTTTTGAAATTCTGCTTTGATTTGCTGACTCAGGTGGGACAGTAAAGAGTTTTGGATGCTTGTTTCATTTGTCCCCATCTCTTTTCTCCCGTCCAAGTACTAACCAGACCCGAACCTACTTAGCTTCCAATATCAGACAAGATCGGGCATATTCAGGGTGGTATGGCCATAGACTATCCCCATCTCTTTTCTGAGAAATGCAGATTATGTCACACCAGGGTAACAAAGCTGACACACTTCCTTTGGGACTCTTGAGTTAATCTGAAGCTCACTACATAAAACAAAGATGGAACCCAGACACACACACACACACACACACACACAAAAGTTGTTCTACAAAGTTGTAAGTACTCTCACTTCAGTATGCTATTTATTATGAACTATTGTAGAAATTACATTTCCACTTAGTAAGCAACAAAATCACAAATCCTGTTGGATTTTAGGTTCAATAACATTATATTGCATTATATTTTCCCCCAACATGTTCTAAAATGCATAAAGTATTAACGGATGGACACACACACACACACACACACATATTGATTTTACAATATACTGATTAAGATTCTGATTTCTGGAGCTTGAACTGCAGCTCCACCATTTAAAACTGTGAAATCTTGAGCAAGTTACTTCATCTTCTATACCTGTTTCTCTTTTGGGCCAAACAGAGCTTCCTGTTCACTTCTGCAGGTGCCCTTTCAGCTGTTCTTTGAAAGTTCAGATTTAGCAATCAGAACCAATACAATTAGGTCCCACAACTAGATCCAAGTCACAATACTTATTAGTGGCAAACCTGGGACACTAAAAATGCGTCTTTTACATCATATTTCCTTAGCCACACATTTTTATACAAGTGCAGAATTTAACTGTCCGTCTAAGCTTAAACAAAATGAAACAAAATCCTTCTAACATAAATACCATATACTGCCACAAGAAGTTGCTGCTGAAAAAAATTCTGAAACTTTGAAATTAATATCTGAATTTCAGGCTGAGTGTTTAAACACAAATGGAATGCACTGTATAATTCAGTCTGATTTAAACAAAACAACATTTACACAAGAAATGCTTGGGGCCAGGAAACTCTGTGTAAATAGCCCCTTTGTCTCTAGATTTGGGCTAATGTTGGAAGAACTGGAATTTTTTAAAATGGAGTCACCTGTTTGTGTTTATTGTTGTGAATCTCATCATACAGGACATTTATGGAGTGAGTAAAAAATCCATAAACTTGATGATGGAGTGATTCTGATCCTAATTAACAACATAGTTTTAAGAAAATACTAACGAAACTTCCAAATGCAGCTTACATAAATTTAACAAATTTTCTCCTGCAGAACAATAATCATCTAACTATTCATTTTTGACATTCATGCCCAATGCATGCAAATCTCCCAGGTTTATACTGAATTGTCAATGTGCAAAGAAACCAAAGTCCAATAAACATAAAAAGATGCTCCCCTTTGTTTGCTAGAGGTAAATGCAACAGAAAGTAGTTATAGGATCCCATCTGATACCTATCAAATGGGCAAAAGTACGAAAGTGTGACATAAGTCAACTGTCACAGAAGGGATAGGAAGGATAATTTTTTACACTGCTTGTTAGAGTGGAAGGTGGTGCAGTCTTTTTGCAAAATTATCTAAAGTAGAAAAAAAGTCTGTGCACTTGTGCACCAGTAAATTTAGAAAAGGATGCTCACAGAAGCATCATTTATAATAGTAAACAAAATAAAATCAAATAGAAAAACAGTAACAAAAGCAAAGCTAAAGGAAATGGGAACAGACCAAACATCCATCCATAGTAGTAATTGCATCAGGAAAACATCACCACTGGATGATTAGTGACAACAGCAAGGAGAGAAGCAAGTCTCAGAAGATTGCCCCAAAAGTTATTCATTCATTTAGAGGGAGGGGAATAACCCATTAACTTTACAGAAGAGAACCTTGCTCTACTTCAGACTTAGGTGACCAATTATGGGACAAATGTATGCCTCCTGAAATGCACTAAGGACACCACACAACCCTTGTCATGTTCCCATCAAAACAGCAAACATGAATCTAACCATGAGGATGTTCAGTCTAAAACCAAACTGACGACTTTTCTTAAAGCCATTGCCCTGTATTTTTCAAAACGTCCAAATCAAGAATGACCCAGAAAGACTGTCATAGATGAAAGAAGACAAAAGGGACATGACATCTAAATACAATGCAATCTTTCAGTCAAGAACCACACACACAAAAATAATAACTCAACTGGGAAAATGTTAGTAATATCTATGAACCAGAACTAGATGTTTTGTATCAGTGTTAATTTCTTGACTTTTGTTTATTATAGTTGTGTAGAGAATTGCTTCTAGGACACATATCTGAAGTATTATGAGATAAAAGGACTTCATTAGTACCCTTTAATCACAAGTGTTTCAGAAAAATAACATTCTTTCTGTGTACAGAAAGAGAGGGAGAAAGTGAGGGGGGAAATGATAAATTTGAAGTGTGGCAAAATGTTAACATTTGAGGATTCTAGGGGAATATGAAATTCTTGGGGCCACTTTTCCAGCATTTTTTTGGTAAAACTGTATATATTTAAGAGGAAAAGCATGTGAATGATGAGCACAACATTTTGACTAGGTGTTACAGAGAGGGGAAGGAACAACCTGGGATGGGGAGGTGCTAAGCAAGGTCTGCAAAAATAATTGCTCATATGCATTTCATAAACAATACTTTTACTTTTTATTTTTAAAGAATAAGTGCATGCTTTATGTATCCTTTTATTGTAGGAAGTATTTCATAATTTAAAAGTACAAAACTAACATTTGTGACAACAGTGAAGTACCAATGACAATTCAATTTTCCTGGGCTTTGGTCTAGGAGATCAAGGAAGAATTTCTTGAGGAGATGACTAGCAAGAAGACACTTGGGTGCAAGACCCAAGTATAAGAGCTAAAGGTGCATGCTATATACCAAGTACTCAAAGGTGGACCTAGGCCCTTTGATCCAGCATCAGCAGATAATGGAGTTAGGAACTACTAGATCACAGTTTTTCAATGCTAGAAAGGGGGAAAATTATATCTCTCCATATTTCCTCTTACAAATTGAATAATTAATTTCAATCCCATCGAGGTGGCATGTACCAATGCCATCTCACTGTTCCAGGTGATTAGTTTCAGTTCACAGTTGGTCATGGTGGAGGGACTGGGAGTCAAAGGGAGCACATAGACAAGTCTAGTACCTGCTAACGCTAACCGATGGAGTAAATAAAGGGGAGAGTGATCCAACATGGGAAGTGAGATACTCAGCAGACTCATAGAATGGCAGATGTCCTAAATAACACTCTGGCCTCAGAATCAGCCCTAAAGGCATTCGGAGCTGGCTGAAAAGCTCATGAGAGTATTTCAGGCATGGAAAGCCAAGACACTCTGGCAAAAGATCTCTGCAAGTGAGATCCCAGTGGAAAGAACAGGTCATCAAAGAAGGAGGTACCTTTCTCTGAAGGGAGGAGAGAACCTCCACTTTGACTATGACCTTGTCTAAACAAGATAAGAGTTGGAGAACTCAGAGGGCTTCCATAGCCTTGGAAACTCATGACTGGAGCATAGGGAGATTGCTGATGCCATAGACAGGAGTGTCAATTTGTAAAGTCAACAACAGGAGTCACTGTGCACTTACTCCTCATGTAGGATCTCTATCCTTAATGTGCTGTACATTGAGATTTAATGCTATAACGAGTACTCAAACAATATATTTCACTTTGTGTTTCTATGGGGGTGCAAACTGTTGAAATCCTTACTTAATGCATACTAAACTGATCCTCTGTAAAAAAAAAAAAAAAAGAAATTATCAATTCCCAACTTGACTCTCACTGGGATTAAACATGACAATAGGTCTGCTCTGATTTCATCATCATTTAAAAAAAATCATCTATTATTTTTCACTTTATGTTTCTGTGTGGGAGCAAACTGTTGAAATCCTTACTTAATGTATACTAAGCTGATCTTCTGTATATTAAGATAATCGAAAATGAATCTTGATGTGAATGGAAGGGGAGAGGGAGTGGGAAAGGGGAGGGTTGTGGGTGGGAGGGACGGTATGGGGGGGAAGCCATTGTAATCCATAAGTCGTACTTTGGAAATTTATATGCATTAAATAAAAGTTTAAAAAAAAACAATATATAATGTATGATTTAATATGACCATGAGACTAGAAAAATATTGGGAAGTGGTAGAAATGTTCAAGAACTGCAGCGGCTCACTAGGCTAATCCTCCGCCTTGTGGCGCCGGCACACCGGGTTCTAGTCCCAGTCGGGGCGCCAGATTCTGCCCCGGTTGCCCCTCTTCCAGGCCAGCTCTCTGCTGTGGCCAGGGAGTGCAGTGGAGGATGGCCCAAGTACTTGGGCCCTGCACCCCATGGGAGACCAGGATAAGTACCTGGCTCCTGCCATCCGATTGATTAGCGTGGTGTGCGGGCCGCAGCGCGCTGGATGCGGCGGCCATTGGAGAGTGAACCAATGGCAAAGGAAGACCTTTCTCTCTGTCTCTCTCTCTCACTGTCCACTCTGCCTGTCAAAAAAAAGAAATGTTCAAGAACTAAATTTCCAATGAGAATGCTAGGTAGTGTACTTCAAAAACTAAAGAAATCAGAGTCCCAGAATGCAATTTTCCCTCCTAGTCACAGCAGTACTGAAAGGCCATAATTAAAATGGGTCCTTTCTCAAAGTCTCTGAATCTGCTTTATTTTTTTCAAAGGCTTTAGATCCAAATGCCAGGGTTCTTGCTTGCAAGGCTAGGTAATAGTTAATGAATCCAAGTAAAGCAAAGGATAATCCTGTATTGCTCTTCTCTCACTTCAATACTGTCAATGTAATTTCCTTTCAAAAATGACATGGTCTGTGAATATTTTGAAAACCTATATAGATAGGTAGGTAGGTGGGTAGGTAGATAGATAGAAAGATAGATAGATAAAAAGATAGATAGATAGATAGAAAGATAGATATGCATGTACATCTGTCCATCCATCTAACCATTTATAAAGTTATAATAAAACCCAAAACCAATTTGGGTCTTGAAAGGAAAGTAGAAGCTGAGCAAAAAGAAAGCAAGGGTGCTCCAGGCAGATGGTGGCACAAGAAGAGTCCATGCAAACTTGAGGAATGTCCGGAAGTTTGGGTGGCCATAACATGAAAGAAGTTGAGGAAGAGCCATGCTAGAAGCTGGAAAGATAGCTTGCCACCAAGTGAGATTCGACCATTAGAGCAACAATCGAAAGCATCAGGAATCTTCAGACAGGGCTAGATCACAATCTCAACTATGCGACCACAAGTTCAGGTATGTCAACATGTGGAGGGTGGACTACCACGTAGGAAGACCAAAGACAAAAAGCAGACTAGTTAAAAAGCTGGGAAAGAGCCACAAAGAATCACAAAAGACAGTCCAGGAAAGACACCTTAGGTGATCTACCTGTATCACAAATATCAGGGAGATGGCTGAGATGTTTAGGAGGTAGCGTGATCAGCATGCAGAAAGTGATTCCACATTGGGGTTTCAGGGAATGGTAGCAATGCAGCATGGTCTCAGTTTTCAAATCTGCTGCATACAACTCAGGAAAAAATGAAAACAGATTGATGAGGTGAAAGGACAAGTTAGGAAAGGGTCCTGTAGAGACTGAAGTGTCAGAGGGACTTCGTGATGCAGATGTCAGTGGGTGGAGTTGAAATGCTGGGTGGAAGTGGAGTTGGAAGGATAAGAGACTACGTGAGGGCTGTGGCTGTGTGAGGGGGATTTTGTGGGAAAGGCAGAGAAAGGAAGGTCTTGGGCTGGATCTCTGAGGAACCTAATGTTAAGAGTAGTTATAAGCTTTTCCAAGATCTGAAAATATTGAGGAATACTGAGTATACTTTTCAGTGACCAAAAATATGAGTCTTTGCTTGTTGATGAGCCAACAATGCTGGTTTGGGTACAACTGCTGGTGTTAAATTATTTACCCTATCTTTCTAAGTGATAGTCATTGAGACCATGAACACAAGTTGTAGACAACTTGTCTGACCCTAGTACACAGATTTTTGATTCTGCTTATCAGGATTCTTAATATATGAAATCAAGAGAATATGGAGACTATGGATCTCATTAGCCTGAGGTTACCATGGTTCAAAGCTACTCTCATCTAAATAAAATGATGAGACCTTCCAGAGACAAAAATCTATGCAGGCTTCAAGCAGAGTTCAGGCTCTTCTGAATACCCAGATGAGGCCCTATAACAGTCATCTTAGTTAACTGTGTGTGGTTCACTGAGTCACAGTGATATTCATTTCTAGGTATGTGGAAACAGAGTGTACAACACTCTCCATGGAAAGGTGACAATGAATGTAGGTTAAAATATTCTTGGGGCTGGCGCTGTGGTGCAGTGGGTTAATCCTCCACTTGTGACACTGGTGTTGTGGTGCAGTGGGTTAATACTTTGCGTGTGGCACTGGCATCCCATACGGACACTGGTTCTAGTTCCAGCTGCTCCTCTTCTGATCCAGCTCTCTGCTATGGCCTGGGAAAGCAGTATAAAATGGCTCAAGTGCTTGGGCCTCTGCACCCACACGGGAGATCTGGAAGAAGCTCCTGGCTCCTAGCTTTGGATCAGCCCAGCTCTGGCTGTTGGAGACATTTGGGGAGTGAAACAGTGGATGGAAGACCTTTCTTTCTGTCTCTCCCTCTCACTCTCTGTAACTCTACCTCTAATATAAATAAATAAAATCTTAAAAAAAATTTTTAGGCAATCCCTATCTAAATAACAATGGAATTCTTTGGTTAGAAAAAGTATGCTAAAATTCATATGGAATTGCAAAATACCCCAATAGACAAAGCAACCCTGAATAAGAAAATCTGTCCTTTCCCTCAGAATTTGTGTTGCTGCCTCTCTCTCTCTTTTTCCTTTGTGGGGAGGGGGATCTAGAACAGTGCCTGGCACATAGTAGGAGCTCAATAAATCTTTGTTTGTTGAATGTCTCCTCTCTCTCTCTGCTCTGTTTCTTTCTGGTGCCCACTGCTCCCATCTGTCCAGTTAATATTTCCCTTCTGTTTCCAAAATAATTCGCCATAAGCCCAAGTACCAGACAAGAAAGAGAGGTCGGAGCCCCTGCCAGGGAAGAAATCTTCGCTTCAGGTATCTCATAGTCCATCTCGGCTTTGGGGTGTTAACAGTATTATCTCTTTTCCCAGTCTCCCTCCAGGCTCCGTCCTGAGCTCTCTCTCCCTGTCTCACATGCTCCATTCCTGCCTTTCCCCTGATGAAAGGAAGGGGACTCAAGGAGAAAGGCCAGCCTTGGTCCCTGAGCCTCCAGAAACGCTCTCCTGCCTCCCCCCATGTCCATTCCTGCTGTACATGGGAGGCTTGCTCTGCCCCCTGCAGGAGTGAGTCTGCTCCCCAGAGCAGAGGGGACAGGACAGCCTCCTGTTGGCGACATCTCAGCTCTTCCTTGGCTGTTCTTTCCCCTGTTCCTTTAGTTTTGTCCCGCACTTCAGATTTCTATTTTGTGTTGAACTTGCTTTTTTTTTTTAATATTGAAAACATGACATTGCCCCAAGAGCCAAAAATAAACAGGAATTGAAAAACAAACAAACAAACAATAACAACAACAAAAAAGAAAATCAAGCCAGAGGCATCACAATACCTGACTGCAAAGCATATTACCTGACTACAAAGCCACAGTAATTAAAACAGCAGGGTACCGACATAAAAACCGATACATAGATCAACCGAACAGAATAGAAAACCCAGAAATTAATCCACATAAATGCAGCCAAGCCATTTTTGACAAAAGTGCTCAGACCATACGGTGCTGTCAGGACAATCACTTCAACAAAGGATGCTGTGAATACTGGATTTGTATATGTAGAAGAATGAAATTAGAATTATACCTCTCACTATATTCAAAAATCAACTCAGGATGAGTCAAAGACCTAAATTTAAGACCTGAGACTATGAAGTCGCTGGAAGAAAATATAAGGGAAACACTCAAAGATACTGGTGTAAGGATGAACTCTTGGACAAGACCTCCAAAACACAGACAACAAAAATAAAACTAAACAAATGGGACTACATGAAATTCAAAACCTTTTGCTAAGCAAAAGAAATTATCAATAGAGTGAAGAAACATCCAAGAGAATGGGAAAAAATATTTGCAAACCACCAATCTGACAAAGGATTAATACTTTGAATATATCAGCAACTTAAAAAAAAAAAAAACTCAGTAATAACAAAAAGCAATCAGTCCAGTTGAGATGGGGGCAAAGTACTCCAACAGATAGTTCTGAAAAGAAGAAATACAAGTGGCCAACAAATATATGAAAAATGCTCAACATTACTAGCTATTAGGGAAATGCAAATGAAAATGACAATGAGATATCACTCACCCCTGTTAGAATGGCCAAAATCCAAATCACAGAGAGTAAAAAATGCTGGCAAGGATGTGGGCAAAGGCAAACGCTTATACACGGTTGGTGGGAATGTAAATTGTGCAATCACTGTGGAGAGGACTGTGTAGACTTCCATGTGATTCAGCAATCACACTATTGAATATATACCCAAAAGACTTGAACACGATGTATGAAAGAGTTACCTGCACTACCAGGTTCATAGCAGCACTGTTCACAATAGCAAAATTTGGAATCAATGAAGGTGTCCATCATCAGATGAATGGATAAAAAAATGTGGTACATGTACACACAATGGAATATCATTCAGCTATAAAAAAAAGAATGAAATTCTACCATTTGCATCAAAATGAATCCAACTGGAAGACATCATGTTGAGTGAAATGAACTAGACACAGAAAGACAAATACTGCCTGTTCTCCCTTATATGTGGGAGCTAAAATTCAAAACAGATGTCTGTTTGTATCAGTATTGCTGCAAATACAGTTTTGTAAAACTCTGTTTTATACCTTTATCAAACCAATGATTAAGAAGGTTATACTATTATAATTTTAATGATCTATGAATATTTTAAAATTTACTGTGTATGGGTAAAATGGTCTTTTTTCCATTCAATTATTTTCATAGCTGTTGTCTATATTCCCACTAAACTAGGGTCTTTCTGCTTTTTACTTGTTAAACTTTTAATATGGTGAATTATTAAGCCTTTTTACTGTAATGTAAATTTAAAATATGCTATCTCAGAAAGAAAAGAAACAAGAGGGAGAAGGAAGCAGGTTGAGAGGGAGATGGGGAGAGAGGGAATGAGGGAGGAAGGGAATATAATTAGGTTCTTAGAATTGTATCCACAAATCAAATTGAATCTGTTAAAAACTAATTAAAATTAAAGTACAAAAAGAATATTTAATATCATAGAAGTGCAGAATGGTGTTTATTAGAGGCTAGGAAGTATAGTGAGGAGGGATGGATTAGGAAAGACTAATGAGTTTTAAAGTGTAGGTAGATAGGAGTAAGAATTTCTGATGTTCTATTCCACAATAGGGGGCCTATAAATAATGATAATATACTGTGCATTCTCTTAAAAAAGAAGGAAACCTAGAGTAGTGGCTGTTGTTGCTCAGTGGTCAAGGCTCTGCTTCACAATTGCACATGCTATGTTAGAATGCCTGGGCTCAAGTCCTACCTCCACTTCAGATCCAGCTTCCTGCTAATGTGCACCTTCTCACCCTCTGTGGCTTTGTGTTTCAAACAATGTAACAAAGCAATACAAAGTTTAAAGAAAAAAAAACAATTAGAAAGGATTTTTGAATGTTTTCACCATAAAAAAGTGCCTTATGCAGTAAGGTATGTTTATACATATTGGAAATTACATAGTAGGTTCATGTATAGTACCATCATATGGTGCCATGTAAAATGTGTCAGAAAAATGAAATAACATTTAAAACATTATTAGGCATGTTATCAAGTGGTCCACATAGGAATTTTTTTCCATGCTAATCAACCAGAGAGAAAAGCTAAGGTTCACTAACTGAATCAGGCACATATGCATAGGGTCAGGTTTCGGAACTGAATTCTAGTGTTCTCAAAACTATGGTTTCCTTTATTTGTCTTGGAATCAGAAAGTAGCTCTTGGGGAGGATTTGCTCTTTTTAGTAATCTTGTGTGCATTTTCATGATAGGGCTCGGGAAGATGTTTATATCATAATCCCTCAAATTTGAGAATATACTCACTTTCATTAAAAGGAGATTTTGTAAATGTGATTAAGATTTAGGACCTGGAAATGAAAAGCTTATATTGGTTTATCCAGGTGACTCAATCCAATCTGGGGACTCCTTAACAGTGGAAGGAGAATGTAGAAGAATGGGCAAGAGAGGAGTGACTTATGTTGGCTTTAAAGATGGAGGAAGGGGACTATGGTTGAAAAATGTGGCATCCTCTAGAGGTTGACAATTGACCATAGCTTACATCCAGTAGGAAAATAGAAACCTCGGACCTACAGTCTCAAGGAGTTGAATTCCACCAACAACCAAAATGAGCACAAAATAGATTTTTTCCCTCTAGTCTCCAGAAATGGCCACAGGGCTGCCAACACCTAGATCTGAGCCTATAGAGATCTTACCAATTTCTCAACTGCACTATGGAAGGGAACTCATCAGTGTGTTTAAGTATAAATAGGTAGTAATTCATTCTGGAAGCAATAGAAATTTAATACCAGTGTTCATATCTTTGCAGAATCACTGCACCCATGAGTCAGCAAAGTTAGTAGGGCACTGAGAGTCCCATGCAGCCGTCTAGATAACTAGAGGTGGAGACAAAAGCCATAATGTCAGCTTGCAGGTATATCTCAGGTCCAAGAACACAACTGGTAGAGGCACACATTTTCAACTGTCTGCCAAACAGAGGTCACAGTTTGGAGACTTGCCCAGAGTGTCAGCAAGCAGCAGAAAACACTGGCCTCTTATGATCAACAGGTGAATCAAGTGTGCGTGTCTAGGTTAACTGGGTGTGTACAATTCAAGCTCCTTTAAAAGCAATGCTTTATTGTACGTAAGCATACTCACTTTTATTGGAGAGCCCTGTGATAAGTAAAGTTCCAGACTTCGATTCTTAGCATACAAAATAAATGCATTGCTGCAAAAAAGGCACTGGGTTCCGTAATCCTGACCATATCCTGATGTAGTTTCCTTATCTATTTTGGACCAATTTTTCCCTCAAGTCTAAATGTTTATGATTATAGGATATTAAAAAAATATAGTACAGTTTTTCTTTCCTTATTCACAACTTATATTTCATGTATTCACAAATGCCTGTAGAAAGTATTCTCAGGAAAAAATTTAGCTTGAATCACTTAACACATATTAAAAATTTAATATTCAATATTAGCTCAGAAGTGTGTCAAAGAATATTATTGTCAAATGACAAATGTTTTGAATAAACATACCCAAAGTGGGTGGTAAGATTGTGAATGATGACTAACTTTTTCTTCATTAATTTTTATATTTTTATATTTTGAATTATTACCTTAATAAAATCCACAAAAGTTTAGAAAGTATGGAAGTGAAAAGATTCTCTTCCACAAAAAGAAAAACTTAATTAAACAGAGCTGAGTCAACTCATAGCTTTAAAACAAGTTCGGGAAAGTTCTCTAACCTCACGGAAAGAAGAGTTCTTGAGGCTAAAAAGTGGCATTCTGGTTGAGTATAATAAAATCACACAGTGCTGACAATTTATTACTAATTGAAAAGATCTATAAACATCTTCCATCATGAGACTGGGCATGAACTGCTGTCAGAACCCTAGCCCACACTTCCTGAATTTTAATCAATCATTTTCTGCTCGCAGCTTGGAGATATGTTTAGCCTACGCCTCGTGACTGCTGACAGCATCAGCAGGAATGACAATAACATCCCTGGTCAAACAGTGAGGCCTGTGTGTGCCACCCAGGCACCCACAAGCAAAGGAGCTGGTATTGGAACAGCCACAGCACCTGCTTCTCTGAATCTGATTTATTCAAGAGCATAAACACATGCTTGCCAACATTTTATTTTTTATCTCTGAATAGCTCTTTCTGAGAATCTTGAATTAGATTCCATTCAGTTCACTTCAATTCATTTTGCTAATAGTAAGTAGATACTATATGCTTGTTCTTGATCACCAAAGGATTTTCTTTGAAGTGTACCTAAGAATTTCTTTAACACAAGCCAGACACTTGGATTCCTTTTGCAGGCTTAATCTGTACTTCTGTCATCTGCAATAGAGGCCTTCTTTATTCCCTTTGACATGCATTTAGTGAGCACCTAGCACACAGCAGCTATTTTGTTACCATGGAAATACACAGGTAAGAATCATAGTCCTTGCTTTGGAGGCTCTTTGGGGTCTGGGAGTCTGTGGATAAAAGCATACTTCAAATTCCTAGTCCTGGAGAGGGAACCAATGCTTATCATTGAGATTGTGGACAGCTCTACCAGGGATCAGACTGGTCACCAGTGAAGTGATAGAAAGTCAATTCTGGAACACTAACATCTCTTTAATTTTAATGTATGGGGGCTCTTTCCAGCACACCCTCTAAGAAATGGATTTACAGTGAACTAATATCAATCTCCATGCTACCTTGTGTATTTAAGGCTGGCCACCAACTGTAGAATAAAATCCCCATAGCTTGATAGGAAGCAACAATTTGCTACCTTTCAACACCTCTGAAATCACAACTCCTATCTAAATCACACTATCTTTCTCAGATATGAAAAGGGAGGTGATAGAAGCAGTAACAAACAAAACAAAACAACAGAAACAGAGACAGAAAAGAGAGGTTCTTGCTTTTTTTCCCCCCAATTTCTTGGCAGACTGGAGCTGGGAAGACAGTTCAAAACCTCTAACTACTCACCTACATTCTAGTCACGTATGTATTTAGAAAAGCCTGACACCAACTATAAGGCAGAGGACTGCCCTGTGCAGTCAGAATGGGCATAGAAAATGTGCTCTCTTAAAGCAGATGAGCTTTACTCTTCTCTTCGGGATAAGAAAGAGGGGATGGGATGGGATGCTGGCCTCTGAGTCTCTGCAAGGTTGGAAGAACCTGAGTTGCCCAACCTTTGCCACAGCTGTCTTCCCTTTGGGCAATTCCCACATAACGAGCCTCATCTTCGGGATATATAAGCAGTTATTCTCTTCATTGCATGCTCAAATAACCACCTTCACTGCTACCGTTCCCATTGCTGAAATACAAATTTGGTCGTAGATCACTTAAAACAATTGTTCATGTTGCTCAAGTCAGATATTTTAATAAACAATAGTGTTATTAAAATAACAATGTTTCTTTAATTTCTCTATGCAAATGTCTGAAAAAGAGTAAATACTTTCTCAATTTTTAGGGCTAAAATATCTTTAAACTCTTAGTGTCCATTCTCCTTGTTTTAAACACAAGGAAATAAACCCAAAGAAGCTTCAAGACCTGGCTGAGGTTATACTGTCTGGAAACCACTGCTTCCTAATGATAAAGAGATACATTTTTCAAATTGATTGGATGTTGGCCACATAGTGGCTCTAACTTCAAAAAACTGAAGTTAATGAATGAACCTTCCATGTTAGCATTCAGAAGGTTCCTGAAAGAATCTTATCTCAGCAAGTTAGTAGGCCAATAAATTTTATTACTAGCGGTTTCATACATAGATACATTTATAGCTATCCACATAGATAGGTCTTAAAGCAAACGAGAACACCTTTTACTCACTTGAGAATAAAATCTCCTCTTGAAAAAAATGTCTGATTCTTAAATTAATGAGTAACATGCAAAACAAAAAGTAAACATCCTTAAATATTAGATCTCTATATTTGCATTTTTCTTCTCTAAAAATCTGGCTGGGATCCAGCATCACTTTGCTTTTTGTGAAGGTTACTCAGCTGTACTCCATTTCCATTTTCTCATCCTAAAAAGCTGTGACAAAGGGACTTTTAACAGCTCATCAAATAAACAATGGGTGTTCAAGAATATTTTAATTATATTTCATTGAATAGCTAGTTTTAAGGTTTTTGTTTGCATGTTTGCCAAGTCCAGTGTTCATGCTTGTGTTCTTACAGAATGCATGATTTGGAAGGCCAAAAGTCACTGGTCATTTTGACAGCCTCAATTAGTCATTTTAACTGCTAATTACTAAAATAATTGTAAGAAGAACACCTCATTGTGTTCATCATAAATGGTGTCATCTTTTCAACGAGACTTCCCTTCAGATCCTATTGTTAAACTCTGCCATTTTGGTGTTTAATTTAAATTAAACAGCTGCTTCGCTTCCCCAATTCTTCTCGTCAGGAGAAGAGGTATGCTGAAATTGAATTAGAGTAACTGAACATTTTCATATTTTAGCAGAACAAATTAAAAGAATTTTTGCTGACTGGGGTCCACTTCAATCCAACTGCAAAACACTAATGTTTTCAAAGGCAAGTGTTCTTGATTGCCACTAACTCAGTCATATTCATTAAATTTTATTATTTCTGCATCATTAAATGTAGGTCAACATGTGAGTCCAGCAAACACAAGCATTTGTTTCCAGCTCATGGATATTACTGTGAAAGATAAGAAGCAGACAAGATCACTTCAAAAGGGAAGGGAGGACCTCTTGTTTGTAAACATGCACATTGACATCTAGGTTATGAGAGACAATGTCACAGCCACAGGCTTATCTTGCCAGAAATATATTTCTATGGCAGGAACAGAATCAAATGATGCCTCTTTGAGTTGAAGGAGCCTTTGTTTGCAAAGCTTAACTCACTTGGTGCCACTGCTGTCCTTAGAAAAAGAACGAGCAGTAAGATGGTGACCAAAGTCAGTGTCGCTTCCAATATCTTGTGTTACTGGAATGTCATAAATGACAAATTGTTAATCAGAGCAAAAGGAGCTGGAGCTCTCGTGTGTTAAATTCTTTCTTAGAAGCTCTTCTTATGGTGGGTGCTCTGAAGGTTCTTTCACTTGCATTGCTTTCACTGATGGATGCTAACTGCATATCTAATGAGATTCTTCCTGGCTGGTGGCACTGGTAGGCAGTTGGAGAACAGTCAGGAGGAGCACAGACTGTGGACTCAGTATCTGCATGTGACTCTGCGTTCAACACTGACCAGTCATTTGATCTGGGGTGAGCTCCTGATCTCTAGCCATCTCGTTCCTCATCTATAAAATAGGAATTAAAATTCTTTGCTATAGGGTTGTTGCAGGATTACAGGAGACAGCACAAGTCAAGTACTTGGCACTCAGAATGTGATGGATAGCTGTCTGTATGATTGCATTTTCTTTCTTTTTTTTTTTTTTTTGGACAGGCAGAGTGGACAGTGAGAGAGAGAGAGACAGAGAGAAAGGTCTTCCTTTTGCCGTTGGTTCACCCTCCAGTGGCCGCCATGGCTGGCGTGCTGCAGCCGGCCCACTGCACTGATCCAAAGGCAGGAGCCAGGTGCTTCTCCTGGTCTCCCATGGGGTGCAGGGCCCAAGCACTTGAGCCATCCTCCACTGCCTTCCCGGGCCACAGCAGAGAGCTGGCCTGGAAGAGGGGCAACCGGGACAGAATCCGGCGCCCCGACCGGGACTAGAACCTGGTGTGCCGGCGCCGCAAGGCAGAGGATTAGCCTATTGAGCCACGGCGTCAGCCCATGATTGCTTTTTCAGTGTTCACTGAGCCTTACAAAGTAGACAGTGAGGAAGATGACTTAAGAAACATCATTATCAGATACTGACAACATGGAAATGTCTAAGTCATTATTCCACTACAATCTACATCCCTCCCACTCTCTTGACTTTCTCTTTGCATCTCATTTGCAATGAGAAGGGAGGCTGTTTCTCCTTCTTTCCATAATAAATGTAGCATAAATGTACAATTTTTTCTTTCCTCCTTTTCATATCATAAATGTAGCATAAATGTACAAAAACGGGGAAGTGCATTTAAGATGTTGGCATCCTATAATGGAGTGCCTGGGTTTTTTTGTACCTGCTAATGCTCCTGACTCCAGGTTCCTGCTGATATGGACCAAGGAAGCAGCAGTGATGGCTCAAGTGGTTTAGTTCTTGCCACCAATGTGGGAGACCTGGACTGAGTTCCCAGCTTTAATCCCACCTGAGGGCTGTTGCAGGCATTTGGGAAGTAAACAAGCAAATTGGAGCATGCGTTTTTTTTCTCTCTCTCCCTATTCCCCACCTCCTCCCAAAAAGGCAGTGAAACAGAAACATTCCCTGGTCTCAATGGCACTTAAGAGAAAGATGATTAGCAGACAAACAAATTAAGCAACAGGATCATCTTAAGTAAGAGCTATGTAGAAAGAAGAATATTGGGTCAGAGAGCCAGACAGAGGGAAGCTGGAGGCTATACCAGGGTGGGGATACTTCTACTTGGTGATTCAGCACAACCTTCCTGGGGAGGTAACAATTGAAAATCTGAGGGATGAGGAGGAACTATTAAAACTCTGGGACAAAAGCAGCAATCTAACCATCTAATTTCTTAATTTCACAAATTAGGAAACTGAAGCTCTAAAAAGAGAAGGGACTTCACAGTCACAGAGCCTGGCTTGGAATTCTGGGCTCCAGAGCCATGGGCTCTGCATTTCCTACACCAACTCCCACTTCCCAGAATCCACAAGATCCATCTGGAAGTGTGCCATGGAACTTGAACTTGAATAGTCAAGGAGAGAGTATCACAAGATACAGTAAAGGACAGCCAGTCAAGAAGGGCACTGACTATACAACAGCATATGGGGAAATAAAAATCTTCAACTTCAATAAATCCTATTTTTAGGGCATTAAAATGTCAACCAAAGAAACCTTTTTCACTCAATGCCTGTGAAACAGAATAAAAAATTCTCATGGTTTGTTTATTCTAGTAATTAATTTTTCTGATATAACCAATTATTTTCAAGCTACAAGGGTTTAAAAATGACAATATAGATTTGATAAACCTACAAGGAATCATTATTATTACATATTGTAATGGACAGACTGATGGGGGCTTAAACAATGGGAATTTATTTCTCCCAGTCCTGTTAGCTAGACATATGAGATCAGGTTGCCAGCATGGTTGGTTTTCCAGTGAGGGCTCTCTTCCTGGCTTACAGATGGCCAGTGTGCTCACATGGTCAAGAGATGGAGATCTTTTTTTCTCTTCTTTTAAGGCCAAAAATCTCATCGAGAGACCAACCTTCATGGCCTAATCTACTCCTAATTGCCTTCCAATGGCCTCTTCTCCAAATGCCATCACATTGATGTCTAAGGTGTCAATGTAAGAATTTTGGGAGCAAACAAACTTTCAGTCCATAACACATGTCCCGCACTGGCTGGAGTCATTCTGCTTTAAAAACCTCTGGTATGAAGAGTAACATTTGCCACACTCTGGAACACATCTTTAAGGTATCAACACTCATCCTATTACCCAGGGTGAGAACTTTTGCTGATTATGATTATAATGATTTAATGTATAACATGGCATTTTTCTTAGTTTAGAAGCTTAAACTCAGTTCACTCTACAGTTAAGTGAGTGGAGCAACAAATATAAAACAAATAAGCAAGAAATTTGTGCCTCATACTTGGTAAGTTCTCAACAAATGTTTTACCATAGACATTTATCTCTGCTCTTTCTCTATGCTAGGTCTCATAGAAAATGATTTGGAGAAAAAGCCAAAAACCATATATACCACACTGACTCATTCTTTCTTTGAAACTTCTGAAAGTTTTCTAGTTCCCACCATTTTTACAATTTATTTGAAAACTGCTCCAGTGCCCTTGAGAAGTCAAAAACATTAGCTGACAAAAATCAGCAGCATTCAAACTTGACCTTATAAACCAAGCGTGTGTTGACTTCTTCACCAGGTGAAGAGGTCAGGGTCTTTCTTCATTAGAAAACACAACTGTGTGGTTTCTGCTAAAGTACAGATGCCCTTGTCATAGGAGCTGTGTCAAAACCAGCAACAAAAGAAGGCTGTGCTGTAAGGCCAAAAGAACAGGCCTTTACTTTGCATATTGGTTTTAACTCTGGAAGCTGACAGAAAAACAAGTGCTTCACTTTCATTTAACACCCCTTTCTATATCCTCTGATGTACTGTTACCATGACTTCTGGGAAATTCCAGTATCCTCACAAATGTTTTGAAACTCCTCCTATTTTCAGCTTTTTAGATGTCACATATTTCAAAAGGGAGGAAGTTTTTCCTTCTAGGAATTCCTCACCCTCTTGTAAACATGTTTATGTACCCATTACTTCTCAATCAAAACTCTTTGGTAGGTCAAAGGTTCTCCTTACTCAAAGCTCCCTAAAATATCAAAAGTAGTCTCAGTGGGGGAGAGAAGAGTTAAGAGAGATCAAAGTGAGGAAATGGAATTTTTGTGATTATTATTATTATTATTATTTTTTGACAGGCAGAGTGGACAGTGAGAGAGAGAGAGAGGGAAAGGTCTTCCTTTGCCGTTGGTTCACCCCCCGCCCCCCATGGCCGCTGAGGCCGGCGCACTGCACTGATCTGAAGCCAGGAGCCAGGTGCTTCCTCCTGGTCTCCCATGGGGTGCAGGGCCCAAGCACTTGGGCCATCTTCCACTGCCTTCCTGGGCCACAGCAGAGAGCTGGACTGGAACAGGAGCAGCCGGGACAGAATCCGGCGCCCTGACTGGGACTAGAACCTGGTGTGCCAGCGCCACAGGTGGAGGATTAGCCTATTGAGCCGCGGCACCTGCCACTTTTATTGATAAGAATACTTTCCTCTATCCTTTTACATTTTTGGGGTTGATGAGGAGGGAGTGAGAAAACACACTTGATACAGGAAGGTTCTTTTTTAAAAGAAGTGAATAACAAAATGTGATACAGTAAAAGATAATGGGGCCAGACACCATGGTGCAGTGGGTTAAGCCACCTCTTCAGATGCCTGCATCCTGCATCAGAGTGCTGTCTGAGTCCTAGCTACTCTGATTCAGATGTAGCTTCCTGTTACGCATCCTGGGAGGCAGCAGATGATGGCTTGAGTACTTGGGACCCTGATCCACATGAGAAACTTAGATGGGAATTCTTCTGGGCCCCTGACTTCAGCCTGGCCCAGTTCTAGCTGCTGCAGGTATTTGGGGAGTGAACCAATAGATAGATCTCTATCTGTGTCTCTGTCTCTTTGCCTTTTAAGCAGATGGGAAAAAATTCAAAACACAAAGCAAAAAAAAATTAAGTTGTAGAGTAGTTTTGTGTAATAATAGAATAAATATATGTTTTAAAGAGTGAATGTAAATAAAACGCTAGGATCTACTTGAGTAAATACATAAAAAGCTTTAAGCGAAAATGGGTATTTGGTCTTTGCTGAACATTACTTGCTTTTGAGCTTCCTTATACTATGTCGTTCTTTGACCCTGTGTAGGTTTTGCTCTTCCTGTTACTCAAATTCCTCCATTGCTCTGATGTAAAATCATCCCATAAAAAAGTTCATCTTTTTTTTTTTTTTTGACAGGCAGAGTGGACAGTGAGAGAGAGAGACAGAGAGAAAGGTCTTCCTTTGCCGCTGGTTCACCCTCCAATGGCCGCCGCTGCAGCCGGCGCACCGCGCTGATCCGATGGCAGGAGCCAGGAGCCAGGTGCTTTTCCTGGTCTCCCATGGGGTGCAGGGCCCAAGCACCTGGGCCATCCTCCACTGCACTCCCGGGCCATAGCAGAGAGCTGGCCTGGAAGAGGGGCAACCGGGACAGAATCCGGCGCCCCGACCGGGACTAGAACCCGGTGTGCCGGCGCCGCAAGGTGGAGGATTAGCCTATTGAGCCACGGCGCCGGCCCAAAAGTTCATCTTTTCTAACAGTGATTTAGGGTTTGCAGAAAAGCAATATATACCTTTTGTTAGTATTTTTCTTGTGAATTCTATCAAATATGAAATATACACAGAAAAGTACAAAAATTCCAAATTCATAAGTTAATAAGTTGTGGCAAGCTAAATGGATGAATTCTTGCTGAAGTACAAATACATTTCATCTAATTTAAAAGAGGACTTTATCAAAAAAGAATGTATAATTAGTGACATTAACACTTTGAGGTCAATACTGTACATATAGTCAATGAAAATAATAAAATATCAAAATCCTAGGATGGGAGAAATATTTCTAATCATTTTAGAAATGAGATTCTATATCAGGAAGCTTTCTTTGTAAGATAAACAGCAATGAGACTTCAGGAAATTATTTAAAACTTGACTTGATGCTATGAGTTGATGTCAGCATGAGTGGTTATTCATTTATTATCTACAGAAAAATTTTAGGATAACTAAAGAGTAAATATTTCTGTTTTCAAAATGTCTGATCTTTACTAATAATTGTTCTAGGAAGGGATGTATAATAGTGGATCCTGACCAGACCTCTACAAGCACATGAATCTACCCCAGTGCCTTAGGTTAGAAGGAAAATCAAGTTGACTTTGGGATACACCTTTACCTTTCTCAGCAACTCCTGTAAGAATTTCCCTCTCTCAGTCATTGACCTCACTCAGCATTCATTTGATTTCTGTTTTCTATATTACAAACACATCTTGAAGCTTTACTGGCTTGTGTGTGTGTATCCCTATCTCATAGCCCAAAGCTACATTGTTATTCTGACAGCCTCATCTATCCTTATAAGATGGAACAGAATTCAACCACCAGTACTTCACTGGAGCATTGTGGAGGGCCCCAGCCCCCCTCACAGGGTTTTCATGGAGGACCTTGTATAAATCCAGCATAAAATATTTTTCCCAACAGAGCTTTCTAGGATTCTCAAATCTCTAGCTTTTTTTAAAAAAATTATTTGTAATACAAGTTTCATGTGCTTCATATTAGCCTGTGCTGAAGTCAGAAAACCATGCTTTTTCCCCACTTATCATCTTTTTCTCCACTGACAAGCAAACATTGAAGACTTGAGTTAATACATAGTGTCCTGGGGGGTTGAATGGGTGTAAGCCATGGTTAGACTCTACACGTAGCCCAATTACAAGGTTTTAGTTTTGAAGATGTGCTCTGCCCTCACAGAATCCCACAGCATTCTGATGTCAGTTCAGAGAACTCACCACTTTCCTGTTGCCTTCAAGAGTTAATTGATAGGCTGGAACGCAAAGCACGTGTCTTCTTGCTGTCCAAATCTCTGCCAAAGCTGCCTGCCTAGATGCATAGCATCCCATGAAATGTTTTGGCAACAGCTAGTGCTGGAGTGTTGGCCAAGGTGCTGAAGAAAAGCAAGGGAGAAAGGGACATCTTTGCCTTGGAATCTCCCCTCCCCCTTTGCTTTTTAAGGCACTGAGCTTATTCCTTTTGACAAGATACCCTAGGGGTTCCAACACGACATAATTTTGGAGAAAGTAGTGATGCGTGTGTATGGAAGAATATCTGGGATGCATCTTGTTAATGGAAATTCTTGTGCCACAAGTTCTAAGAGAGTTCACTTAAAAATAGGACACACATAGCCGGCGCCGTGGCTCAATAGGCTAATCCTCCACCTTGCGGCGCCGGCACACCGGGTTCTAGTCCCGGTCGGGGCGCCGGATTCTGTCCCGGTTGCCCCTCTTCCAGGCCAGCTCTCTGCTATGGCCAGGGAGTGCAGTGGAGGATGGCCCAGGTGCTTGGGCCCTGCACCCCATGGGAGACCAGGAAAAGCACCTGGCTCCTGGCTCCTGCCAGGATCAGCGCGGTGCGCCGGCTGCAGCGGCGGCCATTGGAGGGTGAACCAGCGGCAAAGGAAGACCTTTCTCTCTCTCTCTCTCTCACTGTCCACTCTGCCTGTCAAAAAAAAAAAAAAAAAAAAAAAAAAAAAAAAAAATAGGACACACATAAAAAATTATGCTGTTTATTCCAATTGAATGATTTGAATGTTGGGTATCAGTTATATACTTCTCCATTAGATCATTACTGAGACTCTATTAAAGGAATCAAACACAAAATAAAGTTACTGTGCAGAGAAGGGCAAACCATTACAAAGCTATAATTATTTTTCTACACGTCTGAAGATTTTCCTATTACCTCTATGTTTACTTGGCTTGAACATTTTTTGAAATATTGTTCTTATTGACAGTTCGTCCTTCCTGCCCTGAAAACGTTTGCTCAAATATCAGAACCACAAGCCGTCCCTGGTACAGCACTGGCCAATGGTCGCATCACCTCTGCGTGACTGCGCGGTGCAGCCAGCGGTGAGTGGCGGGGAAGGGGCCCTGGCCACCAGCTCCCACTCTTGGGCATCCATCCGATGCCCGCTCCCGCTGCCAGGCAATTTGCTTCCGCCCCGTTCAGCTTTCCCACCTCTGGCTCTAGAGAATAGTCCTGGCTGTGGGAACTGGCTCTGGGCAGCTTCTGGCTCCCTCTTCGTTAGTGACTGGCAAGAGTAACGCTTTCTTTGACATTCTCAAAAGGAGCCGTTTAATGCCTAATGATATTTACTGGCAAAAAGAAAACGAAACACACAAGGCAGATTCCGGTCCAGCACAGTGCGGCCAAGAGCGCGGCTGCTGAACCCGTCTCCAGCTGCCAGGCTGTGCCCCCTCGCTTCCCTTTCCCACCAGACTAGGGTATTTCTCTCGCCACTGCTACCCCGGAGCGTGACATTACTGGACGTCAGGAACATCTGGAGTGGAGTGGATACGATTTGGGGCTCAGAGGCTAGCTGCGGCCCCAGGGACTTCCCGCGGAAATCACCCAGCCCTTAGAAGGCGATTCGATTAAGGAAGTCACCATGCAGGGTGGCTGGCGGGAGAACCCCGCGAAACGTCTTAGAAAAACACCAGAGACCGCTGGGTACTTCTGTACCCACGTGTCCTCCCGCCTGGTCCCCCAACGCTCTCTGGAGTAGCAGAAAGTTCACCCCGCGGTCAGAGTACCTTGCCGGCTACAGTGTTTCCGCGGCAGAGTGCAGGTGGGGGACCCAGCCCCAGCGCAAGCGGGGTCCTCGGATCCCGTACCTTCCTCTCCACCGGTGGGAAGGACGCGCAGCCCTGCGGACGCAGGGAGCCAGTTTTGCAGAAGCCCCCTGGGATGCCTGGCACCCCGTCACCTAGCGCCACCGCAGCTCAGACCCAGGTACACCCTCGCCCACGCTGCGTCTCAGCCGCCAACGCAGCTGCTAATCGAAGCGTCCCGCGTCCCCAAAGGCGCCCCCGATTTTTACGCGTCGTGGTTGGGGGGGGGGGTGCAGCCTGGAGGAGGTGGCACAGGAGAGGGAGTGCGAAAGCGAACACCACCGGCCTCACGGCAGGGGCGCGTGGAGCTGCCCTGGAGGCCAGCCTCGGCCCCGGCCCCGGTGAGCGGGGAGGCGCGGAGGACGCGCAGCACTCACCCGCTGCTGCTGCCGGCTGCTGACGGCCACCGCGGCGGCGGACGCGGCGCTGTGCCGGAGCTCGGCCGCCTGCCCAGGTCGCAGCAGGCTCCGGGTGAACCTGCGGGTCCGCTCTCCGGCCATCGCGGGCCGCGCCGACCGCGCCGCGGGCCCGGAGCGTGAGTCCCACCGGTCTCCTCCGCGCCAGCCTTCTCTACCCACCCGCCGTTCAGGAAGCGGAACTCGGAGCCGTTCCCCCCCTCTTCCTCGCTCTACTCGCTAGAGGCGGGTTTTTCTCTCCTGCACCCCCCACTCTTCCCACCCCCTTGCCTCCGCGGAAGCTTCGCCACGACTTTCCAAACTCTGCTCTCCTCTGGGCGCGCGCGGCCAACTCGGCTGGCGGCTGAGGCCCAGCGCCCGCACATCTGGATCGCGAGCCGCGGGACGCGCGTGGGGCGGCTCCCGCGCGCGCCGCCCACCCGGCACAGCTGGCCGGCCTGCTGTCCCCAGCACTCCAGGCGCTGACAGGCGGCAGGGGCTCCGGGCGGGGCGTGCCCAAGGCCCTCATCGCGGTGTGGAGGCTGCCTAGAGGTCTGAGTGGCAGCTGCTTTTGCTGGTTAGACCCTACTTTCTGGAGCTAGCGATGGGCGCGGGCCGAGCAGGGCTCTCTCTTCAGCCTTGGAAAAGGGGCAGAGGTTTATTAAGGGTGTGGTGCGTGGGGTCCCCTCAGCGTATTGACCTCTCCTTTGCTGTGCTGTGTAATAAGCATCTACATTCATTCACACCTTTAACCCGTATTCCTTAAACACCTGCTGTGGGTCCCCTCGCACCCCTCAGGAAACTAAGGAACTGAGGGGACTTTGCCAGTGTGGACATTGATATTTCTTTTTTTTATTTTTTATTTTTATTTATTTTTTTTGACTGGCAGAGTGGACAGTGAGAGAGGGAGACAGAGAGAAAGGTCTTCCTTTTGCCGTTGGTTCACCCTCCAATTGCCGCCGAAGCCGGCGCACCGCGCTGATCCGATGGCAGGAGCCAGGTACTTATCCTGGTCTCCCATGGGGTGCAGGGCCCAAGGCTTGGACCATCCTCCACTGCACTCCCTGGCCACAGCAGAGAGCTGGCCTGGAAGAGGGGCAACCAGGACAGAATCCGGCGCCCCGACCGGGACTAGAACCCGGTGTGTCCGCGCCGCAGGCGGAGGATTAGCCTAGTGAGCCGCAGCGCCGGCCCGACATTGATATTTCTTAGGGCTGGGGAAGGGAGGCTACAAAGCACCAAGTGATTGCAAGTAAATGAAGTTTTAGATTAGTGCAGGATAAAATCCAATAAAGTAGGATGCGGTAGGGAGACTCAGGTGGTACTAGGGACACCTGGTAGGATGGGTCAGGCATGGCGGTAGAGCACAAGGCTGTGCTGTTTATGTTTCCACTCTTAGCAATCATCCATCTGGCCAGCATTCTAGCTCTTTGAAGTCTTCCAAGAATCCGCATTCGAAGTTCCACCCAGGGGGATTCTTGCATTCACTTTGGGGCTGAGTGTCCCCAAGAGCAGCCCTTGCCTTTGGGACAGCTGTCTTGGGAATCCTGGGACAGCCTCTCAAGTGTTCTGGGGTTTCTTTAACAACTCTTTATGGATCTGTGACTCTGCAGTTTTCTAAAGTAAATGACAGTTTTAACACAAGGGCACATTTGGATATAAGGAATTCTTAAGCAGAGGATAAACAAACTTAAGGTAGTTCTGCTTTCTGGGATTAAATAAGCTCAAGATACTGATTGAACTTCATGGCAGCACCTTCAAGAAATCATAATGGTCAGAGGTTCTGGAAGATTTGGTAAATGGCCATCTGAAACCTCATCTAGTTCCAACACATCCTACATAATGAAGTTCTGTGTCTTGCCCTGTGTGCATCCACGTTGGCACTCATGTGGGAAGGATGCCATCTTTTTTTTTTTTTTCTTTTTTTGACAGGCAGAGTGGATAGTGAGAGAGAGAGACAGAGAGAAAGGTCTTCCTTTTGCCGTTGGTTTACCCTCCAATGGCTGCCACGGCTGGCTCACCGCACTGATCCGAAGGCAGGAGCCAGGTGCTTCTCCTGGTCTCCCATGGGGTGCAGGGCCCAAGCACTTGGGCCATCCTCCACTGCCTTCCCGGGCCACAGCAGAGAGCTGGCCTGGAAGAGGGGCAACCAGGACAGAATCTGGTGCCCCAACTGGGACTAGAACCCGGTGTGCCGGCACTGCAAGGTGGAGGATTAGCAGCGGCACCGGCCTGGATGCCATCTTTAAAGGCAGGCAGAGTAGGTGGCTGCCTCTGTGATGGCATATACTGATGTCCATAGGAGTAGCCCCTTCCAACCACCCCTTCTAACAGGTACATCCAGTGTTGAGGCTTTTAAATGACTACTTTCTTGAGATAATACTTTAAACACTTTTGAAAGGACATGAATTTCATAAGAAGTGCCTGATCTTGGCCTCTGGTTTCAGAACACTGACTGGCATACTGTAGGAGCTCAATAAATATTGGTTTGTAGATGACTTTCCCAAGAGCTCAAAGGGGCTAATGCAATTACAGAACCAAGAGAGCACGAGGTAGTGAAATTCAAAAAGGGAGAGATGGGTGTTTTGGAATGAAAGGATATAGAATTCAAAAATACATCATAGCATGTACTAAGTAGGACTACATGCGGATCAAAAATAGAGTAGTAACCAATGCATTCTTCAACTATAACAAGTCACAGTCATTTATACTTCCTTTTATTACTCCTAATTTTACTTTCTCAAGCTTCAAGGGGTTAACCAGAGCAGTAGTGTGAGAGGATTTGATGTACAAATGCCAAATTGAGCCTCTGACACCTGTCCAGGTCCTGGATATTATAGATCCTGTGTATATAGATACACACGGTCTTTCAGTAGTAACGCCCTGAGGATGCTGTCCTCAGCCCCTGACAATTATGTGGGTTAAGTCCCATTATGGTTACCAAGGAGAGAGAACTGAGTGTCACGCTGACCCCTGAAACATAGATGTATTTATTCTTCAATGTAGAAACATGACTTCAAGTCTGCTAATTTGGGACTCTGATGCTCTGCTAGTCACTCATCTCTCCGCTCCCTGAAGAGACTTGGATAAGATGATTTGTGAAGGCAAATCTCTGAAAATGTCATGAAGAATGTTGAGATTCTTGGCTCATATTTCTTCTTAGATCTTATCCCACCCCCACCTTTTTCTTAATCATTACACTCTGCTATATTCTGCATTCTACACAGGGGTCTTTTCATCTCAAGGAACACTATTCTAGAAATATACCTATTCTAGTTGCCATTTCTCAGAAAACAGCTCGTTTAAAGGACCATGAATCTTTATGGGCTTCTAATGTTTTAGAATAGATGTTGAAACCTTGTGCTGTACGGCTCTTATGATCTTTGTTCAAATTCCAGCTTTACTTCTACATTCAACCTCAGTTTCTTCACCTGGAAATTAGGGATAACATCTGAGTGGTTAGATTACTGACAGGGTTATGTAGGTTAGTGTAACTTTTCTTAAAAAAGCATGCTTATTAAGGCAGGAATCTGGTGTAAGCAGTTAATATGCCACTTAGGATGCTAATATTCAATATTGGAGTACCTGGATTTGAGTCTTAGCTCTGTTTTATATTCCACCTTCCTTCTAATGCACACCCTGGGAGGTAGCAGGTGAAAGCTTAAGTACTTGGGTTGCTACCGCTTGTCTGGGAGTTTCCCATTGAGTTTCTAGCACCAGGCTTTTGCTTGGCCCAACCTCTGCTGTTGTGGGCATTTGGGGAGTGAACAAGCTAATGAAAGATCTCTGTCTCTCTGCTTTTAAAATAAAATAAAAAAAATGCTTAGGAAATAGATTTCTGTAACTATTATTATTACTAAACTTGCAGATAGCTTTAATAAAAAAATGTCTTTCATGTCCTTTAATAGATCTAGCTTTTCCTAAGAATCCCCTGGTATGGGGCCAGTGCTGTGGTGTAGTGGGTAAAGCTGCCACATATGACACAGGCATCCCAAATAGGTGCTGGTTCAAATCCAAGTTGCTTCACTTCCAACCTAGCTCCCTGCTAATGCACCTGAGAAAGCAGTGGAAGATGTCCCAACTGCTTGAACTCCTGCACCCACGTGAGGGACCCAAAGGAAGCTCCTGGCTCCTGGCTTCAGCCTGGCCCAGCCCCAACTGTTGAGGCCATTTGGGAGTGAACCAGCAGATGGGAGATTCTCTCTATCTCTCTATCTGTAACTCTGCCTTTCAAATAGGTAAATAAATCTTAATTGTAGTAAGTGGGAGGGGTGTTACCAGTTCTTAGGAAAACTGAGTATCAGGGGTTGTCCAGAGACAATGTCCTAGTACAAAGCAATGACTCTGGACTCTCAGGAACAGTAATATCAATAACAATATAATCTTTCTGTCAGAATATTAACCCATTATTGTGCAAAAATATTTTTTGCTTTTTAAAATTTTATTTAAGGTATACAAGTTTCATGTATTTAATATACACAGATTTAGGAAAACGTGATACTTCCCACACTACTCTCCTTCCCACCCATGCTTCAATGCTTCTTCCTCCTCCTTCTCCCATTCTCCCTCTTAACTTTTACAAAAATCTATTTTCAGTTTACTTTATACTCAAAAGGTTAACCCTCCACCAAGTAAAGAGTTCAACAAATAGTAGAAGAAGAAGAAGAAAAAAAAAAAAACACTGTTCCTCAACAGTAGAGACAAGGGCTGTAAGTAATCATTGAATCTCAAAATGTTGATTTCACACCATTACATTATGTTTTAGGTACTCTATTAGTTACTCTAAATAAAGGGAAACACATGCTTTCTGTCTTTTTGGGACTGGCTTATTTCACTAAGTATAGTGGTTTCCAGTTGCATCCATTTTGTTGCAAAATACAGGAGTTCATTTTTTACAGCTGAGTAGTACTCCATAGTGTATGTATACCATAATTTCTTTATGCAGTCATCAATTGATGGACATATGGCTGATTCCATATCTTAGCTATTGTGAATTAAGATGCTATAAACATAGTGCTACAGATAATTCTTTCATATATTGATTTCTTTTCATTTAAGCAAATTTCCAGGAGTGGGATGGCTGGATCATATGTAGATCTGTATTTCAGATTTCTGAAGTATCTCCACATTGTCTTTCACAGTTGCTGCCCCAGTCTATATTCCCACCAACAGTGGATTAGGGTACCTTTTCCTCCACATCCTCACCAGCATTTCTTATTTGTTGATTTCTGTGTGACAGCCAATTGGGGTGAGGGGAAACCTTATTGTTTAATAATATTTAACAATAGTGTGATGTGTTGTAATTTGGAACAGGTTCACAAATACTATTTCACTTGAATTCTAATGTATTTTAAAATGGGATTGTTCAGCTTACTTATCCTATGTTTGCTTAAATCCTAGATGGAACATTAAGGAAGTACCCCAAATCCACAGGACAGGCAGTTTATGAATCAGTGACAGCAAAATTGTGCTCAGTGACTTCAAATCGATCTTGTTCTGTTGCTTGGTGCTATCTAGCATGTAGAGCATTTAGAGTTGCAGTGAATTTTTACCAAGTTCTAATTCATCTTTTCATTTCAGCTGAAATGGATGAAGCCATTTAATGAGAAATAATCCTATTCAACAGATACTTAGAGCATATCAATTAACGAAGAGTCTCATACAGTGTTGTGGGGAATAGAGCTAAGCAAGACCTAGTTCCAAAAAGCTTATTCAAATAGAGAAATGAACTCATTATAACATGAGATAGACGAGGAGTGGGTGGTGGGAGTAAGATCTTGGAGTTGAATTTCTTAGAAATTAAATGAAGGTTTTATTTTCTTATGTTTCTTTTATAAGATTTTATAAGATATTTTATGATATTGAACAAATCTTGATCTCAATAATTGAATGTTTTTACCTCTCTCTTTTTCTCTCCTTCCCCCAGTTCCTGCCTTCTTTCTTTAAAACTCAGATGCTCTTCCTCTATTCAGAAGCATCAATGGCTTTCCTAAGATGCAGTAGCCCTGACTGCCTGAGCTGATATAGTTCAAAACCCTGAAAGATCAGAAAAAGGAAACTCAATACCCCTCTCCTACCATCATTCTACATGACTTTGCCTAGGGCTGATAACACTGGTCTTATGAACAAGCAAAACCACCAGGAATGGTTTTAAAGCATTCATAAGTATAAAATTGAAAAGCATACTATATCTAGAAAGTATCTAGAGATATGGTGTACAAATTTAATCATTAGTCCATGAATCTGAACATGTGAATGTAGTTCAGATTTTGTTACTCAGAGATGGAAGGAGCCAGTAGAAATCCACCTTGTACTCATTCCCTATTGTTGAGTGACCCTTTCTCAGTGTTGCTACCTTTAGCGAATACTGGGTGTCAGCATGTGTCAAGGCTTAACTGTTTCAAGTATGTCTACTGTCACACATCTTACATAGCACACTCATTATCTCATTTTATTTCAAAACCATTCGTCCTAAAAGGCAGATGAAACATGCAATAGGTTGCCCCTAGTATTTATAAGGGAAGCTGAGAGCAGATTAAAATGCATGGAGTTTGGAGAATTTTACTAACTAAGAAGAAAGCAAGAAAGATTTAGGGATAGGATCACCAGGTTTAAAGATTTTCTTAAATTATATTAAGCTTCTTTTATGACTCTATTGAGGAAAATTTTCTTTGCCCTGTTTTTTAACCATAGGAAGAGAGATCCACAGAAGCAGGTGACTTACATTGACAGGGTACTGCAATTGGCGTGAGTGTATTAAAAATATTATTTGGTGACTAAAAATGCAATTGTCTTATTAAATAATAAGAAAGTATCAAAAGTTTAAAATATAATGTGAAAATGCTTATTATACCCATCATACTAAGAAAAAAAGTAAAACAACTGAATTTCTCCAGTGGCTTTTCAGCTGAATACCTTTATGAAATGGTATGTTTTTCTTCACTTCGCCAAGGGAATATTAAAGAGCAGTAAGAAAACTATGTTTGGGGGCTGGCTCTGTGGTGCAGTGAGTTAATCCTCCACCTGTGGTCCTGGCATCCTATATGGGTGCCGGTTCTAGTCCCAGCTGCTCCTCTTCAGATCCAGCTCTCTGCTATGGCTGGGGAAAGCAGGGAGGATGGCCCTTTTCCTCGGGCCCCTACACCTGCATGGGAATCCAGAGGAAGCTCCTGGCTCCTGGCTTCAGATCAGCTCAGCTCTAGCTGCTGTGGCCTTGGAGAGTGATCCAGTGGACAGAAGACCTTTTTCTCTGTCTCTCCCTCTCACTGTCTGTAACTCTACCTCTTAAATAAATAAATAAATAAAATCTTTACAAAAAAAGAGAAAACTGTGCTTGAAAAGTGTGATATGAATGGAGGTCTTTAGGTGCTTGCCAGAGCTGGAGACATCTGAAAAGGTGAGTGGCACTGCGTTGTTTATGGACAACCACTTTATATGCGATATGTGTTTGTTACTGTGCTTAAAAGACATATCACTCCTTGGAAGAAAGTTGTGCTTAAAGTAACAGAATTTGAATGTGAAGTTCAGCCAGCTGTATTTCCCTAAATACGCATGCAGGGCTGCATTCTACCACTGTCAGTCCACCAGAATCCTTCAGGGCAGAGCTCAAAGAGAGGTAAATCGCTGGAAGAAAGGAACAGTTTTAACTGGAAACCTGTCTCTGGTTTCTGCTTTGGCCTTAGGAAATTAATATCCTGGAATCTTTTTTTCTCCATCTGTAAAACTTGCTCAGAAGCAATTTTTCACTAGAAATGAGGAAGAAGGAAATGATGACTAAATATAGGGTGGGGAGTTCTTAGTTTCTGATGTGCATAATTAAACCCTTGGACTTTATTCTTCTTGGCATTTTAATTTTTTCTTCTTCTCCAAAGTGTTGATTATTCCAGACTTCCATTGTTTTCACAGAAAATACTCTTTGGTATATAACAAAATTATATATAATTGTTTCTTTTATTTTTAGAGAGCAAAATAAAAGAAAACCTGTTTTTAAATATTGAATGGAAAATATTGTATCCATACACCTGAAAGAGATTGGCCTACATTTCCTTTTTAAAGAGTTAAGTTTATTAAATTTTTCCTGGATTTTTTTCCTGGCTTCTTTTATTGAATGGGAGAATTTTCTGCCTATTTCTCTGGCCTACAGTAGTTTCAGTAACATTGGGGCTATTTGTTTCCCAAGGTTAAATAGAATATGGTTGTGAAATCTTATATTGTGTTGGTACAATTTTTAATGGAATGTTTGTAATTGCCTTCAAATTATTTCTCTGTTAATTGGTCTGTATTTTCAAATCATGTTTGTGTCTCTTAATAATATATGTGACTCAGAATATCACCCATTATCTACATTTTAGAAACATTTGCCCAAGATTGCTGTGGCATTAAATTATGCATTTCCTCTATCATGCATTCTTTTAAATTTTATTATGAAGATTTTGGACAAGTCTAGCAAGAATAAAATGAATCTCCATGACCTTTTTCCTAGCTATATGGAACTATTTTAGATGAGTTGAGCATTTACTCCAAAAGTAAGTATATCCCATGTAACATCTTGAGCTAACAAAAATAACTTATCACCCAGTTCATATTCACATTTTTCCAGTTGTCCCCCAAATGCCTTTCTTTATAGCTGATTTGATCAAACCAGATTTTGTTATAAAATACACATTGATTTGGGTGTCATGTCTCTTAAGTTTTCAATTTAAAACATCATTATCTTACATCATGGCACTAGCATAAAAATTGACACACAGGTTAAAGAAACAGCATAGAAATTAATCCACGTAGATGCAGTCAACTGTTTTTTGAAAGGACCTAAGAACATATATTGCAGAAAGGACAGTCTTTTCAATAAATAATACTGCTTAAACTGTGCATACGATGTAGAAGAATGAAATTATGTACCTACCACTCACCATATAAAAATTAACTCAAGATGGATAAAAGACCTAAATGGTAAGACTTGAAACTGAAATTTCTAAAAGAAAACATGGGGGAAATACTCCAAGATATGGTGTAGGCAATGTGTTTCTGGAGAAGACCCTAAAAGTCAGACAGCAAAAGCAAATCTAACAAATGAGATTATGTCAAACTCAGAGGCTTCTCTGCATAGCAAAGAAACAATTATGAATAGCAAAGGAAATAATCAATAGAATGAAGAATCTAAGAGAATGGGAGAAAATATTTTCAAACTACTTTTCTCATAAAGAATTAATATCCAGAATACATCAGGAACTCAAAAAACTCAACAACCAAAACAACCAATTCAGCTGAGGAATGAGAAAAAGACCCTAGACTGTTTTCAAAAGAAGAAATACAAATGATCAACAAATACATGAAATAAAGCTCAATATCACTCACCATCAGGAAAATGCAAATCAAAATCACAAGAAAATATCACCTCATTTCTGTGAAAAGATCTATTATCAAAAGGACAGAAAATAACAGATTCTGGCCAAGATGAGTAGAGAGGAGAACTAATACACTGGTGGTAGGGATGTAAATTAGTGTAACTACTACAGAAAACATGGATATTTCTTCAAATACTAAAGATAGAACTTCCATATGATCCAGTAATATCACTACTGGATATTTATCCAAAAATCATAAAATTGTTGTATAAGAGTTACCTGCTCCACCACCTTTGTTGCAGCACTGGAAGCAATAGCTAAATACAGAATCAGCTAAGGTGTGCATTATCAGATGAATGGATAAAGAAAATGTGGGAAATATACATGACAGAATATTATTAAGCCATAAAAAATGAAATTCAGTCATTTGTACCAAAATTGATGAAGTGAGAGGACATAATAACAAGTGAAATAAATCAGAACAGAAAGACAAATACCACATATTATCTCTCATTTATGGGAGCTAAAAAGAAGAGTGTTAGGGAACCATTCATGGAGAAAGTAATTGTAGTGCCCTTTGAAACAAAGTAACTGTAGCGCCCTTTGAAAGAAAGTAACTGCACAGTAGTGCAGCTTGGAAGAAAAATAGAAAGGTAACCACCCTAGCTGGTAAGATTTGAAAAAGGACGGCCTAACTAGATGGCCTAACCACAAACTGTTGTTGCCATGACTACGGGACGGGGGGGGGGGTCGGAATGTGGGCGGGGCTAGCCTCTAGAACCTGTATATAAGGGGACCCTCAGCCGCTGTAAACCAGAGGTTGCTCAGCCTCTCTCCTTGGTCCCTAGTGCCTAGTGCCCGAGGGGAGAAGCTCCTGGTCCGTAGTGCCTAGTGCCCGCAGGAGTACATTAAGTGATCTCTCCTCCTAGTCGCCTAGAGTATCAATAAAGTGTGTTTAGCTTGACCTTCCTCAGTCTCCTCCACTCTTCCTTCGAGGTAGCCAGGCCAGTTCCTGAAGGGGGAGATCCTGACAAAGAGCATTAGTTCAGACTGGCCCAGTGCTAACTGCTGCAGCCATTTGGTGCGTGAACCAGCAGATGGAAGATTCCTCTCCCTTTGTCTCTTCATCTCTCTCTCCCTCTGTCTCTTCATCTCTCTCTTTCTCTCTCTGTAACTCTTTCAAATAAATGAATCTTAAAAAAAAAAAAAAAAACCTCAATTTGAACACAGACTATTGAATAATAGAGGCTGGAAGGGGTGGTGAGGGTAGAAGGAGTTTGGAAAAAAAAATAGAAGTTGAATGTGGTCTATAGATTATGACAAATACACTTTAATAAAAGGTGTTAGTAATAGGGCAAACTGAATGTGGGGTATATGGGAACTCTGTACAACTTCACAAATTTTGTTTATAAATTTAAAACTCATCTGAAACAAAATGTTTTTTTAAAAAAGAAATCTATTTGAACTCAGTGAAACTTTTTTGTTTATTTAAAATTGTGTTTTGAGTATTTAACTGATTTTAAGGCATAATTTGTATGATTTATATATGTCAGTTGTTAAATTTATATGTATATATAACTTGTTGTCTTTAATGTGGCACATTTCTAACTAATCAGACGTCATAAGGTCATTTGCACTTTTAGTTGTATATTTACGAAAACGTTGGGGCCAGCACTGTGGTGTAGTGGTTAAAGCTGCCTCCTGCAATGCTAGCATCCCATATGGGCACTGGTTTGAGTCCTGGCTGCTCCACTTACAATTCTTCTCTCTGCTATGGCCTGGGAAAGCAGTACAAGATGGTCTAAGTCCTTGGGTCACTGCATCTGCATGGGAGACCCAGAAGAGGCTCCTGGCTCCTGGCTTCGGATCGGCACAGCTCCGGCCATTGTGACCAATTGGGGAGTGAACCAGTGGATGGAAGACCAATCTCTCTCTCTCTCTCACTCTCTTTCTCTCTGCCTCTCCTCTTTTTGTGTAACTCTGACGTTTGAATAAATAAATAAATCTTAAAAAAAAGAAAATATTACACCAAATTCCACTTAACAAATATGAAGTGATAGTGATTATTCATTTTTCATGAGAGATAGGGGATGCATTTTTTCCTAATAGGCAATCTTATAAAAAATAGAATGCATGTAAAATTTTTGATTAATGCTATAAGTTGATAAAGCTTATGAGAGTTTTTAAGGCATTTATTCAATGTCCTGATTAGGTAGGTAGAAGAGAGTTGGATAAAAACATTTTTTGATAGATATAATGGATGCAAAGAAAGTCTTTTATTTTGAGGAAATATTTATTTTAAAAACTCTATTTTGGTTGTCACAGCCCTTTTTCAGACCTGTGGTTTTGGTAAGCACTTGTATTTGCACTCACCCATTTCCTGTGCATACACCTAGTTCTTGCTGTGGTTAAAAAGAAGTGAAATAGACTATCACAGCATTGCCAAGGGCTCAGTTTTTGAGAGAGAATGAAGCAGAGGAAGTAAAGCAATGCAAACTGTGCAGAAGCCCAAGGCAAAAGTGACAGATCAATTGGTCTTGGGGATGTCTATTCATAGAAGCCAGCGTGTTTTTGTTCTTCCCTACATGATCATTAGAAATTGTTAATACAACTAGATTAGGCTTTTTCATAGCCCTATCTCTTAGCAATTTCTCATGTGTAGGCTTTAAAATGTGTTTCTGGTCTGAGCTAATTTTGAATATTGTCCCCATTCTCCTTCTTTGTTTATTTGCTGGAGGGACAAAAAGCAGTAAAATAGCTGTTTTTATAGAAATCTTAAAAGCAATAGGAGAGTTATTATGCAACTAGTCTAAAAAGCACTAATAAAGTTAAAGCACCTTTTGTAGTTTTTTAAAAGCATACTATTAATATCATCACATGCACAAAGCTCCAAGCTCAAATTAGCAAGAGGACTTTCTAACATTCTGTCACAAAGCCAGTCTTCTGTTAAAGAAATGCTTGGTTTGAAGCTACCAGAGAGCACCTAAGTATGATTCTTGAAGCTCAGTTAAATATTTCACAAGGATGTCAGGTTTATAATGTCCTGTTATGCTTTCGTTTGTTTCAGCATTTATCCAACCAATGCTGAATAGTTTGATTAAGTTTACTTGTGAAGACCAAATCTAGTTGCTGTTCTGTGAATCTGTTCAATAAGCTTTAATTCAGTTGTATGATAGGCATTCTTTTGTTGGGTCACATTTTGGGCAGGAGTAGAGTACTTACGTCTGGGTGCTGAGTCTGCTATTAAGAACTGAAGTATATAAATGGATTGGGTCATTTAAGATCCCCTTAAAGCAGGAAGCAACATGGCAATCATTCAAGCCATTTGTTGTTGGTGTTTTGCTTGCTTTGCTTTGTGACCAGTGCAGAGGTTTATAGACCAAATGAAAATTCAGAACGTAAGTGTTTTATATTGGCTCACTTAGTGACAAGACTGCTTGACATCAAAGGTAGGAATGCTATCAATATCCAGCAGTTCAGTGGTTATCCTGGTACACACTGAAGCCAAAATGTGGAATGGAAGAAAACTAAAGGTTAACAACAATATCCTAGAAATATAGCACAGAACCATTGAGATCATAGTCTGACCCATAGAGTTATGGATAGGGATGGGAAGAGAGAGATATCCACATCTGGAATTACCTTTTTACTCTTTCTTTTTTTTTTTTTTTTTTTGATTGGTCCATCTCATATTTTAAAATTCAGAACAGAAACCACCCTCCTTTGGATGTCTTTTTTCTTTCCTAATCTACCAGATGTCTCTGCTACGTGGTGAAATAATAGCTCCTGTATTTTGTAATGTTTTTGTTCATTTGCCCTTTCTTCCATTAGCAGTAACTGTTGTTAATCATTAAGTTCCTACAATGTGCCAGACATTTTACCAGGAACATTATGAAAGTTGTAATGAGGTCCTGAAAAATCTTCCAAGTTACATATAACTATTTCTGTTTTTATGAAAAGGAAACTGAGCTTCAGACCAATTAAATCATTTGACTAAGTTTCTACACCCAAGCCGAGGAGTGTAGATGGGAAGTTGTATTTGTGAGGTACCAAATCCCAAGCCATTTCCATATGCTATATGGATTGCATTCAATGCCTGAAACAGTGATTGTGGATCCTAGACTTCTGCCATCAACCATCCTGCTCTCTTTCTGGCGTGAGAGGTTAGAAAGCTAAGACCTACATTTCTCAAGCTCTCTTAAGTCTTGATTTCTGGATAAGCCAGAGGTGTGCCAGTTATAATCCCTAGTGTGGGACTTGGCAGGCAGAGTGGAGTCCAGATGACTGCAGTTGCTCTGGCTGCTGCAAGGCAAGTTTGGAAGGTGTGTGAGGTTTGAGAGGCAGCTGTGGAGGCTCGAGATGCAGAATGCAGCATTAAGATTTAACAGTTGTGGCAGCGGTTGTGGTAGCATTTACAGAAGTTTCCAGATGTATAAGTCATAGTCATGAGCTGCATCCTTGGACCATCAGTAGTCCAATAACAGTTTCTAAAATGGGGGCTTATATTACTATTCCAGTCCGGGCCGGCGCCGTGGCTCACTAGGCTAATCCTCCGCCTTGCGGCGCTGGCACACCGGGTTCTAGTCCCGGTCGGGGCGCCGGATTCTGTCCCGGTTGCCCCTCTTCCAAGTCAGCTCTCTGCTGTGGCCAGGGAGTGCAGTGGAGGATGGCTCAAGTGCTTGGGCCCTGCACCCGCATGGGAGACCAGGAGAAGCACCTGGCTCCTGCCATTGGATCAGCACAGTGCACCAGCCGTGGTGGCCATTTGGGGAGTGAACCAACAGAAGGAAGACCTTTCTCTCTGTCTCTCTCTCTCACTGTCCACTCTGCCTGTAAAAAAACAAAAAACAAAAACAAACAAACAAAAAAAAAAAACAAAAAAAAACAAAGTTCCTCGTGTTAAATTCCTTTTGGCTCAAAATACCTAGAGTTTTATAGTGGTATTTCAGACATCTACTGCTACATTGCAAACCTCAATATAAAATTCTGTGGACCCAAGCTACAGTGATTTATTAGTCACAGTGATTCTGAGTTTGACTGAAATCATCTGGGCAGTTCTTCTGGCTCACATGGTTGACTGGGAACACTCGTGTGCCCACATTCACTTAGTGCTATTCAGTTGAAACATCCTAAAACAATTCACACAATTACAGAGCCTGCCCTCAAACACTTCCTGTGCCTTCTCTTTTCATGTGAGCATTCATCACTCAGTGGTTAATTCTGAAGTTCCTTAAAGAGGGTTCAAGTAGAAACTTTAGTCTATGCCTAGAACTGATTCACTATGATCTATCGGTCAAAAGAAGTCATGATGCCAATCCGGCCCATGACAGAGGGGCATTTATATACTAGTTATTGCAAAGAGACAAGTGCAGATCCAGAGAGGTAGGTCCAGGGGTGGTTACGCACATTAGAACAAGATAATGTGAATTCCAAGATGGCAAATTAGGGAATGACAAACTGTGTCAGTTAGGGATAAACATTTAAAAAAAAGTGTAGAAAGTGCACTCTCAGGGGAGAACTGGAAAGAAAACTGCACTGAAATCCTACAAGAGGAAGAGAAATGCCATGGACCTGTGTGGAAGATGTGGTCACATAGCATCAACACAAATACAACACACAACTCTAGCAGCCAAAAGCCAGAGCAGGAGGCAGCTTGGTATTGGCTTGGAGATGGTGGTGAGACTGGACTGCAGCAAAACATGGTGATATACGTAGAGGGAAAGTGTGGCATGAGTCTGGACTGGAGCCATAGAGGCTGCTGGTGGTGGACATAGTAGAAGTAGAGGGGGCATATTTATATCACCCCAACTCCCAACAACAATGCCTGTTGCCTGGCTGAGAAAGGGCAGGTGTCATTTTGGGTTTGGGATGAAGCTGCAGAAGTCTTTGTGTGCATGCACAGAAACTGGCTGAGACAGTATGCCTTCTAAGAAGTATTGGTGGCGGTAATGGGGAGAGAGCAATATTTGGCCAGTGGTCCTTGTGTGATCCAGAGGTTGAAGAGGAGGGAAAAATCTACAGTCCCCACTGACTTTGAGCCTGGCTGGGAGATGGCTGGGTACTGATGTAGCATTGTAAGGTGCCCCTGGCCTCCCAGGATCAAGACACCTAGGCAGGCCGGCACTGCAGCTCACTAGGCTAATCCTCCACCTGCAGCGCCGGTACCCTGGGTTCTAGTCCTGTTTGGGGTGCCGGCTCTGTCCCGGTTGCTCTTCTTCCAGTCTAGCTCTCTGCTGTGGCCCGGAAGGGCAGTAGAGGATGGCCCAAGTTCTTGGGCCCTGCACCTGCATGGGAGACCAGAAGGAAGCACCTGGCTCCTGGCTTCGGATCAGCGCAGCGCACTGGCCGTGGCGGCCATTTGGGGAGTGAACCAACAGAATGAAGACCTTTCTCTCTCTCTCTCTCTCTCTCTCTCTCTCTCTCTCTCTCTCACTGTCTAATTCTGCCTGTCAAAAAATAAAAAAAGTAAAGATACCTATGCAGAGCTGCCTTAGGGAACATCTGCCTCTCTATTGACTGAACAGAATGGTACAGAAGAGCCAAATCTCTGCACCAAGAGACTGTGAGAAGCTTGTATACTGAGACCATGAGGATATGAAGTTACTAAGAAGGTGCAGGGTATAGCTGGGTCTCTGGACAATCATGCTCAGAGTGCCTTGGTTGCTTGGTGCAGGTCATTGCAGTGGGAACTGTGCTCACAAGGAGGACTGTATAGAACATTTGTGTGGTTCATACGGTGGTTTGGAAGACTGTTGAACACACTGGGGGCTTACACCTGGGCAATGCACAGCTTCGAGGAGAGGAAGGGGTGGGGATGATCACATAAAACAGAGATATCATGTAAACATGCTATCTCCCATGCTGAACTTGGATGTTAGCCTGGATAGTTGTCCCACACTGGAGCAATGTCTAGAGCTCCCGGTTCACACCCACCATACAGCTCTTGGTATTCATTCAAAGTGCAGATATTTCACTAAGCCACAGAAGCATAGCTCAAAGATAAAAAGCCATCAGAGGAAAAAAAAAACAACAATCAACTAAAACATGCCTAAAAACAAGTGCAGAAATTCTAGAAACAAGAATAAGAAAGACATCATGACTCCCCCAAAAGAATAAAACAATGTTTCAATATTAGAATGTGAAGATGAAAAGATTGAGGAAATGTCAGAAAAGGAATAAAAAAGATTACTCAAAAGCAATCAGAAGCAAATCTATTAAATACATACATGACATGAATGAAAATTTTTGCCATGTAATTGATATTTAAAAGAGAAATCAAAATGCAATATTAGAAATGAAGCATTCAATAGCCAAAATAAAAATTATGGTAGAAAGCTTTAACAGGAGACTTTGTGAGGTGAAAGAAAGAATATCCAAGCTAGAAGACAAATCTTTGGAAATCTTTCAATCAGACCAATGAAAAGAAGAGGAAGAGGAAGAAAGAAGGAGAAGGAGTAGGAGAAGAGGAAGAAGAGGAAGAAGAAGAAGAAGAGGAAGAGGAAGAGGAAGAAAAGAAGAAGAAGAAGAAGAAGAAGAAGGGGAGGAGGAGGAGGAGGTGGAGTAAGAGGAAGAAGAAAGGAGGAGGAGGAAGAAAAGAAGAAATAATCAGAAAACAAAAAACAATATTGGAGATATATTGTATATTATCAAATGACCCAATATACAGTTATTAATAGTTTCTGAAAGTGTGGAAAGAGAGAATGGACTAGAAGATCTATTTAGTGAAATAATTACAGAAAACTTCCCAATCTGAAGAAAGAAAGGGACATCCAAGTAGAGGAAGCACATAGAGCTCCTAATAGACATGACCAGAAAAGATCTTTACCACAACACACTGTAGTAAAACTTTCCACAATAAAACATAAAGAAAAGATCCTAAAATGTGCACAAGAGAAATGACAGATTACTTACAGAGGATTTCCAATTAGGCTCACAGCTGACTTCTTATCAGAAACACTACAAGTTAGAAGAGAATTGCTAAATATAGTCCAAGTCTTATGGGAAAAAAATGTGAACCCGAACACTGTGCCATGCAGAGCTCTCATTTATGAATGAAAGTGAAATAAAGACTTTCCATAACAAATAGAAATTGAAAGAATTTGTCACCACTCATCGAGCTTTACAAAAGATGCTTAAGGATGTGCTACACACAAAAACACAGAAAGATAGCCATCATTATGAAAGAATGTGAAGACAGAAAATCCCCCAGCAAAAGCACAAAAGAAATTCAGGGTAAACAATAGGAATATTTGTGGAAAAATGGCAGGGCCAATCATTAATTATCAATAGTCATGTTGAATGTAAATGGCCTCAGCTGTCCAGTTAAAAAATACAGTCTAACAGATTAAAAAACAAAATGCATCTATTTGTTGCCAACAAGAAATACATCTCATCAACAATCAAGCAGACTGAAAGTGAAAGGATGGAAGAAGATATTCCATGCTAACAGAAACCAAAAAATGGCAGGTATTTCCATCCAAATAGAAAGCAAAATAGATTTTAACACATAACTGTTAAAAGAAACAAAGAAGCGCACTATGTAATTATTAAAGGAATCAATTCAACAGGAAAATGTGACTATGGTAAATGTATACACACCCAATTACAGGGTGCCTGGCTATTTAAAAGAAATGTTAACTATTTAAAAGAAAAGGGAGACATAGACTTCATTACAATAGTAACCCGGGACTTCAACCCTCCACTTTCAACAATGGACAAGTCAAGGAGACAGAAAATCAACAAAGAAACAACAGAACTCATCTGCATTATGGACTTAACTGATATCTTTCACTCCACAGATACAGAATACACATTCTTCTCACTAGTGCATGGAACTTTCTCTAGGATAAACCACATGCCAGGCCATAAAACAAGTCTCAGTAAATTAAAAAAAAAAGTTGAAATCATACCATGCATCTTCTCTGACCACAATGGGATGAATCTGAGATCAACAACTGAAGAATCTCCAGATCATATGCAAACAGATGGAGATTGAACAACATTTTCCTAAATGAACAGTGAGTAATAGAAGAAGTCAAAGGGAAATTAAACTGATCCTCTGTAAAAAAAAAAAAAAAAAGAAATTATCAACTCCCAACTTGACTCTCACTGGGATTAAACATGACAATAGGTTTGATCTGATTTCATCATCATTTAAAAAAAATCATCTATTATTTTTCACTTTATGTTTCTGTGTGGGAGCAAACTGTTGAAATCCTTACTTAATGTATACTAAGCTGATCTTCTGTATATTAAGATAATCGAAAATGAATCTTGATGTGAATGGAAGGGGAGAGGGAGTGGGAAAGGGGAGGGTTGTGGGTGGGAGGTATGGTATTGGGGGGAAGCCATTGTAATCCATAAATCGTACTTTGGAAATTTATATTCATTAAATAAAAGTTAAAAAAAAGGGAAATTAAAAATAACATTCTGAAAATGAATGAAAATGACACACATCATATTGAAACTTATGAGATATAGCAAAAGCAGTATTAACAGGGAAGTTTATAGCAATTGTTCCTATATGAAGAAATTGAAGAATTACCAACTAAATGAGCTATCAATGCATCTCAAAAACCTAGAAAAACAACAAGTGAAACCCCAAATTAGTAGTAGAAAAGAAATAATTAAAATCAGAGAAGAAATAAACAAATTAGAACCAAGAAACAATACAAAAGATCAGTGAAATGAAGAGCTGGTTTTTTGAAAAAAAAAAAAATGATACACCATTGGCCCAACTAACAAAAAAAGAGAGACCAGAATCAATAAAATCAGAGATTAAAAAGGCAATATAACAACTGATAGAACAGAAATAAAAAGAATCATCAGGAGTTATTACAATGAGCTGTATGGCAATGATTGAGAAATATAAAAGAAATAGATACATTCATAGAAATATACAATCTACCAAAATTTTATTAAGAAGACATCGAAAACCCAAACAGACCAATAACCAAGATGGGAATTGAATTAGTAATAAAGAACCTCCCATCAAAAAATGCCCAGGACCAGATGGCTTCACTGCTGAATTTTACCATTTAACAAAGAGCTAATTCCAATTTTTTTCTCAAGCTAATTGAAACAATTCAAAGAGAGGGAATCCTCCCAAACTCCTTCTAGGAAGCCTGCATCACCTTAATTACTAAGCCAGATAAAGACACAACAGAGAAAGAGAACTATAGACCAATACCCTGATGAACATAGATGCAAAAATCCTCAACAAAATTCTAGCCAATTGAATGCAACAACACAGCAGAAAGATCATTCACCCATACTAAGTGTGATTTATTCCTGGTGTGCAGAGATGGTTGAATATTCACAGATCAATAAATGTGATACAGCACATTAGCAAACTGAAAAACCAGAACCATATGATTATTTCAATAGATGCAGAGAAAGCATTTGATAAAATACAACATTCTTTCATGATGAATACCTTAAGCAAATTGGGTACAGAAGGAATATTCCTCAACACAACCAAGGCTATTTATGAAAACCCTATGTTCCAGAACCAGGCAAGAATGCCTTCTCTCAGCATTGCTATTTAATATAGTCCTGGCAGTTTTAGCCAGAGCCATTAGGCAAGAAAATGAAATCAAAGATACAAATTGGAAAGGAGGAAATCAACTATCACTATTTGCAAATTACATGATTCTATTTATAGGGGATCCAAAAGACTCCACTGAGAGAGTATTGGAACCCAAAAGAGTTTTGTAAAGTGACAGGATATAAAATCAATGCATAAAATCAATATACTTTGTATGTACAGACAGTGCTATGACTGGGAAAAAACTTTTAAGATCGGTCCCATTCACAATACCTCCAAAAAGAATTAAATACCTTGCAGTAAATTTAATGAAGGTTGCCAAAGATCTCTACGATGAACATTACAAAACACTAAAGAAAGGAATAGAAGACATTAAAAAATGGAAAAAAAAAACTTTCATGTTTATGGATTGGATAAATCAATGTCATCAAAATGTCCATACTAGCAAAAGCAATTTATAGATTCAATGTGATCCCAATGAAAATACCAACAACATTTGCATATCTAGAAATGTTGATGCTAAAATTCATATGGGAACACACAGACCCCGAATAACTAAAGCAATTTAAAAGAAATGTTTATACAATAAACAGAAACCTGGGAGCATCCCAATACCAGATATCAAGACATATATACGTAATCAAAACAGTCTGGTACTGGTGTATAAACAGACACGTGGACCATGGGAGTGAATAAAAACAGCAGAAATTAATCCATGCATCTAAAACCAACTTATCTTCGACAAAGGAACTAAAATCAATCCCTGGAGCAAGGACAATTTCTTCAACTAATGGTGCTGGCGTAACTGGATCCCTGCATCTAGACTATGAAACTAGATCCATACGTTATACCTTACACAAAAATCCACACAAAATGGATCAAAGACCTAAATTAATGACCTGATACCATCAAATTACTTGAGAACATTGGGAAAAGCTTGCAAGACATTGGTGTAGGCAAAGACTTCTTGGAAAAGATCCTGGAAGCACTGGCAGTCAAAGCCAAAATTGATAAATGCAATTACATCAAGCTGAGAAGCTTCTTCACTGCAAAAGGAACACTCAACATAGTGAAGAGGCAACCCACAGAATGGAAGAAAATATTTGCAAGCTATGTAACTGATAAAGGGTTAGCATCCAGAATCTATTAGAGCTCAAGACATTCAACAATAGCAAAACAAACAATCCAGCTAAGAAATAGGCAAAGGACTTGAACAGGCTATTTTTCATCAGAGGAAATTCAAGTGGTCAATAGACACTTGAAAAAACATTCAGGATCACTAGCCATTAGGCAATGCAAATCAAAACCACTGTGAGGTTTCACCTTACACCAGTTAGAATAGCTTTCATACAGGGGCCGCCGCTGTGGCTCACTTGGTTAATCCTACACCTGTGGTGCCAGCATCCCATATGGGTGCTGGGTTCTAGACCTGGTTGCTCCTCTTCTAGTCCAGCTCTCTGCTGTGGCCCGGGAGGGCAGTGGAGGATGGCCCAAGTGCTTGGGCCCCTCTACCCACATGGGAGACCAGGTGGAGAATAGCTCTCATACAGAAATCAAAACAACAAATGCTGGTGAGGATGTGGTGAAAAAGGCATTCTAACCCACTATTGGTGGGAAGGCAAACTGTTGCATTTGCTGTGGAAGACAGTATGGAGATATCTCAGAAATCTGAATATAGACCTACTGTATGATCCAGCCATCCCACTCCTTGGAATTTACCCAAACCAAAAGAAATCAGTATCTGAAAGACTTATCTGTATCCCATGTTCATTGCAGCATAGTTCTCAATAGCTAAGATATGGATCAACCCAGATGCCCATCAGCTGTAGACTGGATAGAGAAGTTTTTTTTTTCCCAATGAGTTTTTTTAATTGAACAGTCTTGTATTAAAGAAAATACATATTCAGGGCTATACCATATATATGCTGTGTTTGGAAATATCCTGATGTGTTTAATGCAGATTCTTAGGAGTAGTGTATAAAACATTGTATGGATCTATCTCACCCATGGTGCATGTTTGGATTAAACAATAGTAAAGTAGGTCTGCAAAAGAAATGAAACAGTAGTTTTAACAATAAATGCACGAATAGAAAACTACTGATGGACTCAACTGAGAAAAATGTCTTTTTACAGTAATCCTTGGTAGTCAGCCTCCCTGAACATGGTGTGCTTATGCATGGAAGTGGATGGAAACCCAGGGCCTTCCCTGTGAGGACCAGAGCTCTGGAGTGGAGAGCTGACTCAGGTTTGATTTCCCATCAGAACTGCTGTTCGGTTTGATGCCATAATACTCTTTTTCTCCTAGACTTTCTGTACCCCTTCATCTCTGAAACACTTCGTGCCTCTAAAGTTATTTTTTAATATTAAAATTCCATGTTAAAGTACGCAGCTAGTTTTTTTGTTGAAAGAATGATGGGCTCTGAGCAGACTTAGTGAAGTGTTTGCATAAACTAAACTGTTTTCTTTTTAGAACTTGATTGAAAACTTGAAAGTCTAGATATACGGAAGATCTTAAAACTCAGGTTTGGGACTTCTAGCAAGGCCAGTTTTGTTTCCTTAGCCTTGGTTCCAGTAAGGATCTACTACCCAAGCATTTGGGAGAATTGTGGCTTAAAAGAGCACTTTATCCCAGGTGTATTTTCTCCTTTTGGGTATCAGGAATCAACGTCAGGGAGTAAGCTAAATAGATTCAGGATTTTCCCAGTGAAAGATGGAAAATTACCCAGCATCAATGGCTGTTGAAACATCTGCCCACTCTGCTTTCCCAAGAATTAATGATGACTGAGGAGACTTAACAGAGACCTAGAGATGGGCAATCATTTTCTGCAAGAGCAGACAGGCTAAAGATGAGAATGAGGGGCATCTGCTTGGTTCATCTGATTGAACTGTTTCCTGCCTGCTGCACCCTGGGACCCAGGAACAGAGCCACTTCCAGACACCACTGCCTCTCCTTGTGGAGGAGGCCAGGGTCTCTGCCCCACCTGGCCAGGTGGATGTTCCAGAGGGACACGTGTCAAACGTACAAGGTAGCTGTCACCATGTACATTAACTCTGTGTAGGAAGAGGGTCCCATGAGAGTGCGGGAGTCCCATGCAGCCCATACCCACCAAGAAGTATTCAGGAGGAATGTCCCTGACATCCACAAGACTACCTGGCAAACCACACTGCAAAAAAAGGAAAACTAGCAAACACAATTTGAATTGTCTTAAACAAGCAAACCAGCCATTGGTGACTCGGGTGTGTGTGTATATGTGTGTGTGTATATATACACACACAGAATATGGAGTACTACTCGGGTGTAAAAAAAGTGAAACCCTGCCTTTTACAAAAAGATGAACACAACTGGAAGCCATTATACTTAGTGAAATAAGCCAGTCCTCAAAGGACAGATATATGTTTCTCTGATCCAAGATAACTAATAGAGTAACCAAAATGCAGTGTATTGGAGTGAAATGGACGTTCTGAGGTTTGATGACAGTTTATATCCCTTATCTCTTCCTTTGAGGAAGTGTTTTTTTTTTTCTACATATTACTTGTTGACTACTTTTCTAAGTTTAGGGTTAATTCTATGATTATTAACTAAACTGAAAATAGATATTTGTAAAAATTAAGCGTGAGAATGGGAAGGGAGGAGAAAGAAGCGTTGGAGCATGGGGTGGGGGAAGGAAGATAGGGCAGGAAGTATCACTATGTTCCTAAATCTCTATGTGAAATACATGAAACTTGTTTAACTTAAATAAAATTTTAAAACTTAACAAAATGAATGATAGCAGTACTAAAGACTTTAAAAATTAAGTGAAAAACTTAAAAGCATGATTTAGATATTTAATAATATCCTTTGAACATGAAATGGAAACCATTCTAAAGTTGAGAGTTCATGTATATCACTGAGAAGGACTGCTGATCAGGAAAGACTATGCAGAAAGATGATTTTGGGGAAAACATCAATTCTGGTCCATTGCGTCTTCTAATGCAGTTGAGGCAAATATTGCTTTTACATAAGGGAATATTTTCAATTATTTAGAAAAATATGTCCCAATATTTGATTACATCTTCTCTACGGTTCATTTTAGATGTTGATATTCTAATTTTACAACAAGCAAAATTTCAAAGCCTCATATCCTTTTGAAGGGATTAATAGTGTTTCTGCCCAAGCATGAGATTAGTGATCTCTTTGGGTCACAGCCATTTGATGGGATCCTTATAGCAGTGTGGAAATACCAAGATATAAGTATGCTTTGAGGAAAACTCTTGTTTGAAAACTTTTATTTTCATATGTGCACTAATTTCCAGTCTTCGTACCATCAACTTAGTGTGGTTTCCTAATGCAATACATCATTTTTATTCTTTTTCATTTCTGGAGGTCTGATGTTCAAAGACAGCTTCTCTGGACTGAAATCAAGATATGGTCATAGCCTCCCTACCTTTACTTTACCAGTTTCTAGGTTGCTTTTCTTTCTTTCTTTTATTTTTAAGATTTATTTTATTTATTTGAAAGAAGAGTTAGAGAGACAGAGACTGAGAGAGAGAGATATCTTCCATCCACTGTTTCAGTCCTCAAATAGCTGCAAAGGCTAGAGCTGAGCTGATCTGAAGCCAGGAGCTAGGAGCCTCCTCTGGATCTCCTATCTGATTGCAGGGGCCCAAAGACTTGGACCATCCTCCAGTGCTCTCCCAGGGGCACTAGCAGGGAGCTAGATCAGAAGTGGAACAAGCAGAACTTGAACCAGTGCCCATGTGGGATGCTGGCACTGCAGGCTGGGGCTTTAACCCACTGCACCGTAGCACCAGCCCCTCTGGGTTGCATTTCTTGCTTGGCCTTGCTTATGTCTCTTTTTCCATCTTCAAAGTCACCTATAGCATCATCAAATTTTTCTTTGCTCCATCTTCACATCATCTCCTTCTCTTCAATGTCTGCAATCTCTCTTTGCCTCTTATAAGAAAACTTGTGATAGCACTTAGAACCCTACCAGATAAATTTCCAATCTCAGAACGGGAAAATTTAATCAGATTTGGAGCACATTTTTTTTGTCATATAAAAAAAATAGTAATAGGTTCCTGTAATTCAGACAGTTTTTTTTTTTTTTGGTTGTTGTTGTTGGGAGGAGGGAAGCAAATATTTTTCATCCTACCATATCTCTTTCCTTTCATGCTAATAGTTTTCAAGCCATCTGAATGCTTCGGTTTTAATTTTTAGTAGATAATATATTCCTGAGAACTTCTCAAAAAATATTTCTTTCATTGTATTGAACTTCCTAGGAATAAGTTTCTTTCCTGTGGCTCCTCTTGGAGAAGACTTAACAGCTTGTTCATTCTTCTGCTGCATAAATAACAGTGAACACTAATCATGTTGTCATTTATAAGGCAGCACCAAGAGGTATAGTTTTCATAACTTTCTACTACGAAGCTATGTGAAAGCCAAACTATTTTCTCTTTGGGAAATATTTAACCCTCTTGTGAATTGTGAGTTATATTTATCCTTTAGTTTAAGAGTATTCAAGTAGCTGTATCAAGAATGAAGGGAGAGGTTCAGGGCAGGCGTTGTTGTGCATCAAGTTAAGCAGCTGCCTGTGACACTGGCATACCACGTGAATACTCATTTGAGTCCCAGCTGCTCCACTGCTGATCCAGATCCCTGCTAGTGGCCTGAGAAAGCAGCAGAAGGTAGCCCAAGTTCGTGGTGTCCTGCCACCCACATGGGGATTCAGATGGAGATGGAGTTCCAAGCTCCTGGCTTCAACTTGTCTCAGTCCTGGCCATTGAGGAGCTGTAACTCTGCCTTTCAATTGAATAAAATAAATATTTTTAAAACATAAAGAGAAAATGTTAAAATATATGCCAGACTAATTATTCCACTACTTTCTAATACTAAAGAATTATGTCTTTTTGGGCAAGTGGAGGAACTATATTTGATTCTATCGTCTTATAAGTATCTTTGATGGTTCTTTCTTTTTTAGAAAAATATTTATTTATTTATTTGCAAGTCAGAGTTACACACAGAGAGAAGAAGAGGTAGAGAAAGAAAGAGCTTCTATCTGCTGGTTCACTCCCCAGTTGGCCACATCAGTCGGAGCTATGCAGATCTGAAGCCAGGAGCCAGGAGCTTCCTCAGAGTCTCCCACATGGGTGCAGGGGCCCAAGGACTTGGGCCATCTTCTACTGCTTTCCCAGGACATAGCAGAGAGCTAGATTAAAGTGGAGCAGCTGGGACTTGAACCAGTACTCATATGGGCTGCCGGCACTGCAGACAATGGCTTTATCCCTATGCCACAGCACTGGCCCTCCTGATGTTTCTTATAAAAACTTTGAGCTAGAATGAAGTTATTTTACATGACTAGCCAGTTCATTAAACAGGTTACACAGAGCAAACAGTGGTTTGAACCACATATATCTGTATCTATATATACACAAACTAAATAGATCCTCAAGTTTTTCCAATAAAATGCATCAGTTGAGATATATTAAATTTAAAATGCAGAAAATTTAGCTCAAATTTTCAAAAAGAAAATGAAGAGGGTTTATTTTCTTCATTCTGTAACAAGAGGAACATCCATACACAAGGCGGTTTCCATGTTTGAACTTAGTGATTCTAAGATATTATCACAGATCCAGCAAAGTCCTGCCCTCTGAAACAATGCCTGGAATCATCCAAAACCACAACATTGGAAACTTATACCACCGTTGGATTCCATACTCCTTGGCCCAGGCATTTGATCTAAAAGAATTCTTGTAGAAAAATACAGTGCAGCAATTTTCCTGCTTTTCCAAATCTCTTTAAATTATATTCATATTCACAAACCATCTCAGAGAGACAAAGCAGCAAAAGCGTATGTGGGAGTGGCAAAATCAACATTTTGAGGAAGGTGACTTTTATTTTAATTCTCTCATCTATTTACCAGCTCTGGAAAAAGGACTGAAAAGGAGTTGTAATTGTAGTATCAAATCAGGGCCACGGCGGCCTCATAATGGTCCAAGGTCTTGCCATGCATGCTCTCCTCAATATTTTAACCAGGGTGGAAGCTGTACTACTTACTAAATGTGTGATGACCTTGAAAGAGTGACTTCACCTCCCTCAATTTCAAGTCCTCCCCTACCCCATTTGCAACAGAAAAGTTCAACCTTCTAGCATTGCTTAAGCAATATTATTTCTATAAAATCCATAATCAAATGCTTTATCTATAAATGTGATTTCTAATCATTGCTGGACATGTTGAAATTTGTGGAAGAGCACAGTGTGTAAGGAATTCCTTAGTATCCGGTTGTTAATCTTCCATTCACTTCGTCCTCCATTGGGAAGGGTCATGATAAACATGAGGTACTCATTCACACACCCTGAAGATGTAGAGTTAGGGCCAGCAAGACATCATTGCATTGTCCAACTGACTGGTTAATGTGGGAAGACTTGAACAAGCAAAGCTGTCAGCAAATATTTACAATATGGATAGGGAAGTTTTTAGAGAAAGAAAAACAGTTTACTCCAGACTTGGGAGAGTTGGATGAGTAGCTTAAAAACTCTTATTTATCTTCTCCACAGTCTCCCTCCCTGCAAAAATCAAAATAAACCTGGAGAGGCATCGCATTTCAAAGGAGTGAATGGATCCTAATGCTGTGATAAGAGTGTGAGCTGATGTCATGGACTTGAAATGGGGAGTGGCTTCAGGAGTTTTGCATCTGTTGAACTACTGACCTGTTGGAGACTTCTGATTTTCACCTTTGTGTTTCTTCATTTTGTGGTGTTGGGAGGCAGATTTTGCTTGGCGACTATGGGACCTCTGAAAAGCTATTACTACAAGGACTGGATTCTGGAAAGCCACTAGGAGCTGGGTCTTCAGAGCTGACTCTAGGCTCAGGAAACAGCCCCAAAGTCCTGAAGATGCTGCCTTTAGTGTGCTGCTCTCACTGTTCTACAGACTGGGGGAGGAGGCAGGTTCAGGTGAACTCTTATTCCAGACAAAGAAGACATTCTGTTGATTTTGGTGGATCTTCCCTCGTAAGGATTTGAAGAATCCCCAAATTCATTTATGGGTGATATGCCAAGCTACCATATTAGCTACAGCTACCATCTGTGAAGTTTTGCTTCTCTTTTCTCTATTCATTAGCAAGTCAGTGGTTTATTAGCCTTTTGAGTATCGTGGGTTTTAAAAATGCATCAAGTCTTAAAACAGAGAACAAGGAAAATAGAATGCTGAAATAACGGGACGCCTACTGAGATATTTTAGCCTAAAGTAAATAATGCTGCCTAATTTGTGGAATGCTCTTTGCTTCCCTAGTGGAGGTCTCTAGTGCCATATTTCCATATTATTACATATGTTGCAATTAGACTCAGAATTATTAAGGAATGATTGCTTTGAGAACTGAAAACTTATCCTAACATGTTACTGGTAGTCCAGTTCCACATTGGTTTCCTTCCTTCCTTCCTTCCTTCCTTCCTTCCTTCCTTCCTTCCCTCCCTCCCTCCCTCCCTCTTCCTTCCTTCCTTCCTTCCTTCCTTCCTTCCTTCCTTCCTTCCTTCCTTCCTTCCTTCCTTTTTTCTCTTTCTTTCTTTCTTTCTTTCTTTCTTTCTTTCTTTCTTTCTTTCTTTCTTTCTTTCTTTCTTTCTTTCTTTCTTTCTTTCTTTCTTTTTGACAGGCAGAGTTAGACACTGAGAGAGAGAAACAGAGAGAAAGGTCTTCCTTCGGTTGGTTCACCCCACAAATGGCTGCTACTGCCGGCGGGCTGCGCTGATCCGAAGCCAGGAGCCAGGTTCTTCCTCCTGGTCTTCCATGCAGGTGCAGGGCCCAAGCACCTGGGCCATCCTCCACTGCATTCCTAGGCCACAGCAGAGAGCTGGACTGGAAGAGGAGCTACCAGGACAGAACTGGCACCCCAACCGGGACTAGAACCCGGGGTACCAGCGCTCAGGTAGAGGATTTCCTGGTGAGCCGCGACACCAACCATCATTCATACTTTAAAATGTGTCTGTCAAAATCTGGAATTCTATCTGCAAAATTATGTGTATTGTTTTATTTCACACATGTCAGGTAACAGTTTTTCATCATCACACCAAGAAGCAAAGAACTCTGGACTATGAAGCAGGTTCTTCTCAGGCTTTAGATGCTGCTTGACTTGCATGAGATCCCGCATGGTGAGATTAGAAGAGCTGTCTCCAAACCCAAAGGCTTGGGAGTAGAAAGGAAAGGTGAAGGAGTGACTTGGGCTTAGTGGAAGATGTACAATTGGTGATCACACTCTTCTAGGGTGGTAGATTGGGTTACTGGCTTTAACTACTTAACCTTACATCTTGGCCTTCCATGCTGTGATTTTGAAGTCCTTATTACAAAAGGGGCAACATTCCCCTAATCCCTGATTTCAGTTGAGCCTTGTGACTTGCTTTCCCCACTTCAAAGAGATAGTTTGGGTGGTGTGCTCATTATGGGCCTAAACAGTGAGAGGCCTTTTGAGTCCCTTGCCCTTTTTCATGAGAAGAAGCTGCCCAGCTTATCTGCTGGTGATAGGAGGAGAATGAGTGACACAGAGCCAGGTCACCTCAGGAAAAGCAAACCCGGCTTTATTAATTGAACCCAGCTGATCTCTAGACACATGAGGAAAACAAATGCTTATTGTTATACGCTGCTGAGCTTTGGAGGGTGTTGATTATGCAGCATTATCAGGGCAATGGAACTAATTTGCTCAGTTTTCCATGAATAATTTTCCTTCTGAGTAATATCGTGATGTTGGAATATATCTGGTGATCCAGATTCTGATTTCCTTCAGGACAGAAAGGAAAAGTAAATGAAGGAAGGAAGATGGCACTTGAAGAAATCATACCCCATCTGAAAGGGTAGCTGACACTCAAATGTGATGGCACAGGTCTGTAAGCTCTGTGGTGGGAAATCTACTTATTTTTTCAAAAAATACTGTAAATATGAGCTCTCTTAATTTGGAATTTCCAAAATCTAAATTTAGAAGCTAATTAAAAATTTTGTAGAACTCTATATTAGCTGCATGTTTGTAACCAAAGGTCATCTGTAACAATCTCTGTTATAGAGCCTGCAGGTGCCTGTTGGATGCAATGTTCAGTAATCATTAGCATGCAGTACACTGCAAGTCTGTATGCTCAAGCTTATCCTAGACATGCTTGCTTTTTTAAGATTTATTTATTTATTTGAAAGGTAGAATTACAGAGATAGAAAAGAAGAGATAGAGAGAGATATCTTCCATCTGCTGGTTCACTCTTCAGATGGTTGTGTTAGGCAGAAGCTGGGAGCCAGGAGCTTCATTTGGGTCTCCCACGCAGGTGCAGGGGCCCAAGCACTTGGACAATCTGCTGTTTTCCCATGTGCGTTAGCTGGGACCTGAATCAGAACTGAAGAACAGGGACTTGAACCAGAGCACATATTGGATGCAGGCATCACAGGTGGAGGTTTAACCCACTGCGCTGATCCTCAGTATGTTTGCTTTATAATGAATTCAGCAAAGTTTTGATTTAAAACAGTCATAGAAGATGCTTGTTTTGATTCTACCGGAATATCTTACGAGTGTGGTCACAGCACAAAAGCTAAAAGCAACAAATAAAAACCCACACAAAACCAATGCTAAACTACCTAAAATCTCCAGCCACTTCAAATGTTAAAAATAACAAACAGAACACTTAATTGTATGTTGAAGCTGATTCCCCTTTTTTAACTGGAGGAATTTTTTTAAGCTTTAATATCTATTCTTGCTTTTCACAATACAACTCTCTAAGATGATCTATTGTGATTACAGCAGGCAATCTAAGTTCTCCTTCTGAAATATGACATGTGTTTATCAGGGGAGAATTGGAGTTTCTAATTCCTTTAAATCATTTTTCTTAATATAGTAGACATCAACTAGAAAAATTTCCTGGTATCTCTGTTAAAGGGAGGGAGATCAGGAAGCTCTCATTTTAAGTCTTCATTAGCTACTGATTAGGCCAGCAAGAGGGCTTCAATCTCCGGATTTCCTCGACCATAGATTATAAACCCAGGATAATTAAATGGGATGAATATAACCTCACTGGGATATTGATTAGATTAATGATTATACATGACTTGCAAAATAGAAACCTTGTGTGTGTGTCAATTTAATAACTCAGTATGTGTGTGCCAATTTAATTTAAATAAAATGTACTTAGTCCAATCCAATTGTATATTGGATGCAGAATAATGCCCTGCACAGAGCATAGAAGAGGCACTTCCTGCTCTGAAATAGTGTAGATTAAATAAGGACCAAATGGAGGAAACAATCCATGGTGAGATTTCACTTTATGTCTATAGCTCCTTTGTAGTTCATTATACTTGGAGAAGCTATGTTATGTTTTCTGTATTTCTTTTTATTAATGGTTTCTAAGATTTCCTAACAGCACTTGTGGAGTGCCTATGACATGTTAGGTTCACTTGATTTGCTACTGTGATGATGCCCAGTAAAAGCTTTTATTCCCACTGTATGGAGTGAAGACACTTATTCTCAGGAGATCCAGTATATCAGCCGAGAGATGATTTTCTCCAAGCATCCCTCGGTGATCTCAACAGACTTAGTTAATGAGTAGCACTATAAGAACCCTAAAACCATCGTACACTTCCATGCCAGTGCTTGTGATGTTTACATCTCCCACTAGTCCATGAAATCTGGGTGCATGGTATTTGGCATAGAGTGTGATCAAGTAAACGTGAGTGAAATATTTATATTTGGTTAAGATGATACAATCTGTAAGTGACAGAAACTAGCCACAATCAGGTTTTCCTAAACATAAATCCATTGTGCCACAACTTTAAAAATTTAAGGAGTGGGGAATGTTTCTTAAAGTTAAGTATTTTGAACTCACACGTACTCCTGTTAGATGTTCTCAATTTGCCTCAATAAGAGACACAAGATGGGTTATGGTCATTTGCTGCAAACTGTTGTTGGTGGTAGGAATTACCTTGGAACACTTAAAAACTGTCTAAAGTTTTTGGTTCTACATGGATGTAGTAAACTAGATTCTGAAGAGGAAGGCACAAAATATGTTTAAAGTATCCTGCGTGATTCATATCATCAGACAAGTTTAGTAAAATGTCATTTCAAAGCAACTTTAAAGTTCTGCTAGTATTCATGGTAAAATGGACCTTAATGAAGAAGACAAATATTTTATTGGCTTCTATTTCTGGAAATAAGAAAGCAAATCCACTTGGAGAGCATTCATTTGGAATAGGAATATTTCACATGCCCCCCCTTAATATGAAAAGATATGAAAATCTGGAATCCATTGCTTTAGCAATTTAGTTGGATGAAATTGCATAGGGATTTGGGAGCCCAGAGTGAGGGATGAGTTCTCAAACACACAAAGAGAAGAATTTGAAAGTCATATAAACTTATTGGGATGAATTCATGGACTTTTCATAAAGCCTAGTGGCAGAGGATGACAAGGATCATCTGAAACTTTATTACCACATAGTTGAAAGGAGAGATAACTGGGGTGACCCATGCACAGAACTGAGGTCTAGAAAGGGAGTTTCTAACTTCATGGATATCGAAGCTCTTTTTGTTCTTGGCTTCTAGAAGGCTAGACTTGCTCATTAGTGAAACATTTGCTCAAAAGAATATGAAGAGCTTTGATTGAGTTGAATACAGTTTTTAAAACCTATTGTGCACGAGCGAAGGAGAGTTTGCAGCAGAGGGAAATGTGTGCTAGTATCTTTTGCTGTCCAGTTTATCGCTGATCCAGTGGACTGGACAAGCACTGTGTAGCCAATGTTTCTTCAGAGTGCAGGACTATCAGGGAAGAACAGGGTGGAGGAGGATATTAGACTGGTTCCCAGAAATGGTAAACACTGGAATTCCTCTTGACTCCCTTCTTGGGGTTCAGGACACCAACCAACCCATTCAGCTACCAAGTGTGTGTTTCTTAGAAGGCAGACTCCCATGGAATAGAGAATGTTGGCTGGTTTGTTTATTATACATCCTCTAAACCTGGACCATACTAAGCACATACTAAGCTCCCAATAAATATTTACAAAACAAACCAATAAATGAATGATAGCTTGACTGAGGATCCAGAACTGATGTATAGAATCCTTTAAAAAGTTCCTGGAAAAATGGGGTTCAAAGATAATTTCAAGTAAAACTTTGAAATCTGTGGAAAAAGTTTTCATAGAATACATTTCCATGAGGTTTTTTTTTTTTTTTTGACAGGCAGAGTGGACAGTGAGAGAGAGAGACAGAGAGAAAGGTCTTCCTTTGCCTTTGGTTCACCCTCCAATGGCCGCCGCGGCCGGCGCGCTGCGGCCGGCGCACCACACCGATCCGATGGCAGGAGCCAGGAGCCAGGTGCTTTTCCTGGTCTCCCATGGGGTGCAGGGCCCAAGCACCTGGGCCATCCTCCACTGCACTCCCGGGCCACAGCAGAGGGCTGGCCTGGAAGAGGGGCAACCGGGACAGAATCCGGCGCCCCGACCGGGACTAGAACCCGGTGTGCCGGCGCCGCTAGGCGGAGGATTAGCCTAGTGAGCCGCGGCGCCGGCCTCCATGAGCTTTTAACATAACTTTACTTATTTATTTATCTGTTTTATTTGAGTGGCAGAGAGTGAGACCTCCCATCTTCTGGCTCTCTCCCCAAATGCCTTAGAAATAGAAACTCAACTTGAGTTTCCCAAGTGGGCGGTGGGGACCCAACCATTGCTGCCTCCCGTTCTGCACATTAGCAGAAGCTGGAATCAGGAGCAGAGCCAGACTTACTGCCAGGCTCTCTGATGTGGGATGCTGGCCTCCAAAGCAGCACTTTGAGCATTGCAACAGATACTGTTTCCTTCATGAAATTTTAAGATAGCTTGTACATAGTTTATCTACAAAGAGCACGGTATGCCAGTGATGACAGATACATCAAAAGGAGAGGAAAGAGGAAGAGGGGTGGGAGTGTGGATGGGAAGGGCGGGTATGATGGAAGAATCACTATATTCTTAAAGTTGTATTTATGAAAAGCATGAAGTTTGCATTCCTTAAATAAAAGTTTTCTGGGAAACAAAAGACAAAAAGAGAGCAAACCTAAAGTACTCTGGGAGTGCACTAAAAGGAGATATTGATTGAGTGGTGGAAGGACTGGTGCTATGGGCTAATAGGGGTGATGTGGAAGGGAAGACATGAAGTGAGGCAAGGAAATGAAGTGTTTATGGGGACATGGAGGTGCATGCAGAGTTCAAGGCTAGTACAGAATCTCCAGGGGCCTTCCCTTGATGGAATTTGCCCAGTGAAAATTTCCCTGAACACTTTAACTCTTTGTTAATATAAACTTTTCCTCTAACAATGTTTTATTGCATTTAAAATTTTTCAGTAAACACATTTCATTTTATAGAAAAACTCTAGAGATATATTTAAAGAAAATGGTAAAAGCATAACCAAATACAAAACTTTCCCTGTCAGGTGCTCTCAGGCTAACTCCAGACTGCACCTGACAGAATGGACCGTCTGTGCTCTGGTTCTTTTGTGTTTTCACATTCAGCTTATGATCTTCTTTACATCTGGGGTAACAGCTACTCCAGACTATGCTCAACCACAGAAAAAGCCACTCTCTCCATGTGTGTGTTCTGTGTTCTCCACCTGGAATACTTCTACTCTCTGTCCCACTGTCCTGATTTTAACTGGCTTTTTATTTTACTTTTTATTCCCAGGGGATAATTTAAATTTGGAAAGCCTCTCAATTGCCCAGCTTGGGTTTGTACCTCTTCTCCATTTTCTATAAGCACTCTGTTCTTGAACACACTGCACTGACCTTGTCTAATCTGTATGAGGGCAGGATTTATCTTTCCAGTTTGCACTTAGTAATCATGTGTATTTATCACAGGGTCTATATGTCATCACCATCCATTCATTTGTATTTTCTGTTTTCCCACTGAGTACATTGCATGATTTGGGGCTTTTGGCAAAGTGTCTGAATCTGTAAGGTTCACCCCGTAGACCTCACCAGGTCCCCACTATCTGTGTGTTTACATTCAGACATGAGCTTGGGGAAGGAGATTGAGAGAAAAAAAATCTTCCTATTTTAATATATTTAGTGAAATGCACTTTCTTCCTCTATTAGCCTATTGAATGTGTTTATCCCAGGATACAAGTGAATTTTTTGTGTCTCTCAGTGGAACAATGCTTGGGCTTGACAGTACACATAGAAGAATTTCAATGATAGTTGAGCAATTAAACCACATCTTGGTGATTTGTCTTCTTCCACTAAATGTAGTTTTTGTGAGATGTAACATTACAAGACAAAGAATAAAGCTTTTAGATACCTGCCATATGTCATGTTGGGAATGCAAATATTTGATGATTGATTGTATCACAGATTTTAAAAATACTTTACATTTCTCCACTTTTATGAACTGTCTGTCCATGAAGAAAGAATCACAGTTTGGTGACTGTTCTAAGCCACCAAAGTGGACCTGGTTGGTGCCTAAAGCTCATCCGTGTGAGGAGAATCTGGCCGTTCCTCTTCCAGCAGCCTGTTTCCAAGCCGCAGGTTCAGAAAATGTTCGATATACTGAGTACAAAATCAGAGAGACACGCTGTCCCGCTCAGCTCAGCCAAGGTTTAGATGTTGCATCTGTTGGAAATTAAAGAGATCAGCAATGGCATTGCCTTTGAAGTCCAAGAATGTCAGAGGCAGGGAGTTGAGTAGTGAGGGGCCTGGGGATGCATAGGGTGATTGAAGATTCAATCTTTTAAAAGTCATTCTCCAATTGCACACTTGGAAACATTTCAGAGAAATGAAAATTTATTTCCACACAAAACATGTGCATAAATGTGCGTAGGAGCTTTATCCTTAATAGGCTAAAAATGGGAAGCAGTTCAAATGTCTGTCACTTGGACAACAGAACGGACTGCAGTGAATCTGCCCTGTGTGTTTTACTCTCATACTGAACCTCAACAAGGAAAACACTGATGGCACACATGGAGGCTTGGATGGATCTCAGGGAGATCTGCAGAGTACAAGCAGTCAGTCTCAGAGGGGTTCATATTGCATACTTCCATCTGTGTGCCATTCTTAAAATGACGCACTTGTGGCAATGCAGAACAGAGTAGTGGTTGTCAGGAATTGAGGGTGGGAGTGGGTGTGGCTGAGGCTATAGAAGGGTAGCAGAGCAGTTCTGTGCTTCATATCTATACAGATGATGAAACTGCATATGCATACATATGCATACACACGCACATCTCAAACATGAAGTGAAAATGCAATGCTGGTGAAATCTGAATGAGCTTTGCTGGTCTTTGTGGGTTGTACCCGTGTTAGTTCCCTGATTTTGACATTGTACTGTGGTTGTACAGTATATTGTCACTACGGGAAGCTGAATGGAGAATACATGAGACCTCTCTGTATGTTTGGTTTTGTAACTTTCTCTGAATCTGATTATTTCAGAATAGAAAGTCATGTATGACAGTTAAAAGTTCAGTGATATTTAGGAAAGTGAAACCCAATCCCTTAGTATATATTTTGTCCTTTTGCTTTAGACTACTTTTGGAAGTTTTAGATGGGTTTAGGTTATACACTGTGAAATTGTGGGCTTTATATGCATATACAATAAACAGTTGATGTATTTATACTCAAAATAAAGCATAGATCAGGATCCTATGGATTGCCAAGGTAAACATTACCATCAGTCTTGCTAACTTAGCAACTCTAACAGCAAAAACTGGTGTCATAGAACCAGTTACCCATATTCATACTTTCTCATGATTCTGGGGCTCACTAAATTCCAGCAGGTTTCATTTGGCATTTACTCCACATTGGCTTGCATGGTCCTTAACGGAGCTGTAAGATTCTGTTCTGTGATCAAGATTTGTGTCTAATAAGCTAGCATAATACCTCTGTGTAATGAAAGAAATGGGAGTATCTGCTGGACAATGCTACCTGGTTTGAATACTACTGTTTCAGTAGTGTCAGAGAAAAAAAAAACTCAAACTGAATAAAGTAAAAAAGAAAGAGCTAATGACTCAAGTAATTGAAAAGCCAAGGTTTTAGATCATGTTTTTTCTGTATCTCTCATCTCTGCTTTTTCCATCTTAGCTCCCTTACCAGCTGGGTTCTGATTTTAAGGTCACGAGAAGACTACAGCTATCTTGACCTTGCCCTTTCAATTCCAGGTCTAGCTGAACAGTCTTTTCTGACAGTTTTTATGGAATTCTGAGTGTTCCCTCCAATGGCTATATTGGGTCAGGCTCCCAACCATGCATCAAGCACTTGGAGGGAATGTATTGTATGGTATAGCCCAAAGTCATGTGCTTTGCCCTTGCTTCCAGTAGTGGAGCCCACAGAAACCCTGTGAATTAAGTGTTGAAGGGAAGTGGTTCTAAACAAAGCAGGTGGTATCTCCCTAGCTTGACAGAGAAGCAAGAATTCTCCATCATAAAAAACGTACAAAAACCTACTTCCCTTTTGTGATAAGACAATATTGGGGGAAGGGGAATCATTTTGAAGTTTTGGAGTGGTCATCAGAGAACTGGTTATTAGTGGTTTGTTGCATGCATGAATAGAACACGAATCTAAAGAAAAAGATTTATTATCTGACATTCCATAAAGTGTTAAGATAGTTTGTTTGTCTTGTGACTTGTTTTAGTGCTTTATTAATAAAGAAGTTTATAGTCGTTTTTATTTTGCTGGTTTAAACAGCATTGGTAGAATTTATCATCTGTGCAGCAATATTGGAGTTAATTTGTTTTGGTTTATATTCAACTTAGACTTCATTACCTTCATTCTGCTCAAGAGGAATCTTAATTCAGTCTCATGATATCCTTGCAGTAATATATTGATGGTTTGCAAGTAGTGAAAATGTGCAATTATGAATGACATCAGTGCCCTTCCACAGAGCCCTCTCTATTTGTACCTCATTTTTAATTTTGGCCCTGGAAATATTAGTGGTATTGTGGATGTTGTCCACCCCTCCCAGTGTGGCAAGTTGTTGCTCTGTGCTTTTGGATTAGCCCAGCTTGCATGTAGCTCTTTTTCTATTCAGAACTGTGATAAAACTCTTACTTGAAGTAGGATCTCTTGCCCTCTATTATGGCCTTCGTATTACAGACACATTCTGATTTCCCAGAGGCATTCCTTCTCTAATCTACTACTTTAGCTTTTACCCCCTGCTTGGATGCACTCCTTAATTATGTTTCTGGAGAAATCTCTTGTGTTTACAACTTTGAATCAGTCTCTGCCATGGTTTGAGTTTGTCTCTACAGTCTGTTATTTCTTGTTCTTCCACAGGAGGGGTTCTCCTTATGACTTATTATTGTGTTGTCTGTTGAGGTGTTTGTTCATCATATTCTCCCTTGCGTAACTACTTCTTCGAGCTTTGGGTGAACTATTTCTATAAAGCCTCACCACTTTATATTCAGCCACCTGGATCTCAGATATAATTTTCTCTCCTGTATACTTCTGTTTGTTAAGTTTTCTCTACACTGCAGGCTGAGTAAAATTTTAAAACCTTAAATGTAATATTGTCAATGACCTGTCCTCATTCCCCCAGTAAGTAAAAAGTCATCAATGAGCAGCTCCTAGGGGACTTAGAATAAAAACAATACAAACATGATTTTTCTTTTTAACGATTTAAACATTTATTTGAAAGGCAGAGTGTGGTGGAATGAGCAGGACGCGCCAAGATATCGCTGGAGAAGGAGTGAGATGTACACTCAGCTGCACAGAGAATGGCGGTGGGATCCACCTGGCAAAGGAGTCTGCTTAGCAACAGGCAGTGATTGGTTAAGTCATGGCCCTCCCTCTGACCTGATTGGCTGCCTCGGCTATATAAGCACATGTGCTTCCTAAAGTGAATGAGTCTGCGGACTGCTCACCTCTAGCCCGCTTTCACCGGGCTTCCTGAAGTCTGTGTTGTGACTTTGTGCTCTTACCGCTAAACACCATGGGAGAACCCGAACAAGACAACAGCAGAGTTTTACAGAGAGAAAGAGAGAGATCTTCCATTTTTCCTCTGCCTCTCAGGTAGAATTGGATGATATATGCACATGCACTAAGATGTTAACAATGTTTTTACTATTGTCCTGAAGTGGCACACATGCTGAGGACTGAGTACAAAAACACAAAGAGCTCCTGCGTTCCAGTTCAGAGTGACACAGCACGCCACCAGCAAGCGGAGTCAGTCATCTGCTTACTTGCGGGGTTTCCTAAGATGAACTGATTTAAAAGACTCACCACTAACTACCATCTTACACAAATGGCCCTTCCCCCATCCCAGTCTAAGAACAGGGATGGGAATAGATATGGTCTTCATCCTGGTAAGAAGACTGAGGTTTGTGGTAGTGACTGTTACTTTCCTGAGGGGAGAAGGAAGGAAGAACTGTCCTCTTTCAAGGCAAGGACCTTGTATTTTTAGAGATTCAATATGCTTTCTGGATGGTCAAAACGATATATCACTCATTGTTCTTCAACTGAAATCTTCTTCAGGCTGCTATTAACACTTGGAGGCCCAGGGTAGGATTTCAAATGGAATCCCACTTGGAACTGACAAGGCCCCTTCCCCACCTCTTTTCTTCTTCCTTCCCTCTGTTACTTCTCCCTCCAACCTCTTTGTCCACTCTTCAGGTATGGGTGCAGGCATGCTGAGACGTTGCTTTCTCTTGATAGGATGGGCTTAGGAAAGAGGTCTACACAGGGCACAGGGAACTGGAACATGCTCTAAAAATGGAGGCTGTGGATAGGGGGAGCTTCATGTAGGCATGTCTCACAAACTCTTCCTCTGATGGGAAAGGAGTAGAGTATTTGGAAGCATAGTATCTAAGGAAAGAGCTCAGTTTCTAGGTGACCTGGGGAAGTACTGGTTTCTTAGAGCATTGAAGATTTTCTCTGGGTTCAATGAGAAAGATAAAAGTAAATAGTGTGGTGGCAGGATGGGATTTGAGAAGGGACAACAAATCAACTTATACTCCCCTGTTTGACATGCCAAGGATGAATAAATTCACTGTAAGTTAGTGGACATTTTACAGTCAGCTGACCTTTGTCAGACACCCCATGCAAGGGGTCATTGCTGGATAAAGAAAGCCACTATACAGAGATTGTGGCTAAGAAGTATTGGTGAAAGATCCAACCAGAACTAGAGCTCATGCAGTGTTGAGGCCCCTGCAAGAAAGACCACACTAGTAAGAATGTCAGTGTTTGGGAAACTATGGCATGAGTGACCTTGGCAGAGGAGATAATCCATTAACCCGCAAAAAGATTGCCCCCTTCTCAGGCGGACAAGAGAGGCTTGCTTGCATCTCTTCCTTGTCATTGTCCCAACACTGTGCACCACTAGTGCCTGGAACAGGGTAGAGGGAGAAGTTGGTCATAGCAGACGTTTCCTTCCAATTTGCAGATTTCTGTGTACCACAGCCTCCCCCACCAGCACTACCCATAAAACATTGTAGTCCTGACTCGTTATTGCCTAAAATTAGAATTTTCTAATAAAGGAAATTGAGTGGAAAATTACTGAATCTTGCCAAGGTGCCATTAAAGTTCACAGTAGGAAAGTTAGGATGAATATAGTATAATTAGAGAGCAGTTACTGGGAAAAAAATAAAACATATCATAGGTAGACCTATGCACTAGTTAGAAACTTGTGGAAAGATATTTTAACAACAAAGGATTAGTTTTCCTAATATGATAATAGAATAAAAGAAAACCTTGCCTGTTTGTAAAGGATACAAATTAAGAGCACAAATTTAATCTGAAAAGTCAGGCTTTTAAAAATCTATTTAATTTTCTTAGATATTCATTTATTTGAAGGCGGGGGAGGGTCCATCTGCTGGTATGACTCCCCAAGTGGTCACAACAGCTAGGTCTGGGCCAGGTTAAGGTGTGGTGACAGGAAGTCTATTAAGGCCCCCACATGTGGCAGGGGCCCAACTACTTGGCCATCTACCACTACCTTCCCAGGCACATTAGCAGGGAGATATATGGGACAGAGAGCAGCTGGGACTGTAATCAAGCTGGAATCACAAGTGGTCGCCAAACCCCCTGCGCCACAAGCTTATCCATGCCCGCCCCCAACATAAAGTCTGAAACAGAAGATCTCTTATGAGTCTGTTATTTACCAAGCACTGTCCTGAGAACCATTGAGAAGAAAGCAAAGCTGAATGCTCCATCAGTGACTTTTGGGAACTCGCCAAGTGATTGGGAATAGAAGAGAAGACCCTGAGTTGTTCCTTGGAAGGAAAGGTTCAGAGCTGGTCATAAAGTGTGGCCTGGTCCAGAAGAGTTCTCATAGTGTAGGGTGGCAGTGAATCTCTGTGACTGTGCCCTGTGAGTTGTTCTGCCTGAGGAGTTGAATCTGGCTGGTCACTCACCTGAAGAGGAGACAGATAAGAAAGGAGGAGCTGGCCAGTTGTTCCCACGCTACTGGATGTATTTAGGAGCACAGGGAACTAATCAAAGAGTAGCTTATTGGAAACCCTGGGGATGACATTCCTGAATCCAACCGAGGTTGAAGATCACTAAGGAGGAGCTCTCTGCGGAAGGACAGAGAGGTGAGCTTTTTCAGAACCTTGATTGACAAGCCAAAGGGGCATCTCAGCGTCCTTTCCACATAGACATGGATTTTGTAGCTTATGAATATTCTTACTCATGTCTGCTCACATATAATTCCCCATTTATACTTAAAATACATATGAATAAACAAGCTTACAGCAACACAGGTTTATTTCTCTGATCAAGAGTAACATTTCATAATTAACTTGGTAAAGTCTATATTTTAAGAAGATCATTTGATTTTTAAAAGTTTGGATGTTCTTGCATTCATCACAGATAAGTTAGAAGTACAGTTTTTCCCTGGTGATTTGTCACTTGATTCTAGTTTCTCAGCCCCTAAATGATTTATTCTTTACCCGCAGAAGTGCTTATTATTTTAATGATAGCATTGGGAGAGAAAGTGGACAACAACCTTTTAAAGATGCATTCTCAAGATCAGAAAGAAAACAATTATTGTGAAAAAAATCCATATCTGTCATCAAAAATTTATATTAAAACATCAGTGTGTTTTATAGTACTTTATGTTAAGTAATATACACATGGGGGGAAAACAACCAAAGAATATAGGAGAGCTAGAAAGGAAAAGCCATCATTTCTTACCCCACATTTGCTCATGTCACCACACTAACCAGAGGTGACCACTTTAACTGTTCCTATTTCAGTTAATTTTGGGGGTTACTTAACATTACACTACATGTAACTTCTTAAGTCTCTAGATGTCTCCACATAAAAGACAAGATTCAGCACCCACTAGACCACTTTTGTTTCTCCCCTTCTAACTTATTTCCCCCCCATAGATTTATTTAATTTATTTATTTAAAAGGCAGAGTTACTGTGAGAGAAGGGGGAGGGGAGGGAGAGAGAGAGAGAGAGTCTGTCTTCCATCCACTGGTTCACTCCCCAAATTAACCACAAGTACCAGAGTTGGACCAAGCTGAAGCCAGGAGTCAGAAACCTCTTCTGGGTCTCCCATGTGTGTGCCAGGGACCCAGGCACTTAGGCCATCTCCCACTGCTTTCCCAAGCACATTAGCAGGGAGCTGGATTGAAAGTGGAGCAGCCAGGACTCAAACCATCACCCATATGGGATGCTGACACTCCAGGCAGTGACTTAACTCACCTCACCACAGCACCAGCCCCTCTCCCTGCCTAACTTTTGAGAATTCTGTTATTAGCAGGCTTTTCATTGGTTACCTGTGATATTTAACAGAAAATGTTTCGTAAGTATACCTTGTGTTACTGATGTTTTTCATCTGACCAGGTGAGATGATGGCATGATATATCTTCCAACTTGGCTCCCACTTCCAACTCCCCAATTCCGTCAGTTCAACTTGGGGGCATGGTAATGATACTAAACAACACTTCATAGCTAGAACAGGAATCCTATTAACTGGAGGGTAGACTTTAACTACCATCCTTTGTGCTGCCTTCCTGAGCTCTCTCTTTTTTCCATGTCATTTTGTTTCTCTCCTGGAAGATGTCAATGATGTTATATTAATAGTGCTGACATTTACTGGGATCAAAAAGTGGAGGCAACAACGTGGACAAAGCAAGACTCACTGATCCTTGCAACAATTACATGAGCTTAATATTGTAAATCACTGTATTACTTAAAGTACACCCAGGGGCAGCGTTATGGTGAAGCAGGTTAAATCACTGCCTGTGTCATCGGTATTCAATGTGGATGCCAGTTCAAGTCCTGTCTTCTCCACTTTCAATCTCGCTCCCTGCTAATGTGCCTAGGAAAGCAGCTGAAGACGGCCCAAGCACTTGGATCCCTGCACTCTCATGGGAAGTCTGGGTGGAGTTCCAAACTCCTGGCTTCAGCCTGGCTCAGCCCTAGCCAATTTGGCCTTTTGGGGAATGAACTAGTGGATAGAAGGTCTTTCTCTCTCTCTCTCTCTCTCTCTCTCTCTCTCTCTCTCTCTCTCCCTCTCTCTCTCTTTTTGTATCTAACTCTGCTTTTCTTTTCTTTTCTTTTTTATTTAGTAAATATAAATTTCCAAAGTACAGTTTATGGATTACAATGGCTTTCCCGCCCCATAATTTCCCTCCCACTCGCACCCCTCACATCTCCCATTCCCTCTCCCATTCCATTCACATCAAGATTCATTTTCAATTATCTTTATATACAGAAGATTGATTTAGTATATATTAAGTAAAGATTTCATCAGCACTAACTCTGCTTTTCAAATAAGTAAATAAATCTTTAAAAATACATAAATAAAATATACCTAGTAAGTGATAGATCTGATATTTGAACCCGGGCAGTCTGGTTATGGAGTGTATATTCTTAAATTTGAAAGAAAAATGGTAAGTACATACTGTATTACATATGTGTAGTGTATATTTATTTATTTTGACAGGCAGAGTGGACAGTGAGAGAGAGAGACAGAGAAAAAGGTCTTCCTTTTTCCATTGGTTCACCCCGCAATGGCTGCTGCGGCCGGTGTACTGCACTGATCCAAAGCCAGGAGCCAGGTGCTTTTCCTGGTCTCCACAAAGGTGCAGGGCCCAAGCACTTGAGCCATCCTCCACTGCACTGCCAGGTCACAGCAGAGAGCTGGACTGGAAGAGGAGCGACCGGGACAGAATCCGGCGCCCCGATTGGGACTAGAACCCTTTGTGCTGGCGCCACAGGCGGAGGATTTGCCTATTGAGCCATGGCGCCAGCCCATGTGTGTAATGTATTTATAAACATATATGCTTATATCTTAAATATATACACATACAAATTACATATAACATACTAAATATAGTTAAGTACATTACATATATAAAGTATAGTAAATATATACATATATATTTTAAAATCACACATTAAATGAAACAAAATTCAACTACTTCAGATGCGACTTCCATTTCTTGATTCATGTATTTCCTTTAGGTTCAATTATTTATTTATTTTCTGGGGGATTGTCTTTCATGTTTCTAGCTTTCCTTACATATCTGTTGCTGATCATTGCTCATGTTTCCATATTTAAAAATGACAAAATGAAGAACTGGTTGTTTTTCTTTTTTTGTAATTTAGAACTGTTAGTTTTATTTTATTTTATTATATTATTTTAAATGTCTTCTCCAAGGTTATAGCTTGTGCTTCCATTTTTTTTTTAAATTTTAAGCCTTTATTTAGTGAGAAAGATGCATAGAAGAGTGAGAGCTTTATCTAAGAGAGAGGGGGTAAATCTCGATTCATACCGAGTAAGAGGAACCAGCCACATGGAGGAGCATCTAGGCCAGGAATCCTAGGGTGGGTGGCCTGAAGGCCATGTGCCCTGGAGGCGCAGGGCTACAGCCAGCCCCCTCCTGGCAAGAGGCCAGAAAAGAAGAGAGGGGCATAACACACCCTGTCCCAGGATTTTAACCCACTTCCAAAGGGGAGTGGCTAATTAACCTGATTGGCTGGTGGGCACCCACGTGTGGCCAGGTAGGGCATGAGGTCACATGGCTTTTCGAAGGCATAAGGTAGGGCGTGAGGTCACACAGGGGCGTGGTGAAGGCGTGGTCTTCCAGCTCACAATCTAATGGATTTTAACCTGTATGCCTGCCTACTTCATTTCCCCCTCAGAGACTCCATCCCCTTAATACTAAGGGGAGTTGATGGGTGTTCAACCATCTCTTCTGTAACTGCTTCCTGCTTATGAGGGGTGTAGTGCTGGCCTTGCCTATCCAGGGTCTGGAGATCTCTTTTTATCCTAACAAATTTGCTTTGTGAGCTGGAGCAGTCTCAGTCATTGCCAACGTCTGTGTCCCCTGCATGGTCAGTTACTCCCAGAAGTTCTGAAACATACAAGTTTGTTAATTAGTGTAAGTAAAACTGGAACAAAACCAATTGTAGGTCGGGTGCCCCTTTAGATGAAAACAACATATCTTACAGATCCCCAGATAGTGGGTAGTGATAGGCTACCCTTATGTAGCTTATAAACCCATTTAGCTTGAGCATAGAGAACTATAATACAAAAACCCATTAGGTAGCTTCATCATCAATAACAGTTCCCAGAGATAATCAAGAAAGGCAGGTACAGCATTTGCCATAAGAAGACAAAGGCAAAAGCTTTACTTATCCTTTTTGTTTTGAAGAGGTACTTAAGGTTTCTGCTTGGCTTATAGGAACAGTCAAACATGTCTTTGGCATTCACCTTTGAAGACTTAAGAGGTAGAAGTTTAATCCTAATTTCACGGAAGTAGTTGTGCTCAATAGCACCTGGTAAGGTCCCTTTCATTTATGCTGAAGCTGATCTGAAGAGGATCTTCTTATGAATGGCTTGCTCAGGAATTTCTAATGTTGGAGTTTTTTTTGTTAAAAACATGTTGATTCTTTAGAACACCTTTGCAGCTCCCCTGTCCAGCACAGTGTCTGTTTCAGAGGCTTTTAAGCAAACACAATGCTTAGAATCCAAATCCTGGAATCCGTAACAACTTTTGTACCTTTTCAGTAAAGAGTCTGAATCAAGGCCTCTTTGAAGCTATATACAAATGTTTGGAATCCAAATTTTGGAATCCAAATTCCATAGAATCCTGTCATCAGCAATTCCCAACACTGGAGCTTTTAGTTAGAAGCTCCTTCGTTCTCTGGAACAACTTTTGCAGCTACCCTTTTCAGTACGGAGACTGCATCAGGGTGGTCTTTAAAGCTACATGCAAAAGCTTGGAATCCAGATCTTGGAATCCAAAGTCCACAGAATTTTGCCATTCTCAGAAATCTCCTTGGCTGCATTTTAATATCTGATCCTATGTTAACACATTTTTAGAAACATGTATTTATTTATTTGAAAGGCAGAATTGCAGCGAGATAGAGACAGAGATCTTCCATCTGTTGGTTCACTTTCCATATGGCCTCAATGGATGGAGCTGGGCAGATCTGAAGCCAGGAACCAGGAGTTTTATTCTTTTTTTTTTATTTTTTAAAAAATTTATTTGACGGAGTTATAGACAGTGAGAGAGAGACAGAGAGAAAGGTCTTCCTTCTGTTGGTTCACTCCCCAAATGGGCACTACAGCCAGAGCTACGCCGATCTGAAGCCAGGAGCCAGGTGCTTCTTCCTGGTCTCCCATGTGGGTGCAGGGGCCCAAGCACTTGGGCCATCCTCCACTGCCCTCCTGGGCCACAGCAGAGAGCTGGACTGAAGAGGAGCAACCAGGACTAGAACCTGGTGCCCATATGGGATGCTGGCGCCACAGGTGGAGGATTAATCAAGTGAGCCACGGCGCCGGCCCCAGGAGTTTTATTCTGTATACCATGTGGGTGCAGGAGCCCAATCACTTGGATCATCTTCTGCTGCTTTCCCAAACACATTATCAGGGAGCTGGATTGGAAATGGAGCAGCTGGGATTCAAACTCTCACCCCTCAGGGATGCCAACACCTCTGTCAGCAGCTTTACTTGCTATGCCATGGCACCAGCCCCGAACTGGTTGTTTTGCTAATGATCAATTCGTGACTTTCTACTTTAGTGTTTGTAGCCAGATATGTTTGGCAGGTAGATTTTGAACTCTGGGAATGCAAGTGGAGCTTCCTGACATCCAGACTTTGCTTTGTATCAGGCCAAGGAAAGCTGGACTCTAGAGCTGAGTCTGTGCTCTAGAGTGACAAACCCACAGCGCCAGCCTTGGTTCCTTGCCTGCTGACTGATGTCTAGGGGATGTAGAAGCCTATCAACAGGCACAGCTGTCCACACACACCCATGAATATCCAGGTGTTTGAGTCTTTCTTCACTCCCTCTATCTGCTGCTAGATTTCATCCCCATGTCCAGAACAGCATCCGCCCCTGTGGCACTTCCCCCACCAACAATAATCTCCTGTCCTAGACAACAAGACACTTCAGTATATTTCATGACATCCAAATTGCATTGATAGCTCTTGTTGATAGATACTCCTATCCCCTTCTGTTTATTGTTTTTATTTATTCTGAGAAGCAAAGAATGCAGCTTTCTGTCCTCTATATTAGATGACAAAATAAAGAGGTTCTGTATGGTTGCCACGTGAGTCAAGCTACAGTGTTTGCCACCCAATGATTATTGATATCACCTGAAGTAATTTTGTTGTCAACTGTGACTGAGACCTGTAGTGCGGTTGTCTTGCAGGGGTGTGTGTCTGTGTGTGCATGTGTGTATGTGTGAGACATTTTCTCACATCTTAATTTTTTCCTCACTGAGTGTGTCAGTGCTTCCTCATATACTGTGGTTTGTAGTTCCAGGTTTTGCCAATATCAGTGAAGATGGAGCTTGAATTTCTGACTCTCTCCCTGTCCCTGTTCCTGTCCCTCTCCCTCTTCCTCCTTATTCTCTCTTTCTGAGGAAGCATTGAATGATTGGTTTCTTGATTCTTCCATTTTAGAACTAGAAAGTTACAGCTAACGTAGTGGTGCCTCAGGTAAAAAGAGATGCAAGCACACATTTTCCAATTTGAACTTTAAAAATTCCGCTTAGTACTCAAACAGTATTTTACACTATATGTTTCTGTGTGGGTGCAAACTGTTGAAAGCTTTACTTAATATATGCTAAATTGATCTTCTGTATATAAAGATAATTGAAAATGAATCTTGATGTGAATGGAAGGGGAGAGGGAGTGGGAGAGGGGAGGGTTGCAGGTGGGAGTGAAGTTATGGGGGGAAAAAGCCATTGTAATCCATAAGCTGTACTTTGGAAATTTATATTCATTAAATAAAAGTTAAAAAAATAAAATTGAAACTTAGGCATTTAAACAGGTGAATACTTATTTTTTTTTAAAAAGGTTTATTTATTTGTTTGAGAGGCAGGTTTACAAGCAGAGAGCAGGAGAGACAGAAAGGTCTCCCATCCACTGGTTCACTCCCCAAATGGCTGCAACGTCTGGAGCTGAACCAATCCGAAACCAAGAGCCAGGAGCTTCTTCTGGGTCTCCCACGTGGGTGCAGGGGCCCAAGCACATGGACCACCTTCCACTGCTTTTCCAGGCCATAGCAGAGAGCTGGATTGGAAGTAGAGCAGCCAGGACTTCAACCAGCACTCATATGGGATGCTAGCACTGCAGGCAGAGGCCTTACCTACTGCACCACAGTGCCAGCACCCAGGTAAATGCTCAAACAGGTAGTTATGTATTGGGGTACTAACACAATAATCTCTTTTCTCTAAAATAAATCCCTGTGATTATTAACAACTTTCCAATACAGGTCAACTTTGCTGGAATGTGTTAACTATGTTTTCCCATTCAGGTTTGTTTTTTTTTTTTTTTTTTTTTTTTTTTTTTTTTTTTTTTTTTTTTTTTTTAGGATGTGCCATCATTTTATTTTACTGTAACTTAACCAGTCCTTTCTTGATGAATATTTGGGTTGTTTATACTTTGTTTTTACAATTACACATTCTGACACAGCGAAAATAATTGAATCATCTTTGTACCCACATAGGAATGCTATGTAAATTTCTAAATATTCTGTTCCTTTGATTTATTCATATATTTCTGTGCCCATAAGAAAAACAGCATTTAGATTTTGGTCCCATTGAAAAATCTAGGCTTCCTATGCAATATCATTCTCTCAATTGCATGGATTATTTTGCTTAATCCCTATCCACAACCATCTGTTATCAGTGAAAACTGTAGATTTTACAATTGCTTTAAGTTAGGGTTTCAACACATCTGAAAGTTGGTGGTGAGGATGTATGTTGAGAATGAATCATTCAAAATAATTCCCTATGACATACTCTATAATTTAACTTGTTAGTTTCTTCCTTCATTAAACTAATAATCATGTTAGGGATAGTTGAAGGGCAGTGAACTATCAATACATGGTCCTGGGTGCTAGCACCATGGCTCACTTGTTAATCCTCTGCCTTCGGCGCTTGCATCCCATATGGGCGCCAGGTTCTTGTCCCCGGTTGCTCCTCTTCCAGTCCAGCTCTCTGCTGTGGCCCGGGAGGGCAGTGGAGGATGGCCCAAGTGCTTGGGTCCCTGCACCCATGTGGGAGACCAGGAAGAAGCACCTGGCTCCTGGCTTCGGATCAGTGCAGCACCTGCCGTGGCGGCTATTTGGAGAGAATCAATGGAAGTAAGACCTTTCTCTCTGTCTCTCTTTCACTGTCTATAACTCTACCTGTCAAATAAAATAAAATAAAATAAATAAATTAATTAGAAAAAAGACATGGCCCATGCCACTAGTCATTGATCTTATATGTTGAGTAGATATTTGACATACGTGTATCATTTATTCATCACTGTAACTCAGAGATGTATAAAGTTATCATGGTCTCCACTGTACAACTAAGACAAATGAGACTCAGTAAGTGTAATAATGCAGTCTTCCTCACCCTACCAACACCACAACAAGGATTTGCGTCTAAGTTATCTGGGATCTTTGACTAATTTTCATTATAGCCATCAAATATTCTAATACTTGGTTCATAGTTCCTGCTAATATTTGGGTTGAGACCATGTCTCAGAAAGGATTATTTGTCTCATTCTCTACTATATGGACAAGGAAGATGGTGATAAGTTTAGATAGAAATAATATAGAAGATCTATACTACTTGCAAAAACAATGGTAACAAAAGTAATAATTCATGGTTAGAAGGAGATTTGTTTAAATCTATTCAGTCAGCTAAGTATTATTTTTTGGGCACTGACCTTGTCTCAACTATTACACAATGTTATACAAATATTATGCAATAGTGAAAGAACCAAATGTGTTTCTGTCTTGTTGAAACATTTATTTTTGGAGGAAATCTACACTAGATGAATATATACATAATTATTTGCATGTGCACATTCAGATAAATGTGGAAGATATGAATAGGCACTGTGCTGTTGAGAACATATTTTGGAGAACATGAGGGACATTTGGAAGAAAGTAGTGTTAGAAACAGTGTTTGGGGCATTCACTCTTGTTCCAGCAACACATAGTACAAGGAGCACTATCTTGGACACTGCAGGAGGTGGTTCCTGGCTTGTAGCAGTATAATAATTTGTTGCTTGGCATTGGACAATTCACATGATTTTGAGTTTTAAGAGACAGGAACTTCATCTCTGGTGATCATCACTATGTTCCCAGTACCTACAACTTGACCTGTAGAGCTGTGCAATAAATATTTGTAAAGAACATGAATGCATACTATTTGCTGACTACAGCAAAAGGCCTCTGCTTAATAATCCCTAAAATAAAGGAACTTAGATTAAGTGATTTCTTGACTAGTTATTTACTTCTTTGTCCTCAAACACATTTCCTGGGCCTTTCTTTCTCTGTTCTGTATCACAACAGACTAGCCTATAAAAGGTATGTATTCTGAGCTCCCTTGCCTACTAACTTATGGTTAGGTTTAGCAAAGACAGAATTCTGGTAGAAAACTAAAAACCAGAAGAGGCAAACAGCATGTATGCCTATAGCGTGGCTTTTGGAGCAGAAGGAGATCCTCTTGACTTGATCTAACTTTTTTTTTTTTTTTTTTTGACAGGCAGAGTGGACAGTGAGAGAGAGAGAGAGAAAAAGGTCTTCCTTTTTCATTGGTTCACCCCCTAATGGCCGCTGCGGCCGGTGTGCTGTGGCCGGTGCACCATGCTGATCTGAAGCCAGGAGCTAGGGGCTTCTCCTGGTCTCCCATGCGGGTGCAGGGCCCAAGAACTTGGGCCATCCTCTACTGCACTCCCGGGCCACAGCAGAGAGCTGGACTGGAAGAAGAGCTACTGGGACAGAATCCGGCGCCCCGACTGGGACTAGAACCCAGTGTGCCGGTGCCGCAGGCAGAGGATTAGCCTATTGAGCCTCTGTGCCGGCCATTGATCTAACTTTACAAGCCAGTTTCCCATTTCTGGTTTCTACTGGGCAGTTATTGGATTCAACACCATCTTCTTTTTCTGCTTGCCCATCCTGGAAGACAAAACAATAATAATCAGTTTCAATACTCTAGGTTTTCTTACTTCCCTCTATTTGCTTGTTCAACTCTTTCTAATCATACAGAACTATTTTAACATGTAAATACTTTTTTTTTTTCTATCAAACTACTAATATAAGCTTTAATTTCCTGCTGGAACCTGAACATGACTTCTTCCATTTTCTAGATGAAGTGACTTTAAACTTGACTTCTTATTTTTAATGCTTTGAAAGAAAGTGTGAGGTTGTCAATATTTAATTATGGTCATGTTATATCTAACAATGAAACTATCTTTTTGTCTGTTACTGTCAGGACAATAATAAAATTTGTATCTATAAGTATTCCTTGAATATTTGAACTGTAATCATTCAACTTTTCATAAAAGTAAATTTTTGGTAAAATTCTTTTTTATTTATTTAAAATTTTTGGAACCAATACTTTCACAATTGGGATAATTTGTTACTATTGTGTTATACATGTTTCCTCTCAATAGAAACAAATAAGAAGAGTCAGGATGGTTTTTTTTTTTTAACTTTTATTTAATGAATATAAATTTCCAAAGTACAGCTTATGGATTACAATGGCTTCCCCCCCCCAGTAACTTCCCTCCCACCCACAACCCTCCCCTCTCCCGCTCCCTCTCCCCTTTCATTCACATTGATTCATTTTCAATTCTCTTTATATACAGAAGATCAGTTTAGCATATAAGTAAAGATTTCAACAGTTTGCACCCACACAGAAACACAAAGTGAAAAATACTGTTTGAGTACTCGTTATAGCATTAAATCTCAATGTACAGCACATTAAGGACAGAGATCCTACTTAATTGTAATGTTAGTTTCATTGACAGATACACAAGTGTACTTCCAAAATTTTATGGAAAATGGAATTAAAAGATAAATTGATTTTGATGCAAAAAAAATCTGAAATCCATGCACATGAAGGATTTCAAAAAATTCATTAGAATGAAATAGCTTATGCATAGGTTTGAAAATTCTTTTGCACCAAAATTAACATATTTTATTTATTTATTTATTTTTTTAACTTTTTTTTTAACTTTTATTTAATGAATATAAATTTCCAAAGTACGACTTATGGATTACAATGGCTTCCCCCCAATACCGTCCCTCCCACCCACAACCCTCCCCTTTCCCACTCCCTTTCCCCTTCCATTCACATCAAGATTCATTTTCAATTATCTTAATATACAGAATATCAGCTTAGTATACATTAAGTAAGGATTTCAACAGTTTGCTCCCACACAGAAACATAAAGTGGAAAATAATAGATGATTTTTTTAAATGATGATGAAATCAGATCAGACCTATTGTCATGTTTAATCCCAGTGAGAGTCAAGTTGGGAATTGATGTTTTTGTATAAGGATATGTTTAGAATTCCAAGATTTTTTTAAGATTTTATTTATTTATTTGCAAGTCAGTGTTACACAGAGAGAGGAGAGGCAAAGGCAGAAGCACAGGCAGAGGGAGAGGGAGAAGAATGGAGAGAGGGAGAGGGAGAGGGACAGAGAGAGAGAGAGAGAGAGAATAACTCCAAGTTTTGATTTGTTGAATCTTGTCCTTCACGTTCAGTGATAGTAAGTATACACTTTACCTCAAGTTTAATTACAGCTAAAATAGGGTGATTATAAGCTGTGAAGAGAATAAAAATGAACAACTTATTTGAATTTTGTTTTAAACTCAGTGGAAGGAACTACCACCAAATGACTGGATACACATGGTATCATATGGTAAAATCCATTCACAACTTAACCATCATTATCATTGGACAGGGTTATTGGTTAAATCATTGGTGAAAATTAGAATCCTAGAATAATACAAATCTTTTAGTAAACATGCCTATATTTTGAAGGGTATATCTCTTTGCTCATCTCTGTTCACAAACGTGTACGTCTCCATTCAATATTGTCATTCACAGTGGCATTTATCAAGCTGGCATTCCTTCTAGCAGCAAGATTTAACACTGAAGATGTGTACAGAAGAAATAGCCATCCATGATACTCTTCTTTCTGACTGTCTAATGACTCTCTCTGTGGATGATGTCTCTGACAGTGAATTCTGAAATATGCTGTTATGGGTAGCAGATTCCATTATACTCATATCAGACTCACTTGCTATAGAGATGAGGATTGATTCACATTAGCTAACCCATAAAGGACTGAAACTTTCATATCCTATGGTGCATCTTGATGAGCATGGCAATGGCCATCAGGATTGTTCTGTGGTTTCTTGAGGAGGTTTGTGCAACATTCCTGTAGAGGCATTCTTGGCTGCATATGTTTTGATCTTTCTTTTTTTAAATTTCTGCCTGGATGGTCACTTGGCATAGCACTTTATATGCCATTTGGGACATTTATATCACTTATTAGAGTACTTGGGATTGAGTTCTGGCTCTGCTCCTGATTCTAGCTCCCTGCTAATGCACAGCCTGGGATGCAAATGATCACATGAAGTTCAAAGCATATATTAGAAAATATCTTTGAGAAAAATGGCAGGGTAAAGTTACTACTTATCAATAGTCACATTGAACGTTAATGGCCTCAACTCTCCAGTTAAAAGACACTGATTGGCTGAATGGGTTAAGGAACAAAACCCATCTATTTGCTGCTTACAAGAAACACATCTTTCCAACAAAGATGCATGCAGACTGAAAGTGAAAGGCTGGAAAAAGATATACCATGTCAAAAGAAATGAAAAAAGGAGCGGGCTTAGCCATCTTAATATCAGACAAAATAAACTTTAACACAAAAACTGTTAAGAGAGACAAAGAGGAGCACTATATAATGATTAAGGGATCCATTCAACAGGAACATATATACAATTATCAATGTATATGCACCTAATTACAGGGCACTGGTTTATTTAAAAGATATGTTAAGGGACTTAAAGGGAGACTTAGACTCCAATACAATAGTACTGGGGGCTTCAATATTCCACTTTCAGAAATAGATCAACAGGACAGAAGATCATCAAGGAAACAGTAGATTTAAATGACGCTATAGCCCAAATGGATCTAACAGATATCTACAGAACTTTTCATCCTAGACGTAAAGAATTTACATTCTTCTCAGCAATACATGGAACCTACTCTAGGATTGACCATATACCAGGCCATAAAGCAAGTCTCAGCAAATTCAAAAGAATTAGAATCATACCATGCAGCTTCTCAGACCATAGGGGAATGAAGTTGGAAATTAGCAACTCAGGAATCCCTAGAGCATATGCAAACACATGGGCATTGAACAACATGCTCCTGAATGAACACTGGGTCATAGAAGAAATAAAAAGAGAAATCAAAAACTTTCTGGAATTAAATGAGGATAACAGCACAACATTCCAAAACTTATGGGATACAGAAAAAGTAGTGTTAAGAGGAAAGTTTATATCAATAGGTGCCTACATCAAGAAATTGGAAAGCCACCAACACAGAACATAACTTAACAATTTGACACTCTTGTTTATGGCGTCAGAAATCTCCCTAGGCTCTAGTCATGAGTTGCCAAGGCTATGGAAGCCTTTTGAGTTTGCTGACTTTGATCTTATTTAGACAAGGTCATAGTCAAAATGGAAGTTCTCTCCTCCCTTAAGAGAAAGTTACCTACTTCTTTGATGGCCCGTTCTTTCTACTGGGATCTCACTCACAGAGATCTTTCATTTAGTTCCTTTTTTTTGCCAGAATGTCTTGGCTTTACATGCCTAAAATACTCTCGTAGGCTCTTCCGCCAGATCCGAATGCCTTAAGGGCTGATTCTGAGGCCAGACTGCTGTTCAGAACATCTGCCATTCTATGAGTCTGCTGTATATCCGACTTCCCACGTTGGATCATTCTCTACTTTTTAATTATATCAGTTAGTATTAGCAGACACTAGTCTTGTTTGTGTGATTCCTTTGGCTCTTAGACCTATCAGTATGATCAATTGTGAACTGAAATTGATCATTTTGACTAGTGAGATGGCATTGGTACATGCAACTTGATGGGTTTGTGTTGGAATCCCCTGGCACATTTTTAATTCCACCATCTGGGGCAAGTTAGCTTGAGCATGTCCCAAATTGTACATCTCCTCCCTCTCTTATTCCCACTCTTATATTTAACAGGGATCACTTTTCAGTTAAATTTAAACACCTAAGAATAATTGTGTGTTAATTAGAAGGTTGAACCAGTAGTATTAAGTAGAACTTTTGCTGTGATGTTTCCTTCCTTTACCTTCTTTCATATTGATGAACAATCAAAAAAGAGGGAATCCTCTGAAATTCTTTCTATGAAGCCACCATCACCTTAATTCCTAAGCTGGAAAAAGATGCAGCATTGAAAGAAAATTACAGACCAATATCCCTGATGAAAATAGATGCAAAAATCCTCAATAAAATTTGGCCAATAGAATGCAACAACACATCAGAAAGATCATCCACCCATATCAAGTGGGATTTATCCCTGGTATGCAGGGATGGTTCAATGTTCGCAAATCAATCAATGTGATACACCACATTAACAGACTGCAGAAGAAAAACCAGATGATTATCTCAATAGACGCCGAGAAAGCATTTGATAAAATACAACATCCTTTCATGATGAAAACTCTAAGGAAACTGGGTTTGGAAGGAACATTCCTCAAAACAATCAAAGCAATTTATGAAAACCAATGGCCAGCATCATATTGAATGGGGAAAAGTTGGAAGCATTTTCACTGAGATCTGGTACCAGACAGGGATGCCCACTCTCACCACTGTTATTCAACATAGTTCTGAAAGTTTTACCCAGAGCTATTAGGCAAGAAAAAGAAATTAAAGGGATACAAATTGGGAAGGAAGAACTCAAACTATCCCTCTTTGCAGATGACATGATTCTTTATTTAGGGGATCCAAAGAACTCTACTAAGAGACTATTGGAACCCATAGAAGAATTTGGCAAAGTACCAGGAAATAAAATCAATGCACAAAAATCAACAGCCTTTGTATACACAGGCAATGCCACGGCTGAGAAAGAACTTCTAAGATCAATCCCATTCACAATAGCTACAAAAACAAATACCTTGGAATAAACTTAGCCAAGGATGTTAAAGATCTCTATGATGAGAATTTCAAAATCTTAAAGAAAGAAATAGAAGCGGATACCAAAAATGGAAAAATTTTCCAAGCTCATGGATTGGAAGAATCAATATCATCAAAATGTCCATTCTCCCAAAAGCAATTTATACATTCAATGCAATACCAATCAAAACACCAAAGACATTCTTCTCAGATCTGGAAAAAATGATGCTAAAATTCATATGGATGCACAGGAGACCTCGAATAGCTAAATCAATCTTGTACAACAAAAACAAAGTGGAGGCATAACAATACAAGATTTCACGACATACTACAGGGCAGTTGTTATCAAAACAGCATGGTACTGGTACAGAAACAGATGGATAGACCAATGGAACAGAATTGAAACACCAGAAATCAATCCAAACATCTATAGCCAAGTTATATTTGATCAAGTATCCAAAACCAATCCCTGGAGTAAGGACAGTCTATTCAATAAATGGTGCTGGGAAAATTGGATTGCTACATGCATAAGCATGGAGCAAGACCCCTACCTTTCACCTTACCCAAAAATTCACTCAGCATGGATTAAAGACTTAAATCTATGACCCAACACCATCAAATTATTAGAGAGCATTGGAGAAACCCAGCAAGATATAGGTACCAGCAAAGACTTCTTGGAAAAGACCCCGGAAGCACAGGCAGTCAAATCCAAAATTAACATTTGGGATTGCATCAAATTGAGAAGTTTCTGTACTGCAAAAGAAACAGTCAGGAAAGTGACGAGGCAACTGACAGAATGGGAAAAAATATTTGTAAACTATGCAACAGATAAAGGGTTAATAACTAGAATCTACAAAGAGATCAAGAAACTCCACTACATCAAAACAAACAACCCACTTACGAGATGGGCCAAGGACCTCAATAGACATTTTTCAAAAGAGGAAATCCAAATGGCCAACAGACATATGAAAAAATGTTCAAGATCACTAGGAATCAGGGAAATGCAAATCAAAACCACAATAAGGTTACACCTCACCAAGGTTAGAATGGCTCACATACAGAAATCTACCAACAACAGATGCTGATGAGGATGTGCAAACTGGTTAAGCCACTATGGAAGTCAGTCTGGAGATTCCTCAGAAACCTGAATAAAACCGTACCATTCAACCCAGCCATCCCACTCCTTGGAACTTACCCAAAGGAAATTAAATTGGCAAACAAAAAAGCGGTCTGCACCTTAATGTTTATTGCAGCCACTTGTTCTGTTATAGAGAAGTATTGCTTTGTTTTTGTATTCTCATGCTGCCTGCTCTGTAATAAGCACACTTTCCCATAGTTGTTTTATGCTGTGTTCAAATTAGCTGTCCCATCTTGTTTCTGGCTCACTTCCTTGACTGTTCCCCTATAAGAAAAGTCCCTACTTTCATCTCTATTGCAGTGTCTGGGCATCAGCCTACCTTGTCTCCTGCATGCCCTTGCCTAGTCTCAGCCAAGGACAGTTCTCACTTGACGGAGAAAGCCGACACTCTCAGGCATATATTCCCTTGAATTTCAGTCTTTCCTCCACAAATTAACTCATATTCGCATGATTGCCTCCTTACCATCTCAGATTTAAAAACAAAAAGGCCACTTTACCAGCCTCATCGCTCATATCTGTCAGCAAAGGTCTTTTCTCATTTATTTTAGTACCCTTAGGACCCATCAGTACATCCAGGACATTTTAGGGAGTCAACAATTTCACAGGATGGAAAGGTGAATACTAGGCAGTGTTGAGGGAATGCATTAAATTTGAAGATAGAAATTATTTTGGTCTCTAAGAGGCAAAGAAGCAGTTTTTGAATGGGGTATTGGGGGTTGTATTTGACTTTGAGATAATAATTCCATTATTATCTATCCACATATGTCCTAACCTCAAGTAAATGCGATTTCTATGCCTTGAAATCAATTACAAAGAGATTCAGGGCAAAGTTTTAATTTTTACAACACTAAGATAAATTGTAATTATGATTTAAGAAAATGTGATTTAGAGGTATTTTCAAATATGACTAATGCATTCTATTTACACTGGTATTGCTATGACACCCCATGGAATAGAAACTGGTCACTTTAAATTATGTAGCAAATTCATATGTACAAGAGCTTAAAAATTGCAACATGTTTCCTATGTTGAAAAAGAAGGGATATTTAATAATAATTATTTATTAATATATGCTTGAGCATTTTATAGCTACTTAAGTATTGCTAGTGAACTAGTAAAATGTCTGCCTTATATCCACTTTTTGAAAATGAAAAGGGTTTTTATAAATTATGTTATAGCATAATGTGTTTATAACAAAATAACATTCATAAATGAATTAGCTCATTCAGAAAAGTACAAACAAGACATGCAATATGACTGCCTGCAGACGACCACTATTACTATTTTCATATATTGTGTGCTTCATATGTTTTGCACACACTTTAGAATATATATCACCAAAAAAGATTCAGACTATGCATAGTATTTTATAAATTTGATTTTAAAACAATATACTATGGACATATTTCCATGCTTACAAGAGAAATTCCATATCATCATTTGTAATGATTCTAAAGCATTTCATCAACAGAAATATGAAAAATGTTTTCAACCAATTTCTTATGGTTGGATCATTTTGCTTTCAAGATGCCATGACTAATACAAAAATGCCATGTAAACTATCAAAAGACATTCATCCTTCTACACATTCTGATGATTTCATTAGGAAAAATTCTTAAAAGTAGATTTACAAGCTCAAGAGGCACATAGACATTTAAGGATTCTCTCTCCCTCTCTGTGTGAAGCCCAATCATGATGATTTCATCCAGGTGATAAATCACATTATCATATATGATAAATCACATATGTTATAAACACATTATGTGTTTTTTGGCCAATGGGTAAAAAGGAAGTAGGCTGAGGGACTTTAGAGTTGTTTCTTTACTATGAAACTATTCATGAAATAAAACTTTTCTTCTGGCTCTGATCTGAGTATTGATGCCTGAAATGAAGACACCGCAAGTTAGCCAGTGATTAAGGACACAACCTCAGAATAGCACAGGGTAAAGATTGAATAGACAATAAATTAACCAAGCCTGGATTCACCTTATTGCTGTCGCTTTGTTGCTTATGTGATAATTATCTTTTAGCTAAGGCTGTGATTCTCAAAGAATGAGAACCCAATATATCCTAAGACTCCAGAAAGTCTATGAATTTGAAATAATTTTTATAATTACAGTAGAACACTATTTGACCTTTTCACTCCAGTCTTTCAGAGTATGCAGTGGAGTTTCCCAGAGGTTATATGATATGTAACATAGCAACAAATTGAGAATAGATGCAGATGAGAATCTAACTGATTTCTATTAAGACAGATATATAGGTCAGTAAAACTAGAAAATCATCCCCTTCTTTTCATTGGATTTTTTATTATTTTGGAATTTTTTATGTTATTTACTTCAACATGTGGCAGGTCTATTTTTATTTCTAACTGGACTAATGAATTAATATTTAAAAGTTTTGTGTTTATTTCTGGTATACATATAAACAAAAGCTGCAGCATTCTCAGTTGTTTTCAGGACTGTACACAATTGCTATAGTCTGTTTGAGCTGTGATAGCAACATATCTGGGTGGTTTAACAACAGCATACGTTTATTTCTCATAGTGTGGAGGCTGAGAAGTCCAAGATCAAAGCACAGGGGGATTCAGTGTTTAGTGAGGGCCTACTTTACAGTTCATAGACAGTGTCTTCTTGTGGTGTCTTCACCTGGTGCCTGATGACCTAATCTCTCAAAGGCCTAACCTCTAATTCCATCACCTTTGGGGTTAAGTTTCAACACATGACTAAGAATTTGGGGAGGACACAGACATTCAGATCATTGCAAGGATCCTGAGTCCAAAATTTTTGAGAACCATTGATCTAAATCTATATTATTTCATAGCTTTTTGTCAATGAAGAAAATAGAATAGTTTTGTTTCTTTACACTCAGTAATGTTAATTTTATTTGAGAATAGCAATTGTATTTGAGGAAGACAATAGTGGTGGCTGTAATTTAATGCTTTTGTAGATTGATCTTAGAATTTTAGTTTATCTTTAAATTAAAGGATATCAGTTAAGAAATGTTTCCAGGAAGTGAAATAATCAAGCATTTATTTACTGTATCTATTATTTTTATGTGTCTCTTTTTCATTAATTATGCTTTTAAAATACAGAAATCCCATTCAATGTGTACGTGCGTTTCTTTCTTCCTTTCATAAAAGATTTTTTCCTTTTTTATTTTTCTTTATAGACTGTTAACCTTGTATTAACCCCTCAATATTTTTCTACATTTTCTCTTTTCTTTTCTTCTGGTTTGTTTTGTCTTCATTCTGGGAGAGTTGTTCACGTTTGTTCTCCATAGTGTTGATTTCATTTAAAGCAGTATTAATTCAGGTTCAATTTAATTTGTCATTTATATAGTTTGTCTTTAATATTCTTGAATTTTTTCTTTATTGCATTTCTTTTCCTTATCATGCTATCTTATATCCTACTTCTTAGTTTTTTTTTTTTCTTATAGGGCAATTTCTTACTGCATTTATATGGTGCCAACCTCTGGACCTTTAAATGCCACTATTACTTTATTCTACAACAATTTCCCCCCTAAATCTCTGCTTCATGGCTTCCTCCATTGTTCTCTATGTATCAGGAAAGACTGACATTTTCTATCCAGAATTGTGAGAGGTCAAGGATGTTGCACACTCTTGACTGTCTCTTGATAGTGTGCATTTACTCTCCCTCTCAGTTTATGGCTGGAATGAAGGGGTAAGCTGGTCTACTAGTTTCTACTTCTAACACAACCAGAGTAGCATTTCCTTTTGTCCTGAATATTTACTTTTCCCTCATTTCCACAGTGTGCGCCTCTGGAACTCTGAGGCAGAGGCTAAGTGACACCCTACTGCATATCTTGCTTTCAGTGAGAGCCTCATACCCCGGCACTTCAACTTTAGGATACTTCAAAGTGTTCTTGGAGAATGCAATTGAAAATAATTTTATTTTGGTGTAAAAATTTTTGAAATCCGTGTAAACAAGCAGGCTTTAAATAACTCATGACAAATGTATGTTATGAAAAACAATGCAGGCATTTCAAAGTTGTTTGCACTAAAACAAACTTATCTTTTAACTCAATTTCCCAAAACAATGTTGAAGTACCCTTGACATTTTCACAATGTGAATTTTCTTTTGCTTTCTGCAGAAAACTCTGGAAGAAAGATTAGTGCTTTGTTAACAATACACTTTGTGAGTGAAGCATACCTTGTTTTCTTTGAAATTCTCACACATAGAAAATCAGCTATAACCTTGAAGTACCCTTGGGATATCATGTTACCAGGACTGCTGTACTTGGTTGATATCAATGTTGTAATTTCTTAAATGTATAAAATTATAAAATTAACCTTGTTGGCTAATAGAAAAGTAGGAACATTACTGCTCATCAAAACAACATTGGAAAATTCTATCACTATTTTTTGGTCCTGATTAAGTTTCCTACTAGTTGTTTCATTGTATACCTGTATAGTTTTTATATTTTCATGTGATTCAATAAGAACGATGATTTTCAAATGACTTTGCCAGAATAAAATTTGCAATGTAAGATTACCTTTTGAAACAAAGCGTTAACAATTAAAAGCAATGTCAATTTTTTTAATCAAAATAATTTGACTTCAGGATGAAAAAATAACAATTTGTTGTGTGCTGTTTTATTTTTTAGAAAATTTTTTCTTGTATTATGGATAGAGATTAGTTGACAATAAAAGTCTAAGTGTGGTTTGACAAGATGACTTTATGACAATATAACCTTCAAACAGTTCATTCTGTCCACGTTGTATTTCCTCATATACTATATACAATGTTGTTACTTAACATTGATAAAGGGAATAAAACTGACCTAAAATGATAATAATTAATTTTTATTTAATTTTATTTAAGTTATACAAGTTGTATATATTTCATATATTCAGATTTAGGTACATAATGGGATTTCCCCCTTATCCTTGCGCCTCCCTCAACTCCAATCCTTCCCCCTATTTCTCTCAGATCCTCATTCTTAATTTTCTATTTTCAGTATACTTAATGATCATATAGTTAACTCTAAGTAAATGATGTCAACAAATAGTATGAAGAGAAAGAAAACAATACAGTGCAAAAGTTAACAAAACACTGCTCCTCAATGGAAGAGACAAGAGCTATAAACAGTCATTGAATCTCAAAATATCTGTTTCACACCAATACATTACATTTCAGGTATTATATTAGTTACATCGGATCAGGGGAAACATACGCTATCTGTAATTTTGGGATTCACTTATTTCACTAAGTATAATGGTTTCTGGTTGCGACCATCTTGTTGCAAAAGACAGGATTTCTTTCCTTCATTTTTTTTTACAGCTGAGTAGTACTCCATAGTGTATATATACCATAATTTCTTTATCCAATCAACAGTTGATGGACATCTGAGTTGATTTCATATCTTTGCTCTTGTGAATTGTGCTGTAATGAACATAGGGATAAAGATATCTCTTTCATATACTGATTTCTTTGGTTTGGGTAGATTCCCAGGAGTAGGATGGCTGGGTCATATGGTAGGTCTGCATTCAGATTTCTGAGGTATCTCCATAGTGTCTTCCATAGTGATTGCACCAGTTTACATTCCCACAAAAAGTGGATCAAGGTACCTTTTCCCCCACATCCTTGCCAGCATTTGTCATTTGTTGATTTCTCTATGCAAGCCATTCTAACTGGAGTAAGGTGAAACCTCCTTGTGCTTTTAATTTACATTACTCTGATGGCTAGTGATCCTGAGCATTTTTTCAGTGTCTGTTGGGCTTTTGAATTTCCCCTTTTGAAAAATGCCTATTTAAGTCTTTTGCCCTTTTCTTCACTGGGTTATTTGTTTATTGTTGAATTTCTTGGGCTCCTTTTATAAACTGGATGATAACACTTTATCAGGTGTGTAGTTTGCAAATAATTTCTCCCATTGTGTCAATTGTTTCTTCATTTTGCTGAGTGTTTCTTAGTTTGATGTAATTCCATTTTTTAATTTTGACCTTGATTGCTTGCACTTTCGGGTATTTTCCAAGAAGTCTTTGCCTTTGCCAATGTCATGTAAAGTTTCCCCAATGTTCTCTAGTAATATGATGGTATTTGGTTGTAGATTTAGGTCTTTGATCCAATTTGGGTGGCTTTTTGTGTAAGATGTAAGATAATGGTCTAGCTTTATACTTTTAGATGCACAGATCCAGTCTGTTCCACCATTTGTTGAAGAGACTGTCCTTGCTTCAGGGATTGGTTTTAGCTCCTCTGTTAAAGATAAGTTGGTTGTAGATGCATGAATTGATTTCTGGAGTTTCTATTCTGTTCCATTGTTCTACCTATCTGTTTGTGTGTCAGTATCAGGCTAATTTGATTAATACAGCCTTATAATATCTCTTAAAATCAGGTATTGTGATGCCTATGGCTTTGATTTTGTTGTTAAAGATTGCTTTACGCTATTTGGGGTCTCATGTGTTTCCATATGAATTTTAGCATAGTTTTCTCTAGGTCTTCAAAGAGTGCCCTTGGTATTTTGATTGAGATTGCATTCAATCTGTGAACTGCTTTTGGTAGTATGGACATGTTGAATTTTCCAATCCATGAAAATGAGAGATTTCTTCATTTTCTAATATCTTCTTTTAATTCTTCATCGTTTTGTAATTTTCATCACAGAGATCTCTGATATACTTTGTTAAATTTATTCCAAGTATTTGATTCTTCTTGGAGCTATTGTGAATGGGACTGATCTTAAAAGTTCTTTCCTATCCATGGCATTGTCTATATATACAAATGCTATTGATTTTTCTGTGTTGATTTTATATTTCACTATTTTATCAAACTCTGCTATGAGTTCCAATAGTCTCTCAGCAGAGTCTTTTGGATCCCCTATATAGGGGATCATGTCATCTGTAAATAGGAATAGTTTGATTTTCTCCTTTCCAATTTGTATCCTTTTGATTTCATTTTCTTGCCTAGTGGTTCTAGCTAAAACTTCCAGGACTATATTAAATAGGAGTGGTTCCAGATCTTAGGGGCAATGCTTTTAGTTTTTCCCCATTCAGTAGGATACTGGCCATGCGTTTGCCATGTATTGCCTTGATTATGCTGAGGAATGTTCCTTCTATACCAATTTTGCTTACAGTTTTCATCATGAAAGGATGTTGTACTTTATCAAATGCTTTCTCTGCATCAATTGAGATAATCATATGGTTTTTGTTTTTCGGTTTGTTAATGTGATGTATCACATTGATTGATTTGTGAATGTTGAACCATCTTTGCATACTTGAGATAAATCCCACTTGGGCAAGGTCAATGATTTTTCTATTGTGTTATTGGATTCGATTAGCTAGTATTTTGTTGAGGATCTTTGTATCTACATTAATCAGGATATTGGTTTATACTTCTCTTTCTCTGTTGAATTTTTTTTCCCTGGGCATAAGAAAAAAAATAAACCTTTGCATTCATTTTCATAAGCAAGTCAAGACCTACGATTAAAATTATCATCATATTACAATATGTAGAGAAATCATGATTCCATCAATGAAAAATTTCATTGACAAACTTCTGAAAGGAAAGTTGCTGGAACTTTATCTTAAACAACGATACCTTCAGAAGGAGACAATTCTGGGGTGGGTGTTATGTCTAGCAGTTAAATGGCAACTAAGGGGCCTGGCACTGTGGCACAGTAGATTAATCCTCTGCCTGTGGTGCCAGCATCCCTTATGGGCACTGGTTCTACTCCCGGCTGCTCCTCTTCTAATCCAGCTCTCCGCTGTGGCATAGGAAAGCAATAGAAGATGGCCCAAGTCATTGGGCCCCTGCACCCACATGGGAGACTGGGAAGAAGTTCCTGGCTCTTGGCTTCGGATTGGTGCAGCTCCGGCCATTGCAGCCAACTGGGGAGTGAACCAACAGAAGGAAGACCTTTTATCTGTCTCTCCCTCTCACTGTCTATAACTCTACCTCTCAAATAAATAAATAAATTCTTTTAAAAATGCCAATTAAGATGCCTGTACCCACTTTGGAGTGTCCAGGTTACATTTTTGACTCAGACTCCTGACTCCAAATTCTGACTAATTCAGACCTTGGGAGTCAGCAGTGATAGCTCAAGCTGGGGTCTTGTCATACATTTGGGAGACCTGGGTTTAGGTTCTAGTTTGAACTTCAGCCTAGTCCAACCTGGCTATTTCAAGCTTTTGCTTGAAATAATGCATTTTGAGAAGTGAACTAGTGGGTAGGAATTTTTGTCTCTCTGTCTCTCAAATAAATAAGCACAAGCTTAGAAAAAAGATAATTCTGAAGATGAAATCCACCTTTTGGAATTTTCAGGGACATAACCTAACCTCTTTCTAGAATTCAATTAGGCAGTGAAAGTACTTTTGGCTTGAGAGGTGAGAGACTTGCTCTAGATAGATGATCATGAACAAATTACTTAATCTCTGTAATCCACTTGGCTTTACCTGTAGGCACCTGGTGACTAGGGAGCATGGGTAGGTGGGAAAGAACTCAGTCATGACAGATTAGGTACCCCACATTTTCTTCTCCTCCCTACATTTTTGTGTACATCTATAAAATATCACTTTTTTGTTTAGATTTTATCTCAGTGAAAAAAGATTGGGCCTGGGCTCTTTGCCTAGTACCCAGTGAGGTTTTATGTAGGGAATATTTTAGTATGTTGTACAGAATGTGGGCTCTCCACTTGGGCTGCCTGAATCTAACAGTGATTCTTATTAGCTGTGTGAGATTATTTAACTCCTCTAAGTTTCAATATCCTTAGAGTAGAAACCATAATAATATCAATTTCATGGGATTTTTGAGCATTAAATGACATAATCTGCACAAAACATTTAGTCCAGTATCTAGCAATTATTCAAACACTCAATAAATATTACCAATATTATGTGCAGTTTGGAAATTATCAAATGTTATCTAATGCATTTGGTTATGAGAAAGTACCATTGTTCAATGGGAAAGTTTATTATATTTCTTTTTTTATTTTTTTATTTTTTTTTTGACAGGCAGAGTGGACAGTGAGAGAGACAGAGAGAAATGTCTTCCTTTTGCCGTTGGTTCACCCTCCAATGGCCGCCGCGGCCGGCGCGCTGCAGCCAGCGCACCGTGCTGATCCGATGGCAGGAGCCAGGAGCCAGGTGCTTTTCCTGGTCTCCCATGGGGTGCAGGGCCCAAGCACCTGGGCCATCCTCCACTGCATTCCCTGGCCACAGCAGAGGGCTGGTCTGGAAGAGGGGCAACCAGGACAGAATCCGGCGCCCCGACCAGGACTAGAACCCGGTGTGCCGGCGCCGCAAGGCGGAGGATTAGCCTAGTGAGCTGCGGCGCCGGCCTAAGTTTATTATATTTCATAGAGCAATGATACTAGTAACTTCAGGAGAATTAAAGCTGCAGGAATGGAGTTAGACTCTAATTCTTCTCTGTGAGCAAATGTAGTCAATTAAAAGTATCTGTGTGCATTTGTGAGTGCCTAAGGCAAAGGCATCAAATTTTCAACTCCTTGAACTTGCTAGTTCGCTGGAGAGAACTGGACATAAAGGGAGGTCAGAGGCAAAGCAGCCCACGTTTTCATCCTAGGTCTGTCACCGATGACTGACTCATCGAGGGAAATTACCTACCTGCTCATATCATCAGAACCCTGTGACATGATAGAAATCATATTTCCCTGGTAGGAATAGGTGAAATACTCCTAAAATGCCTGGCACAGGAGAGGGACTCAATGCATTTTTTCCTTTGCCATGTAATTGCCTAGTAGGTAGCACTTTAACCTTGAACAATAACTTTTGAATAGCACCAGTAAGGCCTATTAAATCATTTTAATTACATGTTATCCCCAAAATTATTATTTTCAAGCTATTTTTTTAGAAATTAAAAATATGCAGCTGGAATATCCATGAGTTCTCCTGAAATTGGGGTTTCTGTTTCTTTTTTATATACAAAATAATGAGTATCATTCTGCTCCAAACATGGAAAAATTCAATCTCATAGCCATCACCAGGAAATTTCAGAGGTTGCTTTCCTATCTATCCTATGGCCTGTAGAGCTGAACTTTTGATACCATGTGCTCCTGGCTTCTTTGGCAGCACCTGGTCCTGTCATAACGGCACCTGCCTGGTGATCAAAATTTCTGTGGACATCCCCTCCCGGTCCACAGGGTCAGAACCCCTCCCTTGAACCTTTAAGTTTGTAGTAATGTAAGAGCAGAATGAAATTAGAGGTTTTTAAGCCTCTCCTGGATATCAGAGGCGTTTCCTGTACAAAGGGGATATCACTGAGATTAGATATCAGACAGCGTTGGTGCTCAGGGCCAGCAGCTGAACCTCCTGACAGGAAGATCATTCATTTCAACTGTCTCCACCCTGAGTCAATGCCTCCTTCTGGTTGTCTTGGCAGCCACCGTGAAGAACTGTCTTCCTTTTGTGGCTCATCACTTCCGCACTTTCAGTTTCAATTTTGCCCCCCCAACCCACCTGCAGAAACACTGCAATTCAGTTTTATATTAAGCTCTTGAGCTCAGAACAATGACTTTCTCCTTTTCTTTAAACTTGAATCAACAAAGCAGTTCAATTGTTTCTGTTCTCACTTCTGTATTCCGGTTATGCTGCAGGCATTGCCTTTCTTAACTGTAATGCCTGTTCCCGTGGCAACCCTCTCCTCCAAGCCAGGTGATGGTGGCTATCAATGTGCACACATGTGCACATGTGCACACTCACCATTTAGATTCATGTTTTGTGGGCTATATGCTTTGAGAACACCGCACAATTTTGCATATTGTTATCCAAGCATCCTCTTAAACCTGTTATGCATTAAAAAGAGATTAAAACAGGAAAGAGTTTAAAAGTTCTGAAGGTTTAAGAATAAAAAAAGCCTCTTAAATGTAAGATCCTAAACTTAAACTTATCTCAGTTTGATACAGAGTCTGTGCTCAGTTGCTTTACCAGATTGCATCTTATGGATTTTTTGTTTAATGTAGAATGGCAGAAAGACAAAGTAACTCCTACAAAAAGTCATGTCACAAGTTTTGAATATCCCTGCCAAAATCAAATAATTGCTTTCAAATAATTATTCCTAGTTTTTCAAAATGCTCATATGGAATTATAGTCATTTGTGGTAGAAATCTGTACCCATATAAAGGAGCATTTTAGAATCAAAGTCTGTTTGCAATCTGATTGCTGTCACATCTGTGTTCCAGAAGTCCCTAAGGCCTTGAGATTATCCAACAGTGGCACAAATGAAATAGATGTTTCATTGCTTACCAATTCTCATTCTAAGTATTGGCAGTCAAGGCCAGATTATGGAAGACTGTGTTTCCTAGTGCTTCTTCTAAACTGCCCAAAATATGACAGCTATTAATTCTCAGTTCCCCTGAGAGGCAAGCAGTTTAAAACACATATATTAAACCAGTATAGGCAGGTACTTGGTGCAGTGTTTGTGAAAATGATTGAGATGCCCATATCCTATTTTGGAGTGCCTGGATTCGGGTTCTGACTCTACTCCAATTTCGATTTCTTACTAATATTCACCCTGGGAGGCAGCAAGTGATGGCTCAAGTGGTTGACTTCCAGCTACTCATGTGAGAGACCTGGATTGGGCTCTGGCTTCATATTTTAGTCTCACTCAGCCTTGGCTGTCCAGGGCTTTTGGAGAGGGAATCAGAAGTTAGGGGATTTCTTTTTCTGTTTCTCAAATAAATATAATTTTAAAAATGAGATCAAGCACATAGAGGAAATTTTTAGAATCTATGCGTGGATAAATTGAAATCTGTTAAGTGAGCCAAATGTAATTTGTGCCCATAGGTGTGATTGGGATGATTCTGCTTGTGTGGTCTCTGCCATCACACAGTATACCCTGTGTTCTAGTCACAATGGCTTTGTTGAACACCGTGTCATCATCCTCAGAAATGCAGTGATGCTGAATTCTTAATTATTTTCTACTATACATTTGGCACATTAACTCTAGTAGGTTCACAGCCAGTGAGTTGCAATATAAATTTCAGTATTTTGGATAATAAATTTTGTGGCCTTATACAGCAATGCACTGTCCAAATTACACAATGCACCATCAGAAGAAAAATAATAATTTTCAGTATAGCTTTTTACTGTATACTTCTAGATAATTTCTTTTCAACCTAAAATTTTTCTAGTTGGTCAACTACAGAGAAACTAGGAAAAATACTCCTGTAGAATAGTTAAAAATTCTCTGACTCATTTGCTCATAGAAGCAACTTTTCATCACATAATGAAGAAATCAACACTTACTGCTGTGATCCCGTAGCAACTCGATTAATGTTTCAGTCCAAAATTTTCCTAATCAACGTCTGCAAGAAAATGTGAAACAGAAAAGTAATTAATAACTGCCTAGAGTTCTGAAGAATGCATTGAGTTACACACAGATTCCTACTCACATTTTGTGCAGCCAAGAATGGGTTGGTATATTGAATCACGAAGCAATAACAAGAATTGCTTTCTCATCTGGTCTGGCATATGAGAAAACCACAAAACAATGCATGCACTGACCCTGCAGGTGTGCAGACTCCACCATAACAAAGAAACATTATTCCCCAGACTCTTTCTAGTGCTATCATCATTTGTGCTGAGACACAAAGAAGTAAACAAATGCCCAATGTTGGCTCTGCTCCTGTGCTTCCCTCACTCCGAGCCTGAATTGGGTCAGAGAGGAGTCAAATAGGAGAGGGACTGTAGGCCAATTTTAGCTGTCAGCTGATACATTGGAAAGGAGGAAAAGGGAAAATAACTGGACACAGTGTTTCAAGACCATGATGAAATGGAAAGGTTATTTTAATTTCTTTTAAAAATTTTTCCATGTAAATTGGATGTATTTCAGTAATAATGATCAGGAAGAATCTTTAATTTTCTTCCTACTGCCTATCAGCAGTTTGTATTTCAGATGTGGTTGACAACCCCATGGGCTTCATTGCCTCATTTTAAAAGTTTTAAAACAGGAGACACATCCTCAGGATTCCTCCTTCTATAGTGTTGAGCCTAACAAATTGTCAATTGAAATTGTTAGATTTAACAGTTTAATTTTATATAAAGCTCATTAGGTGAGCTGAATTTACTATTTAGTTGCTGAGAAGTCAAGAAAGTCTAAGTGCCACTGTCACATAGTTTGATGAGAGTTTTGCAAATACTTTGAATGGCTCTGTTGATTTTATAGATGTTTACATTTAGCTTCTATATCCCATTCTTTTAATAGCATTCTGGAAATTATAAACTACGAACAATCTTTACTACACGAATCATATTTCTAGGTATCATTCTTCAGGGCTATGTACTAATAAGGTCATGTTTCCAGGGCCGGCACAGTGGCTCACTTGGTTAATCCTCTGCCTGCAGCGCCGGAATCCCATATGGGCACCGGGTTCTAGTCCTGGTTGCTCCTCTTCCAGTCTAGCTCTCTGCTGTGGCCTGGGAAGGCAGTGGATGATGGTCCAAGTGCTTTTTTGGGCTCTTGCATCCACATGGGAGACCAGGAAAAATAATCTGGCTCCTGGCTTCAGATCGGTGCAGCGCCAGTGGTAGTGGCCATCTAGGGGGTGAACCAACGGAAGGAAGACCTTTCTCTCTGTCTCTCTCTCTCTCACTATCTATGTCTCTACCTGTCAAATAAATTAAAGAAAAAAAATAAGGTCATGTTTCCAATAATATTCAAATCATGATCATTGGAGGCCATACAAGACCTTAATAAATCTTAGCCCTTCTCATAATGCCAATGAGATGTTTCTGAATTTCCTGGGGGGAATTTCTTGTATTATATAGGTTTGCTTAGTGCCCAGATCCATACCTATTTTTTCGTGGTATTTCCTTGTCATGCTGCAGGTCATCTACCAGTTCCTCCCCACCTCAGTGTAATCAATCCAATGGTTGAAAGGAAAGCCAAGGAGGATCCCTTGAATAGTCTCGTTCTCTCACTTTCCAGTCTAATCTACCACTGTTCCCTATAGACTCTTCCAACCCTGTCCTATTTCTAACTTCACAGTCATTTCACATGCCCCAGTGAACTCCCAGCTTCAGATATCTGCCTCACTAATCCTGAGGCCCTCTCCCTTCAACCTCTAGAAAGCCAGATTGACCTTGAAGTAGTTGGAAGTCTTGGTGGGGGATTAACTCACATTCACCAGCATGCCTCAAACAACGATTCTCAGAAATTTTGTCTATAAGGTTCTTGATATATCAATTGGAATAATTCAGAATGTGTGCTATTCAGTTTCTGCATGAGGGTAAATCTATCCACTGCCTATTTAAGTGGTTGGCTTAGTAACACACCATCACCAAGTGCCTTCCTTTCCTTTTCTTATATTCCTCTTTCTCTTAACAGTGTGCTCTACCTTCTGAATAAAGTACCTACACTTGAATCTTTGCCTAAGAGTAAACTTTTAACACAAACTATAAAATGCCCACATCCAAGACACATCCTGAATTTATTGTTCCATATCATCTACCTTGCTATTACTCTATTCACTGCCTTGACAATAGCGAGAGCTACCAAAATGATATGTCAGCTCAAATGTCTTGACTACTGAGGCTACTTCTGAATGTCATCATCTTAAGAGTTGCTTGAGAGGTCAGTGCTGTGGCACAGTGGGTTAAAACTCTGGCCTGCAGTGTCAGCATCCCATATGGGTGCCGGTTTGAGTCCTGGCTGCATCACTTCTGATCCAGCTCTTTGCTATGGCCTGGAAAAACAGTAGAAGGTGGCCCAAGTCCTTAGGCCCCCACATCCATTTGGGAGACCCAGAATAAGTTCCTGGCTCCTGGCTTCAGATCAGCCAAGCTCTGGCCATTGCAGTCATTTGTGGGGTAGAGCAGTGGATGGGAAGACCTCTCTCTCTGTCTCTACATCTCTGTAACTCTTTCAAATAAATAAAATAAATCTTAAAAAGAGTTGGTTGAATAGATATTGTTACAAAAAATAGTCACTCTTTCAATTCAACTATATTTTCATAATTATTTAGAGTATCCTGCTGTTAATGTCTAAAGAGTTGATGAAAAGAATGTTCAAAGAGTGAGAATGAGAATTCTTCCACAGGGGTCACTCGTGTTTCTGGCCCAATTTATTCTTAGAGCATTGATCTGAATGTTCTACCTAGTCAGTGCTGTCACATGCATGTAATGAAGTTTTTCTCCTTCTCCCTGGTAGGGATAGACCTCTACTGTTCTCCAATGGCAGAGACTTGTTTTTCAGAGTCATTGCAAATATCATCCAGTTGTCCTTGAATGTAAGAGTGATACTTCTATATTTTCAATGCTTACATCAGAATCTACTTTTTGTTGCTTTATATTATATAATGTGTATATTATATACATGTGGAAAGGCATAAAATAGTCTCAAAGATGAATGCAGCTGGATGAGGGACCTCAAAATGTTCATGGAAAAAGCACATTATCTTTCAATTCCGTTTTTTACATAAACTTTTTTGAAGCCTCCTGGTGTGTATTCATCTGAAGCATGCTGCTAAGGAATTTGTTGCCACCCTTTTACTATTTATATACACATATGGCAAAACATATTAATTTGCTTTCCATGTTGATCATCTTTGCATTTTTGGGATGACTCTTGGTTGGACATGGTGAATTTTCCACTTAATTCTCTTGTGCAGTAATTGAATTCCTAGGACTGTGGTTTCATTGTATTTAAGGATTGTGCTTGAGTAGCCACTTTGATGAGAAAAGAAATGCATGGAAAAGCGAGACTCTGTACACACACTCCTTCAGTTGAAACTTATATTTCATTGTTTCATGTATTGCAATTTTGTATCTGGGGAATCTGTAAAAGGTTCTTTGATATGGGAGATAGAATTTTTTGCCTATATGAAAGCTGTTTGCCAAACTTCATTCTTTTTGGATACTAGAACCTTAATTTTGTACCAATGTTGCTGGACAATGATCACAGATCAAAAAGAGGAATCTTAATTCGATGAAACAAATTAAGGTACTCCCAGTCTACTTTGCCATTCATTGAGGTTGGTATAAATGAGTGGTACTATCATGGAGATAGGAGGGGAATCTTGTGAGATTCTTTTAGTTGAGATCTTCTGCCCTGATACAAAGAAGGATTTGTAAAGAGAGTCTAATCCTCTCCATCCGCCTTTGGATGTATTCCTTAGATGAAATGGTTTCAACTGGGATAATCATCATATTATATGAAGTGAAAGTCACAAGGAGCAACACAGACCCATCATTTCACTAGTTTTTTTTTTTTTTTTTTTGACAGGCAGAGTGGACAGTGAGAGAGGAGACAGAGGACAGAGAGAAAGGTCTTCCTTTGCCGTTGGTTCACCCTCCAATGACCACCGCAGCCGGCGCGCTGCGGCCGGCGCACTGCGCTGATCCAATGGCAGGAGCCAGGTACTTATGCTGGTCTCCCATGTGGGTGCAGGGCCCAAGCACTTGGGCCATCCTCCACTGCACTCCCTGGCCACAGCAGAGAGCTGGCCTGGAAGAGGGGCAACCGGGACAGAATCCGGCGCCCCAACCGGGACTAGAACCCGGTGTGCCGGCGCCGCAAGGTGGAGGATTAGCCTAGTGAGCCGCGGCGCCGGCCACATTTCACTAGCTTTTGAATGGACCCTGACATAACCTATTTCTGAATTTGTCTTTATATGAAAAATATCTATATGCTGCTTCTATCGTTTAATCCATTTTAATCAAATAGTGAAATGTAGTCTAACTAATGCATCTACTTAGAAATAATGTTTTTAGATATCTGGAATATTTCACTTCTTTTTTTAATTTGATACATTAAGCATCCTAGATCTGGTAACTCCTCCGAAACAACACTACTTAAAGGACGACCCCTGGCTATAAATATACATCAATTCTGATCATTAATTAAGACAACAGTTTTTCCATTCATGTTTGATAACATTGGAATGTAAGAATCTGATGTAACAGGAATATAACTATGTTAAAAAATTGTATTTATGTTTCTTTATTTTTTTGAAAGATAGGGAGAGACTTTTAGATCTCCCATCCACCTGTTCACTTTTCAAATGGCTGATTTGGACAAGACTGAATCCAGCAGTCTGGAACTCAATCTGGGCTTTCCATATGGGTCAGAGAGATCTCCTGGTATATTAGCGGGAAGCTGTGGTCAGTTGTGGAGCAAATACTCAAACTCAGGCACTCCTATGTGGCATGCTGGTGTCCCAAGCTATGTCTTTACCACTGCACCAAATGTCTTTTCTTATGTTTTCAGAAATTCTATTCCTAAAGATTTGAATGTACTATTACAAAGGACTTTACTGATTCAAGTTTCAGCTAACTTAGTCTCAAGTAACAAGAGGACAGCTAAACTCAGCTAGCACATTTTCTAGGTCATCCTAATTCTGTTGTTTAAATTTGATAATTTTGTATTTTGACAAGTATTATTCACATTATATCACAGGGTTGATCAATACATAAACTTAATTGAAGTACAAAAGTAGTGATGAAAATAGTTGTTATATACAAATAGTGCCCCGAATTCCAGTGGACATTAAATCTATGTACTCCGCGACAAATTTACTTCCAAGTGTGAAGATGTTACACAAGCATTTGTGAAAGAAAGATTAAACTACTGCGATGGGGTGATTGACATGTTTCCTCCATTTCCCTTAACCTCCTTGTCCTCTCTATGTTGAACTCAGTCAAGCAGTAGCATGTTTTTTTCTCATGAATTCTTTCCACAAAACTGAAGAGTGACCTGCTGTATGGAAAATTAATGAAAATTTTCTGGACTAAGCAAAAAAGAAGTAAATTAAGTTATTCTTTTTAAAAGAGAGAGAGAGAAAGAGAGAAAGTTCATGTGGCAGTATTTGAGGTTAAATTTCTTAGTACAAATCTAGGTACAAGTCACCCTATTATGAAGATACTTATAAAACTAAGAGTGAGGATGGGAATTCTTCCACAGGGGTCACTCATGTTTCAGGCCCAATTTATTCTTAGATCATTGATCTGATGTTCTACATAGTCAGTGATGTCACAGTGACTTCAGTCAATAACAAATACTATACTTACAGAGAAAGGATAAGGAGTCACTAGTTACTTCCTTTGTCAAAGCAACATTGTGGGACTTCACTGTCACAGCCCTTGGAAAGTTTACTACCACCAGTTGAGCTGCCAGTGAAGATTTTTCCTTTCGGAGTGGACGGAACCATCAGTGGGCACAAAATGAGTTTTCTCTTAGCAAATGAACACAACTAGGTGGGTCCTTATCCCCTGGAAGAAAAACGCTAGCATTTGTTCTCACTAGCAGTGAGAACTTTATTCTTTATTCTTTTTTATTTTAAGATTGATTTATTTATTTGAAAGGTTGAGTTACACAGAGGGAGTGACGCAGAGGCAGAGAAAGAAGCCTCAACTGCTGGTTCACTTCCCAAATGGTTACAATGGCCAGGGCTGGGCCAGGCTGAAGCCAGGAGCCAAAAGCTTCTTCCAGGTCTCCCATGTGGGTGAAGGGACCCAAGTACCCAGGCCATATTCTGCTGCTTTCCAAAGTGCATTAGTAGGGAGCTGGATCAGAAATGGAGCAGCCAGGACTTGAACTAGTGTCCATATGGGATGCTAGCACTGCAGATGGCAGCTTGCCCAGCTACACCACAGCACCAGCCCCCATCGATACACTTTATAACCTACTTGGAAAGTCCTTTTGGGGACTTTTATGACTCAATAACAGAAGTAAAATCCTTGTCTTTGATTTCAAGTGGCAAATCTCTGGCTTAGAGTGGCAATCTTGAATAACATGAATGGTGTGTATGAGACAAGGCCTAAATAATATAGGTTTATTTTATTTTATTTTTAAAGATTTATTTATTTATTTGAAATTCAGAGTTAAATACAGAGAGAAAGCGAGGCAGAGGGAGGGAGGGTGGAAGGGAGAGAGAGAGAGAGAGAAAGGTCTTCCATCTGCTGGTTTACTCCCTAACTTGCAGCAACAGCCAGAGCTGGGCTGATCCGAAGCCAGGAGCCAGGAGCTTCTTCCAGGTCTCCCATGTAGGTACAGGGGACCAAGGACTTGGGCCACCTTCTACTGCTTTCCTAGGCTGTAGCAGAGATCTGGATCATAAGTGGAGCAGCCAGGTGCTCATATGAGATGCTGGCACTGCAGGCGGTGGCTTTACCCACTACACCACAGCGCCGGCCCCACAGCACATAATATAGCTATTTTTTATTAGTAGGATTCCAAAGTGGTTTTAATTATGATGTACATACCATGAACTCTTCTAATGCTCGAATTTTTCCCACTTGTTAGACAACCAGTGACACATTGGTATAAGTCAACTACATGCAAATGCATCTACAGAAAATCTAGATTATTTTACAAAATGGAATTCAACCAAAGACTAGATTAGGAATTTAATCCTTGCTAATCCCAAATTGAAAATTTCATCCCCTCCTTTTTAAAGCCTCTGCTATTCACAGAACAGACAGTGTCAAGGAATTGTTCAAGTGCCTGAGAGTCAGATCATCATTGTATTTAAGACACAGCATATCTGTGAGGATTCAATAAATGTATGCAGATGAAGTATCTAGAATTTGCCTCAGATGAGTAACACACATTATACTTAACATCTTCAGACAGAAGAGAACAGTGTTCAGTGAGAAATTTCTTCTTCATGTCAATTGCCTTATCCAATTCAAACACCCAAACGTGTTTTATGGCCACCCAACTCTTGTATGTTCAGATGACCTGCAACTAAGGTGCAAACTTTTCTACCGTGATGAAAATCAAGACTGAAACAGCGAAGAAGAAAATAAAGTGACCCATGACTTGTGCTATGCTTTGAGATACACTTAGAAACACCCTCAAGTCCACATCTCATTCAGGTCTGTCATGGATTTGATGCATGTTCCCTTAACATGTTCTTAGAATCTGACTAATTTCCCTTGATTGTTTTTTTTTTCATGTATAGAACTGAAGAGCCTATATCTCGTACCTATCTCTATTCAATACAATCCAGTTGGATAAAATGATCCATTACTGAACCACATATGAAGATTATTTTCAGAAGGAAATATTTATCCCAAGTGAATAATAATTGAAAGGGTGTAATGATTACTTTTGTTCTTTTCAGTCAATGTTTTAAGGTTCAAGGAAGGTATTTAGAATGGGTTTGATTTTAAAAAAATTTCACAAGTGTCCCTTCTCCATTGTGAATGACTCCTTAGAGAGAAGAGTGGCCATGTGCTTGTGGATGAGCAGTCTTATCAGACTTAAGGAGATGATAGTTTTTGATATGCATTATACATTCTAAGTCATTTTGGAGAAAACATTGCTACTGTCAGGTACCCCCAAACGCAGTTCTTCTATACCTAAAACTACTGAAAGAGAATTTCTGTAGACCAGAAATTTCAGAGGTAGGAAACAATAATACAAAGCTGGTATTTTCTTCCCTACCATGGGGTGTGTATGCCCTTATTTTCATTTGATTTCTTGGATTTTCTTTTCAACTAGACTCAGAGGTTCTGTTCCAAAAATCCTTACAGTTAGGCAATGCCAAATTTTCAAGAATATTTTCATTTGGAATCAGTCCAGTTCACAGGAGAATCATTGGCACACAAGTATCGATGCTAATTATAAATCTGGAAACAAGGGGGGCAGACAACCCTGGTTGGAAAGAGATCTAAAGTGCAAAGAAAACCCATGCCATTAGAAGAATCAGCATAATTTTCTAAAGCATACCTTGTGCACTGTGGTGTCCACTAACAGGTACCATCCAGATTTGTTGGAGAGCATCGTTGAAGTAGAGTCCCACCTGTCCTTTGGGATCTCCAAAGGAGAGAGTCCTTTGCAAGTAGAATCCCAGCATTGTTATTGAAGCCACACTTAGCACGTTTCAATGTCTAGCACAGGCCCATTTCTGTCTAACACGGGACTCCCCTATTGGGTAACCTGGCTGCAAAACTACCCATTGGCACAGCCCAAAGATTATTGAGCGATGCAGCTTTCTTAAACACTTCCTACCACCACTCTTCCTTTCCCCCTCTGCCTCTGACCCTGGGTCTCTATCTCTCTCCCTCACAGACATGCTCCTAACAAACCTCTTGGGCTTTAGTCCTACCTTGGCATCAGCTTCTAAGAGGCTCTGAGCTGAGACCCACGCAGACACTTATTGTACATGCATGATAGCATAAACAGCATTTTGACCAAGAGAAGGGAAATACAAAACTATTAACCTGCTCCTTTGCACTTGTTTTTCATGCTAATGTATTGACAATATTTCACCATTGATCATAACCTTGAATTTTTTTCAGAGGCTTATTGTTTACTTATTTTACATTTTAAAATTTTTAACTGACATGTAAAATTTGGAAGTATTTATGGAATATAATATAATTTTTTTAGCTTCTATATGTTATAAAATGCATGATCAGGGTAAACACATCTATCTCCTCAGACATTTATCATTTCTTTATCCTGAAAACACTCAAAATTTCCCTTCCTAGCTCTATTTTTAGAGCCATATGCCGTACATTATCCTGACCAGTAGTCACTCTACTGTGTAACAGAACCCCACTACTTTTTACTCCTCTAACTTAGTACCTAATAATCAACTTTCCCCGCTTCTTCCTTCCTGTGACTCTCTGCAGCCTCTGGTAATGGAATATTTTCTTCTCATTTTATGGTAATGTATTTTCTATTAGTTATATAGTTTTCTTAAATTTAGCCATGGACAATATAATATTTCAACTGATATAAGTTATTTATATTTATAGTCATTTATATATTACTTTCTTATTCCAAATAATTTTGTATTCTCATATATTCCCATTCCTTAAACACAAATGAACACACACACAAACACATATACATTAGGGTATTTCTTTTTTTTTTTCTTTTGACAGGCAGAGTGGACAGTGAGAGAGATAAAGAGAAAGGTCTTCCTTTTGCTGTTGGTTCACCCTCCAATGGCCGCTGCGGCCGGCGCACCGCGCTGATCCGAAGCCAGGAGCCAGGTGCTTCTCCTGGTCTCCCATGGGGTGCAGGGCCCAAGCACTTGGGCCATCCTCCACTGCACTCCTGGGCCACAGCAGAGAGCTGGGCTGGAAGAGGAGCAACCGGGACAGAATCCAGCACCCCGACCGGGACTAGAACCTGGTGTGCTGGCGCCTCAGGCGGAGGATTTGCCTATTGAGCCGTGGCGCTGGCACATTAGGGTATTTCTAAAAATTTGTGAGAAAATCAATAGATAAGTTAGTTTTTAGGAAAATTTGTGTTTTTAAATCCATTCATAAGAACCATCTTCAGAAAGAATGTGAAAATGTGTATTGTGGAAAAACTATACATGAATTTAAAAAATGGTGCACCAAAGCATCTTTTAATTTCGTTTCCACTAACTTTTTGAGGTTCCTTTGTGTATACACACACACACACACACACACGCAGACATGCATTCCTCTCCCTTCCATTTTCAAAAGGACCTGAATAATGCCATTGTCTTTGGGGAACACTCTCTTGCCTGTTCCTTGCATTGTTATGGGACATTTCACCGAGATGATGGCATGAGTGTTGCCTTGTCAAGGCTAGCTTTCTTAACTATAAAATGGGCATATGGCATGTGTTTTGCAGCACAGCAGGGTAAGCTACTTCTTGGGATAGCTGCATCTCATATCACAGTGCTTGGGTTCAAGTCTTGCCTCCATTTCCAATCCAGCCTCCTATTAATGTGTGTCCTGAGAGATAGATGACGCCTCATGTATTTTGGTCCTTGCCACCAATGTCGGGGATCGATGGAGTTCCTGGCTCCTAGCTCTTTTCTCACTCACTTTGGGCTGTTGTGGGCATTTGGGGGAGTGAACCAGTAGACAGATGATTTCTCTCTCTCTCTCTCTCTCTTCTCTCTCTCTCTCTCTGTTGCTATTTTTCAAGGTAATGGTGAAGAGTTTCAGCTGAGAAGACTTCCCAGGGAGACTTTTCAGAGCAGAAATCATCTCTGAGCTAAAGCCTCATCCCCTTTCTCACCTGGAGCACCACAGAACACATGGCTGCCTCTTAACAACAGGCATTTTGTGCTTTCTATATAACATTCAGGTATTTTAATATTTCAGTGTAGTCTCAGAGATTCTGGTCAGTCCTCCTCTATAGAATTTTCATCTGTATTCTACCCCCATCATAGACTTCTCCACAGGAAAATGAGTTTCTTTGAAGTGAGACATTAACCCGACTGGCCAGGAGCTAGCTTATAATTTTTAAATGCAAAAAGAATATTAGTCTGTATCCAACATAAGGAAGTGTGTTATACTGTTTATGGATGTTATTGCAGATAATTTTCTAATTGTGAAACAACATGGATTGCACTGGGAACACAAACTGGATTATTTTCAATAAACGTATAAAGACTACTGTATTTAAATTACAGCATTACAGTAAATTTATTATTGCCAGTATATCTTCTCCCTTGTAGTTCTTCAGTCTGTCAGCAGGTTGCAGCAGAGGGCTAGCTTTAATTTTAAACTAGCATTTAAAGGGCATTCATGGGCCTTTTTCTCCTTTATTTCTTCCTTGCCTTCCTCTTTTTCTCCTAATTCTTCTTCTCTCTGTACTTGACTGCCCAACTCTGCAGCCCTTTCTCATTCTTCCCCTCTCTCTCTGTTTACAGTGTGAATGTGACACTGGTTATGTTTTGTGAATGGAGTTGGCTCAATAGAAAAATGTGTGTGGGGGACCCACATTGGGTCACAGCATGCAGGTAAATCCACCGCCTTTGACCCCTGCTATGGACATCGATTCGAGTCCTGGCTGCTCAACTTCCAATCTAGATCCTGGCTAATGTGCTTGGGAAAGCAGCAGAAGAAGGTGAAGTGCTTGGGCCCACACATCCCCATAGGAGAGCCAGAAGAAGCTCCTGGCTCCTGGCTTCAGATCAGCTCAGTTCTGGCCATTTGGGGAGTGAACCAGTGGATGGAAGTTCTCTCTCTCTCTCTCTCTCTCTTCCATCTATGTAACTCTGCCTTTAAAATATGTAAATAAATATTTTTAAAAAAAGAAGAAAGAAAAATGTATGTGTGTGTGTATTTGAAGTCAACATTTGGTTTTAAATGATGTCAGTGATATCTGTTTCCTGATTTTCATTTTTTTTTCTCTCTCTCTTTTTTTTTAGAGAGAGAGAGAGAGAGAGAGAGAGAGAAAGATCCTCCCTCCACTGGTTCACCCCCCAAATGGCCGCTACATTCAGCGCGCTGTGCAGATCTGAAGATAGGAGCCAGACGCCTCCTCCAGGTCTCCCATGCGGGTGCAGGGCCCAAGCACCTGGGCCACCCTCCACTGCCCTCCCGGGCCACAGCAGAGAGCTGGACTGGAAGAGGGGCAACCAGGACGGAATCTGGCGCCCCAACTGGAACCAGAACCTGGGGTGCTGGCGCCACAGGCAGAGGATTAGCCTAGTGAGCTGCGGCACCGGTCTGATTTTCATTTTTAAATAAGTTAAGTGGACAGAAGCCATATACTGAAGACTAGAATATCAAGAAAATCAGAAATTGAACTCTCACTTTAACTAACAAAGATTATCATATGCAAACCCAGATATGATTTAAAATATACAAACTATGAAGATGGCATTCGGCTGGCACAGCATATGTAAATGACCTCCTTTCTGCTACTCCATTTGGAAATGTGGCAGAGGGAGAAAGGCATTTCAATCATAGCTCTCATCAGTCATTCACTGTATCCAGGCCTCTCGGATTGTGTTTCTTTCTTTAATGTAATAGTAAGCAATAATCTCACAGCTGTGCTTTGTAGAGTGAACTCTATAAGCATCTATATTGAGATTTCACACACACACATAACATGAAAGGAAGAGAAAAGCATCAAGAACACTGCCTGCCCCGTTGCAAAATCATACAAAAGAACTAATGACTCTCAGAACAGTTGGAGGAGTGACCAGCTGTCAGACTTGATTTGTATTCCATATTGGAACCTCTGTTCAAAAAGTAATTATTTCAAGGTATACTGCCACTTTTTCTTTAAGACATTGGTATCTTTATTTGTACACTGTCAGTGTAGGTCCCTGGGATGACAGGGACCTAAGCCAAAATTTGTCTTCCTTTTAATTTGCTCATTCAATTTATCTACTTACAGGTATTTACCCAAAGCTTCCCAAACAATGTTGCTCACATGTGTAATAAGGTGGGTACTGGCTTTTTCAGTGTTGTTTGAAGATGGGTGCTGGTTGTTACATGGCAAGTGTTTTGAATCTGAAGTGTAATTCACAAAACTGTCATTCTTGGGTAGTTTACAGTGTTCTGCAGGTGGAGTTTCTTAGTGTTAGTATGGATATGACACAATGAGGTGCATTCCGGATTTATTCCACAAATATTTATGGAGCTGTTTTCCCGATCCTTGGCATTCTTTAACATGACATGGCTGTGCTCACCTTGGGATTTAGAGTGGAGCATGAAAGGAAGACAAAATTCAGCTGATAATTACACTGATCTTTAAAATGAATGTGATTGTGTTAAGTGCTATGAAGGACAAGGACACTGTGTTATGAGAACACACAGGAAAACTACTTGAGCTGGCCTAAGGTTGGGGAAATGGATTACAGAAGCTTCCCCCTGTGACTGATGGGGAAATTCATTAGCAGTTTAGAGTGAGGTTTGGTTATTATCTTTAATTCATAATTAAGTGAAAGAAACTATAATTAAGCATGAAGCAAACCTTAAATAATATAGCACATTAATTTATTGTATGGGATAATCATTGTGGTATGTAGCAATACTTGGTAGAGTGGCCTCATTTCAATTGTAATGGCTTGAATTGTGTGCACAAAGGATTGTCTTAAATTATGGAAAGCTCACCAAATTGGGGCTATTCCTGCTCACTTCAGTCAAAGGCACATATTTTAAATATTATGGCCATCTACAAGTTAGGACTTTGTCATTTTAAGTCTTGCTGTGCTCTGTGGGTAGTAAAGATACCTAGTGTATTTTCCCAGAATCCATCTTATATATCCCCTCCCCCTTTGAGGTTATTTTAAATTGCTGTTTTAAAAGTCATAACTGATGTAAACTTAGAACAGAGACTCTGTAGTAGTATTTAATGGGATGGTGTCTTCACATATGTTCATTCTTAAGTAGAGTGAATTAGCCAACTAGCCTGCACTACAGCTAACTAAATGTGATGAAGAAGCGATAGGAAATTTCATAGCAACAGGACGTTCAAATATCACTGGTAACAGAAAAAAAGACAAAGGAGTCATAAAGTTATCAGAGAAAAATAAATTGTGATTCTGTAAATGCAAAACAAATGTAAAGACATTGGGAGCTCAGCAGAATACACAGGTCGCTCTGAGGATGGTATCTGTAGGAGATGATGGGTGTAAAAATGAACGGAAACACCATTCCCAAAATAAATGCTGGAAACAGGAAAACAAAGGAAAAGAAAGTGAAGACAGAAATTCACTTGCACCAAAGTAGAATTTTTTGGGGAAACCTGAGATTTTTTTGGGGAAACCTGAGTAAAGTATATTTTATGAAGTGTGGAACTAGGATTAGAATAATTGAGCATTATAGAAATGAGTAAAATCACTTAAAACTGGAAAAATGAAGTTTAAGAACAAAATAATCAAAAATACATAAACAGTACAAATGCTGAAAGCTAAAGGATACTTTACTTTTTTAAAAAGAATCTTCTGTTATTTTATTTATTGCTTATTTAATAGGCAGGGAGCTAGGAGGAGAGAGAGATTGTTTACTTGCTGGCTTACTCCCCAAATGCCTGCAACAGCCAGAGCTGAGCCAGACTGAAGCCAAAAACTCAGTCTAGATCTCTCCCATGCTTAACAGGGACCCAGGGACTTGAGCCATCATCATCTGCTTCACCTGGTGTGCATTAGCAGGAAATTGGAATTGAGAGACAAACTCGGACTCCAATCCAGATGCCCTGGTACATAATACGGTTACCCCAAGTAGTGTCTTTACCACTACACCAAATGCATGCCACAATTGTACTTTTATTAAAAGAAATCAATATAAGAAAAATGCAAAAGCAAACAGAATCTAAAATGAGGGAAAAATGAATGGATAATGTGACCGATGGACTGTTGTCATAGATTAATTCCAAGGCATGAGCACATATATAATCTTTTCAAATTTTAAGAATGAGGTTAATAAAATAATAAAAATAGTACTAGAGGGTTTGATGGCTCAGATACTAGAATATTTCAAAGAGCAGTGTTCTCTGACATTGGGTTCTATGTATGATCCACTTGAATGTCATTGAGGTAGAACAGATTTCTCCAGTGAAATCTGTCCACGGCTCACCCAACACTTTCTCAGGATGGAAACTGCATATTTGATTATTAGAGACAACCTTACATTTGCCCTAAATCATTTAACTTATTTAAATCTTATGTCAAGCTTCAAAATCTTAATTTCTAGAATTACGTCCCAGAGAAAGGAAAAGAGACATTATTTTATTTTGCTATACATTTTGTTACTTTACCAAAGGTTGTAATTAAGTCTGAGGGTCTTTCTGGCAGATTGTTTGCTTAATTGAGATATTAAGACTCAATTATCTGGGAAGAAAAACAACAAAAGAAATCCATTATGCAAATGTCAGCAAATGAAGGACACGCAAAGTTTTCTGGGTTTCAAACAAATTAAAAATTAATATCTAGCCTGTCTTTGCATGTCATTAATATTCTAAGCTCCAAAAGGTAGTAAGAATGGAAAAAATATGAGACATAACTGGGTGTAAGAAGAAGTTAGAGCATACCGTGAGATTTAGGCCATATTCTCAATGTCAGTTTGGCTAACTGATCAAGTTCCAGGTGGAACTATTTACAAAATCCCCATTACACTTAAAGAAATCCTTAGCTTTATTTAGTAAATAACAATCAAATAAAAAATCAACCCAATATCCTTTAATTACTCTTTCTTCCTTTAAAATCCAGTTATATAATTCAAGAAAGAATTGGTTCAAAATTTTATTTCATTTTTTTTTGATGTGAAAATGGATGGTAGGCCAGCGCCGTGGCTTACTAGGCTAATCCTCCGCCTTGCAGCGCTGGCACACAAGGTTCTAGTCCCGGTCGGGGCGCCGGATTCTGTCCCAGTTGCCCCTCTTCCAGGCCAGCTCTCTGCTGTGGTTAGGGAGTGCAGTAGAGGATGGCCCAAGTGCTTGGGCCCTGCACCCCATGGGAGACCAGGATAAGTACCTGGCTCCTGCCTTCGGATCAGCGTGGTGCGCCGGCTGCAGCGTGCCGGCTGCGGCTGCCATTGGAGGGTGAACCAACGGCAAAGGAAGACCTTTCTCTCTGTCTCTCTCTCTCACTGTCCACTCTGCCTGTCAAAAAAAAAAAAAAAAAGGATGGAATTAACTGTGGCAATAGAAACATTAGAGTCTTATATGGAAATTTGAAGACAAAAGTATATTCAAGTTGAGATAGTATATATTCTTCAAGGAGCTCGGTATTGTCCCCAGGAAACCTTTATTAAAATTCATTGGTTATCAGTCATCAATACTTCCATAAGCAGATTGAATTCCATGAAAAACTATATTGTATATATATCTCTGGATACACACATTAATATTTACAAATATAGTCATGTACAAAACATTATTTTATGTATATGTTTGATATTATATGCATCTTATACATTAATGTATGCATTTATGCATTAACATTTTAAAAATATGTTTTTAGTGTAAGTCTTAATTTTGGAAATTTTTTGAAAATAATCCCCTTAGTCATGGGGCTCTGGGTCATCTTCTCTCTATAGTTAGTGATACTGAGTTCTGTGATATTATTTCAACCTTATCACTCCTAAATACAAAGGTGGTCCATGACTTACTCCAATGAAGAGTTGAGTATCTGTGTTTTCAACCTCATGCCTTCTCTTAGTCATACATTAGCATTTTTTTATTTCCATATTTTCTTCAGTAATTGACACTTTTTTTTCAAGTTCTTGTTCAGAAGTACCTCATCTAGAGGTTTTGTTTTCATGGTGAATGAGATTCACCCGCTGTTTTCTTCCCTTCCTCTTTACCCATTGGTGAGGGAGAAATTTTCTCTTAGCAGGTAGAGGGTAACCAGACATTGGACACCCAATGCTGAACAGATAAGATAGACTGCTCCTTTTTGTTCTTTTTTTAAATTTTATGTAAGTTATACAAGTTTCATATATAAACATATTTAGGAACATAGTGGTACTTGCCCCCTACCCTCTCCCACCCACACTCCAACCTTTCCTTCCCCTACCTCTTGGATTCCGACTAAAGTTTTACAATTATCCATTTTTAATATTCTTAGATAATACAGTTAACCTTATTCTAAATAAAAGAGTACAACAAAGAGTATGAAAAGAAAAGAAAAACACTATTCTTCAACAGAAGGGACAATGGCTATAAACAGTCATTGAAACTCAAAATGTCTATTTCACCCTAATCTGTTACTTTTCAGGTACTCTATTAGTTACCTAGAATCAGAGAAAATATTTGATATCTGTCTTTTTGAATCTGGCTTATTTCAATATGTATAATGTTTTCCAGTTGTATCCATCTTGCTGCAAAAGACATGATTTCATTTTTTTGTAATATATGAGTAGTACTCCATAGTGTATATATACCACAATTTCTTTATCCAGTCAATAGTTGATGGACATCTGGATTTATTCCATATCTTTGCTATTGTGAATTGTGTTGCAATGAACATGGAGGTATAGATAACTCTATGCTACACTGATATCTTTTGGTTTGGGTAAATTCCCAGGAGTGGGATGGCTGGATCATATGGTAGGTCTATTTTCAGATTTCTGAGGTATCTACATGCTGTTTTCCACAGTGATATCATCAGTTTACAATCCCACCAACACTGGCCAGAGTACAATTTTCCCCACATCCTCACCAGCATTTTTCATTTGTTGATTTCTGTAGGAAAGTCATTCTAACTGGAGTGAGGCAAAACCTCATTGCGGTTTTGATTTGCTTTTCCATGATGGCTAATGCTCCTGAACATTTTCTCAAATGTCTGTTGGCTATTTGAATTTCCTCTTTGTTCAAATCCTTTGCCCATTTCTTAACTAGAGTTCTTGTTTTGTGTTGTTGAGTTTCTTTTTTTATATTTATATATTTATTTAGCCAGGCAGAGTTAGACAATGAGAGAGAGAGACAGAGAGAAAGGTCTTCCTTCCATTGGTTCACTCCCCTAATGGCTGCTATGGCCGGCACTGTGCTGATCTGAAGCCAGGAGCCGGGTACTCCTGGTCTCCCATGCGGGTACAGGGACCCAAGCACTTGGGCCATCCTCCACTGCACTCCTGGGCCACCGCAGAGAGCTGTATTGAAAGAGGAGCAACCTGGACTAGTACCCGGTGCCCCAACTGGGACTAGAACCTGGGGTGCCAGCACCACAGGTGATGGATTAGCTAAGTGAGCCATAACGCCAGCCATTGTTGAGTTTCTTGACATGTTTCTAGATTCTGGTTTCTAATCCATTATCATTGATAGTTTGTAGATATTTTCTCCCATTCTTTCTTTTGGCTCTTCTCTTTGTTGAGTGTTTATTTTGTAGTGCAGAAGCTTCTCAGCTTGAGGTAATCTCATTTGTCAGTTTTGGCTTTGTGTGCCTGTGCTTCTGGGATATTTTCCAAAAAGTCTTTGTCTATACCAATGTCTTGCAGAGTTTCCCCAAAATTCTCTAATGATTTGATGGTAATGGGTCATAGATTTACGTCTTTGACCCATTTTGAGTGGATTTTTGTTTAAGGTGTAAGGTATGGATCTAATTTCATACTTCTCAATACAGAGATCCAGTTTCCCCAGCACAATTTGTTGATTAGACTGTCCTTGCTCCAGGGATTGATTTTGTTCCTTTGTCAAAGATAAGTTGGTTGTAGATGCATGGATTGATTTATGGAGTTTATATTCTGTTTCATTGGTCTACAAGTCTGAGCCAGTACTAGGCTGTTTTCATTATAACTTCCTTGTAGTATTATGATGCCTCTAGCTTTATTTTTGTTATATAATATTGCTTTAGTATTTTTGGATCTCTTGTGTTTCCATATGAATTTTACCATACTTTTCTCTAGGTCTGCGAAGAATGTAATTGGTATTTTGTTTGGGGATTTCATTGAATCTGTAAACTAAACTTTTTGGTAGTATGGATATTTTGATGATGTTGATTCCTCCAATCCATGAACATAGAAGATTTTTCCATTTTTTTAATGACTTCTATTTCTTTCAATAGTGTTTTGTAATTTTCATTGTAGATATCTTTGGCATACTTGGTTAAATTTTTCGAAGTTATTTGATTCGTTTTGGAGTTATTGTGAAATGATCTAATCTTAAAAGTTCTTTCTTATCCATTGCATTGTCTGTGTATACAAAGACTATTGCTTTTTTCTTCACTGATTTTGTATCCTGCCATTTTACCAAACTCTGATGAGTTCCAGTAGTTTTTCAGTGAAGTTTTTAGATCCCCTATAAATAAGATCATGTCATCTGCAAATAGGGATAATTTGATTTCCTCATTTCCAGTTTGTATCCCTTTGATTTATTTTTCTTGCCTAATGGCTCTGGCTAAAACTTTCAGAACTATATTAAACAGCAATTGTGAGAATGGGCATCCTTGTCAGGTTCTTCATAATAAGGGGAATGTTTCTAGCTTTTTCCCATTCAATAGGATGCTGGCTGTTGGTTTGTCATCAGTTGTCTTGATTGTGTTGAGGAATGTTCCTTCTATATCCAATTTGCTTAAGGTTTTCATTATCAAAGGATGATATGTGAATGTTGAACCACCCCTGCATCTCAGGGATAAATCCAGAGAAAATACTTGGTCCAGAGAATGATCTTTCTACTGTGCTGTTGGATTCCATTAGCTAATATTTTGTTGAGAAATTTTACATCTATGTTCAAAAGACATATTAGCCTATAGTTCTCTTTCTCTGTTGCATCTTTTTGTGGTTTAGGAGTTAAGGTAATGCAGACTTCATAGAAGGGGTTTGGGAGGATTTAGTTCCTTCAATTGTTTTGAATAGCTTGATAAAAAATTGTAATTAATTCTTCTTTAAATGTCTGGTAGAATTTAGCAAAGAAGCCATCAGTCCTGGGCTTTTATTAGTTTTGAGGATCTTTATTACTGATTCAATTTCCATCTTGCTTATTGGTCTGTTTAGGTTTTCTTTATCTTCATGATTCAAATTTAGTAGATTGTGTGTGCCTAGGAATCTTTCCAATTCTTCTGTGTTTCCCAATGGTTGGCATACACCACTTTGTAGTAATTCCTGATGATTTTTTTTATTTCTGTGGTATTTGTTGTTGCAATACCATTTTCATCTATGACTTTATTGATTTAGGTTTCTTGCTCTTTTTTTTTGTTTAGTTGCACCAATGGTGTATCAATTTTGTTTATTTTTTCAAAAAAACCCAGCTCTTCATTAGAGTGCAATTTTGTATTATCATTTTGTTTCAGTTTTCCTTATTTCTTCTCTATTTTTAATTATTTATTTCCTAGGACTAATTTGGGGCTTGATTTGTTGTTTTTTCTAGGTCCTTGAGATGCATTGATAGCTCATTTATTTCAATTTCTTCATGTAGGCACTGATTGCTATAAACTTCCATCTTAACTTTGCTTTTGCTGTATCTCATAAGTTTTTATATGATGTATTGTCATCTTCATTTTTTCCAAAAGTTTTTAATTTTTCTTTTGATTTCTTCTATGACCCACTGTTTGTTCAGGCCCTTAATGCTCAGTCTCCACGCATTTACATATGATCTGGAGATTCCTGAGTTATTAATTTTCAGCTTTATTCCATTGTGGTCAAAGAAGATGCATGGAATGATTTTGATTTTTTTTGCATTTGCTGAGGCTTGCTTTATGGCCTAGCATGTGGTCAATCCTAGAGAAAGTTCTATGCACTGATGAGAAAAATGTGTTTTCTGCTGTTGTGGGGTGAAAAGTTCTAAAGACATCTGTTAGGTCCATTTGGTCTATAGTGTAAATTAACTCTATTGTTTCCTTGCTGATTTTCTTCTTTTTGATCTCTCTCTTGCTGAAAGTGGGGTATTGAAGTACCCTGTTACTATTGTATTGGAGTCTATCTCCCTTTAGATCCATTATCATTTCTTTGCAATAGCCAGGCTCCCTGTATTTGAGTGCATATGCATTTATTATAGTCACATCTTCTTGTTGAATGGATCCCTTAATCATTATATTATGCCCTTCTTTGTCATTTTTTAACCAGTTTTTATGTTAAAGTCTATTATATATACTATTAGCATGGCAACACCTGCCTGCCATTTTACTTTGTATTAGCATGGAATTTCTTTTTTCACACTTTCACTTTCTTTCTTTTTTTTATTATACAGTTTCTTTTTTTTATCTTTTATTTAATGAATATAAATTTCCAAAGTACGACTCATGGGTTACAATGGCTTCCCCCCCCAATACCGTCCCTCCCACCCACAACCCTCCCCTTTCCCACTCCCTCTCCCCTTCCATTCACATCAAGATTCATTTTCGATTATCTTAATATACAGAAGATCAGCTTAGTATACCTTAAGTAAGGATTTCAACAGTTTGCTCACACACCGAAACATAAAGTGAAAAATAATGAATGATTTTTTTTAAATGATGATGAAATCAGATCAGACCTATTGTCATGTTTAATCCCAGCGAGAGTCAAGTTGGGAATTGATAATTTCTTTTTTTTTTTTTTTTACAGAAGATCAGTTTAGTGTACATTAAGTAAAGATTTCAATCGTTTGCACCCAAATAGAAACACAAAGTGAAATATACTGTTTGAGTACTCGTTATAGCATTAAGCCTCAGTGTACAGCACATTAAGGACAGAGATCCTACATGAGGAGTAAGTGCACAGTGACTCCTGTTGTTGACTTTACAAATTGACACTCCTGTTTATGGCATCAGTAATCTCCCTATGCACCAGTCATGAGTTTCCAAGGCTATGGAAGCCCCTTGAGTTCTCCGACTCTTATCTTGTTTAGACACGGTCATAGTCAAAGTGGAGGTTCTCTCCTCCCTTCAGAGAAAGGCACCTGCCTCTTTGAAGACCTGTTCTTTCCACTGGGATCTCACTCACTGAGATCTTTTTGCCAGAGTGTCTTGGCTTTCCATGCCTGAAATACTCTCATGGGCTTTTCAGCCAGATCCGAGTGCCTTTAGGGCTGATTCTGAGGCCAGAGTGCTATTTAGGACATCCACCATTCTATGAGTCTGCTGAGTATCTCACTTCCCATGTTGGATCACTCTCCCCTTTATTTATTCTATCAGTTAGTGTTAGCAGATACTAGACTTGTTTATGTGCTCCCTTTGACTCTTAGCCCTTTCATTATGATCAATTGTGAACTGAAATTGATCACTTGGAATAGTGAGATGGCATTGGCACATGCCACCTTGATGGGATTGAACTGGAATCCCCTGGTATGTTTCCAACTCTACCAATTGGGTCAAGTCAGCCCGAGCATGCCCCAAATTATACATCTCTTCCCTCTCTTATTCCCACTCTTATGTTTAACAGGGATCACATTTCAGTTAATTTTCAACACTTAAGAATAACTGTGTGATAATTACAGAATTAAACCAGTCATATCAAGTAGAACAGACAAAAAAAAAATACTAAGAGGGATAATGTATTAAGTTGTCCATTAGCAGTCAGGACTATGCTGATCAAGTCACCATTTCTCATAGTGTCCATTTCACTTCAGGAGGTTTCCTTTTTGGTGTTCAGTCAGTTGTCACCGATCAGGGAGAACATATGGTATTTGTCCCTTTGGGACTGGCTTATTTCACTCAGCATGATGTGTTCCAGATTCCTCCATTTTGTTGCAAATGACTGGATTTCGTTGTTTCTTACTGCGGTATAGTATTCTAAAGATACATATCCCATAATTTCTTTATCCAGTCTACCATTGATGGGCATTTAGGTTGGTTCCAGGTCTTGGCTATTGTGAATTGTGCTACAATAAACATTAGGGTGCAGACCGCTTTTTTGTTTATCAATTTAAACTCCTTTGGGTAAATTCCAAGGAGTGGGATGGCTGGGTCGAACGGTAGGGTTATCTTCAGGTTTCTGAGGAATCTCCAGACTGATTTCCATAGTGGCTTGACCAGTTTGCATTCCCACCAACAGTGGGTTAGTGTCCCTTTTTCCCCACAGCCTTACCAGCATCTGTTGTTGGTAGATTTCTGAATGTGAGCCATTCTAACCGGGGTGAGGTGAAACCTCATTGTGCTTTTGATTTGCATTTCCCTGATTCCTAGTGACCTAGAACATTTTTTTCGTGTGCCTGTTGGCCATTTGGATTTCCTCTTTTGAAAAATGTCTATTGAGGTCCTTGGCCCATCTCTTAAGTGGGTTGTTAGTTTTGTTTTTGTGGAGTTTCTTGATCTCTTTGTAGATTCTGGTTATTAACCCTTTATCTGTTGCATAGTTTGCAAATATTTTTTCCCATTCTGTCGGTTGTCTCTTCACTCTCCTGACTGTTTCTTTTGCAGTACAGAAACTTCTCAATTTGATGCAATCCCAATAATTGATTTTGGCTTTGACTGTCTGTGCCTCCCGGGTCTTTTCCAGAAATTCTTTGCCTGTGCCAATATCTTGAAGGGTTTCTCCAATGTTCTCTAATAACTTAATGGTGTCAGGACGTAGATTTAGGTCTTTAATCCACGTTGAGTGGATTTTTGTGTAAGGTGTAAGGTAGGGGTCTTGCTTCATGCTTCTGCACGTGGAAATCCAGTTTTCCCAGCACCATTTATTGAATAGACTCTCCTTGCTCCAGGAATTAGTTTTAGATCCTTGATCAAATATAAGTTGGCTGTAGATGTTTGGGTTGATTTCTGGTGTTTCAATTCTGTTCCATTGGTCTATCCATCTGTTTCTGTACCAGTACCATGCTGTTTTGATTACAACTGCCCTGTAGTATGTCCTGAAGTCTGGTATTGTGATGCCTCCGGCTTTGTTTTTGTTGTACAAGGTTGCTTTAGCTATTCGAGGTCTCTTGTGCCTCCATATGAATTTCAGCATCATTTTTTCTAGATCTGCGAAGAATGTCTTTGGTATCTTGATTGGTATTGCATTGAATCTATAAATTGCTTTTGGGAGAATGGACATTTTGATGATGTTGATTCTTCCAATCCATGAGCATGGAAGATTTTTCCATTTCTTGGTATCCTCTTCTATTTCTTTCTTTAAGGTTTTGTAATTTTCATCATAGAGATCTTTAACGTCCTTGGTTAAGTTTATTCCAAGGTATTTGATTGTTTTTGTAGCTATTGTGAATGGGATTGATCTTAGCAGTTCTTTCTCAGTCATGGCATTGCTTGTGTATACAAAGGCTGTTGATTTTTGTGCATTGATTTTATATCCTGCCACTTTGCCAAACTCCTCTATGAGTTCCAATAGTCTCTTAGTAGAGTTCTTTGGATCCTCTAAGTACAGAATCATATCGTCTGCAAAGAGGGATAGTTTGACTTCTTCCTTCTTGATTTGTATTCCTTTGATTTCTTTTTCTTGTCTGATGGCTCTGGCTAAAACTTCCAGAACTATGTTAAATAGCAGTGGTGAGAGTGGGCATCCCTGTCTGGTGCCAGATTTCAGTGGAAATGCTTCCAACTTTTCCCCATTCAATAGGATGCTGGCTGTGGGTTTTTTATAAATTGCTTTGATTATATTGAGGAATGTTCCTTCTATACCCAATTTGCTTAGAGTTTTCATCATGAAAGGGTGTTGAATTTTATCAAATGCTTTCTCTGCATCAATTGAGATAACCATATGGTTTTTCTTCTGCAGTCTGTTAATGTGGTGAATCACATTGATTGATTTGCAAATGTTGAACCATCCCTGCATACCAGGGATGAATCCCACTTGGTCTGGGTGGATGATTTTCCTGATGTGTTGTTGTATTCTATTGGCCAGAACTTTATTGAGGATTTTTGCGTCTATGTTCATCAGGGATATTGGTCTGTAATTTTCTTTCAGTGCTGCATCTTTCTCTGGCTTAGGGATTAAGGTGATGCTGGCTTCATAGAAAGAATTTGGGAGGATTCCCTCTTTTTCGATTGTTCTGAATAGTTTGAGAAGAAATGGGATTAGTTCTTCTTTAAATGTCTGGTAGAATTCAGCAGTGAATCCATCTGGTCCTGGGCTTTTCTTTGTTGGGAGGGCCTTTATTACTGTTTCAATTTCTGTTTCAGTTATGGGTCTATTTAGGTTTTCTATGTCTTCATGGTTCAATTTTGGTAGATTGCATGTGTCCAGGAATCTATCCATTTCTGATAGGTTTCCTGTTTGCTGGCATACAGGTCCTTGTAGTAATTTCTGATGATTCTTTTTATTTCTGTGGTGTCCGTTGTTACGTTTCCTTTTTCATCTCTGATTTTATTGATTTGGGTCTTTTCTCTTCTTTTTTTAGTTAGTTGGGCCAATGGGGTGTCAATTTTGTTTATTTTTTCAAAAAACCAGCTTCTCGCTTGGCTGATTTTTTGTAATGTTTTTTTGGATTCAATCCTGTTAATTTCTTCTCTGGTTTTAATTATTTCTCTTCTCCTACTAGATTTGGGTTTGGTTTGCTGCAGTTTTTCTAGGTCCTTGAGGTGCGCTGAAAGCTCATTTATTTGGTACCTTTCCAATTTCTTGATATAGGCACCTATTGCTATAAATTTGCCTCTCAATACTGCTTTTGCTGTATCCCATAAGTTTTGATATGTTGTGTTGTTGTCTTCATTTACTTCCAGAAAGTTTTTGATTTCTCTTTTGATTTCTTGAATGACCCAGTGTTCATTCAGGAGCATGTTGTTCAGTCTCCATGTGTTTGCATACTTTCTGGGGTTTCCTGAGTTGCTAATTTCCAGCTTCATCCCGCTGTGGTCTGAGAAGCTGCATGGTATGATTCTAATTCTTTTAAATTTGCTGAGATTTGCTTTATGGCCTAGTATGTGATCAATCCTAGAGAAGGTTCCATGCACTGCTGAGAAGAATGTGAAGTCTGTAGATGTAGGGTTGAAAGTTCTGTAGATATCTGTTAGATCCATTTGGGCAATAGTGTCTATTAAATCTGCTGTTTCCTTGTTGATCTTCTGTCCGGATGATCTGTCTATTTCTGAGAGTAGAGTATTGAAGTCCCCCAGTACTATTGTATTGGAATCTAAATCTCCCTTTAAGTCCCTTAACATATCTTTTAAATAGACCGGTGCCCTGTAATTAGGTGCATATACATTTATAATAGTTACATCTTCCTGTTGAATTGAACCCTTAATCATTATATAGTGTCCCTCTTTGTCTCTCTTAACAGTTTTTGTATTAAAGTTTATTTTGTCTGATATTAATATGGCTACACCTGCTTTTTTTTGGTTTCTGTTGGCATGGAATATCTTTTTCCAACCTTTCACTTTCAGTCTGCATGCCTCTTTGTTAGAGAGATGTGTTTCTTGTAGGCAACAAATAGTTGGGTTGTGTTCTGTGAGCCAGTCAGCCAAACGGTGTCTTTTAACTGAAGAATTCAGACCATTAATGTTCAATGTGACTATTGATACGTAGTGACTTTGCCCTGCCATTTTCCCGGAAATATTTTCTAGTATATGCTTTGAGCTTCCCATGCTCTTTTACTGGTAGGTGTTCTTCCTTTCCCTTCTTTCATATTGATGGCCGTGTTTCTGTGTTTCTGAGTGTAGCACATCTTTAAGTATCTTTTGCAGGGCCAGACGAGTGGCCACAAAGTCTTTCAATTTCTGTTTGCTATGAAAGGTCTTTATTTCACCTTCATTCACAAATGAGAGCTTGGCAGGATATAATATTCTGGGCTGGCAGTTTTTCTCTCTTAGCACCTGTGCTATGTCTCGCCATTCCCTCCTAGCTTGTAGGGTTTCTGATGAGAAGTCAGCTGTGAGTCTGATTGGAGATCCTCTGAGAGTAATCTGACGTTTCTCTCTTGCACATTTTAGGATCTTTTCTTTATGTTTCACTGTGGTAAGTTTAATTACCACGTGTCGTGGTGAGGATCTCTTTTGGTCATGTTTATTGGGGGTTCTATGAGCTTCCTGTACTAGGATATCTCTGTCCTTCTCCAAACCTGGAAATTTCTCTGCTAGTATCTCACTAAAAAGGCCTTCCAATCCTTTCTCTCTCTCCATGCCTTCAGGAACTCCTAGAACTCGAATGTTGGTTTTTTTAATAGTATCCTGTAGATTCCCAACAATATTTTTTAGGTTTCTAATTTCCTCTTCTTTTCTTTGGTTTGACTGTATGTTTTCCTGTGCTCTATCTTCTAAGTCCGATGTTCTCTCTTCTGCTTCACCCATTCTGTTTTTAAGGCTTTCTAATGTGTTTGTCATTTGATCTATTGAGCTCTTCATTTCATTTTGATTTCTCTTCACTATTACACTTTCCTGTTCTACTAGTTTCTGAGTTTCATTTTGACTCTTCCTTAAAATTTCATTTTCACGAGAGAGATTTTCAATCTTGTCCATTAAGGATTTCTGTAGTTCAAGGATTTGCTTTTGAAAACTTCTAAATGTTCTTATCATAAATTTTTTGAAATCCGTATCTTGCATTTCTTCTATCTCATCATCTTCATACTCTTGGCTTGGGGTGTTTTGCTTATTTGGAGGCATCATAGTGTCATCGTTGATCTTGCTCCCTCTATTTCTGTGTTTGTTACTCGGCATAGTTAATTCTTCTTGAGTCACTGTGCGTTTTTTTTTTTTTTTTCTGTGTCCGTGTTAAGTGGACTGCCTGCTGTTGGAGGAGCCTTGGATGCTTGAGATGGGTGCGGCCTGAGAGCTCTGCCTGGTTCTTCCTGGTTAAGGGTGTGCAAAGGTGACACCCTCAGGTTATGCGTGGTAAATCTCTCTCTTTTTATTTATTTATTTATTTATTTTTTTGACTTTTTAACATTTTTTATTTTTAATGGACACATAGTAATTGTACATATTTATGGGGTACAGAGTGATATTTCAATACATACATACCACGTGTTATGATCAGACCCAGCTAATTGGTGTATCTGTCACCTTAGACATGTGTCATTTCTTTGTCTTGATAACATCCAAATTCTTCTTTTCTGAAATATTCAATTAACTTTTGTCAAACATAAGTATCCTACTGTACTATCAAACTATAAGGAGAAAACTTAAGTCTCTGTTTTGTTAAGCTTAGCAAAAAAAAAAAAAAAATAAGGTAAAGGAATTAAATTTTGGACTGAAGTGACCTAATAGGAATTTTTATATTTTTTCATTTCCATCACAATGCTGGTCCCCATTATATCTTGATCACTGTGCTTTTATAGAAATTCTTGATATCAAGAACTGTGAGATTTCAATATTTTTTCAAAATTATTTTGGCAGTTGTATTTCATCTGCTTTTCTGTATACATTTTAAATGGCTTGTTAATACTTACCCCAAAAAAGTACATTGATGTTTTGATTAGCATTGCATAAAATCTATAGAGAAATTTGGGAAAAATTGCCACCTTAAAAGCATTGACTCATCTAAACCATGAAGAATTGCATTTCTATATTATTTTAAGGTTTTTTTTGTTTTATTATTCTCAGTGTTGCATCATTTTGACATACAGATCTTGTACATATTTTGCTAGATTTGTATATTTAATTACTTTATTGTTGATGCTTTTGTGAATCATGTTTTTTTTTTATTTACTTCAAAGACCATTTTTATTTTCTTTGTTGATAAATACAGTAAATATAGTTATTAAAATTTTCTACTTTATTTTTCCATTATTATGATTTTTTTTAACTTTTATTTAATGCATATAAAATTCCAAAGTACGACTTATGGATTACAATGGCTTTCCCCCCATACCGTCCCTCCCACCCACAACCCTCCCCTTTCCCACTCCCTCTCCCCTTCCATTCACATCAAGATTCATTTTCGATTATCTTAATATACAGAAGATCAGCTTAGTATACATTAAGTATGGATTTCAACAGTTTGCTCCCACACAGAAACATAAAGTGAAAAATAATAGATGATTTTTTAAAATGATGATGAAATCAGATTAGACCTACTATCTCACTGTTCCAGGTGATCAGTTTCAGTTCACAGTTGGTCATGGTGGAGGGACTGGGAGTCAAAGGGAGCACATAGACAAGTCTAGTACCTGCTAACGCTAACTGATGGAGTAAATAAAGGGGAGAGTGATCCAACATGGGAAGTGAGATACTCAGCAGACTCATAGAATGGCAGATGTCCTAAACAGCACTCTGGCCTCAGAATCAGCCCTAAAGGCATTCGGAGCTGGCTGAAAAGCTCATGAGAGTATTTCAGGCATGGAAAGCCAAGACACTCTGGCAAAAGATCTCTGCGAGTGAGATCCCAGTGGAAAGAACAGGCCATCAAAGAAGGAGGTACCTTTCTCTGAAGGGAGGAGAGAACCTCCACTTTGACTATGACCTTGTCTAAACAAGATAAGAGTCGGAGAACTCAGAGGGCTTCCATAGCCTTGGAAACTCATGACTGGAGCATAGGGGGATTGCTGATGCCATAGACAGGAGTGTCAATTGGTAAAGTCAGCAACAGGAGTCACTGTGCACTTACTCCTCATGTAGGATCTCTATCCTTAATGTGCTGTGCATTGGGATTTAATGCTATAACGAGTACTCAAACAATATATTTCACTTTGTGTTTCTATGGGGGTGCAAACTGTTGAAATCCTTACTTAATGCATACTAAACTGATCCTCTGTAAAAAAAAAAAAAAAAAAAGAAAGAAATTATCAATTCCCAACTTGACTCTCACTGGGATTAAACATGACAATAGGTCTAATCTTTTTATTTATTTATTTATTTATTTTATTTATTCAGGGGGTAAGTAACACCACAGGGCACGGCTGTGCAGAATTGATGGTATTTAGCTTCCAGTCTTTGGCTCCTCTGGACTCCCACTGGGTTGCCTAGGCTACTGAATTGTAGTGACTCAGTTCCTTAGCTCTCCCCCATTGATATGTAAATCCAGAGAGGAGGCCTGCTCTTTGTCTCTTGGGAATTCTTCAAGTCTTGCAGCCTTGTAACCTTTGCAAGGTTAGGGGGAAGAGAAACCCCGAAGCTTTTTTTTTCCTTCTTTCCGGTAGTGAGTTTGCTGCACTTTCCGGCCCCCCTCTAGATTCTGACCCCCGTTTCCCCACCAATGTCTCGGGTTATTGAGCTCACCTCCCCTTCCAGCGCCGATGTGTGGACTCAGAGCCCTGAGCGTCCCAAGTCTCCCCGCTGTTGTCTGTGTGGCATGCACTCCCCTTGGAGCACTGGCGCGCAGACCCTGGGGCTTCCGCAGCTCGGTCCCGCGACTTGGCTTCTGCGCGGTGGGCGACCTTGTTCTCCCAGTAGGTCCTCCGATTTATGGCCGCTCCATCCAGAAGGGTATCCCCTGCAATATTTTCCTGGTTCTTTTTCCTGCGGCTACCGTAACTCCCCTTTTATTAAACTAAATTTTCCCGGACTATCGGTGCGCGCCCTCACTATTCCGCCATCTTGGCTCCGCGCCTTATTGAACCAATTCCACACTTTCACTTTCAGTCTGTGTGAATCTTGTTGGTGAGATGTTTTTCTTGCAAGCAGGAAATAGATGGGTCCTGTTTTTTAATCCATTCAGCCAGTCTGTATCTTTTAATTGGAGAGTTTAGGCCATTTACATGCAAGGTCACTACTGATAAGTAAAGACTTGGCCCTCCCATTTTTCCATAAATATTCCTGTTGGGTTTTCTCCCTTCTCATTCTTTCACAATGTTGGCTATCTTTTTGTGTTTCTGTGTGTAGCACATCCTTAAGCATCTTTTGTAAGGCTGGATGAGTGCTGACAAATTCTTTCAATTTCTGTTTGTTATGGAAGATCTTTACTACATCTTCATTTGTAGTGTACAGTATTCTGGGTTGACAGATTGTTCTTTTAGGATTAGGACTGTGTCTCACCATTCCCTGCTTGACTGTAGGGTTTCTGTTAAAATGTCGGCTGTGAGTCTAATTGGAGATCCTCTGAAAGTAACTTGGCACTTGGCACTTTTCTTGTGCAAATTTTAGCATTTTTTCTGTATGTTTTACTGTGGAAAGCTTGACTACAATGTATTGCGGTGAAGATTTTTTTTGGTCATATCTCTTAGGATTTTTTTTTTTTTTTGACAGGCAGAGTTAGACAGTGAGAGAGAGAGACAAAGAGAAAGGTCTTCCCTTTCTGTTGGTTCATCCCCCAAATGGCTGCCTTGGCCAGAGCTACACTGATCCGAAGCCAAGAGCCAGGTGCTTCCTCCTGGTCTCCTTTGTGGGTGCAGGGCCCAAGCACTTGGGCCATCCTCCACTGCACTCCCAGGCCACAACTGAGAGCTGGACTGGAAGAGGAACAACTGGGACAGAATCTGGCGCCTCAACCGGGACTAGCACCTGGGGTGCTGGTGCCGCAGGCAGAGGATTAGCCAAGTGAGCTGCGGCGCTGGCCTCTTATGAGTTCTATGTCCTACCTAGAAAAGACTTTCCTTTCTTTCTGTAAGTTACAGAGATTTTCTGTAGCTATTTCACTATATAGGCTTTGTAGCTCATTCTCTCTTTCCACACCTCTAGGAATTCCTAAGACCCATATATTGCATTGTTTGATGGTGTCTCATAAATCTCCAACACTGTTTTTAATTTTTCTTTTTTTCTTTTCTCTCTCTCTCTCTTTTTTTTTTTTTTGTCTAACTAAGATTTCCAAAGATTTGTCTTCTAATTCAGATATTCTTTATTCTGCCTCACCAAGTCTGCTGTTAAGGCTTTCCACTGCATTTTTATTTGATCTATTGAATTATTCATTTTAAATATTTTATTTTGATTTCTCTTTAAAATCTCAATTTCATGGGAATAATTTTCATTCATGCCATGTATGTTTTCCTTTAGTTTGCTTCTGATTGCTTTTGCATAATCCTATGGTTAACTTTTGAATTCCGTTTCCAGCATTTCCTCAATCTCTTCATCTTCACATTCTAATTGAAATGTTGTTGTGTTCCTTGGGAGGTCATGGTGTCTTCGTTATTCTTGTTTCTTGAATTTCTGCATTTCCTTTTAGGTATTTGTGGGCTTGATGCTTTTTTCTTCTAATGGTTTTAACTTTGAGCTATACCTGCATGGCTTAGTGGAATGTCTGCACTTTCAGTGAATCCCAAGAGTTGTGTGGTAGGTTTGGCCAAGGAGCTCTGGTCAGTGCTCTATGGTGGGATAGTATCCAGGGTAACACTCAAGTTGGGCATGGTAGGTCTCGATACCCAGCTACACCTTGCACCTTCTTATGTAACCACTGAGTACCCATGATCTCAGCACACAAGGCTCCCACAGTCACCAAGTTCAGAGGTTTCTCTTTGCCACGTCACCCTGTCCTGTCAACAGAGAGGCAAATGTTCCCCAATACAGCTCCTCATAGGCAACTTGACCATGGGAGGCTGCCCACCGTACCACGTGGTTGCCCAGCCACCTCCCAGCCAGGCTCAAAGTCAGCGTGGACTGTGGAGCACTCTGTCCACTAGAATCTCTGGATCACAAGTGTTAACAAGAGTCACTGGCTAGACATTGCCCCCTGCCCACCACTCTTGCCAGCACTGATGATAAGCATCCTGTCTCACTCAACTGCTGCACACATTGCACAAAGGCTGCCCTAACCCAAAATGGCTCACACCCTCTCTCAGCCAGGCAACAGGCACTATTGTGGCGAAGTTGAGGCAAGACATACATGCCCCCTCCACTTCTACTAGGTCCACAGGCGTCTGCCAGCAATCGCAAACCGCCAGGACTCCAGTCAGCACCCACTCTACGCTATCCCTCCAGCTATATTACCATGGGTTGATGCAGCCCAGTCTCACTTCCATCTCCAAACTGCCAACTGTGCCGGCTCTCAACCACTGCAGCTGTTCTCAAGTTCATGCTGCATGTCCACATCTGCCATACAGGTCCACAGAGTTCCTCCTCCCATAGGACTTTCAGTGCAGTTTTTGCTCCAATTCTCTCCCAGAAAGTGCACTTGTTACACTTTTCTCTGTTTTTCCTTAGCCCAACACAGCATGTTGCTACCAAATCTGCCATCTTGGAATCCCCAAGATTGGCAGTTCTTTATTGGCCAGTCAAAGCCACTGAAAGAAGGATCCAGAGGCAAGTGGAGGCAGGTCTTGTGGTGCCAGGAGGGTGGGCTGATCCATTTCCTTCCCCCCACTTTCATGAACGAATGTGACTGGCTTGTTTGAATAACTTTGTGGGCTAGCTGGGAAGTGAGCCTTGCTGGGTGGCAGACCTGGGTGGCAGAGTGTAGTTTGTCAATATAACCGGTGACTTGGGGTCTTTCAGGTTGAGCCACAGCAAGGGAAATCTGTTAGGCCTTTGGAGTCTTGTGAGATTCAGCAAAGCCACAGGAGCATTTGCAATTTTAGGTCTTGCAATAGATTGACCTAATGATTCCATTTAACTGTTTAATTTATAGCTCATGGTTTTCCTTTTTCTCACCAATCTGGCACACAAGGCTGCTTTGTGTTGCAGTTGTTGGCTGGCAGTTATATGAGAGTTGACCTGGCTCCCCAATTAGTTTGTAAAACAAGAAGACAGAGGCAGCTTATCTTTTTCTTCTAACAGCTCCAAAAAAGTCTAATTTTTCACATACATTTGATACATATATATGCTATTGTATTAGTTTGCTAGAGCTGCTTCAAACAAATTATCTCAAAGTGGGTCACCTGAAAGACTGGAAATGTTCTCTTAAAGTTCTTGGGCCAAAAGCCTGATGTTAATGAATTGACAGTGCTGAGGTTGAATGGGTTCAGACCAAATTCCCTGTGCAGGTGCTAGGGCAGACTCCTTCCTTGCTTCTTTCAGCTTCTGGGGGTTACTGGGATTGTTGTAGCATTCCTAGCCTTGTGCCATCATCACTTGTCCTAGCTTTGTCTTCTTTGTGTGTCTCTGTGTCTCCCACGCCATGTAAGGGCATCAGTCATTAGATTTAGAGCCCACCTTAATCCCACATGATCTTGTCTGAACTAGATTCCATCTGCAAAGACCCTATTTCCATTTAAGCTCTTATTCCCAGGTACTGGAGGTTAGAAATTCAGTATATCTTTATGGTGACACAATTCAACCCCTACACATGTGATTAGACATCTGTGTATGTGTGTGTGTGTGTAACATCTTTATAGACACAGTCCAAAGAAGCTCCTAAAATGACTTGTCCAAGATTAAATAAAGAGGCCCATGTACCAGCGGAAGAAGACCTCATGCTTCTAACCCCCATCGAAGGTCTTGTCAATGACTAAAAATGAATAGCACACATCAATGTGGCTTGGTTCATAATTCATTTCTTGGACATAGTAAAAATGCACTCAACGTTATGGTGTTCTCTCTGAGGTTGAAAGACTCTCTCAATGCATGCCAATTCTTCAGAGAAAGTTACTATAATTAACACTATCTATGATAGGAGAGAGGCAGAAATATCTGTGTTGGCTTTAGCTTGTGGTTTTTCTCTCCAGCAAAAGAACATATAATATAGGTGCTGGAACAAATGGTCATTTCCCTTTTGTGAGTGAATGAACCACAGAATGCTATTTGAAGCTTTCTTGGCATTTTCAGCATCTCCCTTCCTTTTCTGTCAATTTGTCGTTAATCACAATTGGCAGAATTAGCAGTCCTGCTGTGGCTGAAATGTCTGTGTCACTTCCTTACAGCAGTGATTTCATGTTTCTTCCAAGGTCAACGAAGCAATCACATTAATCATTCTCTTTCCTGTTATGGAGTGAGTCCACAACCATGAGGTGCTTGAACTAGCTGCTGTGATAGGGTGTTAAATGTAAAAGAACAAAGAAGGACCAAAGAACAGTTTACTGCATTTATACTAAAGCATCACATTTGCTAAAACGTCAACGTTAAAATTCTCTTCCCCTCACCAATTGTTTGTTTGAGGAGTAACAGAGACTGATCTCAGGGAAGATGCTTTACATTCGTCAGTTGAACCAATTTCACTTTTGAGAAAGACTTCAGGAAACATTGGCTGCATACTGATTACCATTGGACAAGGATTAGTAAAAGGTGAAAGCTTTATATGATCTGAAAAGAAACCAGAGTATGGACAAAGATCAGGATGAAGCTGAATCCAATGAATTGAGAAGAGTTGCAGGGTGGTCTATGGGCACAGTGGTTAAAACTCTACTTCTAATGCCCATATTCCATTTTGGAGTGCCTGGCTCTGCATTTTTTTTATTATTGATATCTGGTTCTGCTCAGGGTCCCAGCTTCCTGTTAGAGTAGCCCTTAGTAGGCAGCAGGTAATTGGCTCAAGGAGTTGACTTCCTACCACCCATAGAAAACCTGAATTGAGCTCCTGACTCCTGGCTTCAGCCTGGCCCTGCCCCAGCTGTTGTGGGCCCCATTTTTCTTTTTAAAGATTTATTTATTTATCTGAAAAGTAGAGTTACAGAGAGAGAATGAGAGACAAATGGAGAGAGATATCTTCCATTCATTGGTTCTCTCACCAAATGGCTACAACTCAAGCACTTGGGCCAGCTGCTGTTGCTCTCCTAGGTGTATAAGCAGAAAGCTGTATTGGAAGTGGAGCAGTGAAAATTCTGATCAGTCCCCATAGGAATGCTGGCATCGCAGGCAGTGGCCAAACCACTGAAACTCAAATATGGCCCCTGTCATGGGCCTTTGTGGAGTAAACCAATGAATTTAAGATCTTGCTCTATCTCTGTCTGCCTCTCTTTCTTTGTCTCTTTCAAACAAAGAAAATAAATAAAAATAAAAAATAAGTGCTGAGTGTTTATAACTCTTGTTTCTCTTAAAACTGAAGGGTGCTTTCCTAGATCAATGTTCACTGACAAGTATATAGAGTTGCTTGGGACCTGCTGCTATTATGCTATTATTTAGCAACTTTGCAAATGATGGTGTCAGGTATTTTGAATTGTCTTTAATGCTGAGGTTGCAGTAACATAACAGAAAAGTAGGTCAAAGAGAAAAAATTTCCATATGAGATGGCCTCCTGCTTTCCTCGTTGGCTTTGGTCAATTTACTATAAGTAATAAAAGATGTAGGAGCTTACACACCTGACATATCCTGTTCTCTTAAAGGTGTCACTACTTATAAGGGAATCCCTACCTCAACATCTTGCATTCTAAGGGTCCAAAAAAGACTGGGCAGCCCAACTTTATTCCTGCTGTGTGGCAGGGTAATGAAGCTATTAGTTGCATTGCTTAAGGCTTCACTGCCTTGGCTGAGAAGATTCTATTGGAATTGAAACCCTTTTCAACAACTTTCTAGCCCTTGGACTCTGGGAAATTGTTTTCAGCACTCTGTGTCCAGTTGTCTCATCTTAAATGGGATGAATAGAGGACTGGCAGATTTAGGAAATAAGTAACAGAGCACACTCAACTAAGTTTGAATGTCAGACAAATAGTATTTTTTTCTTTTACTATAATATGTCCAATGTGATATCTGAGACATTATACTAAAATATTTGTTGTTTATCTAAATTAAAATTTAATAGGGCATTCTAGATTTTATTTGCAAACAATAAGATAATAGGTACATTTACCACATAAGGTCCTTATTAAGTTAAATGTGATGATATGAGAAAAGCATTTAGCATGATCCTCAGCACTTACATATCCCTTATCATCTAATTGCTATTCCCATTTAACATTAGGCATTTCTCATCATAACTCCACCAAAATAGAATGAATATCTTCAATTTACTAAATAAATATGGATTGGATTTGAAATCTGCACTAGTCTCTGTGTGACTTCAGCAACTGAGGTCTTCCTAATTTACCACGTTGGCTTGCTTCAAATTTTAGGCAAGAGACTCTGAAGTTGATCAGGGTGTGTACTGTTTTAACTGAACGGGCTATAGTTAATGGTAAATTTTTGGCATTTTCAGGATTTAAGTCACCCTGCTCCATACACTTTCCCTGGATTAGATATAGCAGTGGGATTGAAGAGAGAGTTCTGTGTAAGAATCGCAGCCCTTTGGGAAATACCCATTACAACACCTATCTTCTAGAAATTCAAATCATGGGGAAAATATGGAGATCAATGGCATGATTGTGGCATTTGAGGTCTGCATCATTTATTATTCTCCTTGCAAAGGAAGACTTGGTGAATACTCTGTGAGCCCAAATAGATCATTATGTAAATTCCAGTTTGGATGCACATTTGAGAAATAATTACAAGTTATAGGAGAAGGCAGTGAGTTCCAACCAAAGGGCTAAAAGGGAATCCTGACAAGAGTCTTCCGCTCCTCTTCCCAGCAGAGCGGGGGTTGGGGGAACACTGGTGCCGGAGCTTCGAGAAACATGTGTTGTCCTGAACGGATGCTGAAGCTATTTGGTTGCCTTAATAAAAAGGGTTTCAATCCTTAATTCACTTACTGTGAGACGACTGAGTACTCAACTCTGAGAAGAGTTCCACAGCGGTCAGCAGGATGATGCCATTACCTGCAACTTTTCCTGTAAAAGACTTGAGCTGTCTGTGGAGACAAAGTCCTTTCCAGTTTTGAAATGATTAATATGGGGACAAATGTCAGAATGATTGAAGGGAGGTTTCGCTCATGCTGTCTGAAGCCCCCTTCTCTGAGGATGGTTTGAAAATACGGCATTTTTTGGAGGGCCACCAATGCTTGTTAGAGAAGATCATTGTGTTTCTTGAGAACACAGAGGGTGTACATAACATCTGATGCTGTGCACCTTGTCCTGTCAGGGCATTATGCTGATTCATGCACAGGTGTGGTTCAATTCAGCAGGCCAGTTTTCTCATTTGGTAGAATAATGATATTCAAGACAGAGTCCCCACCTCCTTCTTGTGTCATTCATGAATTGGTTGACTTTTCAGCAGCTTCTCTGTCCAGCCAGTTTGTTAAACCCTGCTTTCTTTGGTCTAAATGCTGTGACTCATATATGTTCAGGTTAATCACAGAAACTGGCATAGTGTGAAGCACAATGTAATTTCCAGTAAATTGAAATTCACTAATAGGGAGAGGCGTACCCACATCTCCTATAGATCTTGCTTTCCCTAGAGTCTCATAGAAAGTTATTTATGATGCAGCTGATAGTCCAGGAAATTTCCATGGATAAAAGAAGGTAAACCACCTATAAAATAGGACAAGTGGAGCTGACATTCTTGCTTAGCAGATGAAATTGCCATTTGCGGCAACATATCCCATATGAGAGCAGGTTCAAATCCTAGCTACTCCACTTCAGATCTAGCTCCTTGCTAATGTGCCTGTGAAAACAGCATAAAATGACCCAAGTACTTGTACTCTTGCCACCCAGGTGGGAGAACCGGATGAAGTTTCAGGCTCCTAACATTGGCCTGGTCCAGCCATAGTCATTGCAGCCACTTGGGGAGTGAGCAAGAGGAGGGAAAAATCTCTCAGTCTCTCTCTCTCTCTCTGTCTTCTCCTTCACCCTTTGTAACTATGCCTTCCATATAAATGAAATAAATCTTTAAAAATGACAATAGATACCAGGTAGCACTTGAGCTTCATTTTGTCATGTAGATATTCGCAAATATTCCTACTTCTTTTATCTCTACTTTCAGTCTTCCTTAATATATATTTGACCATGAGCAGAGTACAAAGATACATGTGTAATATTTGCATAAATATTTATAATTAATAAATAAAGGTAAACATGGTTAAATATATTGAACCAATAGATGAGCACCCTGTTTCCCCACACCTCAAAAATTTTTAATAAACAGTAATTAAAAACATAGCCTCAGACTGTGAAATAGATTTGACAGTCTCAGCTCACCCAGAATAAAACTTTGGAACAAAGATTTACCATCAAAGAGATCTGACACTGAGTAAACAGAACCGTAGGATCTGTGCTATGCTCAGTTATTGGCTAGTAGCTGCCAGGAAATAACTTGAAAACTGAAGTTGACTTGAAAACTGTGAAGTTGGTCACGGTCATCAAACTCATGAATGGAGTGAAATGTCAATATTTCTACAATAGATATCCCAGGTATATTCCTCCATGGTTGCCACAGTCTCTATCTTATTCTGTGCAGATCCAATTTTCTATTCAGAAAAGGAATAGAAGCATTTTCTCCAGGATTCCATTGGGCCTCTCTTCCTGGTGGAAACCTTACAAGAGGGAGATCAGTGAGATGAGCTAGCACCCATCTCCCCAAGCAGCTACTGGACTTGGGTCTCCAAATGGGTCTCACTGTCCCCAGTCTCCCTATGCCCTCCAACTTCTCTTTGCCCTGAAGTGTCCTCATTGCATATCCTGATGGTTATTGTGAGAGATCCAATACGCTAGGACCCAGGCATTTCTCAGACCAGTGCTGTTGCCCTCGCCCATTCATTGCAACAACTGGGAAATGGGTACCTCGTGGCACCAAACTTCTGATTCACACATATTCCCCATGCTGATTGTGTAGCAGAAGCTCTGTCTCTTGCTGATCAGGATCAGTTACTTTCCCAAGATGAAGACTACTTTTCCTGCCTGCTAGTCTTGGAAATCAGATGTCCATTGTACCATGTGGCAGTGCCAACTTGTCCTCCAATGGAACCCCTGCAATGTCTCATGATAAGAGTATTCCCCCTCTTTGGGGGACCTTTCCATGGAGTCTGAAGTTGTAGAAACAGGAAAAAATGTTTCCTAGTTTAAATTGAAAATGAATCTTGATGTGAATAGAAGGGGAGAGGTATCGGGAGAGGGGAGGGTTGCGGGTGGGAGGGAAGTTATGGGGGGGAAAAGCCATAGTAATCCATAAGCTGTACTTTGGAAATTTATATTCATTAAATAAAAGTTAAAAAAAAAAGAAAGCCAATGGGGTCATTCTTTATCGTCTTCTGAGTTCTGGATCCATAAATTCTTCATAGTGGGGCTATAGCACAAACATGAAGAAAATAAATAGCCTTAAAAAACTGGGAAAAAATTTGAACAGTCTATCAAAAAAGATATACAAATAGAAAATATTATTAGTCTTTAGAAAAATGCAAATTAAAATCACACTGATATTTCCTTAAACACCAATTAGAATAGCTGAAAGAGAAGAGTAACAAACCGCTAACGCCAAGTGCTGGCTAGGATGTTCAACAACTGAAAGCTTCATACACATCTCCCAGAAATACAAAATGGTACTTCGGAAAGTTGCATTTCCAGTTTTTGACAGCTTCTTGTGAAGTTCATATATACTTACCGTGTGACCCAGCAGTCCTATTTCTAAATATTTTCTAGAACAAAAAGCATTCATGTTCACATAAAAGCCTTTACATGTGTATAGTAGTTTTATTCATAATTCATTTCACCTGAAAAGTAAGTAAATGGTGGTACTTACTTAGCTTGGGCTTCAATTCAGCAATGAAAAGAAACAAATGACAACAATATAGATAAATTTCAAACGTATTACCCTAAGTGAGAGAAGCAAGATTCAGAAAGTTGCAAATTAAAAAAATGCGGAGGTGCTTATACAACTCCATACACTTGTCAACACTCTCAGCCCTGCTCCTAAAGGAGTGGTGTTCACTGTGTTAATTTTTTTAAAGGAAAATCAAAGAAAAAGGTGTCATTATGGTGAACCAAATTAAGCCTTTCAAGTAGCCAGCCAATTCCACTGTGTCTTCCTACTTCACATGCACTCCTTCCTCAACACAACTTCACTTTGCTCTACTTTCCACCCATTTCCAACCCTTCCTTTCCAATTTTATCCTCCAGTGATGACCTTGATTTCTATTCACTTGAATAAATAGAAACAATTGGAGAAGAAATCACACAAATTTCCACCTTTATATTTGCTCCTGTATTAAATACTCTGAATGACTATACTCCTGTTACTACTTTTGGTTCATTCTAAAGGCTGAAGATCTGTCTGCTCCACTTCTGATCCAGCACTGTGTTAATGCACCTGGGCAAGCAACAGAAGATGGCCCAAATGCTTGAGTCTCTGTACTACATGGGAGACCAGGAAGGAGTTACTGGCTCTGGCTTCAGCCTTGCCCAGCCTAAGCCCTTGGGACAATTTTGGGGAGTAAACCAGTGGACAGAATCTCTCTCTCTCTCCCTCTCTCTCTCACTCACTGTTTCTCTTTCTAACTCTATCTTTCAAATTAAAGAAAAATAAATCTTAAAATATAGAATTTATTACCTAGAGTAATTTTAGACTTACAGCAATTTGAGCAGAGGTATAGAGATTTCCCAGAGACTCCCTTCCACAACAGAAACAGTTTCCCCATGACCAACATCACCCACCAGAGTGGTGTACTTATTACAATCAATGAATCTACATTGACATATCACTTTCATTTAATGGCCATAGTAAGTGAAGGAGCTTCAAAAAGTTCATGGAAAACTCAAGCAGTTCTAGTAATATGAATTTCCATTAACTTTTATAAGATCCCTTATGTGGAACAGATGGATTTCAAAATAATTCATTTTTACATGAACAATTTGAGGTACTCTCATGCATTAGGGTTAACTCTTGATATTCTATAGGCTGTAGATAATCATTACTGAATAATGATTATTTGTTATCAGAGAATAATACACAATCACTCCACTGCCCTAAAGTCCTCTGTGCTCTGCCTATTCATCCCTCTTACCTTCCCAACCCAGGAGAGTCACTCTCTACCTTCCTCATAGCTTTCTCTTTCCTTGAATGTCATAGAATTGGCATCATATGATATGTGACCTTCTTTCACTTAGTCATATGTATTTGTTTCATTCATGTTTTTCTTGCCTTAATAGCTCATTGAAACAATTATTTTTATTTAGTTTCATTTTATTTAGAAGGCAGAGAAAGAGAGAGAGGCAAAGAGGTAGAGAGAGACAGAGATGGGGAGAAAGGAAGAGAGGGAGGAAATGAAGGAGAGAGTGAAAGAGATTTCAGTCACAGGTTCACGCTCTAAGTGCCCATAACAACCAGAGCTGGGCTAGGCTGAAGCTAGACCTTATAAATATAGTTTGAGTCTCACAAATATATAGTAGAGACCCAAGTACATGAGCCATCCCCTGCTTCTTCTCAGGATGCACATTAACAGGATGGTGGATTAGAAATTGTGGAGCTAAGACTTAGTCCAGGCAGTGGGAAGGGATGTGAGTGTCCCAAGCAGCAACATAACCACTGCTCTAAATGCCTGCCCCAAAAACTCATTTTTCCTAATTGCTGAATCATTGCTATTGTCTAGATTCACCATATTTATCCATTGACCTACTGAAGGATATATTTATTTCTTTCAAGATCTGGGAGTTATAAATAAAGTTGCAATAAACGTCTCTGTGTAAGTTTTTTTGTGTCAGCATCAGTTTTCAGTATTCTGGGGTAAATACCAAGGAACACAATTCCTGGATCCTCTGGCAAGAGCATGCTTAGTTTTGTAAGAGACATTCAGTTGTCTTCCAAAATGGTTGCACTGTTTTGCTTTTCTACCAGGAATTATGTCAGTTCCTGTTTTTCAACCATCTATGGTTTGTCAGTGTTCTTAATGTTGACATTCTAATAGGTGGATGGTACATGCCATGGTTGTCTCACTTTGAATTCCCTTGATGACATATCATTTTGAGCATCTGTTCATGTGCTTACTTTTTTTTTTTTTGACAAGCAGAGTGGACAGTGAGAGAGAGAGACAGAGAGAAAGGTCTTCCTTTGCCGTTGGTTCACCCTCCAATGGCCCCCGCAGCCAGCGAGCTGTGGCCGGCGCATCACGCTGATCCGATGGCAGGAGCCAGGTGCTTCTCCTGGTCTCCCATGGGGTGCAGGGCCCAAGTACTTGGGCCATCCTCCACTGCACTCCCTGGCCATAGCAGAGAGCTGGCCTGGAAGAGGGGCAACCGGGACAGCATCTGGCGCCCCGACTGGGACTAGAACCCGGTGTGCCAGAGCCGCAAGGTGGAGGATTAGCCTAGTGAGCTGCAGCGCCGGCCCATGTGCTAACTTTTAATCTATGCATACATAAGGGAGTCTTCAAAAAGTTCATGGAAAATAGATATTTTCTTATAATTCTAATTGTGCATGAACACTTTCAAGTTCCTTTGTATATGTCCTTTGCAAAAAAGTTATTGGCCCATTTTAAAATTAAGTAGGTTGTTTTCTTGTTGGGAAGTTTTAAGTATTTTTGTATTTTGAATAGCAGTTCTGTATCACCTGAATCTTCTGTAAGCATTTTCTTCCACTCTGTGGTTTGTCTTTTCATCCTCCTGACAGTTCTTTCACAGAGCCGAAGTTTTTAATTTTAATGAAGACCAGCTTCATTAGAATTGTGTCTTTCATGGATGTGCTTTGATGTTGTATCTAAAGTCATTGCCAAACTAAAGCTCATTTATACTTTCACTTATGTTATATTTTAGGAGTTTTATGGCCTTGTGTTTTACATTAGGAATATGACCCACTTTGAGTGAATTTTTGTGAAGGGAGTATCATCTGTGTAAAAAGTTGGATATTTTTTGAAAGAAAATGTCCAGTTGTTCTAACACTAGCTTTTGAATGATTTTATTTTTTCCATTTTATATCCTTTGCTTATCTGTTAAGACATTCTTTCTTGAACTTATCTCCCCATTCGGCTCTCACCATATTTCTCAGCCCTCACTTTCATTAAAACTCCTATGATGTCTCATTTCTTTCCACTATCTTTGGTTCCTATCCTCCCATCCTTAAACATGTCTTCAATCAGGTTTCTGAATCCATCACTGTACTGCCACTGTTCTTATCAAGGTTATGGGTCACCTCCACTTTGGAAGCCTAATGGAAATTTTCCATACTCATTTTACTTGACCTCTTTGCAGCATTAGACAGAACATTGAAGACTTTGTCATCCTTAAACCTTTTCTTGACCTGACTTCCCCAACAAGACCTACTTCTGATTTGCTCTCTATCACCCAGACAGCTCTTTCACAGACTTTTTTGCCATTCTCACCTGATGCCCCTGAACTCTTCCTTGAGGAGAATCCTGTGGTTCCATCCATGGGCATCCCGTCTTTCTCACTTGCATCCTCACCACTTCCAAATGTTTATTTGTAAGACTTGAGCTCATTATGAAAGTTGGGATGAGTTATCCTCTTCAACTTTTCCATGTGGTTATCTAATGAAAGTAATCAATAGTATAAGTCATAAAGTGCAACTTCAAAACTTCCCTTAAAACTGGCTCCTGTGGGGATCAGCACTGTGGTGCGGCAGGTTAAGCCCCTGCTTACAGTATGGGCATCCCACATCAGAGTGCCAGTTTGAGTCCTGTCTGCTCTGCTTCCCATCCAACTTTCCTGTTAATTGCCTGGGAAGGCAATAGAAGATGAGCGTTCCACCTTCCAAGTACTTGGACCCATGTTATCCATGTGGGAAACCAGGATGGAGCACTTGGCTCCTGGCTTTGGCCTGGCCTAGACCCTACTATTGCAATCATGTGGGGAGCGAATCGGTAGACGGAAGATCTCTCTCTGTCTCTCCCTTTCTGCCACTTTACCTTTCAAATAAATAGACCTTTAAAAACAATCAAATTTGCTCTTACTAATTAATGACAACTTTGTCTTTCCAGTTGCTCAGATCAAAACTTGGCTTTTGGCCGGCGCGGCGGCTCACTAGGCTAATCCTCCGCCTTGCAGCGCCAGCACACCGGGTTCTAGTCCCGGTGGGGGCGCCGGATTCTGTCCCGGTTGCCCCTCTTCCAGGCCAGCTTTCTGCTGTGGCCCAGGGGTGCAGTGGAGGATGGCCCATGTCCTTGGGCCCTGCACCCCATGGGAGACCAGGAAAAGCACCTGGCTCCTGGCTTTGGATCAGCGCCGTGCGCCGGCCGCAGCGCGCCGGCCGCAGCGGCCATTGGAGGGTAAACCAACAGCAAAAGAAGACCTTTCTCTCTGTCTCTCTCTCTCTCACTGTCCACTCTGCCTGTCAAAAAAAAAAAAAAAAAAAAAAACCTTGGCTTTTACTTTTTAAAAAAGATTTCCTTATTTATTCGAAAGGCTGAACAAGGAAGAGACAGAGTGAGATATTGCATCCACTTGTTCACTCCCTAAATGGTTGCAACAATCAGGTATGGGCCAGGACAAAGGTGGCAGGGGCCCAATCACTTGCAACATCTTCTGCTGCCTTTTCAGGCACATCTTCAGTAAGCTAGGTCAGAATTGGAATACGTGGGACTCGAACCAGCCCTTTGATACGGGATGTTGGCATTGTAAGTGGTAACTTACCCTGCTGTACCACAACACCAGCCCTGGATTTTATCTTGGACTACTGTTGCTTATGTCATATTGTAGTCCCTATTCACCAGAATACCCTTTAGCTCACCTTCAATATGTCTTTAGAGAAGGAAAATCTCTTACCAGCTTCACTGCTAAAATCTAAGATCCTATATCTAACTGAATTATTACAAAAGTCTTATGATTTGCCCTGCTTTATTCTTGCCTCCTTATACTCAAATATCAGCTGTAGTAATTTGAAAAAATGGCCAAATATTCTTTCACTCCCATCAGGAAATAAAGTCTATTTTAGCCCTTGAACCTCAATAATTACTAGCTTGTTTGTTTTGATCATAAACTAACATGATGCAAACAAAGGTATGAATAGCATTTGCACTTGCTCTATTTCTGTGTTTGAGAATCCTGGTAATTTCAATTAGGTGAAGAATACCTGGCTAGCCTAGTGGATGCTGGCACACACATGGTCTAATTACCCTGTCTTTTGGTATGACAACCCTCTAGACCAGCAGCTGACCACAGACACGTAAATGAGCCCAAGGAGACCAATAAAAGTCTACAGGCTGCACACATGTGGGGCCCTCTTACTCATCCGACTTCAACTTCTATTACTCTTCCCCTTTCTTGCATCCTGCAGCCACACTGAGGTCCTGCTGCTCAAACTCAACACATGCACTCCACATTGAGACCTTCACATAGGCTCTTCTCATGCCTAGCACATCTATAAGCAGGTGTCCCTTTGACTAAACACCTCACCTCCCTCAAGTATTTGCTTATCATCTAACCATTTCATCAAAAATTTTTCCCTCACTCAGAACTTCAGTATACTTACTATGATTTATTTTTCTGTGAAAGTGATTTAATATAAGTTTTACTTATTCATGGTATTTATTGCCTAACTTTTCCACCCTGTAACACATAACACTTAATCTAAGACTTTTTTGTCTGTTATTTATACTTATGACTTCCCAGCATGAACAGTAATTTCAGGCACAGGCTTCTTTCAAAATAAGTGTTTATAGAATGAGTGGATTGTTGAGGGCATGCAGAGAGGGATAACAAGTGTAATCTCCCATTTTAAGGAGCTTTTGTTTGAAGAGGAGACAAATTTGGCTATAAAATTTTATTTGTAAAATTAAAACTTCTTGTTCCATGCTAATTGGTACACATGTGTATGTGGGTGTCTGTGTGTATTAACTGGCAGAATTATAGGAAAAGGCCTATTGTGTTAGAAGGGGGACAAAGTGCTCTCCTCTCTTCTAGTTATTAAAAAGGTCCTATTAGAATAAAAAGGGAAGTGTATGTTGATGCCTTTAAACTGTGAAAAATGAATAGGTGTTTCAAAAGGTCAGAACCGCTGATTATATTTTAAATATTCTCTTCTCTGTAAAATATGCCATATTTATATGGTATTATCCTTTGCATTGTGTGACCCCTATGCTGGTAAAAGACAGCTACTGTGTTCTGTAATTTAATATTCCATAAGTCAGAGTCACATGGTCTCCTTACAAAACGAAGTTTGAAAGTAAAATGATGCTTTGCCACTGCTCTTAATTCTTAATAAACATACCTTTAATCTTTCTGATACCTGAGTATATTACCTTTCACGGACTTTGCAAAGGTCAGAGAAGATAATTTCCTTTTTAAACAGATCCCTTGTGAATATCTCATATCTGATTTGTTTGAAGATGAGGCTTTTAATGCTTTCCTCTCCCTTTCCTTTCATTGCTAATGAAAAAAGTTAGGTCCTGTGAATCTTGTACTCTGATGTTTGAAGTGTTTAACTTTTTTCTTCATCATGACATTCATGTTCTGAAGCACTGTATTTACCCAGACTCATTAGCATGTTGGTCCCTGTGCAGACTGTCATGCTTCAAAAACTCTTGGTTAAGACTTGGAATAAAAATATGGACAGAATTTAGTTTAAAATAACAGTAAGGTTCATGAGAGCACATTTCACTCACTCACTCATTCAATCATTTATCCATTCATCCAATAGCAAATTATAGGGTGCTCATTGTTAAGCAAGCTCCCTGCTAAGCACGTGGAGAACAGAAATGTCACACATAGGACTTTTTCTGTAAAAGGTTAGTTTACTGGTGGAAGTAGGCAAGTTCACATGATACAAGCTACAAAGGAGGTTTCTGTGCTTTTCTATATTTTCCAATACCAAACAACCAATTTGAGCACATATTTCATTTTTATAAACTATTCCAATATTCTGTAGGCTACCTTGAATGCACCTAACATCTAACATTAGAGCCCTTTTTTCCCCCGCTGCTGTTTGACATAAAGATAGCATGGGGCATATTCGATTAAAAGTCTGGGAGTGTTCAACACCCATAGTCCAATTTTTGCTTTTTTTCTCTGCAGGAAGAAGCAGTTTGAGATGCAGTGGGAAGGGATCAGGATGCACTGCTTGCAAGTGAAGTAAATTAATTTTTACACAAAAGTCTGCCTTGGACTAGTTCCCATGTGTATATAATAATCTCAACTCATGTCAGAATCTCTGAAATTTAGGTTCATTATGTTTTGTTTTATTACTTTAAAAAAACTTAGAAAAATCCTCTATTCATTTCATTTGATTTTGTCTTACTGTGTGATGTTTGGGCTTTTATTCAATATCTTAGCATCAGGCGTCACACACACAGCATCAGAGGCTATCCATTTGATTTTTAGTTTCTTTAAGCTTGAAAATCCAGCTGAGTATTGATGATTGATCAGGGCTCAGGTGGTATAATTGTCAGTCTTCCAGATGGAAGAGAAAGAACCCCCAAGGAGACAGATACATATTAGAAACCCATTTACAGCTGTAGATGTGTTGTAGCAGAGAGTCCTTTGAATTACTTAAAGGTGGCATTTACCTTCATGAAAAGAGTCCAGTACACTAGTCCAATCCTGCAGTCTAGAAAGTAGAGGATATATTAGTGAGTCCAGTGATAACTGCCTATAAGGCTTTATGGCATGGGGGTTTGGCACAACAGTTAAAATCCCTTGTCCTACATCAAAGTACTTGGATTTGAGTCCTAGCTCCCATTTCCAGCTTCTTGACAATGCAAACCTTGGGAGATAGTACTGATGGCTCAAGGGGTTGTGCCTCTGCCACCCATGGAAAAGACTGAATCGTTTCCGGCTTGTTTCAGCCTAGCCCAGCCCAAGCCATTGTGGGCATTTGGGAGTGGACCAGAAGATGAAAAACATATGTATTTCTTTCTTTCTTTTTTTGATATTTATTTATTTATTTGAAAGGCAGAGTTACAGAGGCAGAGGCAGAAGCAGAGAGAGAGAGGTCCTCCATCCTCTGGTTGGTTCACTCCCTTAATGGCTGCGATGGCAGGAACTGGGCCAATCTGAAGCCAGGAGCCTGGAGCATCCTCCAGATCTCTCATGTGGGTACAAAGGCCCAAGGACCTGGGCCATCTTCTACTGCTTTCCTATGCCATAGCAGGGAGTGGAATCGGAAGTGGAGCAGCTGAGATCTGAACTGGCGCCCACCTGGGATGCTGACACTGCAGGAAGCAGCTTTACCGGCCACACCAAAGCACGGGGCCCAAGACCTCTGTCTTTCTGTCTGCCTCTGAAATAACAGTAAAAAATAGTTTTTAAAAAGAGAAGGTTTTAAGTTACGTTTATCCTGGGTAAATCATTAAAACCCATATATCAAGTTGTATAAAGCTTGAATCATAGAATTCACATCAGAAATTTTGGAAATGTAAAAGCAGGATCAAACTATGATAGAAGACTTGCAGAAAGTACAGTGCAAGGACATGTTCATATGCAAATATCAGATAAAGGAAACAGAGTTCCATAAGCTTTAGTTTAAAATGAACACTTAGATGTAACAATGAGATAGTGTTGTGCTCAATTGAAGAAAATGACATTTTTATATTAAAGTTTAAGAATATAAAGATTACACACATATAGATAATGTTTAAAACTTATACACAGAAATATAGAGAAATCATTAGAGAAATTTGGTTAAATTACAAGATAACATACAAATATGAAATAAAATAACAGGAAATTTAATCAGAAAAAAGTAGGTGTGGCTTCATGAACAATTGATTAAAAGTCATGAGGTTAAAAGTGCTTCATGGCAGGTACTAATTTCTCAGATATGACCTGAGCAGCAATAACAAATTACTGCGATGTGTTTCAAAGAGCAGTATACAGAAGAATTCATTAGACTATTCTTGCCACAGTTACGAATATTTCTGCCCTAGATTAATGACTCTCTTTGTCCTCATCTGACTTACATGAAAATCCAAGGAACACACTCATCTGGTTAATGAACTGGAACAAGTGGAACTTCATAAGAGAAACTTCAACCTTTCTGGACATGCATTTCTTTCTCAGGCTCTCAATGATTGAAGATCCTTTGGATTATCTGATGGAAAACATCAGTAATTCCTATTACTATCACATTGTGTTATTTTACAAAATATTTTCAAATCTACATACCTAATGTTTCTGGACTATTTCTTTTAAGAGTGTATTTAGAGATGATTTTCAAAATGTTTAACTAATCATTTGTTCTATTAGAGTAGATGTTGGCCCTAATGACTATATTCAGAATCAGTCCTAAGTTTTTTCTGTAATTATCTTTTTTAAGGAGATCTGTTATTATTTTACTACATTACTGTTTATTTAAAAGCCATATTTTTGGTGACAAATCATATTTTAGTCATGGTGATTTTACTAGCTAGTGACAGAAACTCAAACTGAGTTAAGCATAACCAAAGAACCTAAACCAAAAACTCCCTAAAAACAAGAACAAAGAGAGAAAGCCACAGACTTTGTCCATGTAGCTGGGAAGTCTAGACATGATTGATTCAGTGGCTCGATTCAAATGACATTAGCAGAGATCTTTTTCTTTCCACTTTCCAATTTGTTTTTCCTAGATTAACCCTATTCTCCCGCACTGCATAAAAGGGAATTGGGAAGAGACTTAGGACTGCATCTGTATGATGTGAAATCTAACAAAATATGAAAGGAGAAAGTCTCTCTCTTAGGACCAATAAACAAAATACCAGTTTTCTAAATGGTCCAGTGATGTTGTGCAGATCTATCACCCTTCACAGTGGCATGATTGGTAGGATTTGGGTATTATGCCCACCTCTGTCTAGAGCATAGCTAGGCATCATAGTTCATGGTATTACTGGAATCACAAGGGGTGGAAAGGGGAAAAATCTCCCAAAGAAACCCAAAGGGAAAGGGGTTCAATTGCTGGGTGGAATTTAATTATATTGCTACAATTAAGTCTGGTTTGTAAAGTGAGTCACACAGTAAAAACATACTTTAGAAAAGATACCTAATGATTAGAGTCATAATTGTTTTTCCTTTGCTCAAGTTCTCTGTGCCTTCATGAGGAAAGAATAAGTCATAAGTATAAAGATTTTATGCTCAAGAGAGCAGTGGCTGGCGCCCCAGCTCAATAGGCTAATCCTCCGCCTGCGGTGCCGGTACACAGGTTCTAGTCCCAGTCAGGGCACCAGATTCTGTCCCAGTTGCCCCCCTTTCAAGCCAACTCTCTGCTGTGGCCCAGTAGTGCAGTGGAGGATGGCCCAAGTGCTTGGGCCCTGCAGGGATCAGCGCAGTGCGCTGGCCGCTGCAGCCATTGGAGGGTGAACTAACAGCAAAGGAAGACCTTTCTCTCTCTCTCTCTCTCTCACTGTCCACTCTGCCTGTCAAAAAAAAAAAAAAAAAAAAAAAAAGGAGAGAGAGAGCAGTGAGACTTCACACCAGTTGGTTTTGATGCTCACTTTTGTCAAATCAGTGTAGAAAACAAATCAGATAGCTGTCTCCTGTGTTATTTTGTCTGATATAACACCAGACATCAAAGCATAAAGAAAAACTCCAGGAGTGCTCAATAGGTAAACTTGGCATCTCATGTTTGTTTGTTTGTTTTTTTTTCCTGTGACACGTGTTATTTTGTCCTGACCCAGAGCAATACAGAGAGCTTGTCTTTGGATTTTACTCTCCAAAGTGGGGTGGTGAGATGAAGATAGAAAAATAGAAACCAAGTCACACACAGCCCATGTCAACCCCTCGACCTTTGTGCCTCAATGAATATACTCACCTGTTCCTATTCTTCCTACTCCCAAACGTCAAAGTATTATCTTTTATCAGTGTTAGGCATTCAGAAAATCAGTGAACCTAATCTGCTTTACAGGATCTAGGCTTTAAGCATGGAAAATGTCCCTAAATAATGGATCCCAAAACATATGCCCTCCCATTCACTTAGAATTTTCATTCCATCTTGTTCTGCTGCATAACCACAACCACTTTGACCCATGTGCAACCCCTTTTGTTTTCTTTCATATAGACTCCACTCATTTCCCAATATACCTAGACCAACACATTTTCCCTGACTCCTTTCAGTAAGATTTTTTCTTACATTAATAATACAATTAGGTTCTCTTTTCACAATCTGGATTCTTTACTGGGATGTCTCAGTCTTTAAAAATTAACTTTCTGGTGCTATGGGTTTTGTTGATGTTGACAAATGCGTGATGCCTTAGAGCCACAACTACAGTATCAAACAGAATAATTTTACTCTTCTAAAATTTCCTGTGCATTGTCTATATGTAACTCCCCTCTCCTGTACCCATGGCAAACTTGATCAACCTAGTGTTTCCATAGTTCTGTGCTTTCCAGAATGTTACCTGGTTTGAATTATATAATCTTTTTAAAAATAAGATTTATATCACTTAATAATATGCACTTAATTCCCTCCATGTCTTTTCATCACTTGATAGTTACTTTTTTAATAGACAGAATATTCTGTAGTATGGATATACCAGAACTTGTTTCTTCATTCAGCTATTGAAGAGCATCTTGGTTGCTTCTAGCTGTGAAGATTATGAACGAAGTTGCTATAAACATTTGTGTGCAGATCTTTGTGTGTGTACAGGTTTCCATATCAATTGGGTTATGACTTAGGAAAACAATTACTAGATTGCATGGTAAGATTATGTTTACTTTCATGAGAAATATGCCAGTGTGAAGGCTGACCAGCAGCATTTAAGTGTTTCTGTTGCTCCCCAACCTAACTTGCCTAGCCAGCATTTCATATAGTCAGTTTTTTTAAAAAACAAATAAACCTCCTAATAGATAATAAGTATGATTTGAAGTTTTTGCTTTAACTTGTAATTGTCGGATGACATCTGATGTTGATCATTTTTTCATATTTTGGTTTTCACCTGTTAAATTTGGTGAAAGATGGAACGTCTGTGTATGGAGATTCTGTGTATAGAATTTTTTCACTAATTATTGAAAACACCATCCTTGCTCCATTGAATTTCCTTTGCTCCTTTGTAAAAGGCCTGTGTTTGTGTGGGTTTATTTCTGTGCTCTATATTCTATTCCTTTGACTTATATATCTGTTCTTTCAACAATGTTATACTTTCATGATTTCTGTCACTTAATATTGTCTTTTTTTTTTTTTTTTTGACAGGCAGAGTGGACAGTGAGAGAGAGAGACAGAGAGAAAGGTCTTCCTTTTGCCGTTGGTTCACCCTCCAATGGCCGCCGTGGCCGGCGCGCTGCGGCCGGCGCACCGCGCTGATCCGATGGCAGGAGCCAGGAGCCAGGTGCTTTTCCTGGTCTCCCATGGGGTGCAGGGCCCAAGCACCTGGGCCATCCTCCACTGCACTCCCGGGGCACAGCAGAGAGCTGGCCTGGAAGAGGGGCAACCGGGACAGAATCCAGCGCCCCGACCGGGACTAGAACCCGGTGTGCCGGCGCTGCAAGGCGGAGGATTAGCCTAGTGAGCCGCAGCGCCGGCCCCACTTAATATTGTCTTGAAGCCCATCAGGTTTGGTCTTTCAACTTTATTCTTCAGTATGACTTTGGCCATTTTGATCTTTATTCTTTTCCTATAAACTGTAGTATCATTTTGTCTATATACAAAGTAGTTTTCTGAGATTTGGGTTGAGACAGATTTGAAATTGTCAATCAGTTTCAGATGATTTGACAACTTAATAACTTACAATCATTCAATCCATGAAAAGAGAATGGCTTTTCATTTATTTAGGTTTTCTTTGACTTAGCTTTATAGTTTTCCACAATTAAATCCTACATATTTTTGTTAGGTTTATGCTTAAATATTTCACTTTTTGGTGTTACTGTAAATGATATTGTGTTTTAGTGTTTATTTTACTTTTTACTTACTTGAAAGGCAGAGTGAAAAAGAGCGAGAGGAAGGGAGGAAGGGATGGAGGGAGGGAGACAGAGAAAGAGAAGCTTCCCTAGCTTTCAGAGGTCTGCCTTTGTCACTTCTCTGTGCCAACAAATAAGACAATATAATCCATAGCTTCTGTCTTGCTGGGTCTTTACAACATCAAAAACCCCTCATTACCAACCATCTGAGATGGTCTGATAATTCAGATCCAGGTCTGATTGTTAAAAACAACTTCTTCAGAACCTTTCCAGTCTTGTTTGTGACATTGTGACATTCATTACTATTTCATATATTGCATCTTTATCAATAAAATAATTATTTGTTCTGATATATTTGGGGATCTCATAATACTAGCTAATTTTTAAAACTCCTCTTGAAAATATAAACCAGTTCATAATTTTCCTGTGATCCAACTCTCAGTTTGTCTTCCAACTTTAAAACAAACCAACAAAAAGGATTCCTTAAGTTGGTCTGAAAAGGTCTTCCAAGACTCTGAGTCTGGTGCTTGATGAGCAATCCTATCCCATTCCTGGTAACTACTTCTTCACTGACTGTGTTGTAAGACGTATATTGAACAGGCTACCTAATGTTGACATTGCTTTTAAGATCGTGAGATGTCTGAATCTTCACTTAGTCTATTGCGGCCTGTCAAAACCTCTATCAAAAGTATTTTGACATTGCTCTTGTTTTTATTTTTAAAGAAGGTCAAAAATATTTGTTTACAATAAAATCTCATAATAATGGTTTCTTTACCTCTTGTTTCTTAGTTGGCCTATCTTCTCTTCCTTTAATCTCTTCCTTTCATATTTGGAAAGCTGTCAAACCAATGACATAGACACATCCCTTGTGAGTCCAGGTTTCCATTTCTTTTTTATTTCTTTCTTTTTTTTTTCAGTTCAAGCTCCAGTAAGTGGATTGTGAATTTTCAGAGATGAAAAAACAAAATGTAAAATGTATATGTTCATCTGGATACTATATTCCTTAAACGATTCCAAAATGACCTCAGTGTATAAATTAAGGTGTTTGATATTTTAACATACATTATATGCAAGGCAAGCAAATGTCCAATCCTGAATTTGAATAGCTTAGATGGATTTGTAAGTAGCAGAATCATGGGGACTGAAAACCTCCCTTACTCCCTTGACTAGCTTCAAAGAATCTCTCAGTCACTTCTGCATGTGCTTGGAATATATCATCTGCTGGTTATTAGAACATAAAAGCAAGGTTTTTGCTAAAAAATAAAAATGGATCAAGTTGGGAGAGATGCCATAAGAATATCATTATCATCACCAATAATTTAGAAGAGATTAGATAATATGTGAAGAATACAAAAGAGTGAGAAAGATGGTAGACACTTTTTAAAAAAATATTTATTTTATTTATTTCATAGGCAGAGTTACAGAGAAAAGAGAGGGAGGGAGGGAAGGAAGGAAATAGAGAAAGAGAGAGAGAGAGAGAGAGAGAGAGAGAGAGAGAGAGAGAAATTGGTATTCCATTCACTGGTTCACTCCCCAAATGGCTGCAACAGCCTGGGATGGGCTGAGGCCAGGATCCAGGAGCTTCTTCTAGGTCTCCCACATGGCTGCGGGGGCAGAATCACTGGGCCTTCTGCTGCTGCTTGGTGGGTAAACAGAGAGCCTGATTGGAAGTGGAGCACCTAGAACCCTGATGGGTGCCCATATGGGATGCCAGTGCTGCAGGCTGCAGCTTACCTCACTACACTACAGCACTGGCCCTCATAGACACATTTTTAAAAGCTTTAAATATTTTTCTTTAATGTTTTTAACAGACATGCAAAGCTGTATATACTATAGAATACTACATATGATTTCTTTTTAATTTTTATTTTATTTGACAGAGAGAGTTAGACAGTGAAAGAGACAGAGAGAAAGGTCTTCCTTCCATTGGTTCACCCCCGAAATGGCCTCTACTGCCGGCCTTGCGCCAATTCGAAGCCAGGAACCAGGCGCCTCCTCCTGGTCTCCCATGTTGGTGCAGGGGCCCAGGGATCCGGGCCATCCTCCACTGCCCTTCCTGGGCCAAGCAGAGAGCTGGACTGAAGAGGAGCAACCTGGACTAGAACCTGGAGCCCATACAGGATGCTGGCGCAGCAGGTGGAGGATTAACCAAGTGAGCAACAGTGCCAGCCCCCTACATGATGTTTTGATACATATATACACCATGTAATATCCAATCAGGGTACATATATCTGTCTCCTCAAAACTTTAACAGTTCTTTATAGTGAAACATTCAGAATATTATCATATAGATTTGTTATAAAGAAATATTCAGTACACTAGCATTACTTGTACCCACCTTATTACACAATAGACTCCCACAATTTCTGAGTCCTATCTAAAGATGTTAGTATCCATTAACCAATCTTTCCTATCCCTCTCTTTTCCATTTTCTCTCCAACCACTGATATCCACCATTACATTTGTAAGTCTTTGAGATCACTTTTGTTTTGTTATGTTCATTTTATTTTTATTTATTTTTCAAAAAATGTATTTATTTATATGAAAGGCAGAGTTACAGAGAGGCAGAGGCAGAGGCAGAGAGAGAGAGAGAGATCTTCCATCCACTGGTTCACTCCCTAGATGACCAGGAGCCAGGAGCCTCCTCCGGGTTTCTCACGTGGGTGCAGGGGCCCAAGGACTTCAGCCATCTTCTATCACTTTCCCAGGCCATATCAGAGAGCTGAATCCGATGTGGAGCAGCTGGGACTGGAACTGGAGCCCCTATGGGATGCCGGCATTGCAGGTGGTGGCTTTACCAGCTATGCCACAGCACCGGCCCCAAGTTACGGTCATTTTATGCCTAATCCTTTTAGACTTTCTTTTTTTTTTTTTTAATCATGAAGAGCACTTGAATTTTATCAAAGGCCGTTTCTTCATCTGTTGATATGACTGTATGTTTTTTTCTCCTCCATTTTGTTGATGTAGTGTATCATATGTATTGATTTGCATATGCTGAACAATTCTTGCATCCGTTGGATGAATTCCACTTGATGATGCTGAATGATCTTTTTAGTGTGTTGCTGGCAATCAGCTCATTATTTTTGAGGAATTTTGCATTCATGTTCATCAAGCTCATTGGCTTGTGACTTTCTTTTTGGTTGTGTCCTGCCTGGTTTGGGTATCAAGGTAATATTGACCTCACTGAATGAGCCTGGGAGAATATTTTCTCTGTTACTTTTTCAGAAAAATGTAGATGGCATTGTGGTTAAGTCTTTCAGTGCTTGGTAGAGTTTATCAGTGCAGTTGTCTGGTTCTGGACTTTTCTTTGGTGGGGAATTTTTCTTTCTGATCCAATCTTGCCACTCCTTATTGGTCTATTGAGGTATTCCACTTCTTTGCTATTCAGTCTTGGTAAGGTGCTCATGTGCAGGAATTTGTTCATTTCTTCTAGGTTATCAAATCTGTTGCCGCATGATTGCTCATAGTAATCACTAACAATCTTTCATATTTTTCTGGTTTCACTCTTAACATCTCCATTTTCATTTTGTGTTTTATGTATTTGAATCTTTATCTTTTTTCTTCAACTAAGGATTTTCAATTTTTTTAAATCTTTTCTAAAAACCGGGTCTTTGTTTTATTGATTTTCATATTCTTTCAGTCTCTACATCATTTGTTTGTGCTTTACGTCTTATTATTTCTTTCCTTCTAAATATTTTGGACTTGATTGTTTTCTTGTTTTTCCAGCTCCTTGAGATGGAACCAAATGCTTATTTGAGATCTATCTGCCTTTTTTGTTTTGTTTTTGTTTTTTTTTGAAGCAGACATAGACAACTGTAAACATCCATCCTAGTATTGCTTTTGATATATCTCATAGGATTTGGTATGTTTTGTTTCAAGAAATTTTCTAATTTCCTCATTAATTTCTTCCTTGATTCATTGGTTGTTTAGGAATAAGTTGTTTAATTTTCATGTGTTTTGTACTTTCCAGAGTTTTTCCTGCTATTAATATCTATATTGAATTTAAAAATAATACAAGATTATTTCTATTCTTCAGATTTTGTTGAGACTTGTTTTGTGACTTAGCACACAATATATCCTGGAGGACATAGCATGTGCTGTTGAGAAGAATGTATATCCTCCAGCTATTGCATGGGATGTTTCAAAGATGTATGTTAGTTGCAATTTATCTGTGATAACTTTTAACATTTTTCTATGTTGATTTCCTGTCTGGATGATCTATCTGTTTCTGAAAGTGGGGTGTTAAAATTCTCTACTTTTATTGTTTTGGAATATATCTCTTCACTTATTATTATTAATATTGACCATATGTATTTGGGAGATCTGTTATTGTACGTATATATATCCACAATTGTTATTTCATCTTGCTGTATTGAAACCTTTATTATTATATAATAACTATACCTTTGCATTTCATCTTCATGGGCTATCTTATTTCACCCTTTCACTTTCAGTCTACGTATTTCCTTACAGAAGGAGTGAGTTTCTCTTAAGCAGCATATTGTTGGGTTAAAAAAACTAATAAATCTATTTAATTACTTTCTATCTTATATATACTTACATTTAAAGTAATTATTATAAATATGGTCCTACTACTGCCATTTTTATATTTTCTAGTTTTATTGTTTTGTAGTTTCTTTCTTTCTCCCTTGTTTGCAATGTTCCTTTGGGATTAAGTGATTTTTCTCTAGTTGTGTATTTTGATACTTTGTTTATTGCTTTCATAATTCTATTAAGGATTTTTGCTTTGTGGTTTCTATTATGCTTACAAAATCTACTTTCAGTTACAACAGTTATTTTAAAATGATAGATCAACGTTGATTATAAAGATAGAATAATGAGCACAATTACAAAGAGATAAGAAATAATACTAAAAACTCAACACTTACACTCCATTCCTCCTCATAGTATGAATTTTTAATTTCCTATTTTACTCTTTTCTATGTTGTCTGTCTATATGGCCTGTTTTTTAACACTTTTATTTATTATTATTGTTGAATTTTTTCATTCTTCTCACGAAATATATTACTGATTTACACATCAGGTTTCCAGCATTAGAGAATTCTAACATTACCTGTGTAGTTACTCTTACCAGTGAGTTTTGTTCCTTTGAATACTTTGTTCTCCTCATTAAAATCTCTTTCAGCTGGAAGAACTCTTCAGCATATTTGGAAGATTTGTCTGGTGATGATAAATTCTCTCAGCCTTGTTTGTCTGGGATTGTTTTTCTCTCCCTCACAGATGAAGAGTCGCTTTGCTGGGTATAATAGTGTTGGCTGGTATTTTTTTTTTTAAATTTTCCTTTTGTACTCTGAAAGTCTTATCCCATTCCCTCCTGGCCTATAAGGTTTCTCTTGAGATGCCTAAAGTCAGGTGAATTGAGACTTCTTTATACGTCATTTCAAAAAATTTATTTAACAGCTTTGAAAATCCTTTTTTCACCTTGGAAATCTTGATTATAGTATTTATTGGAAGAGTATATATTGGTAGGGTTGAATCTGTCATGTGACTTCGAACTTTTCTCTACCTAGATAATTGAATCGTCTTACTCTAGGCTTGGAAAGTTTTCTGTCATTATCGCTTGGAATATACTTTTACTCCTTTGACATTCTCAAGTTTGTTTTGAACCCCAATAATTGAATATTGTCTCTTTTCACACTATCCATACTTCCTGTAAAATTTCTTAATTTCTCTTGATTCATTTTCCTTTTCTGTCTCTCAGCAGGGTATTTTCAAATAGCTTGTTTCAAGCTCACTGATTCTTTCTTCGATTTGATCTATTCTCCTATTGATGCCTTTTGTCACATTTTAAATTTTTCTTAAGGTAATTTTCAGTTGAAAGATTTCTGTTTCATATATTTTAATTACTACCATCTCTCTGTCAACTTTCTCTGTTAGTGTATTAAAGTATTTCTCTTTGTTCTCTTGAAGTATGTTCAGTTTTCTTAAAACAACTATTTAGAAAGTGTCAAGTCTGAAAATTTTAATTAGAATTTATTGGTTTCTGGAACCTTATTTTGCTTTTTAGGCAAATTCAGTTTTTCTATACATTCTTGACATGTGTCGATGTACAATATCATCCACACATTGAAGGATTAGTTACAGTGGTATGGCTTCATTTTTGCCTGCTTTTCTAGAAATTCTAAACAGTCTGTATTTTTTCTAAGAACGCTGATATTTCTACTGTTTCAGAACTAGATTTGAATTAAGTTGAGATTTGAGGGCGGTGCTGTGGCATAGTAGGTTATGCCTCTGCCTGCAGCACCTGCATTCTATATGGGCACTGGTTTGAGTCCTGGCTGTTCCACTTCTGATCCAGCTTCCTGCTGATGGCCTGGAAAAGCAGTGGAAGACGGACCCAGTATTTGGACCTCTGCACTATGTGGGACACCTGGAAGAAGTCGCTAGCTCCTGGCTTTGGATTAGTCCAGCTCTGGCCATTGTGCCATTTTAGGAGTGAACAAGTGATTGGAAACTTCTCTCTCTGTCTCTTCTTCTCTGTCTGTAACTCTGCCTCTCAAATAAATAAATAAATCTTTTAAAAAGTTGTGGTTTGCTGCCAGTATGCTGGTGGTGTATTTTTTACTGTTAAATCCTAAAATATTCCCTAAGTTCAAATTTGCCCCAAGTCTGCAGTTGTTGTGTTGTGTAGAATGAACTGCAGAAGTATTTAAAAAAGGCATGATCCATTCTTGTAAGCAGCTTCGTGGAGGTTATGTAGATCTATACACCACACCATTGCATAACACCTGCAGTCCACAGCTCACTGAGTCTGGCACAGACTGGAGATAAGCCCAAAGCTCACCATTCTTTGGTCTATCTTTGGCACAAGTGGACTCACTACTAGATGCTGATCTTAGTAATCACCATTGATGTTGTCTGGGGTATAAGACTGATCAACTGATCAACGTAGAACTCCACTTGACACCATAGCAGGTTTAGCAATTTCATCTGTAGGCAGTGCTGGAAAGCAGGGGCTATTATAATGAGCTCAATGTTGGCTTTTACCAGCCTGTTGCTGAGTCTCAATAGAGTCTTGTGGTTCCCTGATGGTTTCTCAAGGTTGAAAGAGAGGTGAGAAAAGAGTGCCTTCTCAGGCAGGCACTAGATGGATCACACCTGGGTCTCACATTCTTGTATCAGTCTTGTACAATCTTGGAATGCATGCCAGACCCATCTGAGATTGTTAGTGATATACACCAAAACAAGTCCATCCACCATGGTGGAGGTCTCCATCTGAGATTGGTGCAAGCACAGAGACCCCATGCAGAGGAACTGGCCTAAGAATTAGGACCTTAGATTCTACCTAAGTTTGGGCTGTACCAGCCCAGCATTGAATCCTAATACACAGCTCTATGATTCCTTGCTGTCTGCCAAAGAATGGAGGAGAGATGATAAAGGCAGACCCTTGGATTCCCAAACCGGCATTAGGCTGAGTCACATCTTCACTTCATAGTCACCAGTTTTATGAGGGATCAGGGGTATATGTCAGGCTCACTTTGGGCTAGTAGTGTTACATGCCAAATGAGTCCGCACCACCAGAGGACAAGAGTGTACCTGATTCTGAGACAAGTCTAGAAGCTCTATGTGAGCATACTGGCCTGAGCATAGAGGCATTTGGGTTTTGTTAAATCCTGGGTATAGTAGCAGGGAGGGAGGGCCTGCCTCTGCTCTTAGGCAGAGTTCAAAACCCTCTCTCTTTCTCTGATCCACGGTACCTGGAGTCATACTGCTTTCTTCTGGAGCTTGGGAGAAGTGTAATAGATATTGTCCTCTGGCCACCTGGTTATGGAAGGTCCAAATACTCTGTCTACAGGCATGTGCCTGAGCTAGGTTTATAGGATCCTGAGTGATTCTGAATTTTATGGCAGAGATTCTGGCACTGGGATTCAAATCTAAGAACTGGACTTAATGTTTTATCTTTCCCCCATGCAGGAGTCTCTGTCTCTACACTGCCACTTAGAGCCAGAGGAGGAGTGACATAAGTAACACTTTTCTTCCTTTTTTTTTTTTTTAACTTTTTTTTATTTTTATTTTTTGACCGGCAGAGTGGACAGTCAGAGAGAGAGACAGAGAGAGAAAGGTGTTCCTTTGCTGTTGGTTCACCCTCCAATGGCCGCTGCGGCCGGCGCACCCCGCTGATCCGATGGCAGGAGCCAGGTGCTTTTCCTGGTCTCCCATGGGGTGCAGGGCCCAAGCACTTGGGCCATCCTCCACTGCACTCCCTGGCCACAGCAGAGAGCTGGCCTGGAAGAGGGGCAACTGGGACAGAATCTGGCCCTGATGGGACTAGAACCCGGTGTGCCGGCGCCGCAAGGCGGAGGATTAGCCTATTGAGCTGTGGCGCCGGCACTTCCTGTTTTATTAAATGTAACTTTTCCTGTCACTATACTAAAATCAGGCACTATGGTTTCCCACCTGGCTTCTGTACCTGTTCTGTAACTGTTCTGTAGCTGCTTCTGTAACCATACTTGCTGCATGTATATTTGTTAACATCAGTATTCTGTGAAGATGTGGTCACTGGACCATGAATTCAGCTTCCACCTTGCTCCACCTTGGCTACATTTGATGGTGGTGAATTGGGGGATGGTACGGGCATGAAAGCGATGGCAGAGATGGAACCCTGACAATGAGGTTCAGAAGGAGAGAGGAGGTGAGCACACTTGATGACACTCAGTGCATCATTAAGCTATGGACTGTGTGTTATCAGTTTTATGTGAACATTAGGTCTCTTGTATAACTTTTTTTCCCTTTGAATCAACAAAATGCTAGACTCCCCACCTTTGTACCTACTTAGGAATGAAAGGCAGCTACAGATCATGTTATTTAGTGATAAGTTTGATAGGGTAGACATGTAACCTTTTGGGTAAAATATAGGCCATACAACATTTAATTCCTATAGTGATATGTTTGTAGAGTTAGGCTGTTTACAAAAACAACTTCTAAAATATGACTTTTTATTCAGATATACCTTAGGAAACTCTCCATGGATACAACTTATCTATATCTTGTTATGCTACATTAATTGTATCAAGTACTTTAAAATTTATATAAGACAAAAACCACATTATTCAGAAGCTGTCACACTTTCATCACCAAATAAATAAGAAAAATCTATTTTAATAGATCAGAAAAACACACTGCAGGAGCAGGCGTTTGGTGTACAAGAGAAGATGCTTTTGGGGTTGGCCACATTGCATTTAGAGTCAGTTTGAGTCTCAGCTCTTCTTTCAATTCTTAGCCACCTATTTATGCCCACCCTGGGAGGCAGCAGGTGATGGCACAAGTACTCAAGCCTGTGCCACTCACGTGGGAGGATAGGTATGAATTTTGGGCATCTTGCTTTGGCATGTTCCAATTCTGGCTGTTGTGAGCATTTGAGGAGTGAGCCAATGGATGAGTTTTGTTTTCTCTCTCTCTCCACCCTCCACTGAAAAATAAATAAAAATAAATTAATTTTTCAAAAGCCCATTCCAACTCAAATCTTTAACTATTTTATATTCTCCAAAATATTGTCTAACAATCAAATTTCCCTCTAGGGTATTTGGCTTATTTTGGTTAGGCAACAGGAATTTATTTTTACTTTTTCAATATGTACCACATTGGATTTTATTTAATTCTTTATGCTTGAATTTAAAAGTAATATTAGCAGCACATGTACTAGTTTTCTAACAATTCTTCTGTTTTAGAAAGATGGACAGTGGTTAAAAATATAGTTGCAAGCATCTTAGAATGAATTATTTCAGCCTGGGTGAGACCCCCACATTCCATATGGACTCCCCATGCAAATCTGTTTTTTGCTGTGTTCTTCAAAATGAGCCTGTTAAATGAGCCCTTAATTTTGTTTAGAAGCTACTAATTGTTCTAGAAAATTTGGAATAAATACTTAAATACAAGTGGTTTGCTAAATTTAACATGAAAGAGTTATGTCACATTGTGCTTGAGTAACATGCATATGTTCAAAGTAATTGACCAAAATTTGGATAATTTTTGCAACTAATTGTGAGATTTAGGATTTTCTACTTTAACCCAAGATTCATGGTATTCATATGCTTGAAATCTGCTGAAATAGCTACTTAGTCAAACCAGCTCTCCTAACCAGATGAGTCATTTGTTTGCTTCATTTCTTCCTAAGACCTGTGAGGGGTTTTCAATCTGTCCCTCTTGCAGCAGATGGAATACTCACAGGAGTCCATCCCTATAGCAACCACAGCTGCACTGGGCAACTGATGATTTCTGAACAGCACATGAGGCCACTGAAGTCTGGACTGGGTTCCCTGCTTATTCTACATGATTAATGTCTAGTGTGACCTGTTTCTCAGAGAAGACCACTGTTTTGTATATGACTTAAGGGAATACTCAACTTGAAAATAGAATTCTTTGTTTCTTGACTTTTTGCCATTTAAGTAATATATTTTGAATAGTTGACATATATCATTCGAAATTAACTAGCATAGATATATCTAAACCGTAAACTTGGTGGTGAGGGTGGCTCACTTAATTAGACTTTTGATATGGACTAAGTATATTAATGGGGATTTAGTAGTGTTTAATGGAAGTTTTCATGAATTAAGAACACTACTGAGAACAGAGTAGGTATTTAGGGAGATCCTCAGAAACTCCTTTTTGGAATTTGGAATAGACTTGCCCTTGTCCAGACACTTTGCAAATTTTTTTAAGAATTTCTTGGAAAGTTTATCAGTGATCTTGATAGATGCAAACAAATTGGGTTACAGTCATGACTACATACTAATTGGAACAAAGTCATAGGTTCTTTTGTGTATTACAAAAATGTTTTGACTATTCAAATGCGATCAGTTTAATGAGGTTTTAAATAGTGCTCTTGTTGTGGATGTGGTGACAAGTGTCAACACATAGCTTGAAGTTTGAAGGGTGTGCTTGGGGAATAATTTCAGCAAATAAAATATTTGCCTATATTAGCAAGAAAGGTATATTGACTCTGACTAGTAATCTTGAAACGTGATATGGCTTCAGTCTTTATTAATGTCCACTAACTCATCTAAGCTTAACTATCTTTTTCCCTTTCCTTCTCATGGAAATCCCTGAGCTAGTTTGGGTTAGACAGATAGGGATAGAATCTGTACAAGTACAAGGTATGGCTTTTGTGTTGTGCATTGATGGGTTATGACCAATACTGTTGCATGCAGAGTTGATGAAATGAAGAAACTAGAGACTATGTGGAGTCATATGAAACTTGAAGATTCTGTCACTGAAGTTAAACTTTGCCAATTTCAAAAGATAGATTAAATATTTAGGGTTTTCAAGAAAAATCGATTTCTAAAATTAAATTTCCATGCCTTAGCTTAAGATTGCATGTAGGCTACAACAAAGTACTGAAGTGAAAAGGGAGTCTTATCATTCAGATAGTGCTCAGATAATTCCAAATATACACTGGTTTTCTGTCTATCCTAGTCCCCACATTTCCAGTAAACAGACAAGATCACCATTTTCCCCACATTTGGTCTCTGATATTCAGAGTTTCCATGGCATGTACACAATTCTATATGATTGCATATAGTTACATTTAGAATTTCATATTTATATATTGGAACTGCACTGTAACATGAAATCCCTGTCTTGGACTCTCCAAGGAGGTTTTGACTTCTTGGAGGTGTGCACAAAGATACTCATGGTAACATGGTCTTGTTTGTAGCATGGGCCACACCGTGATTGCATTAGGGGAAGGCTCTATTTTTCAGGGGAATGTTTCCTTGCCAGAGCATTGCATCTGCTCCCTGCATGCACATTTGTTCTGCTGCCAGCTGTTCTCTGTTATTGTTTTGCAGTCTGCAGGCTGAGTCCTTGTAGAGGCAGCTTTCTCTATGGTGAGAAGTAAGCAGAGACAGCTGCCACTGAATTCAGATCCTTTCCTGTTGTTGCTGGTATGCGGAATCATTACTTGTACTTGCCTTAGTCCCTGGGCTCCCAACAGTTTGGCTGGCTACTTACAGTTGCTAGACCCTCCAACCTCATGCCCCTGTCTTCCCATTGCCCTTCAAGTCCTGAGAGTCTGCTATTTGCTGAGGATTTCTGGATGCCTCTGGCCTTCCTCTTTCTCAGTATCCATGGCCTCTGTGTTTCTGTAATTTATCAGACCCCTCACCCTATCATACTCATCAGAACCTACATTAACGCATGAGCTTTTCCCTCAAGCCATATCCCAGTGTCCCATTAGTGTTACACTCATGTTTCCCCTTATTACCTAGAACTTTTAGACATGGAGGAAAACAACAAAGCTTTGAATTGCCATGAGTTGGAGTTCAATTATCATGCATTTACTGTATCATTAGAGCTTGTTTTCTCAGACAACTTGGTGTGATGGTGAGTAAACTCTTTACCAGAATTTCTTTCACTATAATCAATGCATTAGTCACTTTAGAAATTTGGGTGAATCAAAACGAAGAAAACTAGTAGCTTATCAGTTCTAATTATGTTCTTTGGAGAATCGTCCAGAATAAATGAACAGGTTCATTTATTCCCCACTACCCAATACAGAGCTCCTTTTTTTTTTTTTTTTTTAATTCTGGCTAAGCCTGGGCAACTGTAACTGAACAAATCAATTTCCAGTTTGGGAGGGAATATAATATTCAGAGTTTATGCTTTCTAGAAACACAAGAGTTGGGACTGGTTGGGCATATGTATATGGTTTTATATACAAGATTTTATATATATATATGTGTGTATATGATTATGTTAGGAGCATATTGTTAACATTTTATTTACCCTTATTTAAATTTGACAGAATTTCAAATTGGAAACTGTCTTTGTCAGACTTGGAGAATGATCTCTGACAATTACTTGCAGTGTACATAAGGAAAGGAAAAGTAACCAATCTTGGTAAATGAAAAACTTAACAACTTGTCTCCAATTGGCATATGTGTTTTTTGTTCTATTTCTGAGCATTTGCATTTCTTTTCTGAATCTCTGAGGACTGCAATTTGAAAGCTATGAGCCTGTAACTCTGTGAGAGAAAATAGACCCAACCAGCTCTTTTCCCATGGCTGTACTCTCCTGGTTAAGAAGGTGGCATTCCCACTTAAAGTCTGAGCCCGTTTGGTTCTCCAGATTTTATGTTTCTATCATCCTGAAATGTATCCTGGGAAGTAAGTGCTCTCTTTACCCAGGGAGGGGTCTAAAATGTGAGCCCCAAATTTCTGTCGTCCTGAGCACCAGGTGCAATGACATCTCCCTGATGACTAGGTGAGTACACACGTGTGTATTTTCTCTGCTCTGACAATTCCTTGCAGCTGTGGACTCAATGAGCAAACTGGGCCTCCTGGTTTTAGCATCCATGAGTACCTCTTTCCTCTTTTTAAAGAATGCTGGCATCTGTTGGGATTCATAGCTCTTTAACAGGCTTCCCATATAATGTGAAAACATGGTGAGCAATTGTTATTCACTGTAGCAATTAAAAAACTTTTATTAATATAAAAAGACCATTTTTCATGTATTTGATAGATGAAATTATAAGGGGATAACCATACTTGCCTCCTTCCTTCTCTCCCTCAATCCCACTCCTTCTTTCCTTTTTTTGTTTTCTCTTTAATTTTTGCAATAACATACTTTCAACTTATGTTATAACCACAGACTTAATGCACCACTAAAACCAAAAACTACTGTTCCACAGAAATATAGAAAAAGTCTATAAGTGATAATAAAATAATAAGATGTCACTTTCATTCTTACACATTTTTATTCCATATTCAATATCACATATTATATCTGTATTTTGGGGACTGATTTATTTCAGTAAGCATAATGATCTCCAGTTGCATCCATTTTTTTTTTTTACAAAAGACAGGATTTCATCCTTTTTTGTGACTGAGTAGTGTTCCATCCTGTAGATGTTCCATAACCTGTTTATACAGTCATCAGCTAAGGGACTTCTGGGTTGATTTCATATTTTCTCTATTGTGATTTGAGCTGCTATAAACATAGGGGTATAAATAAGTTTTTCATAGATATATTTTCAAATTCCTGAGGAATTTCCATTCTGTCTTCCATATTCTACATTAGATTACATTCTCACCAACAGTATTAGAATATCTTTTATTCCATATCCTCACCAGCATTCTTTTTGTTTCGATTTTTTATGACAGCTGTTCTAACCGGGGTGAGGTGAAACTTCATTGAGGTCTTTATTTGCATTCCCCTGATGGCTAGTAATCCTGAGCATGTTTGTTTGTGTCTATTGGCGATTTATATTTCATCCTTTGAAAATGCTTGTTTATATCCTTTGCCCATGCCTTAATTGGATTATGGATTTTATGCTTGGTTTTGTTGTGTTCCTTATATATCCTGGATTTAATCTTTTGTGAAATGCATAGCTTGCAAATAATTTCTCCTATTTTTCAGTTGCCTCTTCATTTTATTGGGTGTTTCCTTTACCATATAGAAGTTTCTTAGCTTATTGCAACTCCATTTGTCCATTTTTGCTTTTATTGCCTGTGCTTCTGGGGTCTTATTGAAGAAGTCTTTTCCTATACAAATATCTAGCAAAGTTTCCCCAGCATTTCCCTCTAGTAATTTGATGGTATCAGGTCACAGTTTTAGACCCTTGAACCACTGTTAGTTGACTTTGTATAAGGTGTAAGGTAGGAGGTTTGTTTCATTCTTCTGCATTCAGAGATCCAATTCTCCAAGCACCATTTGATGAAGAGACTGTCCTTTCTCCAAAATGTGATTTTATTTCATTTGTCAAAGAACAATTGGTTGTAGATGCATGGGTTAATTTCTGGGGTCTCTATTCTGTTCCATTGGTCTACGTATCTATTTTTGTGCCAGTATCAGACGGTTTTGATTATAACTATCCAGAAATGTGTCTTGAAATCTGATATTGTTATGTCTCTGGCTTTGTTTTTGTTGTTTAATTTGGCTTTAGCCATTTGTGGTATCCTGTATTCCATGTGAATTTTAGCATTGTTTTTTCTAGATCTGAGAAGAATGTCATTGGTATTTTGATTGGAATCATATTGAATGTGTGAATTACTTTGTGTTTCTGAAATTTTTTTAACTTTTATTTAATAAATACAAATTTCCAAAATACAGCTTTTGGATTACAGTGGCTTTTCCCCCACCATAACCTCCCTCCCACCTACAACACTCCCATCTCCTACTCCCTCTCCCATCCCATTCACATCAAGATTCATTTGCAATTCTCTTTATATACAGGAGATCAATTTAGTATATATTAAGTAAAGATTTCATCAGTTTGTACCCACACAGAAACACAAAGTGTAAAGTACTGTCTGTGTACTAGTTATACCGTTAATTCACATAGTACAATACATTAAGGACAGAGATCCTACATGGGGAGTAAGTGCACAGTGACTCCTGTTGTTGATTTAACAATTGACACACTTGTTTATGGCATCAGTAATCACCCGAGGCTCTTGTCATGAGTTGCCAAGGCTATGGAGGCCTTTTGAGTTTGTGAATTCTGATCTTATTTAGACAAGGTCATAGTCAAAGTGGAAGTTCTCTCCTCCCTTCAGAGAAAGGTACTTCCTTTGATGGCCCATTCTTTCCCTGGGATCTCACTCACAGAGATCTTTCATTCTTTCATTTAGTTTAGTTTAGTGTTTTTTTTTTTTTTTTTTTCCACAGTGCTTTGGCTTTCCATGCCTGAAATACGCTCATTGGCTTTTTAGCAGCATCTGAATGCCTTAAGGGCTGATTCTGAAGCCAGAGTGCTGTTTAGGACATCTGCCATTCTATGGGTCTGCTGTGTATCCTGCTTCCCATGTTGGATTGTTCTCTCCCTTTTTTATTCTACCATTTAGTATTTTCAGACACTAGTCTTGTTTATGTGATCCCTTTTACTCTTAATCCTATTATTATGATCAGTTATGAACTGAAATTTATCACTTGGACTAGTGAGATGGCATTGGTACATGACACCACGATGGGATTGAATTGGAATCCCCTGGCACGTTTCTAACTCTACCATTTGGGGCAAGTATGATTGAGCATGTGCCACTCTTATATTTAACAGGGATCACTTTTCAGTTAAATTTAAACACCTAAGAATAATTGTGTGTTAATTAAAGAGTTCAACCAATAATATTAAATAGAACAAAAAAATAAAAAAAGGGATAAAATATTAAGTTGTTCCTTGAAGTCAGGACAAGGGCTGATCAAGTCACTATTTCATAGTGTCCATTTCACTTCAATGGGTTTCCTTTTTGGTGCTCAATTAGTGGTCACTGATCAGGGAGAACGTATGATATTTTCATATGTTTTCAAAATATGTTTTTTTATTTTTTAAACTTTTCTTTAGTAAATATAATTTCCAAAGCACAGCTTATGGATTACAATGGCTTCCCTCCTCCCCCATAACTTCCCTCCCACCAGCAACCCTGGTCTCCTCCCCCGTCTCCTGCTCCCTCTCCAATTCCATTCACATCAAGATTCATTGTCAATTATCTTTATATACAAAAGATCGATTTAGTATGTATTAAGTAAAGATTTCATCATTTGCACCCACACAAAACATAAAGTGTAAAATACTGTTTCAATACTAGTTATAGCATTAATTCACATTGAACAACACATTAAGGACAGAGATCCCACATGAGGAGTAAGTGCACAGTGACTCCTGTTACTGACTTAACAATTTGACACTCTTGTTTATGGTGTCAGAAATCTCCCTAGGCTCTAGTCATGAGTTGCCAAGGCTATGGAAGCCTCTTGAGTTCGCTGACTTTGACTTATTTAGACAAGGTCATAGTCAAAGTGGAAGTTCTCTCCTCCCTTCAGCGAAAGGTACCTCTTCTTTGATGGCCCATTCTTTCTACTGAGATCTCACTCGCAGAGATCTTTCATTTAGGGTTTGTTGTTGTGTTTTTTTTTTTTTTTTTTTTTTTTTTTTGCCAGAATGTCTTGGCTTTCCACACCTATAATACTCTCATGGGCTCTTCATCCAGATCCAAATGCCTTAAGGGCTGATTCTGAGGCCAGAGTGCTATTTAGGACATCTGCCATTCTATGAGCCTGCTGTCTATCCCACTTCCCATGTTGGATCGTTCTCTCCCTTTTTAATTCTATCATTTAGTATTAGCAGACACTAGTCTTGTTTGTGTGATCCCTTTGACTCTTAGACCTATCAGTGTGATCAATTGTGAACTGAAATTCATCACTTGGACTAGTGAGAGGCATTGGTACATGCAATCTTGATGGGATTGTATTGGAATCCCCTGACACATTTCTAGCTCCACCATGTGGGGCAAGTCCGATTGAGCATGTCGCAAATTGTACATCTCCTCCCTCTCTTATTCCCACTGTTATATTTAACAGGGATCACTTTTCAGTTAAATTTAAACACCTAAGAATAATTGTGTGTTAATTACCTGTTGAAGTGAAAGGGACACTATGAGAAACAGTGACTTGATCAGCCCTTGTTCTGGCTGTTGATGTACAATTTAATACTTTATCCCTTTTAGTATTTTTTGTTCTAGTTAATACTATTTTTTGAACTCTGTAATTAACACAAAAAATATGTTTTCAAATATTTTCGTATTTGTCCCTTTTGGACTGGCTTAATTCACTCAGCATAATGTTTTCCAGATTTCTCCATTTTGTTGAAAATGACCCAATTTCATTGTTTTTGACTGCTGTATAGTATTCTATAGAGTACATATCACATAATTTCTTTATCCAGTCTACTATTGATGGGCATTTAAGTTGATTTCAGGTTTTAGCTATTGTGAATTGAGCTGCAATAAACATGGAGATGCAGAGAGCTCTTTTATTTGCCAATTTAATTTCCTTTTGGTGAATTCCAAGGAGTCAGATGGTTGGGTTGTATGGTAGGGCTATATTCAGGTTTCTGAGGAATCTCCAGACTGACTTCCATAGTGGCTTAACCAGTTTGCATTCCCACCAACAGTGGGTTAGTGTCCCTTTTTCCCTACATCCTCGCCAGCATCTGCTATTGGTCGATTTCTGTATGTGAGCCATTCTCACCGGGGTGAGGTGAAGCCTCATTGTGGTTTTGATTTGCATTTCCCTAATGGCTAGTGATCCTGACCATTGCTTCATGTGTCTGTTGGCCATTTGTATTTCATCTTTTGAAAAATGTCTATTTATGTCCTTGGCCCATCTCTTAAGTGGGTTGTTTGTTTTGGTATTGTGGAGTTTCTTGATCTTTTGTAGATTCTGGTTATTAATCCTTTATCTGTTGCATAGTTTGCAAATATTTTTTCCCATTATGTCGGTTGTCTCTTCACTCTCCTGACCGTTTCTTTTGAAGTACAGAAACTTCTCAATTTTATGTAATCCTAAATGTTAATTTTGGCTTTGACTGCCTGTGATTCTGGGGCCATTTCCAAGAAGTCTTTGCATGTGCCTAAATATTGCAGGGTTTCTACGATGTTCTCTAATAATTTGGTGGTATCAGGTCATAGATTTAGATCTTTAATCCATGTTGTGTGGATTTTTGTGTAAGGTGTAAGGTAGGAGTCTTGCTTCATGCTTCTGCATGTGGAAATCCAGTTTTCCCAGCTCCATTTGTTGAATAGACTGTCCTTCCTCCAGGATTTGGTTTTAGATTCTTGAACGAATATAAGTTGGCTGTAGATGTTTGGATTGATTTCTGGTGTTTCTATTCTGTTCCATTGTTTATCCATCTGTTTCTGTACCAGTTCCATCCTTTTTTGATTACAACTGCCCTGTAGTATGTTCTGAAATCTGGTATTGTTATGCCTCCGGCTTTGTTTCTGTTGTACAAGATTACTTTAGCTATTCGAGGTCTCCTGTGTCTCCATATGAATTTCAGCATCATTTTTTCCAATTCTGAGAAGAATGACTTTGGTATTTTAATTGGTATCACATTGAATCTATAAATTTCTTTTGGGAGAATGGACATTTTGATGATATTGATTCTTCCAATGCATGAGCATGGAAGCTTTTTTCATTTTTTGGTATCCTCTTCTATTTCTTTCTTTAAGATTTTGTCATTTTAATCATTCTCATTGTAGTGATCTTTAAGATCTCTGTTAAGATTATTCCAAGGTATTTGTTTTTGTAGCTATTGTGAATGGGATTGATCTTAGAAGTTCTTTCTCAGCCATGGCATTGCCTAGGTATACAAAGGCTTTTGATTTTGTGCATTGACTTTATATCCTGCTACTTTGCCAAACTCTTCTATGAGTTCCAATAGTCTCTTAGTAGAGTTCTTTGGATCCTCTAAATAAAGAATCATCTCACATGCAAAGAGGGATAGTTTGAGTTATTCCTTCCCAATTTGTATCCCCTTAATTTCTTTTTCTTTACTAATGGCTCTGGCTAAAATTTCAAGTACTATATTGAATGGCAGTGGTGAGAGTGGGCATCCCTGTCTGGTACCAGATCTCAGTGAAAATGCTTCCAACTTTTCCCCATTCAATAGGATGCTGGCCATGGGTTTTTCATAAATTTTTTTGATTGTATTGAAGAATGTTCCTTCTATACCCGGTTTGCTTAGAGTTTTCATCATGAAAGGGTGTTGTATTTTATCAAATGCTTTCTCTGCGTCTATTGAGATAATCAGATGGTTTTTCTTCTGCAGTCTGTTAATGTGGTGTATCACATTGATTGATTTGTGAACACTGAACCTTCCCTGCATACCAAGGATAAATCCCACTTGGTCTGGGTGGATGATCTTTCTGATGTTTGTTGCATTCTATTGGCCAGAATTTTGTTGAGGATTTTTTGTATCTATTTTCATCAGGGATATTGGTCTGTAATTTTCTTTCAATTCTTCATCTTTTTCAGGCTTAAGGATTATGGTGATGCTGACTTCATAGAAAGAATTTGGAGGATTCCCTCTTTTTCGACTGTTCTGAATAGTTTGAGAAGAATTGGAGTTAGTTCTTCTTTAAATGTCTGTTAGAATTCATCAGTGAATCCATCCAGTCCTGGGCTTTTCTTTGTTGGGAGGGCCTTTATTACTGTTTCAATTTCTGTCTCAGTTATGGGTCTGTTTACGTTTTCTATGTCTTCCTGGTTCAGTTTACGTAGGTTGCATGTTTCCAGAAATTTATCCATTCCTCATAGATTCCCTGTTTGGTGGCATACAACTCTTTGTAGTAATTTCTGATGACTCTTTTTATTTCTGCGGTGTCTGTTGTTACATTTCCTTTTTCATCTCTGATTTTATTGATTTGGGCCTTTTCTCTTTTTTTTTAGTCAGTTGGGCCAATGGCGTATCAATTTTGTTTATTTTTTCAAAAAACCAGCTTTTGTTTTGCTGATCTTTTGTAATGATTTTTTGGATTCAATCATGTTGATTTTTTCTCTAATTTTAATTATTTCTCTTCTCCTACTAGTTTTTTTTTTTTTTTGACAGGCAGAGTGGACAGTGAGAGAGAGAGACAGAGAGAAAGGTCTTCCTTTTGCCATCGGTTCACCCTCCAATGGCCACCGCAGCCAGCGCGCTGCAGCCGGTGCACCACGCTGATTCGATGGCAGGAGCCAGGAGCCAGGTGCTTTTCCTGGTCTCCCATGGGGTGCAGGGCCCAAGAACCTGGGCCATCCTCCACTGCACTCCCTAGCCACAGCAGAGAGCTGGCCTGGAAGAGGGGCAACTGGGACAGAATCCGGCGCCCTGACCCGGACTAGAACCCGGTGTGCCGGCGCTGCTAGGCGGAGGATTAGCCTAGTGAGCCGTGGCGCCGGCCCCTCCTACTAGTTTTGTGTCTTGTTTGCTGCAGTTTTTCTAGATCCTTTAGATGCATTGAAAGCTCATTTATTTGGTTCCTTTCCAATTTCTTGATAAAGGCACCTATTGCTATAAACTTTCCTCTTAACACTGCTTTTGCTGTATCCCATAAATTTGGATATGTTGTGCTGTTATCCTCACTTCCAGAAATGTTTTGATTTCTCTTTTCATTTATTCTATGACCCTCTGTTCATTCAGGAGTATATTGTTCAGTCTCCATGTGTTTGCATATACTCTAGGGATTCCTGAGTTGCTAATTTCCAGCTTTATTCCACTGTGGTCTTATAAACTGTATGGTATGATTCCAATTCCTTTGAATTTTCTGAGACTTGCTTTATGGCCTAGTATGTAGTTAATCCTAGAGTAGGTTCCATGTACTGCTGAGAAGGATGTAAATTCTTTAAGTGTAGGATGAAAAGTTCTGTAGATATCTGTTAGATCCATTTGGGCTATTGTGTTGATTAAATCTGCTCTTTCCTTGTTGATCTTCTGTTCGGTTGATCTGTCTATTTCTGAGAGTAGAGTTTTGCAGTCCCCCAATACTATTGTATTGGAGTCTAAGTGTCCCTTTAAGTCCCTTAACATATCTTTTAAATAAATCAGTGCCTTGTAATTAGGTGCATATACATCTATAATAGTTACATCTTCCTGTTGACTTGATCCCTTAGTCATTATATAGTATTCCTCTCTGTCTCCCTTAACTGTTTTTGTGTTAAAGTTTATTTTATCTGATATTAAGATGGCTATGCCTGCTCTTTTTTCATTTCTGTTTGCATGTAATATCTTTTTCCAAACTTTCACTTTCAGTCTGCATGCATCTTTGTTGGAAAGATGCATTTCTTGTAAGCAGCAAATAGATGGGTTTTGTTCCTTAATCTACTCAGCCATTCTGTGTCTTTTAACTGGACAGTTGAGGCCATTAACATTCGATATGACTGTTGATAAGTAGTGACTTTGCCCTGCCCTTTTCCCAAAGATATTTCTAATATATGCTTTGAACTTCCTGTGATCTTTTACTGTGAGGTTTTCTTCCTTTACCTTCTTTCATATTGATGGCCATGTTTCTGTGTGTAACACATATTTATGCATTTTTTGCAGGGCTGGATGAGTGGTGACAAATTCTTTCAATTTCTGTTTGCTATGAAAGGTCTTTATTTCACATTCATTCACAAATGAGTGCTTTTCAGGATATAATATTCTGGGCTGGCAGTTTTTTTCTCTTAGTACTTGGGCTATATCTCGCCATTCCCTCCTAGCTTGTAGGGTTTCTGATGAGAAGTCTGCTGTGAGTCTAACTGAGATCCTCTGAGAGTAATCTGGAGTTTCTCTCTTGCACATTTTAAAATCTTTTCTTTATGTTTCACTGTGGTGAGTTTGATTACAATGTGTCGTGTTGAGATCTCTTTTGGTCATGTTTATTGGGAGTTCTATGTGCTTCCTGTACTTGGATGTCTGTTTCCTTCTCCAAACCTGGGAAGTTTTCTGCTAGTATCTCACTAAAAAGGCCTTCAGGAACTCCTAAACCAGAATGTTTTTTTTTTTTTTTAATAGTATCCTGTATATTCCCAACAATATTTTTTAGATTTCTAATTTCCTCTTCTTTTCTTTGGTTTGACTGTATACTTTCCTGTGCTTTGTCTTCTAAGTCCAATATTCTCTCTTCCATCTCACTGATTCTGTTTTTAAGGCTCTCAAATGCTTTTGTCATTTGTTCTATTGAATTCTTAATTTCATTTTGATTTGTCTTCAATGTCTCAATTTCATGTTCTACAAAATTCCTCATTTCATTTTGATTCCTCCTTAAGATTTCATTTTCACAAGAGAGATTTTCCAAGGATAGAAAATCCTTTGTCCATTATGGATTTCTGAAGTTCATGAATTTGTTTTTCATAACTTCTAAATGTTCTTATCATAAATTTTTTGTAATCCGTATCTTGCATTTCTTCTATCTCATCATCTTCATAATCTTGTATTGGTTGTCATGTTCATTTAGGGGCATAATAATGTCTTCCTTGTTCTTGTTTCTTTGGTTTCTGTGTTTGTTGTTTGGTATTGTGGAGATATTCTTTGGTTTCTTCTTTTTTTTTTTTTTTTTTTTTTCCTCACTGTGGTGGCTTTTCTCATTATACTGTGACTCCAGATTAAGTGGGCTGTCTGCTTTTGGTGAATCTCTAGAGGCTTCTGACGGGTGTGGCCAGAGAGCTCTGCTCAGTTCTTCAGGGTTAAGGGTGTGCCAAAGGTGACACACCCAGGTTAGGCATAGTAAATCTTCTCTCTCTCTTTTTGTGTTCAGAAGGGAAGTAATTTTGCTCAACTGAGCTTTTCTCCTTGATGGCAATCAGTGCCTGGGCGCTAGCCCCAGTGTGTATAATATTCCTCTGCTCTGTCCCAAGGACCACACAAAGGATCTGTTCAGTCCTCAGTGTAAGCTCAGATTCCCCTGCAATGGCTCTCACTGGGTAGCCAAGGGTACCAAGTTTGTGGTGTCTCCCACGGAGAGTACTCACTTCTCAGGCACACCCTGAGTTCTCCCACACATCCTCAGTTTTTTTTTTTTTTTCACAGTTCCAGTTCATAAGCTCCACGCATTCACTAGGTCTTAACCTCCTGTTATTTCTCCCCAGAAGAGTCAGGTTTTTCTGCTTGGCTGAGGGCGGGCACAGCCCTGAGCTGGTGCAGCTGTTACATATGTCCAAAATGGTGCCTGCTGTATTGTTTTCCCCACCTTTGTAAGGTGAGTGGAGAGAGAATCATGTCTGTACTGGTCCCTTTTATTTATTTATTTATTTTCCCTCTCATTAGTTAGGCTGGTGAACTTTCCCCCACGGGGCTTCAAGCCTTTTTCCCTCTAGGCACTTCCTGCCACTTTTCTGCCAGTGTCTCGGGCTACTGTGGTTTTGCCTCACCTCCCTTTCCAGCGCTGGTGCATAGACTCAGCAGCTGGGGTCCTGAGCCGTGGGTGCCTCTGTCCTCAACATGGGTCCACCATGTCCCACTAGTTCCAGAAGAGTTTCCTCTGCAGTTTTTTCCCTGCCTCTTCCCTGAGACTACAGTACCTCCACTTTTATTAAGCTATCTTTTCCCGGACTATCATTGTGCTCCCTCCCTAATCCACCATTTTGGAGCACCTCCTGGACTTTTTTTAAGATTTATTTATTTCTTGAAAGCTAGAGTTACAGAGACAGAAGGAGAGACAGTGAAAGAGGTCTTCCATCTGCTGGCTCACACCCCAAATGGCCTCAATGGCCAGAACTGAGCCAGTTCCATGTGGGTGAAGGGCCCAAGCACCTGGGCCATCCTCCTCTGCCTTCCCAGGAATACTAACAGGGAGCTGGATAAGAAATGGAGCAAACAGAACTCGAATGGTGCCCATATGAGATGCTACCATCATGGGCAGCGGCTTTACCTGGTGAACCATGGTGCCAGCCCAAGTTTGGACATTTTGGTGATATTAATTCTTCATCCATGAACATGGAAGGTTTTTTCATTTTTTTAATCTTCTATTGTTTTTCTTAATATTTTGTAATATTCATTGTAGAGATCTTTTACATGCTTGGTTATATCAATACCAAGGCATTTTTTTGAGGCATTGTGAATATTACTGATCTTATAAATTCTTTCTCAGCCATGGCATTGTTTATATGTACAAAGGCTATTGAGTTTTTTTTTTTTTTTACAGGCAGAGTGGACAGTGAGAGAGACAGACAGAGAGAAAGGTCTTCCTTTTGCCGTTGGTTCACCCTCCAATGGCCGCCGCGGCCAACACACTGCGCTGATCCGATGGCAGGAGCCAGGTGCTTTTCCTGGTCTCCCATGGGGTGCAGGGCCCAAGGACTTGGGCCATCCTCCACTGCACTCCCTGGCCACAGCTGAGGGCTGGCCTGGAAGAGGGGCAACCGGGACAGAATCCGGCGCCCCGACCGGGACTAGAACCCGGTGTGCCGGCGCCGCTAGGCGGAGGATTAGCCTAGTGAGCCGCGGCGCCGGCCGGCTATTGAGTTTTGTATGTTGATTTTATAACCGACAACTTTGCCAAGCTCTGTTTTTTTTTTTTTTTTTATATGTGTTCCAATAGTCTTTTAATAGAATCTTTTGGTGACATAGATGTAGGATCATGTCTTCTGCAAACACGAATAAATTGTGTAAAGGCAGTCTGATCTCTGAAGGTTAGAGTCTAGAAGATAATAGAAATACTAAGTAAGTAAAGACACCTAAATGTAAAAGAAGGAATCCAGTAAGTTTTCTAAGGAAATAAGATGAGTTATCCAAAGTAACTGAAAAGGCAAATAAATTTCTGATGAATGCACTGAGATTTGAAAGGCAAGGGCTTAACTGGCAAGAACATTTTACTCTCGAAAATAATCAAAGCATTTAGAGGAATAGATTCTAAGTTTGTAGGGAAAGGACACAGTTTATAAAATGGAGATAAAGAAGGCCAGAATCATTGTAGTACAGAAAATGAAAAGAAGGGTGTACAAAATGTGAAAAGTACAGGTTTCAGTGCAGAAAAAAGCACACTGAATATATTCAAGAGGCATTTGTACCCATGGGAGAGCTGAGAGAATGACCATCAAAGACATTGCCATTTCAAATGATGGAAAAACTACTATCCAAGATTGTGTCTTGAATCACCAAAGAAGATAGTCCTCAGAGTCTCACAGGTATCCCCAAAGCATTGAAATAAGAGAGCAAACATTTTTACCTTTATCACAGCAGGATTTTTTACAATAGCCATAAAATGATTGATATCCAAATGTCTATTAATATATCAATGGGTAGGGGCCTACGCTGTGGCACAGAAGGTTAAAGCCCTGGCCTGAAGCGCTGCCATCCCATATGGGCGCCGGTTCTAATCCTGGCTGCTCCTCTTCTGATCCAGCTTTCTGCTATGGCCTGAGATAGCAGTGGAAGATGGCCCAAGTCCTTGGGCCCCTGCACCCTTGTGGGAGACCCGGAGAAGCTCCTGGCACCTGGCTTCAGATTGGCAAAGCTCTGGCCGTCGCAGCCAACTGGGAGTGAACCAGTGGATGGAAGACCTCTCTCTGCCTCTCTACCTGTCTCTGTAACTCTTTCAAATAAATAAAATAAATATTTAAAAAATATATAAGCCATTGTAATCCATAAGTCGTACTTTGGAAATTTATATTCATTAAATAAAAGTTTAAAAAAATAAAAAATAAAAAATAAAAAAAATATATGAATGGGTAAACAAAATGAAGTATTTATATATGATAGAATATTATTCAGTCTTAAAAAGAAATGGAATTCTGACACATGCTGCAACATGAATAGACCTTGAAGATATCACACTAAGTAAATGAGATACAAAAAGGTACATTTTTTTTTTTTTGTTAACTTGCATGACATGCCCAAGATAGGCAAATGTATAGAGAGAAAAAATAGAATTGTGGTTGATGGAAGACAGGAGAAGGAAGTTTCTATTTGGTAAGTTCAAAACTGTTCTGAAGATGGGTTGTGGTGATGGGTCCATAACAATGTGAACTTACTTATGGTATGCATATTTTACCCTAATGATTTTTAAAATTCAGAAATAAGAATTCATTAAGAAATCACTCTGAGTACCATGTCTGCACACACAGCTTGCAACTGTAAGGAGAATAAAAGGGGTTTCCTACTCCACTGTTTCCAGTTCTCACAGAAATGCCTCTCTCTATAAACATATACTTGTAACATGGAACCACACAGGAGAGTCTAGGAAATATGGTTATTTTCTTCTTCTTTGCATCTCAGAGTACTCCTAAAAGAGGGGTGGTGATTACTGAATTGACAAGAAAAAATTCAGACTAGATATGCTTTGCCAATCTCTTATGCTTATATATATTTCCAAATGAATACAAACACAGCCTCATATGTCCTCTAGCATGATACAATTTTATGCATATAATTTAAGTTCTGTCCATACCCTTTTCAAGAGGGTAGCATAAAGTTATGTATCTTTGGTAATGTTCACTTCTCTAACTCTGTCACAGTATACATTATCAGTAGATCTATGTTAATAGATGGAAACAGGGAAGAGAGAATGTGATATATGTAAATATAATATAAATAGACATATTTACATTTGATATATGAGCAGGGAAGAGCATGCATAGTTTGGTAGTCCATATTTCTGCAACTGGTCATGTGGCCATGGTAGTCACAACTCTATTCTTCCACTCTGTCTTTTTTGTTGCTCTTATCTTTAGGCAGTAATTCATATATTGGAGTGATCCAAACTCTCCATCCCTAAAATTCTGTCAGTAGTCATCCTGACCGTATCAGTTTTCTCAAATTTCCCATAAATTTTTGCCAATGGACAAAATAGAACTTAAAGGTACCCAAGAGAATTCTCTGGGTTCCATGCACATTTTCATCCCTATCCTGTCTGAATAGCACTAACCCCACTTACTTTGACAATCAAGATCAAGCACCCGAAAACTATACAGTAGCTCCCTTCTTGCTGTTGTAAAGAGCACCAGAAACTTCAGTCCCTGGTCCTATGGAATCCTTAGTATGGATCATCATCTTGCTGGAATCCAACACCTTTGAACAAGCAGAGCCTAAAGTCAGGGCAATAAGGAGTGACTAGAGGATTACAGGCATGCTAGTGGCAGGAGCCATTATCTTCATCCCTTGCTTACTTAACTTGTACTCTGGCTCTGCAAAAGTGTAGTATATATTTTTCCTAATGTTTCAGAGTATAAACTTATTCAGTAGGACAGCATCCCAGGGGGGTAAGGTGATTTTACATTGCTGGTATAAGAATCAAATCTTTACCAAACCATAGAGGTGTTCCATCAGATATACTTCTTTTGGTCGATAGAGTGTGGTAATTAATTTCAAGGTTATGAGCCCATTGCCATGATTCACTTTCTGTGCAAGGAGTTCTTAGATTAAAAGTTACTATACTGACTATCATATCAGTGTATAAAACATTCTGTTAAATCTACTCATACTGGTAATGGCCGGAGCTTTGCAGTCACAAAGGAAACTCTATATCCAGGGTAAGTGGCTATTCTCATGAAAACAAATTGTTGTCTCTTCCATGGTGGAGGCAATTAAATATTCTATCCCTCACCTCACTCCCTTTCATATCCTTTGGAGAAACACCCACAGGTACATATACACACACAAACACACACACACACACACAAACACACAGAGAGAGACAGAGAGAAAGAGGGAGAGAGAAGAAAGAGGGAGAGTATATTATGAACTAAATTTGGGTCTCTGCTTTTGTCAGGTAGAACTGAGGAATGACTAGGTAGACAGCCTTGGTGTATGTATTACTGAGGATGCTGTAGGAGTCGTTGCCATGGAATTTGGAGCTTCTTGCTCATACAATTTAATTATACCTCAGAACCAGTTTGAGCCTGATATTTTATATAATATATACACTTCATGAGGAAATACTGCTGTGCATACCCAAGTTTATAGCATCGTGGGTCACATGATTCCAATATATGATGAATAGCTTATGAACCCATCATACCTTGATATCTTTTTAGTCAAACATTCAGTTTCTACCAGGATATAATAGCAAAACCAGCTTTATTATCAAATGGTAAGTATTATGTACAGAAGAGGACATGGCTTCAATTTAAATTCCTAAGGATTTCTTACTAGGATCTCCTGGAGGCTTCATATGGCATTTCTATGTGCTGTAGTCAGTTTAAACACTAAAGTAGATTGGATCTTCTGGGATGGGATCAAATGTTAATGCAGCTGTGCATTTTTCTTCGTGGTAGATTTTGCATGGGAAAACGGCTTCTTTCTTCTTACTGATGGGGCTATCTTTACATGTCTCATACCACTGAACCCCTGGAAAATCCAACAAGGCAGTGGAATTTAAATTTTCACATAGTTTCATCTCCTGCCACTTGGGGAAGAGTTATTTTTTATATATTTGGCAGTAGAGTAAATAATTATGCAAGGAGATATATTGTCCCTCCATTCAACAGGCTTTCTCAGGTCTGGGAATTGGGTGAAATGTGTAAATCTCAATTGTGATTATTCAGCTCACAAACCCATGATATCTAGGTTGGTTTACATGCATATCAAATAATTTGAGTAGGTTGAATATCTATTTCGGTCTTAGTGAATTTATTATGTATTCACTACTGCCAAAATCATCCATAGATTCAACTGTTTTGAGTATTTCTCTGAGTCTGAAGCCCTCTTCGGTAGTCACCTGGTCTTTGGTGCCATTCATTCCTCTGCTAGCTTTGCCAAAATGTACACTTTATATCCTGAAACTTAAACATTAAATTATAGGTTTAATCATCTTAGCATACCTTAGATTAATGGCATCATATGGAAAAAGGGAGAAATGTGCTATTTAATTTCTCTCACTCCGGTATTGCATCATTCCTGTTGTATTCCAAGAGGCCCTTTTGGTGGTGGCATTTTCCATTTGAATCTGTAGCATGTAGAGCAGCCTAATATAGACCTTTCCAGATGCTAGTCGTGGTTCCTCCACCGAATGCACTTCTCAAAGCTTTTGCACAGGGATATTCACCAGACCATTATATGAGACAGAGCAGATGAGTGAGCAGTAGCATCTGAAAAACCTACTTCAGAATTTTTATTGCCCTAATCTCTAGGATTCATTCACTTATAGCGTATCAAGAAAATTCCAGGGTCTGTCGCTGTGGCGCAGTGGGTTAACACCCTGCTCTGAGGTGCTGGCATCCCATATGGGTGCCAGTTCAAGACCCGGCTACTCCACATCCGATCCAGCTCCCTGCTGTGGCCTGGGAAAGCAGTGGAACATGGCCCAAGTCCTTGGGTCACTGCACCTGCTTGGGAGACCTGGAGGAAGCTCCCGGCTCCTGGCTTCGTCAGTGCAGCTATGGCCGTTGCGGCCAACTGAGGAGTGAACCAGCGGATGGAGGACCTCCCTCTCTGTCTCTACCTTTCTCTTTAACTCTGTCTTTCAAATAAATAAAATCAATCTTTTTTAAAAAAAATTCCAGCATCTTGTATTCATTTTGTGCCAAAAAATGTTGATTTGAGTTTCAGACAGCCCACCAAGCAAATTCTTAATTTATTTCTTTATAGTAGCCTATGAATTTGATTTAGAACATAAAAAAATTTAACAATTTGTAAAAATATGTAAAATTAAAAAAGAAAAACAAAAAAATCTGAGTTTTAAATAAGAGGTAGATGTACAGAGAACTCCCCTTCACTGGTTCACTCCCCAAATATCTGCAATAGCTAAGCCTGGGTCAGGCCAAATCCAGGAGCCAAGAATTCAATATAGATTTCTAAGGGGTGACAGGGACCCAAGTACTTGAACCTCCTTTGTTGAACAATGGGAAGAAACTGGAATAAGGAGTGGAGCTGACAGTTGAACCCACACACTGTGATTTAAGATGTAGGCATCCTAAGATGATGGTTTAACCACTGAATGAAATGCCTTTCCTAGGACATGGAAAATCTGAGGTGCCTTGGAAGTGTGATGGGAGAATGCTGAGCAGGCAATGCCCTCAGTCAAGTTGCTTGTCAGAAGGCCTGCTGTAGGAAGGGTTCTAGGGGTTCAGGGTCTTGTCGCATTTGCTCATTGTGGAAGCTACCAGGGATGGTAGGAGTATCCAACACCTGCTTTCATGCTCAGTGTTGACTTCTCACTGCCGTAGAAGCTCTCCTTTCTCAGAGTTTCTAAGAGAAGCTGCTCCCAAGTGCTTCTTTGTAAATGATAGGTGGTCAAAAATTTTCTCAGTTGTTTAATAACTTCCCAGTGATTACTCCAAAGGGAGAGAATTTTTGTATAAACATTGTTAGTGCAGTATTACTCCCTCAGCAACTAAGAGACCTCACTGAGTTAGTTGTTCATGCAAAAAAAAAAAAAAAAAACACCTAAAAACACTCAAGTTCTTGTTCTTTCTGTGTGTTTGTTTGTTTGTCTATGCTTCTCCACACACACACAGAACTGGGATAGAAATCTGACTTAGTGGTTAGGATGGTTAAGATGAGTGCCGGGTTCAAGTTCTGGTTCTGACCCTGTTCCAGCTTCCTGTTAATATGCACCCTGGGAGGCAGCGGTGATTGGCTCAAATAGTTCGGTTCTTGCCACTCATGTGAGAGACCTGGATTGCCTTCTTGGATCCTCACTTCAGGCTGACACAGCCCTAGCTATTGCAGGCACCTGGAAAGTAAAGAAGTAGATGAGAACTCTTAGTCCCTGTTTCTCTCTTTGTCTCTCAAACAAAATAAATAAACACTCAAGTTACATTAATGAAGTAAGTGTAAAAGATAACATAATATTAAATATTTTGTTATTCTTTTGACTCTTTTATTTTACACCCTAAGACAGACTTGTTCAGGGAGCTGTCATTCTCCTGGGTGGCAATGCCCAGGGACTTCAGTGAGAATCTTTATTATTATCTGGCTTTAATAGACTTGGGTAAATAAGGAGCCTTGCATGTGCATGTATCACCTAATCTCTTATGGACATAGATATGATCTTTTTTAACTGTTTAAGATTAAGAGTGATTCAAAGTTTCTCATAAAAAATGTGAAAACTCTTAAGACAACTCCAAAAGTATATAAAAATTTATATCATTTTCAATTATTTTATAAGGAAGATTTGCCTGTTTACCCTCATAAATTTATTCAACTGTTTATTTTTATCAATATGGCCTAAAAAGTATACTTATTTTATACTTTGGGTTATAATCCAGTACTATATACTTTTGTTGCATAAATTATTCTACTTTTGACATTTGGAAGTTTTATGGGTTGGTGCTGATATCCCATGAAATACCAATATTCTTTATTTTATTTTATTTTATTTTATTTTATTTTTAACTTTTATGTAATGAATATAAATTTCCAAAGTACAGCTTATGGATTACAATGGCTTCTCCCCCCATAATGTCCCTCCCACCCGCAACCCTCCCCCTTCCCACTCCCTCTCCCCTTCCATTCACATTAAGATTCATTTTCGATTCTCTTTATATACAGAAGATTAGTTTAGCATACATTAAGTACATTATTTTTTGCATAGTCCTCACTTTCTGGTACTTCATGGAATTTAAGATTCATTTTATATTTTCTGCAGTTCAATCTAAAATCAAACATTTCTTTAAGGACCTCTGGTTCCTTTGATGGGAGAATAATATGTGGAAACCAGTATCTGAGCACTGGTGATGATGTAGGCAAATAAGAAGGTAGCCAATGAAGAGGATCTGAGGATTGCCAGTACATGCAAAATAGTCTCACATGAGCTGCAGTCCCGCATGCACTACCAAAAATCTACTTTCTTTCATGCTATGCAGTTTCCAGGATTTCACAGCTCAAGAGCTGGCACCTGCTGGAAGTGTCTAAAATGGCTGCAGACTGGGTTCCCATTCTATCCTTTATGTCATTATAATAAAATTATCATGTTAATCACACACCCTCTTCCATCATGCACCTGGTTTCATGGCAATTCTGAACTTCCTCCCCCCCCCAAAAAAAAAAGAACATGGAAATAGGAAATATTCATGTCTTGTCCCCAACTCCATCTCCCTATATAATCCCTTCGCAGACTCCTCTCCCTATGCCTCCTGATAGTATAAAAAGATAGCTCCAAAACTTGTAATGGGCAGCTTTCTCTTTTGAGGGTGCCCATATACTCTTCTGAGTGTGTTCTTTCTCTTTGCCTTAAAGTTATTTGTCCATTCCTGCTCCCATTTATCTATGTCTCTTCTTTGAATACTTTTTTTTAAAGATTTATATTTATTTATTTATTTGAGAGGTAGAGTTACATTTAGAGAAGAGAGAGAGGAGAGGGGAGAGAGAGAGAGAGGTCTTCCATGTGCTGATTCACTTCCCAAATGGCTGCAACAGCCTGAGCTGAGCCAATCTGAAGCCAGGAGCCAGGAGCTTCTTCTGGGCCTCCCACGTGGGTTCCGGGGCCCAAGGACTTGGGCCATCCTCTACTACTTTCCCAGGCCATTAGCAGAGAGCTGGACCAGAAGAGGAGCAGCCAGGACTAAAACTGGTGCTCATATGGGATGCCAATGCTGCAGCTGGAGGCTTAGCCCTTTGGGGCACAGCACCAGCCCCTCCTTGAATTCTTTCTCACGTGGAAACAAGAACCTGGAATAAGCCTAACCAGGGTCTCCCCTGTGACAATATCACTTTCCTTCTGCCGACATTACATCCTTGAGCATGTTTATGATACAGTACTATAGGTAATTGTATTAGTCATTTTTTTCATTACTATGCTTAAACACTGGGGGCAGGCTACTTTATAAGGAAACAAGGTTTATTTCGGCTCATGATTCTGGATGGTCAAAGTATAGGGGCTCTACTGGTGATGGTCTTTATTTTGGCAGAATCCTGAAATAGCACAGAGCATGTCATGGAAACAGGGGCTGTAATTGTGTCTGTGTTTCTTTCCTCCTGTATAAAAACACACAGCTGGGTCAAGTTTCTACTTTAATACCATTAATGCATGACTTTGAGGACTAAACTCCCCTGTGGGTCCGGGAGGACAAACTATATGCAAACTCTAGCAGTGATTCGTTCTATTATCTTTTATGTATTTGGGAGTTCTTTTCTGCCACTCACAGTTCTTGCACACATGTGTGCTGATCAGTGTCATCTTGAAGGCTAAAGGAAACCGTCCACAGGTCTCCAGAACTATTTCTCTGTGCAGCTATTTGCTCTCCATGCTGCGTCTCCATTCTGGTAATCTGCCTTACAGATCCCAGCTGCCCTGGCCTTCTCCAATTCTTTTTTTTTCACTTTTATTTAATAAATATAATTTCCAAAGTACAGCTTATGATTACAATGGCTTTTTCCCCCCCAATAACTTTCCTCCCACCCACAACCCTCCCATCTCCCGCTCCCTCTCCCATTCCATTCACATCAAGATTAATTTTCAATTATCTTTATATACAGGAGATCAATTTAGTATATATTATGTAAAGATTTCATCAGTTTGCACCCACACAGAAATATAAAGTGTAAAATACTATTTGAGTAGTAGTTATAGCAATAATTCACATTGAACAACACATTAAGGACAGAGATCCTACACAAGGAGTAAATGCACAGTGACTCCTGTTGTTGACTTAACAAATTGGCACTCTTGCTTATGGCGTCAGTAATCTCCCTAGGCTCTTGTCATGAGTTGCCAAGGCTATGGAAGCCTCTTGAGTTCACTGACTTTGATTTACTTAGACAAGGTCATAGTGGAAATTCTCTCCTCCCTTCAGAGAAAGGTACCTTCTTCTTTGATGGCCCATTCTTTCTACCGGGATCTCACTTGCAGAGATCTTGCATTTAGGGTTTTTTTTTTTTTTTTTTTTTTTTTTTTCCAGAATGTCTTGGCTTTCCATGCCTAAAATGCTCTCATTGGCTCTTCAGCCAGATCCAAATGCCTTAAGGGCTGATTCTGAGGCCAGACTGCTGTTCAGGACATCTGCCAATCTATGAGTCTGCTGTGTATCCCACTTCCCATGTTGGATCATTCTCTCCTTTTTAATTCTATCAGTTAGTATTAGCAGACACTAGTCTTGTTTGTGTGATTCCTTTGACTCTTAGACCTATCAGTATGATCAGTTTTGAACTGAAATTGATCACTTTGATTAGTGAAATGTCTTTGGTACATGCCACCTTGATGGGATTGAATTGGAATCCCCAGGCACGTCCAATTCTTAAATACCTTACTCTACTCAGACACCACCAGGCTCTTTCATGTCCTGTCTTGCACTTCAGTGTATAAACACTTCAGGCAGGAATCTGGAGAAATTACAGGGCTTGGGCTCCCCCTGTTTGCTTCTCCTCTACCCATGATCATCAACAGGAAATGCTTGTTGAAGTGTCTGAAAACTGCTATTTAGTCTACATTCTGTTTGTTTAAGGCACAAGATTAGTGAGTCCTTGTTACTCCAATTTTGCTGCAAATGGAATCTCTTCTGCCTTTTATTTATATTGTTTTAGTAAAGATATGAAACTTTTGATAAATATTAGCAATGATCATTATGATAATAATTAATTAAAATTATAATAAACATATATACTATTTTATTAAAGAGATACCTAGACTTCCTATGTTGCCTTTGCTTGAGTGAGAAAAGGACATTTTTGATGAGAACACTCTTCAAATCCTTTGGGCGAAATCCCCATAAGATACGGATTTTTCTGGTGTAAAACCCATTACTGTTATCTGCTGGAAATTTTCCATCGTGATACAAAAATCTGTGATATATTCAATATCAGTGCCAGACTCTAAAAATTTTCAAGCTCAACATTGACTATTTTTGAGTTCCCAGAAAAATTGTTAGAAATGCAGAGATAGAGCAGAAGGAATTAAAAACATGCAAAAATATTTGAATTTTCACTGAAAGTAGTCAATAAATATGGGTTAATTTTTCCCATTCACTAGAAAGTATAATTGAAAAATCTAAATTTACCTATTGATTGAAGAATAATATAACCTAATGATTTCTGCAATACATAAAAACAATCCAAAGTATGCCTTTCACTGTGTAAGGGATATATATGGAAATTAGAAACTTTTTCTATAAAGGGCAATATTAGAATCCAGAAGTTAAAAAAAGAAAGAATTAAAAAGTACAGTAATAATAAATATATTAATTATAATAAATATGAATTAAATCTCAGTTTAAAAGTATTGGTTTATGTTAACACAATGCAAAGAGCAAATCCCTTGCTACATGTAATGAATAACACTTAAAACGTTTAACATGTGAAGGTTATTAAATGAATATTGACTACAAATAAAAAGTGTGTGGTGGTTACAAGGCTGAAAAAAGGGTTCAGTAGAACAAAGAGAATGCATGCTAATTCTTTAACCCATTCAAAAATAGAGGATTACTATATTGCAAATTAAATATTAAATTGTAGGGGTGATCATTTGGCCCAGTGATTAAATGACAATTAAAATGGAGTAACTTGGTTACTGTGTCTGACTGACTCCTGACTCCTGACTCCTGACTCCAATGTTATGCTAATACAGGACCCAGGAGGAAGCAGTGATAACTGGAGTGATTTAGTCTCTGCTACCCCTGGGAGACCTGGCTGGAATTCCAGGTTCCTAGCTTTGACCTTACCAAGCTCCAGGTGTTTTCAGCATTTTAGGAGTGAACCAGGAGACTGAAGCTGGCCTGTCAAAATGTCTGTCTTTCTACTTATGGAATTGAGAAGACACCTGCACAACCGGCTTTTACTATGCCCTTATTATCCATTATAATAGTGCTAGAAAATATTATTATTTTAATGTAACCTAAAGTGTAATCACATTAGCTTATTAGGCAACTAGTAGTAATAATAAGCAATGTTAAGTGTCTTTGACTTTATATATGTATTATGTTAGATGTTGAGCTAAGTAATCCAGTAACTACATTAAGTTGATTACACTCCCCCTTCCCTCCACTTGGCCAGATGTGACCCAACTCTGACCAGGTCCAGGAATGTAAAAGGGAAGTTTAAAGCTTGAGATAACAACTAGCCCCTACCTGGAGTTGGAGGCAGGTGTCTGGGACTTATCAGAAGTGTCAACTTGATCTATAGCATTCCCCTAAAGCCTGCTTGGACATGATAATAAGAGCACTGTAAGAATTGGGCTCGGGGCTTCTCGGGGGCTTCCTCTCCTGGAGGCACTGAGAGGCCCAGGTTTGAACTCGTAATAAAAATGACCCTGCTTATTGGCTTCAACTTCAGTCTCTGGTGGTGTGATTTTTGGGGGACCACGGACTGCGGGCATAACAGAATAAATTAGAAGAAAAATTTTAAACAAAATTTAATTATGATATATAAATATATTACAATAGCTAAAAATATCTCAAATAAATAAACTTTGTGATTTTATATTTCTGTGCTTGCTAAATAAAATATATATTATATTGAAAAATATAATGGGAAAAGGCTGAAACAGATTTATCATATCACTATCTTTGATGGATTGAATGAAAAGAATGAGTATAGAAAATGTGATAATAAAATTTATAACATTTAATAGATGTATATCTTGAAGCAGAGGCTATGCATTCTATTCAGATATCCATATAACAGCTTAAAATAGATAATATTAATATTCTATTAGTTTAATAAATCTTAACATATTTCAAAATTTAGAAATTTTATAAACCCTTTAGAAAAATATGATAACATTCAAATTAATGTAAAAGTTTAAGATATTTAAAAAGTCCCTGCCATTTGAAAATTAAGTGTTTAAGTAAAATATCGTTTTGGTAAATCAGTAAGAAAAATGATAATATGCACATATATCTCAAAATTGAAGATTAAACTAAATTCTGAGAAAAATTTGTGGTTTTCATTATTCAACAAGAAAATTAAAAGAAGAAAATTAGTATTTGAACTGAAGAAAGAAAATTAAAGAGTCAAGAAATAAATATTCTAGTGAGAAAAAATATCAATTCAAAACAATACAATTGGGAGGATTTAAATACATGCATGAATGAGATTTTTGGGGGCACAGATTTTGAGATTTTTCTTTTGAAGGTAATCTAAAAGCTATTAAATTCACAAATATGCTAATTTAAATGACAAACCTATTTATATAAAACACACAATACAATCAAATATGTATTCTCTCCACATGTCAGTGACCATTCACATCATGGTTTGGAAATGAGGAGAATAGATTCCCCTTCACCCTCAAGTCAGTAAGCATTTCTTTACAGTAAACATTAGCAAAATTCATATAAAAATAATTAACAATGATCTTCTTTACTTGGTAACTTTCAAGGAAACACCTTCAAAGCTGCATTATGTCAAATTTTTTGCACTAAAATTCAGAAAAACTGAACTACACAAATATTGAAAGCTAAAGATTCCTTAATTTTTTATTCCCGGTACCACTACCACAATTTACAGGGCAATATATCTGATGTAATGAAAAGATAAAAGAAAAGACAAAGCTACAACAGATACATGACTTTAGGAATGTACATCTTACTGACAATTCACTGTATTAATCAATCGCTACACATTTTACAAACTGTGGCTATGATAGTACTGAACAAGAAGAGTTTTCTGTTTAAGCTGCAGTAACTTTTCTGACTATGGATCATCATTCCTTCTGTGGCAGATTTGTATAGTTCCTCTAATGCACTTGGGACAAGTGTCTCAAAGTAACTTGCATCTTTCCTGACAACACCTTACTCTCTCCACTGCTGAGAACTGTAGCTCATTTCTGCTGTTTTTAGAACCTCCATCTACCATATTCACCACTTCCACCACCAGATCCATAACCACCACCATAGGGACTGCCCAAGCTTCTTCCAGCAAAACTGCTCCCTTTCATGGGTCCATAATTTGATTGCTGTTGTCCATTATAATTACCAAAATCATTGTGGTTTCTACCACCACCACCATAGTTACCACCTCCAAAATCCTCTCCTTCAGTGTAGCCATCATATGCTCCTCTACTACATCTGCCATCTTGGTTTCCATATCCAGATTCTGTACCCCCAAAGCCTCTTCTGCTGCTATAACCAGGACCACCACCAAAGTTGCCACCATCACCTCCTCCATAACTTCCTCTGGGGCCACCACCTCTACCAGCCAAGCCTCCTTTTCCACTCAAGTTCCTGCCAAAGCCAAAATTACCTCTACCACCTCCTAAGTTCCCTCCACAGCCCATATATTTGCCAGATGTGACGGCAAATTATTTTTCAGCCATCTGCTGTGCTCAGACCTGGTTACTTTCAGTTTGATCTGCAAGAAATACACTGCAAGCCTTGTAGTATAAAGAAACAAGCAGTTTACTTAAGTAGCAAATTTTAAGCAGGATAGAAAGAGAGAGAGAAAGAAAGGATGGGGTGGGGGAAGCCCCTAAGAGTAGGGGACTTAACCCGGGAATTTACCACTAGGCAATCTTCACGCAGCACCGGAGAAGTATCAATACTGAGAATCAAACATCAGTAATCATCACGGGCACATGCAACGTTCAGCTTCACTGTGTGTTCTCTAGGGATGAAACAGCGGCAGCAGCAGAGGCTTGCTCCGGCTCCCTTTTAAAGCCCCAAGAACAAAAGGTGGCTCATTGCCGGGATTCATGGCAAGCAGTGCCTCCAGTCCCGGACCTTGGCCGGAGAGCCGGGGCAACAGGCATATTTCAAGATGCTCTTCAGACTCCGCCCAAGGACATGCCATTCTCTGCCTTGTTCTCCGCCCAGGAACTGGCCAAGTTCCAGGGAACAGAAGAAGGTCACTAAGCAGCAAGTTGTTTACTGCAACCGAGTCTGGACACAAGCCTCCCCATCCTAAAGAGCTGTCCTCACACCGGATCCCCCTCCAGGGCCACTTAGTGACCTAGCAACAGACTGCATCTTTTGTTTAGAAAGGACCTTTTTCACTTCACCACTATGCCCGTAAATAGTGTAGTATTTATGAACAACTATTCTATCAACTGTATCATGAGCATCAAAAGTTACAAAAGCAAATCCTTCTTCTTTTCCCACTCTGCCTGTCTTCCATAACTTCTATGGCTTCAATCTTGCCGTACTTCTCAAAGTAGTCTGTCCAATTATATTCCTCTGTATCTTCTTTAATACCACCACCAAAGATCTTCTTCACTGATAGATGGGCACTAGGTTTTATCGAATCCTCTCTAGAAACAGCTCTCATTGGTTCTACAACACGCCCATCAACCTTGTGTGATGGAGCACACATTGCTGCATCCACCTCTTCAACACAAGAATAAGTCACAGAGGCCAGCATTGTGGCATAGCAGGTAAAGCCACCATCTGCAGTGCCAGTATGCCATATGGGTGCCAGTTCATTCCCGGCTGCTCCACTTTTGATTCAGCTCTTTGCTATGGCCTGGGAAAGCAGTGGAAGGTGGCCCAAGCCTTTGGGCCCCTGCACCTGTGTGGGAGACCCGAAGAAGCTCCTGGCTCCTGACTCTGGATCAGCGCAGCTCCGGCTGTTGAGGTCAACTGAGGAGTGAACCAATGGATGGAAGACTTCTCTCTCTCTGCTTCTCCTTCTCTCTCTGTGTAACTCTGACTTTCAAATAAATAAATAAATCTTAAAAAAAAGAGTAAGTCACAAAACCAAAGCCCCTGGAATGTTTAATTTGGGGGGGCCTCTCTTTACCACACAATCTGTGTGTGTGACCCATTTCTCACAATGTTCTCTCCAATTATCATCTATTGTTTCAAAGCTCAGACCACCAATAAACAGTTTCCTCAACTGCTCTGGTTCCATTGTGTAACTTCCTTCCTCCCCTAGGCAGCACGGGCGACGTCAGGACTTGGGTGGTGGGCCATCAGGCGGCTGCTTTACCTCCATTTTGAGACCAAATTCACCTCTTCCAACTCGAGTTCCATATGGGATCCAGAGGGAAGAGGCTGAAGTGTTTTAGTATAAGAAAATATTTATGGTAAGTGATAAATTTGAAGATATGAGGTCTTATTCTTTATAAATTAAATTTTTCTTCCTAGAATAATGAAAATAGTTTTGTTACATTCAAAATTTAAACTTACTAAGTTGCAGGTTAAGAATTAGATTTTACTTACCTCTATGGCAGCTTAAAAATTTTTTAGAGATTCTCATTGCAATTCCAAAACTTAATTGAAGTCTTTATGCAATGGATTGAAGGTTGATTCCCCCAAAATTTGTACGTTGAAATATTTTCGGGAGGGAATTAGGCTATGACGGTTGAACCCTTGTCAATGGACATAGAGCTCCACCGTAAGGGACTCTGGAGAGCTTGCCTGCTGCTCTCTTTTCACAATGTCAGAATCCAATGAGGTGTCTGCAGCTCAGAAGGCCCATGCCAGCACCCTGATCTCAAACTTCCAGCCTACAGAACTCTGAGGAAACAATTTCTGTTGCTACCAAGGCATGCTGTCTATGGTATTTAATGGCAGCCTGAATTGACTACATTATCTGAAAGAAAAGAGACAGTAAGACTGATTTCTCATACAAGAGAAAGAGAGAGATCCAAATATACAGACAGAGAGTGATAGAGAAGTCCAGCAAACCAGCCTAGATGTGATAAAATTGCCTTCTAAATTAATACATATATTTATATTCATTTTATATATAATATTAGCAGAATTTTAAAACTAATGGGACTTTGACAGATAAGTTTGCAATATATCTGTAAGAATTATTATATGAAAATAACCAAGATGAAGTTTATAAATAAAAGTAAGTATATATTATTTTCTACAAGGGAGGAAATAAAAAACAAGACCAGTTAAGTATCTCCTCCAGTCATTTGTCTAGTCGTTGCTATATCTAATGCAAATAAAAACATTTTTTGAACTCCAAATCTATAGCTCTCCAGAGTGTGATGTACATAATCATGATAGATGCTGTGATGCCTCCAAAATCATCCTTCAGGATTGAGTCATTGGTTGTGTAGAGCGTTGGAGGGTGCAAGATTCTCAGAAAGATTATACTGCCCTAGGGGCAGGCTGCAGCCATTACCAGTTAATGTAGGGTTGCACAGAGTATGCCCTTTGCCTTGGAAAACTTTTTAGGCTCCTCTACCTGGAGTACCTCTGTGGTATTATATGTAACCTTTTTGAAAGTACATTGCACTGAATTTCATCTTCTGGTCAACCCTTCTTTCCTTACTCATTTTGAAGTGTCGTTTTGGCAAGCACTTCCCAGAAAATTTACTGCATGAAAATCTGTCTCAGAGTCCATGTCTTGGGAAACCAGACTAATATGTTCTATCCCAAGGTAGTTCTAAGGAACAGATTCAAAAACAGAAATTTAAATCTGGGTCATCCTTTGCCAACGTGGATTGCTTCACTGGCAGGTGGATATATGTAGATATGCTCTAACAGAACAGTTGTAAAAATGATCTCTGGGAAAAACTTGAACGGGATGCTGGGTATGGTAATGCAAAAACTGCTGCAAAACCTCATAGGTTAGGGAGGTATGGGCAAATAGCAGTTATAAAGGCAATGAATCAGAGAACTATTGATGCATAGGGCAAAGTCAATGAAAACTGATGGTGATGAATCAACAATTTAACGTAAAAATGAGTCCCCGATTTTGCAGCTGGAGGCCAAAAAAAAAAAAAAAAAAAAAAAAACAAAAAACAAAAAACAAACCTGAGAGTCAGGCCTGGATATAATGATAAGAGTAACAAAGCTATAGAAAAGCTCAAATGTTCTTCTTTTGCATATCTGTTATTGCAAGGTCAGGGCCATAGTTAGGAATGTCTAGAAATGACAATTGTAATGAGGATGCTTGAATTGATGAGACTAGAATCTTGAATCCCCAAGAATCCAGAATTCACTGGGCCTACAGAAATGGCCCACTGCTGTCAATTAACAGCTTCTGCTCTCTACCTGCCTGAGGATATAGAAGCTGACACAAGGCAAATTGTGATCTTTCTCCATGTTTCCTGCTGGGTGCCAGATTAATAACAGGTTATCACACTATAATCTTGTCAGTATATTTTAGTGTATTTTGCTAAAGGAGAGAAATGTTATTTCTTGAAAGTGTTGCAGAACCTAGTCAAAATATGAAAGCTGAGGCCCAAATACACATATGGGTCTGGATCTTGACAGTCCCAGATCATGGTACTGAGTTGGGAAGGCAGAATATAAAGTTGTGTAATGGAATATTTATTGTTATGATAATTATTATGATATAGAATTTTACAGTTTATAAAGGACTCTAGGAAATATTGCAAATATACTGCTTTATTGGCACTTGGGAGTATTGGAGAAAATGAGACACATTGCATCAAAAGAAGAAATTCCATAAGTGCTATGTGCTATAAGTCTCCAAGGGTGGGCGTGCTAGTGTAGATATACTATTTAAGGGCAGAAAATACACTACGTTCTTTGAGAGGGTCTTGGGACACTTTGTTTACCAATATTAGAACACACAGATGAGAGGGATATCACTCTCATGGAGTATCTATTTTAATGGTATCTGTCTCCTGCACATAGAGGCAATAATGTTAGTAAGGGGGTGATGTAATAGAACTAGAATTCATGACAAAATAAACAACACAGTCCCGAAATAATACAGGTGGGTGTGGCATCTTTTGTATTCTGGAAGCAAGATATAATGAGCACCAAAATCAAACTAACAGCCAGCCTGGGTTTCCTGCAGAAAACTATGGAGATAGCTAATAGAATCTGGCTTTGTTTAAAGCCTAAGAGACATGCAGACAAGATTCTCGTTCAATATATACCATCATAAGGGATCAAGGGCACATAATAAGGATGGTGAGGGAATAGAGTCATAAAGGTTTACCTCATTTCTGACTTGAGGTAGTTTTCAGGCTCACAACACACTGATGGGAAGAGAGGCTGAGTTTGCCTTCATCTAAGCTGTCCTAGTTTCTGCCTCTCCTGATGCTCCAACAGATAAACATGCTGACAAACAACTGCCTTCCTGAAATAGCATCATCCCTTCAAGAGACAAAGCATCCATGTTTTGGTTCTGGATATTAGTGGAAATGCTTCCAACATTTCCCTATTAAATATTATGCTGGCTGTGGACTTGTCATATATTGTGTTAATTGTATTGAGAAATGTTCCCTCTATACCCAATTTGCTTAAGGTTTTGATTTATCATGAAAGTATATTGTATTTTATCAAATGTTTCTCTGCATCTATTGAGATAATCTTATAGTGTTTGTTCTTCAGTTTGTATCCATTTCTTCTAGATTTTCCAGTTTGTTGGCATACAGCTATTTGTAGCAATTCCTAATGATTCATTTTATGTCTGTGGTTCCTGTTTTTAGATCTCCTTTATCATTTCTGATTTTATTGGTTTCGGTCTTCTTCCTCTTTTTTTGAGCTAATGGTGTATCAATTTTGTTTATGTTTTCAAAAAAAAAAAACCAGCTCTCAGGTTCAGTGATCTTTTATTTTTGTTTCAAAATTGTGTACTTCTTCACTAATTTTAATTATTTCTTTCCTCCTACTAATGTTGGGTATGGTTTGTTCTGGTTTTTTGAGGTCCTTGAGATGCATTGATTGCTCATTTATTTGATGCCTTCCCAATTTCTTGATGTAGAGATTAATTGCTCTAAAATTCCCTCTTTTTTTTTTTTATTTTTTGACAGGCAGAGTGGACAGTGAGAGAGAGACAGAGAGAGAAAGGTCTTCCTTTGCCGTTGGTTCACCCTCCAATGGCCGCCACAGCCAGCGCGCTGCGGCCGGCGCACCATGCTGATCTGATGGCAGGAGCCAGGAGCCAGGTGCTTTTCCTGGTCTCCCATGGGGTGCAGGGCCCAAGCACCTGGGCCATTCTCCACTGCACTCCCTGGCCACAGCAGAGAGCTGGCTTGGAAGAGGGGCAACCGGGACAGAATCCGGCGCCCTGACCGGGACTAGAACCTGGTGTGCTGGCGCCGCAAGGCGGAGGATTAGCCTAGTGAGCCGCGGCGCCGGCCTAAAATTCCCTCTTAACACTGCTTTTGCTGTATCTCATAAGTTTTGATATGATTTATTGTCATCTTCATTCATTTCCAGGAATTTTTAAATTTCCCTTTCCATTTCTTCTATGATGCATTGTTCATTTAGAAGTGTGTGTTTTTCAGTCTTTACGTGCTTACATGTATTCTAGAGATTCTTATGTTGTTACTTTATTCCATTGTTGTCAGAAAAGATACATGGTATGATTTCAATTTTTGTGAACTTGTTGAAGTTAGCTTTATCACATAGCACATGATCTATCCTAGAGTAAGTTCCATGCACTGATGAAAAGAATGGGTATTCTTTAACTGTGGGATGAAATGTTCTGTAGATATCAGTTAGGTCCATTTGGTTCATAGTATTGAATAGTTCTATTGTTTCTTTGTTGATTTTTTGTCTAGTTGATCTGTCCATTGATGAATGTAGGGTTGTTGAAGTCCCCCATTACTGTTTTATTACAGTCTATATCTCCTTTTAGATCCACTAACATTTGTTTTAAATAGCTAGGCACCTTGGCATTGGGTGCATATGAATTTTATAGTCACATTTTTGTATTAAATTGATCTATAATCATTACATAATGCCCTTCTTTGTTTCTTTTAGCACTTTTTGGTTAAGGTCTATTTTGTCTATTTTGTCCGATATTAGGATGGCTACATCTGCTTGTTTTTGCTTTTCAATAACATGGAACATCTTTTACCATCTTTCATTTTCCGTTTTCATGTATCTTTGTTGTGAAATGTGTCACTTGTAGGCAGCAGAGATGGGTCTTATTTTTTAATCCATTCAGCCATTCTGTATCTTTAATTGGAGAATTTAGGCCATTTATATCCAAGGTTATTATTAAGTAACGATTTAGTTCAACCATTTTTCCATAAATATCTCTATGGTTTGCTTTGTATTTCCTTTGCACTTTTACTAGGAGATTTTCTGAATTCACATTTTTTCATAATGATGACTATCATGCTCTGTTTCTGTGTATAGCACATTCTTTTTTTTTTTTTTTTTTTTTGACAGGCAGAGTGGACAGTGAGAGAGACAGAGAGAAAGGTCTTCCTTTTGCCATTGGTTCACCCTCAAATGGCCACCATGGCTGGTGCACTGTGGCCAGCACACGGCACTGATCTGATGGCAGGAGCCAGGTACTTATCCTGGTCTTCCATGCGGGTGCAGGGCCCAAGCACTTGGACCATCCTCCACTGCACTCCCTGGCCACAGCAGAGAGCTGGCCTGGAAGAGGGGCAACCGGGACAGAATCTGGCGCCCCAACTGGGACTAGAACCCGGTGTGCCAGTGCCGCAAGCTGGAGGATTAGCCTGGTGAGCCGCGGCGTCGGCCTGTGTATAGCACATTCTTAAGAATCATTTGTAAGGCTGGATATGTAGTGACATATTCTTTAATTTCTGTTTATTTTGGATGGTCTTTGCTTCACCTTCATAGATACAAAACTGGACAAAGATGCTCACTTTCACCATGGCTATTCAATATTTGAAAATTTTAGGCATAGCATTAGGTAAAAAAAAAAAAAAAAAAACAAATCAAGGGGATATAAATTGGAAAAGAGGAAGTCAAATTATCCCTGTTTGCAGATGACATGGTCCTGTGTATAGGAAAACCAAAGGACTCAATTAAGACTATTGGAACTCAAGAGAGAGTTTGGTAAAATGGTAGGACATAAAAGCAACACTTCACAATTGCTATTGTTTATGTATATCATGGTTGTGCATCATGGTCTTTTTTAGGCAGGAAGAGGTATAGTTTGCCAAAGTCCCTAGTGTTCTCCTTGGTTTTTATTGTGAGAGGACATCAGGATTTGCAACATGAACAAGCCAACACAGAGTGGAGAGTGGGTAGGTATAACTCTGCAAAGGAAATTGTATCACTGTTAGTTAATGGAGAAAGTGATACTAGATGACCAGAACAACATCAGTTGACCTCTGAATATATATCTGTGTGTGTATATCTATCTATCTATCTATATCTATCTATCTATATATATATATATCTAAGCCGTGGTGCTGACCAAAAATTTCTTTCCATTGGAACTTTTTTTTTTATTGTTTATCTTCTTGCCCTAGAAATGTTAGAACAGCCTAAACCTGGAATCTGAAGAGACGCCATTTGTGCTTCAAGGAGTGAAAATAACTCCATTTGTTTTGGCTTGCTATTCTATTAGACAGAATCTACAACTTCCCCAGTTTTAATCCTAGTGGGGAACTCCAAAGCAAACTGTTTTTCCAACATTGCTATGTTCTAAAGTCTCCATTTCTCACAACTCCTCTGGCTGCCTCTCTTTCCTCTTTTCATTCTTTTTCCTCATAATAGTCCTTAATTAGTATCTTCTACCCAAGATCTAACATTTTTCTATCTTTCTCCAAGTCCAAATAACTAATAAAGGTCTACTTATTTGCATCACAAAATCCTGTCTTGTGAAAGGACGTTTAGTAAGGTTCTCTTAAATAACTCCATTCCTGATTGTAGTTCAATTCATAAATGTCATATCCGCACTCTAAATTTTAGGTAAGACCAGGAAATTTATGGAATAACCTGGAAAGAAATAGCAAGAAAATAGTATATCACTTCCAGGAAATTATTCTAGCTGTTCATGCCTTCTTCTCAAAAGCAGTTTCAAGAGAATAGTGACATAGAGTTCCCTGATAGGAAATGTGTTTTGCTGAAGGACAATGAAATCATACTATACTTAATGAGAATGCTTTTAAATTGTTCCTGTTTCTTCTTTCAGGTGATGCTTGAAATGCATTTATTCTATTCTGTTGGTACTATGACAGGAAAGAAATTGTATTATTATTTCTACCACCTAGGGAAAAATAGCTGATTAGCTAGTTTTGACTTTTAGACTATTCTCAAATCATTCTCTTGGAACACATTATTTTGCCCTTATTTTCAATGACAGAAATAGGGCTGTCACATGCTCTCCATTATTGCTAATGACTCCTCTAATGATTTGATGCCTGATGCTTTCCATTTTTATTTTAGAAAGTGCACCAACTACTGAGACTAAGTCTGTTTATCGTTCATTACAAATTTCCCCTGAGGCAAGTGTTGTTTAAAGAAGTATAAATAAATAAATAAATAAAGTTCATAGTATAGCCAGTTAAAAGTGGACTGAAATCAAATTAACATTTATGCCTCCAACAGAATAGAATAACTGAATGTATAGTGTTTAGTGTGTAATTCAATATTAGTACTTCTTAAAAGTATAAAAATAAAAATACAAAATAGATGAGTAATTGAATAGTAATGCTTATGTACAAAAATAAGTAAGACAGAAAAAATTATACTCAACTGATATTTTTATTTATGGGTACTGAACTTAATTAGGATCTCATATATGAGTGACAGGAACCCAAGTAGTTGAGCCATCATCCGCTGCATCCCAGCACTCATAAGAAGGTGGATTGAAAGTTTAGGAGCCAGGACTTGAACCAGACACTCCCATATGGGATTTGAATGTTCGAAATGATGTCTTAACACTATGCCAAACATTCACCCCAACTACCAATCTAGTTTAGATGTTTTTATAAATAAAGTTTTATTGAGATATATATTTCTTACAGCTGCTTTCATGTTACAACAGCAGAGATATTTTGTTACAACAGAGATACACTTTCAATTACTTGCTAATAGATTCACTGCATTTACCATAATTGACCTGGGCTTGTTAATCTCTAACAGTAGGGTTTAGGATTGGGTATGGCAGGAGACCTCTTAGGCCTCGTTTTTTTGGTCTTCCTGTCTTCCTTTGCCGTTGGTTCACCCTCCAATGGCCGCCGCGGCTGGTGCCCTGCGGCCGGCGCATCGCTCTGATCCAAAGCCAGGAGCCAGGTGCTTCTCCTGGTATCCCATGCGGGTGCAGGGCCCAAGCACTTGGGCCATCCTCCACTGCACTCCCGGGCCATAGCAGTGAGCTGGCCTGGAAGAGGGGCAACCGGGACAGAATCCGGCACCCCAACCAGGACTAGAACCCAGTGTGCCGGCGCCGCAAGGCGGAGGATTAGCCTATTGAGCCACGGTGCCGGCCAGGCCTCTGGTTTTAACCATATAAATACAGCCTGATTGGCAACATTTTTTCATTGTAACATAGATATTCAGAAAAAAAAAGGATTCCAAATTGTGTCTTTCAATTATTTCCTATGTCTTTTAGCATCTTCTGTGATCCTGAGTGCAATCTGGGGCTGAAATTGGCCATTGCTGAGGAACATGGACATAATACTGTCATGGCTCATCAAAATTTACCCTGGTTCTAATGTTTGCTATAGTTTCAGCAGGCTCAATTAATTTCCAAGGGAATGAGTCATTGAGGAGCAAGTGCCACATGAAGAAATCAGGAATTTGTCAACCATCTCTGGTCAATGACCTTGTGCTTCAAGAGAGCAGATCCAGATGGTACTATTATAAAGAAAATGAGTTAACTTTGGAGCTGTGGCAGACAACGCTCAAGGAACAAGAGCAATGGGATATTTTGTGTTGCAGGAATGCGTGTACTTACCGAGTGCCATGTTCTGTTATTTAGGTTATTATTACCAAACCAGCATAAGTGGTATTGGTTGATTGCCTTGGGTTATGCTCCTTTGTATACTTTTTCCAATTGTATCTAGGTTCTAGAACTTTGTTGGGATACATGTGGCTGGTTTATGATACACCAGAAACAGCCCAAAATCTTTTGCTTTTGAATTGGGTCTTGTATATTTATTAGATAAGCATTGGATATGGATTTCAGAAATCCAGACAGTAGATTTCTGTACACTATAGAGGACTAAATCACTGATGAATGTATAAGAATGGGGATGCTATTATAAGAAGTTATACCATGCTCTTGTGTTTTGAGGTAAAAAAAAAAAAAAAACTTCAAGGAAATTGTTGTCAAAAATAAACAAAATTAAACAAAAGTTTGTGTCCAGAACACCTTATCTGTAGAGCAATGTCATCCAATAAACATCCATTCAATTTTAAATTTCAGCTACTCACATTAAATAAAAAGCAAAATAAAAATAACATGTAGAATTAATTTTAGCAGTATATTTTATTCAAACAAATATGTCCAAAATGTTATTGCTTTAACATGTTAACAATATAAAATTTTTCAAGTGAGATATTTTATATTTTTTTTCTTAATTTTATGAAACTCAGTATGTATTTTAGGCTCACAGCACATCTCAACTTGGGCCAGCCACATTGCAAGTGTCCAACCATAGTGGTGCTAAGATAGAGAAAAAAGAAGTTTTGAGGATGAGGTGAATTGAGAATTTGTTGCAGAGATAATTAGTGTTTCTCATACATCCCATTTCTCAGACATGCACACACCCATCCTTTTATCCCAGGGTTCCCTAAAGTAAAATTAAGAATAATCAATTAACTTTTAGCCAATGTGATGTGGAAAGAAATATTATAAATCATTTCTAATCCTGATTCTTAAAATCATCCTATGCAGTTCTCTATTCCTCTGTTTTCATTTTTTATTATCAATTTTAAATTTGTAAAACAAAAATTGTGAAGTGGTAATTGGAGTTTCCATACACTCCATTTGGAGGGTGAACCAACAGCAAAAAGGAAGACCTTTCTCTCTGTCTCTCTCTTTCTCACTGTCCACTCTGCCTGTCAAAAATAAAAAAAAATTAAAAAATAATATTTTTATTTTTCTTCAAGAAAAGTTCACAGACAATATGCCCTTGGTCATGTGCTACTCTTCCAAAATCTCCTTTATTAACATTTCCCTTTTTAACATCTTTTTTCCTTAAATGACAATCTAAGCTGTGTGGTCCAACACCCACTCACCTAGATTCTGATTGTGATATGAGTGGTAATGAGCTTCTGCTATGATGATCTATGATAATTCAGGTGTTGTCTGTTTCATCAGCAATAACTGATTGCCTTCTATATGAAGAAAGAACTGCTGCTTAGACATAGGAATGGGGATACCAAGAATGGAATTAGTGATACTAATTGAATTACACACAAAAAATTTTGTTTCGTGGAAAATAGAAGCTGAGGGGAAGAAAAGAAAAAGAACCATGCTATTCTTATCCAGTAAGAAGTTATCCTTACAAATGTGAAAGAGACATGGGATCAAGTTGAAGAAGAAAATTGAACTTTATAAAAGTCATCTAAGATCTGTTTGAAAGGAAATGGGAGTATCAGAAAAGGAGATAGAAATAGCAACTTGGAGGATGTGGAGACATACCCATAACCATCTGCCACAGGAAAGGCATGGTGGAAAGGATGTATCTGCTACCTTAAATAAGTTGTATTTTATGCAAGTACTTGAAAAAGTCAAATTCTGAATATAGGTGAGATTTTGGAAGAGTAGCACATGACCAAGGGCATATTGTCTGTGAACTTTGCTTGAAGAAAAATAAAAATATTCTTTATTAAATTTTTTTTTTTTTTTGATAGGCAGAGTGGACAGTGAGAGAGAGAGAGACAGAGAGAAAGGTCTTCCTTTTTGCTGTTGGTTCACCTTCCAATGGCCGCCGCACCTGGCGCGCTGCGGCCGGCGCACGGCGCTGATCCAAAGCAAGGAGCCAGGTACTTATCCTGGTCTTCCATGCGGGTGCAGGGCCCAAGCACTTGGGTCATCCTCCACTGCACTCCCGGGCCATAGCAGTGAGCTGGCCTGGAAGAGGGGCAACCAGGACAGAATCCGGCGCCCCGACCGGGACTAGAACCTGGTGTGCTGGCGCCGCAAGGCGGAGGATTAGCCTATTGAGCCACGGCGCCGGCCAAAATATTCTTATCAGGATGCGTGAACTCAGGATCAAAAGGATATGGAAAAATTCTTTTAAATATCCAGCTTGACACCAAGGAAAACAATGGAAAGTTGAAGAGAATATGAGGACTTTAGGTGCTGAAACTACAAATTACTATAGTTTGCAAAACTACAGGATTATCAAACAGGCAAAAGTAAATAAATTTCATCCCTATTGTGGGAAGAACAGAGTGTCAAATTTTACCTCTTGCTACCATACATCTGCATAGTTGTGAAAGTGTCAAAATTTGGATTTTAGTCCTAATCCCTCCATTTTTTAAGTTTTGTTATTATTTAAAAGTGTGTGTGAGAGAGAGGGAGGAAAAGAGAGGGAGGAAGGGAGAGTAGGTGGGAGGGAGGGAGGGAGAGAGAGATATATAGAGAATCTTCCACCTGCTGATTCACTCCCCAGGTGGCTGAAACAGCCAGGGTGAAACTGGGAGCTAGGAGCTTCATCCAAGTCTCTCACATGGATGGCAGGGACCCAAACACTTGGTCTGTCTTCTGCTGTTTGCCCGGGCCATTCGCAGGGAGTTGGATTCAAAGTAGAGCAGCTGGGACTCAAACTAGCACCCATGCTGGATGCTGGTGTCACAGGTGACAGGTTTACCCAGTATGCCACAATGTCAGCTCCATCCTTCTGTTTTCATTAGTTTTACTGGAAAAACAATAGTTTGAGAGCTGGCCATAGAATTCTACTCAAGGAAAAGTTTTGCCTTTTTGAAAAAAGTTTTAATGTATTTAAATTTGAAGCTGAAGTACTCTAATAACGATCTTGCTACACTGAGGTGGACAAAGAGAAAGCAAAGAATAATTTTAGGGAAGATAAAACAAAATGGATGGTTGGGAAAAAGGTAAATTAAGAGACAAACCACACGGTATCAGGCAGGCAATCTGAGGAGAAATACCGGACAACGAGTAGTTTCTCGGACCTGCCAGAGAAGATATATTTTAGAGAGCCCAGTTCTGTTACCTAACTCCCTGATATGTCTCCCTCACGCTTCCCTTAGCATCTAATATGTAATAACGTAGATGCCCAGTGAATTGGTGTTTCTAAGAAAATAAGAACATGGAACTCTGTTTCATGTGGGTCTAAGTGCAGGGATAAGGACTCAGGAAAATTATAGGGGCTGATATGTCAAGGAGAGAAGGAATTCAGAGTTAAAGTGGAACAGATTATGAGAGGTCATTCTGACAGCTTCAAGGTCTGGAGATCTGCAGGACCCTTGAGAGGACTACTGGCCATTCACGATGGGCAAGAGGTGACACAAGACAATTGCATATGAAGTTCAGGGGACAGGGTGACACTCTCCCAACTTCAAGTTGTCTAATCAATTTTCACTGGTTTGTATTCTGACATATTCTGGATATTGTTACTTCTTTTCATCTAATCTGATACTGCTCCTATCCAAGATTCCACTCTCTCTTGCTGGGACTTCTGTTATAATGTCCCAGTTGGATATTCAGATTGTTGATTTTTTCTTTTCAAACCCCTTTCAGTAGAAGAGCTACCAAGTTCCATGCATGTGGGCTCAGTGATGACGACACATGTGTCAATATGGCTTGATGGCTTCTGATCATCATTAAGATGAGCAAACTATAGAGCATCTCTGCTAGTCCCTGGAGATTCAGTCAGGTAAGTGGACAAAAAAGGGCACAGTGAGTCTCTGTGACAAAATTTAGGGTACAGAACATGATTTCAAAAATATTTATTTGAAATGCTAGGAGAGCATATATATATATATATGTATACATATATATGTGTGTGTGTGTGTGTGTGTATATATATATAGAGAGAGAGAGATAGAGAGAGAGAGAGATAGACAGAGACAGCTCTCACACACTAGTTCATTCTTCAAATGCCTGCAACAGCAGGAGCTAGGCCAAATCCAGGATCTGGAAACTCAAACTGATCACCCACGTGAGTGACAGGAATCCAACTATTTAAGTCACTGCCTGCTATCTCCAAAAGAGTACATTAGCAGGAAGCTGGATCAGAAGCAGAAGAACTGGAGCTCAAATCCAATTGCTCTAATATGAGTTGCAGGTATCCCAAGAAGTGTCTTAACTAACAGGTCAAATCCCCAGTCCATAATATCATCATTTTTCTGGAAACATCATTGCATGAAGAAATTGGATGAAATAGGCCGGCGCCGTGGCTCATTTGGCTAATCCTCCGCCTGTGGTGCCGGCACCCCGGGTTCTAGTCCCGGTTGGGGTGCCAGGTACTAGTTCTGGTTACTCCTCTTCCAGTCCAGCTCTCTGTCGTGGCCCAGGAGGGCAGTGGAGGATGGCCCAAGCGCTTGGGTCCCTGCATCCTCATGGGAGGCCAGGAGGAAGCACCTGCCTTCTGGCTTCGGATCGGTGCAGTGCCAGCTGTGATGGCCATTAGGGGAGTGAACTAACAGAAGGAAGACATTTCTCTCTCTCTCTCTCTCTCTCTCTTTGGACAGGCAGAGTTAGACAGTGAGAGAGAGAGAGAGAAAAGTCTTCCTTTTTCCGTTGGCTCACCCCCAAAATGGCCACTATGGCCATCGCCCTGTGCCAATCAGAAGCCAGGAGCCAGGTGCTTCTCCTGGTCTCCCATGCGGGTGCAGGGCCCAAGGACTTGGGCCATCCTCCACTGCCTTCCCAGGCCACAGCAGAGAGCTGGACTGGAAGAGGAGCAACCGGGACAGAATCCAGTACCCCAACCGGTACTAGAACCTGGGGTGCTGGCACTGCAGGCGGAGGATTAGCCAAGTGAGCTGCAGCGCCGGCCTGAGATCTATTTTCAATTGACTTTATACACACAAGATTAACTCTATGTTAAGTAAACTGCTCATCAAATAGTATGAAGAAAAAAAGACAAAAAACAAAGAAAAGGAAACTGCTTGTGGACAGTAAAGACAAGTATAGCTCAAGTTATCTCCTCTCAAAGTTTCAATTTCACTTCTACAGATTTCGTTTTAGATGCTCTATTCTCAGATCAGGGAGAACATATGGTATTTGTTCCTTTGGGACTGGCTTATTTCACTGAGTATGATACTTTGCAGATTCATCTGTTTTGCTGCAAATGACTGGATTTCATCTTTTTTACTGCTGTGCAGTATTCCATAGGGTACATATCCCATAGTTTCTTTATCCAGTCTTTAGTTGATGGGCATTTGGACTGAGTCCATTTCTTAGCTATTGTAAATTGAGCTACAATAAACATGGAGGCATAGATAGCTCTTTTGTTTACTGATTCCATTTCCCTTGGGTAAATTCCCAGGAGTGCAATAGCTGGGTCATATAGTAGGGCTATATTCAGATTTTGTAGTATCTCCATTCTGTCTTCCATAGTGGCTTTACCAGTTTGCATTCCCACCAACAGTGGGTTAGTGTCCCTTTTTCCCTATATTCTTGCCAGCATTTGTTATTTGTTGATTTCTGTAAGAAAGCCATTCTAACTGGGTTAAGGTGAAACCTCACTGTGGTTTTGATTTGCATTTCCCTGAAAGCTAGTGATCCTGACCATTTCTTCATGTGTCTGCTGGCCATTTGGATTTCCTATTGTGAAAAATTTCTAAGTCCTTGGCCCATGTCTTAACTGGGATATTTGTTTTGTTGTGGAGTTTCATGATCTCTTTGTAGATTCTGGTTAGTAATCCTTTATCAGTTGCATAGTTTGCAAATAATTTCTCCCATTCTATCGGTTGCCTCTTCACTTTCCTGACTGTTTCTTTTGCAGTCCAGAAACTTCTCAATTTGAAGTAATCCCATTTGTTAATTTTGGCTTTGATTACCTGTGCCTCTGGTTTTTTTTCCAAGAATTCCTTGCCTGTGCCAACATCTTGCAGGATTTCCTCAATGTCCTCTAATAATTTGATGGTGTCAGGTCATAGATTTAGATCTTTAAATCATGTTGAGTGGATTTTTGTGTAATGTGTAAGGTAGGAGTCTTGCTTCATAATTCTGCATGTGGAAATCCAGTTTTCCTAGAACCATTTTTTGAAGACTGTCCTTTTTCCAGGGATTGGTTTTAGCTCCTTGGTCAAATCTAAGTTGGTTATAGATGTTTGGATTGATTTCTGGTGTTTTTATTCTGTTCCAATGATCTATCCATCTATTTTTGTACCATACCGGGCAGTTTTGATTACAAGTGCCTGTTAGTATATCTTTTTTTTAAAGATTTATATCATTTATTTGAAAGATAAAATTATAGAAAGAGGTAGAAAGACAGAAAGAGAGGTCTTCCATCCACTGATATACTCCCCAGATGGCCACAATGGCTGGAGCTGAGCCAATCTTCAGTCAGGAACCAGGAGCTTCTTCTGGATCTCCCACAAGGGTGCAGAGGCCCAAGGACTTGGGCCATCCTCCACTTTTTTCCCAGGCCATAGCAGAGAGCTGGATCAGAAGAGGAGCAGCCGGGACTTGAACCAGCACCTATGTGGGATGCTGGCACTTCAGGCCAGGGCTTTAACACTTTGTGCCACAGCACCAGCCACATGTAGTATGTCCTGAAATCTGGTATTCTGATGCCTTTGGCTTTGTTTTTGCTGTATAAGATTGCTTTAGCTATTTGAGGTCTCTGGTGCCTCCATATGAATTTCAGCATCATTTTTCTAGATCTGAGAAGAGTATCTTTGGTATTTTTTAAAAATATTTATTTATTCACTTGAAACTCAGAGTTACAAACACATAGAGAGAAAGAGGTCTTCCATCCGCTGGTTCACTTCCCAGATGGTTGCATCAGCCAGAGCTGCGCCGATCCAAAGGCAGGAGCTGGAGTTTCTTCCAGGTCTCCCACGAGGGTGCAGGGGCCCAAGCACTTGGGCCATCTCCTACGCTTTCTCCTGCCATAACAGAGATCTGAATTGGAAGTGGAGCAGCCAGGTCTCGATCCAGTGCCCATATGGGATGCTGGCACTGCAGGTGGCGGCTTCACCCACTACGCCACAGTGCCAGCCCCTGTCTTTAGTATTTTGATTAGTATCACATTGAATCTGTAAATTACTTTCAAAATAATGGACATTTTGATGATATTGATTCTTCTAAACCATGAACATGGAAGATTTTTCGATTTCTCGGTATCTACATCAATTTTTCTTTAATGTTTTGTAATTCTTATCATAGAGATCTTTGACAACATTGGTTGAATTTATTTCAAGGAATTTGATATTTTTTGGTAGCTATTGTGAATTGGATTGACCTTAGAAGCTCTTTCTCAGCCCTGGCATTGTCTGTGTATACAAATACTGTTGATTTTTCTGTATTAATTTTATATCCTGCTACTTTATCAAACTCGTCTATGTGTTCCAATAGTCTCTTAGTGGAGTTTTTTTTGATACCCTATCTATAGGATCATGTCATCTGCAAATAGGGATATTTTGACTTCCTCTTCCCAATTTGTGTCCATTTGATTTCTTTTTCTTTCCTAATTGCTCTAGCTGAAACTTCCAGGACTATGTTAAATAGCAATGGTGAGAGTGAACATCCCTGTTTAGTCTGGATCTCAGTAGGAATATTTCCAACCTTTCCCTGTTCAATATGATGCTGGTTGTGGGTTTGCCATAAATTGCCTTGATTGTGCTAAGGAATGTTCCTTCTATATCTAATTTGCTTAGTGCTTTCATCATGAAAGAATGTTGTAATTTATTAAATGCTTTCTCTGCATCTATTGAAATAATCATATGGCTTTTGTTCAGTAGTTTGTTAATGTGATGTATCTTTTTGCTTTTGATTTCCATTTGTGTTGAATATCTTATTCTATCCTTTCATTTCAGTCTGTATATATCTTTATTGATGAGGTGTGTTTATTGTAGGCAGCATATAAATGGGTCTTTTTTATTTTTTATACATTCGGCTAGTCTGTATCTTTTATTTGGGTAATTTAGCTCAAGGTTATTCTTCATAAGTAATGATTTTGTCTCATCATTTTTCCATGGATAATCCTAATGTTTGTGTTGATCCTCTTTGTTATTTTACTAGAAGGCTTTCTACCTTCACATTCTTTTGTGTTGCTGATTGTCTTTCTCTGTTTCTGTATGTAGTACATCTGTTAGTATCATTTGTAAGGCTGGATAGGTGGTGACAAATTTTTTCAATTTTTGCATGTTTTGGAAGGTCTTTATTTCATCTTCATTTATGAATCAGAGCTTTGCTGGGTAAAATATTCTGGATTGGGAGTTTTTTTTCTCTAGGAACCTAGACTAAATCTCTGCATTGTCTCCTGGCCTATAAAGTTTTCTATTGTCAATCTGATGAGAGTTCCTTTAAAAGTGACTCAACAGTTCTCTCTTGCAAATTTAGCATAGTTTCTTTATGTTTTACTTTTTAAAGTTTGGTTACAATATGTGGGGGTGAGAATCTTTTCTGATCATGTCTATTTGGGATTCTGTGTGCTTCCCATATTTGAGTTTCCATATCCTTCTCCTAATTGGAGAAATTTTCTACTATTATTTCTCTGAATGGTTTCCTAAGCCACTTTTTTCATACTTTCAGGAATTCCTAAGGCTCATGTGTTTAGTCACTTGATGCTATACCATAGATTGCAAACACATTTTTCATTCTTTGTATTTCTTCCTGTCTTCTAGATCCTATATTTTTTCTTCTGCTTCATTATTAAGACTTTCTGCTGTATTTTATTTGTTTTTTTATTGAGCACTTAATTTGCAATATTATATGTATTCCTTTTGAATATTTCTATTTGCTGAATTTCTCATCCATGTCACAGATTTTCTAATTTAATTTAAACATTTATCTATATTCTTTTCTATCTATTTTAGTAATCTTACAATCATTTTTAAAAAATCATTTTTTAGGAGTTTCATCAATCTCCAGTTCTTCATAGTCCAACATCAACATATTATTCTGTTCCTTTTGAGAAGTCATATTGTCTTCCTTGCTCATGTTTCTTGTGCTTCCACATTGATATTTATGCATCTGGGTTATCTCTTGTTACTATTTCCTCTGGAAGATTCTTTTTCTTTGATTTAATACTTTATTCTCTGGAAATGTGCTTCTGGAACTTGGTGGAGTGTCCAAGGCTTACACTTGAGTTCCAGGAGTGCGTGCTGGTTTGGATCACGGAGCTATGGCAACTGTTTTTGGGTGGGCAAGAGTCCAGTGCAACACACAAATTGGGTGTGGCAGAGCACTTCTTGCTAATGTCAGTGGGAGGAGGGGATGATGGAGCCAGGTAGTATCTTCAGAATCGCAGCCCTTTTGTGAGCTCTAGTGAACCAAATGACTCACACCTAAAAATGGTCATGGTGCCAGCACACCACACCCACTTAGGCACCTGCACCACAGAGAACACCCTGACCCATTCAAGTGTGTCCCCAACCCCTCTGCAAGATCCATCCCCAGTGGACGAGGAACTCTGAGGCTCTGCAGGCAGATCGGGCAGGTGCTCAGGAATCTAGCCACAATCCATGACTCTCTCAGGTCTGTGTCCTGTGCCCAGAACCCCCGTAAGGTGCAGGAGATCTGCTCTTCCCCATGAAAGCTGCCCCATCCTGATCTCACCAGCTTCTGGTGCTTCGGTGGAGGAAGTGGGGGTAAACAATTTGGCCTCACTTTATGAAGCAAAGCAGTTGCTTAGACCCCAGTCAACTCCCCAGGAGAGACTCAAAGCCACTGGGAATTGTGGAATTCTCCTTCAAAGCCTCAAGTGGTAGGGGCTGGGGAAGCCTCTTCTCACCTTGGCCTGGAAAGACGTCACTTCCCAGCATAAGCTGGCTGTGTAGATACTGGAATGGCTGGCAGTGGCATGTCTTTTCTCTCTCCTTGCTGATCCGTGGAGTCTCTATTTTGTTCTGCTCATTCTTCACTGAAAAATTCTATCACTCTATACCTTGGGAAGATCATCCTTCCTTTGTGCTTCTTATATCTTTCTGTGACTTGGGTCAATGCGGCTTCTCACTATTCAGCCATTCAGCCATCTTGGGTATCCAGTATCCCATAAGTTTTTATATGCTGTGTTTTCATTTTCAATTTTTGTCATTTCATTTTTATTTCTTCTATGACCCACTACTAACTAGTTAAAGAGAATGTTGTTCAGTCTCCACATATTTGCGTATTTCCTAGAGGTTCTTTTAGTGTTATTTTCCTGCTTCAATTTCTAAAAGAAACGAACAAACAACAAAAATTTTAAAAATCTCCTAACCCAGAATGCTTTATCCAGCAAATTTCTGATTCATAAATTAAAGTGAAATAAAGACCTTCCAAGACAATCAAAAATCCATGGAGAGGGGCCGGTGCCATGGTGCACTAGGTTAATCCTCCTCCTGCGGCACTGGAATCCCATATGGGTATCAGGTACTAGTCCTGGTTGCTCCTCTTCCAGTCCAGCTCTCTGCTGTGGCCTGGGAGAGCAATGGAGGATGGGCCCCTGCACCTGTGTGGGAGACCAGGAAGAGGCATCTGGCTCCTGGCTTTGGATCAGCATAGCTCTGTCCGTTGCAGCCATTTGGGGGGTGAACCATCGAATGGAAGACCTTCTCTCTGTCTCTCTCTCACTGTAATAACTCTACCTGTCAAATAAATAAATAAATAAATAATCTTTAAAAAAATCCATGGAGAACCTTGTGCAGTTTTCTCTGCTGTGTAGCAGAGTTTAATATTCTTTTGTTCCCTTACTATTAAATCATTTTAATATCACAAAGATCTTAACCCAATTTTGAAATGTTATCAATGAGATCATTTTCTTAGAGTGTCTGAGATTTCTATCATTATCTCTGAATTCACATTAACATGCTGATAAAAAGGCAGCATAGAAAAGACGTCAAATATTGGCTGTAAATGATGTATAGAAATTATGTGTTGGAATCAATTTCTTGGAAATACTGTACTTTTACACAGCCCCACCATATTTTCAATCTGTATATACTTTTTTTGAAGCTGTCTGTGTGAATGCCTGATTTTTTGATAAAGAACAAGAATGGACAGAAACCACCTTATGTAATAATTGACTCCCTGTTCTTTGTCGGTTGAAGGTAAGAGGATTGGTAGCATCAGATAATGTTCTCAGCTCTTCTCTGTTTCCACCAATCATTCATTGCTGATCATGAGAGCTGTATCTTTACTCAGAGCTGTGCCAGCAGTCTTCTTTGTAGCCTCTTTTTTTGTAGAACCACAGGTGCATCCTCGCTGTTCCACACAGCTACCTTGCTGTCCACCTTCCTATTTCTAAGGATAAGATCAGCAAGTCCACATATTTCAGTATATCAAATCTCAAATCTCATGGACTCTATAGCATCAAAGCAATTATCTACCATGTCAAGTTTACTTAAGGATCGTGTTTCCACTTGAATAGACCACCTGTTTTGTGAAAGAGAGGGATGCAGTTGGCAATACCATTGCCAGTGTTATGAGAGGGAAATGGGGTGGTTGTTGCTGCTCTAACAACCTGGATCTGATCAACAGCAGAAGAAAGAGGATAGCAATGAGCAACTGTAATATCCACATTCTTCCTTTTGTCATAACATGTCACATTGAGTATTATCCAGAACCTGCATCCACAGGTGGTATCTACAACCTAGGACATTTCAAATGAGTCTTGGAATAGAAAACATGTACTTTTCTACATCCTGAATCATAAATATCTCAAATTTACCTTGCCACTTTAAAAATCCTGTATTTTCCCCCAAATAGGTGCCTAGCAGTCCTGTCTGTTACGTTGGAATCTTTTGCAGCAAGATTTAAACAATATCTGAGCTTGGATCCCCTCTCCAAGAACCTAGATTTGGTTGGGTAAGGGAACAAACCCAGCCTCACATGTGTCATAAAAGCTCCTCATTTAATATTGAGGTGCAGCTGAGAGTGAGAGCCCTCCCCAGCTGCATGGAGCTCCATATTCAACGAGGCTGAAGTGCCAGGTGCTGACATCCATGAGGCTGATCAGGGGAGTAGTAATGTACCAAGTTTCAGGCAGCCTGCCATGATGCATCATATTTTCCTCAGAGTCCTACATTTGTATCAAATCTCATATTCCCCCCAAAGTCCCAATATAATAGAAATAAACTCTCCCAGGCCTCCTAATTTTATTTTTATTGTAATTTGTGTTCTCAAGATCCCTTGGTCTTTTGTTTTGTTTCCTCATCATATGACCAAACATCAGTGCAAATCACTGAAATAAACAATTTTTTTGTAAACAAGAAAAGACAGTAAGATTTGTTCCCGCTTTGGTAAAATATGGGTGGAATAGGAACTCTTAGGTAATTATTTTGTAACAAATTTGGAATGTCCTTTGTTTTATCCATAAGAGATGCTAGTGAGAGTAGTTCTATATCCTTAGATTATAATCTGGTTAGGTAGATTGGTGCTATGTAAATAGTATTCTCTCAATGCAAAGTTTGAGAAGTGGTATCTCCCAGCCCTATCCAAGGTTTCGAAAGAATAGAAACACATAAAATGGTAACTTATGCTTATTAGCTGTTGATAATGAAATGCATCTTTTTCTTCCTTTTTGGCAAAGATTGCTAATTGTTTTATTTTTAGACTGCTGTTTGAATCTGACCATTGATAGCTGAGCAGCAAAGAAATATTCAAAGCAGAAATCATAAAGCAAGATGTATGCTCTTCTTGATGAAGGCAGTACTGTGATTTCTCTCAATCAAATGTCCTTGTTATTTGAATGAAAGAACATCTCCTCTGTCCACTTGAACAAACTGAATTGAATTAGATCCTCCCCCTTTTGATCCTGGTATTTTTCAAAGTCATGAATAAAGCATTTTGCTGGAACAGAATGAGACTTCTGCCTTCCAGACAGGACCAGGAAAGGTCAGAAGACAACATGCCAGCATTAACATCAGATTTAAAAAGCCTTCTTATTTACATTTGCATTTTCTAGGATCATGGCTTTAACAATTGAGTGAAAGAAAGTAAGCTTGAATTTATGGAATTAATGAAGACTTTATTAATGATAGTGTAATCAAAACCTAAAACTTTTTAAAAGATCTTATTTCATGCATTGAATTTATATACATTTTAAAGAGAAAGATGAGAAAGATATGATTAAATATTGATTTGTGTAAGAATGAAATATAATTAATATTAGTATTTGGATTGATAATTATGTTTTATTTAAACTTTAAATATAAGGAATTGAACCAATTTTTTAAAAAGATTAATTGATTTGAATGATTTACAGAAAGAGAGTGAGATACAAAGAAAGAGAGGGGTTCTCCATCCGCTTGTTCACTCCCAGATAGCTGCACTGGCCATGGCTGAGCCAGGCCCGAACCAGGCAAAAGTGAGTCAGGAGCTCTGGCTTGGTCTCCTACATGGGTGGCAGGGACCCAAACACTTGTATTTCATTCTTATCACAGCCTATTCTTATCACAGTACTATTATTTCACTGGAGTACACAATTCTTGGAAGACATGTTTTAGTTATAAGCAAGAGGGTACTTCAAAAAGTTCATAGAAAATGTAATCAAAGAATACTGTAGTGCCAAAATTTGAAATTCTTGCATGTGAGGAATATCTAAATAGCTTATGGAAAATGCACATTATGAAAAGACTTTGCAAATATATAAAAAACCTTTGCACCAAACCAAACTTATCTTTTAAATCTATTTTACATAAACTTTTTAAAGTGACCTCATATAGTGCAAAGTAATAACCATATAAGACTGAAAAAATTATCTTCCTCATGGTCTTGAAATGATTTTTATTTTTATTTTAAAGGTTATTTTATTCGAAAGGCAGAGTTATGGGGGTGGGGTGGGGAGAAAGAGAGAGAGCACAAGAGATCTTCATACTGCTCATTCACTCCCTAAATAGCTTCATCAGCTGGCTCAGTCAGGCTGAAGCAAGAGCCTGGAAGTCTTTTTGGGTCTCCCACAGAGGTTCAGGGACCCAAGTACTAGAGCCATCTTCTGCTGCCTTCCCAAGTGCATTAGCAGGAAACTGGATTGGTAGTAGAGGAGCCTGGCACAAACTGCCGCTCACTTGGATGCCGGGGTCCAGGTGCAGCTTAACCATGCTCCTCAACACTGGACCCTTGAAATGATTTTATTTAACATTGTGAAAGACAAATGTTTCCTTCCTAATGGGTTTGAATGTTATTGGTGCAATGGAAAACATAACTTTAAAATGTTTTTTAAGATAGATTTTATTCAGTTGTAAAGCACAGTTAGAGAAAGAAAGGGAGAGATAGAGAAAGGGAAAGATCTTCCATCCAATGGTTCATGTCCCAAATGGCCACAATGGCTGGGGCTGAGCCAGGTGGGATCTAGGAGCCTACATACCAACTGAGTCTCTAATGTGCATTGCAAGGAGCCCTAGCACCTGGACCAGCTCTTTCTGCTTTCAAATGATCATTAGCAAGGAGCTGGAATGGAAGTGGAATAGCCAGGACTCGAACTGGTGCCCAAATGGATGGAAGCATCATAGACAGCAGAGTAACCCTCTTTGCCACAGTGCTGGCTTGGGAACAACATCATTTTTACTTATAAAGCTGCAAAGAAGGAGGTATTTTTTACTTACTCATAAAAGTTTACACTGATGGTCATCACATCTACATAAATCCAGAAGTCACACCATTGTGAATGGGTGAAGAAATACCTGAATGTGACACAAGGCTGAAAGGGAACTTGTAGAAATAGCAGACTTCTTTCTTTCAGTGTTGGAGGACTTTGTAGCCAAGGGAGACTGCAGTAGCTCTCTGCTTTTTGCAGTATTTCCTCAAGTAGACTATTGTGGCTGTAAGAGTTCCCCATGTGACTAAGAACACTTAACTGGCAGCAGGTTTGCATAATTTATGATTAGAGGGGGATAAAATCTGAGCTTATGTTTGGATGATTCTATAATTTAATAGTATGGTCACTTTACCTCATTAGTGTCTTCCCATAAACAGGATCTTTTTTCTCTTCATTATCTATGACTCTCTTCTCTACCCCCTCATTTTGATATTAGTAAGTAGAATTTTTGAGTTCAATTGATTTATATTATTTTTGTACAAGTCTAATTTGTCCAAAATGAAAGAATATGGAAGAACTCTTGAGCCAGAATGTAGTTAATTAATCTACTATAAAGAAGTACATGTACAATAACTGGAAAATGCTGTTTTATCCTGGAGCAAGCACTAGTTTTGCAGAAGGTTTGGGTTTCACTTCTACTTCCATAATTGCACGCCAGAAGCTTGGCATGAAGGTGCAAATCTGTATTACAGCTTCCCTGGTTTGTGATAGTTGGCAAAACTCCCCACTCTGCAGCCTGATCTTGCCATTTTGATGTATAAGGTTTCACTTTTTGCATGAGTAGGAGGACATAATTGAATTCCTTCTTGAAATAAAAACACCAGAAAAGTTAGGTACTACATCCTTGCTATAAAACAGGCGATGCAATGCATTTAATGCATTTGAACAAATGCAGTGATATTCAGATATTTTAAGACTAAAATCATGTTTCTCTTTAGTGCATACAAGGAAACACCCAGTATTTTTACTCATTTGTCAGAAAGGTTACTTTGATTTATGGAAAATTCTACCAAAACTCTGAATACAATGTGTAGTGACATTCCAGCCTATCTCAAACATAAAAACAGATATCTTAAATTAGTAAATAACAATTAGCTGTTGTTATTATAAGGATTATCTATAACTCAATGCTTAAAGCCTTAAGATATTTCACTCTCTTTAAATATAGAAGACATTTGGAAGTGTTGCACACTTGGTATACTCAGTAAATTATTTTCTGTAATGAATTGATAAAAATGTGGATACTACTTTAGTCCTTGTCTGCCCAGATTCTAATTATCTTCACATCTTAATAAAGGTTTATTTATTTTATTTGGAAGGCAGAGTGACAGGGGGATTGGTGAGAGGGCAGAGATAGAGAGAGTGCCAGTTCTTTCATTCGCTGATTTATTTTCCAAATGCCTACAACAATAGCAAAGGCTAGGCCATGGTAAAGCCAGAAGACAGACCTGGAAGTGTGAGGTATCCAGAACTTGAACCAGCACTCTAATATGGGAGGTGGGCAGCCCAAGTGGCAGCTTAATCAGTTGTACCACAATAACTTCCCTGATGATCTGGAAATTAATGAGCTTTTCCTTTGTGATTTATTATATTAGTATAATAAATATAATCATATATTTCTATGGGTCATATAATAAGACAAAATAAAAAGAAGTATCTTAAAAGCAAGCACATTTAAAAATTCTTAATGATTAGATTTTAAATTGTATATGAAATAAAATTCGTTTTTAGGTGATAAAATTGATCATCATATAATGGATTCAGAACTCAATGTGTTGGTTATGTGAATTTTTATGCTGCTTGTGGAAAAGGAGTGGGAGAGAAACAACTTAGGATTTGCTGCTTCCAGTTCCAGAATATAACCTTGGTCAGAACACTCTGGGATCCAGCTTAAATTACTGTGGTGCAACAGGAGGAGCGCAAAATCCCTTAGGTTAGATAACATTTTGTATATGGAGTTTCCCTAGGAAATGAGAATATTTACATAAATGTTCTGGATAACTAAGCATAGAATAAAATATTTAAACATTGATTTTTAAAAGTCACCATAAAAATACTGTATTCACTTTCCAATCTTTGCTCAATATTGAAAAAGTAAGTGATTATTTCAGATTTGATAACTCAGCGTCAAATGACTTCTGAGGACTTCCAGGGCTGTCTCTAATAAGCTGCACCACCTGGTCCTGCCATATTCCAAAATTACATTGATTCTCCTCATTGTATGCTTTCCCCTTCAATTAATATCAGATATCTTTCCATAAATGAAGTGTTAAAATAAAATTTTAAAGTGTTCAAATAATTATAAAAATAATAATAAAAATAAAAATGGGGCCAGCGCCGCGGCTCACTAGGCTGATCCTCCGCCTTGCGGCGCTGGCACACCGGGTTCTAGTCCCGGTCGGGGCACCGGATTCTGTCCCGGTTGCCCCTCTTCCAGGCCAGCTCTCTGCTGTGGCCTGGGAGTACAGTGGAGGATGGCCCAAGTGCTTGGGCCCTGCACCCCATGGGAGACCAGGAGAAGTACCTGGCTCCTGCCATCGGATCAGCGCGGTGCGCCGGCCACAGCGCACCGACCGCGGCGGCCATTGGAGGGTGAACCAACGGCAAAAGGAAGACCTTTCTCCCTGTCTCTCTCTTTCACTGTCCACTCTGCCTGTCAAAAAAAAAATTAAAAAAATAAAAAATTAAAAAAATTAAAAAAATAAAAATAAAAATGAACTCATCAAAGATTTTTTTTTGACAGGCAGAGTGGACAGTGAAAGAGAGAGACAGGGAGAAAGGTCTTCCTTTTGCCGTTGGTTCACCCTCCAATGGCCGCCGCGGTCGGTGCTCTGTGGCCGGTGCACCGTGCTAATCCTGTAGGAGCCAGGTACTTCTCCTGGTCTCCCATGGGTGCAGGACCCAAGCACTTGGGCCATCCTCCACTGCACTTCCGGGCCACAGCAGAGAGCTGGCCTGGAAGAGTGGCAACCAGGACAGAATCCGGCGCCCCGACCAGGACTAGAACCTGGTGTGCCGGTGCCACAGGTGGAGGATTAGCCTATTGAGCTATGGCACCGGCCAAACTCATCAAAGATTTTATAATCCAATAATTAATAAGGGAACCAGAAAGACATTTCAGTGTGCTCAAAGAAGAGACAAACACACACTAGATAGTCAGGAATGTGGAAGTAAATTCTCAGGTCTATTTATAAAATTCATCAACATCCACAATTGTTTTCTACCTCACATTAATATTTTGCATTTCTATCAGTTCTCCACAATTCAAAAATTTGTAAAATGGCTCAAAGAGAGTTAAGCAGTGGGAAACCCATATGATGGACCGGAACAACTCAATGATCTTCTTTTCATTTTTAAGATTTTCACCACTTATCCTGATGAAGAATATGAAAGTATTCATTATTTATAATTTCTGGTATTTTTCTGTGAATTTTACATGTGTTAATTCATTTTTTCTTACAAATTATTTTTTTTTTGACAGGCAGAGTGGACAGTGAGAGAGAGAGACAGAGAGAAAGGTCTTCCCTTGCCGTTGGTTCACCCTCCAATGGCCACCACGAATGGCGCGCTGCGGCCGGTGCACCGCACTGATCCGATGGCAGGAGCCAGGTACTTATCCAGGTCTCCCATGGGGTGCAGGGCCCAAGCACTTGGGCCATCCTCCACTGCACTCCCTGGCCACAGCAGAGAGCTGGCCTGGAAGAGGGGCAACCGGGACAGAATCTGGCGCCCCAACGGGGATTAGAACCCGGTGTGCTGGCGCCGCTAGGCGGAGGATTAGCCTAGTGAGCCGCGGCACTGGCCCCAAATTAATTTTTAAAGATTATTATGTATTTACTTGAGAGGTACAGTCACAGGGAGAGACAGAGAGAAAGGTCTTCCATCTGCTGGTTCACTCCCCAAATGGTACAACAGCTGGAGTGGGACTGACCCGAAACCAGGAGTCAGGAACTTCACCCAGGTCTCCCATGCAGGTGCAGGGCCCCAAGAACTTGAGCCATTCCCCACTGCCCCTCTGTCCCAGGTCAGAGCAGAGAGCTGAGTCAGAAGGGGAGCATATGGGATAGGAACCTGTGGCCTTATGGGATGCTGGCTTTGCAGGGGCGCAAACACTTAGGTAATTTTCTGCTGATTTTCTCAGGCTATTATCAGGGAGCTGGATCAGAAGTGGAGCAGCCAGGACATGAGTTGCCATGTGGCATAGAGAGTTAAGTTACTGCCTGCTGCTCCAGCATACTGTCTGAGTGACAGTTCGAGGCCCAGCTGCTCCATTACCAATGCAGCTCCCTGCTATTGAGCCTGGAATGTAGAAGATGACCATATGGGAAATGTGGACAGAGTTCCTGGCTCTTGGCTTCAGCCTCACCCAGCCCCAGCAATTGCAGTCATTGGAGAGTGAACCAGCAGATGGAAGATCTCTCTCCCTCTTCCTCTCCCTCTCCTCCCCCGCCCCCCCTCCCCTGCTCACTGTGCCTTTTAAATAAGTAAGTAAGTAAATAAGTGTATTTAATAAAAACCTCATAAAGCAATACAATTAGTTGAACACGATTTACTTAGCAGAATTATGAATGATGTTTTATTGGGCAGCTTAAAGCTTTTTTCTTAATTACCAGGCATGACTTTGTTCTAAATGCTGTTTTGAATTTTAATTTTCCTTGAGTAAGATGGAATCTAACTTTGTTACTTTATTTATTACTTTGTAGTAAATAAATGTCTAAAAAGTCTGTTTTATAGATTTTAAATCAGATGGTTATCTAAAAGTCTTAGACATATTTTAAGGGGTAATAACAAAAATTGGGTGAAATAATGTACTGAGCCAGGCATAAACTCAATATGTCTAGATTATTCTTATAACCAATGATATTAATTAAAATTATTCTTAATGTCAAAGGTTCTTCAAATGCAGTCTTTTATTGTCTGGGCATCCATGAAGCCACTAGTGTTTACAAAATAACATTAAAATATTATCAGCTTTCTTCATTAAATTGACCTTTGTAAGTGGTATAAATTTATGGTGGTTGAAACTTTGTGCAACTTAGTAAAAACAAGATAATACTAGGAAGTTAAGGAAAAAGGTTTTACTTGATAAAAAATGTATACATTGTATTTTCTTGAGTCTTAATCAAACATGTTTCTAAACATCTAGGTGATGATTTCTGAGGGGATGGGGAGGAGTAAGATGGCAGAATAGAGAAGGGTGTACTGCTCTAAGAAAGGGGCAAATAGTAAAAAAAATTTTAAAAAAAAAGTGGAGGGCGTACATCTCAGGGGAGAAGAAGAGAGAAAACGACAGTGGGAATTCTACGGCAGGAAGAAGAACCCCAGGGATCAGTGAGGAAGCTGTGGATGTGCAGCACAAGCATGGACACAACATAAGACTCAGCAGCAAAGAACTGGAGAAAGCACCAGCTTTGGAGAGTAAGGGGAGATTGGACTGCAGGAGCCATGCCACTGGACAAATAGCCAGAGGAGAGCTTAGCATGAGCCCTGCCTGCAGCCCCATGGGGGATAGGGTAACACTGACCAATGAATAAAAAAGAAGCAAGTTTCTCTCTCCCCTTCACCCCAGAAATGGTGCCTGGCAAGTGGCTGAGAGAGGAAGGGTGCATAAGCAGCAACTGCATTTAATGCACACCCAGCAAATAACAAATAACCATCTTGTCCGCAGTAACAGCCTTAGCAGCTCAGGTTTACACACACTGCAATGAGTCGGGAGAAGGCAACATTCAGTGGGAGGTTACTGTGCACATGCGTGACTCAAAGATTCTACCAGAGGGAAAAGTCTGTGTTCCCTGATGATTTTGAGTCTGGCTGGGAGAACTGACAAGGAGCTGGGCGCCCATATACCAATATGAGGTGCCCCCAGCCTCTCAACCTATCACAGGCTCCAGAGCTCAAACTGCCTGGGGGAGCACCCAATGGCAGCTGGCTCTGGAAATGTCTGCCTCACTGTGGACAGGACAGGCTAGTGGGGCAGAGCAGAAGTGTGCCCAGGGAGCTCTGGCCAGTGCTTCATGATGAGGAAAATTTTTCTAATTTCTTCTTTTTTTCTATGACTGAAAAATTTCTGAAACTTTGTCTTCTAGTTCTGATATTCTTTCTTCTGTTTCTCCAAGTCTGTTTTTAAGGCTTTCCACTGTATTTTATATTTGACATATTGAATTCTTTATTTATAATATTTCATTTGTGGAATAAAGACCTTCCATAAAGCATAGAACTTCAAAGAATTTGTCACGACTTGTCCATCCTTACAAAAGATGCTTAATGATGTGCTACACACAGAAACAAAGAAAGATGGTCATTATTATGAAAGACTATAATGCAGAAAATTTCTCAATAAAAGTAAAAGTAAATGCAAAGCAAGCAATAGGAAAATGAAGGGGAAAATGGCAGGGATGAGTCATTACTTTATCAATAGTAACCTTCTATATAAATGGTCTAAATTCTGAAATTAAAAGACACAGGCTAGCTGAAAGGAATAAAAATCAAACCCAACTATTTTCTGCCTATAAGAAGCACACCTCACTAACAAAGGTATAGGAAAACTGAAAGTGAAAGCATGGAAAAAGTATTCCATGTTAATGGAAAGCAGAAATGAGCAGGTACAGCCATCCTAATATCAGACAAAAGAGACCTTAACACAAAAACTATTAAAAGATACAAAGAAGGACACTATATAATGATTAAATGATCAATTCAATGGTAATATGTGACTATAATAAATGTATTTGCACCCAATCTCAGAGAGCCTAACCTTTAAAACAAATGTTAGTGGATCTAAAGTGTGACATAGTCCCTAGTAGAATAGTAACGGGGGCTTGAATACCCCACTTTCAGCAATGGACAGATCAGCCAGACAGAAAATCAGCAAGGAAACAACAGAGTTAATTGATAATATGGACCAAATGGACCTAATTGATATCTACAGAATGTCTATCCTACAGTTGCTGAATACACATTCTTTTCATCAGTGCATGGAACTTTCTCTAGAGTAGACAATATGCTAGGCCTTAAAGCAAGTCTCAGCAAATTAAAAAAAAATCATAACATATTATGTAACTTTTTGGACCACAATGGAATAAAGCTGGAAATTAACAACTCACAAATACTAAGAACATATGTAAACACGTGGAGAATGAAAAACATGCTCCTGAATGAACAGTGGATCACAGAAGAAATCAAAAGAGAAATAAAAAAAAAACTCTTGGAAACAGTTGGAGATGACAATAAAACAACAAACCTTATGCAACTCAGCAAAATCAATGTTTAGAGGGTAGTTTAAGGGTTGGAGCTGTGATGTAGTGGGTTAAAGCTCTGATCTGCCATGCTGGCACCCCTTATGGATACTGGTTTGAGTCCTGGCTGCTCCAGTACCAATCCCACTGCCTGCTAACAAATATGAAAAAGTCGAGGAGGATGGCCAAAGCACTGTGGAATATTGTGTACCTTAAATAAAATCTAAAAAAGGAACCTATTAAGAAAATCTATATGACAAAATGGAGAGTAGGCACTATGCATTTCTGCTTCATACCAAAGGTATGATATAAGACAATGTGTTATGCAAACATGAAAATATGAAGCAAATGTCATTTTTTTCTTGAAAGAATGACTAATAAAACTATGCATTTTCACACATGAATGTTTGTTAGATATTTTCTCTAAAGAGAACAAAATGAGATATGTTATTTCTTAGCAGCAGATGTAACTACATGTTGCTTGTGATAAAAGTTGGATTTTCATTTAAAGCAGAATTCTGAACTTTTTTGATGAGTTCTATGATGATATCCAAAGTTCTTCTAAAAGTAATGTAAATTAATTTATCAAAATTTGGAAGATTTACTTAGCTCAGTAGACCAATATTTCACCAGTAAGTAATTTACAGTTTTATAAACACTGATTCTATAATATGAAGCTGATACTGGCACTGCTAAATAATGTTATTTTTTTTATTTTTTATTTTCTTGACATGCAGAGTTAGACAGTGAGAGAGAGAGAGAAAGAGAGAGAGAGAGAAAGGTCTTCCCTTTTCTGTTGGTTCACCCCCAAATGGCCGCTACGGCTGGCGCACTGTGATGATCGGAAGCTAGGAGCAAGGTGCTTCCTCCTGGTCTCTCATGCGGGTGCAGGGCCCAAGCACTCGGGCCATCCTCCACTGCCTTCCCGGGCTACAGCAGAGAGCTGGACTGGAAGAGGAGTAACTGGACAGAATCCGGTGCCCCAACTGAGACTAGAATCCGGGGTGCTGGCGCTACAGGTGGAGGATTAGCCAAGTGAGCTGTGGCACTGGTCAGTATGTGCATATTTAGAAAAATGTTAGTGAGGTATTTAGTTACCCAAGATGAGACTTTCATCCCAGTAGTGAGTAACCCAACATTTACTTTTTAAGTCATAGTTTGTTTTCTTCCTTCCTAACTCCTTCCTTCCTTCCTCCCTCCCTTCTTCTTTTCTTTCTTCATTTAAAGATTTATTTATTTACTTGAGAGTCAAAGTAACAGAGAGAAGGGGGAAGATAGAACTTCATCTGCTAGTTGCTCCCCAGATAGCCACAACAGCCAGGGCTAGGCCAGGCTGAAGCCAGGAGCCAGAAACTTCTTCCAGGTCTCCATGTGCGTGGCAGAGATCCATGTCCTTGGACCATTATGTACTGTTTTCTGTTGTGCATTCTCAGGGGGCTGGATCACAAGTGGAGTAACCAGAACTTGAGCTGAGTCCCATAAGGGATGCTAGTGTTGAAGGTAGCAGCTTCACCTGCTATGACACAGCACTAGACACTAAGCCATGATTTTCACATACAATGCTTTTAAAATGGGAATATGATGATATTTTATCACTTTCTTTCAGAGTAGTAACTCCTGATTGAGTGGTTTTTAATTTTCCAAAAGAATCCCTATGTCAAAGATCTTTCACAATGTTATGTATGCTATTCTCCATAATATTATTAGCAGTTATGACGAATGCTAACACATAGGAAAGAGAGAAGGATCTTTGTTTGATCATGTGTTGTTGCTTGTCCTGATTTATGGCCATTGGAACTTATTTCTAGTGTGCTTAGCACAGCAGGCCCAGAGTCACATACATTTCTTATTTTAGAAACGAGAATACCTTTCTCCCTTGGATTTGTATCAAGTCCTTCACCCAGAGGGTCTTGGCATATCATGCAGAATCCCTCCTGCTGTATTTTGCCAAGGTGATTCTTTATCATAAATGTAGTTCAGATTCTATTAAGATAATTTTGCTACATAAACATGTTTATTTTCATTGATTTCATTTTAGGTGTGAAAATCTATATTGTGTTAGGGGAAATGTATGCATTTTTAATTTCACTTGACAACAAACTGTAGAATCACTTAAGTATTTCTTTAGCTAGTTTTCCTATTTAACTGCTTCCTACAGTTCTGCAATTCTAGAGATAAAACATCTCTAAATATCTACCTTACTTGCAACCTTATAGGATTTTGTTAAGAACTGCAGGTATCCATTTAATTATTTAAAAATCTCTAGAAAAAGAAATTACATATCTCATAGTACCCTTTCAGTTCACTGTCTTCTCAGGGGAAAATAATTTACACAGATATAATGAGAAACCATAAGGTAGAACAATTAGAACAATTTATAAAGTCTATGAATAGCATAATTATATTATACTCTTACAAATAGTGATGAAGTAAATTTAGGTGCTTTGGATAAGATAAGAGAAACAAGTTAATTTTACTTTAATTAGTATTTATATTAGGGATGAAGTTTAATAAATATATATGAAGGGAATTATGTTCCACATCAAAGGAAGTAAATTAGGGCTCAGAGAAAATAGCATGAAGGTAAAATCTGACCTGTTGAATTATCACATGGTGCCAGTTGTTGATAATGTTTATAAATTTCATGATTGTACATCTGCATGAGAGTTCATCCATATTACTTGACTTGAAGGCAATTCAGTCTACTTTTATTTTATGAAATTATATCAGAGATGCACATACAGTTGAGTGGCCAGGGATAATCATATTTCAATTAAAAAATTAGGGAATCTGAGAAAAGAATATGTGCAAACGTAGAGAAATTACACACAGAGTATCCTTACTAGAGTTGTTTGTCTTGTCTGAAGCTGGTATATTAGAATCAAGGCTCAATAATCTACTAACAGAGAATATGGCAAATTCATTTTTATTTCCACCTAGATTGCTTATATTTCAGCCATTTTCCCAGACACTTTCATTGAGTGACGATGCATTGACTGAACATCACTTGAATATCACTAAACTAACTACATTCTTGTATCTTATTGATAACAATGAGTGGTTATAACTAATAAAGACCATGAATAAGGTGCTTTGTGTTGGTGCAGACAATAAATAATGATATTTTTTGACAGGCAGAGTTAGACAGTGAGAGAGAGAGAGAAAGACAGAGAGAGAGGTCTTCCTTTTCCGTTGGTTCACCCCAAAATTGCCGCTATGGCTGATGCGCTGGGGCTGATGTGCTGGGGCCAATGCGCTGGGGCTGGTGTGCTGCACCGATCTGAAGCCAGGAGCCAGGTGCTTCCTCCTGGTCTTCCATGCGGGTGCAGGGCCCAAGCACTTGGGCCATCCTCCACTGCCTTCCCAGGCCACGGCAGAGAGCTGGACTGGAAGAGGAGCAACTGTGACAGAATATGGTGCCCCAACTAGAACTAGAACTTGGGGTGCCAGTGCCGCAGGTGGGGGATTAGGCAAGTGAGCCGTGGTGCTGGCCAAAATGATGATAATTTTGTTAAAGATATTCTAATAATTATATTGTTAAGCATTTTAATTGAGTTTAAAGCATTTTTATTATACTGCTGTGCTTTCAGAACTGAATATAATCTCCCAATGAGTCTAAGATTTGTTTTAGTTGAGGTTTCCAAAGGAAGAGCAGACAATCTAAGAGTTATACTCCTGGCTGACTGGTTGGAAGTCTAATCTCAGGCAACATTTTGGATATTGTTTCAGATTGATTGACCTCCTTATTGTCTGCACAACTAATTCAATTATTTACTCCCAACACCACAGGAAGTCTTGACAGCTATCTGTTTGGGTTGCAGGTAAATCTACAAGAGAGATTAGGCATTATTAGAGCATGATCTGTATTTATCATTCCCTGTGTACCACTAATTCATATCATCTTCAGAGGGAGATGTTGCTAATCCAATAGCTGAAATAAAACCAATCTATCAGGACGCATGATGGAGGCAGTCATTATGGGAAATGTCACAAATGAGCTTTAATTTTTCCTGCTGACAATTACTAGATTCCTTGCTGAATGATTCCCCCCCACTACTTTTTTCAGTAAATTAACAAAGGGTTAACCATTGTGCTTACAAAATTATCTTTAATTCAGTCTGAGCTTTAAAAATTGACACAGTGAACTTGCAACAGTTTCAAGTGATGAAAGTTTACCTCCTTCTGCACATACCCGGTCAACTGCACAGTCCATTGGCTTTCTGCTAGGTTGTTGTGCTTTGATTTGTATTCTATTATATGATCTGCTTATTTGTAAATCTTAAATAGTTGACATGTGGATCAACGATATTTTTCCTTTTGCACTCACAATCAGACAGTCATCATAGAGGATGATAATTACCACAGTAAACATACAGTCCTGTTTTCCAACTCCCAAGATTTGTGAATACACAACACACCAATCTTGGGACAAAGGAAAGGAAACCAAGGTTGTTAGGTGGTAAAAGAAATGGATTTCACCATTCTAGGGTGGAAACTGGAGTGAATGCATTGCGTAACTTAGAAGCTGTTTTCTGGGCCTGCATTGTGGCATAGAAGGTTGAGCCTCTCTCTGTGATGTTGGTAGCCCATATGGGTGCTGGTTCTAGACTCGCTGCTCCACTTCTGATCCAGCTAATGTGCCTAGGAAAGCAGCTGAAGATGGCCCAAGTGCTGGGTCTCTGCACCCATGTGAGAAGCCCAGAAGAAGCTCTGGGCTTCTGGCTTTGGCCTGGCCCATCCCATGCTGTTGCAGCCATTTGAGGAGTGAACCACTGGATGGAAGCTCTCTCTCCGTAAAAAAAAAAAAAAAAAAAAGACAAAAACCTTCTAGAAGTTACCCAGTCAAGGAGTTCCAATCCTGTAAATATTACCATGGGGCTATGCCGAACCCTATTCTTGTAGGAAGGTTTTAAAAACAGTGACAATTTTTTAAAGCAAGTGTATGGCACTTAGAGTTATCCATTTCTTGTTAAGTGACACCTACTAATTTGTGTCTAGTGAACAGTTTGTACATATGATTCACACAGATGTACTTATTATCATTCATCTAATATGTATAGATACTATAACGATACCACCACCTCACTCCTGACATGAGGAATGCAATTTGTGTGTTCTTTCTTTCTTTCTCTCTTTATTTCTTTCTTCCTTGCTTTCTCCGCCCCCCTTTCAACAGGCTAGAAATATATCAATTTTATTGAACTCAATGAAACACTTTCATATTCTGTGATTTTTCTCTTTTTTTTTTAATTGGTAAACATCCTAATCTGCTATTTCTTTGTTCTTCTTCAGTTATTCTGAGTATAATTTGCTCTTCTTTTTATACCTTTTTTTTAAAGTTCACTAATTTTCTTATATAGACATTTGGAATTGTGAATTTCCCTTTAGGTAGTAACTGTAAGTGCTTTCTACATATTTTGATATATTACGTTTTTATTTGTATTGTTATTCAATTCAAAGTACCTTCTATTTTCAATTTTTATTTCTTACTTGACCTTTGAGTTATTAAGGAGTATGCTATTTCTTTTTTTCTTTTCTTTTTTTTTTTTTTTTTTTTTGACAGGCAGAGTGGACAGTGAGAGAGAGAGACAGAGAGAAAGGTCTTCCTTTGCCATTGGTTCATCCTCCAATGGCTGCCATGGCTGGCGTGCTGCGGCCCGGCGCACTGCGCTGATCCGATGGCAGGAGCCAGGTATTTATCCTGGTCTCCCATGGGGTGCAGGGCCCAAGCACTTGGGCCATCCTCCACTGCACTCCCTGGCCACAGCAGAGAGCTGGCCTGGAAGAGGTGCAACCGGGACAGAATCTGGCGCCCCGACCAGGACTAGAACCCGGTGTGCCAGCGCCACAAGGCGGAGGATTAGCCTAGTGAGCCATGGCGCTGGCCAGGAGTATGCTATTTCATTTCCACATGCTTTGGGATGGTCTAGACACCTGTAGGAAGCTGATTTGCTTGTTTTTGGAGAATCTTTACTATTATGTACAGGGAACTCAACAGTGTACATTTACCCCAGTTCTTTAGCCTTGAGTTTTTCCAGCTTAGCAATGAGAGCCATAGATTTTGGACCCAGGATGTTTGCCTCCGCAGTGGTCTCAGATCTCATTGTATCTGACATTGCAGTTGGTCCTGCTGGCTTCCACCATCTTAGCCAGAGTCCCTTTGTCTTCTGAATTTACCAGCATAAGGGCAAAAGCGGAGTAGGTCTTCCTGTGGGCCAGGTGTGCCAGCTGGGTCTTTCCCTCGATTTTGCAGTAGGGACTCCCATCTTATGACACAGCACAGGCAAGAAGACAACCAAATCAATGGGATCCATATGATGTGCCATCACCACCAGCTGAGCCTTCTTATTCTGCATGAAGGTAGTGACAGTGTTTATGCAGGCCAAAAGGACAGGTGGTCTCTTGTTGGTGATGTCCCGTTGGCCAGCAGCTTTCTTCTCATGCTTCATCTCTGGTCTGTACTTGTGGGCCAGCCTCAGCAGCTGCATAGCTGTCTGGCAGTCCAGGGCCTGGGAGAACTGGTTAATGGCAAGAGGCACCTGCAGCTGCTTATAAAGAATGGGCCTTTGCTGGGCCATTTGACAAAACTGGTGAGGTCCCTCTTGGGCTGGATGTCCTATCCAATGCCAAAGTTCTTGGGCCTTTTATCAAAACAGAGGATTTATCACCTTCTTGGCCTCCTGTTTCTTCTCAACAGCTGGGGTGGGAGCCATCTCCTTCCCCTTGGCCTTTTTCCCTTTCATCATCTTGGTGGGCTGCAGGAGAGCAGTTTGCACTTTAAGTCTTTTATGGTCATACAACATAGTTTACATGATTTGAATTCTACTAAATTTCTGAATTTAGTTTGTGGTTCAAGATACATTCAGTCATGGCAACTCTATCCTGGGCTCAAAGTATGTGTATTCAGATACTGGTCTATGGAGTTTTCCATAAATGTCATTCAAATCAAGTTATCGATAGCTTTAGTCAATGCTTGAATATGTTCATTACTTCATTTCATATATATATTATACATATATGCTTCCTATTACCAATGAATGGATAGAGGGATGTTGAAATTCCTGGGAAAATTTACATTTTTACTGTTTCTTATTTTTTTTAATCAGATTTGTCTGCATGGATTTTTATAACTGTTATTTACATGATATTCCCATAAAATTCATTTTTCTGAGTTCTCAACCCATGTTTTTAATATATATTTGATATATTTATGTGATGTGACCACTCTCACCATCTAATTTCAGGATGTTTCTATTATCACACAGAAAACCTGTACAAATTGCAGTCACTTCTAGTTCCCCTATGCTTACAGATTCTAATTTGTTGTTGTCTCTACAATTTGCCTATCATGGACATGTACTCTGAGTATAATCAATCAATATGTTGTTATTTCAAAATGGACAGGGGTAAATCCAGTCCTTATTTCTCCCCCTTGTCTGGGAGTAGAAGCATAAAAGTCAAATTTGCAATTTGACATATTTAATGAAATGAAAATCTTTCAGACTCACAAATCCATGTCAGTGTCTAACTAAGTACATATTATACATTACTTTTGGTTGCAAAGGTTCCAATGTTGTAAATATTTACATATCTCATAAATTTGAGCACACAACTTTATATTTATTATGAGCACTGAATGAAATTGTACATTTATCTGGCAGTAAAACATTGAATTTAAAATTTAAACACTTATTTGATTAAAACCAAACTTAAATTAAAACAGTAGGTACAAAGCGAAGAGTTTCACTGTCTGTTTGTACTCAAATGGTCTTAAAAAATATGAAGCTTGCTTTTAGTTTGTGCTTCACAGCCAGATGTTTTGGCATTGTGTAGCAAAACTGTCTAGTACTGTGGAGGAAGATTTATTGTTTTATAATGGTGAACATAAGGATATTTTTGCTTTAGAAATGTGTTAAAGGGAACTGTGGAAAAGAACAAACTGGTAATGATATTGGCCAATATTGCAATAGAAAATGTGTTTGCAATCTGGGGAAGAGAATATGTGAAACATATCCAACACAAAATGTTAAGCTTTGTTCCTTAAACATGCAAACTGAGAGTGTGATAGAGGAGGAGAAGAGGGGGAGGTAGCATTGCGGCATAGCAGGTAAAGCCACTGTATGTGATACCAGCATCAAATACAGGCACCAGTTCCTGTCCCGATGTTCCACTTCCAGACCAGCTCCCTGCTAATGGCTTGGGAAAGCAGTGGAAGATGGCCCAAGTATTGGACCTCTGCAACCTACATGGGAGACCTGGAAGAAGTTTCTGGCTCTTTACTCCTGGATTTGTCATAGCCCAATCCCTGCCATTGTAGCCATTGCTGGAGTGAATCAACAAATGGAGCGTTCTCTCTCTCTCAGAGTTACAGAGAAAGTAACTCTGACTTTCAAATAAATAAATCTTTAAAAAAAAGACTGCCAAGAAAATGTTTTTTTCTTTGCTGTGTGGTGTTTACCTTTCATTTATAATATTTAACCTAATTCTCTTAAAAATTTATACAACATATTATTTCAGTTCTCCTAAATAAGAAGAACCAATCAAGAAATTCTCATTATGAGACACACAAACAAACTACACCTAACATTTATGAAGTTTAAAAAATAAAACAGGAATAGAAAGTATTAAGACTATCCTTTTAATATCTGAATAAAAAGTCTATAAGTGACTTAGTTGTGCTTACTTGTAATTATTGACATATTAATGAAAAATCTAGTTTTCTGCATTTTACCCTGCTTCATTTACACTAAGAGGGTTCTTCAAAACGTTCATGGAAAATATCTACTATGTTTTAATTCCATTTCTCAAAAATGTTTGCAGTACTCTCATACACTAAAATTTACTTATTGACTTAATTTCTACCTTAAACATTTTATTTTTTTTTCTCTAAGAAAACTATTTAAAGTAGTTTAAGTGATGTCTTTCCATGGTTTCTTCCTGTTCATCCCTAGGGACGTGATTTTGACTGTCTTTTCATGTATTTATCTGCAATCCATTCATCTTACTTGCTGAAGCATCTGTGCAAGTCTTTAGCTACTATTTTTTGTTGACTCACTTGTCTTATTAGTTGTAAGAGTTCCTTATATATTCTAGACATAAGACCTTAATAGTTATGCATTTTGTAAACATTTTCCTCTGTGTTTTAATTTTCTTAATGATATCTTTAGAAGGCTATACTTTTTTAATTGCTGAAGGAGTCCAAGCTATTTTTATTTGAGGCACTACAGTTGTTTTTTTTTTTTTTTATAGAAATCCTTGCTTAATCTAAGGCAACAAAGATTTTGTTGTTATTGTTGCTTTTGTTGTATAGTAAGTCTTCTTAGGAAGTTCTACAATTTTATCTCTAACCTTTAGGTCTCTAGTACATATTAAATTAATATATGGTTTGAGATAAGGGGTTATTATTTTAAAAATTTATTTTAGTACTGGAAGAGAAAAAATCCTTTCCCCATTGATTTGCATGACATTTTTCTAAATATCAATTAAACATATTATTTCTCAACTTCTGCTCTATTGATACATATGTTTATGCATGCTCAAACTTTGCAATACTGATTTCTCTAATTTTTAAATCAGGAAATATGAATCCTCCAACTTAGTTCTTTTTTAAAATTGCTTTAACAATACTAATATTTTCTAAATCCATAAAAATTAAAATTAAATTTGTCATTTTCTACCAATGAAAGACCTGGAAGTTTGATGATTTGACCTATCTACTGGAATTGCTAAAATTTCAAAAATAGGAAGCATATCAAGCTCTGAGAAGGTTGTAGAAATGACTATAAGGAACTTGGTGGACTGTAGATGAGACCAGAAAATTATACAGCCACATTTGAAAAAATGACTTGACAGTATTTTTTCAATGTTAAATGTGCACTTTCCATATGATGTACCAACCTTACACTTTGATAGTTATAACCAAATAGTTGTGTGCAGATGTGTATTGTAATGAGCTACCAAAAATTACAAATAATCTAAATAACCTTCAATTGGTGAGTAGATAAGCTATATCCAATTTGTATACAATTCTGTGTAAGAATTTTAACACTATCAAACCCAGTTAACTTCTTTTAAAAGAACTTTCCAAAATATAGATGGTTTTTCAGAGTTCTCTCAAAGGTATTCCCTATAGATCCCTTGGCTTACTTTTAATTTGAAAGCTGTTATGTAATTTATTCTCAATGAAAATCTTGAATATTTAGCTAGTAATCCTTTTGAACACACAAGTATATAAGACACATGACCTTTGCAAAGCAAACTATTGGCCTCAAAAGCTTTTGATCGAATGTAACACTACAGCAGTAGCAGCTGCCATTTAAACATCTTATGGATAAAGGTCAAGTACTTATCATAATTCATGTGAATGATGGGAGGAAAAAAAAGAAGATGCATTTCTCTTTCCCAGTTGCCAATTTTTTCTTTTACAGAAGACCACATCAAAATGCTTTTAGTTCCATTTGTGTTTATGTTACAAGTTACTGTTTTCTTTTCCTTTCTTCCTTTTCTTTTTTAAAGCTGTAGTCTCTAATCATCCACCAAGTAGTTCTCTGTGGATGCAAAATCCAGATGGCCTGGCAGATGGAGCCTTAGAAGGCTGGTTGAAATGTCCTAGACCCATCCATCACTTAAACACTCCATAGTAAATCTGAATAAAAGTAATGATCTGAAATTCTATGGACTATAGAGGGTAGTCAGCTATACAGTTCATGTGCAGACACATGGTTAATTGTGGCTTCTTAAAGGAACCTTATTATATTGTGTTATTATTGCAATATTTAATCACTTGGTTGAAATCTGCTAAATCATGATGGTGAGAAAGGTTAACTCAAATTTCACACTTCCGTCATGCTGTTGTACCCTCTTGGTATAAGCAGAACTTAGACACAAGAAAAAATCTTACAAATCAATCCAAGGCGTCAGTGGTGTTTTTCCCCACCTTGGGCAGAAATGGGGAAATATTTTCTTTTTTATGTGGCAATGGTTAATCAGTCACATAAGTTTACATATAATGTACTTCTGTACTATACTGGAGATCATGTTTTCTAAGACATTCACAAAAATAGTGACCTAATTGTTATCACTACTGACAAACCAGCAATTATATACTCATGTTAAAAGATACACATTGGTTCTGCTTTCACACAATAGATGCTTTATACAAGTTTTCTCCTCTTGTACTTTAAATTTTCATACGTGCTAAAATCCATACTGATGCTATAAGGATTTCAGTGGTCACATAAGATGAATTAACATAAGCTGGAGTAGGGAGCAAGGGTCAGGTAATGAACCAAGATACCTCAATAAAGAAAGGCAGATATCTTAACAGGGCTTATAACGACTGGGCCAAAAGCTCACCTCTGCCTTTATTTTTATAAGTACTATTCTAATAATGTCTAGAGACTGTTATTTAATGCATTTTAGAGCCATAATATCTCCTTTTAAAATATTTTTAAAGTTGAGTAGTAACATTCAATATATTCCATAAATGTCAGCACAGAGAATAACAGGAAAGGCTGAAATGTGAAGGTGGCAAGATTAAAGTTTTGAGATCATTTCTTGGGTAAAAGGCGGCTCCTTAACCCTATCAATGGACTTACACTTTGTATGTCCATGCCCCAGTTTCCTTTACTTCCTGTAGATGAAATGTTTTGGCTTCTGAGCTTAATGAATGTTTGTACTTTGCAATGTCCATGAGTCGTTTCTGAAGATATCCAAATCCCACAGAGGTTGACATACTAACTTCTTCCTTTCTGCTAAAATGAAGTACATTTTCCCCTTTCTTATAATTTTTCTTGGAAAGAAGGCTGCAATAAGAGATTGAAAACATAAGCTCTGCACTAAATACAGAATTCAACAAGTGGTAAGTAGAAACAGCACTGTTCTTCAAGAGTATAGGCAAGGGCTATCTTTATTTAGAGAAGGTCTAAGCTTGTGATTATAAGGAAAATTGAAAGTATGTCATTGTAAAAATGAAAAGAACAATTAGAAAAATAGTGGAGAAAGGTGGGAAATATATTCTTAACACTATATATATGAAATATATGCAATTTGTTCCCTTTATACAAATAAAATGTGTTTATACCAAAAAAAAATATAAGCTTACACCATTCTTCCTATCTTAGTAAAACCATTTTAATCTCCATGCCCATCTCTGTGCTGCTCCATGTGTCTTACACTGACTTGTGTTATTTCCAGCTGCAGGTGTCTCCTGTCAATCTCATAAGAAGAAACTTTCATGGGTTAGAGTCATCACCTTGTTCATTTTTGTTTAGTGCTTTCCGTAGCTCTAATTGCATATCCCTGTATTAAATCAATATTGTACTACTTTGAATAGTAATATATAAGGTGAAAACTGCCTCCATTTTAGTGACTGCTCTTATTTTTCTTGCCATTTCTGTGACTTTCCCTTTAAAATTAAAACCATCTCCTTGCACATGTGGTTTCTGATATATGGTGTTTGATTGAAGGCTGAGATATTATTACACAGGTGGTAAAGTAGAATTTGAGTTTTTATGCTACACATTTCCCCCTTCAAGGGAATTTAATAATGCTTGATTGTATTGATGCTATACTATTGAGAATGACTGGAAAATCGCTAAAGCTTATAATTCTAAGAATTTATAGACATATTTTAAAATGTGACTGAGACATAACATGATGATTCCATGGAAGAAGAGAAGACCAGTGATTCTTGCTTTAGAGAGAGCAGTAGTCTGAGAAAATGGAAGATTTTCTGAAGTACTTATCATACATTTTATTCCATATTTGGATCTGAAGTATTTTATGATAAAATAAAAAGGTACATTTAATGTCAAGTTAATGTAAAATGATTTTTAATCTTGTGATAGTCATTTTGGGACAAATTATTTATTTGATATGACCACAACGAGTATCTAAGATCCTCAGTTTCTTCATTTCAAAAGGAGAGAAATTGAATTTCAGACATCTTAGAATAAATGTAAAACATTATATGTAGGGGTATAGCTTAATAAATAGCAAATCAAATAGTTGAGAACTTCAGTTATTTATATATATGCATAGGAAGTGTTTGTTATAATAATGGCGTGCTGAATTTATTATTATTGTCAGAATACCATGCTGTATGCAATAATTCTAATATCTGTGTCAGAATATTGTGGACAAGATCAGATACAATCTGACAACTTGTTTGAAATTTACATAATTAATATATACACTAATATAAAGGATGTTCAAAAGGTTCACGAAAATGCATATTTTGAAAAAACTGCATGGATTTAAAAATATCTTTGCACTAAAATTATCTTTTTAATTCCATTTCCCACTAAACTTTGAATCACCCTTATATTTACCAGATAGAAATGAATGTGATGCCTCATATATCTAAATCTGTTTTCTTATCTTTGAATTGAGATGATAATGGTTATGGGCTATGGGGCTTGTTTAGGTGAGCAGTTCTCCCAGCGTTATTCAGGGCTGTCATTAGTAGGTGTTGGGAATCTAAATTCTCAAGCCCTAACTAGACTTATGGAATCTGAAACTCTGATTGTGAGGCCTAGGAAATAATCTGTGTTTGAAACAAACAAAGATACAAATAAAACTCTTCAGCTGCTTTGTATGTGCATTAAAGTTTGAGAACCACAGGCTGTAACTGGTTTGGTTAGGAGGGCACAAGCAGCAGCACTCTACTATATAGGTTCATTCTTTTTTTTTAAGATTGTATTTTTTATTTACTTGCAAGTCAGAGTTACAGAGAGGCAGAGAGAGAGAGAGAGAGAGAGAGAGAGAGAGTCTTCCATCCGCTGATTCACTCCTACACTTGATCTTAGCCAAAAGGCAGAGAAGCGATGATGCTGATTTACTCCTGAAATGGCCTCAATGGCTGGAGCTGAGCTGATCTGAAGCCAGGAGCCAGGAGCTTCTTCCAGGTCTAACCCATGGGTACAGGGGCCTAAGAACTTGTTTTCCACTGCTTTCCCAGGCCATAGCAGGGAGCTGGATTGAAAATGGAGTGGCTGGGACTCGAACTGGCACCCATATGGGATGCTGGCCCTATAGACAGTGGCTTTACCCACTATGCCATAGTGCCAGCCCCTATATAGCAATCCAATAGATGTGAGTAAATTCAATAGCCCGGATAGTAGCTAAGAGCTGCTTAACAATTAGTACATTATGGTTTTCACTTGTGGTTTTTATGGTTTTAATTATAATGTAATTTATTTACTCTTAAATATAATGCATTTAATCTAAAGATATATGAGTTTATGTTTAATAATGCAATTTTGGGGTAGCATTGTGGCATAGCAGATAATGCCACTATCTGCAATGTAGGTATCCCATATAGGCACCTGTTTGAGTTTAGGTTGCTCCACTCTCAATTTAGCTCCCTGCTAATATACTGGAGAAAACAGTGGAAAATGGCTGAAGTCCTTGGACCCCTGTACCCACAAGGGACCCAGTTGAAGTTCATTGCTCCTGGCTTCAGCCTGTCCCAGCCCTGGCCTTTTGGGAGAAGTGAACCAGCAGATGAAAGAGGTCTCGCTCTCGCTCTCGCTCTCGCTCCCCCCACACACTTTCTCTGTAACTCTGCTTTTCAAATAAATAAATCTTTAAAATAAATGACAATTTTGTCGATTCATTGCAAATTTATGAAATATTTTTGAGGAAGTTTCTTGTTTTTCAAAACATTTTATTTATTTATTTATCTTTTATTTGTAACTGACACATGAAATTGTATTGTGAAGTACCATGTGATATTTGTGCATGTGTATACATTTTATAATGTCTAAACAGGGTAAACATATCTACTTCCTCAAACATTTAACAGTTCTTAATAGTGAAAATATTAAAAATCTTTTCTTCCATTTTTTGAGAACCATATAGTACATTATTATTACTCACAGTTACACTAGTGTAGATGGTATAAATAGAGCGCTGTAACTTCTTACTCCTATCTATGATGTAGTACATTAAACAATGTTTCTCCATCCCTGCCTCCAAAATTCCTGAAAATTTGACAACCAGGCTTCCAAACTCATAAATGCTGTCTTGACACACTAGTTGCATAGTAATTATTTTCCTCTCTTTACCAAATTAAGGGTTTTTTTTCTTCTCCATGCCAGGCAGGCAGATCATATTGCAGAGAAGTCTGTGCATTCTGAAGCTTGCTGAACCAAATCTGTATCCCCAGGGGAATCCTAGAAGACACTGTGAAGAGGGAATCCATTCTGGAAGGTGTGGCACATTTGTACCTCTCAGTTAGTCAAGCCACCAGTATTCAATTTAAAATAATTTTTTGTATCCAGATTGATAAATGGCGCCCCGATTTATTGCACAGATCCAAGAAGTCTTTCCCTCAGTGGTAACAAAGTTCATTCCATCCTATGGAGGTATCATCACCCAATGCAGAAGATTTGCTGGTACATTCAGTGTTTTCAAAGATTTTTATTTAAAATAGATCTATCAGGGTAAAGTTAAAAGTTCCCCTAAGTTTCTCTGGAAAATATCTACTTAGCATGATGAATCAAAGAACCAGGAGAACAGAGAGGATATTGGTTACCTGGCTGGCAATAAGCTATTATCTCCATCTCAAAATCCAGCTTATATCAGTCTCCTTTCAGTAGCAGTATGTTACTAGCTAGAAATAGTAAACTAGAGCAAAACACACAAAAAACAATGTGAAGGCAACATTCTCATGGTATTTGTGCTAACATATGTGAATTACTCTAATACAGAATTCCTTCATGTTCATTTTTCCTTAAGAAGCTCTGTTACTTATACAAGAGAAGAAAGGGTAAATCAAGGCAAAATCACCTTTCCTTTCAGCAGGAGATTTTATCCTACATAACTGGAAGGAGTTAGGATGGGCCCCATGGAGGTTTTCCGTTTGCCAATCTGAAGCAATCTTAAGTAGCCTCAAAGCAAACACCAGGAGAATAATAAGACTCCCTACTTCATGGGGCTGCCATGAAAACTAAGTGAAAAGATGCAATTAAAGCATTTAGCCTGGAGTTCTAATGTTGGTCACATAGCGATTGCTCAACAGTGTTAGGTATTTATAGAGAAAGCGTATGTTTACTACAATATCCACACTGTAGGCTGCCTAGGTCACCCAGATCTTCACAGACAAACACAATAGCTACACACTTTACGGTTACATAGAAGAGAGGTCTTTCAAAATTATCAAGAAAAAAGTGCTTGGATCATATGAAATAATACTAAGCCTCTTACCATTTATACACAGTGGGTGAGGATGATCTAAAAGGGAAAATTATGGGGTTGGAAGGGAGGAAGAGACTGAGAGATCAAGCTCCTTCATAAAGTAAGCCCCACTGATGAAGGAAAGCAACAATCTGTACCATATTCAGCTAACCTTTTAGTTCTTGGAACGTTTCACTCACAGAAAGTATGACTGAGTCTCTGTCTCACACATGGCCATTCAGTATGTTACTCCTCCAGAATGTAAGAGTAACAGATCGGAGTAAGGAGGAGGCTAATAAGAGGGACAGTGAAGAACACAGAGAAGCTTTTATCTTCCCCTACAGGCCACCACACTGATTGGTGATGCCCCCTTGATGTCCTGATGGTAGATGCAGAAAGCAGCAAAATGCAGTGATTGGTCCATTATTAAGTTAGCACATTGGAACTGTCAACAGGGGATGTCTGCTATTGCCGTGAGGTGGAGTGGAGTGGCATTAGGAAAATTACAGTGCCAGAGTTGTGTTGCCTAATGAATGGTACTCCAGCTCTCCATGGCACCTTCTAGGACTGCTGAGTCACTTTTGATTGTTTCTTGCATCCTCCTCTCAATATCAAATTCTCATTTACAGATGAAGAAGCTGAGGCTGCTGTTCTCAGGTGAAATTTGTTCTTGTTTCAGTATGCCTAGAGTGGATGGTGGTGGGTGTCACATTTCTAAATTTAGCATTCTGCAGAACTTCCTCCCCAACTATTTGTGTGAGTCATTTACATGCAGGATGAGCACACAATTTACCAGCCAATTTTTTGAGTGAAACCAGGCAGTATTAATAATTGCATTGTGACAATGGAACTATATTGGTCAGGGTAAATGGCCACTCTAGTTCAATGGAAATGACTGTATTAGAACATTCAAACAGAATAGGTTTCAGGGGAAATCTTAATTGGTCTATTCCACGGAATTGCTAGAAATCTGGGGGAAGTGAGCAACTTGATCAACAGGGTTCCTCCGAGGGCATTTATGGGTTGAGGTTGCTGGTAATTCTAAATGCCCATATGAAGTCTGTGTACTCCCTGACAACGGCGCTATATATAGTAGCTTCTGCTCATTAAATTCTTTTATACAAATCTGTGCTGGGGTAATTAGGAAGAATGGTCTACAGGGCAAGATGAGTACAATTTGGTTCAATGTAGTCACTATTCCCCAGTTCACCATATAGCAAATAAAGTGTGAACTTCATAAAAAAAATGAATAGTTTCTTTATCACAGCTGCAAGCTGCTTGGAAGATACTAATTCACACCAAAGTCGAAGGAATAGAAAGGCAGAATGATTTTAGAATTTTTATCCTGGAACTCCAAATCAGTTGCTCTCACTAATATATTTCCTTTCCTTTCAAAGAAATACAAATACCAGGTCTTCAAAAATTTTTGTGGTAATTGCATATTATATTTTAAATCCATTTTTCCACAAACTTTTTGAAACTCCTTTTAGAAGGAATATTCTAGAATCCATATCTGCTGCTATGCTTGCATATTTATTTATTTATATGTAACCAGCTTCATTTCACAAAAGAATTTGAGGAAGAAGCAATTATGCTGGCTAGCTGTCCAGCAGAATTTAGTGAGGGCACCATTTGATGATGTTCTTGTTACCACATGAATTTTAGAATTGCTGGAATCTTAGACATTAGATCATTTTCTGTGACCATAATTAGACAATCTACCATGCATCATTTTTCAAGGGCTTGAGAAATTCTTGCCTTTCATAATCAGCAGGCGTCTGTATGTTCCCTTGTTCCTGTAGCTGTTCTTATAGGTTAATATCAGCAACTTGGACTACTAATAACTCTCAGTAATCAAAGTGGTATTATCTCTCTTATCAGATGCGTCAGTTCCCAGCACTTGCCCCATGATGCAGTACATCTGTGCAGAGTGAAACAGTTTTGGGTACTAGAAGAGAGCTCATACTGAGACCTTATCAACAACTGAGCTGGATGTTAGCTCTGCCAAGCCTCCATGGCAATTGCACACTGGTGCCTCCTGAATCTGGAAATTTTCTTTCCTCTCTGTCTTGGGTGCAAATAGTCCTCTTCATGTTCCTGCATCCAAATCTGCTCACAACTATATTCATCAGCCTGCAGAAGCAGTTTCTTCATGATCCAGCAATTATTCCTCTTAGAGATAATATTCTCATGAAACCATCCCAAAAATGAAAAATATAAAGTTTGAGCAAAGGGGTTATTCTCTGAATTATTTAAAAATAGCTAAATAATGAAACCTGTAGATTATAGGATGATGTTTAAATAAATGATGTTACAGTGTGGTATATGAGATGTGGAAAACAAAATTGAGGAAGAATAGATAACAGAGTAAACTTGAAAAGACTTCAGCTGATTTTACTTTTTCTAATATGATTTTCAGTGATTTGAATGACATACATGGATTATTGTTTATGAAAAACAATGCATACAAAACTGTGTAACAGAAACTTGCTACTGGTATATTGCATTTTGAAGCATTTAATACATGCCACGAATTCTGCTGCATATAGAAAATAACCTTTGCATTACAAGCATTGGTTGAAATACCCTAGAATGTGTACAAAGACTGTATTTTGTTATTTCTCTTTACATTTTTGTATTTCTCAATTTTGTAATGAACCCACATTGTGGTGTAGCTGGTAAAGCCACCATCTTCAATGCCAACTTCCCTATGGGTGCTAGTTCATGTCCAGGCAGTTCCACTTTTGATCCAGTTCCCTGCTAATGGCCTGTGAAAAGCATCAAAGATGGCACAAGTGTTTGGACCCCTGTCACCCACATGGAAGACCCAGATGAATTTCCTGACTCTTGGCTTCAGCCTGGCCCAGCTCAGCCCTGGCCTTTGTGGTCATCTGGGGAGTAAGCCAGTGACTAGAGGATCTCTCTCTCTCTCCCATTCTCTTGGTAACTCTTTCAAAATAAATTAATACATCTTAATAAAACCACAAAATTTATGAAACTTTTCCTTTCAAATGCACGTGGTTCTGTCCACTCAGTTCAAAATCTCCATAAACACGGTTCTGTTCATCACTAATCACATTATGGTGTCATGTTGTATAAGCACTCAATTCTTCAGGCTGAGCTTCCTGTCTTTGTCATTGTCAACTCTTCAGCATCTTGCACATAGGTTGGTGTGGAGGATGCTCCAGAAGAAAATGAATAAATATCTGAATACTGGGTAAAGTGTAAAAAAATGTCCTGCCAGAGACCAGCTCCAGCCAGTCCAGGGGCCCCAGGTGTGAGAGGTGTCGGCGCTGGAAGAAATGAGAGACACTCACAGCAAGGCTGATGGCATGGCTCTGGCTCTCAGGCACCAGAATTTATTTTTATATCATAAGCCACATAATGATTTTTTCTTCTTACAATGAAAAGCCTGTTGTCCATTTTTGATAATTACAATTTTTTTTTTATTTTCAAGGGCATATTTAGAGCATGGGTAACAATCACAGACACGTGCAAGATAACAGGCTGCCCACACAAGCCAAGGCCTCGAGTGCTGCTGAACTATACAGAAATTGGCTGCATAAACTAGAATAGTACCTTCCTGATCTAATCTTTACTAGAAGCCCCGAGTTCAAAGCAGACCCTTGTTAAAATGTATCCCCTCTTTGCAGTTCTTTCTGTAATTTTTTAATTTCTTTATTGCACTTATTTAAAGGTTTACTTAGATCTATTTTACAGTTTTGTCAACCTAACCATTGTAGTATTTGTAGCATATAGTGAATTAAAGCTTAATTAACATCTATCTTTATTCTAGTGGGAGGTATATACCGGAGAGCCTGTTGCCTTTTAATTCTTTTCTACAAACAGCTCAACCTTGCATAAGGCATTAACCCTTTCTTCTACACTAACATTCTGCTTGATTAAAATTCTGCAAGGCAATGGACATTTTGGAGGTTATGAGACTAAGTGCTCTTCCGTAAAATTAGGAATACAGCAATCATTAGCTGGACCACCAGGAAGCTCCAGCTTGTAGTTCCCATCAAACCTAAAACCACCAAGAGGACCGCACCTGTCCTTCTCATGCCTTGCTGAGACAGACCTTCTGCTGTGACCTTGTCAGCCAGCTGAAGTTGCCTTGGCCTCGTCAATGTCCTATTGTCCAGCATTTATTTTCCAATGGTTGACATTCTGGGTAAGTCTTACACAAATAATTTTTTCATGTTTTATAGTTATACCTTATTTAAATACTAACATATAGAAAAACATTGTAAAAAAAACTCCAGAAGAATTTATTGTTCAAAAGGCAGAACTCTCTGTCTCCTTAAATTAGTTCTTAGCCAAAGGTTATAGTATTTTATATCATTAAGTCAAATATTATATGAATATATTAAATATAACTATTACATATGTTAAAAGAAAATAAATCTTGCAAGTATTTATTTCTATGTTGGGGGCTGGCACTGTGGCATAACTGGTTAAGCCTCTGCCCGTGGAGCCAACATCCCATATGGGGACTGGTTCAAGTTTTAGATGCTCAACTTCTGATCCAGCTCCCAGCTAATGCACCTGGGAAAGCAGTAGAGGATAGCCCAAGTTGTTGGGCCCCTGCAACCACATGGGAAACCCAGAAGAAGCTCTTGACTTCTGGCTTCAGATCAGCCCAGCTCTGATCATTGTGGCCATTTGGGGAGTGAACCAGTGGGTGAAAGATCTGGCTCTGTGTCTCTGTAACTCTGCCTTTCATAGAAATAAATCTTTTTAAAAAATCTCTATATTAGAACCCAATTTTAATGGCTTTAGACAAAAGGAATAAATAAGGCAATAGTTCAGACATTTCTCCACAAAATAAACTTAAAATGTATATATTAAATTCATGAAATGTATTCCTTAAACAAAATAAAAAAGCTGAATATGAATTTTTAATATTGTTCTATTGTTTTTTTATATGCTCTATTATTCTTTAAAAATAGCTTCTGGAGCAGATATTGTGTTGCAGAGTTAAGCTGCTGCTTGGGACTCCTGAATCCCATGTCAGAATGCCAGTTAGAGTCCTGGCTGCTCTGCTTCCAGACCAGCTCTTGCTAATGTACTCTGAAAGGCAAATACTTGAGTTCCCGCCACCACATGAAAGTGAGAATGAAGTTCCAGTTTCTGGTTTTGACTTGGTCTAGGCATAGATGTTATGGGTATTTGAAGAGTGACCCTACTGATGGAAGATCTCTTTCTCTCTGTCTTTGTTTCCCTCTCTCTCTCTCTCTCTCTCTCTCTGTCACCCTACCTTTCAAATAAATAAATTCTTTTAAAACAACAAAGAATAAAATAGATCAAATTTATGAAAAATAAATGTGAATTTTTCCTTTGTGGTAAATAATTTATAGGAATATAAAACTTATTTTTAAGACCTACAATAGGCATCATTTAAAATTTGAAAATAATTTGTCTTTGTGAATAAAATTTACATAATTAACTAATTCATTCACCTTGCTATTTTTCAGTTTTTTTTTAAAGCCTGAAAACATGTTCCCTGCTGAAGTTAATGGTCATCCCTAGTCCTATGCAGTTTTCATGGATGTTGGAAATTGGACATTGGTAGATTGCAGCAAACCAAAATAATATTTCTGCCATCTACATAGAAATCACTGGGATTTAAGTGTTTCCTTCAGAGATATGTGTATGTGTGTATAAATAAATATCCATTCATATTTATTTCAAAAATTTCATGAGTCTTTAAATTCCATTTTACTAAGAACTTGTTGAAGCACTGTTGAATACCAATATATCTTCCACTAGGAAGGAGTCCATAACATGAAAGTGAAAGAGGAAAAGAAATTCACTAATCATAATTTAAGGCCTTGAATACATAATATATGATATATAGATGTATATATATATATCTCAAAACTATTTCAGGGCAAGCAAGTAAGTGGGTTTCCTTTGAAAAGGGCCCTTGACACACAATATAATAGGTCTTCAAAAAGATCACCAAAAATATATATTATGATAATGTTTTTGGTAGCAAAAATAAACTTATTTTTTAATTACATTTTCCATAATCTTTTGTATAAATTTCACTCAAAGCACAGGTGGTGGAAAAAGCTTATCCATGACATTTAGTTAAGAAATTTATATTTCTTGGGATGTATGTATTCAATAGGGATTACTTACCAGCTCACTTGTACCATTTTGTAAAACTTTTTTGAATTTACATAAAGGGAACCAGTTTCATGTATTTGATTTATACAGTTTTAAAAGCATAATGATACTTTCCACCCTAGCCTCCCTCCCTCACTCATTCACTCCCACTCTCCTCCTTTTTTTATTTTACTTTTAATTTTTACCATGACATACTTTCAATTTACTTTATAATAACAAGCTTAATCCTCCACTAAATAAATAATTATACAAGTAGTAAGTAGAAAGTAATTAATTGCCATTAGGAATAACCTTAACCATCTTGGATCAGTTAACAAGAATATTTGATGTTGAATATGATTACACAGAATGATTTTATGCAATTTAAGGCTAAAATGCCATCACAACATTTCAGTTTCCTGAAAGATTACATAATTGGAGAAATCAATGTGAAATGTGCCTCTAAAATATTGGACTTCATTTAGTTAATACAAGGAATATTCACACTGAGGTGAAGCACCTCATTACCAGCAGTCATTATCAATGACCACATAAGTCTTCTCTACACATGGTAATTCCTTTCTCTGGATAAATATTTATCATTTCAAACTGAGTGATCCAGTTAGGGCTATGGGCTCTAAAGATTTATCGGATTATGGAATGACAGAGAATGAATAAGATCAATTGCCGACACAACTGCAGGCAGCTAGAGAGGTCTGCGACACAAAGTATCCCAAGTGTCAGATGTGTCAGGTTACTAGGAATATGAAGACATAACCTTTTTGTTATATTATCTATGATATTCTTCTTGCACCAGAAGATTGACAAAATATATTGTGATCATGAGAATATGATTAACCTATATGAAGAGATCATGATTACATAAGAAAGTTGATAAAATATTATCAAAGTCTTGCTAAAAATACCCAGCATATTTAAACCATCTTAGAGATGGAAATATTAAATCCCTTCATCTTTTATAATTGCTATTTTGAAAATGACATTTCTTACAAGACAAAGTTATTTGGACACTTATAATGAAAATATGCCTGAGATATATCTTGCCTTTCTGAATAATTCAAAATGAAAAAAAAATGCTATTTCAAGGCAAATATGATGTTTCATTTGGCAAAGGAAGAAGGAGAAAATTCATTTTATAGTCAAATAAAACAGTTTTTAAAATCTTAATATATTGTGTAGAGGTTTTAATGGAATTATTAATTTACTCTTTTAATTTCAATGTCATGACTTGAAAAACGTGATTTTAAAGTTTTCCTAAGATTTTATCAGGCTTTCAAAGTCATTGCTTAGACTACAGCTATATTGGTGTCATTGACCCAATATTTTATAAAACAAAGGAGACTCTGAAATGCATCTGTCTTAATGTTTTCATTGTATATCAGGAAATGAAACACAAATCAGTTATGTAGGGAAATTTTCAGCTATTTATGTTTTTTGTCATTTTATCAAACATTACTCATATTTATCTTTCCTATTCAAGATGAATCCACTTAACAACAACTATTGCCCATCACTGAGTACAGCAATATGATAAAAATCTTGAGGATCACAAAAAATGGGAAAAGGTGTATTGTGAGTTGAAGAATCTTTGCCTCCTAGAAGCAAAGCAAGAGAAATCAGGATTGAATACCTGTTATGTGTAAGCTATTATATCCAGTATTTACACACACTTTCGATTCTCAATCCTGCTTCTGTTGAAAATAGCAAAATTGGGATGGGGCTGAGACTTAGATATATCTAGTTTGAGGAGTTTAGTAGATCTGTGTCCAGATGCATGCCAAACATCTGTTTGTACCTACTAATTAACATGGATGGAGATATTCCTGTAGGTAAAACTCAACTTCAAGCAAAAACCTCTGAACCTGTGTCCTTTAAGAGAATTTAGAAAAAGAGAGAGAGAGAGAGAGAGAGAGAAAGAGTTTAGAGCAGGCAAGCCTGTCTGTTGAAGGAGAATAGTAGTGGAGGTGGGAAAGTGCACTCTAAACCAAAGCTGAATGCACAACAGTACGTTTCTCAGCTTAAGAGTTTAAGTAAATAAAGAATTGGCTCATGACAAAATAGAGTGAGCAATAAGTTTTATTAGTGTGGCTGTGGTCAGAGGGAAGCTGGTACTTCAATCCTTACCACCATCATAATTTAGAAAGACATGAGTGGGCGGTTGTGTAGCACAGCAGGTTAAAGCCCCTGCCTGCAGTGCTGGCATCCCTTATGGGTGCCAGTTCGAGTCCCAGTTGCTCTACTTCCAATCCAGGTCCCTGCTAATGTGCCTGGGAAAGCAGTGGATGGTGGCCAAGTCCTTGGGCCCCTGTACCCACATGGGAGACCGGGAAGAACCTCCTGGCTTCTGGCTTCAGATTGGCTCATCTCTGTCTGTTGTGGCCATTTGGGGATTGAATCAGTGCATGAAAGAGCTCTCTCTCTCTCTGTCTTCCAAATAAATAAAATAAATCTTAAAAAAAAAAAAAAAGGAAAGATATGGGGGAGAGAAATTAACCTTATAGCAATGACTGACCAAGTAACTCAGTGTTGAGATCGCACAGATGTATGGTCATAGAAAGTGACAGTCATTCCACTTGTTATTTTCCAGAATATTGTTAAGTTATCCTAGTACCATGAGACCTGAGGACAAACTGTGGGTGTGAATGGAGGGTACAACACAGCCGAAGCAATTACACGGATGGTGTAGTAGAAGTAGGCATTGCAGTGACTAAATTTAACCTTGAAAATGGATAACAGTACCTTGAAGAAGTCATGGAGCATAGGAGAGGGCCATGAGAATGAAGAGGTGCAAATGGGACTGGGATGGATGAAACTTGTTTGTAATTCTGTCTTTGACCTCATCATACACAGCAGCTTGTGAGGTGGAAGAAAGTCAGACTGTATACCTATCCATGCAAATGCATACATACCTTTTTACTCATTGCCTTGTTCCAAATGGTGAGCTGTGAAATAAGAAGTGACAGGGTTTTAAAAAATTTAATTTATAAAAAGGAGAAAAGAAAAACTGCATTCAGGCAAGGGATGAATGTAAAAATGTACATAATACACACATAATCCACAGTTCCTCTTGGAATTGATGATATCTAACTTCAAAGTCCAAGTTAAAATATCAATGGTGATTTTTAGATATAGTTTGTTTGAAGCTACTACTGTATAAAAGATTATGAGGTATGGTGAAAAAAATGGAGGAAAGTCTGTGTGAATTCTAAAGGTACATTGCTGTGGAGATATATTTTCTGCCTTAAAAATTTTTTAATCCTGCTTTAGTTTTAATTTAACCCCATTTCTTTATCTAAGAGTCATGTTCAATTTTATGGTCATTAATCATTTCATATAAATTATTTAGAAAATAACTTCAATTTAAACGTGATGCTTTACAATTGATACTGATGTATTATGCCATTAAAGTGATGAGGCACTGGACCTTTTGGATATATGTACATAATATCCTAACAAATATTAATTATTCTCATGCAACTACAATTAAATAGATACAAGGCAAAAAAAATTTAAGAGTTCTGGTGAAATTTGAGCTTTATGTTTTACCGGTACCTACATGGGATTCTGGCACTGCAGGTGACGGCTCCACCCACTACGCTACAGCACCGGCCCCTGTGCTCTATGTTTTATAGAGGTAGCATATCTATTAATAATGAAAAGAATATTTTTATATTTAAACATTAAAAATTATGGCATAATTGTAGGAAAACAAAGTGATATAGAACAGGATAAAAACATCCCTGGTTTTACCGTGTTACAGAAGAAAAACAATTTCCATGTGAATATTGCAGAATGAAGATAGATTGTTTGACTGTTAAACTGAGAACCCATATATAGTAGTATTGAGAGTGTTATTTTGGGGCCTGGTGTATGGTGCAGAAAGTTAAGCCTCTACCTGTGGTGCCAGCACCCTATGTGGGCACCAGTTTCAGCCCTTGCTGCTGCATTTCCAATTCAATTTCCTTATAATGCTGAAGATTGTCCAAGCATTGGGCCCCTGCACTCATTTTGGAGACCTGGATGAATTTCCTGGTTCCTGGCTTTGATCTGGCCCAGACTCAGTCATTGCAGCCATCTAGGGAGTGAACCAGTAGATGTAAGATCTCTCTCTCTCTCCCTCTCTCTCTCCTTCTCTCTCTATATCGCTACCTTTCAAATAAATAAATAAACCTTTTTTTAAAAAAAAGTTATTTTGGATAATATTTGAAACTGAAGTTAAATTGAAATAACAGCATAACAAAAATGCATAGATTTTGAGTTTGGGAAATCCTGTATCTGAATTATATACCACTTAGCTATTTATTAATTGTGATACCAGAAAAGTTACCTAAACTCTTTGATTCTCAGTTTTATCTGTGAAATGATTATAAACTATCATTTCTGGGTCAACATGAGGATGAAGATGAAATGGGATGAGATATAGAAAGCAGCAAGCACAGTGCAACATATGGTAGGAATTCAACAAATCATAGAAATAAATAATAGAGATAAATCTCAGTAAAATATGTTTACCAGAATTAATTTTTCTGCGACATATGTAATTTTCTCCTTTCTTAATTCTGTCTATTTTCCTAAACAAATCACGTTATACTGACACAAAGGTTGCATATGATTCTGATATCGGAAATGACCCCCTAAAATATATATGATATATATATGATATACCCCCTAAAGTTCCCCAGAAGCACCATTTGAGATGCCACAAGTGTTACCAGAATTTGGGGTGCCATATGATATCACCATATGCTTATTAATAAATCCCCAATATTAATAAGCCTGAGAGGGTTCTTGCCTAATATTTAGAGAAGAATTCTAAATACTGGCATAAATAAACGAGGCAGCATGGTACATTTTAGGCTTTCATTTAGTGCAAAAGATGCATAGGGGAGTGAGAGCTTTATCTACGAGAGAGAGGTAAATCTGGGTTCATGCCAAGCACCAGGAACCAGCCACGTGGAGGAACATCTAGGCCAGGAAGCCTAGGGCGGGTGGCCCAAAGGCCATGCGTCCTGGAGGCGCAGGGCTAAACCCAGCCCTTTCCTGGCAAGAGGCCAGGGCAAGAAGAGAAGGGGGAGACACACCTTGTCCCAGGCTTTTAACCCACTTCCAAAGGGGAGTGGTTAATTAACCTGATTGGCCAGTGGGCACTCAGGTGTGGCGAAGGTATCAGGTAGGGTGTGAGGTCACAGAGGCGCGTGGCGAAGTCGTGGTCTTCCAGCTCACAAACCTAATTGATTTTAGCCTGTATGTCTGCCTACTTCAATTCCACTTATATAGTATTCTGGAAAAGCCAAAGAGAGAGGAAGAGAGAGTGAGAGAGAGCAGTGACTATTAAAAGCTGATTGTGGAGATAACTGCTAAGAAGAAGGGCCCAGAGGAGAGGTTAGGAGGAGTGGTGAAAAAACTAATTTCTTCACTATGGTGGTGTTTTCATGACAGAACTGGTGTTCAAATGACAGAGCTGAACTTTAAAAAAACATTGATTCATTGTATGTAAATTGTCTCCTAAGAAAAATAATTATTGTTCATTCTTCAGTTGATGAAGTCATGGTTCAGGAGAGAATCAGTGGCACTTTCAAGAAAAGAACAGGAGTCCTGAATTTTTTTTCCCCAATTTGGTTTTGTATTGTTCCCAAATCCAGCTCCCTGCAGATCGAGTATTTATAATGGAAATGCTCACAGGGAACCCAAGGTATATTTGTAAAACTTCTGAATGAGATCAAGATGACCTGCAAAGTGACAAAAACACCAGCAACCACTAAAAATGTAAGATGAGAAACTGAAGCAGTCTTGGAAAAAGCTGACATTAATACACTTAAGGACTTTGTGAGGAATGTCTTCATAGGACGTAAATGCTGGTTGTGTTCAGAACTTCCAGAGGTGAGATAAATCTACAACACTGTGTCAGCAATGTGAATGTCAGAGATGCTGAGAGGTGTAAGTGAGCATTTTAGCTACAGGTAGCTGTGCTACGGTGAGCTACGGGTCACAAATTCTGTGCAAACCCATTAAAAGCATTAGTGTTGTTCATCACAGAGAACAGAAGACCGAAGTATACTTTAGGGAGGTGAAAGGCTACATTGAACTTGCTTTTCATTCCCTATCACAATGAAAAGCAAGCAGAAATAGCTCAAAATTGTAGCTGAGATTATTCACTTTGGATAACTTTAAAAGGTAAGCAGAGTTGTTTGGAATACAGGGAGATAAAATAGTTCAGTGGGAGGTAGATAGTGAAGGTTAAGAGCAGGGCTGTTGCATCAGAGCTGTGAATTGACACCCATTTTTTTTTTTTTTTTGCCAGTTAGTCACTGTGGAATATCGGACAAAGTCTACAAAGATCGACCTCAACTAAGAATACTGTACACAATAAAGGAACAAGGGACTCAGGAAACTGAGGCAGGGGTGGATTTTGCCTTCAAATCTTAGACTGAAGGGAGGAAAGCTGAGTTAGCCTGCCAGCTGATTGCTCTAAAGTCTGTTAGCTTGTTTGGACCAGTGAGTGAATGAGGTACAGCTAGCAAGACAGACTGTTTTCGGGAGATCTGGTGATGGGGATGCTCCTTCTAGGTGACTTTGGTTAGAGAAATCTTCAACGGTCTTTCCAGATCATCCGTGAAACTGCTCTGCAGGCCAAGATGCTTCCACCTAAGCTCCTTCCTCCCTTCTCTCTTTTGGGACCAAAAAACCACTGGGAATTCTCCAGTCTCCCAATTTTATTCCCATTTTCTTTCACACTATTTTTCTCTAAAATTTTCTTGCACAGATTTCTTCTTGACCTTTTCTTGTTAGAACTAGATTAATGATGGAAGTTGTTACTGTCATGGATATTAATATAGTATTTCTGCCATCAATAGTTGTTAAAATTAGGAATGCATTCATTGGGACTTCTGTGTAGATTTTTAAGAAGAGAGAGGTTTTTTTTTTTCCTTTTCTTTTTTTAGAATGGAGAGATTAAATCTAAATGCCTTTTTTTTAAATCAGGGGTTCACAATAGTCCCTAATGATTTCATGAACTTTGTGGCATCGTTTTTTTTTTTTTTTTTTTTTTTTTTTTTTTTTTTTTTAGATTTATTTGTCTGGGCCAGCACCTGTGGCATAGTAGGTTAAGCAGCCATCTATGGTGCTGGAACTGGTTTTGAGTCCCAGCTGCTCCATTTCCAATCCAGCTCCCTGCAGATGCCCTGGGAAAGCCGTACAAGATGGCCCAAGTGTTTGGGACCCTGGATTCATGTGGGAGACCTGGAAGAAGTTCCTTGTTCCCGGTTTAGGATTGGCCTGGCTCCGGCTGTTGCAGCCATGTGGGGAGTGAACCAGAAGATGAAAGACTTTTCTCTCTGTCTCTTCCTCTCTCTGTCTATAACTCTACCTTTCAAGTAAATAAATACATCTTAAAAAATATTTATTTATCAATTTACTAGAATGATGGAGTGACACAGAGAGAAGCAGAGACAGAGGGAGATCTTCCACCCACTGGCTCACTTACAAGATGGCCAGGGCTGGTCCAGGCTAAAGTCAGAAACTTAGAACTCTATCCAGGTCTCCCATGTGGATGGCAGGAGTCCAGGTACTTTGACCATCTTCCACTGATTTACCAGGCACATTAGCAAGGAGCTGGATTGGAAGCAGAGGAGCAGGGACTAGAACTGGTGCTCCAATATGAAATGCCAGCATTGCAGGCCGCAGCTTAACCTGGTAGGACACGGCACTGGCACCTCATCAGGATATACTTGAGTAAAGTGATTTCAAGGATAATTAGACATAACCCAAAAGTGATTTGAGGAATGGAAAGTGGGAAAGTATTTCAATTAATGGCATGGATGCCTTTGATCTTTTCTTTCTTATCTTCTTTCTCCTTTTCAGAGTAAACCTGAGCACTTTTTATTCTACTTTTTGGATGTTTTTCATTTTCTTCTTGTTTTAGTTCTTTTTAGTTTTAGTAAGTAAGCAGTAAAAATATTAATCTGATGAGAGATAGGAAAGATGAAGATAGAGACAAAGATAGTTGGGGGGCATAGCTGAGAGGAACATAGATTCTTACAGAGCCATTAAAATGTAAAGACTTGAGAGCTTCCTGGGTGAATTTTCTCTAAAGATTATTTCCTCTCTTCCAATTCTGAGGCAGGTTAAGTCCTTGTATCAGGAATAGCAGAGGTGGAGGGGTAACAAGGACAGTTCTAAGCTAGATATAGGCATTTCAACCCCCAAAGGCTAAATCACTTACAGCAAATTATTTTCTATTCTTTTCATAAACCTATGAACATCTGTGTACTGCTTATACAACAAACTGCTTCAGTATTGTTTCATTCCGATAGAGAAATTATTCTTAAAATCTAATGATAGGATTCCTTTTTAAGGCCTCTATTAAAAATCCACACAGATGAAGAGAACAACTCCATTCAACCCTTGAAGATTGTAATCAGGTCACCCTTTAGTATTTTTTGCTCCAGTATAAAGAGCCAATTTCATTCATTAATTTGTATATTCATCTAGCAAGTAATTTTAGTGCCTTATTACGCTAAATTTTAGTGGCTTGTTATAGATTTTTTTTCTCTTGGCCGATTTCATTATTTCTATTTGTATTTCTTGGACTCTTTCCAATTATTCTAGGGCCTTTTAAAAGCTGATGATCAATATTAGATACTATAGTAATAAGGATCTGACAAGTTAAAAGGATTAGATACTAATTCTTTCATTTTAATGTTTTATTACCACCTAAAATATTGTATCACCTCCATTTCTCAAATCTAGCTTCCCAACATCACCCCTGTGCCAAACCCTAGAAAAGTATGTTAATATTTCATTTGTGTTCAAGTACTACTCCAAGAGCTCTTTTTTTCTTAATAGATTTAGTAATATATTTTACTGGTACTTATATTTCCTGTTTTAAAATATTACTACCAGCATCTTAATAACTTGCTCACAATGTTTATTTCCTTTGAAAATTTTCTTTTATTTCATTAGAATCAGCTTGATATCCAATGCAGGTAAAAAATGCAGGCTCTATCACTTATCAGCTGCGTGTCTTTGAACAAAATATGCCTCCATTTTCTCACATGGAAAATGAAGATAATTAATTATGACTGGATGATCAGTATGTTGGGAAGGGAATGACATGTGAGCATGTAACTAACATAAGTAAGTACTCAAAATGTTAGTGTCTTTCACAAAGGTGTGGCCAATCATTCATTTTATGTACAATAAATTACCTTAAATGAATCTTTAATTTGAGAAAGATTTTAGCTAAGAAAACCTTCAAAAAAACTCAGAAAGAAAATCTAGCCTTAGCTCTTTGGGAAAAGGCACTCTTAACTGACTTAAAAGTGAAGGATCAAATATCATACTCTTTTCATTTTTGCTTTAATTTAGGACAGGACCACAGAGAAAATGCCCTCCTCCCTTACGCTCTGAGAAAATATTCCAATACAGAAAAACATGCATTTAATTTTACTACAAATGAAGAGATATGTTGTTCATCAGATCATGAGAAGAAAGGCCAATGGAGAAAAGCCCAGAGGAAAGAAAACACCAGGCATGGGAGAACTACCTACAAATATTACAGACATGGTCACATATATGAGGAACTACACTGCTCCTAATGGGTTAAGAACTAGGGTTTGTGCAACAAAAAAATAGGATGAAACCAAGAGGAAACACGTTTTAATCCTGAAGGTTCCCAAAAGTGGGATAGAACAGATTAGAATGTATTAGATTCAAATCCCAGAGGCTGGAAACTCACATTATTATACTGAGAATTCAAGCATTAATGGCTGTTTGCATTAGACCTGTATTTATCAGGATAGTCTATAATGCAGAGCAGAAAACCCCTTGAATGACTTCATGGGTACTAACAAAGTAAGGGGTCACAGGGAGTGAGGGAGAAGCTACTGAGCTGTTACAAAGGAGGGGTAGAGAGAAACTGACCGAGGGCATTCATATCTGCCTTTCCCAGTGCTGCACTGGGGATTTGCAAGCACGTATTCCTCCTACACATCCATTCTTTTAAGAAGTTAAGAAGTCCTACTCTGTTGAGGGCATCGGTCAGAATAGGACAGTAAATGATGCATTCGTTTCTTGCTTTTTTGGAACATAAAAATGAATTCAAATTGACAGGACTAACCAAAAAATAAACAGACGATGAAATGAATCAACATATTTTGAAAGTGCTATGGAGGAAATGGGTGATGGGCTCTGAGAGAGAAAACTGGGAATGGAGTGGAGTAATCAGAGGAAATTTTTCTAAGCTGTTGCCATTCATCAACCTAGGTGCTTTATAAAAGAAAAAAAAGAAAAGAAAGGAACAGAGGGGAAGACCTAGAGAGACATGATAGATAATAGATGGAATGAGGGAGAGAGAGAGAGAGAGAAAGAAAGAGAGAGAGAGAGAGAGAGAAATGCAAATAAAAAGTAGAGGAACTACAAGGCTTGGAAGAGTGTAGCAATTTCTTGATAATTAAAAAAAAAGTCCATGTAAGCACAAGATTGCTCTGTGTGAGACTGGAAAGGTAGTCAAGATGTTTTATGAAGAATTTAACTTTATTCTGACAGAATGGAAGCCAGCAACCAGAAAAGTTTATCTTGTTTAAAAAGTTAGTTTTTTTTAAATTTTTGACTTTTAAATATACAAAAATAATCTAGCAAAAAGTTTGCAAGAAGGAATCATTTACTTTCTTTATACCTTTGATCTAGCTGCAGAATTTATGTTCTCTTTATACAGAAAATTATTATTATTACTACTGAACTATCTGAATTTGAGTTATAAATCTCATGTTCCTATATCTCTAGTATTTCAGTATTTCTCAAGGAAAAAGTTTTTCTTTTATAAAATGTCAATGTCATTATCAAATTCAGTAATTATATTGATGTACCACTGTTTAATACATACAGCACATTTGGATTTATCAATTGCTTCTCTAAAGTTCTTTACTTTAGCTGTGTTTTCTGGAACTAGGATCCACTCCCAGGTCACACACTGAATGTACTTGCCATGCATCTCTTGTCTCCTCAGTCTAGGAGAAGTCTTAGTCCATGTATTTCATGCCATTGACATTTAGAAGAGTTTGAGTCAGCTGAAGCGCCAACTCATAGACTTGCAAATTGGGATCCTCTGATGCTCATTGTAAATTGGTTCAGATGATGAATTTTTGGCAGGAACAACACAAAAGCAATGTCCTTTTATAGGAACAATACAGAAATTCTGACCTTCTCACTGCAACACAACAGGAGATATATGATACCACTTTGCCCCATTAATTAGAGATGCAAATTTTGACTGTTTAAAGTAGATAAAGCAACTATGTTTCTCCAAGGGAAGTTGTCTTTTTTTTTTTCATTTCCTAGGAGACACTTTGATAATCTGCATATATCCTTTTTTCTATTTAACCTTTATCTAATGGTATTCAACATTTTTGATCATTCTCATCTGAATCAATTCTTATGATGGTTGAGTTTTGTAATTCTTACATTCGTATTAGCTGTTATTCTCATTTTTTTCTTATTATTAAAATATGTGTACTTGCTTGCTTATATATTTACTAATTTAACTCAGCATGGACCAATGGATTCTGGTTTAATCAATGGTTTAAAATTTATCCTTGTGTTATTCATTTTGAAACACAAACACTATTTCATATTTTTCCTGTGAGAGCTCCCCAAGCTGGTGCTTTGTCTTTCTTTAATTTTTTTTTTCCAGTGGTAAAGAAGGCAGCAAGACTTAATGGGATAAGACATCCATCAGAACAGATGGGCATCTTTCTGGGGTAAGCTTACTGGGGTAAGCAAAGTGTCATAGTTTAATAGAGAGAAAACACCTGAAAGGTGAGGTTTGCTTCTCCGCAAAGAATTGAGTCAGAAGAGCTGAGAGAAATACAGAGATACCACCTGTTCTCAACAAACTTCCTGTTCCAGCCAGCCCTTCCCGTCCAGTCAGGTAGTGGGAGTCAACAGTGTCTTCTTTTTTAAAAAAAAAATATTTATTTATTTATCTGAAAGTCAGAGTTACACACAGAGAGAAGGAGAGGCAAAGAGAGAGAGAGACAGGTCTTCCATCTGCTGGTTCACTCCCCAGTTGGCCGCAATGGCTGAAGCTGGGCCAGTTCGAAGCCAGGAGCTTCCTCTGGGTCTTCCCACACAGGTGCAGGGGCCCAAGGACTTGTGCCATAGCAGAGACCTGGATCAGAAATGGAGTAGCTGGGTCTTGAAGCAGCACCCATATGGGATGTTGGCACTGCAGATGATGGCTTTACCCACTATGCCACAGTGCAGCCCCCAAGAGAGTGCCTTCTTAAAGGAGGTTCACACCTCCCTTGCAATGTTGCTTCTAGTATCCCATGTGAGGAGACAGATAGGACTGGGCCTCACACACACCAGGCCAGGCCTTGAAGTCCACCAAATTATTATTACTTCTTAAGATCCCTCCTGTCTGTTCTTACTTAATGTTAAATGGTTAGGTACCACGGCATAAAGTAACAGCTAACCTGGACAATATTGTCACACAAGGATGCATGGACAGCTCTCACCTACTTGGAGAGGCCTTTCATGGAGGACTTAAATGATCAATCTCTTGAAGAGGGTGGAGAGATGATTTAAAATATAGATGGTTTGCTGGTCTGTACCATTCCATGAGACACCAATTTTGGAATTTGACTTCCACCCATAACTTCCTAATAGAATGTGGCTACTGGGTATCCAAGAAGAAAGCAGAGCTAGTACACCAGGAAGTTAATTATTCAGGGAAGATCCTCCCCTGGGGAGTGAAGACTGATCCTGTTAAAAGTACAGGCCATGCAAAAAATGCTTATTCCTACAACCTTAAGATAGCTCTCACATTTATCTAACATGTTATGGATTCCTAGAAAAGGGACATAATGAAGCTTCTATATCAGGCTCTCAAGAGTGAGCCAAAACAAAGCCCCTCCTTTGAGAGAGAATGCAAAACAGCCTCAGCAGAGTGAAAGGCTGCCTAGGGCCCTCATGCTAGGGTTACTAAATGCAGTGCCATGAAACAGGCAGGCAGTTAGGCATGCTAACTGCTGGAATCTGTGCCACGCTTCAAAAATGTTTTGGGGCTAATCAGACAGAAAGCTACAAGATAATATTCATACCTTCCTGGACAAGGCCAGAAAACCCCAGGTCCAGACTGAACAAGGCTGGAATTTTTGACCTAACATCTGGTCATGGAAATTCTGGCTATTTCCCTTCTTTGGTCTATAGCTTCCATACTCTTACTACATCTTTTTGGATTATTTATGTCCAAAGAGAATAAATATGTCACTATTTAATGTACTCACTCATTTTGTCTCTAGCAGAATACAGGTCATGCAGCTGCAGATCATCAGATAGGACTTCTAGCCTATCCCATCAGATGACATGACCAGTCCTCTGAAGAGTGAGGGACAATTTCTTCCAAGATCACTGTCAACACGAAAGGATAGACAGCAAGAGAAAAACACCCATAAGCAGCTGTACACCCATATATCAACTGGAAGAAGACCTTCACTCTATCTGCTCCGACAGATTGTGGATAACTTCTCTTGAGAAGGAGGAAGGTAGAAATTAGCCTATGTGTTTGTGACAGGCCTAGGGAAAGCAAAGCACCTTGTAGATAGGAATATAGCAGCCTCTACTAGGCTTGAAAACAGCCTGGTATTTTACAGCACAATGTCCTGCCCATGCCCCAATAAATTTATAGGTGGTCCCAGCCTTCCCCCAAGGAAGTCACCTAGGAATCCTCTCTGCACAATGCAAGGTAGACTATTCAGTCTGATAAAACTGGGTAATGAAACCTCAGGAAGAATTTCACCTATTTCTCACTCAGCGAGCCATTTGTCTAAGAGGAAATGGAAGAGTGAGAGGGGGAATGCAAGAGTGAACTGGATCCTATTCCCTTATAAACCCCAGTCCGATACAGACAGCACCCTGAGCTCTTGTCTGAGACGCCCACCTCCCCCGTCAGGTGTGTTTCTCCAAGTTCTCAGCCCTTTCCTGAAAGCCCTGCCTGGCCTGTCGGTGTGCTTCAGCTCCCAGCTCTTTGCTGTGACACCATTTGCCCTCTCAATACGTTCTCAAAGCTTTTTCAGTACTTGAAAAGGTTTTTGTCAGAACTATTCCAGATACATCATGTTTTCCCTGCCCAAACATGGTTCCTGAGTTGGCAAATGTTAAGAGTGGTGGTGGGGAAGTTCATCCTAGAGTTCTGTGAGAAGTACGAATATTGTAGCCTAGAAGATAATTTAAGAGAAATTGTCACAGTCATCCAAGTAAAAGATCTCAATGATTTGATCCAAGGTAATAGAAATGGAGTTAAGGAGACACATTATAAAAAGAGGGCATCTTAAAAAGTTCATGGAAAATATGTCTTAGCTTTTAATTCTATTTTCCACAAACTTTTGGAGAAACCTAGCATCTATAAATCATTGTATAATTAGCGAAAATGTTGATAAAGATAAGAAATTGAAGGTGAGAAGAAAAAGAATTGGAAGATAATCTTTGGCTACTAGAGCCAGTAGTCAGTGGTATATAAATATTGCTCTCTTTCGATGTCCCTTCTGGCCCACATATTGATGGTCTTGTACCCTGACAGCTGCATGTTGTGTGTTATCTTTTTGTTGGCTATGCTGGATGGACAAAACTTGCATCTGCATTTTTGGGGTCCTGCTCACATATCTCCATGGCAACTGTCCAGAGTGCAGCTGTGTGATGGCTTCAGTAGTTTTCTAGTAGTTTTTTTTTTTTTTTCCTTTCAATAGTTTTTCTGGAATCAACTGCTTGAATGTACTTGGAGGTGACTCAGCTGACACCAGATAACATTAAGAATCTTGTTCTTGCCTTTAAAATTAGGTAATTAACAAAGGAAATATTCTTAGGGCTTCTTGCATGGTGTTTTGATAATAAAGAGTTTGAAATTTGATGAAAGAAATGCCAGATAATGAATAAATAGAAGCTTAGCTTCCTATAGTAAATATCTGACTTTGAATGGGAATATGGGATTTGAGAAAGCAGCAAGGAGAAATTGACATGATTTATATTTTGATTTCTGTGATAATAAGCTTATATCCCTTCATCTTATATCTAAAATATAAGATTTGATTGACATTTATTAATAAAATGTTGAACTATATACATTTATCTCCCATCCTCTTTGACCTCTATTTAGATAATGATCTTTTAAATCTACATTTAAATACTGTATTATCACAAAACTTCTCTTGATATATTTTATTTATATATACATTCTGCATTATTTTGAGTTTCATGAAAATAAAGTATTTTGTGTTGTATAAATTCAGAGAGGCTTTGCCTGAGGGAAGAGAGCATACGATGTTCTTGAGAAAAGGGATTTGGGACTGAGAGATGGTGGCTGACTAAGAAAAAGGATTTGGGATTGAGAGACAGTGGCTGACTAAGAAAAGGGATCTGGGACTGAGAGACAGGGGCTGACTAAAGTGAACCTGTGGTTTCAGGAACTGGGACTCTTTCCTTGGTCAAGATGTCTTTGTTTTGAAAACACTGAGGCCTTTTCTTTCTCTCGCTGGATGTGCACTCTGTGCTTACAGCTGTTTCTCCCTCATCCTCAGTCTATTCCAAGGCCTGAAGTACCAGGCACAAGTCATAAACACCTGACTCAGAAACCTTAACCTTGGATCCCTAACCCATCTCTGAGCATAAGAGCTTGCAGGTATGATAAAGCTAATAGTGAATGTGTTCAGGGGCAGACAGGTGTATCCTGTTAGTGTCTACTAATGTTTTGTAGACAGTTAGGTGCTTAAGAGGCTATGTTCCCATGACAGACCTATATGGGTTTGAGCCCTAGTTCAACCTTCTCCATATTAACACTACAACTTTGAACCAGTCACTGAAAAATTGTTTCCTCAACAATGAAGTGAGGATAATGACAGTGCTTAACTCATCAACTTTCTCTAAGATTTCAAGAAAATAAACTGCAGACGAACTTGGTTCAGGATCTGAGTGTTTGGTAGAAAGGGAAGATGGTGGTGGTATTATGTTACTAATATCACTATCATTCTGCAATGATTCATTGCCTGGAAGTCTACAGGAAGTGCTTTATTCACAGCATCCTGTGAGGTGGGTGCCGCTAATCAACTCATTCAAGTCACTGGTGTTGTGGTGTAGCAGGTTAAGCAGCTGTTGTGACTCCAGGGACCCATACTGGAGTGCTTTCTTGTTTGAGCCCTGGCTGCTCCTCTTTCAATTAAGCTTCCTGCTATGTGCCTGGGAAGGCAGTGGAAGATGGTACAAATACTTGGGCTCCTGCCACCATGTGGTGTAATTGGATGAAGTTCCTGGCTCCAAACTTCAGCCTCACCAAGCTCTAGTTTTTGGGGCCACTTAGTAGGTTAAGCAATCTAAGAAATCTCTGTGTGTGTGTGTGTGTGTGTGTGTGTGAACTTTATGTTGTTCTGCCTTTCAAATAAATATTTGAGGGGATCTTTTAAAAATCTCATTTGAAATAGGAGAGCTCAGCCAAATATTACCAATACTCATATTGAAGGAAGTTTTTCAACCTGTTGAGCTATATTACTACCTTGATTATCTCATTTAATTCCTGTAACCATCATACAATTTAGGAATAAATTATCGCTATTTCAAAGCTACAGAGGTTGAAGTTAGAAAATTCAAGTGGATTGATTAATGTCCTGGAGTGGGCAAGTGGATGCAGCACTTGGAGACAAGTGACTATAAGAACAAGAATATCTTCTCACCAGAACTTGAATAAATTTCTGGACTTTTTAACACCACTATTTTACATAATGAGTTTTGCAGCAGCTTTAGAAAGCCAGTGTTCATGTGGTCCTCCTTGCCCATGTCTTCCTGTTTCCTTGGAAATACTGAAAGGAGTAAAGAAGAGGACTGCCCGTGTAAACCTTGAGATCTGATTTTAGGGGAGTTGACTGATAACCTTTATATTTTGTTATTCTGAAATAAATCTAGAGTCATAGGATATAGGTCATTATTTATTAGCTTAACCTTGGTGTAGGCCTTGGCACCTGGTGTTCCTGATCATATAGGACTGCAAGGAAACAAAGGCTGTGTTGGTGGGGAGGACTGACAGACACAGTAAAGTAGGGAATATATTGCAAATCAGGCCAGATAGAATGGATCTTTACACTATGAAAAATGGAGATCAGTAAATACAGACAGTATAAATCCAAAAGATTTCACAGTAAAATTTAGAGAAAATGATGCCTTATTAATTTCTGAAGGAAAAGAAATTATAAAATATTTCAGCAGTTTTCAGTTTGTTCAAAGTTTAAACTTAATGTATTTGAGAGTGTTATTTTAATATGGGTTCTATAACAAAGGATTTACTTTGTAATAGTAGAAATTTACTTAGAGCAGTAGAAATTTGTTCTGTCACAATCAGGAGGCCACCAGTCTGAAGTCTAAGTGTTGACAAGGCCATGTGCCCTCTGAAAACCCTCAGGGAGGAGTCTCTCTGGCCTCCTCCAGCTTCAGGTTGCTTTGAATGGCAGCAAAAATCCTAGAACTTCCATCCTCACATAGCACCAATCCAATTCCCTGTCCAATCCAATCTACTTCCCTTTCTTTCTGAGTCCCACTATAGAGGCACCAAGACCCACTGAGGACTCTCCTATATCCAGTGTGATTTCACCTCAGGATATTTAATTAATACATCCACAAGTACTCTGTTCACAAATATTACCACATTCTGAGGTCCTGAGTAAACATGAATTTTCCTTCTTTTTTTATTGACACATAATCTATATATAGATATGTATATACATGCATACATATATATGGTGTTGAATGCGATGTTTTGAGGTTTGTATACATTGCATAATGAACAAACTAGAGTAGTCACTGTATCCAGCATTCAGACATTTATCATTTCTTTGTGGTAAGAACATAAAATTTCTCTCTTCTGGCTATTGGAAATAAACAACAGATTGTTGACTATACTCATCCTACTGTGCAGGTCACCAGATCTCTCTCATTCTATGTGACTGTAACATAGTACCCATTGACTAATGTTACCACATTCACTCCATCCTCCTTTCCCTCTTCACCCTCTAATAACCCCTACTCTACTGACATCTTCTATACAATCAATTCCTTTGAGGTTCCATATATGAGTGAGATCATGCTTGGAAATGAATTCTCTGAAGGATGCCATTAAATACATCACAGGAGGTAGGTCAGTGATCACCTGAGGGATTGCAACCCTCTCCCTTAAAATGGAAAGTCTCCTCAACCCAATTTGGGATCAAACATCCAGAGAAGCCTAAGGATTATGCTTCGTGGTCCTCTTGGTAGCACTCTTCTTGTGAGTTAGAGTGGCTTCTCAATGCTTAAGGGAGTAGCTCTTTTTGCTTTTTAATTTGTGATTTACAGGAATATATATATATATATTATATAATATATGTATATATATTTGTTGAGAAACACTCCCAAGCATATTTCCAACATCTTATCAAACCTTTGATATTTCATGGAAAATGAAAGAAGACAGTAAATAATAATTAACACAATGCAGAAAGTGCTACAATCAGCTCAGCATGTAATGATGGGTGAATAGATGCTTTTTAAAGACAGAAATACAAATGGCAAACAGACAAATTAAAAAAAATGCTCAGGGTCCTAGCCATCAGGGAAGTATGTTAAAACCACAATGAGGTATTATCTCACTCCAGTTAGAATGGCTATTACCCCAAAAATCAAAAAATAACAAATGTTTGTGAGGTTGTGGAGAAAATGATACCCTAATAAGCTGTTGATGAGAATGCAAAGTAGTAGGACCATTATGAAAAACACTATGGAGATTCCACAGAACACTAAAAATGGATCTACCATATGATGTAGCTATCCTGCTTCTGGGAATATATCCAAAGGAAGTGAAATCAGCATATGAAAGAGTTATCCACACTCTTTAGCAGCTCAATTGACAATAGCAAATACACAGTTAACTTAGATGTCCATCAACTGATGACTGGATAAAGAAATTGTGTTACATATACACTGTGGAATATTATTCAGTCATAAAAAGAATGAAATATTGACATTCGCAACAAAATGGACAGAAATGGATAAGAATACTGAGTGAAACAAACACAGAAAGACAAATACACATGATTTTTCTTATGTGCTAATATTTATATATATAGACACATAGAGTATGAAAATCATATTAATGTGGTATTATGTGGTATATATTTATAAACATTATCTTAATATTATGGGCTGGGTTGCACTTAAATTAATTTTCAGACTCTTGCCTTTTACCTAGAGAAGAATTCTAAGTACAGGCCCAAACATGGCATAGAGTGTGATAAACTTTATTTACAAAGTGAGGAAAACACACAGCTCATTAGGGCTTTATTAAGGGAAAGTGGGCCAAAGAAGGAATTATCATACCCTCTGCTTATCCTGAGTGCATGAAAAGGAGAGAGCTTCCATTCTTCCTAGCTTTTTATGAGCTTTAGAAAAACAGAAGTGTTTATGTGGTACCATCCCCATGTCCTAGGTAAGAGGAAGTATTTCCTGGGGAGGGGTCCCCTGATTGACAGGTGGGTGAACATGGCAACTCAGAGTGAAGGAGGTGCAGCTTCCAGCTCATGGACTTAAAATCATCTATTTAAGCTGTCTGGCATCATTCACTGTATGTTACCATCTACATGACAATATCTCTACAGGACAATATCTTCTTTCCATGTCTATGATCATTGTGAATCTCGCATTTGATGATATTAATAGTCCTGTTTTCAAGAAACAAATAATGTGTGTGCATGTATGGCATTCTACATAGGAGATGGACATGGCAAAAAATGTTGTATATTGTTTCTTAAAGCTAAAAAATAAATTAAAGATGATATATTTATTTGAAAGGTGAGGGGTGAGACAGTGGAACTCCATCCAGGTCTCCCTTGTGCACTCAGGTCCTAAGGTATGGGAGCCATTATCTGCTGCTTCCCAGGTACATTAGCAAGGAGAAGGATCAAAAGCAGAAGAGCCAGAACTCAAACAGATAATCAGCTATATGTTGAATATCCCAGACAAGAGGAGGCTTAAACAGCTGTGCCACAGCATTCTTACCTCCTATCATTTTTGTGTTGTTTAATTACCTAATATATGGAATTGTTCTCTGATGCCAGGAATACTGCAAATGTTCTATAAACCCCAAGTATTACTACCACAAAAGCTAGGATTATTATTATATATCAGCAGAGCATATGAAATCCCTTATTTTAATCAGGCACCAACTTTTTCTTGCTGCCAGATTTCCAACCTTATTCTCTATGTGCCCCAAAATCTATTTCTCCATTGAGCTTTGGTACCCATGAATTCTTCTTGCCCTTCATATCCATGAAAACTTGCTTATATTATTTTCCTAAACTGGATTTTTTTTCTTTCTAACTTCATTTATCTCCCTGAAAAAAAAAGGCTTATCCTTCTAGAAGTAGCTAAAGTATCATCTTTTGTGGAAATTTCTTTAATCTACATAGGCAAAATTGAGTTCTCCTTTCTGTTGTGATCAGACAACACTTTGAACACACATACATCTTAGCAAGGTAGTTAAAGTGATGTTGTTTAAGGCAGAGAATCATTTGCTGAAAGATTATAATCTCTGTTAGGGCAAACATCATAGTTACTATCCCAAGAAAGAATAATCTTGTATGTTTACATAAACAGGCAAAAGAAAATCTTTAGAAAGTATCAAAAATATCCATTAGCACAAAAGGCTTTTTGAGCCATTTTTTGTTGTTTTTTACTTTGCTTTGCAAAGCTCTTACTAAGGAATTGCTTTTTGTTCTTCATCCCTGTTAAGTCTTGCTTGTTTCCCAGCTACACTGAAAATGCCAAGTCAATTACATAACTGATGTACAATTGGCCAATGTAACAAACAAGTTTCTGATTTGTTACTATTCATACCCTTATATCTTGGTTTCTGCAACACTCAGTGTCTACATCACATGGAGCTCCTGATGACTTATTTGTACAACTTCTCTCTAACCACATTCCTTTCATCAGTGATCTCATCCCCTCCCTTGACATTCACTTTCATGTAGATGCTACTGACAGCCAAATTGGTATCTCTTGTTAAGACTTTGAATCTAAATCCAAGCTATTTCTTCCACTACTGTCTTCAAAAGTAGTCAAATTCAGTATGTCTGAAATAGAACTCTTACCACTCTTCTTCACAAAGCTCTTTCTCCACCAGTCTTAGGAATCAGAAAATGACAAAGCATAATACTCAGGTATTCATAAGAATAGTAAAGTCAATGGAAGAATTATAATATAAATTTGAGTATATTTTCATTGTCAAAGAAAGAAACTAGGAAACTAGGCTGAAAAATAAACTAGTTAACACAATTATGTAATCAATACAGAAGGTCACTGATTTCACTATGGAGTTGCAGAAGAAAAAATAGAGAAAAAGGAAAGGAGGAAACTAATGAAAAAATTATATAAGAAAATTTTTCTAGAACAAGAGAATGATACAGTAAACTGTTTTCCTAGAAATGAGGCAAATCATGCAAGTGCCTTTGTAACTTCCACTTGGACCCATTATGATATCTGTTCATATTCCAGAAGAATCCCAAAGGGAGTAGATTGGAATAAAATACTGTTCCTGCTGGGAAATGTGCTGTTATGGATGTGGAGGAAATTAATAGATGTGAACTAATTGTGCAATATACTACATGCAGTATAGCCAAGGAATCTAGAAAAGAGTCTGAAAATTAAAAAAAAAATACAACCACATCTAATCAGGTAGATAGCAGAGCTGATTTCCAAGATATTAGTGATGACACGTTCCCAGGGTGATAACCAAACACCTGTTATAAACAGCAACAAACTGATATTCAGTATCAAGGAGGTTGATGGGCTCTGAGAAAGAGAAACTCAGAAAAAGAAAATGTTAATTGACAAACTGATATGTTGGTGTAGAAAATTGAGCTAGAATCCCTTGAAATAAATAAAATCCTATAGTTCCACTCTTTGAAACTATTTTATATCTTTTATTTTCTCTTAAAAGAAAATTAAAATTTCAGCATATCTTGTATATTCCAGCTACTGCATGTGCCTCAGATTCAACTCACACCATGCCCATAAGACTTCATTGAGCTTCATCATCTATCCTTCACCATATCAAGCTCTTCTGCCTGAAAGCTTTTGTGCCGCTCTTAATGGATCACTGTTAGGCTAGTTTTCAAACATATACCTGGATTTTATCTTTTCATATATTAAAGTTGTCCAGATTTATTCTGGGATAGCATTTCCAGATAACACCATTTATATAATGGCATATATAGCATCATTCTATTTATTTTCCTTTTGATAATTATAACAATTTTAATGTTGACTCATTGACTTTTGTGTTTATTCATTATCTTCTTCTACTAGGTGTAATTTTTATGGAGACAACCTTAACCATTTTGTTCTTCATTGGCTCTTCTGATTTTATTCCATGCCTGACACTGGAAAACACATTTAGGTAAATGTTGAGTAAGAGAATAAATACACAAAAGAATGAAAGTCTTGGTGGATAAAGAAGAATGTACAGCGTTGCATAGGAATAGTCAAGGCAGTGGTAATCCATACGACAAGAATGGGGATTGGGTCTGAAAAAGACAATTCTTCACGAAAGTTTTAAGGAGAAGGATGAGGAGGAATATAGGAAAGAAAAGATTTGAGTTTATTCATCACAGTAGAGGGAAGAATATGTAGCTGCATGGCGGAACATGAGTAAAGGCTCAAAGTCTTTTGATGACATTGCAAATTCAGTAGACTCTAGGTGACAGTATCAGTTTTACTGGTGCTAAAATCCAAGGGATTGTTAAAGACAAGCTACAGTCCACAAGAACACTGTGAATGAGGCACTAATACTAATCATATTCAAGTTCTGTGCTTAGATGCTTAATTTTAACAATGAGGTTGAGATCTTTGCAATCTATAATTTATTTTTAAGATTATCAGCAGCTGAGCTTCAATGTTACAGCAACATTACAAATAGTTTGTCTCCATGAGGATTATATCATGTGAAACATCTTGAATTATGAATTTTTTAGCTCCTAGAGTTTTCCAGTGCTTGCTAAATAATCGCATCTGCAGACTCCAAGGTCAGAGATCATATTTGAAGTATTTCTTGGCTTGAAGTCAATGCAAGATTAGCTCAAGGAAAAACTTGCAGAATCATAAAATAATTGTTTTTCAACATTTAGTAGTTGTACCATTATAATTTGTATGTATCAAAAATATGTTTAGGGTAAGCAAAGGCCTGTATTTTCTGATTAAAAATATTAAATTCTTTATTACACCAATAAACGTAGCCATTTAATTTCTTTCCCAGTGATCATGTCTGGAATACTAACAATTGGTTTTGTGTCCTAACCTGTGAGCAAGAGAAAGTCTGCTAAGCACCTGGAGCAACCTTTTCCTCATTTGTAAACAAGGAATAAATATGGTAACATTGACCCCACACAGCCTGTGTGTGGATCACATGAGTAGTGTGAATAGAAGTATATCACACAATCTAAATTCACAAACAACAATGCTCTTTGATTATAAATGTGGAGAGCATTGTGAAATAAAAATGCTTTAAACTGCTAGTTTAGATTGTGCAATCCCAACTCTAACATAAGATTTTATGTGAGAAATTCATCCTGTTCTATCTCTTCAGGTGGAGAGAATTAGGCCTGTGGAAAGTTAACCTGCAAGTGGGAGTTGAATTAGTGTCCTAAAAGAGAAATGATCAGACTAAATCATCATATCATCATTCACTGGATTTCAACACAATCACCCCTTCTACAGATCTCATGTTTGATAGGAAAATAATATCCTAATTCTTGAAATAGAGTGGGGAAATATAATAGCCAAATTCATACAACACATTCAAAGCAAAAAATGCATTGGGAAGAATTTATATAGGTGTCAATAAATTATCTAGTATTAGATAGATTATGAGGTTTAATTTGTATGAATTCAAAAAGTGACCATCTTTTCTTGGGAATTGATAATGTACTTGCCACTTCTCATTGCTAGTTCTGTTAAACACTTGAATCCTGACTTCCCAAGAAGAATACAAGATTCATGGACGTGGAAGCTGGATAATCTACCTCTTCGAATTCCCGACAAAGTCTAAAATAGTGTCTTGTAATGTCATATGCTCTGAAAAAATGAATCCTTGTATCAAGTCTGACAGTTAATATGTGTTTGTTAAATTTAGGTTCATTTTGTTTCGTGGGTGTCCCAACATATTTGGAAGAAGAGAGACTTTGAATATAAACCCCATCTTGATTTGGCATACACCTGAGAGGTGAACTAAAGATGCTATCAGCCATACTTTTTCATTTTGGCTTATTACAGTTATTCTTGGAATATCCGTAGCTACTCAGATATTAATCTTGCAGACCTGAAATAATAGAACTTTCTTCATCTTTGCATTACCTGAGGGGAAATGAGTTGAAACAAGAGCATTTATTTATTTTCAAAATTAATTTTAGAAGGAGAAGTTTTTTGGGGAAATGCATACAATTTCATCCTGCAATGCACCTGATACTGTGGAAAATGCTGTTTCACATACTATGTTATTAAAATAAACTAAAACAAATAAAGGTTAGGTAATTTGAGAAAGAAAACTTGCTACAAAACTACTTGGTGTGTAAGAAAATTTTTTTTAAACTTTATTTCCAGACTCCAGAAAAAATCAAGTTTTTGTGAATTTCAGTTTATTGCCGTATTTTTCATCTTTGGTAATTAAAAGAATTCATGTTCATTTACAAAATTTGGAAAATACTGAAAACATTAAGAAACCAATCACAGCTTGTTCTTCATCGCCAGTTCTCTACCTGGAGATTGCCAATATTAACATTTTGAGGAATAAGCTTTATGCTATGGGAACACGTGAAAGTAAAACAAATTAAATTAACATTTTAATATGTTTTTTATAATTTATTTTGTTTATGCAATACAATATGGTTTTATAACCTGTTCATAACACTTAATCCCTAACATACTGCATCCTGGGCTGTGTTCTAAGCTCGTCGCTTATTATCTGTTCATGTAATCATGGTAACAGTCCCATGTTTGACACTATAATAGTGCCCATTGCACAGATGATCACACACTTAGAGCATTGTTCTCTCATTGGCAAAAGGCAGATAAGTCTAATACATGCTTCTTAGGCGTTTGAGTGGCTTGAGAGAGAAGGAATGGAAGTGGCAACATACTTGCCGGTTATGGGTCCAACATATGACATTGTTATTATTGTTGTTGTGGTGGTATGCATAACCATAATTTTATCTCTATTAGTTTGTACAATTTCTAGTATAGTTTCTAGAAAATGTCTGTCACATGAATGACCTCTAATGCTCTCTTTTCAACCTCCTGAAACTACAAATAATTAGTAAGTTGATTACTAAGCCAGTACAGTTGAGTATCACTTCAATTTTTGTTTATGTAAGTTTTTTCTTCTTTATCTTTTGTTTTTCACAGAATCCTTCTTGCCAATTTCCAACCTTAAAAAAATAACAAATGGAATATTTTTCAATTCACTCTTACCCCACACTGTGATAAATACAGGACATTATCACATTATCACAGCAATGAAGAGCTGATGAGAACAATTTATGTACATCTTGTTGTCTTTTCTCTATTTTTGCTTTCATATCTCCAATCACACTATAATAGTGGCCAGGAGTTTATTTTAAGTAATCCATTTCATGTTATTGAAGCACTATACATTGAGAGCAGGTCATTGTTTCTTAAATCAGGTAAAATTTTCTTAATATTTGAGATTTCTTTTGTAAGTAAATAAAAGGTGTGTCTTATCGAGAGACCACATATAGGGTCATGAGTTAAGGTGTATGACAATAAAAATGCTTAAGTTTGTGAACAGAGCAGAGGCTGGAACATGCATTTGCATTTGGTTGCCAGTGTAATCATGCATAATAGAAAGAATCTAAAGGGAAATGGGCAAAATAAAGCCATTATAGGGAGTCATTCAGAAAGACTAAATTTGATCATCACTTAGAAAATATGTTGCTAAGCTTATTGCTTGTATAATTACCAACGTTAACCAATAGGCTGTTTCATAATGGAGTATTAGTGATTGAATAAGATCCTAAAATGGAAATGCTGAATCCCAAAAAAGAAGAGCATGGATGACGAGGATGCCTTGACATGTATATGACAGAAGCATCACTATGTAATCTAGAAGTGCACATTTCTTTAATCTGATAGTCATTCCCACTACTTACTAGGTTGATCACTTGTACATGTGCCCAGAAAAATAAGGTTTCCTATGAATACCCTGATTTTTGCCCCACAGTATGAAATTCTGTAGTTTTAGGTCAGATATTCCCATTAAACATCTTTTAAAAATGACTTGTTCCCTGGAGTGGGTGTTTAGCTTTGCAGTAAAGATGCTGTTTGAGATGCCTGCGTCCCAAACCAGCGTTTCTGGGCCTGAGTCCCTGCTGTGCGGCTGGTTTTAGCTCCTCTTGATGCAAACCCTTTGAGGCCACAGGTATTGGTCTGAGTGGTTTGGTCCCTGTCACCTGTGTTGGAGACACAGAGTACATTTCCATCTCCTGGCTCCTGTCTATTCAAGCCTGAGATGCTACAGGCATTTGGGAAGTGAATCAGTGAGATCCAGAGAACCAGCAAAATCTCTCTATGTGTCTCCCTCACTTTCTGCCTCTTTTCCTATATGATTTTCAGATAAATAATAAAAAATTTAAAAATCACTGTTCCTCAATTTTGAGTAGAAGGTATCAATAACTTCAAAATGCTCTTCAGTATCAGAAGTGTCTGTTTTGATTTTTAATATGTTTTTTAGTCAGAGAATTTTTTTTGGCTCCCTTCACTGCTACTAGTAGCTGAAGCTTTATTGCAATTCTCTATATAGCCATTTTGTGAATGAAATTTGAATTGGATTTGAATAAGACTAGCAAATTGACATGAATACCAGAAATCATTTTCAAAGCATGAACCAAGTTAATTATCCAGTTTGCAAATGGGTTATTATAGTTTTATGGTTTTACTTTGGAAAGCATATATGGGATTTAAAAATAAAAGAAAATGCGCAAACTATAACCCAGAGAGGAAAGGAAATCATTTTAATGAAAGAAATATGGAGTAAAATGGGAAGTGAGAGCAATTAGGTATTTGATAGATTAAATATTTCCAATTAGGAATAGGGAAATAGAACTAATATTTAGTGAGGATCTGTTAAGTCCTCATTATATATTTATATATATTATTTCACTTATTGAATCATATTTGAAATATTTCTCCCTGTAATTTGGAAGGAAATATTTAGTGATTACCCTCAAAAATATACATCAAGTAAATCATTGAAAATGTCATGCTACCTTACTTATTAATTATTTCAAAGAATTTATCAAGTGCCTGCGCTATGCCAGTCACCCTTCTAGGTACTCAGTGCAGTAGTAAGTAATCTAATTCCCACAAGTGAGCATGCAGTTATATATCATATTTAAAATGTGAAGGGATGATTCAAAAATTTTAATATGCAATATATTTTAATGAATGATCTGAGCAAATCAAAGGGAATACAAAGTAATTCAGATTTCTTGGTTGAGTTCTTGATCTCCAGACTTGCTCTACTTTTATTGTCAAAATTTATCTTTCTTCTCACTGAAAGAGAATGTCAGGGTTACTTTAGTAACATAAAAAACAAAACAAAACAAAACAAAACAAAACAGTATAGCCAATGCATAGGCAACATCAGGCTGTTGTAGTGGTCTGCAGAAACTAATTAATTAATTAATTGAGCCTTTATTATATGGCAAGCAACAAAAAATATGAAATATCACTTCAGGGAGTCTCAGATCATATGCAGCTCTGACACAAGCATGCTCAGATTGTGTGTTACGGAAAAGCTGAATTGGAAAACCCAGGTCATTTTTTGGTCAAGGGAAAAAATGTGGGCAAGAATATTGTGGGGAGGCCAGCGCCACTGCTCACTAGGCTAATCCTCCACCTGCGGCGCCAGTACTCCGGGTTCTAGTCCCAGTTGGGGCGCCGGATTCTGTCCCGGCCGCTCGTCTTCTAGTCTAGCTCTCTGCTATGGCCCAGGAGGGCAGTGGAGGATGGCTATGGTCCTTGGGCCCTGCACCCGCATGGGAGACCAGTAGAAGCACCTGGCTCCTGCTTTAGATCAGCACACTGGCCGTAGCGGCCATTGTGGGGTGTACCAATCTCTCTCTCTTTCTCTCTAACTCTGCCTGTCAAAAAATATATATATATAAAAAAAAGAATATTGTGGGGAGTGACTTAGGAATCAAGGGAATCAAGATCTACCTCTTTTTTTTTTTTTTTTTTTGACAGGCAGAGTAGACAGTGAGAGAGAGAGATAAAGAGAAAAGTCTTCCTTTTCCGTTGGTTCACCCCCCAATGGCCGCTACGGCTGTCACAACATGGCTGGTACACCACGCTGATCCGAAGCCAGGAAAAAGAATGGTGAGAGAGCCAGCACTGCGGCTCACTAGGCTAATCCTCCGCCTTGCGGCGCCGGCACACCGGGTTCTAGTCCCGGTCGGGGCGCCGGATTCTGTCCCGGTTGCCCCTCTTCCAGGCCAGCTCTCTGCTGTGGCCAGGGAGTGCAGTGGAGGATGGCCCAGGTGCTTGGGCCCTGCACCCCATGGGAGACCAGGATAAGTACCTGGCTCCTGCCATCAGATCAGCGCGGTGTGCAGTGCGCCAGTCGCGGCGGCCATTGGAGGGTGAACCAACGGCAAAGGAAGACCTTTCTCTCTCTCTCTCTCACTGTCCACTCTGCCTGTACTGCCTGTGGAAAAAAAAAAAAAAAAAAAAAGAATGGTGAGAGAGTAGTGGCCCATGAAGCCAGCAGCTGATGATAGCTCTGGGATGTACTGGAATGTGTGAAAGACAAATTATGTTCAGCAACATTTAAATATCAAGGGCACTCAAACCATGCTACTTCTTCCCTTCTTTCCAGAGTTAACTGATATGATCAAGTTGGTACATTTACCTGTCATGAAATAATCCACACACACACATGTGTGTATGTGCACACACATGCACACACATACTCATAAAAGAGGAGACTTCAAAAAATATGGGAGATTCACATTATCTTTTAATTCCATTTCCATGAAGTTTTTGAAGTACTCGTGTGTATACATACATACATGTTTCTATATCTATCTATCTATCTATCTATCTATCTATTGTACAATCTAGAGATCCTCATTCCTCAAATTTTCTGTAGGGTATTGAATTGGCAATAACACTTAAAATTTTTTTCACTCATATTTAAAATGAATCATCCATGTTGTTCCATAGAGAACTTCTTGGTTTATCTCAACTGCAATGTAGTATACTATTGTGTGTTTGCTGTGTATTTATTAAGAAACTGCTAAAAGAAAGTGGCAGACAGAGTGCTGAGATGATCTCTAGAGCTCTGACCCTGTATAGGTCTTGCTTGATTCCTATACTGTGAACATGATGGATTTCACGGTCATGATCAGAACAACTTATAAAATACAGATTGACTTTGACATGAAGATTATTTTGGCGATCCTGACTCAAACACATGAGCTCCTGAATATCTGGATCTCAGGGTCAGAGACGGAGGAAGACACTTAGCTCACAAAAAAGATTGGATGTGGCACGAGGTGCTTTGAAATGAAGGGGCCAGATGGCAAGAAATGCAGGCAGCCTTTCTGAAGGTAGCCCTTGACTGACAGGAAGAAGGAAAATGCAGATCTCCAACCTGTAACTGAAGTCTGGCACCAACAAGAATGAACTTCAAAGCAGGTTGTTTTTCCCAGGAGCCTCCAGATGAGAGCATATCTCAGCCCACTCCTTGATGTCAACTTTGGCACACCCTGAGGAGAATACCACATCCTACTGTTCCAGATCCCCTCCAGAAACTGTAGGGTAATCAATTTCCGTCCCTCTAAGGCACTTGGCTTATAGAATTTTCTGCACAGCCATAGAAAATGAAAAGATGCAGTAATGGCAAAATTTGATATACTGGGAAGTAGAACAGTTTTTTTTCTATACTTTTTAATGTTAGAAATAAAATCTTATGGTTTTAGGCCGGCGCCGCGGCTCACTAGGCTAATCCTCCGCATGCAGCGCTGGCACACTGGGTTCTGGTCCGGTCAGGGTGCCGGGTTCTGTCCTGGTTGCTCCTCTTCCAGTCCAGCTCTCTGCTGTGGCCCGGGAAGGCAGTTGAGGATGTCCCAACTTCTTGGGCCCTGCACCTGCATGGGAGATCAAGAGGAAGCACCTGGCTCCTGGCTTCGGATCGGCGCAGTGTGCTGGCCATAGCGACCATTTTGGGGGGTGAACCAAAGAAAGGAAGACCTTTCTTTCTCTCTCTCTCTCTCTCTCTCTCTCTCTCACTAACTCTGCCTGCCAAAAAAACAAACAAACAAAAATAAATAAAACCTTATGGTTTTAAAGAAGTGGGGTTGTAACATTAAGGGGAAAATCTTATTAAGTTCATTAACAGAAGATTTAAGGGTACCTCAAGGTTTTGGGTGAAGAGAGTGTGTATTACAGAAAACCTGATTTCCCTTTCTCTCCACCCTAGTCTCTCTGCTTCCACATTACAATAGCATCTTGTCTGTCTCCAAAGGATTGTTTTATCTGATAACCCCACAACATTAAAGTCTAGGCTTCAATTTAGATTTTCCTCTGTGGTATTTCAAGCACATGGCATGTATTTTAAGTGAAGAAATTGCAAGATCCTCTTGGAAAAGCCACAGTAACTCTACTCAGATATTAATATGTGGCAAATGTCTCATTGGGGAAGGCATCAGGAAATACAAACACTCGCAGTGAAGTACCAGGAGAAGGAGAATGAATGGGAGAAACAGTCACATAATGACAATGACAAGAGTGACTTAGGAAGGAATAGGACAACTGGGAAATAATTAGCCATTTAGAAATAATTTTAGAGGGGTACAAATGAAGAACCCAATCATTTTAAAAAACAAGAATGGTCCAAGTTAATGATGTGAAAATGGTTATAAGCAAATTGTAGGAATTATTTCAGAAGAAAATCCAGGTCAACAAGCAACTATAATTCTTGAATGTACCCTAAATTTCATTTTAACAGAGAGTAGTATGCTTTGCTTTTTTTTCTGTATGCACTATAAACTCAATTAAAGCTAATGGGAGTTATGGGCAGCACTTCTAAATCACAACCTCTTTGAGGCTCATTATTTTGAACTAAATTGTTAAACAGCAACCTTTTCCTGGTTTGGTAATAAACAAGATAACATCATGGCTCATACTATATTAGAATTCAAGAAAATACTTTTTAAGATATTTCTTCTATAACAGATTTTGCATCTATTCTAAATTGAGGAAGGATGTGAATCACCCTCTATATCTAATAAATGTTTCCATTATGAGAGAATTGGCTACTTAATTTCCTTAAAGTTATAAAACACCCGTTCTGGGATAACTCACTTTTAGTTGGCTATTGTCATCTGTAATGACCAAAGGTTGGAGTAAGCAATCACCATGAGCTCAGCCTCTTTCAAAAAGTGTGTGACTCTTTAATGTAAATAATTTACCCCCATGGGTTCTTGACTGCTTTATAAAGCACCATCCAGGGTGACATCTGAATGGGATCTAATATTGCTTACGCAAAGTTTCACACTCATTCACTAAATATTTATTGGGACTGTGGTGTTCCCAGTGTCTGAGTTAGTGCTGTGCTAGATCAGGGAGAACATATGGTATTTGTCCCTTTGGGACTGGCTTACTTCACTCAGCATGATGTATTCCAGATTCCTCCATTTTGTTGCAAATGACTGGATTTCGTTGTTTCTTACTGCGGTATAGTATTCTAAAGAGTACATATCCCATAATTTCTTTATCCAGTCTACCGTTGATGGGCATTTAGGTTGGTTCCAGGTCTTGGCTACTGTGAATTGTGCTGCAATAAACATTAGGGTGCAGACCGCTTTTTTGTTTGCCAATTTAAATTCCTTTGGGTAAATTCCAAGGAGAACTCAAGGGGCTTCCATAGCCTTGGAAACTCATGACTGGTGCATAGGGAGATTACTGATGCCATAAACAGGAGTGTCAATTTGTAAAGTCAACAACAGGAGTCACTGTGCAGTTACTCCTCATGTAGGATCTCTGTCCTTAATGTGCTGTGCATTGAGACTTAATGCTATAACGAGTACTCAAACAGTATATTTCACTTGGTGTTTCTATGGGGGTGCAAACTGTTGAAATCTTTACTTAATGTATACTAAACTGATCTTCTGTAAAAAATAAAAAAAAAAAAAGAAGAAGAAATTATCAATTCCCAACTTGACTCTCACTGGGATTAAACATGACAATAGGTCTGATCTGATTTCATCATCATTTAAAAAAATCATCTATTATTTTTAACTTTATGTTTCTGTGTTGGAGCAAACTGTTGAAATCTTTACTTAATGTATACTAAGCTGATCTTCTGTATATAAAGAGAATCGAAAATGAACCCTTATGTGAATGGAAGGGGAGAGGGAGTGGGAAAGGGGAGGGTTGTGGGTGGGAGGGACGTTATGGGCGGGAAGCCATTGTAATGCATAAGCCGTACTTTGGAAATTTATATTCATTAAATAAAAGTTAAAAAAAAAAAGAAAAAGTGATAGCCACAGTCCACTGAAGACTGTTCCCATTTATTGGCACACCCATCAACATTCTTTTTGTGTCTTCAGTCTGCTTTATCATATAATTGTGAGACAAGAACAAGTGTTATCTACAGCTAAAACTTCCTCATTCTCATCCTTGTGCAGAGAAAATCACTTTCCCAATATGTCAAATAAATGCCTGTGTTTCTCCTGGATTGAGGTACTCCTGACTCAGACATGGTGAGCATGGAAAATGACACGTACTGATTCTCAATTAAGTGTCTGTCTGTGGAAAAAGGATTAGGACTGTCCAATTACAGTTCAACCAACACTGCACAATGATGGATGGAAAATGCTACAAATAAGATTTTGGTTGCTGACTGGGGGAGAAGAGGAGGAGTACTTAGAATGTGGAACTGAGGTGTGCTTAACATATCAGTAGACATCTAATTATATTCAAGTTTGCAGCTAAACTATTATAAACTCTATTTTGTATTTTCTTTCAGTGTTTTAAACATCAAATACAAAAATTAAAATTCAAAATATTAGTGAATGTATTATCAAAATGTTTAATAAAAAAAGTTTTAGGTGTAAGAACAGTGAACAAAAACAGGAGCAATACACCACAGGATTTTTAAAATGTGCATCAAAAGTCCATGAAATTTTTTAAAAATACATGCATTAAGTAGTTGTCAGAAAAATGATGAAAAATTAATATCCATCAAAATCAAAACTCCACCTAAAATAATTATATATAGTTGTTGGTGCTGTCAAGGACTTCCTATCCTTTTGCTCAAGTGGGCCTTTGGTCACCTATGGCAGGCTGCAAATGCCAGCAAGTTTATCACTAATCTCCGTACAGCTACTACCGCAGACAGAAAGGAATTCATGTGGAAATATCACAGCTTCCTCAACCATGTATGGGATGATTTTGAGTGGGAACTTATTGAAAAACAGATTCTTTATTAAGTTTCTACATCTCTGCCTTGTTTTTCTTCTCTCCAATGAGAGGTTTCCAGGTTATCAACCAACTCCACTATTTCCAATCAATACCATGTTCATGTAATGTTTCCATAGGAACTAAAACTAAATATAAATTTTAATAAAAATGGATTGTGTATTTCAAATGACCTAAAACAGAAGAGTTTTACATTTTCTCACCAGAAAGAAATGATAAATATTTGAGGTTATGGTATACAAATTCCTCTCCTTTGATCATTCTATTTTATATATATATAAAACATATCAGTAGACATCCAATTATATAATATATATTATATATATATCACTTTGTACACCATAAGTATATACAATTATATTAAATTAAATCTTTTCTTTAAATAAAATATTTAGCAATACAAAGAATTTAGTAACAATTAATGAAAATGCCTGTTACATCCAATTTTTGTCTTAAAGGAAAATAAAACTCTTTTCCCTGAAATAATATATAATAATAAAACTAAATAATCAAACCACACAAGAAAAGTGAATATGAAAAAATTTTAACTTTTGTTTATTAAAAAATGAACACTTAAGAAATATTCTATGCATTTTTACTTATCAGATTGTCCAAAATTAAGAAATAACTCCTACATACTGTAATAAAAAATAAAACATAGTGAATCATTAAAGGATACTGAACATTGAAAATCTATGTATATATGGTTGTACCATTCAACTCAGTGTACTTAAATTTTAGAAATTTTTTTAATTATTTGAAAGAGCAAGAGAGACACAGAGAAAGCGAGAGAGAGAGTGAGAGAGAGAAATCTTTCATCTATTGGTTCACTCTTCAAATGGCCACAATAGGCAAGGCTGGGCCAGACTGATGCCAGGAACATGAAACACCATCCTGCTCTTCTACAAGGATGACAGGGTCCCAGCTACTTGGGCCATCTTTTGTTGTGTTCCTGGGTGTGTTAGAAAGAAGCAATATAATAAAAGAATAAGATTTAGGCCGGCGCCGTGGCTCACTAGGCTAATCCTCCACCTAGTGGCGCCGGCACACCGGGTTCTAGTCCCGGTCCGGGCGCCGGATTCTGTCCCGGTTGCCCCTCTTCCAGGCCAGCTCTCTGCTGTGGCCCAGGAATACAGTGGAAGATGGCCCAAGTGCTTGGGCCCTGTACCCCATGGGAGACCAGGAGAAGCAACTGGCTCCTGCCTTCAGATTAGCGTGGTGCGCCGGCTGCAGCACGCCAGCCATGGTGGCCATTGGAGGGTGAACCAACGGCAAAAGGAAGACCTTTCTCTCTGTCTCTCTCTCTCACTGTCCACTCCGCCTGTCAAAAAAAAAAAAAAAAAAAAAGAATAAGACTTAAACTGGCACTCTCATGTGGTATGTCTGTGTGGTAAGTGGTGGCTTAACCCACTGCTCCACAACCTGGCACCAGTATGCTCACTTTTACTCATTATTTATTGCTATATTAAAATTATGTCTACTAAATTGGGGAATTTCTATATTTATTTTATCCTTCATGCTAAGAATAAAGTTTGAACTAAGCTTCCAGAGTGTCAATTGTAAGAAAAACTGGTAAAAGTGGAGGAAGAATGTTTAATGAAGGAGTACACAAAAGTTCCCTGTGTTGGGGTGCTCAAATGAAGGAGAGATAGGACATGGGAACTCTTCTTCCGAAAAGTGCTGCCAGGCTCACCCAGTGTGCATTCTTTATTGATAAGGATTACAAGAACCTATTGTACAGTGCACGTGTGTGTTCCTACAACCTAAGGTTTCTCAGAAACATGTCTAGGAAGGCATATTAGATAAGCATGTCTAGGAAAGCAGCTGCATGTCCTTGGGAAGCCAATGTTCTCACAAGGGCTCAACTCTTCTTGTTAGTAGGTCATAAACTATCCTTAATCAGTCCCTGCAGTCACACTGTGTTCTAGGAGGAAAATGTCGTCACTAAGAGTGCATTGGCAGAAATCATACTCTCCATATCCAGGGATTCCCCATGTTTTCTTTTACTGTTCCCCTTGGTTCTGGTGTTGCTCTCTCCTCAAGGTCCTATGACATCTCTTTCTCTTGGTCTGCTTCCAGAACTTGACTGTTCTAATCTATCTATTGTGCTCTGGCATTGGTGTGGCATTGGCCTACTTATTTTTCCCCTGGTGCCTGACTTGCATCTGACCCAATTTACAAAATCACTCTTCCAATTCAATCGAAACCCACTGTACTTTTTATAAGTGATCAGATTACTATTCTGCTTACTTGAATATGCTACCATACTCCATATCTAAATGTCAAGACTTCACTATCTTGCAATTAATGCCTTAAATAATGGCAAGGAATGATGGGCAGTGATGACAGTAAATTGAAAAGACTTTATACATGTATTTTGCAGAATGTAAGTAGACTTTTCTTAAACACTGGATATTGGCTTCACTTTTTTTTTTCTTCAGAAATTCATTATAAGCCATGGAAATCACTCATAAGTGGTAGGATCTCTTTTTGCCTGTACCAGGAAGACTATTCTTCCTTCATGGCTACTGCTTTATTCATTTATTTTTGTTAGGAGTCAATGACATTGTGCTTGCAAAAATGTTTCTTGAATTTTGGATCAGCACATCGATTGTCTTACATAATGTAGAGTCCAGTACTGTGATTCTATTTTCTTGCTAGAGGCTGAACAACTTTACATGTTTCACAAAGGTTAGCGATTCCATTTTTTTTTCTCTGAAAAAAGAATTAAGAATGCATTTGATATCATTCTTGGTCTCTTACACAAAGCAGACTAATGTTATTTTTGTTTCACCTCGTATGTTATATATAGAAAGATCTATTCATTTTTAGAAGCAGATAATCATTAGAAATCACCAATAATATGTATAGTTAATTGAAGTACTAGATTAAAACAATGTTACTAATAGCTCAAAGGCACATGGTATGAATGAACTCATTATATGCAGGCTATAATTATAAGGCATGAGAAATCTCATGCAGAGGTTATCTCCTGTTAAGTAAATAACTGTCTCACTGAGAGGTTATTTGCTAAAACACTATGTGGAAAACCAATAAATATTCATTATTCATATTAAATACAAAATTCTGCTAGTGGAAGATTATCTCTTTCAAGGTCACCAATATTATAGAGCACAAAGAAGAGGCAGTAAGGATATACTTTTTCAGGTCTGTGTTAAACCACAAAGTTTCTAACCTCTGTCAAATTCCTAACTCTGACCTTTCTTCTTCGGAAAATATAATTTTGGATTCACTGACTGCTTTTGCTTTAAATGCAAAATGTGCAAATAGCTCAATAAAAATATCTGGAAAGCATAAAATCTATGTAAATAGAACACATTCATAGCTCATTATTTCCAGTAATAGTAAAAATATTTATTTGACATACAACATTAAATGCTTCCTAAACCATTTTAAACCAAAGAAATCCACTCAAATCAAATAGTCATATCATAGGTTATTGGAAAATACTTGCATACACCTACTTTGAATTTTATGTATTGAAGCATGAAGTCAAATGCAGTCATTAGGCAAACTGAGATTTTTGTTTATGTTGATTTAAGTCTGCATTACACACTTCTAGGCCAGAAACAACCTAAAGTTTGGCCCCACAACTCCACCATAATTCAAAGATATCATTTGAATATATTTGTACCAGGAAGATCAATGCCGTTTATAACATGGTTTATATAGTATAAATTTGACAGGATGCTTTACATATGTGAAAGGAAGTTCCATTTATAAACAATTTAAAATAATTCAAATACCTATATAATTTCACAATTCATTTATTTTCTGAAAGATTTATTTATTTATTTGAAAGTCAGATTTACAGAGAGGCAGAGGCAGAGAGAGAGAAAAAGAGAGAGGTCTTCCATCCGCTGTTTCACTCTCCAGATGGCCGCAATGGCTGGAGCTGGGCTGATCTGAAGCCAGAAGCCAGGAGCTTCTTCCCAGTCTCCACGTAGGTACAGAGGCCCAAGGACTTGGGCCATCTTCTAGTGCCTTCCCAGGCCATAGACAAAAGCTGAATTGGAAGAGGAGCAGCTGCGACTAGAACTGGCACCCATATGGAATGTCAGCATTGCAGGCAGTATCTTTACCCACTACGTCACTGTGCCAGCCCCACTTTGTTTTAGATTTATTTATTTATTTGACAGGCAGAGTTGCACAGAGAGAGGAGAGACAGAGAGAAAGAGAGACCTTCCATCTGCTGGTTCACTCCCTAGATGGTCTCAAAGACCAGGGCTGGGCCAGGCCAAAGCCATGTGCTGGGTGCTTCATCTGAGTCTCTCACATGGGTAGCATGTACTCAAACATTTAGCCCATCTTCCATTGCTTTTCCAGGCCATTAGTAGGAACTTGATCAGAAGTGAAGCAACCAGGATGTGAACTAGCACATATATGGGATGCTGGCATTGCAAGCAGAGGCTTTACCCACTATGACACCAATACTGGCCCCTCTTTTTTCCTTTATCCAACTGGCATTAGGTGATAAGTCATGGATGCCCTTGATATTGAGTTTTCTGTCCTCCAAGATGTGAGCCCAATGTGGAAACCAACATCCTGGTATTTCATAGAAAAGAAATTCAGCAGCAGCTCTGATCATCAACTGGGGTTGCATCTGTAAATCGTATGTAAGTGACGTTTCTGCTTCACTCTGTGGTTGCCAGAACATCAAGGCAGATGGCCAATTGATCAAGCACTATTGGAACTCCAGGGTTTATGGCTGCATGAGTGAAGTCACAATTTTGAAACTCGGACCTAGACAAAATTTCATTTTCCTAAGTTGAAAGCCTCAGTGGGTATTACCAATAAAAATTCTCATAATTGGGGCAGGTATTCCACATAGAGGTTAAGATACTGCTTGGAAAACCTGCATCCTATATCAACGTGCCTGGGTTTAATTCCTGGTTATGATCCTGATTTCAACTTCCTGCTAATGTGCACTTGGGAGGCAGCAGTGATAACTCAAGTAGTGGATCCCTGTCACCCACTGGAGACATATGGATTGAGTTATTGGCTCGTGCCTTTGTCCTGGCACAATTCTGGAAGTCGTGGACTTCCGTGGGGTGAACCAGTTGATGAGAGATGTCTATCTATTTCTCTCCTTCTCACCTTTCAAATAAACACACCTTTTAAAAACTCCCTTGATTAATTATTTGTTGATAATACAAGCTTCATATTATTTGTTGATATAATTTGTTTTGTGTAAAAAATTAAATATAAAAGGTGCCACTATGGAAAAAATAAGTGTTTTGAATTGCATAATACACACATCAAAAACCAACTAACCTACCTCTGTATCCTTACTATTTGTTAGTGATGTTCATGCTTTAGAATGAATTTTTACAGAGACATGTCCAATGTTTAAGAAAAGCTAACCCTTTGACTTAGATAAATCACATCTCCTAGTTGTACCTTTCTTCACTTACTGTTAAAGGCATGAATTATAAAATAATGCAATGAGTACATACAGGACAACAGTGCATTTTAGCAAATGGAGCAATAATATAGTGATAAGGTGTCAAAATACAATTCATTACTGTTGAATCAGGAGAGGATTGATGTAGAAAATTGCAGGTTCAAGTCAGGCACTGAAGAAAGGAGAAGCTGATGCCAGAAGTACAATATCCTTACTGAGAAGGAGTCTTGACCCAGAAATAGACCAAGAAAAGGAGAAACCAAGACTTAAACGGTGAGTCTTAGATCCAGGGCTTTGAGGGCAGTGTGACAGCCAAACTAAGAGGGATGGATGAAGAAAACTAGTAAGAAAAGTCATAAACTTTTGTATATTGCTTTGTTAACCTTGCCTTCTCCACTTTTACCAATTTCTTATAATATAACAAACATTCTGAAAGCTTGTGCTTATGTGTCCTTGGTCTATGATTTTATGCTTAACATAAGTATTCCATAAATCAAAGTACATTGTAATAAATTTAATTAAATTCAGGCCATGAATGACAAATTAATAAAATGGCAAAAGGGCATACAAGTTTTGGAAATGTATATTGTGCCTGATTTTCTTTTTACATTTTTACATGGTTTTGTGCTCTCTTCAATAGATGAGAATTACCCTGAATATAGTTTTTGTAACACTGAGAATCAGTTTTTAATATTGGACAATCTGGTAAATAAAAAAGTTAATTCTTCCTTTATTGTTCATTCTTTTGTTACTGAGAAGCTAATCTCATGTTGACAGTTTTTCTTCCCACGTGATTTGTTTCCTCCTATTCCCCTCCCCTTCATTTTTCATTTTTCTGGTTTGTTCCATGTGTGTGTGTGTGTGTGTGTCTTTTTTTAAAACAAAGACTTAATTTACTTATTTGAAAAGTAGAGTTACAGAGAGAGATAGAGATTGACTAGTGATAGAGATAGAGATGAACGGAGAGAGAGAGACTGAGAGAGCAAGAGAGAGAGAGAAACAAATTTCCGTTGCTGGTTTACTCCACAAGTGATTGCAATGGCCAGAATTGGACCAGGCTGAAGCCAGAGCCTGGATTGCATCTGTACCTCCCACATGGGCAGCAGGGGCCCAAGCACTCAGGTCAACTTCTGCTGCCTTCCTAGGTGCATTGGACCTGGATTGTAAATGGAGCAGCTGGGACTCAAACCAATGCTTATATGGGCTGCCATGTCACAGGGCAGTGTCTCAACCTGCTACACCGCAATGCTGGACCCTTTGTGTGGATGTCTTAATTTGGGTTCCCTGGAAACCAGTATGAGAACAAGTGGTTAATGTTTGCTGAACCTGGGAAATACAGGATTGAGGAGTAGGGAAAATAGGTGAGAAAAGTGGAAATCCCCAAGTATGCATATTTTTGGTTAGGCTATCAGAACACGTAAGTGATCTTAATCCAGTTATGCAATTGATAAATTCAAAGTAGGCCCACCCACAAGACTAAATAGATGAAGTGATTATATGCTCTTTTTATTTTTTCTTTGGGGGCTGTCGGGAGAGGTGATTTTATTCTTTGACACTTCCTACTCAAACCAAATGGAACAGAGAAAATCCTTGACAAAAAGATGTAGGCTTTGGCTGTTAAAATTCTTTTTTTCACTGAAAGTGGTATTGGCTGAGAACAGAGAAAAAATCACCAAGGGCATCTATTGCAAGAAGTTCATTTATTCTTTTCTTAACAATGAGTGAAACCATTTTAACCTCAGGTTTATAGATTTTCACAGAAATGAATTCTCTAGCTTGTACTTGATCTCTTATTTCTTTATGAATATTAAATTAGAAATTAAAGCAATTTCTTAATTTTCACTCATATTTTATCTATAACTTTCTTCTTTTATATATTCCCCTTTCTAGATGTTCATCTTTATTTTGAATTATTTATTTAAAATTTATTTTTGCAATTTATCTGAAATATGGATGTAAGGTTATCTTTTGTTTATTTTCAAAATACTCAGATAATTGAACCAAACTCCCTTTCAATGTTTTGTGTGTGTGTGTGTGTGTGTGTGTGTGTATATATATATATATATATATATATAGCTACCAAACTGAATTTATTCAGAAAAAATAAATCCACGGAGGTTGACCAACTGCTGTCATTCTCACAGGTCAAACACATGGCAGAGACCTTGACCCCTGGAGGCTGGGCCCTTTTATATCTTAGGTGAGCTAGTGGTAGGTGTGGGGTGCAATAGGTGGAGATGAGTTTTTCCATACTTGTTCTTCAGGTTTGGCTCACTGGCTTCCAAAACTTAGAAAGAATGTAGTAGGTGGGGTAGTGAACAGTACATGGTATGACACTGAACTGATCTCTTGAAAGAAGGCAGGGGTAACAAGATACCTAAAATGGCTGAGTGGTCTACGTCCTTGTTCCATTAATCCTGACTCTCAGTATAGATAAGGATATACATCACTGGTTTCTTTCTGACTGCTTCCTGCTGATTTGGGGTGTAGACGTGGAGCAAGGATCTACACTCTGGATCGGATTGATTGAAGGAGAGCAGTCTTGTGTTGTTCTTGTGTGATGGCTTAGGATATAGGAAATATGTTAATTATATGTTAATTATACATGGCAGACATAGGAGCATTATGATTACGAGGGCAAAAGGAGATATTAGAGACGTTGTCCGTGGTGGAAAAGATGGCTGAAATGAGAACAAAGAGGAAAACCGGGAAGCAAGAGTCCTCTTGTCCACATGCTTGCTTGCCAAAGAGAAGAGCCCTGCTGTTTTGTTTAGTGTGCACGTGCTGGCAAGGAGCCATGGGATGGAGTTAGTCTGGCCTGTTTCTAGTCCTGGGCTCCCACATTTCCTCCCTCTGTTGTCAGGGGGTTGGGAGAGGACTGACGCTGAGTTCTTCAGCTGAATAGGGGCAGAATAGAGACCTGTGGTCAAGACAGGGTTCCAGCAGCGGGCTTCTAGAGAAGGCTGCAGCACTAGCTCACAGGAACTGTCTCTATTTGAGATTTCATGTGCTGGCCATCTAGAATTTTACTGCCTGGAGCAAACAAATATAACAAGCAGACTAAATCCACAGGGTCCAAGGCAAAAGACAGTCATCATAGAATCTAAGAAAGATGCTGTCCAAACCAGGAGGGAAATATCCCATTGAGAGGCAAACAGAAACTGACAGGAGGGGCTTGATAATAATTGGGTGGGCATTAAGTCCTGGTCAGGTATACATGAGGTCCTGATCTACCTATCTCTTTGCATGTGGTACTGGATAAGACATCATAAGGAAGATGTGAATCTCCTTGGGGAAGTCTCCCTGTTGACTTCCATGACCTACCTGGCCTGGGAAGAGACCTGGCCTGCACAGGTTAGTATTGAAGAGGTAGCATCTTAAAAAGCACATTTACAGCTTTGCCTTGATTGTTGCTGATCCTAGGCTGTCCTCCTGATAGCAGTGGTTGCTTTGGAAGCTGGACAGAGTGAAGGGTTTGTTAGTATGGGGTCAACAGCACTTGCAGTTCTGACCCAGAAGTCCTTCAATGCCTAGGGCAGTTCTGTTTCCAGTGGCCTGGTTCTTGACAGAGCTGACAGTGCTCTACAGGACCCAGTTTCTGTCATGACAGCTGCTTGCCCAATGCCCTGACTTTTCATATCTAAGGCAGGTGCCATTTGGGGTGGACTGGCCTTGTTGGGTCTCCTTGGTGACAAGGTCATCATGTAAAGCAGCCATTAACTGCCTGCCACCTATCCTTGCATTGCTTCTGCTGCCTCACTCCTCTTTCTCCTGGTCTCTGTTGAAAGAAGGCCACAGAGGCAGCCTCTAGGAGTGTTAGCCAAGGGGGTGCTCATTCTGGTCCCCAATCTTTGATGGCCTGAGCTAGAAATCTGTGGTCATAGGCACGTTATGACAATATTCCTATTAGATAAGATGATGCCCATGTGGAAAGCTATGTCCTTCTAGGTAAGATCAAACATTAAAACCACTTTAACCAAAGTGTTTTATATAAGATCTAAAGATCAAAATATACATCCTGATGGAGAGTCCTACAGAATAGAATCAGTTTTCTATCCTGAAGAGAACAGAGAAATGAGGGAACAAGTCAGGCTTCGCATATTGCTTAATATCCAGTAAAAACTTAGTAACAGTTTTAGCTGTCAAATAACTTATGAAAACATTAACCAAAAGATCCAATGCCATCCATAAATATTAAGAGTACATGTAGTTGGAAATATTTCTTGAATATCTAACAAAAATGTAAGCCAATTAAAACAGTGCTCTTAGTAAATTTTTCCATGTACACACTATAATACATTACAGGAGGGTCCGGTGCTATCCTGTATATCCCTGTAAAGCTGCTGCCTGCATTTCCAGCATCCCATATGGGCACTGGTTCGAGTTCCAGCTGCTCCACTTCCAATCCAGCTCTCTGCTCTGGCCTGGGAAAGCAGTGGAAGATGGCCCATGTCTTTGGGCCCCTGCACCCACGTGGGAGACCCGGAGGAAGCTCCTGGCTCCTGGCTTCTGATCGGCGTATCTCTGATGTTGCAGTCAATTGGGGAGTGAACCAGTGGATGAAGGACATCTCTCCCTCTCCCTCTTTCTCTACATCTCTCTCTCTCTTTCTCTCTCTCTTTCTCTGCCTCTCCTTCTCTCTCTATGTGTAACTCTGACTTTCAAATAAATAAATAAATATTAAAAAAAAAAAAGCTCCTGGCTCCTGGCTTCGAATCAGCACAGCTCAGGCTGTTGCAACCAATTGGGGAGTGGTGAACCATAGGATGGAAGACCTCTCTCTCTCTCTTTTCTTTCCTTCTTCCTTCCTTCCTTCCTTCCTTCTTCCTTCCTTCCTTCCTTCCTTCCTCCCTCCCTCCCTCCCTCCCTCCCTCCCTCCCTTCCTTCCTTCCTTCCTTCCTTCCTTCCTTCCTTCCTCTCTCTTTCTCTCTCTTTCTTTCTCTCTCTCTCTCTCTCTCTCTCTTTCTTTCTTTTTCTTTTTCTTTTTCTTTTTTTTGACAGGCAGAGTTAGACAGTGAGAGAGAGAGAGAGACAGAGAGAAAGGTCTTCCTTTTTCCATTGGTTCACCCCACCAAGTGGCCGCTACGGCTGATGCATTGTGGCCGGTGCACTGCCCCGATCCAAAGCCAGGAGCCAAGTGCTTCCTCCTGGTCTCCTATGCGGGTGCAGGGCCCAAGGACTTGGGCCATCTTCCACTGCACTCCCGGGCCACAGCAGAGAGCTGGCCTGGAAGAGGAGTAACTGGGACCGAATCCGGCATCCCAGCTGGGACTAGAACCCAGGGTGCCTGTGCTGCAGGTGGAGGATTAGCCTAGTGAGCCGCGGTGCTGGCCGACCTCTCTCTCTCTACCTCTCCTCTCTGTGTAACTCTGACTTTCAAATAAATAAACAAATCTTTTTTTTTTTTTTTGACAGGCAGAGTGGACAGTGAGAGAGACAGAGAGAAAGGTCTTCCTTTGCCGTTGGTTCACCCCCAACAGCCGCCACAACAAGCACACTGTGGCGGGCACACCGCGCTGATCCAAAGCCAGGAGCCTGGCTTCTCCTGGTCTCCCATGCGGGTGTAGGGCCCAAGCACTTGGGCCATCCTCCACTGCACTCCCGGCCACAGCAGAGAGCTGGCCTGGAAGAGGAGCAACCAGGACAGAATCCGGTGCCCTGACCAGGACTAGAACCCAGTGTGCCGGTGCCACAGGTGGAGGATTAGCCTATTGAGCCACGGTGCCATCCTAAATAAATACATCTTTAAAAAATACATTATAGGAGAGAACAACAACATGGTTTCAGTTATTAGCAAAGATATTTTGGCTGCCCTTATGCAAGGCAGGGGAAAAGATAGAAGAAGGCTAGGCATGGACCATCCTTTGGAGCGAAGTTGCTCAGGAATTACCACCGTTCTGCAATTTTTCTTTGCTAGCCTGCCAACTATATTACTGGAGACGGCTGGGACAGAGGTTTTGGCTTCATGTAAGATGTGCCTCCATTATAGTAGGTTTTAGGGTTTTAGTGTTCGTAGAAGAGGAGGTGGTTAGTTAAAGAAGACTTTATTTTAGGGAAGACAGAATGGGGGGATGTAAAGGGAGAGGAGGGGCTGAGCTCCCCTGACAGAGGGTGCGGGTGGGGGTGTTGAAGCCAGGCTCCATTGCATTTGAACAGCAGGCAGAGTCCTTTCTGGAGCTGCTTGTTGGGGAAGGTGCAGCGTTCTCATGGACCCTGATCAGGTGAGCAGGAAGATGTGAGAAAGCTCCTGAACGAATGTCCCAGGTTATAGGCTTTCCTGAACAATAAACATTCTGCTAGCTTTTTCACTATCTTTCTGCGCCCAGGGGAAGGGGGTGGCAGAATGGGGGAGGGGGTGTCAGGAAGAGAGGAGAAGTTCCTGCTGCCTTTTGGTGAGTTGGGGTTGAGAAAGAGCCAGACCAGGGGGTGGGTGGTCAGGGTGAGCACCCTTGAGCGAAGAACAAGTGTGGAAGAAGGGAAAGTGGAGGGTCAAAAGGAGGCTCCAAGTCTTTCTCCTACCCAAGGGTTTGGAATGAAGGAACTTGACCTCAGGGAGGATAAAGGCATAGATGTAGGTGGGTCAGCCAGAGACGAAGCACCAGATGGAGGCTCAAGAGGGTCATGGGGTGTAGGGCAGAGGGCCAGTCTGCTGGGCTAGCATGTCAGAGAGGATGGGATGGAGAGCCTGAAGGCCTACAGGGAGTTTTTCTCCCTTGGGAGAGCAGGATAAAGAGAATTTGGGGGGAAAGAAGGTGGAGGAGCAGCAACTGCCCCTGCTGCTGCTGGTGAGAGGGGAGAGGAGGTGCTAGAGGGGGAAGATGTAGTGAGTGGAGAGCTGTGTGTTCCTGAGACATGGGATTCTCAAGTGGAGATGGAGAAGCAAGAGTAGAGGAGGAAGAAGATTTAAGGGGAGGCTGCAGACCCTCTTCCTCCATGAGAACTTGGAGTGTGGAAAGTTGACCCTGGAGGAGGAAAATGGATTGGAATAGGGGACCTCTGACCATTTGCTGCTTCTCTATGTAAAGTTATTAAAATCTTAGAGAATTTTGAGATGAAAATGCCAAATCAGAATAATTTTCCAATTTATATTGTGGCCAAATGTTAGTGTGAAGATGGATTAAAGTCCTCCACTTTACCTTCACCCTAAGGCCCAGCTTGCACAAGTCTTGTGAGAGGCAGGCCAGCGAGGAGCAGAACCAATGAATTAAGCAAAATACAGACTGAGGGAAGAAAGTCCTTTCACAGGGCATCCCCTGGGAAAGAATCACCCCAACTGAGAACCTAAGATCTGAGTCCTCTAAGAGGAGAGAGTGAGAATCCCCCTGTTGATACCAGCATCCCAGTTCTAAGCTGTGGTGGATGACTGTTCTCCCCTGAGCAAGGGAAACTGATCCAACAACCTTGGCCCTACAAGGGAGGATAAACCAGCCCAATTGGACACCCCAAGCCCTAAAGAGGGGGATGAATCGATCACAAACATCACCCCAGCACACTTGAAGTGACAGAGACCTCTCTTACCAGTCCTATGTGTTGAGAATTAGATCCAATGTAGACATGCAGAGCTAAGATCTGGCAAAGATTCTGGCTGTGAGTTCATTGAAAAATGAGAAGTGCAAGTGGGAGTGAGAAAGTATTCTGGAAAGGTGTCTCAATGCCATCTAGGTCAGAAGGGAAAAAGGAGATTATAGGAAAGATCAGGTAAAGAGTTGTCAGAGACAGCAAAAAGTAGAAGTAGTTCAGAAAGAAAAAAGTTCAGAGGAAGGGTAGGGTACCATAACTCTTACTCTGAAACTGGGTCCTCCACTCCCCTCCTCACACAGAACACCAAAATATAAGAAAAAGGGCACAGAACAGAGAGGAGACAGAATACAAATTTGCAGCCAGACCAAATTTATTCAGATAAAATAAATCCATAGAGGTTGGCCAACTGCCATCATGCTTACAGAGTGAGCACGTGGCAATCTCTATATTGTTTTGAGATCACTTTTTAAAATTTTTTTTATATTTATTTATTTATTTATTTATTTTTGACAGGCAGAGTGGACAGTGAGAGAGAGAACCAGAGAGAAAGGTCTTCCTTTGCCGTTAGTTCACCCTCCAATGGCCGCCGCGGCTGGCACGCTGCTGCCAGCACACTGCGCTGATCTGATGGCAGGAGCCAGGTGCTTCTCCTGATCTCCCACGGGGTGCAGGGCCCAAGGACTCGGGCCATCCTCCACTGCACTCCCGGGCCACAGCAGAGAGCTGGCCTGGAAGAGGGGCAACCGGGACAGAATCCGGCTCCCTGACCGGGACTAGAACCCGGTGTGCCAGTGCCGCAAGGTGGAGGATTAGCCTAGTGAGCCGCAGGGCCGACCAAGATCACTTTCAAGGTACATATTTTTAAATGTTTACACGTATGATAGAATAAACTTTTCATCATAACTTTTTCACCATTCTTTCTATCATTGTTGAAATTTCGATCAGTGCTTGATTTCTAGGTAAAATTTAGATTATTTTGTTAATATTAAGCATTACTGATATTTTGCCTAAGAATACTCACTATAATAATAGAGTTATGTAATAATTTAGAAGGAAATCTAGTCTTTTCAGTATTTATTCTATGTTTATATGTTTTTATATTTTTACCTTTTTATGAGTTCTAGTAAATCTTTCTTTTGCACTTTTATAAGTTTATTCCTGGACTTTTCTGTGTGATATTTTAGTACTTTTCATGAATGAGATTCTTTGGGGCTGAAGTTGAGATATAAAAACACTTCATGAAATACCTTGGGAAAAGATGGAGACGAGTAGAGGAAGATATTTCTCTTAGATCTTGTTTCTTTGTATTTCAAAGAGGAGAAGTGAAAATAGAAATGGCAGAAATTGTTTCTGTGGGTGACTCCACAAGACAAAATGAGAATGAACCAGGCAGATCTTCATTCTCATTGACTGTATGCAAATGAGAGAGAATAGAAAGCGTTTGTAATCCCATGCATGGGAGACCCTTGGGCAGCAAGGATGCCTGAAAATTAAGATCTAGAAGGTCTGTGATACTGTGATTTGTGATGTGGACATTACTGCTAATGCAAGACACCAAAAATAGAGGCAGTGTGGAGTGATGTCTTGAGGTGGCTTCAAGAGTTGTATATTTGGGTGTAGGAATTAAGAGAAGTGACTGAAGCAGTAAGGGCAAAATGGATGAATTTAAGTGCATCTAATAAAGAGGGATTTGTTCTGTGCTGTAATATGTACATTTTATCTTTTTTTAAAACTGGGATTTGATTTCATTATGTTATCAAATGGGGGCACATTCCAAAGTGACTTCAGCTCTGGTGGAAGTGCAGCTCTCTGAGAAGACATCCTGGAAGAGTGGACTTCAGGTTGTCATGTGAGAGTCACTTTATCATTTCTGCCTGTGCCAACAAATGTCACCTCCTTTCCATTCTCTGATCAGAATTTTCCTGCTCTTCTACCCACAGAGAAAAAAAAATGGGAGAAGAATCACAAACAAGTTAGCACATCACCATCTAATAAATGTTAAAGCTAAAAAATTAAAGGAGGATAACTAACAAAAATCTTACAGTAAGAAAGACATTTAATGAAATTTATTCAAAGTGACAAATGTTCCTTGGACACCTGGTAGGTCCCTACCACTCAGCTATTAATAGTATGTAGCTTCTTTTCTTTTGCTTTTTAAAATTTTAATTAGTTTTTAACAGATTCAATATAGTTCATAGATACAATTCTAAGAATATAGTGATATTTTTAACCTTCTTTGAAAAAAGGAAGCAAGTATTTCTCCTTTCACAATGGAGCATCACAGGCAATGCAAAACTTAAATATCTTTATGCAGGATCCCTTAGCAACTCCCTAGTAGCCTTCAAATGACCATGCTTCTACCAACTAGATTCACAGGCTAAATTTCAAGAAAAAAAATCAATTTTTTCATTTTTTGCCATTAAACATTTAATTTTAAATATTTTATAAGATAAATAAGGTCATATTTCATAGAATCATTTGAATTATTCAACATCAAGTACTTCTTCCATCATAACATCTAGCATAATATTGTGAACCATAAATATCTGTTGAACTGAGTTTCATTAAATATAGTAACTCTGGGAAAATCTGGGTGAAATATTATTCTTCTCTTGGGAATTGTGGTGAAGCTTGCATTGCTTTACCTCAGAGATGATATTTTTTCTAACCTCTAGTTGTTCCATCTAATTAAATGAAGATTTAAGTACCTGAGTGGACTCCTATCTTCTACTTAGTAAAATTTAACATTCATATTTATAAACCATTTACTGCAATAGGCTTGGACTCCATTTATGTTTTTCTTTTTTTGCTTCAGGCATTAAAAACAAACTAACTTATTAACGAAATAGAAACAGCATGTAAATTTCCATCATTTTCTATATTATGTGTATGAAATGTTAGTATTTTATACTCTGGGGGCTGGTGCTACGGTGCAGCAGGTTAAGCAATGGGCACCATAGGTCACCAATTCTCAGCTGTTCCACTTCCAATCCAGCTTCCTGTTAAAGCATCCAGGAAAGCAACAGAAGATGGCCCAAGTGCTTGGGTTCCTGTACCCATGTGAGAAACCCAGAAAAACTCCTGGTTCCTGGCTCCTGACTTCAGCCTGGCCAAGCTCTGGCCATTGTAGCCATTTGGTGAGTGACCCAGAAGATGGAAGACATCTCTCTCTGATTCTCCTCGTCTCTCTCTAACTCTTCCTTTCAAATAAAGTAAATAAATCTTTTTTTAAAAAAACTTACATTCTGACTGTAGCTTCATACTGAATAAAATTACTAATGCCCATGCTATGGTCTGGATAATTCTGTCCCCACCCCCCAAATACGTATGTTGAAATACTCATTTCAGGGCCAGCACTGTGTTGTAGTGAGCTAAGCCTCTGCCTGCAGTGCTGGCATCCCATATAGGGCTAGCCAGTGCTAGTTCCAGCTGCTCCTCTTCCAATCCAGCTCTCTTCTATGGCCTGGGAAAGCAATGGAAGATGGCCCAAATGCTTGGGCCCCTGCACTCACATGGGAGACCTGAAAGAAGCTCTTGGCTCCTGGCTTTGGATTGGCTCAACTCCAGCCATTGTGGCCATCTGGGAGTGAACCAGAGGATGGAAGACCTCTCTCTCTCTCTCTGTCTCTCCCTCTGTCTGTCTGTAACACTGTCTCTCAAATAAATAAATGAAATTGATTTTCTTAAAAAAATAAAGAAATATTCATCTCTACTGTGAAGAGTATTAGGAGGTAGAGCCCTCATGAATATTACTGCCTTGTAAAATGAACCCTAGAAAGTTCTCTTGCTCTCTTTCTACCAAGTGAGGATACAAGGAAAAGTTGCTAACCCTGAAGAAAGTTCTCACTAGAACTTGACCATGCTTGCACCATGGCCTCAGACTTCCAACTTCCAGAACTATGAAAAATGATTTTCTGTTGTTGATAAGCTACTCAATTTGTTATAATAGCCCAAATTGATGGAGAAAGCCTGTATTCTGTGTTTTAATCCAATGGTATAATGATAAACTGACTCTTCAAAAATATGATCCTAATTTTCAGTGCTTGCTGCATTCCATGACACACACACACACACACACACAAAGATGTACTTTTTTCCAACCAAAACTTTTTTCAGGCTACCAACATGAGGTCATTGAAGCAGAGTTGAAAAGAGAGGTATACATTCAGTTCTTGCTAGATTCCATGCTGCTCCTGTATTAATCCACTCGTTTGCCTCTGATAGTTACTATCTATGGCCTTTTCTGTCTTTCTGTCTGGAACTCTGGTGTGATGACATAAATTGACTCTACTAGGATGTTTATCAACAACCTTGCACCATTTACCATCCAACAATCCCTCAACACTGGAATCACTAAAAGAAGCTACCCTTTGTCTCAAATATGGTTTCTGAGAGACAAAAGAATTCAACTGGGTTCATTGGTGGCTCTGTAGATGAATAGATTCTACTTGCTGTCATCAACTCTACTGGATCTAAAGGCTACTGAAGATTTTAATTGCTCTCACCAAGCCTTTACCTGTCCTATCACTCCAGTAAGCACTGGAAAACCTTGACATGGCTACTGGTGAGAAATCGGAGGCCATGGGGGAGGAAGTCAACCAATCTTATGATTTGAGATCCATAGAATGCTTTTTTTTTTTTCACTCGCCTTTGTTTTACTGTCTAGCCTCCAACTGCAGGAGGTACTTTTCACCCTATACATTTGCTTATTTCCTCAGGTCTCATGTCCCTCTGCTAAGCTCCTTCATCAGTAGAATTCTTTTCATAGTCCTAACTACTCTATCAAAATTGAACCCCTTATCCATCCCTTAAACAGTCTCTGGTCACCTCTAGTTCTAACAAAATAAAACCTGTTTTAAGATGGCATTGGGGGCGGAGCCAAGATGGCGGAATAGTGAGGGCGCGCACCGATAGTCCGGGAAAATTTAGTTTAATAAAAGGGGAGTTACGGTAGCCGCAGAAAAAAGAACCAGGAAAAAATTGCATGGGAATCGTGAATCGGAGGACCTACTGGGAGAACAAGGTCGCCCACCACGCGGAAGCCAAGTCGCGGGACCCAGCCGCAGAAGCCCCAGTGCTCCAAGGGGAGTGCATGCCACACAGACAACAGCGGGGAGACTTGGGACGCTCAGGGCTCCGAGTCCACACATCGGCGCTGGAAGGGGAGGTGAGCTCAATAACCCGAGACATTGGTGGGGAAACGGGGGTCAGAATCTAGAGGGGGGCCAGAAAGTGCAGCAAACTCACTACCGGAAAGAAGGGAAAAAAAAAGCTTCGGGGTTTCTCTTCCCCCTAACCTTGCAAAGGTTACAAGGCTGTGAGGCTAGAAGAATTCCCAAGAGACAAAGAGCAGGCCTGCTCTCTGGATTTACATATCAATGGGGGAGAGCTAAGGAACTGAGTCACTACAATTCAGTAGCCTAGGCAACCCAGTGGGAGTCCAGAGGAGCCAAAGACTGGAAGCTAAATACCATCAATTCTGCACAGCCGTGCCCTGCGGTGTTACTTACCCCCTGAATAAATAAAATAAATAAATAAATAAAAAGAGAGAGATTTACCACGCATAACCTGAGGGTGTCACCTTTGCACACCCTTAACCTGGAAGAACCAGGCAGAGCTCTCAGGCCGCACCCATATCAAGCCTCCAAGGCTCCTCCAACAGCAGGCAGTCCACTTAACACGGACACAGTATAAAAAAAAAAAAAAGAAAAGGAAAAAGAAAAAAAAAAAAACGCACAGTGACGCAAGAAGAATTAACTATGCCGAGTAACAAACACAGAAATAGAGGGAGCAAGATCAACGATGACACTATGATGCCTCCAAATAAGCAAAACACCCCAAGCCAAGAGTATGAAGATGATGAGATAGAAGAAATGCAAGATACGGATTTCAAAAAATTTATGATAAGAACATTTAGAAGTTTTCAAAAGCAAATCCTTGAACTACAGAAATCCTTAATGGACAAGATTGAAAATCTCTCTCGTGAAAATGAAATTTTAAGGAAGAGTCAAAATGAAACTCAGAAACTAGTAGAACAGGAAAGTGTTATAGTGAAGAGAAATCAAAATGAAATGAAGAGCTCAATAGATCAAATGACAAACACATTAGAAAGCCTTAAAAACAGAATGGGTGAAGCAGAAGAGAGAATATCAGACTTAGAAGATAGAGCACAGGAAAACATACAGTCAAACCAAAGAAAAGAAGAGGAAATCAGAAACCTAAAAAATATTGTTGGGAATCTACAGGATACTATTAAAAAAACCAACATTCGAGTTCTAGGAGTTCCTGAAGGCATGGAGAGAGAGAAAGGATTGGAAGGCCTTTTTAGTGAGATACTAGCAGAGAACTTTCCAGATTTGGAGAAGGACAGAGATATCCTAGTACAGGAAGCTCATAGAACCCCCAATAAACATGACCAAAAGAGATCCTCACCACGACACGTGGTAATTAAACTTACCACAGTGAAACATAAAGAAAAGATCCTAAAATGTGCAAGAGAGAAACGTCAGATTACTCTCAGAGGATCTCCAATCAGACTCACAGCTGACTTCTCATCAGAAACCCTACAAGCTAGGAGGGAATGGCGAGACATAGCACAGGTGCTAAGAGAGAAAAATTGCCAGCCCAGAATATTATATCCTGCCAAGCTCTCATTTGTGAATGAAGGTGAAATAAAGACCTTTCATAGCAAACAGAAATTGAAAGACTTTGTGGCCACTCGTCCGGCCCTGCAAAAGATACTTAAAGATGTGCTACACTCAGAAACACAGAAACACGGCCATCAATATGAAAGAAGGGAAAGGAAGAACACCTACCAGTAAAAGAGCATGGGAAGCTCAAAGCATATACTAGAAAATATTTCCGGGAAAATGGCAGGGCAAAGTCACTACGTATCAATAGTCACATTGAACATTAATGGTCTGAATTCTTCAGTTAAAAGACACCGTTTGGCTGACTGGCTCACAGAACACAACCCAACTATTTGTTGCCTACAAGAAACACATCTCTCTAACAAAGAGGCATGCAGACTGAAAGTGAAAGGTTGGAAAAAGATATTCCATGCCAACAGAAACCAAAAAAAAGCAGGTGTAGCCATATTAATATCAGACAAAATAAACTTTAATACAAAAACTGTTAAGAGAGACAAAGAGGGACACTATATAATGATTAAGGGTTCAATTCAACAGGAAGATGTAACTATTATAAATGTATATGCACCTAATTACAGGGCACCGGTCTATTTAAAAGATATGTTAAGGGACTTAAAGGGAGATTTAGATTCCAATACAATAGTACTGGGGGACTTCAATACTCCACTCTCAGAAATAGACAGATCATCCGGACAGAAGATCAACAAGGAAACAGCAGATTTAATTGACACTATTGCCCAAATGGATCTAACAGATATCTACAGAACTTTCAACCCTACATCTACAGACTTCACATTTTTCTCAGCAGCGCATGGAACCTTCTCTAGGATTGACCACATACTAGGCCATAAAGCAAGTCTCAGCAAATTTAAAAGAATTAGAATCATACCATGCAGCTTCTCAGACCACAGCGGGATGAAGTTGGAAATTAGCAACTCAGGAAACCCCAGAAAGTATGCAAACACATGGAGACTGAACAACATGCTCCTGAATGAACACTGGGTCATTCAAGAAATCAAAAGAGAAATCAAAAACTTTCTGGAAGTAAATGAAGACAACAACACAACATATCAAAACTTATGGGATACAGCAAAAGCAGTATTGAGAGGCAAATTTATAGCAATAGGTGCCTATACCAAGAAATTGGAAAGGTACCAAATAAATGAGCTTTCAGCGCACCTCAAGGACCTAGAAAAACTGCAGCAAACCAAACCCAAATCTAGTAGGAGAAGAGAAATAATTAAAACCAGAGAAGAAATTAACAGGATTGAATCCAAAAAAACATTACAAAAAATCAGCCAAGCGAGAAGCTGGTTTTTTGAAAAAATAAACAAAATTGACACCCCATTAGCCCAACTAACTAAAAAAAGAAGAGAAAAGACCCAAATCAATAAAATCAGAGATGAAAAAGGAAACGTAACAACAGACACCACAGAAATAAAAAGAATCATCAGAAATTACTACAAGGACCTGTATGCCAGCAAACAGGAAAACCTATCAGAAATGGATAGATTCCTGGACACATGCAATCTACCAAAATTGAACCATGAAGACATAGAAAACCTAAATAGACCCATAACTGAAACAGAAATTGAAACAGTAATAAAGGCCCTCCCAACAAAGAAAAGCCCAGGACCAGATGGATTCACTGCTGAATTCTACCAGACATTTAAAGAAGAACTAATCCCATTTATTCTCAAACTATTCAGAACAATCGAAAAAGAGGGAATCCTCCCAAATTCTTTCTATGAAGCCAGCATCACCTTAATCCCTAAGCCAGAGAAAGTTGCAGCACTGAAAGAAAATTACAGACCAATATCCCTGATGAACATAGATGCAAAAATCCTCAATAAAATTCTGGCCAATAGAATACAACAACACATCAGGAAAATCATCCACCCAGACCAAGTGGGATTCATCCCTGGTATGCAGGGATGGTTCAACATTCGCAAATCAATCAATGTGATTCACCACATTAACAGACTGCAGAAGAAAAACCATATGATTATCTCAATTGATGCAGAGAAAGCATTTGATAAAATTCAGCACCCTTTCATGATGAAAACTCTAAGCAAATTGGGTATAGAAGGAACATTCCTCAATATAATCAAAGCAATTTATAAAAAACCACAGCCAGCATCCTATTGAATGGGGAAAAGTTGGAAGCATTTCCACTGAAATCTGGCACCAGGCAGGGATGCCCACTCTCACCACTGCTATTTAACATAGTTCTGGAAGTTTTAGCCAGAGCCATCAGACAAGAAAAAGAAATCAAAGGAATACAAATCAAGAAGGAAGAAGTCAAACTATTCCTCTTTGCAGACGATATGATTCTGTACTTAGAGGATCCAAAGAACTCTACTAAGAGACTATTGGAACTCATAGAGGAGTTTGGCAAAGTGGCAGGATATAAAATCAATGCACAAAAATCAACAGCCTTTGTATACACAAGCAATGCCATGACTGAGAAAGAGCTGCTAAGATCAATCCCATTCACAATAGCTACAAAAACAATCAGATACCTTGGAATAAACTTAACCAAGGACGTTAAAGATCTCTACGATGAAAACTACAAAACCTTAAAGAAAGAAATAGAAGAGGATACCAAAAAATGGAAAAATCTTCCATGCTCATGGATTGGGAGAATCAACATCATCAAAATGTCCATTCTCCCAAAAGCAATTTATAGATTCCATGCAATCCCAATCAAGATACCAAAGACATTCTTCGCAGATCTAGAAAAAATGATGCTGAAATTCATATGGAGGCACAAGAGACCTCGAATAGCTAAAGCAATCTTGTACAACAAAAACAAAGCCAGAGGCATCACAATACCAGACTTCAGGACATACTACAGGGCAGTTGTAATCAAAACAGCATGGTACTGGTACAGAAACAGATGGATAGACCAATGGAACAGAATTGAAACACCAGAAATCAACCCAAACATCTACAGCCAACTTATATTTGATCAAGGATCTAAAACTAATTCCTGGAGCAAGGACAGTCTATTCAATAAATGGTGCTGGGAAAACTGGATTTCCACGTGCAGAAGCATGAAGCAAGACCCCTACCTTACACCTTACACAAAAATCGTCTCAACGTGGATTAAAGACCTAAATCTACGTCCTGACACCATTAAGTTATTAGAGAACATTGGAGAAACCCTTCAAGATATTGGCACAGGCAAAGAATTTCTGGAAAAGACCCAGGAGGCACAGACAGTCAAAGCCAAAATCAACTATTGGGATTGCATCAAATTGAGAAGTTTCTGTACTGCAAAAGAAACAGTCAGGAGAGTGAAGAGACAACCGACAGAATGGGAAAAAATATTTGCAAACTATGCAACAGATAAAGGGTTAATAACCAGAATCTACAAAGAGATCAAGAAACTCCACAAAAACAAAACCAACAACCCACTGAAGAGATGGGCCAAGGACTTCAATAGACATTTTTCAAAAGAGGAAATCCAAATGGCCAACAGGCACATGAAAAAATGTTCAAGGTCACTAGCAATCAGGGAAATGCAAATCAAAACCACAATGAGGTTTCACCTCACCCCGGTTAGAATGGCTCACATACAGAAATCTACCAACAACAGATGCTGGCGAGGATGTGGGGAAAAAGGGACACTAACCCACTGTTGGTGGGAATGCAAACTGGTCAAGCCACTATGGAAATCAGTCTGGAGATTCCTCAGAAACCTGAATATAACCCTACCGTTCGACCCAGCCATCCCACTCCTTGGAATTTACCCAAAGGAGTTTAAATTGATAAACAAAAAAGCGGTCTGCACCCTAATGTTTATTGCAGCACAATTCACAATAGCCAAGACCTGGAACCAACCTAAATGCCCATCAACGGTAGACTGGATAAAGAAATTATGGGATATGTATTCTTTAGAGTACTATACCGCAGTAAGAAACAACGAAATCCAGTCATTTGCAACAAAATGGAGGAATCTGGAACACATCATGCTGAGTGAAGTAAGCCAGTCCCAAAGGGACAAATACCATATGTTCTCCCTGATCGGTGACAACTGACTGAACACCAAAAAGGAAACCTCCTGAAGTGAAATGGACACTATGAGAAATGGTGACTTGATCACCATAGCCCTGACTGCTAATGGACAACTTAATACATTATCCCTCTTAGTATTTTTTTTTGTCTATTCTACTTAATATGACTGGTTTAATTCTGTAATTATCACACAGTTATTCTTAAGTGTTGAAAATTAACTGAAATGTGATCCCTGTTAAACATAAGAGTGGGAATAAGAGAGGGAAGAGATGTATAATTCGGGGCATGCTCGGGCTGACTTGCCCCAATTGGTAGAGTTGGAAACATACCAGGGGATTCCAATTCAATCCCATCAAGGTGGCATGTGCCAATGCCATCTCACTACTCCAAGTGATCAATTTCAGTTCACAATTGATCATAATGAAAGGACTAAGAGTCAAAGGGAGCACATAAACAAGTCTAGTATCTGCTAACACCAACCGATAGAATAAATAAAGGGGAGAGTGATCCAACATGGGAAGTGAGATACTCAGCAGACTCATAGAATGCCGGATGTCCTAAATAGCACTCTGGCCTCAGAATCAGCCCTAAAGGCACTCGGATCTGCCTGAAAAGCCCATGAGAGTATTTCAGGCATGGAAAGCCAAGACACTCTGGCAAAAAGATCTCAGTGAGTGAGATCCCAGTGGAAAGAACAGGTCTTCAAAGAGGGAGGTGCCTTTCTCTGAAGGGAGGAGAGAACCTCCACTTTGACTATGACCGTGTCTAAACAAGATAAGAGTCGGAGAACTCAAGGGGCTTCCATAGCCTTGGAAACTCATAACTGGTGCATAGGGAGATTACTGATGCCATAAACAGGAGTGTCAATTGGTAAAGTCAACAACAGGAGTCACTGTGCACTTACTCCTCATGTAGGATCTCTGTCCTTAACGTGCTGTACACTGAGGCTTAATGCTATAACGAGTACTCAAACAGTATATTTCACTTTGTGTTTCTATGGGGGTGCAAACGACTGAAATCGTTACTTAATGTACACTAAACTGATCTTCTGTAAAAAAAAAAAAAAAAAAAAAAAAAGAAAGAAATTATCAATTCCCAACTTGACTCTCACTGGGATTAAACATGACAATAGGTCTGATCTGATTTCATCATCATTTAAAAAAAATCATCTATTATTTTTCACTTTATGTTTCTGTGTGGGAACAAACTGTTGAAATCCTTACTTAAGGTATACTAAGCTGATCTTCTGTATATTAAGATAATCGAAAATGAATCTTGATGTGAATGGAAGGGGAGAGGGAGTGGGAAAGGGGAGGGTTGTGGGTGGGAGGGACGGTATGGGGGGGGAAGCCATTGTAACACATGAGTCGTACTTTGGAAATTTATATTCATTAAATAAAAGATTAAAAAAAAAAGATGGCATTGCCTTTTGGTATTGTCATATGTTTCTTGCACTTATATATCTAGCATCATTTCTACATGGTGGAAAAATTTTTACTGATGTCTCTTACTCAAGCATGTCTAATGTCCCACATTTGGCATTTATAGTACTTACCTAATCTGTATCTTTCTGCTGAATTCAACCATTCTTTCTCTACTTCCTGAAATGGTCATTTTCCATCATTTCTACGAAATATTACTTTAGGTTTCTTTTCTTATTTTTTCTTTCTCTAGTCCTTTTCCCTCATCCATTTAATGCAATTTTAATGGTGATCATAACAGCAAATTCTTGTGTTTCCATTATTATATTTTTATGGGCAATATTACTTATGTGATTTTCAATATCAATTTAAACATTTTTAAAAATAAAAACAAATAAATTTAAAGAAAAGTCAAATGTATTTCTCCACTCCTTATCTTTTTTACCTAAACACTACAAGTAAATATCTACTTTAAAGGAAAAAAACCTGAACTCATATTTTTTCTCCCCAAACTTATTTGATTTGCTGTATAACCTGTATTATTTGGTGGAACTACTATCCACTAAGTAAGAAGACTTTGAGTTCTTCCTCTCCCCCTTAATAGTCTGAGGCCGAATCAATCACCAAGCTCTAGCAATTTCTGGAATCTGTACATGTTTCTCCCTTAGCCAGGTCTGAGTCATTTTTCCTAGAATTATTACTGAGTTTCCTCCCCGGTCTCTGTGCTTCACCCACACTGATGCCGCAGTGGTTTAACTCTTCTGGGTAACATTGTGACATCTAAGTTTGGACCATATCAAAATCACGCATCTTGACCTGGTCTCTGCTGATTTTGCATGATGTCATTTCATGCTTGTGGCATATCACTTCATCCGAGTCCCAGTTCACAACAAGCTCTTTATTATCACCTATATATTTGTGTGCAAACTTTTCTCTCTCTGACTGGAGTATCTTACCCTTTATTTATTTAATTAGCACCTTTGCACCAGAAATCACACAGAAAGCATCTCCAGAAATCTTGCTTGTACACTCCCATGCCCTATGGGCACACTGGGTTTCCTCTGCATGGGGAGCATGCCCCTACTATGTCACTCATTCTATTGTTCTGAAATCCTTTACCTGCTTATAGAATTGATCTCTTGCTCAGGAAGGAAAATTCTGTGTTGTTAATGAAGCATGTCTAACACAGAGTATGGCACTGAGTTTGTGCACAGCAAATGTGGGTCATACTTGACATCAGACAATTGAAAAGTGACAGGTGCCACTAAACTCTTTCTCCAGGACTAGAACAGAACACTTGGTGAATGTGTTGGATGACTAAGAGAATTGTTCTTGTGGCATCTAATACATCAAGAAGAAATTAAAAAAAGAGAAGAAGTAAGCAATGAACTTTCTAATTGATTTTCTCCTTAAACTAAAAGTCAGTGTGGAAGGAGGGCCAGCCTTGGGGTGAATGTCAAGAAGGGATGAAGACATAGAGAACTAATTCTGACACCAACAGCCCAAGGCTGTTCTTGGTCTTGACCCTATGGGTTTCAGATGCTGCAAGTAGTGACAAGGTTCTGTTAATCATGGTGAAGCCTGAAACAAGAACCTATGCTGTTTTTTCCATCTGCCAGCAGAGGGTGTGATAGAGAAAATGCATTAAGTGACAACTTCACACTAATTTGGGAAATGTTGCTGCCTTCCTCAGCTGGGTTAGGTACCTAAAAGCCGGGGCCACCTCTGGGAGGAATGTCTGTTGATTGAGTTATTTGCTACTTAACCAGTATTTATGCAATGCAGCCTATGGCAATAGTGCTAGTCTGTGACAAAAAAGAGGATGGGTTTTTACCAGTAAAACTAAAGACACACAGGTTAGATGTATATTTGGCCCATTTTAAAGTCAAGGATGAATGGAATCACGAAAGTTGGTTTAAATCCTTTCCATCGGATCATCGGATCTTGATAGAGCAATAGTAATATGTAGATATTCCAAGCTGTCTTTCAGTCTCCCTTCCTTCTCCCACCAACACTGCCACAGCTACTGCATGAGTCAATCAGCTCTTAAATCACTGTCTGTGTGATTCCAGTCTGTTGCACTGCAAACAACTCAGTTGTCAGAGGACACAGGTCTAGCCTTAATATTACTTGTAAGTGATTTATTTCATAAAGTACATAAAACATATTTTGAGCTCCCAAGTTTATTATCCACATAGTAAACAATGAGGTATAGAGAACTCTTTTAAATTATTCTCACTATGAGGTGTGTCAAGGGAAGAGATACTAGGTTAAACATCTTTTGCATTATCCATTGATTAGAAGGATCAACAGGGAAAAAAAGCCACTTGAATTAAGTGAGTGGAAAGGACCTTATTTTGAAGATTTGGTGCTGAAGAAAGGAAGAAAAAATCCAGAGGAAACTAATCTCTCTCCATTTCCTTTATTTTCCCCAAGTGTTTTGTTTATTTGTTTGTTTTGTTTCATTGAAGTAATGTTGTACAGAGCACACTAACAAAATGTAGATTCTTTTCTTTTAAGGTGTAGCATACAAAACAGGAGAGCAGGCCATCCAAGAAAATTAACAAATGACCCAAGCCAGCAATTTTCTGTGAGATTCTATTGGCATTTTGGGTAAGAACATCCTTATTATTTTAAGATTTGTTAATTTGTTTAAAGGCAGAGTTACAGGGAGAGATCTTGAGACACACAGATAGAGATATATATCTTCTACCTACTGGCCCATCGCCAAAATTGCTGCAAGAATTGGGGCTGGACCAGGGCATAGCCAGGAGACTGGGTTTCCCATATGGGAGCAGGGGCCCGATCACTAAGGCCACCTTCTGCTGTTTCCCCAGGCATGTTAGCTGGGAGCTGGATCGAAAGTGGAGCAGATGGGACTCAAACCAGTACTCATCTGCAATGCCAGTGTTGCAGGTGGTGGCTTAACCTACTATGCCACAACACTAGCCCCTGGTAAGATCATTCTTAAATGAGAAACGTTGGGTCTCACATAGAATCCTGTACTCCTTCCCATTAAATCCAGGTGCCTGCTACAGTTATCTTGGGAATCAACCATACATTTCAACAAGTTTCCTTGAGGGAATGAGGTGGCCTCCAACCAAGAAGGATCAGATAGTAACGTTTCATTCTATGTGGTTTCATCATGGAACTGTGTTTTTATCAGAATATTTTATTTAATAACATTGACAAACACAATAACAGTAGGCTTACAGAGATGCAGTGATATGAAATAACATATGCAAAGAAGTGAAACATCAGATAGTACAATATTTTTATAAATATTAGTTAAAGTTATGAGGATGTTAAGGTTATGAGGCAGCTAAAGTGATGTGTATGACATGATGATAGTGACTATGCCCTGCTTACACCCAAGAACAAGTTAGTGAAGAAGGCATTCATGCAGATGTGCATCCAAATAATAAAACATGTGAGCCCCAAATCAAGGAAATTAGTGCTAGGAAAGTACTGAGCACAAATCACATTTGGGCTGCCTACCATGCAGATCTTGAATGAGTACTCATGCTATGGGGGACTGAAGGTATTATTTTTATTCTCCCCTGGACCTGGGTATGTGGTTTCCCTGAAGATTTTGGGGTGGTAGAAGAAGATGGACAGTTGAGTCTATTTTAAATTCCATCCTGAGAAATAACCAATAAGGGGAGCCAGAGGAAACTCAGGAAATTTATGTTGAATTTTTGTTTATTCCCCATCAGGATTTTTTTTTACTTCAATTAAGATATACTGACTTTGTTGCACTTGAAATTCTTGTGAATCTTACCCCTTCAATTTCTGGCTAGCCAAGTATTTCAAGGGCTAGTGTTTTTAACACAATTTCATTTCCAGACTCATATGTACCCTGGGATTACTTAATAATATTTCACATCCTTTCCTAAGTTTTTTCTTGCTTGTGTTTATTTATGATTATGGCTCCTATTCCTATTGCTATTTGCAATGTATTTTAGGCTTTTCACATTCCTATATATAAATCCATCCATTCAGTGTTTAATCATATTTACATCTGGCTGAATTTATACAACTGGAAGCAAGGATATTTATTTATAGCTTTAAAGTACTAGAATGTCTGGTAATAGGGTCATGTAGGTACAAGTTATAAATCTAACATGAGAAGAAATAAGAAAGGGCATGTGGTGAATTTCTCAATTGAGAATAAATATATATTTTTCTGCAGTAAATTGAGTGCCTGGGCATTTTAAAAACTGAATTTGACTTTTTCAAATTAAGGAGTATTTAATACTGTAACACCTTTTGGTGAAATACATTAAAACTACTCCAAGAGTTATATTCTGGATTTCCTTCTATTGTCAAAATTAGGAGGAAGAAAAAGAGAACAATAAAGATAGTAATCAACCTGACATACTATGCAATGTATAACCCTTCTGCTATAACTTAGGCTAATGTGTTTCAGATTTTTTAACCAATGAATTGAAAAAAAAGGGATGGGAATTTCAGAGAAATCTGACACGATGATGTAGCAGTTAGTCATCTATTAAATTTTCTTTCCTCAACAAGGCACACTCCTAAATGCCTGCAACAGCTGGCATTGAGCCAGGCTGAAGTCAGGAACTGGTAATTCAATCTGAGTCTCCCAAATGGGATTCAAGGATCCAAGTACCTGAACCATCATCACTGTACATCAGGATGCACGTTAGCAGGAAGCTGATTTTGGAAGCAGAGCCAGGACTTGATCCCAGGCACTCTAATATGAGATGTGGATGTCCGCGGCGGTATCTTAACTGCTATACCACACACTTGTCCCCATTAAAATATTCTTCACACTATTATAATACTTTCTAATAAATTAAAATATAGAAAATCATGTATTGGAGGTAACACGTGTTAAAACTTAAATGCCAAATAATAATTAAATATGCAAATACATACTTGAGCTCAAAGGAAAGAAAGGAATAATTTCCATGTGCCAGAAATGAAGAATCTTTAAAGGTGAAAGAGCTGGTGGTATCTTGGCAATTCAGCTGGGCTTTGGTTCTGGTGTGACCTGGTAGAAGCCATCTGAGAGCCGGACATAGAACCAAGCAATCGAATAAGATAAGGGAGCTGAAACTGATCTTTAAACCTTGCAATTTTGCCCCATATATTCAAAGGGAAAGAGCAAACTTATCAGACTTGCCTAAGGAGATTGAAACAAAGTCACCTTCATCTAAACCCTTGAATGCCTGTCTAATGTACTATGTCAGTCCAAATAAACATTATTTGTGGATCATGAACTGGGAAATCTAAATAAAACTTTCAAGAGCTCTGAAACTGCTGGGCTCCCAAGAAAATACACAATCCAAGTTGATGCATTTATACTGAAGGCACACAGAACTCCTTTAAAAAGTCTTGGTCTGGATTACTCGGGAAGCAAACCCTGTGACTAAGATTTGAGTGCAGTTCATTTACCTGGAAAGTGATTTAAGAAGCATCAGTAGTGAATAAAAATGAGAAAGTGTAGATAACAACAACAACAACAAAAGCTGCATCTTTAGAGCAATCGCCACCATGGGCAACTGGAGGACAATCTTGCTGAGCAACTGCACACAACACACTTCAGAGTTGGTCCAACTGAAGAACAATAAAACTGCATTTAAAAACCACCTTTTCGGGGCAGGTGTTTGGTTTCGTGGTTAAGACACTGGATAAGAAGCCCGTAACCCACAAGGAAGTGTTTGGACTTGACTCCTGGCTCTGGCGCTTGGCTCCAGCTTCCTGTTAATGTGGATCCTGTGAAGCAATTGGTGATGGCTCAAGTATTGGAGTACAGACCAACAGTGTGGGAGATGTGGACTGAGCTCCCAGCTTTTGCTTCAGGTGAGTTCAAGCCAATATGGATATCAAGGAATTAAACCAGCAGATGAGAGCCCTTGCTGTCACACCCTCTCTCTCTCTCCCTCTATATCTTCCTCCCTCCCTCTGTCTTTCTGCCTCTCAATGAATAAAAATAAAAATAAAAAAAAAAAACAGCCTCTTGTCTGCCATTGCTTAAAATCTGCTTCTAGGTACAACACCTCTATGGGTACTTCTGAATTTCTCTGTATACTAGGTGATATACTCTATTGATCAGGAAAACAAAAATCTTTAGGCAGAGGACCTACAGTGTTTTAAGTGAATAGTCTTCAGACAGGCAGGTGTGAGTGCCTGAGGATATGAACAAATCACAAACAGCTCTCACTGTAAGGACCATGCTCAGCAATCAAGTGGGAAAAAATTGTGTTTGTCAGTCTGAAAGTTTAATATTGACTTTTTAATTATTTGAACATTACACGAGCTAATTTAGCTGTGCTCATAAAAGGCCAAAGGCAATGGTTGGGGGTGGATCACATTGTGTCTACTGATGGCTGCTACAGAATCCTTTCAGCAGTGTTTTCACAACAATTGCTAGAAAACAACCATGTATATAATTCCAAATGGATCAGTCAAGTGCAATCCCAGGAATTCTATAGTCAGGCACAAATAAGGTTTTAAAAAATTGTTTTGAAGTAGTTCCTCAGCAAAAAGTCATGGCTGACTAGTAGGTCAGTGCGCAGCCCTCACTCAACAGCCTAGGACTGACAGGATCATGGAAGACTCTAGCATGTGCATCTTCCGCCTTGGTATGTGTGATCAGAGTGCAGTCATCCTATTTCTAAAAGCTGCTTGGGACCATAACTATCCTAAAAGCAACTAAATCAATATCATGACAAATTGTAGTCTATTGTTGACTAATTGTGGTGACCGTAGTGACACAGCTTCTGGATCAAGCATCACAAAACTGTGAAGACAAAGAGGGTTATCTGAGATCTGGGAAAATTCTTGAGTTAATACACCTGCTCCCCTTTCCTAACCTGGAACTTGAGTTACGAAGCTTGATGTATAGCTAGTATGATTTACCACTGGAAAAATCACCACTCATGTTTCATTTTTTCTGCCAATGAGAAGGTTAAAACTGTTGATTTAACATTCCTATATGTAAAATGTCTTCATTTACATAGACTGAATTATCCTCCAATGTTAGTTCAAGACATATTTTTTACTTTCAGGAAGATTTTTTAGCAGCAGTCAATATGGTAAAATATATTACTTTTATGATCTATATTAAATATATCCTTTTCATACTTTTTATTTTTATTTGAAAAACAAAGTGAGAGAAAGAGAGAGAAATTCCATTCTCTGGTTCATTCCACCAAATGCCCGCAGCAGCTTTGGCTTGTCTGGGAAAAGCCATGTGGCTGACAGGAACTGCAGTACTAGAGCCTTTATCTGGTGTCTCCCGGGGTGTTTATTAGCAGGGAGCTGATTCTGAAGTGAATGCAGACTCCATCTAGGCACTCCGATATGGAATGCAGGCATACCAAATGGTTGCTCAAACTGCTGAACCACCACACCCCTCAAATATTTTTCAGTGATTTTTTCACTCAGTTTGATCTTTTGGAGGTTTGGGTGCATAATATGCTTCTTCCTGTTTCTGAGAAACAATCACAATATCCAACATGTAAAATAATCCTTAATAGGATGATCAGATGTCTGCAGATGACATTAGTACCCAAAAGAGTGAGCAAAAAGTTTTACCAGTTCTATATAGGTAGTGACAAATATAAGAATTGCACCAAGTGTTTATAAATTTTTTAGCGTGTAGCTGACATTGTAATAGGTGCTTCACAAGTAAAACAAAACAGTGCCTTGAAATATTAAATTTTCCGCTTTCCTTTTCATTATTTATTTCACTTGACTCTTTCCTTAGCTGGGTCAGCAGCATCCCCTTTGTCTTGAGGAGATTCAGAATAATTAGAAAAGAAACTGGGGATAGAAACTATATGTGATTGTTTAAGCATCCAAAAATAGGTGGTTTCATCCTATACATCTTGAAAGAACATCTTGAAAGCCAAGGTTTTTCGTATGAAATACAGTGATTTTTAGGGAAGAAAAAGCTTTTGAGAAATCTCCAAAGGAAAGAGAAAATTGAGTTTATGCCACATTAGATTAAAGAGAGACTGGAAGACGAACCAACACAAATACTGTCAGGACAAGGATGGGAGTTAAATTGGCTGGGGCAGGGCATGGTGAAGAAAGCAGGAATGGCCATGGCCTTAGGGGCATTTCTGGAATCAGAACCTGAGGGAATGCACAAAGCCAAGTTCAGACCAGCATTGATATCCTGTTTAGCCTTGTCCTGACCCCAGCTGGACCATACTGCTGCTTTGCAGTTAGAGCAGCCCACTTAAGTCTTCGGTAAGCTCTTCCCATTGCCTATGTTCGTGTCTACCCCTGCTCTGTGATCTGATGAAGACCTTGTATCTGTAGGTGCTCCTGTAGAAGTGATTCCCAGCTGTGTGCTGGGCCTTTCCAGATTTCCCACCAAAAAGTTTCACCTCGGACATGCCCACTCCTAAAGTCTTGGATGTAGCCTCAATGCAAATTTTTAAAATCTAGAAGGGCAGTGGCAGTATAGCCAGAAACATTCTGAACATATACTTGGATAGAGATTGGCAATGGTGAAATGCACGTCCTTTACATATTACAAAGTTAACTTCATGTGCACCGTGATTCTACGATTTTGGAATTGCCACCTGGTATTTACATTATAAAAAATATAGACCTGAGGGATTTGAATAATTTCTTTTTCATATCACACCACTTGAAATGTCAGAATAAGATGAAAAAGGTAAGCAGGCATGATCTACAATGTTCTGATGCCTGGCTTCACTAAAGAGAGCGTGTGGGTGATTGTGTGTTTATGCGTGTGTTCATATGCATGTATTGTGATGGTTATATTCATGTTTCTGTGGGCACTGCTAGCTAAATTTATGCCAGTCTGTTCCACACTGAATGTTTCTATAAGAATAAACTGTGGTCATAACAATCCTCTTCTCCTTCTCTTCATTTTCTCTTTCCTTTCTTTGTGAGTTTCCCTTCTCTCTCCCTACTTTGTAGTGTTACAGTTCACCGGCAAGCCAAGGAGAATAGTGTATTTAGAGCAACACTAATGACTCTGGCCACTAACTGAGAATCTGATCATCTGGGCTCATCTCCCAGCTCTCTCACCATGTGATTTTAGACTTGATTGAGCTCCTGTTTATCCAACTGTAAAATGCAGGTAATATATTCCTACCTTATGAGAACTGACAAAGAGTACTGTTAGGTATAGTGCTATATGACCCATAGAAGAAAGATACAATTGATGACAACATCCTTGTTTTGAAAGTGTTTGCACATTCACCCTGTCCTCTCCTTTAGATAGAAGTAAAGTCCTAGGGATTAAGGTATAAGATTGTTCCTTCCCTGGACATACATGAAATTTCAAGAAGCTTGTGATTTTTATGTGAAATGATGAAAAGTATAATATTTCTAACTGCAAGTAAAGGATACGTTTGAATAAAATTTTGACAGTAAGAATAGAAGTTTTGAAGTCTAAACAATTACGTGTGGGAATCTAGAAACTGATATTTTCAATTAGCTATACACACAAAAGACACAAATACCACAATCCAATTCCAACTAAGTTATTTGATCCTTAAGAAATCCTGAGCCATGTCACATCTCTTTTTTTAATATTTATTTATTTACTTGCAAGTCAGAGTTATATACAGAGAGAAGGAGAGGCAGAGAGAGAGAGAGAGAGAGAGAGAGAGAGAGAGGTTTTCCATCTGCTGGTTCACTCCCCAATTGGCTGCAATGGCCGGAGCTGTGCTGATCCAAGGCCAAGAGCCAGGAGCTTCTTCTGGGTCTCCCACATCGGGCAGGGGCCCAAGAACTTGGGCCATCCTGTACTGTTTTCCCAGGCAACAGCAGAGAGCTGTATCAGAAGTGGAGCAGCCAGGACTCAAACAGCGCCCATATGGAATGTTAACACTGCAGGTGGCAGTGGCTTCACCCACTATGTCACGTGCCAGCCCCGGTCACGTATCTCAAAATCAGAATCACATATTGATCAAAGATATTAATTTAGTGAATTTTAGGTGTACTGAAGCTCCTTGATTTAACTAATAAACTGGCCCCCACACCCCAAAAAAGTATTAAGAGGAAAAGCTGGGCCCGCGCCGTGGCTCACTAGGCTAATCCTCCACCTTGCAGCGCTGGCACACCGGGTTCTAGTTCCGGTCAGGGCGCCGGATTCTGTCCCGGTTGCCCCTCTTCCAGGCCAGCTCTCTGCTGTGGCCAGGGAGTGCAGTGGAGGATGGCCCAGGTGCTTGGGCCCTGCACCCCATGGGAGACCAGGATTAGTACCTGGCTCCTGCCATCGCATCCGGCTGCGGCGGCCATTGGAGGGTGAACCAACGGCAAAAGGAAGACCTTTCTCTCTGTCTCTCTCTCTCACTGTCCACTCTGCCTGTCAAAAAATTTTAAAAAAATAAATAAAAATAAAAAAGAAGAAAAGCTAGATATGAAAGACATATAGAATACTTCTCTAGGGGCATGGGCTGTAGCACAGATAAGCCACTACCTGAGATGCCAGCATTCCCCATGAGTGCCAATTCTTGTTTGGGTTGCTGCACTTCCAATCTTCCTCTTTGTTAATGCACCTGAGATAACAGCAGAAGATGGCCTAAGCATTTGAGTTTCTGCCACTCATATGGGAGACCTGTATGGATTTCCAGGTTCCTGGCTTGGGTCTGACCCAGCCCTGACTGTTGCAACCTTTTGGCCTTCTGGGGAGTTTGCGCTCACTCTCTCTCTCTCTTGTTTTCAAATTAAAGGAATAAATAAACCTTTAAAATACAGGAACACTTCTCTAGAAAGGAGCTGAATGGGTGATGGCTTTGGCAATGTGCTACTTCTGTCATTTTCATGTTCAGTGACAAGTACCATATGAGTTATTCCATGCCTCTGACTCTGGAGAGTACCAAAATGAACAGATTGTCAGAGCTCAGTTTCACTGTCATGCCATTGCAGCTCACCAAAGTGCTGGCAATGACTACGAAGAGCATTGCACTTGTTTGTTCCTGAAAATGCATTTACTTGCCAGACAATTCATTTTAGCAGTTTTACAGCCAGCAAATTTGAACATTAATGGATATAATTGTTTTCATTTCTATTTTGGCCAAGGAAGGCTGCAGATTGAGGCAGAAATTTTTAAAAATCCACACATTAAAGGAAAGTTTTCCATTCATGAGAATAACAGAAAATAATTATTGCTACCAAACTCTTCCAAGCTCTTCGTGTCTCCAGATTGTGACCTATCATCATCATAATGGACACAGAACTCTTGGTAATAGAGTAGTTGCCGTGTCTGGTAGTTGATATGAGGTCATTCATTTATCACACAGAAGGATTACTTTTTGCTCCCTATGAATTCTACACTTTCACATCAGCTAAGTCCATTCATTTTTCTCCACACCCACTGAGTTACTATAAGCCCTGCTATCATCTTGGCCTCTTATATCGATTCCAGATACCATGCTTTCTCCTTGCTAAAACATTCTATGCATATCCTAACTTATAATCTTTAGAAAAATTCCATTTAACACTAAAAATTCTTAATTTCATTCAAAAAATTAGTACAATAAGAAGAAAGGATTTTATGCTTTCCATAGGTACAGTTCCAAGAAGAAAACCATACTTCCCTCGCCCTCCTATTCTTCCCAATCCCCCTCTTTCACTCTCTTCTCTTCATTGGGTTTTGCATGGACATAATTTTAATCACTTTATATTCACAGACTGAATTTGCTACTACTAATAATATTAAACAGATAAAAGTAAGAAGACCACAGTTACACAGGAGTATAAACATGAGATAAAAATAATAATCATATCTGAAAGTAAGCATTTCATTCCCATACATATTTTTGTATTCTATATTAGCTGCTGCCACATATCAGAGAAAACATGATATCTATCTTGTTCAGACTGACATTTCACTAAGCATAATGGTTTCCACTTACATCTATTTTGTTGCAAAATACATGATTTCGTTCTTTTTCTGTGGCTGAGTAGTATTCCAGTGTGTGTGTGTGTGTGTGTGTGTGTGTGTATCTCACATCTTCTTTATCCTGTAATCAGTTTATGGGCATATGGGTTGATTCTCTATCTTAGCTATTGTGAATTGAGCTTCAATGAGCACAGGGGTACAAGTAACTTTCATATACTGATTTTCAGTTATACTCACAGGAGTGAGATGGAATGGTCATACAGTAGATCTATTTTCAGATCTCTGAGGAATCTCTATACTGTATTCCATAATGGTTGTACTGTTTACTTCCCCACCAACAGTGGATTAGGGTATCTTTTCCCCCACATCCTTGTCAGCATTCATTGTTTTTGATTTTTGAATGATAATAATTTCTTAGTGGTGCAAGAGGTGAAATTTCAATGTTGTTTTTATTTACATTTCCCTGTTGGCTAGTGATCCCGAGCTCTTTTTCATGTGTCTGTTGGCCATTTGAATTTCATCCTTTGAAAAAATCAGTTCATGTATTTGCCTTTTCCTTGACTGGATAATTTTTTGTGGTTGTTGAGTTTCTTGAGCTTTTTATAAATTCTGGATATTAATACTGTATCAGTTGCATAGTTTGCAAATATATTATCCCATTTTCCATTGCTCCTTCACTTTACTGAGTGTTTCCTTTGCAGTGCAGAAGCTTCTCATCTTGATATAATCCCATTTGTCAATTTTGGCTTTGATTGCCTGTGTTTCTGGGTCTTTTCCAAAAAGTCTTTCCCTGCACTAACTTCTTGGATAGTTTCCCCAATGTTCTTCTCTAGTAATTTGATGGTGTCAGGTCATAAGTTTATATCCCTGATCAATTTTGTGTTGATTTTTGTATAAGGCACAAGGTAGGCATCTTGTTTCTTGCTTCTACATGTGTAGATCCAATTTTCCTATAACCATTTGCTGAAGAAACTGTCCTTTTTCCAGGGATTTATTTCACCTACTTTGTCCAAGTTTAGTTGGTTATAGATTCATGGACTACTTTCCAGGGTTTCTATTCTGTTCCAGTGGTCTACATGTCTATATTTTTGCCTGTACTGAGATGTTTTAATTACAACTGCCTTGCAGTATATCTTGAAGTCTGGTATTGTGTGATGCCTCCAGCTTTGCTTTTGTTGTTTAAGATTGTTTTAGCTCTTCAGAGTCTCTTGTGTTTCTATTTTAATTTTAGCTTCATTATTCTAGATCTGAGAAGAATATCATTAGCATTTTGATTGGGATTGCATTGATTCTGTAAAATGCTCTTGGAATATGGAAATTTTGCTGATATTGATTTTTCCAATCCATGAATGGGAAAATTCCCAATTTTATACTAAATGAAGACAAGTATCCTTAAAGTGGGATTGAAATCCCTCTGCTGGGGCTGGCACTGTGATGCAGCGGGTTAATAACCTGGCCTGAAGCACCAGCATCCCATATGGGCACTGGTTCGAGACCCGGCTGCTCCACTTCTGATCCAGCTCTCTGCTATGGCCTGGGAAAGCAGTGGAAGACGGCCCAATTCCTTGGGCCCCTGCAGCCACGTAGGAGACCTGGAGGAGGCTCCTGGCTCCTGGCTTTGGATAGGTGCAGCTCTGGCCATTGCAGCCAATTGGGGAGTGAACCAATGGATGGAAGTCCTCTCTCTCTCTCCTCTCTCTGTGTAACTCTGACTTTAAAATAAATCAATAAATCTTTTAAAAAAAAGAAATAAATCCCTCTGCCATCCAACGACTACTACTGTTCCTCAGTATCCATGGGAGATTCATTCCAGAACTCTCCTTGGACATCAAACCCATGAATGCTCAAGTCCCTTATACAAAACGATGCAGTGTTTACTTATAGCTAAATGAATCCCCTCATATACTTAAAATCATGTCTAGATTACTTATAATACCTAGCATTGTGTAAAGGGTACATGAACAATTCTTATATTGTATTGTGTTCAGTATAAAGTGTGCATATGTTTACAAGTTCAATTCTATTTTTTGAGTATTTAAAATTGTTTAGTTTGCTTTGTTTAAAAGCTATATATACAGGGACATTCAGACAGAGATCTGAGATTTTCCAATCATTGTTTCATTCCTCAATTACCTGCCAAAGCCAGGGATAGACCAGGCCATAGAACTCAATCAGGTCACCTATGATTGTAGCAGAAACCCACATAGTTGAACTATTATCTACTGCCTCCCAGGATGGCTATTAACAGGAAGCTGGATCAGAAGCAGAGGATCTAGGACTGGAACCAGACACTCAGTTATAGGATGCAAGCATCCTTGCAGCCTTCTTATTATTTTTGATCTGTGATTGGTTGAATCATGAATGCAGTACTTCTGGATACAGAGGATCAAATCTAAATTCCAGCTTTGCTTTTTGTTCATGCACATCATGCTGCCACAAAAGTAAATTAATGCAATTCTGCCATGTACCATCATGCTTTATTTGTCTCATTTCTACTATGCCAGCTGTTTCCTACTCTCAGATTGTTAACTCTCTATTGCTTTATGTCCAGGTCTTGCATTTATCCTTAGATCCCAAACCATATGGCATTTCCATTCAATGATGATGTATTGAACATCTCCTGTGCTACACACACTGTTCTAACTGCTATAATATGATGCTTCCATTATGTCTCCAGATGGAAATAATTTCTTCCTTCTATGAAGGTCCATGTTGCACTATTCACCTTTTTCTATATTCTGTGATGAGTTACAGGTACATTTGTCACATTGTCCTTAAAACCGTGGCATCTCCCTAAGGGAGTCTATCAGAGAATATATTTTCACTAAAACTTTCACCTGTATTAGTAAGTTTTGATTACTGTAAATAAATACCTGAGGCATCCTAACTTTACAAAGAAAGGAGATTTATTTTGGCTCAGAGTTCTGGAGAATAGGGCCAAGAAGATTCATTTTGTGGTGGTTTTCTTGCTAACAGAATCTCAATGTGTTGCAGAGCTTCACATGGTAAGACTCAGGTAGTGTGCGTGTCTATCTGTCTCTCTCCTTATAAAGCCACCAGAATTCAGTGATGGAGGTTCCAGCCCAACAGCCTAAGTTAGTCTAATCCCTTCCCAAAGCACCACAATTAGAGTAGGTTTCCCCATATCAGCACTATAAATCCAAGACTTTGGTGATTATTCTCCTGGATTATAGGGCATAAAAATTGAAGCTATAGTCTCAGAGGAACCTCCAGAACATCATTAATTATATATAAAGATTTTAGGGGCCGGTATTGTGGTACAGTGGGTTAAACCACCTTCTGTGACACTAACATCCCACAGGAGTGCCAGTTTGAGTCCTGATTGCTCCACTTCCAATTCAACTCTCTGCTAATGCACCTGGGAAGGCAGAAAATGATGGCCCAAGTACATGGCCTCCGCTACCATCTGGGAGACCCACATGGAATTTTAGGCTTCTGGCTTCAACCTGAGATCCCTGTAGTCATTTTAGCCATTTGAGGGAGATTTAGGGAGTAAAGGAGTAGATGGAAGATCTCTTTTTCCTGTCTCTCCCTTTTTGTAACTCTGTTTTTCAAACAGATATAAAATCTTTAAAAAAATAAAGATTTTAGATTTCAAAAGAGAACAACAACAGTAACATTATCTATGAGATATGAAATACCTAGAGAAAATATCTGAAGCCATCACTTGAAATACTATGCATTGGGCTGTTTTTCTCTACTTTATTAGTCAACATCATTGTAGACCAGAGAACTATTGTGTGTTTGCTTTTGTAACATTTATATTGATACTGAAGCAAGCTTATTCCATTTCCCTAAAGCTAGAGCTAATTGGACATGGTTATGTGAACAATTATACTTCTGCACATACAAAAATGTAAATCAAGTTGATATTTCAGAAAATTTCTATGTTAATTTGTACTTGAGTAGATAGGAGTTAAGTAGTTTCTCATTCAACTTTTATCTATTTAATATTTAATTTAAAGCATATTTAAATTTCAATGAAATAGGTTATCACTGACTTATTATACTATACTTGGGATTTAATAAGACTCAGTGTCTACTTAAAACTGAAGATTTTTCTCTGAGGATGTGAGCTGAATTCTTAAAATTTATATAGGGTTCTGCTCCTCAGAGCACATTCCTTGGATGTGAAGAGGTGGCCTAACTGGGCACTTAGCCTTTAAAATTAGAAATTCAAGCACTTGAGCCCCATCCATGACATATGGAATATACTTGTCTGGAAGGACCCAGAAATCTGTGCTTTAGATAAATCTTCTTGTGATTCTGGTACATACCACAATTGGAAAAGCCAGTTGTAGAGAGTTAAAATTCAAAAGCATACTACATGAATGAAATTCAACATGTAAGTTAAAGGTTATTTAATTGCTATAAATCAGGGTTGATCTGAATTTTAGGAAAGTTGCACAATATGTTACTGTTTACATATAAGATTCAGGCTACAATGCATACATTGCTGGGGACTTAGTCTCATAAAACTAACTGATGTAATTTTGGAGTGAAAAGAAATGGATGCAATATGGGACAATGATTTTAAAGAGCCAATTTATTTGTAATTACTCATTAGAAAAAGAATGAAACACTGCAATTTCTCCTTAGCATCCCACTGTTCAATTGCACATATGTCAACAAAATCAAGCCAAGGTAAAACATGAAATCCTAAACTGTTCCATATATTGTATAAAGATCTTTGCTTAAAGATATTTTGTTTTTCTAACCCCTAGAGTAATAATCCAGCCATCATGAAAACATTTTCCTTGTGTTTCCTTCTCACATTAGTTTTGTATTGTATATCCTCTGTTTAAGACACTTTGAGAAAAAATCTGTTAATAATATTATAAATAGACTTAAATGTTGGAGGCTGATTACATGTTCTCAGGTATTAACACGAAAGCAAGTCTATTAGATTTGAGAAATGTTTGAGTAGGTAAAACTATAAGCCCTCTTAGTCTTTTTCAAATTTCCCCAAGTTTATTCTATACAACTATCCATAGATTTCAATAGCTGAAGAAAAGGAGTTACCTAACATTAAGGAGTTCAGTACTGAACTCTAATAGTAAATCGAAGAGAACAGCACAGAGAATGGACTCACAAAATATAATAAAATGGAAAAAAAGGGTAACCAGAGCGGTAAAACCGATGTCAAGTATTTACCAATTTGTATTTTTCTTGCAAATCGCATATGCATATTGCAACATAGTATCTAGGAATAGAATAATGCCAACAATTTTTTGTAAGATCATAGATACAATTACTTAGAAAGGATTTATAATGAAATCAAAGCTTATTTTTCTGAAAATAAATTTACCATATGACCCAGCCATCCTACTCCTAGGAATTTATCCAAAGAAGATGAAATAAATTTTTGTACCCCATGTTTAGTGCAATTCACAAATGTGTTATGTGTAAGTGGAATACTACTAAGCCATAAATAGAATAAAATCCTGTCTTTTGAAACAAAATGGATGCAACTGGAGATCATTATGCTTAATGAAATAAGTTGGTCACAAAAAGAAAAATATCATATTTTATCTGATAAAGGATAGTTAATATAGAATATAACAAAAATATAAGAATGAAATTGATATCTTTTATTTAATTATCATGTTTAGCCTTTGTCTAGAACCATGTGGAACAATGGTTTTTCTACTTTATGTTTGTTGAACATTGTGGCTAGTGTTGCATTTAGCCTGTGAGTATAAAGTAAATTGAAATTATGTTAATGCAAAAATTGAAGGGAAAAAAAGAAAGAAATGAAGGAGGAAGTCATTGAGGAAGGTAGGGAGGTCAGAAAGTATAATTATAGTCTTTGAATTGAAGAAATACATGAAATTTATGAAAATAAATTTATGAAATACATGCATTTATGAAATACATAAAATTTGTTTTCATATTAATAAAATTATTAAAAGAAGTAAAAGGGGCCTGCATATATAATAAGAGTTATATTTTCTTTTTGGAATATAGTATTTATTATTTTTGAGATAGCCTATTTTTAATTTGTATTATAGTCAAAGCTATAATGGCTCCATTATATAAAGAGTTCAACAAATAAAAAGACCATTTTCCATCAGGGAAATTGGAGAAGTCTATCAATTATAATCAAAGGAAAGGATGTTCAACTTCACTCAGGTAAAGTAAATTTTAAAGTAGTTACAAATCATCAAAACTACTGTAGCATATAAATCCTACCAATTTGCTTGACAAATTTCTTAAAAGAAAGTTGATAAAACATTGTATTTTCAGAAAAACTGATACAGATTTTTAAAAAAATATTATTGGGGCCACACTGTGGCATAGCAGGTAAAGCTGCCATCTGCAGCATTGGCATCCCATATGGGTGCTGGTTCAGGTCTCGGCTGCTCCATTTCTGATCCAGCTCTCTGCTATGGCTTGGGAAAGCAGTGTATGAAACCCAAGTCCTTGGGCCCCTGCACCTACGTGGGAGTCCAGTAGGAAGTGCCTGGTTCCTGCTTCAGATAGGCCTAGCTCTGGCCTTTGCAGCTATTTGGGTAGTGAACCAGCAGATGGAAGACCTTTCTCTTTCTGCCTCTGCCTCTCTGTAACTCCACCTTTCAAAAAATGAATAAATCTTTAAAAAAATAATAAAAGTCTTATTTCATCTCCCACGTATAAAGGAGAACATGTGGTGTTTGTCTTTCTGTATCAGACTTATTTTCCTCAACGTGAGTGGAGCCACTATGAGGAAGTGGTTTATTTTGGCTTACAGCTATGTATGTTCACAGTCTAAGATGAGGTATCCCTATTGGTTCAGAAATCTGGCAAAGTCACTGGCAAAGTCACAAGAGGACAGAGAGAGGATCACATGGTGTGCCAGTGTGCAGACAGAAAGGAATCATGCTCACTCATGTGGTCTTTCTTTATAAAGCCTTCATATTTTGGTCATGGAGCTCCACTGTATCACCATAATCCAATCTTTTTTTTTGTTTTTACTTTTAAAAATTTATACAACAGGAACAAATTTCAAGGATATATATATATATATATATATATATATATATAAAACAGCATAATTATCCTTTTCACCTTACCCTTCCCTTCCTCCTTCCTTTACTCCCACCCTTTTTCCTCCTTCTTTTCTTATATTTCTTTTAATTTTTACAGACACACTTTCAATTTACTTCATAGTCACAAACTTAACCCTTCCACTAAATAAAGAAACCAAACATAGTAAGTAGAAACACTATTGCTCCTCAAAAGTGTAGACAATGGCCATAAACAATAATCAAATCTCAAAATGCCAATTTTGCTCATATACAATTCAGTTTTGGTGCTAATCCATTAACAATTAGCATAAGACTTCTGGGATCATGTCCCTAACACATGCGCCTTAGGTGAATATTCAAACTAATATTCAAATTATAATGCCAATATTTCCAACTTGTTTGGATTTTGCTTTTATCCTGGAGATTAAAGACAGCCACGTATTAATACCTTGTTATTAGAAGATAACAATATTCTTAGAGGTGCCATATGGCTTGTATTTGAAAAAGCAATTAATGTATTGTTTCTTCTCAAGGCATTTTTTAGTCCAATTTCATCTACTGTTTTTGTCCTAATTTTTGTTGGCCATTTTTGTACTTTGCTGTATTTATTTGTTAATTTCAGGTTACTGTGAATTTCAATTACAGATGGTGTCAGATGTGGAACAGTGAGCAAGAGAATTTAGAGGCTTGGTGCACTGCAACGCAGCAATACCAAGGGGGAGGGATAAAGAGCATATGTTCATAATTCTCAGAAAACCAACAAAATCCCCACCAAAAGTCCTCTACGCTCTTTTTAATAGGTAAGTAATGGTGGAGTAGTTGAAGAATATTACACTCAACAGCTGAGTGCGGTGTGTTCTTCAGATCATCAGGCATAATGGCAAGAGTGGTTTTGAGCTTTGTGGATAATAAAAATAACTTATAATTCAAAAACAGATAGTGGATATTTTCATCACTTGGGATTCTGCAGCAAACTATAAGTTCATCTTCTAATTTGTTATACAAAGACCGTGTCATCAGTTTTGAATTTGTTTCATAGAAATTTTTAAGAAATTACTTTTTAAAAACATTAAAATGTATATAGAATCTGTGCATATTATTAAGGTGGTATGTGATGTCAGTACATGTATACTTTAACAATTCTGAAGAGAGTAAATATATTCAAATTTTTGGCATTTATTTATGGTAAAAATACCCCAAATCCTATCTTCCAATTTTTTTAGAGAAGCATGCAATAAATTAACATTACATGTAGTCACTTATGCAATAGAACTCCAGAAATTTTTACTCTGATACAGCTATAAAGTAGTACCCGTTATCAACATTTTTCAATCTCTGCATCTCCCTTTTCTTTCCAACTTCTATTAACCACCGTTATATTTTTAACTTCTATGAGACCACAGTTTTATTAGACTCCACATATAAGTGAGATCAAGTGATACTAGTCTTTCTGTGCTTGGCTTACTTCACTTATCAAGATGACTTCCAGGTCCATCTATGTTGTTGCAAACGACAAGATTTCATCCCTTTTTATAGCTAAGTAACATCTCATCATGTATATGTGCTACATTTTCTGTATCCAGTCCATTGTATGGGTACTTAGGTTGCTTCTATTTCTTGGCTATTGTGATTAAGTGCTGCAATAATCATGGGTATGCAGATATCTCTGTGAATGATGGATTTCATATTTCTTGGATATATACCCAGGAGTGGGATTGCTGGACTATATTTTTAGTTTCTTGAGGGACATTCATGCAGTTTTCCACAAGGGCTGTACTAATTTACATTCCTACCAAGTGTTCTCCTGTCTCCATATCCTTGTTAATATCTATTATCTTTTGCCTTTCTGATAACGCCCAATTTAACTGGAGTGAGGTAATATCTCATTGTAGGTTGGATTTGTACTTCCATGATGATTAGTGATATTGAGCATTTTGTCATGTACCTGTTGGTCATTAGTGTGTCTTTTTTTGAGAGAAGTCTGATCAGATGTGCTGCCCATTTTATTGGATTATATGGGGTTTCTTTTGCTACTCTGGATATTAAATTCTTGTCATATGTATAGCTTTCAAATATTTACTCCCATTCCTGGGGCTGTCACTTTATTCTTTTGTTTCCTTTGCTGTGAAGATCTTTAATTTGATGAATCCCATTTTCCTATTTTTGCTTCTGTTTCTTGTCCTTTTGAGTTTTGATCCAGAAAATCCTCACCCATTCCAGTGTCCTGAAGTGTTTCCCATTTTCTTCCAGTAGTTTCAACATTTAATGTCTGATATATAAGATTTTAATACGTTTTAAAATTGCTTATGTACAAGGTGAGAGATATATGATCTAGCTTCATTCTTCTGCATATGGTTATTCAATTTTCCTAGGGCAAATTGTACCTTTCCAATGTTTATTTTTAACAACTTTGTCAAAGATCTCTTAGCTATAAATACATTTGCTTACTTCTAGGTTCTCTGTTTTCTTCCACTGGTATGTGTATCTGTTTTTATGCATGTTCTTTTAATTACTGTGGCATTGTAGTACATTTTAAAGGTAAGTAATGTAATGCTTCTTGTTTTGTTCTTTCTGCTCAAAACAGCCAAGGCAATTTGAAGTCTTTTGTGGTCCCATACAAATGTTAGTTAGTAGTGTAATTTTGATAAGGGTTGCACTGAATCTGTAAATTTCCCTGGGTGGTATGCACATTTAATGATATTAATTCTTTCAATACCTAAACATAGGATATTTGTTCATTTTGTGTGTTATAGATCCAATTTTATCTGTGACATAATTTTCATCATTGTGATATTTTACCTGTGGTTAAATTTATTCCTAGGCATTATTATTTTTTAAAATTATTTATTATATAATAAATATTATAATAAATAATAAATATTTATTTTTCTAAGCATTGGAAATGAGATTACTTTCTTGATTTCTTTTTCAGATGATTCCCTATTTGAGCATAGCAACAATACTGATTTTTATGTTGACACTATATCCTGTAACTATGCTGAATTTGTTTGTAAGTTATAACAACTTTCTAAGAGAGTCTTTGGGTTTTTTTTTTTTTTATATAAAAGATATTGTCAACTGAAAATGGTGATAATTTGGCTCCTTTGTTTCTTTGTTTCTGATTTGGATAATCTTTATTTCTTCTCTTGCCTAATTCCTCTAGCTAGGACTTCCAGTACTACATTGAACAAAAGTGATGAAAATGGCACCCTTCCATTTTTACAAATACAAAGTTTAAAAAAGTGAGCAGTCTTGTCTTTTTTCAGATTACTGGGAGAAAGTCTTCAGCTTTTCCCCATTCAATATCATTTACTATGGACTTGTTATGTACACCCTTTATTATGTTAAGATATGTTCCTTTTATACCTAATTTGTTCAGAGTTTTAATCAAGAAGCGATGTTGAATCTTGTCAATGGCCTTTCTGTACCTATTGAAATGACCACATGATTTTTGTCCTTCATTCCATTGATCAGGTTTATTGATTTGTATATGTTGAACATCCTTGTATGGCTGGGATGAATTCCACTTGATTATAGTGAATAGTCTTTTTTGTTGGATTCAATTTTCTAGTATCTTGTTGAAGAACTTTGTATCTACTATCATCAAGAATATTGGCTTGTAGCTTTCTTTTTTCTGGTGCCATTGTCTGATTTTGGTATAGAATAACGCTGGCATCACATAATGAATTTCAAAGTATTCCCTTCTCTCCTAATTTTGAAGCATATTGGTATTAACTCTCCTTTAAACATTTGTAGAATTCAGCAATGAGAACTTCTGGTCTAAGGTTTTTCTTTGATAGGACACTTTACTGATTAAATCTTTATATTTGCTATTAGTATATTCAGATATTCTATTTTATCATGAATCAATCTTGGAATGATATATCTCAAGGAAATTGTCCATTTTTTTCTAGTTATCAAATTTGTTGCAATATAGTTGTTCATATTAATTGCTAAAAAACCTCATATTTCTGTAATGTCACTCATTGTATCTTCATTTTCATTTCTGATTGTATGTATTTGAAACTTCTCTCTTTTTTTCTTAGCCTGGCTAAGAGTTTTCACTTTTGTTTATCTTTTTGCCAGCTGTTTTACAGGATTTTTTTTGGTACTTTTTGTCTCAATGTATTTGCACTCTGAGTTTTATTATTTCTTTCATTCTACTAATTTTGGCATTGATTTATTTGGCTTTTCCTAGTTCCTTGAAATACGGAGATAATTTATGTATTTGAGATCTTTCTGAAGTTTTGATTCAGGTACTGGCTGCTATAAGCATGCTTATTGCACCAATTTTGCAGTATACCACAGATTTTGGTATTATATATTTCTATTTTCATTTGTTTCAAGAGAAGTTCTAATTTTCTCCTTGCTCCACTGGTTTTTCAGAGTGAATTGTTTAGTTTCCAAGTATTAATATGCTTTCCAAAGTTGTTCTTGTTACTGATTCCTCATATTTATTGTATTGTGTACAGAAACTATTCTTAAGGTGATTTATATTTTTTTAAAATTTGCTGAGACATGTTTTGTGACCTAATATATCATCTTGTATTACAAGTTATCGTCTCATATTTTGTGGAGAATGATCTATGTGATGTTGAGAAGAATATGAAGTCTTCAGTTGTTGGATAAACTACTTTGTGGGTATCTTTTAGTTCCAATTTATCTAGAATACAAGCTAATTGTACATATATTTGTTTTTCTGTCCAGATGTTCTATTTCTGAATGTTGGTTGTTAAATTGGCTTACATTGTCATACTTGAGCATATCTCTCCCTTTAAAAACAAGATTTATTTATTTAATTGAAAGGCAGAGTTACAGAGAGACAGAGTTAGAGGTAGAGGCAGGAGAGAGAGAGGTCTTCCATCTGCTGGTTCACTCCCCAGATGGCCGCAGTGGCCAGAGTTGCGCCAATCTGAAGCCAGGATCCTGGAGCTTCTCCCAGGTCTCCCAAGTAGGTGCAGGGGCCCACAGACTTGGCCCATCCTCTACTGCTTTCCCAGGCCATAGCAGAGAGCTATATCAGAAGTGGAGCAGCTGGGTCTCAAACCGACACTCACAATGGATACGGATGCTGCAGGCTACAGCTTTATCTACTACACCACAGCACTGGCCCCAACTCTAGGTCTTTTGAAACAGGATTTATCCATTTATTTGAAAGTCAGAATCACAGAGAGAGACAGGGAGACAAAGAGACAATTGGATCTTTCATCTAACGGTTCACTTCCCAGATGCCCAAAAGAGCCAGGGCTGGACCAGGACAAAGCCATGTGCCTAGCACTCCACTGGGGGCCCCACCAAGGAGTAGCAGAAACCTAAGAACTCGGATCATCATTTGCTGCCTCCCAGACACTTTCGCTGAAAGCTGGGTTGGAAGTGATAAGTAGCTGGGGCTCAAATCAGGCATTCTGATATGGGCTGTAGACGTCCCATGTAAAGCTTAACATTTTTTAAACGGAGAATTTAATTTTGTTTAAGGTAATTGCTTATAGTTAAAGTCTTAATACTGACATTTTGATACTTTAAAAGATTGTATTTATGGCTGGCGCCGCGGCTCACTAGGCTAATCCTCGGCCTTGCAGCGCCGGCACACCGGGTTCTAGTCCCGGTTGGGGTGCCAGATTCTGTCCTGGTTGCCCCTCTTCCAGGCCAGCTCTCTGCTGTGGCCAGGGAAGTGCAGTGGAGGATGGCCCAAGTGCTTGGGCCCTGCACCCCATGGGAGACCAGGAAAAGCACCTGGCTCCTGCCTTCGGATCAGTGCGGTGCGCCGGCCGTGGCGGCCATTGGAGGGTGAATAAACGGCAAAGGAAGACCTTTCTCTCTCTGTCTTTCTCTCTCTCACTGTCCACTCTGCCTGTCAAAAAAAAAAATAAAATAAAAAAAGATTGTATTTATTATAGTTCCTTTATTTCTTTCTCCTGCCTTACACTCTTGATTTGTGATTGAGTTTCTATAGTAATGTATTTTGATTTCTTGCTTATTACTTTTGGTAGGTCTATTATAGATTTTCCTTTTTAACTACCCTGTTTACAAAAACTTTATTTGGTCATTTAAAACGTACACTGAGATGATAAAAACTTAACATTGATTATAAAGATAGGGAAAGAGACCAACAGCAGAGATAAGAAACACAAATAAAGAACTCTACACCTATATTTTATTCTTTCCCTTGTTTTGAATTTTTGATGTTCCATTTTACCACTTTTTATTGCCTTTCTCTTAACATTTAAATATCCTAATTATAATATTTTTATTTGTCATATTTTCATTTTCACATTGATTGTGCCCATATTCACAATACTAGGGCATTTTGAATTTGTGTAGGTACTCTTACCAATGAGTCTCCTATCTTGATATTTCCTTTTTACTTGTTAGTATCTTTCTTTCCATTCACATCATTCACATTAGTATTTCTGTACGACAGGTCTACTTTCTATAATTACTATGGAGGTAACTTGACACAGGAATAGCTGTTCAAAACAATGTCTCCGAGGGAGCTGGTCATCAGAGCATTTACTCGACCACTATCTTGGTTCCCCTCCACACAACTTTTATTGTGGTTTTTGCAGTGGTTTTGTCAGTGGAAATAGAGCAAGCATCTGATCAGCATTTGTCTTCCTCAAGAAATGCAGATATATCTTTAATGTGAGCATTGAACATTGAACTAAAGTCAGTGTTCTTTAAATTCAGTCTTTTTTTTTTTTTTTTTGAATAGGCAAACAGAGAAACATCTACACCAGCTGTTCACTCCCCAAATGCTCAGGACCACTGACCGCTGGGACTTGCCAAGGCTGAAGACTGTGTTCAAGAAGTGTCTCCCATGAGGCTAGCAGAGATCTAACTACTTGACTCAACTTCTTGAGATGGGCCCAAATATCTGTGGCCTCCCTAGGTATGCATTAGCAAGTAGCTAGAATCAGAAGCAAATCCAGGACTCAAACCCAGGCACCCCAATATGGGATGTCTATGTCCTAAATGGTATCGTAACCACTGCACCAAAATCCACCCTTTAATTCAGTTTTTAATTATCAGGCGAGAGTGTTCACAGCCGTCATGTCAGGTAGCTCACTGTAACCGTTACTAACATTGGCCTCAAAAAATGTTTGTCAGTGATCGTGTTAACCACATCAGAGTTTTAAAGAGTAGAGAAAATACCTTTCAAATTAATTTTTTGTTTCAATAGAAAAGTCCAAGTCGAAAGAGAAAATATATGCATCCAAAAATATCTCTTTACTGTGACAATTATAAAACTTTCCATAAAATATCTGTTATTTAGGAGGGCAAAAATTATGCAATGTTTTCAGTGAAATGGATGATGACTTTGAATTTTTTTATGTGTGAATATATACAGTATTGTGAAAATCAAACAACTGGAAATGAACCTTAATTTGAGAGTTGAAGTGGCATTCTCGAAATTTTTCCAACTTTCCAGCTTCCAATTTGGAGTGCTGTAGTTTAGTATACTCAATAAATATTCATAAAGGATGTGGATGTAGTGTAAATAAAACTGAAAGAAAGATCACGTTCTAATTCTGGCTCTGACACGAGTAGCAGTATCCAAATTGATTGTGTCACATTCAAAATGTGCACAAGTTCTTGGCATTCCTCCTATTGAAAAGTGGAGTTTATATCCCTAGACCTTGAATCTGGGCTGGTGTTAGAAACTTCATTTTAACCTAACAATGCAGGAGATACCACATTGTACCACTTTCTGGGCCACATCACAAGAGTTCAGGCTGCATCCACCTGATTCTCCACTGGTCATGGAAGATGTCTGGCCATAATAGAGTGGCAACACGTAGGACCTCCAGATTACATAGCTCCAGAAAAACCCAAAGCCAATAGCCAACACTGCATCATGCCTACTATTGAGTAGATTTCAGTAAATGCTTTTAAAATGTTTTATATTTTTATTTATCAATAAAATTATTTTAAAAAGTAATGATCTATATTTATAACATTGAAAAGCACCAAATACTTAAAAATTAATCTATATCATGCATCTCTTAGCTCTTCTGCACATTTTTATATTGTCTATTAAAAGTAGGTTCTTTTTACTTTGCATTGGACTGGATCTTCCCAAGAAAGATGAAGGGTGCAGGACCAGAGATCACAGAGAATATTCTTCAATTGTGCAGATGCACATGTGGTGGTTGGTGGCCACATAAGAGAAGCATTTCTTCCCCGGACCTTTCTCATACATGAATCAAAATTTTTTAACTGTTGCTGAAGGAATAGAATCTCTATCCTTTGAAGAGATATAAGCAAAAACCAACTGCTTCCAAATGGGTGTCCAGGAAATACTGCTGGACACAGGCTTTTGCAGTCCTCCAAAGCCAACGTGCTGACACTGTAGCAGATGCAGGAAAGCTTCCTGCCAAAGACCTCAACAATTACAAAGCAGAGTTCGCCTACCTTAGGGAAGCAAGTGGGGGAGAGAACTAAGACAGCTTATTTTCCAGTTTCAGGCCCAAACTAAGGAGGGACAAAGAAAACCAACATCTTTTTCTCCTAGCTCCTAGCTCTGTTCTCTTCCCACAACGAACATAGGATTAAGTAGAAAGCAAAAAATTGATCGCTGGTAGAGAAGCTCTAGGATAGAGAGACGCCCACCTCCTACTTTAGGATAAGTGTGTAGAAAATGCTGAAACCCAAGAGTAAAGGAAGAGCACTGAAAAAACCTGTTTTCTTGATTCCACAGTGAACATAAGGTTGACAGTGGCTCACTGGGGAGTTTGGGGACCTAGTGCATTGATGTGCAACCCAACACAAATGATTAATGCAACTCTATTACCAAATTCTTCAATCCAATTCCCTTCTGTCTACAGAATAAGCAGCATATCTATTTCTGGAGGCGATTTTATTTATCTCAGGCTCTGCAAGTCATCTTCATGTGCTCCACCACTTACCTCCATAAATAAAGGGTATATGATACAAGAAGATACTGCCCAAGAAGAGACATGCATGTGAACAAGCACATGGAGACGTGCTTAACAGTAGCTACATCAGAGCTGCATAGCTACATCTGGTACAGGACTAAAATCAAAACAAATAATCACGGGTTCATGAGACTGTAGAGTAACAGACTCACACACTGCTGAGACCAAGCAAAACAGCAAAGCCACTTTGGAAAATAATTTGGCCGTTCCCTCCAAAGCTGAAAACAGTTGCCATCTGACTCAGCAAAGCTTCTCCTAGATTTTTGCTGAAGAGAAATGAAAGCATGTGAGGGGACTTTAAAAATCTAGTACAAAATGTACTTAAAATATTAATTTATTTTGGTGGAAAATACTTTTTAAATTCATGCATGGTTCTCTCATAACATTTTCCACATATTATAAAACTTGTATACTTTTAATTCCATTACCATGAGCTTTTCAAAGTACCTTCATGCATTTATATTAGGAACCCAAAATGAATAATTTCATAAAGTTTATTTGTAAGAACCTAAAACTGGAAACAACATAAATTTCCATCAACAAGGTGAGAAGATAATAGAATACTGCTCACTGATAGAAAGGGACGAAGCACTACTTTATGAACAATATGAATAAATTTTAAAAGCTGAACAAAGCTGACAAAAAAGCTCATGCTGTATGATTTTATTAAAATGATATGCTAGGGAAATGAAAATTGTGGAAGTAGAAATGGAATGACAAATTGCTCCTGTTGGAATTGAGGGACAACAATTGGCTATCACAGGGCATGAGAAAATTCTTTGATGTAATAAGAATATTCTGTTTTGATTTTGGTATTTGTGGTTATGTGGCTGTATATAGTTGTTAAAATGCATGTCACTTTAAAAAGGATAAATTTTTATACACATGAATTTTTACAATAGACTTGAGTTTTTAAAAAAATACATAATCCATGATTTAGAGCTTTTGAGCACAGCAATAAAAGAATAACACCATAAATCAAATTGTTCAAAGTTTATTTACTGTCGAGGATTTTCAGATGCATTATAAACAGCTCTTTCTCAGTTTATATTTTTCCCCAATTACAAAAATATTAAATTTGATTGCAGCACATTATTGTTTGGTTTCCTTGGATGTTTTCTTCTTTTAGAGAGTTTAATTAATGCCACTGTAATCCATTAAAGAAGTTGTGTTTATCAGAAATGTTTGCAATCTCTGGTTCTCCAGATGAAACCTCCTCATGTTAGTGCTTCTCCCAAAGTTGGTAGTTTTGTGAATCACCTTTTATTTTTACAGGCATTGATGGATGGAAGTACAGCAGTGTCAAAAGGATCACTATATTGAATACTTTTGTAAACTGAATGTAAATTTGGTAGTATACAGAGTTGCCCCTGGTTTCTGTGGTTTATATTTTTTGCATGTTTGTACTTCATTAGAGCCAGGTACATATGAATATGGATTTATCTGTGCATCCAACAGTCAAGTTGGAGGGTTTTTTAAATCCAGAGTCAGGAGCTTTCAGACACAGCCAACTGTTACACACTACATGGTGGAAAAATTCAAGGACATGGAGTTCTCTGAGTCCCACTTTATCCTAGGTCTTTAATCTCTATTTTAGCCTCCATTTTCAATGCAGAAACCTGTGGGGGAACTCACATTGATTTTGATTCTTATACATTTAAAATATTTATTTATTTATTTGAAAGACAGCTATAGAGAAAGAGAGAGAGAGATACTAAGAGAAAGAGGAGAGAGAGAAAGAAAAGAAAGGGAGATATGGAGAGTGAGAGGGAAGGGAAGGGGGAGAAGGAGAAGGGGAAGGAGGGAGAAGGAGGGAGAAGGAAAGAGGGAAGGAGAGGGAGAGATAGAGAACCTTCTATCCTCTGATTCATTCTCCAAGTGGCTGCAACAGCCAGAGCTGGCCAGGCTGAAGCCATGAGCCAGGAGTTTTGTCTGGATTTCCAACAGGAGAGGCAGGGACACAAGTACTTGGGCCCTGTCTTCTTTTATGGAACACAGTAAAAAGATTTGAAGAAACTTAAAATATTGTTATCATTTTTAAAATTTTTTTAACTTTTATTTAATGAATATAAATTTCCAAAGTACAGCTTATAGATTACAATAGCTTCCCCCCCATAACGTCCCTCCCACCCACAACCCTCCCCTTTCCCACTCTGTATTTTCCCAAAAGTATATCTATGTTAACGAGAAATGTTTATTTCTCTTTTACAAGAATTAATAAACATTTTTATAACTTATCTATTTTTAGTTTCTAATATAGAAAATATTGATAGATATAAAACACATTTTAAGAAGTTCTTTGAGTTCTTCAATAACTTTTAAGAGTGCAGAAGTTTCCTGAGCACAACATATTTTAGGACAAGGCCCTGGAGCATTGTATACTAAAAGGCCATGCATGATTTAGTTGATCTCAGTGGACTCATTGGAACTGAAGCATAAGTTCACAGAATTCAAGAATACAAATTTCAGAAGCACAGGCTTTTGCAATGTTCAAGTCTAATGGCTCATGCGTATCATTTCCTTCTGTCTTTTGAGAGTTTGTACCAAATTACATAGCTTCCTAATGGAGTCCAATTTACACAGCTTGCCTTAAGGCCCCTTGGCCAGAATGGAGCCTACTTCTTGGACAACTCCTTTCCTTGGGTGAGACAGAACAGTAGATATTTTTTCTATACAACAGGGGAGCAAATCCTTCAGTGTTTACTTGTGGATCATGTTTATTAGCCCCACTTAAAACCACAGAGTCTGAGCTATGACTTTTTTCATACAGTTAAATAATCAGTAGGGTAGAATTTATGCATGAATACATTAGCACATTATTTGAACTTATGGTGTGCCCAATTCCATCAAATTGGGAGAAACTACACGATAAACTGTCCCAAGTGATGAAACCAGAAGAGGATTTTGGATTCATTTAAACCATATGTCAGAAGTGGATTGGAAGAAGAATGCACCATTCAGTCTCTGTCCACAGACACTAAACATAGAATGAGGCAAAGGCATGTGAGCTGATTCATTACTGAAAACAGTCCCAGGAAAGCAAGGGTGAAGGACAGGGGAAGTGAGATAGCACAAGTACAATAGCAAACACAGGTTGGTGCTGAAGCCATTGGGCCATTGCTTGGTACCAAGCACAGTTGGTTGCTGGATCACATGAAGCCATCTTTACTAATGCTGTATGAAAGCCTGCATCTCGGGAGATTCTGCTCATAAAGAAGAAAGAAGAGGCCGGCGCTGCAGCTCACTAGGCTAATCCTCCACCTAGCAGCGCAGGCACACCGGGTTCTAGTCCCAGTTGGGGCGCCGGATTCTGGCCCGGTTGCCCCTTTTCCAGGCCAGCTCTCTGCTGTGGCCCGGGAGTGCAGTGGAGGATGACCCAAGTGCTTGGGCCCTGCACCCACATGGGACACCAGGTGAAGCACCTGGCTCCTGCCTTCGGATCAATGCGGTGGGCCGGCCACAGCACGCCAGCCGTGGCGGCCATTGGAGGGTGAACCAAAGGCAAAAGGAAGACCTTTCTCTCTGTCTCTCTCTCTCACTATCCACTCTGCCTGTAAAAAAAAAAAAAAAAAAAAAGAAGAAGAAGAAGAAAGAAGAATGTCTGCTGGCTCTTGCATTTTGTTGATGAATGGTTCCCCCAGCAATGTGTTAAGTCCCACTGAGTAGATTCTAGGTCTCTTGCTTAGGCTGCACCAGGGGAGCCTCAGAGCAAGACACTTCCAGAGCATGGGTAGGTGAGGACATACTCTCTAGTGGTTCTCACACAAAGCAGGATTCTTTAGATAATGGGGAGAAGCAGATGATTAACCTGATTAACCATGCTGGTGACTTTTGCAGTTAGAAAAGCTGACACCCTGCATAGGACATGTTGGATACATTGGTATGCATAGGGCTAGCAAAATGTGATAAATGACAATGATACTTATAGTAGTTTTTTGGTACAAAATGTGCCTCTTTTGGCAGCATTTGCTCACTTTTCTTTTATGTATCAGTTCTGGAACTCAGTGAAAAAATCATGTACACCAAATAAAGGGATTTAGAAGGGGAACTGTAGCTTACAGAAGTGAAGGTTTTAGATATAAAAATCAAATGGTTTTAAATGATCAGGGAATTTGTAACAAAAGCTTATTTTTCAATTTCTGTTTTCTTGTTCTTGTTTCTATTGAATCTGTTTCATTTCAACAAGGATGTCATATTAAATTCCAGGGCTTCATAAGTAAAATTTACATTGATCACTTCTTTTAAACAATAAGAAATTTAATCAGTTAATTTAGTATACTGAACAAATCATTAAGTATGCAGCTTCTAACCACTTTGCCCTGGTGTTCCATTGAAGCACATCACAAACTGATAACTAATCTGCTCTCTCCATCTGGTCTCTGCCTCACTAATACCACCTCCTGCTCTGCTTTCCACGTTCTTCATGGTGAATGTATCCTTCCAGGGAAAACTAAAACTAAAACTAAAAAAAAGCATCAAATGTAATCCAGCATGGTGAAATACCTATGAGTAATGGAATATTTGAAGGATAAAATAAATGCTTCCTAGCTTGGATCCTATAAAGCATGGAAAATTGGATACAATATTTGGATCTACCATTGTAGGAACAATTATATGATAGTTTAGAGACTTAATTATCCTTATTTGCCTACTTGAGTGTGATCTATCTACACTCTGGACATTGTGTTTTAGATAATTACGTTAAATGATGATATAGGAAAAAGTTTTTAAAAAGTGTCCAATGAGTAGAAGAGTAGAATTCATTTTTCTGAGAAAGCGTAAATACATATTTCTGACCCGGAAAAGAGACTTATGATAGAAACTCAATAAATTTGAACTATGATTTTTGTTTTGTGCCCAATACTATATTGTTTTTTAATTAACTCTTTTGCCTTCCTTAAACATTTTAAGGGAGTATTTAAGACAAAGGGAAATATTTTTATCATCCTAACACTCACCATTCCTCCAAGTATTTGTTTCTTCCTATTTCTAGATCACTGTAATTAGAAGAAATTCTTAAAATAATTATATCTTTACCTTCCATACTTACACTGCTTTGTAGCTACTCCTTTTTCACAAGTGTTATTATTGTGGAATAATTGGCACATGTGAAATAAGTCAACATCACAAAAGCTAGTGGAGAGTATAAGATTTTTGTGTGCAAAGTTAAGGAAATAATGGTTCGGTATCAAAGTTATATTTGATATTTCAGATTCCTAATACCCATTTACACTGCACATATTAAATTGCCTTGTCAATAATAATTATTATGGTAAATTAAGCTTAAATATTAAATAAATTTCTATAATTTTAATTTTTATTTTTTATCCTGTAAGTCATGATGCATAAAATACATATGCCATTGAAGTTGCACATATTTCAGGTTAATGATTATATTGGTCAATGAACAAATCATCTTATTTGTACTTATTTTGATGTAAATTGATGATTTCAATGATACTGATGGAAGATTCTATTTTTTTAAAGATTTATTTTATTTATTTGGAAGAGTTAGAGAGGCCGGCGCTATGGCTCAATAGGCTAATCCTCCACCTGTGGCGCCAGCACACAGGGTTCTAGTCCAGGTCAGGGTGCCGGATTCTGTCCCAGTTGCTCCTCTTTCAGTCCAGCTCTCTGCTATGGCCTGGGAGGGCAGTGGAGGATGGCCCAGGGAGGAATGGGAGACCAGGAAGAATCACCTGGCTCCTGGCTTCGGATCGGCGTGGTGCGCCGGCCGCAGCAGCCATTGTGGGGTGAACCAATGGAAAAAGCAAGACCTTTCTCTCTGTATCTCTCTCTCACTGTCCACTCTGTCTGTCAAAAAAAAAAAAAAAAGTTACCGAAAGAGCTAGAGATAGAAAGAGAGAGAGGTCTTCCATCCTCTGGGTCACTCCCCAAGTGGTTGCGATGGCTGGAGCTGAGACGATCCGAAGTCAGGAGCCAGGACCTTCTTCCAGGTCTCCCTCACAGGTGCTGGGGCCCAGGGACTTCAGCCATCTTCCACTGCTTTCCCAGGCACATTAAGAGGGATCTGGATAGGAAGTACAGCAGCTGGAACTCGAACTGGGAACTGGTGCCCATATGGGATGCCAGCACTTCAGGCTGTGGCTTTACCTGCTATGCCACAGCACTGTCCCCTTCCCTTTTTTAAAGATTTATTTTATTTATTTGAAAGAGTTGCAGAGAGAGCTAGAGCCAGAGAGAGAGATAGTGGAACTGCATTTCAAATAGCAAAAAATAAGATCTCTAGTTAATCACTCAGCTCAATCTGAGCCAAGGCTAGAAATGTAGGGCAAATGCTCATTGTGGAATAATTTGACCCAAAGAAAGACCCAGGAATCACTGTAAAGGTGAAATCTGTGCCTGGCACTAGAGAATCAGTCCTGTGTGTGAGTACAGAAGAAAGCTTATGGCAGAATGGGAGTCCAGAAGATTACATAAGACTCAGATGTAAAGTTTGAAATAATCATATAATCTTACAAATAAGACACTGCAGGATTTAATGGAAACCCAAAAGAAATGAAAGCAGTTCTAAAGAATATGCCTATGTTTGGTTGTTACCAGTTCCCACCCCAAAAAGCATTAATTACAAAGTTGTTATTCTATTGTAGGATAGTTTGCCTAAAGTTTATTTATTATGCATATTTAATAATTTTTTCAAAAAGTAAGTGAAGTGAAATCATAAGAATATAAGACTTAGGATATCAGACTAACAAGGTCAGCTTCCAAGAATATCAATGTCTAATCTCTGGAACCTTTGAGTGTTAATTTATTTGGCAAAGAAGAATAAGATAAAGATCTCATGTGGGAAGGTGTATTGTGTCATCCAAGTGGGCTCTACATGTAAACAGTTTCCAACTGTTCCTATAAGAGAGGAAAGGAAAATTTGAAAATAAAAGGTGGGGGCCAGCGCCATGGCTCACTGGGCTAATCCTCCACCTCGCGGCACTGGCACACCGGGTTCTAGTCCCGGTTGGGGCGCTGGATTCTGTCCCGGTTGCCCCTCTTCCAGGCCAGCTCTCTGCTGTGGCCAGGGAGTGCAGTGGAGGATGGCCCAGGTGCTTGGGCCCTGCACCCCATGGGAGACCAGGATAAGTACCTGGCTCCTCTCATCAGATCCAACAACAAAGGAAGACCTTTCTCTCTGTCTCTCTCTCTCACTGTCCACTCTGCCTGTCAAAAAAAAAAAAAAAAAAGAGAGAGAGAAAATAGAAGGTGGGTAGTACATATGTACATATGAAGATGGAAGTGAGAGGTTGGAAGGATTGGAGGAAGTGATTCTGGTGGCCTCTAGAAGCTAGAAAAAGCAATGAAAACAATCCTGTCTGAATCTTGTAGAAGAGATTTGTCTTGGTGATACATTATCTTCACTGCAACAAAACTAAATCTGGCTCCCAGAGCTGTAAAAAAGAAATGTGTATCATTCTGAGCCACCACTTTTAGAGTAAGTCCTTAAAGTAGAAAAAAGAAACTAGTATAACTAGTAAAATAATTATAATCATAAATGCAAATGGCCTTTTTAATATACCATAGATATCACTTTCTTTTAAAGCTTAGGAAAAATGTTTTGCACAAGCATAAAGCAATTTTATCAATATTGAATAGAACATCTAGTTTCTCAGTTTTGATGTGTATTTCTAAGAATACCTGTCCATATTTGCTTGATTATATCCAGGATATGAATTGAAATTTTTTTTTTTTTTTTTTTTTGACAGGCAGAGTGGACAGTGAGAGAGAGAGACAGAGAGAGAAAGGTCTTCCTTTGCCGTTGGTTCACCCTCCAATGGCCGCCGCTGCAGCCGGCGCACCGCGCTGATCCTGGCAGGAGCCAGGAGCCAGGTGCTTTTCCTGGTCTCCCATGGGGTGCAGGGCCCAAGCACCTGGGCCATCCTCCACTGCACTCCCTGGCCATAGCAGAGAGCTGGCCTGGAAGAGGGGCAACCGGGACAGAATCCGGTGCCCCAACCGGGACTAGAACCCGGTGTGCCGGCGCCGCAAGGTGGAGGATTAGCCTATTGAGCCACGGCGCCGGCCATGAATTGAAATTTGACTCTAGGAATATGGCTCTTGATGTTAACCTCTGCCCCTCCTATTTTAATATAGTTTACCTGAAAGCAGGTATTCTTTAAATAATCAAATAGTAAACAACCAAATATAATGTTTTTAGATAAGATTGAAATTCTTGTTGAACCATTTTAATTAGAAGCCAGTCTTGTAGATATCAATTCCATCAAAATGTTCAGAAGTAAAGTTAAAAGTTTTCCATGGTGAGGGACGGCAACATTGTGGCATAGTGGGTAAAGCCGCCTCATGCCAAGCCAGCATTCCATATGGGAATCAGTTCAAATCCCAGCTGCTCCACTTCTGGTCCAGCTCCCTGCTAATGCACCTGGAAGAGCAATGGGGGATTACCCAAGTGCTTGGGCTGCAGCACCCATGTAGGAGACCTGGAAGAGGCTCTTGCCTCCTGGCTTTGGGCTGGCCCCGCTCTGATGTTGAGCCTATTTGGGAAGTGACCCAGCAGATGGAGGATGTCTCTCTTTCTCCCTGTCTCTCTATCAATGATTTAAAAAAAAAATAATAAATCTTGTTTAAATAAAAGCTTTCCATGGGTTTTTATGAGTATCTAGCACTGTATAAACAGAATCCAAATATCATGATCCAAACAAATAGTTGGGCAAATTGTTATATATAAATATGTTATAGACATATAACAGCATGAGGGAAGAAGTTTGCCATTTTTACCAGAAAAAGGACTACTATCTTTTAAAATATTTTTTTTAAATTGTACCTTATGAGAAAGAGGGCACTTAGATGAATTATACATGTGACTCATGAAGATAGATGACTTCTTGTTGGTAGGCATTACAGGTTTTACAAGCATTCATGTGTAAAAATAACAATATACATATACTTGCTATAAAAGTTTGCATAAAAGTATAGGTGACTTTCTCTTTTAAATATTAAGACAAACTTTAAATATCATGATAATTTATATGATGCATTATTGATGTAAGAACACATGAATACACCAGTGGACTACAATGGAGAAATTGGTTCTACATTTAATAAAATATATATTTAGCACTACAAATTGATATCAAAAGGATTTATTTCTTGATGAGATGGTCACAAGAAAACCATTGCACAATAGAAAAAATAAATGTTGGATTTCTCCCTAATAGCATTTGTACAAAGAACCAAATGTGAACATTGTAAATGCAAAGTTCAGGGTAGAAAATATTACAAAATCTCTTTGTGAAATTAAAATGGGAAAATAATTCCCACATAAAAATCCACGAGAACAAATCATAAGATGATAATTTGAAGAACTTATTACATTGAAATATAGTATTTATGTCCAAAAAAGGGTATCCTAAACAAAATGTATAGACATATAACAGAATGGGGGAAGAAGTTTGCCATTTATACCAGAAAAAGAACTACTATCTAAAATATTTTTTTAAAAAACTGTACCTTATGGAGAAAGAGATAGAATTTTCAATTTATATATGGGAAAAAGAAAAGAATAGAAAAAAAAAAGTTTGAAAGCTCCTAAACGAATGTTTTTCTAAGTCCAGACCCAAATTAAGAGATGCGGAAACTCATTAATATAAGGGTTGGCAGGCTTATAAGGATTTATAAAAGGCTCATGCTTGACTAGTATGTAGGCTAATTCATTTTAGGAAACAGCCCATCAATACTAAATTAAACGTAAATACAACAGGAACCAGTGTGTTTATTTATATATAGGTGAACTTTATATTTTTCATGTTGCTAGTAGAGATCACTTAATGAATCCTTAAAGAGAGAGAGTGGTAAATGAAAATGCAGCAGGAAACTGTGGCATATGACGCCATTCAAAGTAGGCAGAATAACTTCATCCTGAAATTACCAATGCATGGTCATTGGAAGCTATGAGTATGTTGCATTACATGGCAAAGGAGAACAAAAGGTGCAGATGGAAGTAAGCTTGCAATTCAGCTGACCTTAAAATAGTAAGATTATCCTGGATCATCCTGGTGGATCCAACATAATCACAAAGGTCAGTCCATGTAGAATAAAGAAACAGAAGTGTCAGGGTGAGGCAATGTGAGAGAGCTCACTCAACCATTGTTGGCTTTGAGGAAGAAAAGGGGCCACGAGCCAAGCAATGTGGGCAGCATTAGAAGCTGGAATAGTCAAGAAGACAGAATCTCCCCTAGAGCCTCCAGAAGGGAATGCAACACTGTCATCTTGACATTTTAGCCCAAAGAAAACCATTTTGGACTTCTGACCTCCAATATTATGAAAGAATACATTTGTATCAGTTAAATACTAAATGTATGACTTTTTGCAGCAGTAGCGGCAATTGTAAATGAGAACAAAATTAAAAGTACCTGATTAGGCCAAAGGAGCAAAATAGATAGTTTTGAAACACAGCACTTGGGGCAGACATTGTGATACAGCAGGTTAAGCTACCAACTCATATGCCCGCATCCAAAATCATAATGCTCTTTCAACTCCCAGCACCTCCATTTCTGACCCAGCTTTCTGTTAATACATTCCAAGAGGCAGAAAATGATCATTTAAGTGTTTGGGCCCTGACACCAATGTGGGAGACCTGGATGGAGTTCTGAATTCCCTGCTTTGTCCTGACCCAGCCCTCACTGTTGTGTGCACATTTGGGAAATGAAGCAGTTTAGGAAAGAGCTCTCTATCTCTCTGTCTCTTTCTGTCCGCCACTCTGCCTTTCAAGTAGATGAAAATAAAATAATACTGGGGCTGGTACTATGGTGTAGCGCGTTAAATCCACAATCTGTAGCACTGTCACCCCATATGGGCATTGGTTCGAGTCCCAACAGCTCCACTTCCAATCCAGCTCCCTGCTAATGAGTCTGGGAAAGAAGTGGAAAATAGACCAAGTACTTGGGCCCCTGCACACATGTGGGAGATCTCTCTCTCTCTCTCTCTCTCTCTCCCTCTCTGACTTTCAAATAAATAAATCTCTTATTTCCTTTTCAAATTTTATTTAAGTTATATAAGCTCCATGTATTTCATATATATATATATATATATATATATATATATACAAATTTAGGAACATTGTGACATTGCCCTCCTACCCTCTCTCCCACCTATGTTTCAACCCATCCTCTGCCTCTCTCACATTCCCACTCTTAACTTTTACAAAGATCTATTTTCAGTTTACCTAATGATCATATAGTTAACCCTACACTAAGCAAAAGATTTCAACAAATAGCATGAAGAAATAAACCAAAAAACAAAGAAAGAACACTCTTCCTCAATGGAAGAGACATGGGATGTAAACATTCATTGAGTCTCAAAATGTCTATTTCACTCCAATACATTACATTTCAGGTACTCTATTAGTTACCTAGGATATCTCTCTTTTTTGGACTGGCTTCAAATAAATAAATCTTAAGAAAAGAAAAGAATAAGAAAAACATGACATAATAATATAACACTGAATAGAAAAAACAGTAAGGAAAGGAATAAAATATATAGAAGAATACTTTTAAGTGAATGCAATTAAATAGTGCAAAATAAAATGCCCATCAGGGACAGCATTGTGGCGTAGCAGGTAAAGCTGCCTCCTGAAATTCTGGCAAACTATGTGGATACTGGTTTGAGTCCTGGCTGCTCTACTTCTGATCCAACTCTCTGCTAATGTGCCTTGAAAATCAGCAGAAGATGGCACAAGTCCTTGGGCCTCTGAACCAATATAGGACACCTGGAAGAGGCCCCTGGTTTCTGGCTTAGGCTGGCCCAGCCCCAACCATTGTGACCATTTGGGAAGTGAAGCAGCAATGGAAGATCTCTCTCTCTCTCTCTCTGTGTGTGTGTGTGTGTGTCTCTCTCTCTGTAACTGTGCCTTTCCTTTTATTAATTTATATTATTATATTTATTTTTTAATATAAGCTATACAAGTTTCATATATTTCATATATACAGATTTAGGGACAAAATGAGGCTTCCCCTCCCTCCCTCCCACATTCCAACCCTTCTTCCCCTACCTTTTGGATTCCTATTCTTAATTTTTGCATTGATCTATTATCAGTTAGCCCTACTATAAGTACAAGAATTCTAATAGTATGAAGAGAAAGAAAACAAATAAAACAAAACAAAGTGAATGATTGTTCCTTAATGAAAGAGACAAGGGCTTTAAACAATCATCCATTCTCCAAATGACTATTTCGCTCAAATACTTGCATTTCAGGTATTCTATTAGTAGAATCAGATCAGGAAAATGTATGATATTTGTCTTTTGGGGACTGGCTTGTTTCACTAAGCATAATGGTTTGCAGTTGTGACCATCTTGTTGCAAAAGACATGATTTCATTTTTTTACAGCTGAGCAGCACTGTATAGTGTGTGTATATATCATAGGTTCTTTATCCAGTCACTAGTTGATGGACAATTGGCTTGATTCAATATCTAATGTGAATTGTGCTGCAATGAACATGGGGGTACAGATATCTATTTCATGTACTGATCTCTCTTGATTTGGGTTAATTCCCAGGAGTGTGATGGTTGGATCATATGGTACGTCTATATTCAAGTTCCTGAGGTATCTCTATACTGTCTTCCACAGTGGTTGCACCAGTTTATATTTCCACCAACATTGGATCAGAGTACCTTTTACTCCACATCCTCACCAGCATTTGTTGCTTATTGATTTCTGTATGCTAGCCATTCTAACTGGAATGAAATGGAGACTCCTTGTGCTTTTGATTTGCATTTCCCTGATGGCTAGGGATCCTGAGTATTTTCACAAATGTCTGTTAACCATTCGAATTTTCTCTCTTGAGAAATGCCTGTTTAAATCCTTTGCTCATGTCTTTTCCAGATTGTTTGTTTTGTTGAATTTCTTGAGCTCTCTATCTATTCTGGATGTTAACCCTTTATCAGCTCCACAGTTTGCAACAATTTTCTGCCATTCTGTTGGTTACCTCTTCCCTTTGCTGAGTGTTTATTTTGCAGTGCAGAAGCTTATCAGCTTAATGTGATCATGAAATACCATTTGTTGATTTTGGCTTTGATTGCCTGTGCTTCTGAGGTCTTTTCCAAGAAGTCTTTGACTATGCCAATGTCTTGTAGAATTTCCCCCATGTTTTCTAATAATTTGATGGTATCGAGTGGTAGATTTAGGTCCTTGATCCATTTCAAGTCAATTTTTGTGCAGGGTATAAGGTAAGGGTTGGTGGCCAGCAACGTGGCATAGTGGGTAAAGCTGCCATCTGCAATGCCGTTATCCCATATGGGCACTGATTCAAGTCCCAGCTGCTCCACTTCCAATCCAGATCTCTGCTATGACCTGGGAAAGCAGTAGAAGATGCCTCGAGTCCTTGGGCCCCTGCACCCATGTGGGAGACCCAAAGGAAGCTCCTGGCTCCTGGCTTTGGATCAGCACAGCTCCAGCTGTTGTGGCCAATTAGAAAGTGAGCCAGCAGATTGAAGACCTCTCTGTCTCTCTCCTTCGTTCTCTGTGTAACTCTGACTTTCAAATAAATAAATTAATCTTTTAAAAAATGTGCAGACTTTATAAAATAAAAGGTAGGGGTCTGATTTCATACTTCTGCATGTGGAGATCCAGGTTTTCCAGCACCATTTGTTAAAGAGACTGTCACTGATCCATGGATTGATTTTAGATCTTTTATCAAATCTAAGTTGGATGTAGGTGCATGGACTGATTTCTTGAGTTTCTATTCTGTTCTGTTGTTCTGTAAGTTTTTGTGCCAGTACCATGCTGTTTTGATTGTTAACTGCCCTGTATGTCTTGAAATCAGGTATCATGATCCCACCCAGCTTTGCTTTGCTGTATAAGATTGCTTTAGCTATTCAGGGTCCTTGTGTTTCCATATGGATTTCAGCATTGTTTTCTCTAGATCTACAAAGAATATTATTGGTATTTTGATTGGAATCACATTGAATCTGTAAATTGCTTTTGGGAGTATGGACATTTTGATTATGTTGATTTGTTCAATCCATGAACATGGAAGATTTTTCCATTTTTAAATGTATTCTTCTATTTAATTCTTTAGTGTTTTGTAATATTCATTGCAGAGAGCTTTGACATCCTTGGTTAAATTTATTCCAAGGTATTTGATTCTTTTTGTAGCTCTTGTGAATGGTACTGGTTTTATAAGTTCTTTCTCAACTATGGCATTGTCTGTGTATACAAATGCTATTGATTTTTCTGTGTTCATATTATATCCTGCCATTTTACCAAACTCTTTCATGAGTTCCAATATTCTCTCAGTGGAGTTTTGTGGATCTCTGATATACAGAATCAAGCCATCTACAAATAAGGATGGTTTGAATTCCTCTTTTCTAATTTGTACCCCTTTGATTTATTTTTCTTACCCAATGGCTCTATCTCAAACTTCCAGGACTATATTAAATAGCAGTGGTGAGAGTGGGCATCCTTGTCTGGTTCTGGATCTTAGGGAGAATGTTTCCGGCTTTTCCCTATTCAATAGGATGCTAGCTTTGGGTTTGTCATACATTCCCTTGATTGTGCTGAGGAATTTTCCTTCTATACCCAATTTGCTTAGAGTTTTCATTATGAAGGGATGTTGAATTTTATTAAAAGAATTCTCTGCATGTATTGAGATAATCATATGATTTTTGTTCTTCAATTTGTTAATGTGGTGTATCACATTGATTTGCAAATGTTGAATCATCTCTGCATTCTGGAGATAAATCTCACTTGGTCAAAGTGGATGATCTTTCTGATGTGTCGTTTGGATTTGATTGGCTCATATTTTGTTAAGGATTTTTGCATCTATATTCATCAGGGATATTGGTCTATAGTTCTCTTTCTCATTGCGTCTTTTCCAGGTTTAGGTATTAAGGTGATGCAGGCTTCCTTGAAAGAGTTTGAGAAGATTCCGTGCTTTTCAATTGTTTTGAATAGCTTGAGAATGATTAGAATTAGTTCTTCTTTAAAAGCCTGGTAGAATTATTCAATGAAGCTATCTGGTCCTGGGGATTTCTTTGTTGGGAGGGTCTTTATTACTGATTCAATCTCCATCTTGGTTATTGGTCTGTTTTTTTTTTTTTTTAATATCTTCATGACTTAATTTTGGCAGATTGCATCTTTCTAGGAATCTATCGATTTCTTCTAGGTTTCCTAGTTTGTTGGCATACATCTCTTTGTAGTAATTTCTGATGATTCTTTTTATTTCTGTGGTATCTGTTGTTACATTTCCTTTTTCATCTCTGATTTTATTGGTTTGAGTCTTTTTTCTCTTTTTTTTGGTTAGTTGTGTCAATGGTGTATCAATTTTGTTTATGTTTTCAAAAAAACAGCTTTTCATTTTACTGTTTTATATTTTTTGTTTCATTTTTCTTTATTTCTTCTCTAAATATTTCTTTCAATGTATTAGTTTTGGGTTTGGTTTTCTGTTGAGATTCTAGGTCCTTGAGATGCATTGATAGCTCATTTATTTGGTACCTTTCCAGTTTCTTCATGTAGGCACCAATTGCTATGAACTTCCTTCTTAACACTGCTTTTGCTGTATCCCATAGGTTTTGATATGATGTAATTGTCATTTTCATTTGTTTATAGAATTTTTTTATTTCTCTTTTGATTTCTTCTATGACCTACTATTCATCTAGACATGTTGTTCAGTCTCCATGTGTTTATATATGTTTTAGAGATTCTTGAATGGTTGATTTTAAGCTTTATTCCACTGTGGTCCAAGAAGATGCATTGAATGATTTCAACTTTTTTGAATTGGCTGAGATTGCTTTGTGGCCTAGCATATGGTCTATCTTAGATAACATTCCATGTACTGATGAGAAGAATCTGAATTCTACCACTATGGAGTGTAGATATCCATTAGGTCAATTTGGTCTATAGTGTTGATTAACTCTGCTGTTTCCTTTTCTGATTGATTGATCTACCCATTGCTGAAAGTGGGGTATAAAAGTCCCCCGTTACTACTGTACTAGAGTCTATCTCCCTTTAGGTCTATTAACATTTTGTTAAGTAGCCAGGTGAGCTGTAATTGAATGCATGTGTATACTTTTATGATAGTCACATCTTCCTGTTAGATTGATACTTTAATCTTTATATAGTGCCCTTCTTCATCTCTTTTAACAGTTGTTGTGTCGAAGTCTAGCTTTTCTGATATTAGTATAGCAACACCAGCTCTTTTATGGTTTCTGTTATCATGGACTATCTTTTGTCTTCCTTTCGCTTTCGGTCTGCATGCATCTTTGTTGGTGAGATGTGTTTCTTGTAAGCAGCAAATATATGGGTCTCATTTCTCAACCCATTCAGCCAATCTATCTTTTAACTGGAGAATTGAGGCCATTTACATTCAGGGTGACAATTAATAAATAATGACTTGGCCCTGCCATTTTTCCATAAATACTTATATTGTTTACTTAGGATTTCTTTAGTATTTCTACTGGTGGATTTTCTGCCTTCTCATTCTTTCATCATGAGGTCTATCTTTCTATGTTTCTGTGTGTAGTACATCCTTAAGCATCTTCTGTAAGGCTGGATGAGTGTCAACAAATTGAATTACTGTTTGTTATGAAAGGTCTCTATTTCAACTTCCATAAATGTAAGCTTTGTGTGGTACAGTATTCTGGGTTGACTTTTTTTTTTCTTTTAAGACTTGGACTATATCTCTCTAGTTCCTTTTAGCCTATAGGGTTTCTGATGAGAAGATTCTGGTGATCCTCTGAAAGTAATCTGGCATTTCTCTTTTGCCCATTTTAGAATCTATTCTTTATGTTTCACTGTGGAAAGTTTGCATCCTGGTGAGGATCTTTTCTTGTCATGTCTGTTAGGAGTTCTATATGCTTCCTGTACTTGAACATCCCCTTCTTTCTCCAGATTGAGGAAGTTTCCTGTAATCATTTCACTGAATAGACTTTGTATTCCCTTTTCTTCCTACTCCTTCAGGAACTCCTAAGATCTCTATGTTGGGGCATTTGATAGTACCCCATAGATTTCCAACTGTGTTTTTAAGTTTTCTATTTTCTTTATTTTTTTTCTTTTTTATCTGACTCAGATTTCCATATATTTGTCTTCTAGCTCAGATATCTTTCTTGTTCCTCATCAAGTCTGCTTTAAGACTCTTCACTGCATTTTTTTTCTTTGATCCATTGGATTCTTCATTTTCTAAAATTTCTTTTGGATTTCTGATTATACTCTCAATTTCCTGGGGAAAATTTTCATTCATGTCATTTATAGTTTTCTTTTTCATAGATTTGCTTCTGATTTTTTTCATAATCCTATGATTAATTTTCTAAATTCCATTTCTGGCATTTCCTCGATCTCTTCATCTTCACATTCTAATATTGAAATATTTTTGTGTTCCTCTGGGGTTCATGATGACTTATTTTTTCTTGTTTCTTGAATTTTGGCTCTTATTTTTTGGTATTTGTGGATTTGATTTTTAATTTTTTTCCTCTGTTGATTTTTATTTTTTGGGGTTATGCTTCTATGGTTTCGTGGAATGTCTGCCCTTTCAGTGAATACCAGAAGGTGTGTGGTGGGTGTGGTGGGAGCTCTGGTCAATGTTCTAAGGTGGGGTAAGTTTCCAAGATAAAGCTCAAGTTGGGCATGGTAGAGCTCCAATCCCAGCTATGCCCTAATCCTTTTCATATAGCCACAGAGGACCAAAGGTCTCAGCACATTGGGTTCCCACAGACAGACCAGAGAGCATGGGTACTCCTCTGTCTCTCGTAGGTGCTCAGCCACCTTCTTGCCAAGCTCTGAGGCAGTGGAGGCTGTGAGCTGTTCCCTTGGATCATGCATACACACTAGGGTCACAGTTTTAAAGTTTCTCAGCCCCTGCTGCCAGCACTGGGTTCAGGTGTCCTGTCCCAGTGAGTTGTTATGTGTGCACCCCCAGGCTTCCATAGTGGCAGTCCTCTTCTAAAATGCTGTCTACCCTCTCTCAGCCAGATCATAGATTATGTTTTAGACAAATTTGTTTGAAACAACTGTCCCTCTCTACTTCCACTAGGACCACAGGTGACCACCAGCAACCTCTATCTCCAGTCTGAAACCACACCACACTCTCTCTCTGGCTCTCCCCACAGATTGGTGCAGGCTGACCACCCCTGTCTCAAAAATGTCACTGACTCTGGCTGTCTGTGGCTCCAGTTCTCCAAATTATCTGGGTTCACTTTAACACTCACCATGCAAGTTCAAGCAGTTCCTCTTCCTCCTGTGGGGCTTCCTGGGCAATTTGCTCTCCACTTCTCTGCTGAGTATGTACCTCCTACACTATTCTCTGCACTGTTTTTTCCTAGCCTTGTGAAGCTTACCATTCCCTAATCCACCATTTTTCCTCTTCCTTCTAAAAATAAATCTTTAAAAAATAAATGGCCATCAAATGTTTGCTCTTGGAGATAGATAGAAGATGGGAGTGGGAGAGTAAGAAAGAAAAAAAAAAAACCTGAAAAGTAGAATAAAATAGGGAATTGTAAAAGAACTCTTTAATCATAAAAATGCAAAAAAGTTAACATAAGTAAATATTTCAGCTTCTGTCCATGATCATAGATGGTTTTAGAATGCTACAAATGAAGACTAAATAATTTCATCAGAAGTACATTTATTTTCATTTATCTGTGTAGTTATAGATTCACTAATTAACTAACATATGTCCCACATTGTTCTCCAAAATATTTACCCATAAAATTCAAGAAGGAAGAAAAATGTACAAAGTAGCTGAGAGAAGTTAGAACAAAGAGATAATAAAGAACACACCCAACAGTATTTAAAAAAAAAAAAAATGCAATCCTGTGTTCTACAGTGTCTGCTGGTCACCGATGTCTTACCTACTGATGACTTCATGCATTTCAGTTACTTATTTTGCTCCTAAAGATTTCTGTGTTTCTCTATACAGAAATTTCTATATAGAAATTTTCAGGGTACGAGAGTGGGATCTGGGGTTCTAGAATTAAACCCTTTAAAAATCTATCTGAGGAATTCTAGAACATCCTTTTGCTGCTTTAATGAAGTTCTTGAACAAGGAAACATGAGAACTGGGGGGGATTTTGGCTTAGCAGTTAAAATGCTGTTTGGGATGCCTGTAGCCCACATTAGAGTACCAAGTTTCTACCTCTGCTTACTGTTTCCTGCTGATGGTGACCTTGGAGGCAGTGAATGCTTTGATTAATTGGGGTTGTGCCACTCACTTGGAATACCAATGTTGATGTTCAGGCTCCCACTACTTGGGGGGTGAATCATATCATGAAAGATCTCTGTTTCTTTGCCTCTTGAGTAAATAAATATTTTAAAAAATGAGTAACATGTATTTGTGAGAAATTTTAGAAATCTTTTCAACTAACTGATTGTTCTGATTAAGATAAGGACTAATATCTTTCACTAAGCAGCAGATATAAGAAAGTACTGACTCTGAACTTGTTTCACAGATGCAAATTACATTGGGGACTTCCACTGCATCTCTTCATCTGCAGCAGAGTGAGGTGTCTACATGGCATTTTGCTAATATTTCTGGTGTTTTGACTGAAGCATGACTTAGGAAACTGATTTTTTGGAGTGTTTCCAAATAAACTATTTAATCTGTGGATCCTTTGGAACTGATAATAAGATCTCCATGACTGTCCTATCTTTCCTTGTCCCCAACAGCTTTTCATGTTTTGTGGTCCCCTTCAACTAGAGTCAGAAAGGTACAGGATTTCAAAGTCAAATTGATTGTTTGTCTTTTCTTTTGAGGATGAAGGAAGAAAATAGCAGATATCCAGGAAAGAGGTAAGCAGAAAAATATAATGTGAAAGTTTCAGATAAATACTTTGTATAGTAATAATGAGCTGTTTCCTCATTTCTCCCCCTCTCTTGATATCCTTAATTTAGAAAAATTTTAAATGCAACTAAGAGAAGAAATAATAAAAACAGAAGATAAACACAAATATTAAAGGAGACTGAGTAAGACATGAAGAATCAAAATGCAGTGTGACATTGGAATCAGAACTATTAGATGAAAATCAAGAATAAATTACAAGCTACTGACACAAAAATAAAAAAAAAATTGGAAATAGAAAGATAAATAAATAATTAAAATTCTGCTTTTGCTCCCTGTCCACCACCATCGTGGGTTGTATGCACTGTCCTGGGAACGGCCTGTCTCAGTCGGCTCTGCCCTATCACTGCATCGTGCCCACCTGGCAGCAGCTGACGTCTGATGACGTGAAGGGCAGATTTACAAACTGGCCAAAAAGAGCCTTACTCCCTCTCAGATGGGTGTGATCCTGGGGGACTTCCATGGTGCAGGTGCGCTTTGTGACAGGCAGTAAAATCTTGAGGGTCCTGAAGTCCGGAGGACTTGCTTCTGACCTTCCTGACGCGCCCCATCATTTAATTAAGAAAGCTGTTGCTGTTCAGAAGCACCTTGAGAGGAACAGAAAGGAGAAAGACGCTGAATTCTGCCTGCTTCTGATAGAGAGCCAAATGCACCGGATGGCTCTATACTACAGGACCAAGCGGGTCCTCCTCCCCAGTTGGAAATAGGAGTCCTCCACAACCTCTGCCCTGGTGGCATAAATTTATCTATGGGCTCTAGGAATAAAATCATTGTTTAACTTAAAAAAATTCTGAACATCTGAGAAGATTTATATGGGAAGTGGATAAGAATGGGGTTCAAGGAGTTGTCAGAGAGTTAGTAGGAGCACTTTTAGGAATGCAGTCTTTTCAGCATTGAGGGGAGGCAACATGCAGTCAAAGGGCCCCTTCTCCTTGTTTTCTGGCCTGTCTTGTCTTATTCATTAGCGGAACAGGCTACTTCCTGACATGTCGATAATGAACAGAGTGAAGTCCAGGGAAAAGTTAGAAACTCAAGCTCATGTATGGGAAGATTAAGGAACTGGCTGATCACATACATGTGAGGCCTTTGGCCAGCCTTGGGAAGACTGAAAATCTGTGGTCAGTCTAGAGGAGAAATGATATCTTTTGTTCTGCTCTGGGCATGAATGTATTAGAAATAACCTCCATCATCCAATTGAAACCCTTAGTGGAGTCAAATTTACATTTATTTTCCTGCCTTTTATCTTTACATATTTTCTAAAAAATAAATGTAAAAAAATTTTACTAGGAAAATAAGCATTCTTCTTGTTGTTAAGCTAGTTTGCAAAATTCAATTTAAGGTGTACTACTTGCTGGAAGCATGTACTCTGTATTTTATTTCTTGATTGTCTTCTTTATGCAGTAGAGTGATGCACATTGTTACAATGACACGTGGGGTTTTTGGTTACTTTGTCACAAAGTCTTTAATGATTCAATGAATTATTAAATATGCAGACCATCCATTTTATTTGATCAATTTTATTCTCCTCATTGTCCTCCCTTCTTTTCAGTAATACATGATTTTTTTTCCCCTTTGGAGACCCCGCTGAATACAGTTTAAATGGAACTGAATCTGCTTTTTTGCCCAAGATGTGAGAATGTGACTTCAGGCATATTCTATTTCCTTGGTATATAAAGAATTTAAATATAGGAACACTGTTCCTGAGGGATGTACAGTTCAGTGTAAAAGCTAAATTATTTTCACAGAGAGAAATATGAGTGAAAATGGTTTGGTGCACTGACTGAATATCAGACAAATGGAGAAGATAGCTGCATATATAGGAATCCAAAATCAAAGGAAAAGCAACCAATAAGGTTAAAGCATTATTGGCCACTAAGAAGGAGCTTGGATTTTAATTAAGGTAAGCTTTGCAGAAAGGATAAGATTTTTCAAATTTGCTGAAGAAGAAGAATCACATTTGACGTTTGAGTTTAGGGAAGGTGGGTGGATCAACAGGAAGACAGAAAGTTGAAGCTGAAAAACAGATAAAGGAAGAGAAGACATATGTCAAACACTGCCACTTTTCCATACTTTCGTGCTTGGAGGAGAATAACAGGAAATGAGTCTTAGGGTTGAGAGGTTTGAAAGTCAGCTTGCCTTGTTTGACAGTGTCAGGAAACTGTTTGAGAATAGTATGGTACCTATGCAGGCTTATGGCTCACTAAATGTGTGTTTGCGGTGGTAACGATACTCCTTCTCAGGTCATTCAAACAAATAGAAAGAGAATATCTGGGAAAACTAATAAGGCTGTGATGCTTAAGATGAATCAACTCAGTTCCAACTCTGAAAACTCACAAACCCACCAATTTCTCTGCATCTCCACACTCTCTCTCTATTCCCAGCTACCAATATTTAAGATATTTCCTACCTCAATAATCCTACATTCGTTATCCAGATCTGATTTACCCTTCATCACCACCTACATAAAGCCAGAAGAAAACTTTAAAATACAAATTTTATTATACCCTCCAACTCCAGTTGGCTTCTCACTCATTTAGAATGAAGGCAAAAGTCTCTGCTTGGATAACAAGGTCCTGAGCAGGGTCAGTTCTCCACTTGTTCCAAGAGCCTCCACTCGGTCTTGCTTTCCCATGCTCTGCAACTACAGAACACGTACTCTCCCCTGCCCAATGCCCCACCATAGGAGACCTCTGCACGTCTGTCTCTTCTGTCCTTGTGCCTTGCCTAAATAACCCCTATGCATCCTTCACTCTCGGTTCAATCAGCAAGGCTTCCCTTGATCTGAACAGTCGCTCAAATCCCCCAACTTAAGTACACCTATTTCCAACCCACCTCCCCTGCCACCCCACTGCTAACCATATCGCTGCTTAACACTTGGCAACTTGACATGGTTTTGTACCTTTCAACGAATTTTCTTCCCTTTATATGCCTGTAAAGTCTTTGAGCACAAAAATTAGCTTTTTTTCAACTCTGCTGTATTTACAGAAGCTAGGAAACAGGATGTAGTGAGTGCTAGAAATAGAAATGATGGATGAATGAGTATAAAGGAAAAAAATAGCTGAAAAAAAAGAAAGGAAATGGGGATAGCAGATTGGGACTGCTTGGCAATAGTTCAGGGATGAGATGTTTGCAGATGAGATCAGAGTGTTGAACTCCTTTAAATCACCTTCTATAGCTTGTTGTAGATGTTGAACTTGAAAATTGTTTGAATGATGCATATATTTAAATTACAAAAGTCATGGACATTGATGAAAATGTTTTGATTTTGCAAAATTAATAGCAAATAGCTTTAAGCCTTTAGAGAAATAAGAATGTGGTGTTATAAAAGAGTGGGAGAATTATTTCCAGACAGGAGTGGAATATCATTGTTAAAAGAGAAGATTCATGCTCACCACAAAGATCAGAAAAAGGGAGAGTTATCCAGGCCTTGATTAGGAGAGAATGAGAGGAACAATTCTGACTTGTTCTTAAGGACTGTAGAGGACTCATCTATCTGGCTGAGGTGCAAGAATGAAGACTCTTATCTCAGGCAATTTAATCAGGTCTTATGATGGTTATCAAATATAATATTTCAATAATCTACAGTTATAAAAAATCAGTACTGACAAGCAATTCTCCAGAGGTTCATTGTGTGAACAGATAATGAGTGGAAGGAGGCGTTACTATAATAACTTAAAGTTAGATCCTAAGCTTTAAAGGTAAAATTTTCTTAAGAAATAGGTCAACAGGTCTTTGTCAGAACCCAGACTCCTTTGTAACTTAAAATAAAAGGTCAAACTAATTTTGAAAAATCAAAACCATCCTGTCTATATGAGTTTATATTTTGTTCATCAAAAACCTAGAATTAAGCTCCTGAAACCAGACATTAACCTTATAGCCCCAAACCATGCACAGAATACTGGAAAACCAGTACTAGATAATGAAAATATAGACTTAAATCTGACAGTTACAGTCACCACTTATAATTTGCTTATTACTTTCAGAAAAACAATTAGATGAAGAAGATGTGATTACCCATATAGAAAAAAGAATGTGCCCTGGAAAATGGTAATATTATTATCTCATTATATAATCTATGTTAGGCCATCTGGTGATCACATAGGGTTAGGTCCACTCGTGTTCCACATATAACACTAGCCAAAACAACATTGACGAACCCTTTTTAGTCCTGCGATGGAGAATGGATATGTAGGTGCTGTGATATCCATTTATAAAATATTTGTTTCATAACTCTCTACATTAGGGTGCTCACATGGCCCAGATTCAGATGAATCATGTGAGATCTGGAATGACAGAAAATACTCCCACATCTCAAAAGATACTTCAACATGTTATTTCATCACTAGCCATCATCAATACCATTATTTTACTAATACAAAATGATACTCTGGCAATTTAAGTGCATTTGAAAAATTCAGCCTATAAAATAATTACAAGGTTGCTCAAGAGCATTTACAGTCTCCTAACGCTCATGGGTAACCAATTATCTTTTCTGGTTAACACTGTTGTCTGCAGTAGTGCAGGCCATATTAAAACCTGCCTAGCTTTCATTTTTGTTTAGCCTGGTTGTTTTTAAAATGCTGGGAAACAAGTCATCACACCAACATTCCAGTGTTACAATACACTAAAAATGAATAAAATAGACATTTATTAACAATTAGTTAATTTTATAAGCAACCCATGAAAAACATCTGTTTCTGTACAGTCTGATTTATGATAAAATAAAATGGTCAATTCCGGATCTAGCCATGACTACTGGACAGAGTCCAAATTACGTTTTTGAATCAAATTTGTTTCCCCTGAACGAATGTGATGTTTATCTGGAAATGATAATGGACATTTTGAATGCAGTTGAGAAATCACCCACATACAAACTTTTATACATATATACAAATTTTGTAAAGCAAATTTAGATGTTTCATAATCATCCTTTTTATTTAAATTTTTATTTATATAAATGGAACAAAATTCATGTATCTCATACTTACAGTTTTAAGAACATAATGACACTTCCTCCTCCATCCTCCTTCCCTCCCTCACTCCCACACTTCCTCCTACTTCCTTTTTTATTTTTTGTTTAATTTTTGTGATAATATATTTTTCCTTTGTGAACAAGTTTTATCGTTAATTGAAGAAGCACCTAAGGAAATAAGCAATGGAGTTGGGAACTTAAGCTTATCTAAAACTTATGAGATTTAAGAATATCCTTTACTTAATACACTAAAACAAAGTAAATCATTGAGAACAAGTTTTACTATTAAATCTCATAATACAATGTTTGAGGCTAGAGGTCCTGCAAGGGAAGTTAATGCACAGTGACTCCTATTGTTAATTTAATAATTTACAGTCTTATGTATGACATCAGTGATCACCCCAGGCTCCTGACATGAGCTGCCTAGGCTATGGAAGCCTTTTGAATCCACAAACTCCATCAGTATTTAGACAAAGCCAAAAGCAGAGTGGAAGTTCTCTCCTCCCTTCAGAGAAAAGTATATCCTTTGATGACAACTTCTTCCCACTAGGGTCTTACCCACAGAGGTCATTTATGTAAGACACTGTTTGCCACAGTGTCTCTTGGCTTTCCATGCCTTAAATGCTCTTGTGGGCTTTCAGCCATACCAAAATGCCCTAAGGGCTGATTCTGAGGTCAGAGTGTTTCTTTAAAGAATTGTCATTCTCTTGCCCCAAACCGTAGATTTAGAAACATACCAGGGGATTCCAATTCAATTCCATCAAGGTGGCATGTACCAATGCCATCTCACTAGTCCAAGTGATCAATTTCTGTTCACAATTGATCGTAATGATAGGACTAAGAGCCAAAGGGAGCACATAAACAAGACTAGTGTCTGCAAATACTAACTGATAGAATAAAAAAGGGAGAGAATGATCCAACATGGGAAGCAAGATACACAGCAGACTCATAGAATGGCAGATGTCCTAAACAGCACTCCAGCCTCAGAATCAGCCCTTAAGGCATGTGGATCTGGCTGAAAAGCCCACGAGAGTATTTCAGGCATGTCTGTCAAAAAAAAATGACCTAAATGAAAGATTTCTGCGAGTGAGATCCCAGCGGAAAGAACAGGCCATCAAAGAAGGAGGTACCTTTCTCTGAAGGGAGGAGAGAACTTCCACTCTGACTACGACCTTGGCTAAATATGATCAGAGTCGGTGAACTCAAAAGGTTTCCATAACCTTGGCAACTCATGGCAAGAGCCTAGGGTGATTACTGATGCCATAAACAAGAGTGTAAATTTGTTAAGTCAACAACAGTAGTCACTGTGCACTTACTCCTCATGTAGGATCTCTGTCCTTAATGTGCTGTACATTGTGATTTAATGCTATAACTAGTACTCAAACAGTATTTTTTCACTTTGTGTTTCTATGTGGGTGCAAACTGTTGAAATCTTTACTTAATATATGCTAAACTGATCTGTATATAAAGAGAATTGAAAATGAATCTTGATGTGAATGGAAGGGGAGAGGGAGCAGGAAAGGGGAGGGTTGCGGGTGGGAGGGAAGTTATGGGGGGGGAAGCCATTGTAATCCATAAGCTGTACTTTGGAAATTTATATTCATTAAATAAAAGTTAAAAAAAAAGAATTGTCATTCTATGAATCTGCTGTATGGACTGCTTCCCATGTTGGAATGTTCTCGCTTTTTTAATTCTATTATTATTACCAAACACTTAATCCTGTTTATATGAATTCTTTAACACTTAATCCTATCTATATGATCACTTTAATACTAAAATGTTTTTTTTTTTTTTTAACCACCCTGCTTATGGAGATTTGGCGTCCCATGGCAAGTTTTTAAACTGTACGCTTAGAAGTAAGTCCATAGGAATGCATGCAGAACTATACAGCATTATAGTTACAAACTTCATCCATTTCATAATTAAAACTTTACAAACATGGTAATTCTTCCCACTGTGTCCCCCCTCCCATGCAAACTCCCACCCTCTCCTATTCCCACTCTTGTCTTTTTTTTTTTTTCCCGCTAAGGTCTATTTTAAATTTACTTTATACACATATGATTAATTCCATGTTAACTAAAAAGTTCAACAAGTAGTATGAAAGAGAAAAATAAAAAAAACTGTTCCTCATCAGTCAAGACAAGGGTTGTTCAAAGACATTGCTTCTCAGAGTGTCGATTTCACTTTTATCGATTGCCTTTTAGGTGCTCTATTAGTTATCACAGATCAGAGAGAACACATGGTATCTCTCCCTTTGGGAGTGGCTTATTTCACTGAGTATGATGTTTTCGTTTCATCAATTTTGTTGCAAATGACCAGACTTCATTTTTTTGTTTGTTTGTTTTATCCCATGGTGTACATATCCCATAATTTCTTTATCCATTCTTCAGCTGACAGGCATTTGGGTTAATTCCATTTCTTAGCTATTGTGAATTGAGCTGCAATAAATATGGAGGTACAGATAACTCTTTTATGTGCTGCATAATCACCCTTGACATATTTTCACTGTAAGTCTTTTTTATCTTCTATTTAAAAAATGCAAGTTTTAAACTCATGCCAAAATCTCTATCTCATTATTCATTTAAAATATGTCTCTTACTATTTATTTGGCTTACTTATTATGATGATTAGGATGATCACAATATATCAGGTGCTTTACACACATTGTAAAATTACTCCTTAGGAGAATTCATTCAAGCAGAGCTAGCAAATGGTAGACACAGAATTGGAACCCAGTAACCTTGTTTTATGCAACCCAATTCCTAATCTTTATTTTGCTCCCATGTGAGATGTGTTGTCGCAGTACTTATCCAAGTTTAATGGGATTATGGATCTCTGTTGCTAATATGCAGATTCTGATTTAGTAAATTTAAGGAGAGATTGAAAGTTTGAATTTTTAACTGGTTCCCAGGGGTTGCTGGTGCTGCTGGTTTGTGCTGCATGTGTTGAGAAGTAAGACATCACCTCATCCTGAACACAGAGAAAATTGCCTCCTTTTGTTTAAATATTTTAAATGTATGTCAGGACACACATAGTAGTATTCTACATAAAAAGTCATAAAAAATTTGTAGGTAAGCAATACTGCAGGGAGAATTAGATTTGTCATAATTTTTCCAAGGGTCTTTGTCATTTGATTTCTCTGAGTTGGTTTCTTATTGAATCATGAAATATTATCATCATGAAGTATCATCATCATCAACATTATCATTATCCGTGTAGTTTAGTGAATGCTTATTACAACCTCTGAGCAAGATCCAGTACTTCAAACGGCTCCTGCCATCTAATCTTCAAAATAATGTCATGAAGTAAATTAAGGTATTACAAAGCTTAAGTCTACAATTTAAATGATTTTGCTAATTTAAAAAATCCCATCAACCTGAAATAAGTAGAATTTAAAGTTATAAATCTGAGATATAATAAGGACTATTATCAGGCTTTAGATATCAGATGGGCTAGATAAAATACATGTGAATTCATGGTCTCAAATCTTATTCTTCTGCTTACTTTAGACAATTACATGAATTCTTTGAACCTCACTGTGGGGAGCAACCCGGACTAGACTAAGTTACTGGAATTAAGACTTATTCTATGCATCTGCTCTCCCACAATATGGCGCTGGGAGAGGAGAAAACAGCTTCTACGCAGCTGCCTCTTGCCAACTTGAGTGATGACCTCCAGGAGCTGATCCTGCTCCTGATTGGAGGAGAGCAGCGTACTCGGTGTGTGGGCAGCCGAGTTGGGATTGGCGGAGGAGGACTATAAAGGAGGAGAGAGACAACATGCACCAGGAACATCTAAGGGGAACATCTATCTGAAGGAACACCTGTGCAGCCCCCGAGAGAGCCGGCCGGCGGTGTGCCGCTCCCCTGTGGAAGTGGGGAAAGTGGCCAGGGGGAACCGCCCTTCCACGGAGGTGGAAGGGATGGTAGCCAACCCGGGAAGAACCAGCAGCAAACCCGGGGAGGGCCGAGCAGACAAAAGAACAACGCAGGGTCCTGTGTCATTCCTCCACGAAGACGGGGAGTGGCACTCACCTATAGAGAAGGGAAAATGTACCTACCCTACAGTATATTTGTAAGAATTGTATTCTATAGTTCATGTAAGTAATTAATATTTTGCCTGACAAAGACTCAAATGATAGTCACTTAGGGTAATAAGATGATTAAAATATGATTGCCTCTTTTAATTTTGTTGAGAACATGAAGAAGCAATAAGAAGCATATAGCTCTTTGTCAATTTTTCTCTCTCAAAATATTATGGTTTTGGCTCTTGGGTTTCCATCTAGGATTAAAAGATCTGTCTTATATGGCTTACAACTTCAAGATGTTAAAAGCATAACTGACATGTTTTCTTAGAACTTTCATAATTTACAATTATAATTTTTATCTAAACTATCCAACTTTCAAGTTTTTTTTTTAAAATATTCAACTTAAATTGTAATAAAAGAACCATAGTCATTACCAGTATTGAGTGAATTAACTGTGAATTTATATTTTTAGGAGCAAATTATGGTACTTACTTGGATAAATGGATCATTGACTTTGAGTATTAAAGTGACCTATTTGTTTAAATGTATTAAAATCTAATATATGTCATTAACAGATAACTAAAGCCTTTGTTTTTGATAATTGAAAACAGCAAATTTGCAAACTGGTTCCTGATGGACTTCAATGAGAAAATGACAAAATACTATTATGGAAATAGTAACTATTTCTCCCTGTCCTGCTTTCATTCATCACTTAGTTTCTTAGTGCCTATGTAAAGCCAGGTCCCTTCCAAGGGTATGGAGTAGAAGCATGAATATGATGTTGTCAAATACTTTAGGGAACTCATCTTTGTAAAAGATTTATTTATTTATTTGACAGGCAGGGTTACAGAAAGAGAAGGAGAGAAAGAGAGAGAGGTCTTCCATCTGCTGGGTGACTGCCAAAATGGCTGCAACCCCTGGGGCTGTGCCAATAGAAAGCAGGAGCCAGGAGATTCTTCTGGGTCTCTCATGTGAGTGCAGAGGCCCAAGCTCTTGGGCTATCTTCCACTGCCTTCCCCAGCACATTAGCAGGGAGCTGGATTGCAAGCAGAGCAGCCAGGACTTGAACCAGACCCATATGGGATACCAGCTAACCTGCTACGCCACAATGCCAGTCTCCGGATCTCTTTTCTGAGTCTTATCAGTATATGTGTTGAGAAAATTTAGAATACAATTTTTATCATAAGACAAGCCATGTTGCAATGACAACATATAAGCTGACTGGGAGCATTAGCATCCTTGTCATCATCAACAACATAAAACACTAAGAAACTAACTTTCAGTATTGTAAATGAAAACTCCAGGATAAGTCCCCTTGCCTGACTGTGCTGTTCTTCCAACTGGATTGCTCCTCTGAGCCTATCATACAGAAATTCTGAGATTGCTGGAAAGATCTTCTAATGATATATACAGCTAATCAATTGTTCTGTCTGAAGGCTTGGGAGATGAAATAATATCTAAAGTGATATTTAAAAGCCAAATAGGGCTTTTCCAGGCAAAGAATTAGATTCCACACATGGGAAAACAAAGATTTCAAGCCAATCAATTTGTTTAATCACAGTCATGTGCTTGGAAAATTTCTTTTCCTAAAAAATGGAGACAAAAAAAACTCCTCTACTTTCAGTATAGATGAAACAAATTCTCTTGTTCCTTCAGAAACTTGTAAGAGGGTCTGAAAAATTGTTCTCTTTCAAGAGAACTAGCAATGTTATTCAATGTTTTTATCATATAGTGTTTGAAAAAAAGATTGTCAAGGGATTTCTTATTATTTTATATTATTTTATTTAAGATACACAAGTTTTGTATAGATAATACATACAGATTTAGGAAATTAGTGACACTTTCCACTTACCCTCCATCGCACTCACACTTTCAGCCTTCCTCCTCCTTTCTCTCTTGTTCCCTTCTTAATTTTTATGAAAATCTACTTTCAGTTTATTTTATACTCATAAGACTAACCCTATGCTAAGTCAAGATTTCAATAAATAGGAGGAAAAAAAAACCCCTGTTCCTGAACAGTAAAGACAAGGGCTGTAAACAATCAATCAATCTCGAATTTTCAAATTCACTCCTGTATATTACATTTTTGGTACTCTATTAGTTATCACAGATCAGGGAAACATATGGTATATATGTTTTGGGGCTGGTTTATTTCACTAAGTATAATGGTTTCCAGTTGCATCCATTTTGTTGCAAAAGACAAAACTTCATTAGTTTTTACAGCTGAGTAATATACCATAGCGTATATAGACCATAATTTCTTTATCATGTCATCAATTGATGGACATCTGTGTTGACTCCATATCTTAGCTATAGTGAATTGAGGTACAATAAACAGAAGGTATAACTAACTCTTTCATATGCTGATTTCATTTCCATTGGGTAAGTCCCAAGAGTGGGATTGCTGGGTCATATAGTATATCTAGTTTCAACTTTCTGAGGTATCTCCATACTGTCTTCTATAGTGGCTGCACTAGTTTACATTTCCACCAACAGTGGATTAGGAACCATTTTACCCCATATCTCACCAGCACTTTTTATTTGTTGACTTCTGAAGGAGAGCCATTCTAACTGGAGTGAGGTGAAATCCCATTGTGGTTTTGATCTGTATTTACTTGAAGGTTAGTGATCTTGAGCATCTTTTCATGTGTCTGTTGTTCATTTGAATTTCCTCTTTTGAGAATGTTTGATCAATTCTTTTCCTCATTTTTAACTGGATTGTTGTTTTGTTGTTGATGAGTTACCTGAGCTCTTTTCAGATTCTGGATATTAATCCTCTATATGTTGCATAGTTGGCGAACATTTTCACCTGTTCTGTCGGTTGCCTCTATACTTTCTTGAGTGTCTTCTTTGCAGTACAGAAACTTCTCAGCTTGATGTAATAGCGTTTGTGACTTTTTGCCTTTGATTGCTTGTGACTCCAGGGTCTTTTCCAAGAAGTCTTTGTCTATACCAATGTCATGCTGGGTTTCCCCAATGCTGTCTAATAATATGGTGGTATCAGGTCATATGTTTAGGTCTTTGATCCATCAGGTCATATATTTAGGTCTTTGATGCATTTGAGTCAATTTTTGTTTAAGGTGAGAGGTAGAGGACTTGCTTCATATTTCTGCAGTTGGAGATCTAGTTTTTCTAGCACCATTTGTTGAAGAGACTGTCCTTTCTCCAGAGATTGATTTTAGCTCCTTTGTCAAAGATAAGTTGGTTGTAGGTTCATGGATAGATTTCTGGAGTTTCTATTCTGTTCCACTAATCTACCCATCTGTTTTTTGCCATCACCAAGCTGTGTTGATCATAACTGTTGTGTAGTATGTCTTGAAAGTACTATTTTGATGCCTCTGGGTTTGTTTTTGTTGTATAAGATCATTTTAGCTTTTGAGGGGTCTCCTGTGTTTCCATATGAATTTCAAAATTGTTTTTTCTAGTTCTGAAAAGAATGTTCTTGGTATTTGATTAGCATCACATTGAAACTGCATATTGCTTTCAGTAGTATGGACATTTTGATGATATTGATTTTTCCAATTCATGAATAGGCAAGATTTGTGCATTTTGTGTGTTGATTTTTCTAATTCATGAACAGGCAAGATTTGTCCATTTTGTGTGTCTTCTTCAATTTCTTTCTTTAATGTTTTGTTATTTTCATCATAGAGATCGCTGGCATCCTTGATTAAATTTATTCCAAAGTATTTAATACTTTTTGGAGCTATCGTGACTGGTATTTATCCTAGAAGTTATTTTTCAGCCATGGCTATTTCTGTGTAAACAAAGACTATTGATTTTTGTGTGTTAATTTTATATCCTGCCACTTTACCAAATTCTTCTATGAGTTCCAATAGTCTCTCAGTGGAGTCTTTCAGAACCCCTATATACAGAATCATGTCACCTACAAATAGAGATAGTCTGACTTTCTCCTTGTCAATTTGTATCCTTTTGATTTCTTTTTCTTGCCTAATTGTGGGGAGCAACTCGGACTGGACTGAGTTACTGGAATTAAGACTTATTCTATGCATCTGCTCTCCCACAATATGGCGCTGAGAAAGGAGAAACAGCTTCTACGCAGCTGCCTCCAGTTCAACCAATAAACTGTAGGACCTGCTCCTGATTGGAGGAGAGCAGCGTGCTCGGCGTGTGGGTAGCAGAGTTGGGATTGGTGGAAAAGGACTATAAAGGAGGAGAGAGACAACATGCACCAGGAACATCTAAGGGAACATCTATCTGAAGGAACACCTGTGCAGCCCCCGAGAGAGCCGGCCGGCGGTGTGCCGCTCCCCCGCGGAAGTGGGGAATGTGGCAGGGGGAACCGCCCTTTCACGGAGGTGGAAGGGATGGTAGCCAACCCGGGAAGAACCAGCAGCAAACCCGGGGAGGGCCGAGCAGACAAAAGAACAGCGCAGGGTCCTGTGTCGTTCCTCCACGAAGACGGGGAGCGACACCTAATGACTCTGGCTAAAATTTCCAGGACTGTATTTAGCAGTAATGGTGATAGTGGGCATCCTTGTCTCATTCTGGATCTTAGTAGGAATGTCTCCAGCTTTTCCCCATTCAATAGGATGCTGGTCATGGGCTTGTCATAAATTGCCTTGATTGTGTTGAGGAATGTTCTCTGTATACCTAATTTGCTTAAGGTTTCCATCAGGAAAGAATGTTATCTTTTATCAAATGCTTTTTCTGCATCTATTAAGATAACCATAAGTTTTTGCTCTTCAGTTAGTTAATGTGATGTATCACATTTATTGATTTGTGAATGTTGAACCAAATCTGCATCCAAGGGATAAATCCCACTTGGTCTGAGTGAACATTTCTGTTGTGTTGTTGGATTCGATAGACTAGCATTTTGTTGAGAATTTTTGCTTCTATGTTCATCAGGGAAATTGGTCTATATTTGCTGGTTTAGAAATTAAGGTGATGCTGGTCTCATAGAAGGAATTTAGGAGAATTCCATTTAGTTGTTTTGAAAAGCTTAATAAGAATTGGAATTAGTTCTTCTTTAAATGTTTGGGAGAATTCAGCAGTGAAGCCATCCAGTCCTGGGCTTTTCTTTGCTGGGAGTGTATTTATTACTGCTTCAAACTCCATCTTGGATACTAATCTGTTTAGGTTTTCTATGTCTTCATGACTCAGTTTTGGTAGATTGTATGTGTCCAGGAATCTATCCATTTTTTCAAGATTTTGCTATTTCTTGCCATATAGTTCTTTGTAGTAATTCCTGATGATTATTTTTATTTCTGTAATATCTGTTGCTACATTTCCTTTTTAATCTCTGATTTTATTGGTTGAATCTTCTTCCTCTTTTTTTTTTTTTTTAGTTAGTTGGGCCAATGGTGTATCAACTTTTTTTTTCTAAGAACCAATTCTTTATTTGACTGATATTTTGTAGCATTTTTGTTTCAATTTTGTTTATGTCTTCTCTAATTTTAATTATCTTTACTTCCTACTAATTTTGAGTTTGGTTTGTTGTTTTTTTAGGTACTTAGGATACATTGATAGCTCACTTATTTCATGCCTTTCCAATTTCTTCATGTAGGCACCGATTGCTCTAAACTTCCCTCTTAACACTGCTTGTGCTGTATATCATAAATTTTGAGATTTTGTATTGCCTTCTTCATTCATTTTCAGGATTTTTGTTTCTCTTTGATTTCTTCTATGACCTGCTGTTCATTCAGGAGCATGTCATTCTATCTCCATGTGTTTGCAATGCTTTCTAGAGATTCTTAGCTTGTTAATTTTCAGTTTAGTATAGTGTATCAGGAAAGAAACACTATATAATTTCAATTTTTTTTAATTTGTTGAGACTTGCTTTATTGCCTAGCACACGATCTATCCTGGAGAAAGTTCCATGCACTAATGAAAATAATGTGTATTCTGCAACTGTGGGATGAAAGCTTCTGTTAGTTCAATTTTGTCCATGATGTTAATTAACTCTATTGTTTCTTTGCTGACTTTCTGTCTAGTTGATCTGTGCAGTGATGAAAATAGGGTGTTAAAGTGTTCCATTACTATTGTATTGGAGTCTATGTTTCCCTTTAGATTCATTAATATTTGTTTTAACTAGCCAGATGCCATGAGATTAGTTGCATATATATTTAGTATAGTCTCATATTCCTGCTGAATTGATCCTTTAATCACCACCTAGTCCTCTTTGTCTCTTTTAACAGTGTTTATGTTAAAGTTCATTTTATTTGACTGCTCATATTTGCTTTCTCTTAACATGGAATATTTTTCCATCCTTTCACATTCATTCTAGTGTATCTGTATAGATGGGAAGTGTTTCCTTGAGGTAGGAAATAGTTTGGCCTTGTTTTTTAATCCATTCACCCAATCTATAACTTTTACTTAGAGAATTTAGACCATTTACATTCAAGGTTATTATTGATAAATGATGACTTTTCCCTGTCATTTATCCATAAATATTCCTAATGTTTGTTTTGTATTTCCTTTGTACTTTCACCAAGAGAATTCCTGCCTTCACATGCTTTCATAATGATGACTGTCTTTCTGTGTGTAGCACATCCTTAAGCACTGTTTGTAAAGCTGGACAAGTGGTAACTAATTATTTCAATTTCTGTTTGTTATAGAAGGTCATTATTTCACCTTCATTCAGTAAAACCTTAGGAGGGTACAGTATTCTAGATTAACAGCTTTTTTTTTTTCTTTAAAACTTAGACTAAGTCTCTCCAATCTTTCCTAGCATCTAGGGTTTCTGATGGAAAATCATCTGTGAGTCTAATTGGAAAGCCTCTGAAAGAAATCTGGCATTTCTCACATGCTCATTTTAGAATCATTTCTTTATGTTATACTGTTGAAAGTTTGACTACAATGTGTCATGGTGAAGATCTTTTCTGGTCTTATCTATTAGGAATTCTATGTGTCTCATGTACTTAGATGTTCCTTTCTGCTAATTAGGGAAGTTTTCTGTAATTATTTCACTGAATAGGCCTCTTTTAACAGAAAAAATAAACTTTTCAATGAACAAAAATGAGGAGAATTTATAGTTGCTCAAACTAAAATGAGATCATCAAATGATGTGTAAATCCTCAAACACATATTTTTTTATTATTCAAACTAACTTTGAGGTTCTTTTTTCAAACCTCAAGATATCTTTTAATTGGGTATACCTTTTGAATTTTTATATATAGAAAACTAATCTGTACCTGTCTACCTAGGTTAAAAGAAGTATAAACCTTGCCTGACTTCCTCCTAGGCCTGCATTTTGTTTTTTCCACCGAAACCACGAGCCAGGTGTTTCCTCCTGGTCTCCCATGCAGGTGCAGGGCGTAAGCACCTGGGCCATCCTCCACTGCCTTCCGAGGCCACAGCAGAGAGCTGGACTAGAAGAGAAGCACCTGGGACAGAACCGGTGTCGCAACCGGGACTGGAACCCAGAGTACTGGTGCCGCAGGCAGAGGATTAGCCTAGTGAGCCGCGGCGTCGTCCTCAAACACAATCTTGTCAGTTCAAATTGAAATTTACAATCTACTCTTTTTTTTCTGTCTAACTTCCTTTTTTGAATTTTTTAAAAAAATTATTTAAGGTATACAAACTTTATACGTTTCATATATACAAATTTAGTAACACAGTATGAATAAGCCTTCTAATTCATTCTCTCTTTCCATACCTCCAAGGACTCTCCTAAGACCCATATTTTGACTCATTTAATAGTATCCCATAAATCTCCAACACTGTTTTTAATTTATCTGATTATCTCTCCTTCTCCTTCTTTTCCTTTCCCCTTCTTTCTTCCTGTTCCTCTTTGTCTTCTTCTCCTCTTTCTCCTTCTTCTTCTTCTTCTTCCTTCCTTCTTCTTTTCTTCTCCTCCTCCTCCTTCTTCTCCTTCTATTTCCTGCTCCTTCTCCTTCTTTCTTCTTTTCAGTCTGTCTCAGTAATTTCCAAAGATTTGTCTCACAGCTTGAATTTTCTTTCGTCTGCCTCACCACGTCTGTCATTAAGGCTTTCCACTATAATTTTATTTGACATATTTTATTCCTCATTTCTAATATTCGAGTTTGATTTCTCTTTAAAAATCTCAATTGCCCGGGGAATTTTTTCTTCCACATCATAGTTGTATTTCTTTAACTCATGAATTTGCTTCTCATTGCTTCTGAGTAAGGCTATATCAATTTTTTGAATTATTTTTCAGGCATTTCATCAATCTTCATCTTCACATTCTAATATTGAAGTATTGTTGTTTTCCTTTGGGAGAGTCATGTTGTCTTACTTATTCTTGTTTCTTGACTTTCTGCATTTATTTTTATGTATTTGTGGAAATGCTTGTTGGTTTTCTGCTCTTAGCTTTTGTCATTTAGACATGCATCTGTGGCTTAGGGGGTGTCTGCTCTTATATGGAATATCCAGAGGCTTGTGTTGAATGTGGCCAGGGAGCTCTGGTCAGTGCTCTAGGGAAGAGCAACTATCCAAGGTGACACCCAAGTTGGGAGGGATAGATCTCCTCTATTGTCAGTAGGGGGCAGAGTATTATCATCTTTGTTGGTGTATTGACATCCTCACCTCCTCTCTTACAAGGTGATCACAGTAGGTGTAACACTCTCCCTCACAGTAGGTGGAACACACACACTAGCTCACAGTAGGTGTAACACTCTCCCTCACTGTTGTATGAGTTGAGCATCTATGCAGTCCTCATGTGAGCACAAATGCTGCTACAATGACCCATCCTAGTCCTCCAGGGAATTCTGAGCCTCTGGCACCATGCACAGTGATGGCCCAGAAACCCAGCTACACCCTGTGCCCTCTCATGCAGTCACAGTATTCCCACAGTCCCAGCTCCTACAAAATCTGGGTGCAGAGGATCATCTCTGCCCTGCAAGCCTGTCCTGTCCACAGAGAGGCAGAGACATTCCCAGAGCCAGTTGCCTATGGGTGTTCTACTTTGGCAGTTTGATCCCCAGAGCCTGTGATATGTTGAGTGGCTGGGGGCACCACATGAGTGTCCACCCTCCTATAAATCCTCTCAGCCAGACTCAAAGTCAGTGGGGAAAGTAGATTTTTCCCTCTGGTAAAATTCCTGGATCACAAATGTGCACAAGAGCCACTGCAGCTGCTACTTGTGTTAAAATGGTGCCTTGTTCCCACCAGCAGCCACTACTGGTGTCAAGATAGTGCACTGTCCCAGCTAGTCGCTGGTCGCTGTTGCGGGAGGATGTGGAAAGAGAATGTGTCCTGTTCTTGCTGGGTTAGGCAGGTACCTTGCCCGCTTAGGTCTCAATGCCAGACTCAAAAACTATAGTCTGCCAGATCTCCCTCTGGAATTCCCAGTGGAATTGGCTGCTGCAGTTTGCTCACACCTCACTCTCCAAAACTGATGCTCCCTCTGGCATTTGGCTGTAGGAGTGGTGTGTTGTGTCCATGTTTATTGCTGAACATCCACATCCTCCATGGTGACCCATGCATCCCTCTTCCTTCTGTAGAATTTCCACTGCAGGTTTCTCTCCAACTCTCCCTTAAGAATGCACTTCCCCCAGTTTTTGCTACTATTTTCCCCTAGCCTAAAGCAGTATATCCTTTCCCTATTCCACCACCTTGGAAATCCCCCAGTGGATTTTTAAGTGAATGAATTACCTACATGTTAGATTAAATGTACAGCTTGGGGTAATTTATAAATTCATTTTTGAACCTGTTCTATTTTCTGAATACCTAAGTAATTTACCATATGTAGAATTTTTATTAGTTGGAACCTGCATTCAATCATGATATTTCTCACACTTACTACCCAGAGTGAGATAATCAATGCTACTTTTAATTTACAGCAATTTAAAGATTTCTTGATTATCAAATATAAACACACAAAATGGAAGCTCTGGCAAATGACTAACTGCACAATAAGTTAGCCAACTAAAGAGTTAACATAAAAATAAAATTTAGGTAATATTTAAATTTTTGAATATAATAGTAAATGCTGTATCATCTATGCATACAATCATTCAAGAAATAAAAGCAGAGCAATTTGAACAAATACAAACCATTTCAGTCTTAAAAAATTAAGTGTACAAAAATTGTGCAGAACTTAGAAGTACTAATAGTATTTAAATTACAATGATAGAATGATGTAACTGTTTCTTTTTCCTTTTTTTCTATAATTTTGCTTCTTCTATGAATTATATTTGTCTTAGAAGAGAAATAGAAGAGACAAATATATAAACCCAACTAATAAATCCAAAAGTGAATGGTAAATTACTTGGTGATTGAATAGCCATAACCTCCAAGGATCAATGATTATAATCATGATAATATAAAATATAATATAGCTTGCATATTTATAAGATAAAACATAAAATAATATAAAAGAAGGTGACTAACATTTGTTGAGCATTTTCTATGTGACAAGCATTTGACATACTTTCACAAATTATTTCATTTCAGAACACTATGTGAAAGAGTTACTATTATTTCTACCTTAGACAACAAGCATCTGACTCTCACTCAATAAGCATCTCACCAAAGATTACACAGAATTCAGGTTCCACAAGCAACTGATTCTAAAACCCATGCAATCTCTGTTCATATCTTCTTAATAGTGATGAGAAAGGACAATTTTTGTCATTTTAATGTTTTATGGCAATAGTGTCATTGCATCAACTGTTTATAGGATGTCCTATGTGGACTGAAAATAGTATTATCTTTGAAGATTCTTTTAAGTAACAGAGCAACAAGCCAAATTAAAACAACTACTACTTAACTCTCATTTTGCATTCTAAAATGTCATTCAGTCTTTCTTTTCCTTAAGTAGATGTTTTCCTACTTCTAAAATATCCTGTGACCAACATCATTGTGAACATTTCTGCCTTGAGGCTAATAAAGAGCTGGCATGGCTAAGGTGTTACTAGCTATTTTCCCCAATTCATCATTCACTCAATTATGATTCAGGTTCATTTTATTTCCTGTTCTTGGAGCACTCAATCCAATGGCTCAATTGCCCTATAATGTACAGTTGCTTATATGTTTTTTGGAAGTCCAATATTCATCCTGTCTCTTTAGGTAGACACATCATGAATTTTGGTGGAAATTACCTGTTTCCAGTTATACACTTCAGATAGGACTCCATCCTTGACACCAGAGAGGAAGCATGAGAAATGCAGGGCTAATTACAAAACCAAAATGTAACTACCACAATTGTTGCAGGAGTAGGTTCAGGAATACAGGATCCAAATTAGCCAACCAGAATGACTGCCAGATCTTAAACATTATTTGTCAAAGAGACATGCATGGCTCTTTGACTTGTGCTTTGGATAACGTTAGTCTGAAATTGAAAAGGGCCCAAAATATAAGACCTAAGAATGAAGTCAACATGACAAAAAAATAGGACCAAAAAAATGCAAGAAGTTCAAGTCCTGGTGACATCATCATTTGAGTTCTAGAATCCAGCCACTCTTTCTCCAAGCTCCACCCCAAGGACATTAGAGTCTCATGACTCACTCAATAAGGTTACTCTTTTCCTTTCTTTAGTTTCTTTCTTGACTTAATTGGATCTTAAAAGAGAGTATGGTGACATCTCATTCACAAGCTAATACATTGCTCTTATTTTACAAAAGATTTGTTTCTCTGTTTGTGCGAGGGAGTTACAGACGGAGATATGGAAACATAGAAAGACATTTTCTGTCTGCTGGTTCACTCCCCAAGGGGCTGTAACAGCTGGAGCTGGGCCAGTCTGAAGCCAGGAGCTAGGAGCTCACGTGGATGCAAGGGCCGAAGCACTTGGGTCATCCTCCACTGCTTTCCTAGGTCATAAATAGAGAGCTGGATAGGAAGAGGAGCAGCCAAACATGAACTGTTGCCCATATGGTGTGCTGGGACTGCAGGCATAGGCTTAACCTACTACACCACAGCACTGGCCCCTTTACTCTTATTCTTTAGAGTCCAATGTAGATAACAGTTAAGGTAATTTAAAAAAAATTCTAGGTAGAGCACAATGTTAAAAAAAATTCCACTAATTGCAAGTATGTGACACTGATACAATTCAACTTTCAGTCAGAGGATTAGGGATAAAAAGTCAAATAGCACCATAGACCCTTCCGACAAGATAGAGCACTCCTTTATCACAATAGTTTTTAGCCTCGGAAATTCATCAGACTTCCCAGGAAATTTTAAAAATTACTGATGTCTGGACCCAATGACAGACATTCTGATTTAATTGGTTTTCAGATAGGGCCTGGCTATTAGGTTGCATAAAATCTCCCTGAGTAATACCAAAATGAAGCTAATTTGACTACAATTGCTTTAAAGAGATGGATAAAGAATAAGCAAAATCTGCAAATTAGGAGTGCTATAGTGCTTATTCATGGTACTTAAAACGCCACATCAGACATCCAAGACATTCATAAATCTGCAACAAAGCTTTTCCTAATGGCCACCATGTTCCACTGAAATGCATAGCGTAAGAGTATCTAGGAGGCAGTGTTAACAGAATGGGGAGGGACTAGTATTGTGGCATAGCAGGTAAAACCTCACCATGCGATCCTATATGACTGCCAGTTTGAGTCTTTTCTGCTCCACTTTAAGTACAGCTGCCCGCTCATGTGCCTGGCAAAACAGTAAAGGATGACTCGAGTACTTGGGCTCTTGCATCGGTGTGGGAGACTTCAAAGAAGCTGTTAGCTCCTGGCTTTGGACCAGCCTAGCTTCAACATTGTGGCGATTTGGGAAGTAAACCAGAAGATGGAGGATCTCTCTCTCTCTCTCTCTCTCTCTCTCTAACTCTGCTTTTCAAACAAATCTTAAAAAGTAAAATAAAATAAATAAAGTAAAATAAAAAATAAAATAAATAAAATAGAACAGGAGGAGAGCCAGAGTCCAAAGTTCAAATGCAGTATCCTGCAGGACAAAATGGCCAGTCCTTTCACAGGAACATTTAACAAAACAGGCTAGAGAGATTAGTTGTTTTTTTTTTTTTTTTTTTTTTTTTGAGAAAAATTTGGGGAATCAGTTGAAACGTTTTATGGTCTCAAAGTGCTAATCAATATACTCTTCCAAATTTTAACTCAGTATGCCTGAAACCTAGATCTTTGTAACTGCTGGGAAAGTGCTTAGAAATGAACTCTTTAGGAAATCTTATTGTTTAGAATAAGTCAGGCTTTTAATGTAATACGAAAAACAGAATGGTTTACTGAATCTAAGTAAGGCTCTCCTCTTAGATGTGTACTGAATAAACCATGTGTGGTGTGCATTTGATCTTTGGGATTTACTAGATATATGAATTCCCAGAAGAAAAGTAAGATGTAGATAAACAAAATATATATGAAACAAATAACTGTTACTAGCCTTTAAGCTCTTTGTGCAATAATTAAAGAAAAAACGTTTTTACCCATAATTTTGAGAAATTTGTCTTCCTAAAATGTCAGGTAGAACTAATTTTACACATAACTTATTGTACCATATTTCCTCAATTGGGTCAACTAAGTTATTTTTTATTGGGAATGTGTTTGATAATTATGTTGCAATTATATTACCAGTTACTGCAGAAGTGTAAATACAAATTAGAGTCAGAATTTCTATAATTTTATTTTCTGTTTGTAACTCACTAAGACTTACAATGATGTCCAAGACAGAAAAATTCTATGATTGTGCTAAATGCAATATATGTTTCTACATAGGGATAAATTTATCCCATGGTTCATTTGGGGAATAGCTGTATATTATTTAATTGGAATTTTTTTATTAAATGTTCTATTTTATCCAATGAAGCCTTATAATGTCTTTCCACATTAAAAATTAAAAAAAAAGAACAAAATGGAGATTTCCTAAAGAACTACTTTCCCCTTCCAGATACATTCAGGGGCATTGGTTGAAGTGATCTTCAATACTAGAATAACTGAAAAGAGTTATTGCATCAGCTCTCCATGTTTGGAATTAGGATCATACAAATCTTGATGGTTCAGTTGTGTAGTAATGTTCTCTATTCCACTGAATTCATATTAACATCTATGGTTGGCAATAGGCAAATATATTCCTTTCCACCTATCTTTTCTTCTTCATACTATTATTATTTCCTGGCATAATGGTAAATATCCAAGTATTTCTATATGAAATCTGTTTACTCCTCACAATTATTTTAAGTCCTACTTCCTATATAGAATCTTCTAGGATTTATTTATACCCCTCACTTTTCAATCTTATACTACTTAGACATTATTATATTTGCCGATAATATCTCCTGCTATTTCATATGTACTCCTGTTAGACATGAAAATTCTCTTTCTTGAAAGAAGAGAGTTTTTTATATCTAAATTCATCATAAGGAATGAAATGCCTCAAATTTGTAGATCCTTGATAATAACTTGATTGAGTAAGTAGACTTGTAATCATATACAAGGAAAGAAACTTAAAAGTTTTCATATCCATTGAACTTATTACTAAATATTACTGGAGAAGTCTATATTTTAAATATTTTTAATTATTTAGTAGTTTCATTTCTAAGTATTCATTCATTCACTCATTATTCAATCCAAATAATTTGCCATTTTGAAACACAATCCAATATATATATGTAAATTGTAGGCCAATGTGTGGTAAAGATGCTGATAGTAATTCCGGCATCCTATTTGGGCACTAGTTCATGTACTGGCTGCTCCATTTGCAACCCACCTCCCTGTTAATGGCCTGGGAAAAGCAGCATATGTTGCAAATACTTGGGCTCTGGCCACCGACATGGGAGACCTGGAAAAAGGTTGTGGCTCCTTGCTTTGGTCTGGCTAGAGTGCTGGTCATTGCAGGCATCAAGGGGGTGAATGAGAAGATACAAGACCTCTCTCTCTCTCTCTCTCTATCTCTCTCTATCTCCCTCTCTGTATAACTCTGAATTTCAAATGAATAAATCTATACAAACAAAATTGGTCTACTCTCATGGACACTGATGATTCAATAAACACTTGGAGTATAAAACTTGGAAAAAATATGCTAGTCTGTTGCAAATCGATTGGATTTTATGTTAATAATACAGTGTTAATTCATTAATTATAAATGCAGAGCCATTAGCTTGTGAAAACAAAACAAGATGTCAAGGGCAAATAAAGAATTCATTGGTGATACAGTATCTTGGACAGGAACTTTATTTGCCTAATGCTCTATGTAACTTTAATAGCACCCAGCAGTTGGTGGTCTGTAGTGGTTCTAGGCAATGAGTGGATTGTTTTTTTCTCTGTTTACTTTGCAACTGAAGGATATTTGCAATATTAAAAAGCACGCACAGGCGCGTGAACACACACACACACACACATACACAGTACAACATAGACTCTGCCTCAAGGATACCATATGGTAGAGGCCCTGCACCTGAAATCCAAACAAAGCCCACAGTAACAGATTCAGTGTTTGGTTTCGGCTGAAAATTTAAGCTGACATAAATTATAAATTTGCGCCTAGACTGACTTTGATGAAAGCTTGTCAGCTGTACTTTAGAAGAATGAATTAAACTAAGCCCTAGTCTCTTTATTACTTAATGTACCTGCCAAATTATTTTGTGAATGCCCTTGACATTTTAATTGTAAGAACTAAATAGGTTTTCTTCAAAGTTCTAGGACAGGTGAAGAAAACACATACTGTTTCCTTGATAATGACATGGATAGGTAAAACAGTTTTGCCAAGAGATCAATATGGTGACAAAGAGGGTCAGCTAATAAGATAATTACAAAAACTTTTCTTAATAATTTTGAATTAGAGATATTATTGTTGATGTTTTAATTTATTTTTAAATGGATTCAAATTTATTTTATGAAAATATATTCTTTACCAAATTTAAGATAGCCACAGGTTTACAGAAATTTTATAAATGATATTCAGTTTTATAAAATTATAGAGTGGGAATAAGAGAGGGAGGAGATGTACAATTTAGGACATGCTCAAGCTGACTTGCCCCAAATGGTAGAGTTAGAAATGTGCCAGGGGGGCCGGCGCCGCGGCTCACTAGGCTAATCCTCTGCCTTGCGATGCTGGCACACTGGGTTCTAGTCCCAGTCGGGGCGCCAGATTCTGTCCCGGTTGCCCCTCTTCCAGGCCAGCTCTCTGCTGTGGCCAGGGAGTGCAGTGGAGGATGGCCCAACTACTTGGGCCCTGCACCCCATGGGAGACCAGGATAAGTACCTGGCTCTTGCCATCGGATCAACGTGGTGCGCCGGCCGTGGCGGCCATTGGAGGGTGAACCAATGGCAAAAAAGGAAGACCTTTCTCTCTGTCTCTCTCTCTCTCACTGTCCACTCTGCCTGTCAAAAAAATAAAATAAAATAAAATAAAATAAAATAAAATAAGAAATGTGCCAGGGGATTCCAATTCAATCCCATCAAGGTGGCATGTACCAATGCCATCTCACTAGACCAAGTGATAAATTTCAGTTCACAATTGATCATACCGATAGGTCTAAGAATCAAAGGGATCACACAAACAAGACTAGTGTCTGCTAATACTAACTGATAGAATTAAAAAGGGAGAAAACAATCCAACATGGGAAGTGGAATACACAGCAGGGCAGGATACATAGAAGGCCAGATGTCCTAAACAGCACTCTGGCCTCAGAAACAGCCCTTAAGGCATTAGGATATGGCTGACGAGCCCATGAGCCCATGAGAGTATTTTAGGCATGGGAAACCAAGACACTCTGGCAAAAAAAAAATCTCTACCAGTGAGATCCCAGTGGAAAGAACAGGCCATCAAAGAAGGAGGTACCTTTCTCTGAAGGGAGGAGAGAACTTCCACTCTGACTACGACCTTGTCTAAATAAGATTGGAGCTGACGAACACAAAAGGCTTCCATAGCCTTGGCAACCCATGACTAGAGCCTAGGGAGATTACTGATGCCATAAAAAAGAGTGTCAAATTATTAAGTCAACAACAGGAGTCACTGTGCACTTACTCCTCATGTAGGATCTCTGTCCTTAATGTGTTGTTCAATGTGAATTAATGCTATAACTACTACTCAAACAGTATTTTACACACACACATACATACATACACACACACACTCCAATAGCGAGAGAGAGAGGGAGAGAGAGAGAGGGATTGCATCTTCCATCTGTTAGTTCAATCCTCAAATGACCACAAAAAGTTCCTGGTCAGGAACCAGGAACTCTATCCAGGTTTCTCATATGGGTAGCAGGTATTCAAGTACTTGAGCCATCACTTGCTGCTTCTTAGGGTGTGAATCAGCAGGAAGCTGGAATTGGAAGTAGAGCCAGAACCTGAAACTTGGCCCTCCAACATGGGACATGAACATCCAAGTAGCATCCAATCACTGTCCCATGTATCTTTTCCTCTTAGTTTTGCTATTGGAAAACAGTAAGAATTGGTGGGTTGTTTTCTTGAGTTTTGTTTCCAATATGAGAACCATTAACTCCATGTGCTAGTCAAACCTTGTGCCATTTAATTTTATTAAGTGGAAATTGACCACTTGAATTATGGCTAGTTCAAATGAACAATGAATTTTTAATTCAACAGTGCAGATAGTGAACCTTCCATCATCTCATAAAGTTCTATCTGACAATGTTGTTATACAGTTTAGGATGATCCTATTTCTCACTTAAAACATCCTTACCTTATGCATTATCCACTGTAACTTTCTTAGTGGAGAGGTATAAAATATCACTTCTGCTTGAGTAGTAAACTCTCTGGTACTGAAGGATTAAATGAGTTCCAATAAAATCTCATGAAAGATCAGATATAGAATATCTACACAGATACATAATAATGCAACTATACTGTTTCAAACAAATATGAGTGGTTATAGTTCTATGGCAAAAACACATCATATTGAATAGTTTGATTTATTAAAACACTAATAATTTGTTGTGCAGGCAATTATTTTTTCAATCTCTAGTCATGAACTGTGATGGTTATATCTCAAATGAATGGGACACAGGGTGCCCAAATATTTGGTAAAACATTATTCTGGCTGTGTCTCAAAAGGTACTTCTAGATGACATTAACATATGACTTGGTAGATTCAGTACAGAAGATGTTCCTTCAAATGTATGTGGACTTCATCCAATTGTTGAAGGCTAGAAGAAATAAAAAAATTCAGTGTAAAAAATTCTTTCTGTATGTGTGACTGTCTTTGAGGTGGGACACATCACTGGCCTTTGGATCCAAAGTCAGACTAAAACTATTTCATTTACTCGCTTGGGTTCTCATCTTGCCATCTGCAAATCTTGATATTTATCAGCTTCCATAATTTCATGAACTAATTCCTGATAATAAGTCTTGTTATACATTGAATTGGTTCTGTCTTTTTGGAGAACACTAACTAATACAGATTTTAGTACTGAGAGTGGTTCTAGAGGAATATGACGTAGGATGTTTGCTGAATTGGTTGTGGACTTTCTGGAAAGAAGCTAAAGATTTTATATCCAGCAGTAGAAAGAGCATTATAGTGCAGTCTGACAACTGAGATATGTAAAATATCTGTATTGGATACTCCTAACTATTTACTTATAAGTAAGAAGTAGGATTACTGTGTATATTACTTGATGACATTTTGGGAAAATTGATGACTAAATGAGAATAATATAATAATAATAATAATATCTCCTGTAGCCACAGAGTTGAGCTCACTGAAAATCAAGCAGAGACTATCATTCCAAAAATGGCTCAATTACAACATAAGTTGAATTCTGAGCTTTGCAAAGTGTCAAATGTAAGAGGTCACCTTTATGATTTATCAACTGTAAAAAGGGATATTGATTTGAAAGGAATGGAAATCTGGAAGCTAGAATTGGGTCATGTAGGAAGATCCTGATGAACCTTCATATCCTGAGCCCATAAATTCTGATGAGTCTTCATTGCTAATGGAAATTACCTCCCCATCTTCTGCTGATAGTGACCTCTATACAACTCAGACCATTCTTACAGGGCCACTAACCTTACATTACCTGTGGAAACTGTAATGGCCACTCCTGAGACAGCTTAAGTTATATAAGATGATGCTGCATCACCTGAAGTCCTAACCCCTGTTATCTCTCTCTGGCTTATGACCTTCAACTAGGCTCATTTTTCAGAAGAGCCCTAAAAGGTAAGGTAAGATTTGAAATGTAAGATGTTCTACACTCAAAATGAACTTCTTAAGATTTCTAATTTACACAGATAGATACCTGTGAAATAAGTTTTGGAATGGATAAATAAGAGTGTGAGATAAAGGGTGAGGGAACATAAGGTTGTATAGGCTTAATTCCTTGATATGAGCTCATTAAGTGAAGAATCTGCCTATAATATTTCAGCTTAGGAACTTAGAGCTCTAAAAACTTATATGATAGATTGTTTGAGACTGAAAAATGGCTCAGAGTGGTAAAATTGGAAATGCCAGATCTGACTCAGTTGAAGGTAGAGCCAGATTGAAAAGGGTCAGGAGATTGGAATGTTACATTAAGTTTGTCACTTAAGAACTAGCCACCCCCTCTGGGAGGGTACAGAAGAAGTATATTTTACTTTGATTAAAGGAAGAAAATTTGTAAGGGCATCCCTGGCATTGTTGAAGACATCTGTGATACCTCTTTTACGTGGGCCAGATCTTACAGTGAGAACAGCAGTCACTGAATTAGTAAACCTAAATAAATGGGAGTACCTGGCTCCTGGAAGGGCAGAGGACATGTGGTAGCACTCAATCACCACGACTGAAATGGTCAGTAGATTCAAAGACAGCCATAATCAAAACAGTCTGATTCGTGCCCAAGTATGATGTTGGCTCCTGGTGTTCCAACAAATGAAATAAATAATCAAAGAGCACAATCCAAGTATCCCACACGGGTGGCAGGAACCCAAACACTTGAGCCTCTTAGGATCTGCATTAGAAGGAAGTTATAATCAGGAAGTGGAGCCAAGTACTGAACCTAGGTACTCTAATGCAGAATGCAGGCTTCTAACCAGTGTCTTGACTGCTCGACTAATCACCTATGCCAGAGAACTGAATCTTAATATAAGTCTTGAAGTTGATATGCTTGACGTAAAACAGAGAAGATGCTTTACCTGTCTTGCCAGAGGAAAGAAAACTGCGTCTGGTCTATCTAAGGGACAAGACTGAAGAAAAAGACACTTGATTGTATAGTTTCATACCAGGTACCAAAGGCTGCTCAAACAATACAAGAACATCTGTTAGAGCAACTACAGTTAGAGTCACCCCCTGGTTAAATTAATGGCAATCCACTGTTACAGAATGAATATTGTGTCATCTCCAAATTTACATTCTGAAAACCTATTTCTCACTGTGATGGTATTTGAAGATTTTCAGAGGAAAGTATTGTTCCAACATGTCAAGAGGGTAGTGACTACCATTGTAGGATTCATACCATTACTAAAAGGAAAAAGAAGAGATAGAGAACTTTCTGTATTCATACACAAAGAAAAGTTCATGTGAACATATAACCAGGAAGTGGGACTTTGCCAAGAACCCAACTGTGCTATCAGTCTGATTTCAGACTTCCAGTTCCAGAGACATTATGGGGCAGATGTTTGGCACTGCAATTGTCATATGGGATATCCTTATCCCATATCAAAGTGTTTGCATTCAAGTTCCTGTTCAGCTTCCAATCCCAGACATGAAAGACATACATCATGTGTACTCCTGGTTTTCACTGTCTTTGATTCAGACTTGAACCAACATGGTAGATTCTATTGTTTTTCAGGCTCTTAGACCTGGAGTAAGACTTACAGCATTGGCTGTCCCAAGTCTCAGCTTTTGAACTACAGAGCTTAAGACATCTGACTCTCCATAACAATGTGAGTCAAGTGTTCATAGTAAACCTTTATATCTACATTCTTCTCTTGTGTGTGTGTGTGTGTATATATATTTATATATATATATACATATGATATGATAGAATACAGGAAAATACATCTCAAGATAATTGAGAAAAAAACATTTTGACCACATGTCAACATAATATACATCTAAAACCATGTTTTTCATTTCTTAAAACTCATATTACAATATTATTAAACTTAAACATAAATTCATAACAATATTATTATAAAAATTAAATCTTTATACAGTATCACATGATTGTTAATTATTTTAAATATAATGATCATTATAGAACAATGGACAATAACTCTCCAGCCAGTGAGGTATTCCTATTAAACAGTGATGAGCACCAATAAGCTATTTTAGGCAAACTTAAGGCTCACAAACATAGCAGGAAAGCATTAGGACCATAAGCTTACATGGATCTTCTCTTTAATGTCTCTAATCCACATGCCACATTGTATTAAAAAAATGGCTATTGCATAATAGCATCTAATGACATCTGATTGCTGATTCTGCAAAGTGCACTCTGAAGTGTTTCAGCATAGAGGAGACCTGATGTATTAATATGATGGTTGTTCTCTTGACCAGTAATATCTTTGAAAAACTGTTGAAGTTGGCTAAAAACTAGAAATGTGGGAGGTAGGCTTTGTTGTAATATTTTTCTTTACTCATTTTAGACCAGAGATGTAGAAAACAATAAAGTCTAGGGTAATTAAAATATGTTTTTGCATTATTTCATTTATTAAAAACTGTAGTATTTTTCCTGTCTCACTTTTATAGAGTGAGATAGACATTTTAAAGGCAATTGTTGAATTTATTTAATGAAGTAGACCTGTGTATTAAGCATTCAGAACATGTATTCCTGTTTTAATCTTAGTATTATCTCTTGCCCTCAAAAAGTAAGAGTAATTTGACAAAAACAATGATGAATTCTGCATTGAGTTTTTATTACTGCTTGGTTGTCACTAATTAGTTACTGTGGGTTTATGTAAATCTTGATAAATATATATATATATATACACACATATATATGTGTGTGTATATATACTTACATACATACAGGCATTAGCACAAAATGGTTGGATAGTTTTGAAATAATTCCGTAGATATTATAGTGTCATTGTGATTATATTATGCTAAAATGCTAATCATGAGAATCAACATGAGCTTTCATAGTCCAATTCCTGTGTTAAGAGAAGTGAAATTGTGTGTCTCCATTTATGAAGCCACTTACTAAGAGAGGCCTAATAAAAATTTTTATGACTCAATATTTCTTGATTTTTCTTTATGTTATTTTCCACTCAATGTTTCTACTAAAACCACTGTGTGCCTAACCCTTAGGAGGAAAAAGTAGAGAAGCAGAGTAGAAAAGTAGGCTGTTGCAAGTAGGCAAGGTTTCTCCACATCTTCAAAGTCATTGATAGATGGTGGTAAAACTTTACAACCAATTCTCCAAAGTTCAGGCAGTCTGATTTATTGCATTTCCGGATATTCATGGTGTAAATATTCCCATTATGGATGATTTCCAGTGACCAACATGATATCACTAAATGTAGGATTGGGAAGAACAGGAACTAGCAATTGATTTTTTCAAGCCAGCACAACCCACTTCTAAGAAACAAATTTAAATTCTTCATATTTCCCATACCACCTCAATGCAGAATTTTAGTTGTTCTCCTTTAGACTTTATGACAAACTTTGCAGTGAAAGAATTCATAGAAAATAAAATAGAGGTACCTTAGATGTAATACTCTCAATATGCAAAAAGTACAAAATCCAGGGAATTTATCTTAGAACCTATTCAAGTCAATAAACAGGTGATAGTCTATGGAGTTCTACTGGACTCAAAATTGTTAACAGTTCCTCCAACAATTTATTTATATTTTCTGAGTAGTCAAAAGCTTTCCAAATATAAATTATATATGAATTAAAGTATTCATCTTCAGACTCTGTCCTAATTTTAAATATTGCATGACTTGATTGAAAAACAAGGGTATTATAAGAAACTGGAAGACAAGAGAAGCACCTTTGAAAGAATTTACCCTATAGGGGTAAATGTAACACTGTCTAAGGATATATGCATTAAACTCTCAAGAAAAAGTTTGCTTAAAGTGATCAATTATGTAAATAATCTGACTCATCAATAAGAGTAGGTAGGTTGTGTTTTTAAAAATCAATCAATGGAGGTTGGTCATATGGTGCAGCATGTTAAGGAGCTGCCTGATAATTGCATTGCATATGGCTACCAGTTCATATCCTGGCTGCCCCACTTGTGATACAGTTCTCTCCTAATGCACCTGGGAAAGCAGCAGGATATGAACCAAGTAATTAGTTCCTTGAACCCACACGGAAGACCTGGATGACTCTTCTGGCTCCTGATTTCAATTGAGCACAGCCTTGGCCATTGTGGCCATTTGGGGAGTGAGCCAGTGAGTGCAAATTCTCTGTCTCTCCCTGTCTTTCAAATAAATAAATCTTTTTAAAAAATTCAATCAATTAATAGTGGGAGGGCAGGATGAGAGTGAGAGTGAGCAAGCGAGATATTCCTCAAATAGTCACAATAGCCAAGGCTGGGCTGGGACAGAAGGCAGGAGCCAGGAACACCATCTAGGGCTCCCATATAGGTGACAGAAACTCAATTACTTGAGCAGTCTCTGCTGCCTCCCCGGATCTGCAGGAAGAAGCTGAAATCAAGAGTCAAGGCTGGGAATTGAACATAGGTACTCCCATGTGGGATGGAGGCATCGTAATTGGAGTCTTAACTGCTAGGCTGAATGTCTGCCTGGATGTTTAACTGTTTTGTGACATAGCATTTAGCTATTGGGAAAAATGAGTTCTGTTTGAGCTCTTGTTTTGCAAAGATAGAAATCATGTCTCATTAAGTGAGAAAGGAAGCTGCTGCTGAATATGTATTGAATAATATCCTTTAAATAAAATAAAATAAAAAAGTGACCTAAAAGATAATTCTCTCAAATATTTTTTGGTTAACTGACATACTACAATGATCTATGCTTTTTATTCCTTCTATAAAATAGACACATGTCACATGGATTGCTCCCTGAATGTTAACTTTTATCTATATTTCTATCTATCTATAGATAGAGATAGAGATATAAATTTCTCTACCATGAAACATTTGCTTACTAGGGATCAGTTTTATTTGTAATAAAACTGTTTTATGCCATGTGTTTTTGTTACTATTGTTATGCAATTTAACAAAATATTATATAAAATGCTTGTAAACAAATGTGATAAAAGAGACACAAATTTAAAATGTCAGAAAGTAGATGAAAGTCACCTAAAAATATGTATTTAAACTTAGCAAAACTGTTGTGAAAAGAATCTGAAAGAAATTACAAATACGAAATCCAAATGGCCAACAGGCATATGAAAAAATGTTCAAGATCACTAACAATCAGGGAAATGCAAATCAAAACCACAATGAGGTTTCAACTCACCCCGGTTAGAATGGCTCACATTCAGAAATCTGCCAACAATAGATGCTGAAGAGGATGTGGGGAAAAAGGGACACCAACCCACTGTTGGTGGGAATGCAAACTGGTTAAGCCACTATGAAAGTCAGTCTGGAGATTCCTCAGAAACCTGAATACAACCCTACCATACAACCCAGCCATACCACTCCTTGGAATTTACCCAAAGGAAATTATATTGGCAAACAAAAAAGCAGTCTGCACATTAATGTTTATTGCAGCTCAATTCACAATAGCTAAGACCTGGAACCAACCCAAATGTCCATCAACAGTAGACTGGATAAAAAAATTATGGGACATGTACTCTATAGAATACTATACAGCAGTCAAAAACAATGAAATCCGGTCATTTGCAACAAGATGGAGGAATCTGGAAAACATTATGCTGAGTGAATTAAGCCAGTCCCAAAAGGAGAAATATCATATGTTCTCCCTGATTGGCGACAACTAACCGAGCACCAAAGGGGAAACCTGTTGAAGTGAAATGGACACTATGAGAAACAGTGACTTGATCAGCTCTTGTCCTGATGGTTGATGTACAATGTAATACTTTATCATTTTTGGATTTTATCTTTGTTTTGTTCTAGCAATATTGGTTGAACTCTGTAATTAACACACAATTATTCTTAGGTGTTTAAATTTTAACTGAAAAGTGATCCCTGTTAAATATAACAGTGGGAATAAGAGAGGGAGGAGATGTACAATTTGGGACATGCTCAATCGGACTTGTCCAAAATGGTGGAGTTAGAAATGTGCCAGGGGATTCCAATACAATCCCATCAAGGTGGCATGTACCAATGCATCTCACTAGTCCAAGTGATCAATTTCAGTTCACAATTGATCATAATGATAGGACTAAGAGTCAAAGGGATCACACAAACAAGACTAGTGTCTGCTCATACTAACTGATAGAATCAAAAAGGGAGAGAACGATCCATCATGGGAAGTGGGATACACAGCAGACTCATAGAATGGCGGATGTCCTAAATAGCACTCTGGCCTCAGAATCAGCCCTTAAGGCATTCGGATATGGCTGAAGAGCCCATGAGAGTATTTTAGGAATGGAAAGCCAAGACACTCTGGCAAAAAAAAAACAAAAAAAAAAAAAAACAAAAAAAAAAAAACAAAAAAAAAACACCACCCTAAATGAAAGATCTCTGTGAGTGAGATCCCAGTGGAAAGAATGGGGCCATCAAAGAAGGAGGTACCTTTCTCTGAAGGGAGGAGAGAACTTCCACTTTGACCCTGTTGGAATAAGATCGAAGTCAGCGAACTCAAAAGGCTTCCATAGCCTTGGCAGCTCATGACTAGAGCCTAGGGAGATTACTGACATCATAAACAAGAGTGTCAAATTGTTAAGTCAGCAACAGGAGTCACTGTGTACTTACTCCTCATGTGGGATCTGTCTTTAATGTGTTGTCCAATGTGAAGTAATGCTATAACTTGTACTGAAACAGTATTTTACACTTTGTGTTTCTGTGTGGGTGCAAACTGATGAAATCTTTACTTAATATATACTAAATCAATCTTCTGTATATAAGGATAATTGAAAATGAATCTTGATGTGAATGGAATGGGAGAGGGAGCAGGAGATGGGTGGGAAAAGAGTGGGAGGGAAATTATGGGGGGGGGGGATCCATTGTATTCCATAAACCATACTTTGGAAATTTGTATTTACTAAATAAAAAAAATTCTTTGCCAAATTGCTTAGGAAAGCTTCAAAAGGTTGATTATCTGTAAAGAAATACAAACTGAAATTTTGATGTGATTTATAAAGAAATTATGAGATCAGCTAGCTGATACTCAAAGGAATACAGATAATGTGTTAAATTAACAATATATTTAAATAATGTATTAGCTTTATGTTCTTCATTTATCAAGCAATTATCAGCTCTGACTAATGAGGCAAGCCATCTTTGATCATGCATACTTCTAATGTGAGTATGCAATATACTCATATATAAAACAATATATGTCAATGGGTTTACATTGAGTTCTGTATTTGGGAGACTATCCAGGGAAAGGAAAAGGAATAGGACAGATGCAATACAAGAAAAATGCTGCAACAAAATAAAAGTGTGTGGATAATATCTTATATAAGTATCATTCTCCCTGTAAATTGCCATATACCAGTGGCCCTTCAACTCTGGGACTTTTGCATCCACTGATTCAGTCAAACATAGAAAACATGTGTGAAAAACTTTTTTCTGTATTTAATATATATATACCTCTTGTCGTTATTTCCTAAGCAATTCAGTATAACAGCTATTTACATAGCAATTAAATCACATAAGATATCTTATATAATCTAGGTATGATTTGAAATATATGGGAGGATGTGTATAGGTTTTATGTAAATTCTATCTTATATTATATAAAAGACCTGAATATCCACATATTTGGATATCCACAGGCAGCAGTCTGGGAGTCAGTCTCCTATGGATACCTAGAGGTACTGAACAAGTGAAAATAGAATTTGCCATTGGATAAGTTTAAGGGGAACCTAAGATACTGATTTCATTAGATGACAAAACAGTAGGGTAGTTTTTTATGCTTTTAATTATTCTACTGTAGTGTTCTCTCTAAAGTAAAAAAATAAATTTTAAGAAAAGTAAACAGAAGCAAGAAAATATAATCAAGTATGGTTTTACTTCGCTAGATGCTTTGCAAATTCTATATTATGTTTTTTTCTGCCAGTGCCGCGGCTCACTAGGCTAATCCTCCGCCTTGCGGCGCCGGCACACCGGGTTCTACTCCCGGTCGGGGCGCCGGATTCTGTCCCAGTTGCCCCTCTTCCAGGCCAGCTCTCTGCTGTGGCCAGGGAGTGCAGTGGAGGGGTGCCCAAGTGCTTGGGCCCTGCACCCCATGGGAGACCAGGAGAAGCACCTGGCTCCTGCCATCGGACCAGCGCAGTGTGCCGGCCGCAGTGCGCCGGCTGTGGCAGCCATTGGAGGGTGAACCAATGGCAAAAGGAAGACCTTTCTCTCTGTCTCTCTCTCTCACTGTCCACTCTGCATGTCAAAAACAAAAAACAAACAAACAAACAAAAAGATGTTTTTTCTATATGATAATAATTTTCTTTGAGGAACGATACATCACCACTTTTAAGACATAAACCTTGGGGGTGGAGGGAGAAACAATTTTAATATTTACTACGAAAAGAAATTAAATAGCATGGTTATTAAAAGTAACAGAGGAGAATACATAATATTTCTATTTCCCTACTTTATTGATGAAAGCTTTAACGGTCAAAAGCAAAAAATAATAGACAATTTCAAATTACTGAATGAAAATTGAGAGTTGAGTTAAACGAGATTGAGAGTTTATGTTTTCTACTCTTCTTTCAAAATTCAAGTGAGTAAATGAATATTTTAGCCTGTAAAGACCCAGATTCTGGGAGTTGAAATTTCAACTGGGAAATCTTCCTTATGACCCTTGTTTGATAAAGTTGTTTCATGGTAGAGTATTGAAGGAGTTTTAATTAGTCATGTTCAAAAAAATAAAAGAATTGATTGATGTTTATCTGTTAAAATATATAAGGAATAGTTCACACAGAAAAACTTCAATCAGGTCTAATTTTCATATTGAAAATGATCTCTATAATAATTCCATATGGTTCTTAGTGTCTTTTGACAGATATTAAAACAAGCATCTCTACTTCTTTGCTCTTGGGTAGCAAAATTATTGTATCTATACCCTAATTGTATTCTATTTACAATAAAATTCTGCTTTTTTAGTTTTTTCTTTTTTTTTTTTTGACAGGCAGCATTAGACAGTGAGAGAGAGAGAGACAGAGAGAAAGGTCTTCCTTCTGTTGGTTCACCCCCCAAATGGCCGCTATGGCTGGTGCGCTGTGCCGATCCGAAGCCAGGAGCCATCGGCTTCCTCCTGGCATCCTCCACTGCCTTCCCGGGCCACAGCAGAGAGCTGGACTGGTAGAGGAGCAACCGGAACAGAATCTAGCGCCCCGACTGGGACTAGTACCCTGGGGTGCCGGTGCCGCAGGTGGAGGATTAGCCTAGTGAGCCACGGCACCAGCCACTTTTTAGTTTTTAATATGATTTCAAACTTTCAGAAAAGTTGCACTAAATATATAAAGAATTCACATATACCTTTAGCTAATTTTAAAATTTTTTAGATTTTACATTCTGCTATCTATTATGTATTTAAGATCTATATTTCAAAATTATTGCAGAGCAAGCTAGAGACATGAGGTGTCTTGTTTCTCCTAATAGACCGATGGTTATTTTCTAAGAACAAGCACCTGCTCTTTTGTAGCCATAGCCGTTATCAAAAAACAGAAAATTTAATACCATTTATCCAGTTTGCTTATGTTGCCTGTGTTTTGATGTTCTTATCCAAGAAGTCATCATCTATATCAATGTCTTGATGGGTTTTCCCTAAATTTTCGTCTAGCAATTTCATAGTCCCAGGTCTTAAATCATCAGTTTTTTGATTACCTAAAGCTGATTTTTGTATATGATGAGAGATGTTAGGGATCAAATTTCATTTTCCTACATACATATATGCAGTTTTACTAGCACTACTTACTGGAGACATTATCCTTGCTCCAGTGTATGGTCTAGGTATTTTTGTCAAAAATCAGAAAATATATGGTTTAATTTCCAGACTCTCTTGTGCCATTGATCAATGTATTGGTTTTTATTCCAGTACCATGCTGTTTAATTACTACAATGTTTTAGTATGCTTTGAAGTCAGGTATTGTGATGCCTCCAACTTGATTTTTTCCCCCTCAGGACCACTTTGGATATTCTGGGTCGTTTGCAATTCCATATGAATTTTAGTATTGTTTTTTCTCATGGCATTATAAGAAGGTTCTTCACAAAAAAAGGAATAATCAACAGAGTGAAGAGACATCCAACAGAATAGAAAAATGTTTTTGTATGTTATCTGACAAAGGATTAATATCCAGAATATTTTAGCAACTCAAAAAGCTCAAAAAATAGAAAAACACCCAATCAAGTTAAGAAATGGGCTAAGGATTTCAATGGGAAGTTCTCAAAAGAAGAAATATAAATGGCTAGCAAATATATGTAAAAATGCCCAATATCATTAGTCGTCAAGGAATGCAAATCAGAATCACAATGTGATGCCACCTCCTCCCTATCAGAATGGTTGTAATCCAAAACACAGAGAACAACAAATGCTGATGAGGATGTGGAGAAAGGGGAACTCATATACACTGCTGGTTTGGAATGAAAATTAGGGGGCATCGTCTGTGGAAAATAGTATGGAGGTTCCCCAAAAAATAGAGGGACTGATGCTGTAGCACAGTGGGTAAAGCTGCCATCATGGCCTGGAAAAGCAGTAGAAGCAGTTGAAGATGATGGCTCAATTGCTTGGGTCCCTGTACCCACATGGGAGACCCAGAGGAAGCCCCTGACTCTTGGCTTTGGATAGCCCAGTTCCTGCCATTGTGGCCATTGGGGGAGTGAACCAGAAGATGGAAGATCTCTCTCTCTCTGCCTCTGCCCCTCTGCCTTTCAAATAAATAAATAATTAAAAAAAAACCAGGAAATAGATTTACCATATGATCCAACAATCATTCTACTGGGTGTATACATAAAGATATGAACACATTTTATCAAAAAGATACCTGTACCACCATGCTTATTAGAAGCACTGTTCCCAATACCCTAATTTGAAATTAACAAACATGTCCATCATCAGATGAATAAAGTAAATGTTGTGTATATATATATATATGCGCAATGGAATATTATTCAGCTATAAAAAAGAATGAAATTCTTTTATTTGCACAATAATGGATGTAGCTGGGGTACATCATGGTGAGTGAAACAAGTTAGACATAGAAAAACAAATACTGCATGTTCTCCCTTATATGTAGAGCTAAAATTAAAAAGAAAAAAAAAACAGAAAGAAATGCCCATGTATAACAAAATTGCTGCAAATATGTTTTTTGTCAAATTTTGTTTCATCTTTTTAACCTTATGATTAAGAATGTTATTCAACTATACATTTAATGCTCTGTAATTATTTTAAAATTTAATGTATATGAGTTAAAGGTAATTTATCATTTGATTGTTGCTTACAGCTCTTGCATATATTCCCACTGAACTAGGGTCTTTTTTACTGTTTATTTGTCGAGCTGTCAATTTACTGGAGCATTAGGCCTTCAACTATAATCTAAATTAAAAATATATTATCTCAAGTAGAGAAAGAAGGAAAGAAAATAGAGAAAGAAAAAGAGAGGGAGAAAGGGAAACATATTCCTAGAATTGTGTCTATGTAATATATTGAATCTGTTCTCTTTGTATTAATATCACATTAATATGAGAATTTGGGTTGGCGCCGTGGCTCAATAGGTTAATCCTCCACCTGTGGCGCCAGCACACAGGGTTCTAGTCCTGATCAGGGCACTGGATTCTGTCCCGGTTGCCCCTCTTCCAGGCCAGCTCTCTGCTGTGGCCAGGGAGTGCAGTGGAGGATGGCCCAAGTACTTGGGCCCTGCACCCCATGGGAGACCAGGAGAAGCACCTGTCTCCTGCCATCAGATCAGCGCTGTGCGCCGGCTGCAGCGGCCATTGGAGGGTGAACCAACGGCAAAAGAAGACCTTTCTCTCTCTCTCTCTCTCACTGTCCACTCTGCCTGTCAAAAAAAAAAAAAAAAAAAAAAAAGAGAGAGAGAGAGAATTTGTTGTTGTTGTAGTAATTATGCATTTGTTTTGACCTTGCAAATCTTATATGTTAATAAATTCATTTAAAAATAGACAAATGCACATAGCTTTATAAAGAAAAAAACAAAAAAAAATTGACAGTGGTATTATATTAACCCCTACTTGCAGCCCAAGATCAATTTTCACAAGTTGTATCAAAAACGTGTGTTCTCATAAGTTTTCTTTGAGGTACATGATCTAAACAGGGATTATCTGGGGCTGGCACCTTGGTTTACTAGGCTAATCCTCCACCTGTGGCACCAGCATCCCATACGGGAGCCGGGCTCTAGTCCCGGTTGCTCCTCTTCCAATCCAGCTCTCAGCGGTGGAGCATGGCCCAGGTACTTGGGCCCCTGCATGTGAATGGGAGACCGGGAAGAAGCACCTGGCTCCTGGCTTTGGATCAGCGCAGCTCCAGCCGTTGCGGCCATTTGGGGAGTGAACCAACGGAAGGAAGACCTTTCTCTCTGTCCGTCTGTCTGTCTCTCTCTCTCTCTCTCTCAGTGTTTGTAATTCTACCTGTCAAATAAATAAATAAAAATCTAAAAGAAAAAAATAAACGGAGATTATCCACTGTTTTTTTAATGCTAAAGTATGCTTAGTCTCTACCCTCCCACTAAGAATATTACTTGAATGCCATAGATTTTTTTTACCAAATATATTCTGTATAATTTTCAAAAATGATAGTAGTTAAATAAGTCTCAACTAATTAGTGCATCTCATTTTTAGAAAAGATTATTTGAAAAGGCAGAGTTACAGAGAGAGACAGACAAAGAGTCAGAGAGGGGGAGAGAGAGAGAGATCTTCCATTTGCTGATTTGTTGCCCACAATGCCTCAATGGCATGGGCTGGGCCAGGCTAAAGCCAGGAACCAAGAACTTCATCCTGGTCTCCCATATGGGTGCAGCAGTCCAGCTGTTTAGGCCATCTTCTGCTGCCTTCATTAGCAGGCTCCTGGATCAGAAGTAGAGCAATGAGGATATGAATCAGTGCCCACAGGGGATGTTGGCATCTCAGGTGGCAGCTTCATTCACTACACCATGTTGGCTCCTAGGCTCCTAGTAGTATATCTCTTTAGTCTTTTTAAATCTATAATTGATTCTCATTCTCTCTTTGTCTTCTTTTACCCTGCTATGAGGGGATTTTGACAAGTTTGTGGAGAAATAGAATTAAGAAATGAGTTTATTTTGGTACACAAAAATGTCATGCAGTTTTTTCTTAACATGCTTTTTCTGTGAACTTTTTAAAGATACCTCATAATTTTGAAGACTATAACCAGTCATTTGGTAGAATGTACATCAATTTGAATTGGTTTTCAAGTTCTTTATGATTAGACTTATGCTATGCATATTTTTTTCAGCAAAATTATAGACACCTAGGTATATCATGTCAGAAGAAACTGTCCCACATCAGGGGATGTTACCTTTGATGACCAGGTAAAGATAATGCTTGCCATCTTTTTCATGTACAGCTTTCCCTTATAACTAGTAAGCATTTTGCTTTATCTTTTAACTTGTTAAAATTTAGTATGGTTAAAATCCCTGTATCTTAAAACAGCACTTAATTAGACTTTGATTCAGTCTCACAGTTGTGTTACTTGAGTGGGAGTGTTTCATACATCTCTATCATTGTAATTGATACGTATCCCTAAAAACCCACCCCAATTCATTCCATTTTTCATGATGCTTTTTGACGTACAGATAATCATGTGACAATTTATGATAATCCAAAAGCCCTGCATTCCCAAATGACTAATCAATTATTGGTACTACAAGCACAATATTAAGCTTATTATGTAGGTGTTATTTTGTATGTGTATGTGTGTATTTATGTGTGAATGTGTTCACACATGTCTGTGTCTTAGCCTTAAGATGTTATTTTTCTGAGAGTAGTGCCTCTATCATTGTTTACAGCTCTTGGCACAGTTCTTGTCATATGTAGCTGGCACCTAAGCCACCTGCCATGTTGTATAGTCCCAAGGGTCACTAATCAAATTGCTATTTGTGAATGGACGTTTATGGAGCACAAGTTCTCAGAGAATGATGACTCCTAGAGTTGTGTGATGCAATGACTCTAAATAGTGTACAGTAATGAATACATGAATAATTAGATACTTATTTTTCCAGTGCTTATGCTATCTAGACACAGTCTCTCAGACTTGTGGTAGTCATGGCTTGTTTAGTGTCACTCTCTCGTAACTAATTATGTTAAGATCATATGACTTTATTTCCCCATCACATCACCCATTTCAACTACTTCAGAGAATTCTTCTTTATTAATTAGACTCAAGTTCCCTTCACATAAGATACTTTAAAGTATCCTGGACTTGGAGGCAAAGAGCTTCCTCTTGCCAGCACTTAACTCTCTTCAGCATTTCAGATTCCTAAGTCTAACTTGACTACAGTCATTATGAGCAGATAAGAATATTGCTGTAAAAAGGATTAAGCATGAGAATTGCTCCTTTGTGGGGCTCTTTCCTCACCCCTTATTTAAGGTTTTTAAGAGGAAATTTGATGAGTTAAATTTGAGAGTAAAATTTAAGGAGTTTTGAAAATTAAGGAGTTTTAAAAGATATGTTTGCCCTTGGAATTTGTCCACATTTGTATTAAACTATAACCACTTGGCGAAATTCTGTTCTACCACTTCTTAACTATTGTTACCTACTTACCCAGAGGAAATGATCTGTTTCTGTGTGTTTTTCTTTTTCTCTCCTCTCTTTCTTTCTTTCTCTCTCTTTCTTTCTTTCTTTCTTTCTTTCTTTTGATTTATTTAATTTTTTTTACCATTTGCACCCAGTTTGCACCATGTGTCTTTGACACATTATGATTTTGAGATTAATTCATTATGCTTCTGTATTCTTACTCTACTTCTTTCAGTAGCTGGATAGTATTCCCTTGAATGATTATGCTAAAATTCATTCATTTATTTTTAAATTGATGGATATTTGGATTATTTCCCATTTTTACTCATGAATAGGGCGGCTATGAGCATTCTTGAGTACATTTGTGGACATTTTATTTCATTCCCCTTGATTAAGTACTTAGGTCTGCAATTCCTATGTTGTACACGAGTGTCTGCTTAGATATAACAAAGAGAAAAAATAATTTCTTAAAGGTGTGGATCACTTTATATTCCTTTTTTTAAATATATTTTATTTCCCCTGTGACTTTTATTTATTTATTTTTTTAAATTTATTTGACAAGTAGAGTTACATACAATGAGAGAGAGAGACAGAGAGAAAGGTCTTCCTTCCTTTGGTTCACTCCCCAAATGGCTGCTACAGCCGGTGCTGTGCCAATCGGAAGCCAGGATCCAGGTGCTTCTTCCTGGTCTCCCATTTGGGTGCAGGGGCCCAAGCACTTGGGCCATCCTCCACTGCCCTCCCGGGCCACAACAGAGAGCTGGACTGGAAGAGGAGCAACCGGGACTAGAACCCAGCGCTCATATGGGATGCTGGCACAGCAGGTGGAGGAATAACCAAGTGAGCCATGGCGCCGGCCCCAATCACTTTATATTCCTAACAGCAGTATATGAGAGTTCCAATTGCTTCACCTTCTTTCCAATATTTAGGATTGTCATTTTATTATTTTTGTTCTTATTATTTTGGAAACAATTCTTCAATTTTCAATTTTCATTTTTAGAATTATTGCTTGTTGTTCTTTCTGAAATACTTGCTTTCTCTCACTACATGAAGATATTATCCACTATTTCTTCTAGGAGATTTAGAGTTTTAGTTTAGAGACCTGTGCTGTGGTATTAAGGGTAAAGCTGACTCCTGCAGAGTCCACATACTGTATGGACACCGATTCAAGTTCCAGCCGCTCCACTTCTGACCCAGCTCCTTGCTGATGTGCCTGGGAAGGCAGCAGAAGATGGCCCAAGTCTTTGGGCCCCTGCAACCATGTAAGAGGGAGATTGGGATGAAACTCCTGACTCCTGGCTTCAGATCAGACCAGCTCTTTCTGCTGTGGCCATTTAGAGAGTGAGTCAGCAGATGGAAGTCCTCTCTCTCTGCCTCTCTGTCTCTACATCTGCCTTTCAAATAAATAAATAAGTCTTTAAAAGAGAGAGAATTTTAGTTTAATGTTTAGGATTATTGTATATAAATATTAATGCACTATCATTTTCAGGGTTCAAGTCTTTCACTTGTTTTGTGAAATTTATTTCTGAATATTTTAGCCATCTTGGGGGCAGTTGTAAGTAAAGTTGCTTTCATAATTTCTTATTCAAATTAGTCCTTGCTAATGTATAGAAGTGCAACTGATTTCTGTGTATTGTTTTGTATTCTGCGATCTTACTGACTCCATGCAATCATTTTAACTGTGCGTGTGTGTGTGTGTGCACTCAAGTGTGCACATCCCTTAGAATTTTCTATATACAGGATCATGTTATGTACAAATAGAGATAGTTATGCTTCTCATTTTCCAACATGAATGCCTTTTCTTTCCTCCTTCCTTCCTGCTTCCTTCCTTCCTTCTTTCCTTCTTCCTGTATTCTATTTCTTTCAGCCTAGTTGCCTTGGCTAAAACCTCCAGTACAATATTAAATAGAAGTGGGGACAATAGACATTTTTTGCTCCTGATCCCAAGAAGAAAGCATTTAATTTCTCACCATTATGACAGCAAATGGTAGATTTTGATTCCTCATTTGTTGAATGTTTTATGATAGAGAGATGTTGAATTTTGCCACATTTTTTCTGCACTAAACTAATTATGCATTTTTGTCACGTTATTGATACAGTATTTTACATTGACTTTTTTTTTGTATTACGCCAATCTTGTATTCCTACAAGAAACTAATTAGTCATAACATGATTTTTATGTATTGCTAGATTTGACTGGTATTTCATGTTTTGTTTGGGGCTTTGAGTCTATATTCCTAAGATATGTTTGTAATTTTCTTTTCTTGCAATATTTTTATGAGTATTTCTAAGGGTAATACTGGCCTTATAAAATGATTTTAGAAGTGTGACCTCCCCCAATCCCTCTCTGTGCTTCTCCCTTTATTTTTTTCTTATTTTTTTTGAGAAGTTTGGAAAAAAATTTATGAACTCTACTGTTGAAGTCATCAGAATCTGTGCTTTTATTTGTGGAAATCTTTTTGCATAAGAATTTATTTTCTTATTTTAGGTTTATTGGTATTTAAAATTGTTTCTGATTTAGTTTTAGTAACTATTCTTCTATGCATGCTCTATATCATTCTAGTTAAGTTACCTAAGTTATTGAATTTTTTGGAACACAATTATTCAAGAATTTACTTATACTTCTTATTTCTATGAGGTCACTAGTGATGACCTCTCTTTTATAACTGATTTTACCAAGTTGAGTTGTCACCTTTTTTCTTGTTCATCCAAGTTAAGAAATTGCCAATTTTGTTGGTCTTTTCAAAGGAGCATGCTCATTAGTTTCTAACTATTACAAAGCCTCTAGCTGAGGCCACAGCATACCAATTTGGTCTCTATCTTGCCAGACTCATCTCAGGACCATGTCTAGTCCTCTACTAAGACCACATATATTTGTGTCATTCAAGTATCCTCAACCCTCTTTGCTTTGAGCTAATAAACTGAGTTTGCATATTTCATCCTATCTTTAGCCATAGACAGAAAAACTCTGAATTGAGTGTAGATTCTCACACCTGTGTGATGTGTTTTATAGTAGTTGTTGGTACTGGAGAAAGTAATTTAGTGCATGAGTGAATTAGACCACTAACTCCTCCTTCCTTGTACATACTCATTCTACCACCAGACTTAATTCGAGAAAAATGGACTTGAGTAAAGACTTGCCCAATTTACTTTCCTGTCTTATAGAAATGAAAAGAACATATTTCTGTATTTTTACAGACCATTTCCGTTGATTGAAAAACATAGGCCTGGAGCCAGAGCTCCAGGTGTAGTAAGCTACAGGTGTAGTAGGCTAAGCCTCCACCTGTAGCACCAGGATCCTATATGGGCACCGGTTCATGTCCCAGGTGCACCTCTTCTGTTCCATCTCTCTGTTTATGACCTGGGAAAGAAGAAAGTGGCCCAAGTGCTTGAGCATCTGCACCGAGTAGAAGACCCAGAAGAAGCTCCTCCCCCTTTGCTTTGAATCAGGCCAGCTCTGGCCATTGCAGCCTTTTGGGGAGTGAACCAGTGGATGAAGGCCTCTCTCCCTCTCTGTCTCTCTTTCTCTCTGTTTATAACTCTACCTCTCAAATAAATAAATAAAATCTTAAAAAAAAAAGCATGAGCCAATCAATGAACATGCCCCATCAGAAATTCTCACTCCATACTTTGATCAAAAGGAAGGACAATGACAAGAACAAAAGAATGTATATATTTTAAAAGCTCTTATTCTAGAAACTTTTCCACAAAATCTATCCTTTTCATAGGAAGAATGTAATCCCACCAGTCTATGATACCTGTGCTTTACCTTGGGACTGGCATAATTCTCCCTGATTAATTCCTACTTTTGATACCTTCAGATTCATAAATTGTGAATCCTCATATCTTTAAGTGATTGCCAACATTCGTTTTCCTCAAGCTCTACTTTTGCTTCTAAGATTTGTCAAGTTGATGGAAAGACCAACCTACACTTCCCTTCCTATGCCGTTCACCACTTCTCCCAACCTTCTATTTACTGTATACCTTATCTTTAAAGACTTGACTCAGCATGATGTGTTCCAGATTCCTCCATTTTGTTGCAAATGACTGGATTTCGTTGTTTCTTACTGCGGTATAGTATTCTAAAGAGTACATATCCCATAATTTCTTTATCCAGTCTACCGTTGATGGGCATTTAGGTTGGTTCCAGGTCTTAGCTATTGTGAATTGAGCTGCAATAAACATTAAGGTGCAGACCGTTTTTTTGTTTGCCAATTTAAATTCCTTTGGGTAAATTCCAAGGAGTGGGATGGCTGGGTCGAACGGTAGGGTTATCTTCAGGTTTCTGAGGAATCTCCAGACTGATTTCCATAGTGGCTTGACCAGTTTGCATTCCCACCAACAGTGGGTTAGTGTCCCTTTTTCCCCACATCCTCACCAGCATCTGTTGTTGGTAGATTTCTGAATGTGAGCCATTCTGACCGGGGTGAGGTGGAACCTCATTGTGGTTTTGATTTGCATTTCTCTGATTGCTAATGACCTTGAACATTTTTTCATGTGCCTGTTGGCCATTTGGATTTCTTCTTTTGAAAAATGTCTATTGAGGTCCTTGGCCCATCTCTTAATTGGGTTGTTGGTTTTGTTTTTGTGGAGTTTCTTGATCTCTTTGTAGATTCTGGTTATTAACCCTTTATCTGTTGCATAGTTTGCAAATATTTTTTCCCATTCTGACGGTTGTCTCTTCACTCTCCTGACTGTTTCTTTTGCAGTACAGAAACTTCTCAATTTGATGCAATCCCAATAGTTGATTTTGGCTTTGACTGCCTGTGCCTCCCGGGTCTTTTCCAGAAACTCTTTGCCTGTGCCAATATCTTGAAGGGTTTCTCCAATGTTCTCTAGTAACTTGATGGTGTCAGGTCGTAGATTTAGGTCTTTAATCCATGTTGAGTGGATTTTTGTGTAAGGTGTAAGGTAGGGGTCTTGCTTCATGATTCTGCACGTGGAAATCCAGTTTTCCCAGCACCATTTATTGAATAGACTGTCCTTGCTCAAGGAATTAGTTTTAGATCCTTGATCAAATATAAGTTGGCAGTAGATGTTTGGGTTGATTTCTGGTATTTCAATTCTGTTCCATTGGTCTATCCATCTGTTTCTGTACCAGTACCATGCTGTTTTGATTACAACTGCCCTGTAGTATGTCCTGAAATCTGGTATTGTGATGCCTCCGGCTTTGTTTTTGTTGTACAAGATTGCTTTAGCTATTCGAGGTCTCTTGTGCCTCCATATAAATTTCAGCACCAATTTTTCCAGATCTGAGAAGAAGGTCTTCGGTATCTTGATTGGTATTGCATTGAATCTATAAATTGCTTTTGGGAGAATGGACATTTTGATGATATTGATTCTTCCAATCCATGAGCATGGAAGATTTTTCCATTTCTTGGTATCCTCTTCTATTTCTTTCTTTAAGGTTTTGTAATTTTCATCGTAGAGATCTTTAACGTCCTTGGTTAAGTTTATTCCAAGGTATTTGATTGTTTTTGTAGCTATTGTGAATGGGATTGATCTTAGAAGTTCTTCCTCAGTCATGGCATCATGCTGAGTGAAATAAGCCAGTCCCAAAGGGACAAATACCATATGTTCTCCCTGATCGGTGACAACTGACTGAACACCAAAAAGGAAACCTGTTGAAGTGGAATGGACACTATGGGAAACGGTGACTTGATCAGCATAGCCCTGACTGTTAATGAACAACTTAATACATTATCCCTCTTAGTAGTTTTTTTGTCTGTTCTACTTAATATGACTGGTTTAATTCTGTAATTAATACACAGTTATTCTTAAGTGTTGAAATTTAACTGAAATGTGATCCCTGTTAAACATAAGAGTAGGAATAAGAGAGGGAAGAGATATATAATTTGGGACATGCTCAAGCTGACTTGCCCCAAATGGTAGAGTTAGAAACATACCAGGGGACTCCAATTTAATCCCATCAAGGTGGCATGTACCAATGCCATCTCACTAGTCCAAGTGATCAATTTCAGTTCACAACTGATCATAATGAAAGGACTAAGAGTCAAAGGGAGCACATAAGCAAGTCTAGTACCTGCTAACACTAACCAATAGAATAAATAAAGGGGAGAGTGATCCAACATGGGAAGTGAGATACTCAGCAGACTCATAGAATGGCAGATGTCCTAAATAGCACTCTGGCCTCAGAATCAGCCCTAAAGGCATTCAGATCTGGCTGAAAAGCCCATGAGAGTATTTCAGGCATGGAAAGCCAAGACACTCTGGCAAAAGATCTCTGTGAGTGAGATCCCAGTGGAAAGAACAGGTCTTCAAAGAAGGAGGTACCTTTCTCTGAAGGGAGGAGAGAACCTCCACTTTGACTATGACCTTGTCTAAACAAGATAAGAGTCGGAGAACTCAGAGGGCTTCCATAGCCTTGGCAGCTCATGACTGGAGCATAGGGAGATTACTGATGCCATAGACAGGAGTGTCAATTGGTAAAGTCAACAACAGGAGTCACTGTGCACTTACTCCTCATGTAGGATCTCTGTCCTTAATGTGCTGTGCATTGAGATTTAATGCTATAACGAGCACTCAAACAATATATTTCACTTTGTGTTTCTATGGGGGTGCAAACTGTTGAAATCTTTACTTAATGCATACTAAACTGATCCTCTGTAAAAAAAAAAAAAAAAAAAAAAAAGAAAAGAAAAGAAACTATCGACTCCCAACTTGACTCTCACTGGGATTAAACATGACAATAGGTCTGATCTGATTTCATCATCATTAAAAAAAATCATCTATTATTTTTCACTTTATGTTTCTGTGTGGGAGCAAACTGTTGAAATCCTTACTTAATGTATACTAAGCTGATCTTCTGTATATTAAGATAATCGAAAATGAATCTTGATGTGAATGGAAGGGGAGAGGGAGTGGGAAAGGGGAGGGTTGTGGGTGGGAGGGACGGTATGGGGGGGAAGCCATTGTAATCCATAAATCGCACTTTGGAAACGTATATTCATTAAATAAAAGTTAAAAAAAAAAAAAAAGACTTGACTCAGACTTTCCTGGAAAGATATTTCTCCCTGAAAAGACAAGCAGTTTGGACCCATTCTTTTCCCCCAGGAGTGATCATCTATGTTTTAACCTAGCTTTGCCATAATATTGGGAAGGCTTGTGGATAACAATATCATTGCCACTGAACTATCACTATCATTATTGAACCACATAGGACTTAGTTACCACTCCCAAGATCCTTGACTAACATCAAGGAAAGTAAATTGACTGAACAAAACCTTAAGTAATTAGTTGATATTCCAGGTTATATAAACTCTACATTTTTAAGGTAAGCTAGGTAGTTATGATATGGAGAAATAGAGCTTTTTAAATTGACATTCTTATAAAATTTTCTATGTGTAAATATGAAAATTATCACAATGTGAAACAGTAAATCTTTGAACTTAGAACTAATGTATGCGGAGTGATGATTAGGAGAGAGTAATCTGAGAACTATGAAATTTGAAGAGGTGAACTCTGAAATCATAGGGGTGGTCAGCTAGGAGATTTATAGTAACTTAGAGAAAAATCTGTTATAGTACTATTCTTTGAAAATGACAGTGTAAATACAAAGGATTATGCAACCATTGAAAGAAAAGATCAATAAGCCTTAGTGATGGGATGAATACAGGAAATGAAGGAAATAACTCAGAATGACAATAGCACTTTGAAGTCAGGAAATTGAGAAAACAGTAACAGTTTCTGACAAAACATAGTGGTCAGAATAGGTGGTTCTTTTGATGATGGGAGTGTATTCAGAGTTGAGTTTCAGAATGAGGGTTTTGAAAAATCTAAGTGGAAGTGAATGAAGAATTTTGAGTCCTATCACTAGAGTGAGAGGTGCAGATTAGAGGCAAGGATTTGAGATTTCTCATACATGTGCTCTAGCTGAATCAATGAGGGAGGGTTCTGTTTTTATGAAGTAATGTGGAGAAGACTAGAGAGATTAAATAATGACTTTTGAATGATATTTATGTTTACTGGCAAGGACGTGAAGGAAGGTCTAGGAAAGGAATAAGAAATTTGACTCTCCTCATTGTTACATATATATTACAGAGTCATATACATATATTACATATATACATATGTATATATATTACAAAGTCATATATTACAGAATCAATGTAGGGTTTGGCGTTGTATCACAGCAGCTTAAGTTGCTGCCAGGGACATCGACATCCCATATCTGTTATGGTTTATGTTCTGGCTACTTGGCTTCCCATTCAACTTCCTGATAATGTGTCCTGGGAGGCAGCCAATGAGTGCTAAAATGCTTGGGTCCCTGCCACCCAAAATGGAAGATCTAGATTGAGATATTGAATCTTGACTACAGCCTGGCCCAGTTCTGGCTGTTAAGGATATTTGGGGAATGAACCAGTGGATCAAAAATCCCTTCTCTCCCTCTCAATCTCTCTTGTTCTTGCTGTGCCTTTCAAGTGAGTGAAAATAAATAAATCTTATTTTTTAAAGAGCCTATATATTATCAATTGTTGGTGAATTATTGTGAATTCCTGCTTTTTTCATATTAATGAATAGTCCTCAACATGAAAGGCTGGGCTGTGTTGAATAAAGAGTATTAGTCCCAGACATGAAGGTCTACATTAGGGCCACTTGGATCGTCCAGTTTTTCTGTTGAATTCTTCAGGTATAATAAATTAACCGGCCCTGGGATTGACCTTGAAACAGAATTTCTTTCAGGCTGGGAATAACTTGAACTTAAAATGAGCTTAAAGAAAAAATTCTACATATTCTTTGTACCTTGGGATTTGCCTAAAAAACAACCCGATGTCAGACAGGAATCTAGAATCTGGGAGCTAGTTTGGAGAAACAAAAGCCATGGTTTAGCTTTTGATATTGTAGCTGTGATTGCCAAATAGTTGCATGTGCCATACATCTTTTCATTTATCCTGCTCTGGCCCTTTGTTTTCTTATCTAGAAATTATTATATTGTTTGAAGTTTTTTTGCTTGTTTTTATTTTGTTTTGTTTTTACATATACCTCTTTTACAATCTATTTTTTGACCATTTGGGAAAGGATGAAAGCAGGAAAATCATAAAACACATGCATTTTCTGTGACTCATTCAGCTAAGGAGTCATATAACACATTTTAAAGTATCTTTTATATACATATAATGGTCCAAAAAAAGGGGGAATTGTGAAACAGTGTTTCTTTGAAAACAACTCACTTGTTGTCTCTGAGCCTAATTCTTGAGTCGCAGCTTAGTCTGAGAACTATTTGGGGGAAAGACGAATAAGAAAGGAAAAAAATCACAATAACCCACATGCACAGACTTCAGCTAAAGTACAACAAAGAAGTACTTCTTCAATGCAGAGTATAATAGGAACAACTTTATGTTTTGTCTGCAATTTGGATAATTGGATGCAGCTGGCTAATTAAAAAGGTTGTGTCATTAAATCATGTACATTAGGTAATACCTGACTCAAATTCTTAAAAACTCAGCTTGCAAAGCATTTTCTTCCTTTTATGTTGACAAAGTTAAATAAGTGAACTAAATTTTGTAAGCATTCATAGACAGTCAGTGGAAAGGGCACAAGAATGCCTATCATACCTATTATTTGACAAAAATGCCAAAGATACAGAAAGTTAGAGACTTATTATCACCTTTTGTAAGACATAACCAACAAATCATATACTTCACCCAGTTGAAGGGTATGCTTCAATGCTTGGCAGTGTGTTCATGGAGTTTTATCATTACTATCAATTTTAAAAAACTCTCAATACCTACCCCAAATAATCTTGTCCTTAGTCATCATCCTCATAACCCATGACTTCTCCTCAAATGCAGGAATCCTACACACTCGAATAGCAAACTTTCCCCATATAAGTCTTAAAATTATGTAATGGAGCTAATTACTGAAAGACACATCCACAAAGAAAAAGAAGGAGGAAGGAAATAAAGATCCTTAAATATGTCGTTAACTGTAATGCATGAGTCTATATCAAAAGAATACTATTTTTTCTAGAGTGTATGATGATACTTTTCATTCCAAAGAGTTTCTTCATTTTTCTCTCCCCAGAATTATTGACTTCTCTGAGCCAACATCCGTATTATAAAATGATGTCATAGGCAATCCCATTAGGATTTCAGTGAGAGCCCAGAAGTTAAAGAATAAAGTTCAGTGGAAAATTTCTATCAGTAATAGATCTCCTTTGTATAGTCACAGATTCAACCAGGGATTGATTACTTCCTTTTACTCAGAGAGCCCCTGATGGCCATAGATTCCACAGGAACTTCAGCACCTTTATCGTATCCCAGGGCTTCTATAGCAGTGCCCTGAACGCACACAAATTCTCAATAAAGGTTACTGCCTGACTGACAGTTCATCCCTGAATGCCCAGACTGAGAGATTTGCAAACCGTTTTAGTTTGTAGCTGCCACAGTGATCAAAGGAGAGCAGAAGGCAAGTTTTTTCTTTGAGGCCAGCTTTCAGCTGCTGTAAATTAGTCATGGATCAAAATAGGAGAGGGAAAGAAGATAATTTGCATGTAATGAGAAAAAGTGGGGAAGGTCCAGGGCATCTCCACATTACTCATCTTCTTGGTCATAAGTTTTATCTACGAAGTGAAATCAGGGGAATGTGCCAGTGTGCTAATGTAGATGAATCTAGACTTCTACTCAAAATTAAAATAGACATTTAGATATATCTTGTTTTGTGACTCTTAAAAATTAAATATCCTTTATAATGCATAATCATTTTCATTTTGTTCCCTGTATTATTATGAGTAATGATAATTAAACCATTATTAAGCATCAGAATCACTCAAGAGAGAGGAACTGATAATGTGACTGGAAATAGGATAAGACAGATGAACAATGAAGCTTAACAGATAAGAAGTAATAATGTCACCTTCATTTTTATTACTATTTTTGAATGGACAAAAATTCACTTCATTTTTGGTATATTCTCCGGGAGGTAACAGCAGCTATCAAAATTCAATTCCACATAAACTTTGTTCCTTATATTTCTATTAAGCTAAAGAAACACTCTGCATTTCATTTTTATACTAGTTCAATGATTGGAATATGAGATACAAATTGGGATATGGAAAAGTTATCATGAATAACATAGAAATTATAGAATAATAAGATAATCATATGGAGTTTGTGTTTTTCACTCCTTTATTTTAGAAATAAATTGTTGATACAATTTCTTCCTACAGTTTTAAGTGAATACCCCACATCAATGGTCCAATCACAAATGGAATCCTTCTGAATTGCTTAGATAAGCATTCTGAGGCTTCACCTTGATAGGCTTAAGTAGAAAATTAATTAACTTTGGTAAAATGAACAAATGAATGCCTGGTTTTAACACTAAGGCTAAAAAAAAGTAAGTAGTGCAAGACTAGCGAAACTACAAAAAATGGGATTTTTTTCATTCCAAAATAACCTAGTACCTGCACAATAGATTCCATAGCACTTTAGTTTTTCTAATTCTCTTAGCAGTTATTTGTAATTACCTTCTTAATGTCTCTCTTACCTGATATAACATAAATTCTTTGATGGCAGATATCACTTAGCCCTACTTATCTTTCCTTTAATTTTATATATGTCTAAAGCACCTAGCAGTGTCAGGCATGAATATAAAAGTCAGGAACATTGATTGATTGAATATACAAGTGCAACTACCTTTACAACTTGCTGTGACATGTTTAATGTATGCTAGGCTAGGTGCTGTCCTAGCAGAAGGTAAAATTTTTCGGAGAAGGTATCCTTAGAGCACAGCATGTGTTTGTTGCCTAAATCATTATGAATGCTCAATAAATATTGACAGGAGCAAGTTGTAAGCCTCAGGGAAATGGTGAACAGCTGTCAGTAAAATGGATAGTGGTCATATATGAAATCCATTTGCATTATAAGTGGTTTAACTGAAGATCTATCTATTCACTGAACAGCATACATCCATAATTTAATATATAGATGGCATCATGCTTGGCACCATTAATTTTAAGACTTCTGAACTAATTTTTGGATTTTTTTCTACAAGAAAGTAACCAAACATGTTCTCACATACAGATTTTTTTTAATATTTTAGCTTTTTTTATAATTTCTTGGGTCAAGAAACTATATTCTATGCCATATGCATTTAGACAGTTGCTACTCTATAAAAAGAAAATTCATTCCCTGGTTTCAACTCTACTTAACTGTAACATTGTACATCATCAGCACTAAGATGTCAATTATGTTTCCTAAGGCAGAATAGTACATCTAAATGATGTAGAAATGTTTTTTAACTGCAAAGTTCAAAATTTTAACAAAGCATTTTTGAGTTAGTTTGAAAATAAATAGAAATTTAGGCAAATCAATAAATACAAATATGGAAAGAACCAGACATATTTTTAACATAAGGTATAAAAAAGCCATGCTAATTCTAACATAAACAGAACAATAAGAGAAGGATATTGTTATCCTAAACATTTTAGCTTGTGCTGTTTTTATTATATAATGCATTTTCTATGGTCTCATTTTAGAAGTAGGAATCATATTTTAATAACAATAAATTTCTTCTCAGAAATGGAGGAGAAATCAATAGCCATCTCCAATATCCATCCATATTGCATGGAATTTTGCTTGCACATCTATTTATCACAAGTGAAGAACACAGTTCCTATTATAATGGTTTGAAACATAAATACTGGAAATGGATTGAATTTCTCTTGGCACAACAGTTGAGATATCAAAATATGACTTAAACTGATTTTGTTAATTCCCAAATTTAAATGTTATGGTGCCACCAACCCTCATGAGAATTGTCTAGAGGGTTAACTGCAAACCTTCTGCTAAACTACAAGAACTTTATTCTTCATCGATTCCTCCTGCCTTCCACTCCAGTATATTTTATTCTAACCACACTAGAGCATTTGCTATTCCCAGCGTAGGAATGAACTTACTTTACTCTCAAATATCTTTGCGCACACGCATCTCTTTCTTTGATAAACTTCCTATTTTACTCTAATCAAATTCTTTTAAAACTTTATTCTAGTGCCATTTATCTCTTTAGCTCTCCCATTCTAGTTCACTTTTCTCTGTGCTCCACAGCCCATTTTACATTTCTTATTTTATGTTAAAATTAATGATACTTCCCTCTCCTCAAATAAAATATATTCCCTAAAATTAGGGCCCAAAACTTAGAGGTTTTTATGATATTACTTATTTTATTTTCAAAAATTTTACATCATAATAAAAATTGTATATATTTATGATACACCATGTGATGTTTTGATAGATGTATTCATTAAGTAATGTCCAAATCAGGGTAAAGATATCTGTCTTTTCAAACACTATTATTTCTCTAAGGTAAAAACATTCAAAATCCTTTCTTCTATCTTTTTATAGATAAAAACATATAGTACATTATCATTATCTGTGAAAATAAAATTGTGATTTCCAGAGATTGGGGAGAGTAGGAGGGATAGTAAGAGAAAGGATAGGGGCAAAAGGTCCTGAGACACATTGCATGAAGGTTTTTTTAAAAATTTCAATGCTAGTCGCAGTTCCTATCAGTTCTTTATTCTTTGATAGTTATTAAAATTATTATGTTTCAAATATTTTATGATCCCAACTGAGGAGTAACTCAGTTTTTCCTAACTAATATAGACATATTCCTAACACTAACCTTAAGGATGCAAAACAATAAAGAATAAAAAGGATTATTTTGACATTCCGTTGCCTCTAAAATCCTGACTCAATTTCTTAGTCGTAAGCCAAAATTATAATATAATAGGATAACTCAGCTGATTTCTTCTCAATTTGGGTGGTGTTCTACTCTCAGTTTTGTCTCTTGGGGTGAAGATTTCCACATCTGCTCTTTTGAGTCACTAGTTAGCTTTCAAAAAAAAAAAAAAAAAAACAAACCTGGTTTTGATATCATTATAGCAACACTTAGGGTTTTTGTTTAACATCATTACTAACTGTCTGAAAGAAATATGCTAATTAATTTGCTAACGATGCAAAATTGGGTGGGTCTGAATTCACAAGTTAAGGTGAAAAGATAATAGGAAAAGATCTGAAGATGTTAGATATATGGCCATAAAAGTGCTTCCTATTTAAAACACGCAAACTAATACCTGTGGGGAAAATTAAACAGAAACCTAGTTGTTTGTGTGTAAAGATGGAGAATAATTGTTTGGCTTTAAAAAGAAAGATTTATTTTAAAGGCAGAGATATATAGAGAGAAGGCGAGACAGAGAGATCTTCCGCTGGTTGGGTCACTCCCTAGACGCCACAACTGCCAGGACTCGGCCAGGCTGAAACCAGGAGCCAAGAGCTTCTTCCAGGTCTCTCACATGAGTACAAGGATCTAAGCATTTGGGCCATCCTCTACTACTTTCTCAGGCCATTAGCAGGGAGCTGGATTGCAAATGGAGCAGCCAGGATTTGAAATGGTGCCTAAATGGGATGCTGGCATCCCAGGCAGTGGCTTAACCTGCTACAACACACATTACTGGCCTATAATTTTTGAGGTGCTGTATCAGTATACCATTGTTAATTTTTCAGCAAAGTAATAATGGCTTCTATTAATATGGAAATTTTTATAGGTGGATCTTGGAACACATAACATGCATTAGGATGTATGAGAGTCTGAAATCAGTAAATGGAAAATGGTATTAACCCTGGTTTATAGACTGGGAAACTTTTCACTTAAACAATTACACAATTTGTTCAAGGTCATTGGAATAGCTATCAATAGTTATCTTTAACAGGTAATTAGTAAGATTGAGTTTAAATATACCCACTAATTACAACTGCACATTTCCTGGTTTACTTCTCCATTTACCCAACAGTCTATTTAGAAAGAAGCAGTATCTTTTTCTAAGACATAATTAAAACTGAGCATCACTGTGGCTTAAACTTCACTTTCCAACTTGTTGCTGGACTTTCCTAAACTGGCAAATTATTTCATGTTGATTTGAAAACAAATGAATGTGAAAACAAAAGAATACTGCATTTGAGATGTTGACACTAGACCATACATTATGTCCTTTTTCAAAAACAAGTGCTAGCTACTTCTTGGGGGAGGATAATACCCAGTCTATTCTTACCATTTAAGGCCTTTGGGCTATTTGGAAAATGCTTGAATCCAATGCAAAATGGGTAAAAAGAAATATAGGCCTTTCTTAATCCACACTTGCACATTCACATACTCTAACCATATGTACAACTGGCACTGAGTGGGTGGTTATAGCCTCTGGGGAGAGCATATGGTAAGCAGCTCTCAGAGGCTGGGCCAAACAAAGTCATATCTGAGCATCATCCATGGACAAACCAAGCCACAGAGGAGAAAAGGGAGCGATCAGACATGAGTATACTGCAAAATTTGAAAGTAGGAAGGGCTGGATTCCTCCCAATGAGGAAAAGACGAACAACAAACGGGATTCAGAGTCCCTGAAGCAGAGACGACAGATGAGGACAACTGAATAAAGCAAACACAGGGAGTCATGCTGGGAGTTCAGTCCTCGGACTTTCAGATGCACTGAAGCAGGAGGGCCATGGAGGAAAGAAGAGAACAACATTCTCCACATTTTTCAGCATTAGTGTAGTATCCAAATTAAGGTGCCCTGTGTGTTATATGTGGACATGAAGAAAGAGATTAAATGAAAGAATGGACAACACTTTCCTATCTCCAAAGTTTTCCAGGCACCAACATGGCAGCATTCTCGTTCCTGATCACACTGTTGTAGCACATCACCATCTTCCCATTGTTTTCTGTTCTGTTTTACAGCATTTTAATTCTCCTGATAGTACTTACCACAGTCTGTAATTGCGCTGTACACATTTTTTTTTTTATTTTGGCCTTCCTCAATAATTATAGCACATAATTCCTACAAATGCACAATATTGAGCCATGACTACTATATTCCCTATGACTAACATAGAGCTAGTATATGATAAATACTCAAATGTATGCCAAAAACAATGAGTGAGCAAATATTTACTACATATATATCTGTATAGTTTGCATGCAGTGCTGTTCCCCATACAGTGCTGAATATGAAAAATGCAGTGCTATTCTAAAGGTTTACAATACTAGGGAATAGAAAACTATTTTTTCCCTTTCATCTACTCACAACATGGTCAATTGTGTTCTCTTTGAGTGGCAATACCCTTTTTTTCATGTAAGGATTTTTTAACTAGCTGGAGAAAGTGTTTTCAAATTTTATCCTTTCGTTTTGACACAACTTTAGGGTAGATTTATTGATGATGCAAAGACTGGTATATGAGACAGAATTAAGTGACTTTCCAAGTGCTCATTCTGGTTCCCAATTTACTTAAAAAACGTTGTGAAACTACCGATGCCCTTGTATGGGAGAGCTTTAGGCAGAGCTTGGGGAAGCATGAGGAAGCCTCCCCAGGTTGTTGGGTCATTCCACGTTCGTCTTCCAGTCCTGTCCTGACTTTGCTTTTACACAGCCAAAGAGAGATTTGTCAAGGCATAAATGGTAGTTAACTGACACCGGCATATTTGGAGGAAAAATTGCTCCAGTATTGGCTATATTATTTTTGGCTTTTTTCTTTAGGAGTTTTTTTTTTTTTTTTTTTTTTTTTAAAGATTAACTCATATGTAAAACACACAAGCTTCTTTGTGTCCTGTTATTTTTGAACCAACCCATGCTATGGAGTTAAAATAAAACCATTCATTCACTCATTCATCATCGGTGGTTTAAGTACCAAACACTATTGTAGACCCAGAAAATACAAAGTCATACTCTAAAAATAAAACAACTGCAGGATGAAATGACAATTACTAAAGTGCGAATGGTATCTTTAAAGAGGTTACATGTGATGTGAGAGTGCTAGGTTGAGCTTTGTGGGCAAGACATTGAAAGTGGATATGAGAGCGACATCCGAAAGTAGAATGAGATTCAAAACAAAGAGAGCCAGTGTGGTTAGAGCACCTTTGTCTTGGAGAAACAATTGGCAGTCCTCTATAACGGTATTTCCTATGTCCTCATGACCTTATGGAATTACTCCAAAAACTCTTGTGAGCTTTTACTTGTCCTATTTTTTCTACAGAGCGAGATGATCATATGCTTAGCTTACATAAATGCTATGCAGAGTATTTAGCCTATAACAATACACAGTTTCATGATGAATTCCTTAAAGAGACTACTTAGACCCTGGTTTTACTTTATGCTTTTCATATCACCAAGATCTTTTCAGATGCCACTTTCAATTAAGCCTTTTTTAAAACTTTTATTTAGTAAATATAATTTTCCAAAGTATAGTTTATGGATTGCAATGGCTTTTTCCCCCCATAATTTCCCTCCCACCCACACCCCTCCCATTTCCCACTCCCTCTCCCATTCCATTCACATCAAGATTCATTTTCAATTATCTTTATATACAGAAGATCAATTCAGTATATATTAAGTAAAGATTTAATCAGTTTGCACCCACACAGAACATAAAGTGTAAAATATTGTTTGAGTACTAGTTATAGCATTAATTCATTGGACAAAACATTAAGGACAGAGATCCCACATGAGGAGTAAGTACACATTGACTCCTGTTGTTGACTTAACAATTTGACAATCTTGTTTATGGCGTCAGAATTCTCCCTAGGCTCTAGTCATGAGTTTCCAAGGCTGTGGAAGCCTGTTGAGTTCGCTGACTTCGATCTTCGATCTTATTTAGACAAGGTCATAGTCAAAGTGGAAGTTCTCTCCTCCCTTCAGAGAAAGGTACCTCCTTCTTTGATGGCCCTGTTGTTTCTTTCTACTGGGATCTCTCTCACTCACAGAGATCTTTCATTTAGGGTGTTTTGGTTTTTTTTTTTTTTTTGCCAGAGTGTCTTGGCTTTCCATGCCTAAAATACTCTCATGGGCTCTTCAGCCAGATCTGAATGCTTTAAGGGCTGATTCTGAGGCCAGAGTGTTGTTTAAGACATCTGCCATTCTATGAGTCTGCTCTGTATCCCACTTCCCGTGTTGGATCATTCTCTCCCTTTTTGATTCTATCAGTTAGTATTAGCAGACACTAGTCTTGTTTGTGTGATCCCTTTGACTCTTAGACCTATCAGTGTGATCAATTAAGCCTTTTACTTTCTACCAATATAGTGATGATATATTAATAATGGCTATTTGCGAGAGCAATATTAACAAGTATCACAAAGTGGATTTATAGGAAATCAAAACTTCATTACTAAGAGATTTTTGAGAGCATCACCAAGCCAAACTCCCTTTTATATGTATTGTAACAGTGATAAAAATATCATTGAATATGTTAATTCTGTGTGTGAATATGTTAATTCTGTGTGTACCTCTCTAGGTTTTCAGAGGCATACACCTCCATCTGTGGGATAAATTGGAGATTTGACAGTATTATTACTTCATTAGAAGGAAAGAAGGTTTTAGTTATCTAAAATTCATAACTTATCCATGTCTTCGTTGCTTTCTTCCAAATATAGCATAAGAAATCCCATTCATCTGAATATGGTTGAAACTGACATCCCAAAAGAAATCTGTGTTAAAGTCAGCATTGTAGGCCAGTGGGTTAAGTCACTACCTGCCAAATTAGTATTCCATATGGGTACTAGTTCAGTCCTGCTGCTCCACTTCCTATCCAGCTCCTTGCTAATGCACCTGGGAAAGCAGTGGAAGATGGCCCAAGTGTGTGGTCCCTGCACCCATGTGGGAGACCCAGATGGAGTTCCTGGTTCTGGGCTTTGGCTTGGACCAGTCCTGGCCAGCAGATGGAAGATATCACTATCTCTAACACTTTCCTTTGTATCTCTCTCTCTCTCTCCCTTTCAATCTCCCTCTCCCTCTCTTTCTCCCTCCCTCCCTTCATCCCTCTCTCTCTCACTCTCTCTCCATCTGTCTCTTCCTCTATAACTGCCTTTCAAGTAAATAAGTAAATAGAGAGACAGAGAGAGAGAATGAGAAATGTGTGTTAGACGTAGTGCTTCTGAAACCATAATATCCTTTCCCCTACACCTACCTCAAGTCAGAAGTTCCATTATTTTGTTGCGTATGCTTACTGTTTTATTCATATTGTCATGTGTGTGTGTATCTGATAGGAAAATCACACAGCTCAGTTAATTCTTCTACTCATGTATGGTACTGTGGTGGGTAGAAAACTATTAAATAGTGAACATATGTTTTGTAATACTTGCCAGTTTTAATAATGAAGAAATAAGGTTCAGTGTGATGGTTTATTCATGGTCATCCAGGCTATAAATGCAGAAATTCAGACTGCAAGTAGCTAGAGCATGTGTTACGTATTCCGTATACCCAGAAGAGTCCCTTTGTTAATGTGATTGTCATTTAACTCTAGAATAAGAGAAAACTTGAAATTTACTTTTTTTTAATTTTTTTATATTATTTTTTTGACAGGCAGGAGTGGACAGTGAGAGAGACAGAGAGAAAGGTCTTCCTTTGCCGTTGGTTCACCCTCCAATGGCCGCCACGGCCAGCGCGCTGCAACCAGCACACCGCGCCGATCCGATGGCAGGAGCCAGGTGCTTATCCTGGTCTCCCGTGGGGTGTAGGGCCCAAGGACTTGGGCCATCCTCCACTGCACTCCCGGGCCACAGCAGAGAGCTGGCCTGGAAGAGGGGCAACTGGGACAGAATCCGGCGCCCCGAACCGGGACTAGAACCCGGTGTGCCGGCGCCGCAAGGTGGAGGATTAGCCTAGTGAGCCACGGTGCCGGCCGAAATTTACTTTTTTAAAAATTGGAATATGAACAAGGTAATTGAAAATCTCCACTGAAGAAAGAATACATGGCATTGGCATCCTGAGGTGAAAGTTTGGGAAACTGGAAGTCTTACCACCTCTGAAGGACTTCTCTTTGTCAGTCCATCTCCTATTCCGTTTATGCTCTCCTCTGCCTTTTCCCTATCCAACTCTGACAAAGCTGATGTCAGTAACATGTGTAGCCTCTTAGCTCTGCTGTTCCTCACAAGGACATTTATGTTTCAGTCTTGTCTCTATAGAAGATTAAAAGGCTTGATATCTTCCTAAAATATTCAGATGACATAGGAACCAATAGGGTAGCGACTTTTCTGAGTTTAAGAGATTTTTAATATTAAAATTTTTGTATATTGGTAAACACAATAACTTATCATAATTGAACCTTATATAATAACTTTGTAAACATTATTTTCCCCATCAAATAATTCTTTAATATTATAATAACCTGGCTTTACTTTTCAAGATACTAAAGCATGGGAGAAGACAACTATTTTTTAATAAAAAGAGGCAAAATAAAAAACTTTAAACCAATATGTCATAAATCCAAGAAACACTCTTGTGTCTTCAGTACTTCAAAATTAATTATTCACACACTCATGTTATGATTAAACTATATGTAATTGTATATCTATTGCATTATTATGCATTCAATAGGTTCAAAGCCTTTGAATTGATACTAAGACAAGCTACATGTGTCCTGTGAGTTCATGATCCACAGGCATGTGTCATCACATAAACATAAGTCTTATGCAATGTTAATGATAATATTATAAATATTAGAATATGGCTACCCCTTATTGTGTGCATTTTGGCTTTCCAGTTATTGTGTTTTGACTGGAAAATTGTCAATAGAGCTTTATCAGAGATTTTGCACCTTTGATATTTTAGGACACAAGAATCAACTGTTTCTCAAATTTCCAAGTAGACTTTATTAAAGATTTTATCAATATTAGGACAGAACAAAAAGATTAAAATAATAAGACCGTTCCCTTCATTAGATGTGACTGAGAAAAACAGAGGCAGGGAGAAAAACATTGAAATTGTTATACAGACAACATCAAGGACTAAAACTGTCTTGGCTTGAAGAACTGGTTATTATGGGACAATCTATACCATTAAAATTTTAGCCTTCTTTTAGTGGTAAATTCAAATGGATTAAATCTCATTACTTCATTTGAACATCGAGTCATTCTGGTTATTGACAGTTTGGTAAGATAACAGAAAATCTGTAATGTGATTTCACTGAAATTCAGAGATTTCCTTTAATAATAGTTACACTGACATTATGCTGCATATTAGGAGTTTGGGGGTTGAACTTAACATTTTATTATCTATCTGTACTAAAAAATAAAGAATACTAATCTTAATATACCACCTTGGTTATAGAATTCATATATTTTAGGAATATAAAAGCTCTTACGTTCATAACATTTCACAGAATTTGCTTTACATCACATCTAGCCGTTTCATTTTTTAAATCAGAGAAGTGAACTGCAGTGAATCAAAATGAATTGCTTGTGATAACACAGACATTTGGTGACAAATTCAGAACTACAACCTGTTCAGTTCCAGTCCAATGTTCTCTTCACTACAAACACTGCTTCATTTATAGCCTTTCAAGGGCAATTCTGAATTATTTACAGAAGTTTTGAATCTCTGGATTCATTGTCAGTGTCTAAAATAATGTGTGAAATAAAAGCCTAGCCAAATCTTCCATAATAAAGCAACCGAATTTATTTTGGAATGCCATTCAGTGAAGCCAAGTTTGAAGGGGTTTTAAGACTGTCTCATTCCAAGATATTTTTAGATTGGAATAGAATCCTGCAGCAAGTTGTTCTTGTTAAAGCACTTGAAACTAATCTTCTAAGAAACCAGTTCAGGTTGTTAAGTTGATTCTCCAAGGATATATTAAGAACACCAGTTGTGTGTTTCTTCATGACCTGTAGAATTACCTTTACCCTCTATTCATCCCTCAGAAATATGAGAGTGGAGCTTTGTCTTCTTCAACCTGGAAACAGAAGAAAATAAAAAGGAAAACATGAGACTTACAGACACTGTGAACACAAGTCTCAAGGGAAAAATTCATGCCAGTCTTATTTCCTTAAGAGGTTGTTAAAAATTTTTGTAAGAACTTGATTCACCATGGAAGTACATATTCTAGATCCATCTGTATAATATTAGGAAATCATCATTCATACTTCCTAAGAAACCCTTTATTATACATATTCTGTTACTCAACATGTAATACATGTTCATCTTGGAAAATTGCTTATAAACCTACCACCAGAGAGGATTCTATGAATCATTTGCTATACCTTTTGTCCAGTTTTTAACTTCATCTATCCTCTCCCTGTCTCTTCACAAAATCTGTGTCTCTTCCTTTATATAATTTACATATTGTCTTTCTCCACCACTTATCTTCTTAGTACAGTTATTTTTGCATGTTCTTAAATGCAATTTAAATATACCATTTGAATTTTGGAGTTCTGATTTATTTGGCAGCAGCATAATTAAAAAGCTAATTATTTCTTTGTCTTGGATATCCACTTTATATCTTGTGTGAAATTTTGATGAAAGAAAGATCAGCACCCAGGAAGCATTTACCATAAGGTGTTAATGTAGTTAATAGAGTTTAATGTAGTGTTAAGTTCTTAACACATATTCATTTAGTAACTCACTTAAACAAAATATATACAAAATAAGTCCTAAATTGCAAAGAAGATCCAAGGTTTTCAGAAGACTCTACAACTACTCAAGACCAAACTACTAGTAAATAGTGGAATTTGAATTTAAGATTCCAAAATCAGGGGCTGGTGCTGTGACACAGCAGGTTAAAGCCCTGGCCTGAAGCACTGGCATCCCATATGGGCACCAGTTCTAGTCCCGGCTGCTCCTCTTCTGGTCCAGCTCTCTGCTACAGCCTGGAAAAGCAGTAGAAGATGGCCCAAGTCCTTGGGCCCCTGCACCCATGTGAGAGACCCAGAAGAAGCTCCTGGCTTCGGATCAGTGCAGCTCCGACCATTGCAGCCATCTGGGGAGTGAACCAGCAGATGGAAGACCTCTCTCTCTGTCTCTACTTCTCTCTGTAACTCTGTCTTTCAAATAAATAAAATAAAAAAAAATTTCAAAATCAAATTTCCATGTTTCTAAGTGTTTCTGTCATCCCCCCAATACATATGTCCTCTTTCAGGTGCTTCCAAGTTTTCACCCTATTTTTTAATTGATATGCTAGTTTTCTGCTTATTATTTACTAAGAATGTTTTATATTGAACATTTCTTTTGCCATAGATTTTCCATTCCATCTTTATCTCATGCTAAATATGGAACCTATTGCCTAGATTTCTAATTTTTCAATATGTTGATAATTGATACAGTTTAATATTAACAAACAAAGCAATATCACCCTCCCTTTTACCCCAAAAAACTTTGACCAGTTTTATCCATGTAGGTGAATATGTGGTTCAATTGGTTAAATTTGAAATCATTTCTATCTGGGACTTCCATTGACTCCTATAATTAATTTGAGAGAAATGGATATCCATTCCATCAATTAGCCAATACAGCTGAGTTCCTACAAGACGTGATGCACTGCTCTGGGAGCCACTGCTACTGCGATGAATGGCAGGTATGAATTCCAGCAATTTTGGAGCTACATTCTTGATGGCAGATACTGAAAATAAACTAATAAATAATGAAAATATGTAGTTTGCCAGGAGGTAATCAGTATTCTATCATTTGAAAATAATGAAAAATTTTACCTCTCTGCTCTAATGACTATTTCTCACTGGGTTTTGTGTGTTTTCTGAATTCCAGATTTTGTAAATGGGGTTCATCAACTGAATCCACATGCAGTCTGTGTTTTTCACATTAAACATTTATTTGAGAGATAGACAGAAAGGGAGAAACAGAGAAAGTTCCAATCTACTGTTTCACTACCTGAAAGCCTGCAAGGACCAGGACTAGACTGAAGCCAAAGCAGGAAGTTTGTAACTCAACACGGATCTCCCATGTCATTGCCAGAGGCCTGAAGACTTGAGCCATCATCACTTGCTACCTACTAGTGTGTGCCCTAGCGGGAACCTGGGTCAGAAGCAGAGTAGCCATGACTGAAACCAGGCACTCCAATATGGATACTGGTGTCCCAAGTGGTAACTTAACTGCTGTGTCAAATGCCTGCCCTGTGTTTAAACACTTTGAATGCCGAAATACAGTCTCCAGTATTTTTGAAGTTCCTAAAATGTGCCTAAAGCTGAGCTAGATGCTGCTAAAATACAGAATAAAGCACTAGGAAATAATTTGCCTATGCCAGAGATGCAAGATAGCTGAATGGGGAAAAGAGGTGCTGTTTCTGACCACAGAAAGATAACAGAAGAAAAGGAGAGAAGGAACGGTATTCCCAGAGGACGATTAGAGAGACGTGTGCAAAGGAAATTCTGCAGAAACAAGAGTTGCTGTGGAGCAGTAGGGACATTACAGTCACTCTGCAGGGAGCAGGAAGCCATTGGCGGCTCCCCCAACTGGAGGCTAGAAGGGTTGCCATCTTTTTGGTGCAAGGAACCTGGCAACCAGCAAGGGGGGAAATGCCATCTCAAGGAGGAGATTAGAAGCTGCTGTGGCACCCAATGCCTCAGCACCTGGCTATTTAAAACAAATGTTAATGGATCTAAATGGAGACATAGACTCTAATACAGTAGTAATGGGGGACTTCAACACCCCCATGGGCAGACCATCTAGATAGACAGACCAACTAAATAAAAGTCTATTTGCTCGTAAACAATGGCCCACACTGGGGGAAATATCGTTTTCCTTTATTTCCTCTTTAGTGCTTCTTTACTTCAATGTAAAAAATCATCATAGTTGAGTTGCTCTCGGATTTTAACTTTTACTTTTTTAGTGTCAGAGGGAAAACAGAGGCACTATGAAAGCAAATGACTTTATTAATGAGTTTCAAATAAGTTTGAAGGAAATTTCAGTATGAAGTCTGCTTCTTGTGTTCCATCTGAGGTTGTTGACAACAGCCCAGCATTCAGGAAGAACAGACTTAGTTTGGACCTGAGAACCTTTACTCTTGGGTTCAACTGCACTCACGCCCTAGTGGAGCAAAAGCCCGTGAAAAGCTAGCTCAAGCCGGTGCCGCGGCTCACTAGGCTAATCCTCCGCCTTGCGACGCCAGCACCCAGGGTTCTAGTCCCGGTCGGGGCGCCAGATTCTGTCCCGGTTGCCCCTCTTCCAGGCCAGCTCTCTGCTGTGGCCAGGGAGTGCAGTGGAGGATGGCCCGAGTCCTTGGGCCCTGCACCCTATCGGAGACCAGGATAAGTACCTGGCTCCTGCCATGGGATCAGCGCAGCGCGCTGGCCGCAGCGCGCTGGCCGCGGCGGCCACTGGAGGGTGAACCAATGGCAAAGGAAGACCTTTCTCTCTGTCTCTCTCGCTCACTATCCACTCTGCCTGAAAAAAAAAAAAAAAAAAAAAAAAAAAGAAGAGAAGAGAAGAGAAAACTAGCTCAGCTGCACCCTCTTTCAGGCCCTTGTCTGGCTTACGCTATATAAACCCAGCCTGTAAATGCATTCTTTCTCTCTGCCATGTTTTTGCTCTGTGTACACGCTGGCAGTTAGCGACCCCTGAAAACTTATTTTTCCTTGAATAAATTCATTTTGGCTATGAAAAAGCAAAAGAAATATTAAATGCTTAAACGGTTAAGTAAGTTTAACCTGAACGAACATTACAAATGTATACATGTAACAAAATAGCATGTAGTAACTCAAAAATACGTACAATTTTTACGTCAAAATTTTGAAAAAGAAAATTAACATTAAAAACGAGGCCTGGGGGCCGGCACTGTGGCGCACTAGGTTAATCCTTCGCCTGTGGCACCAACATCCCATATGGGTGCTGGCTTCTAGTCCCAGTTGCTCCTCTTCCAGGCCAGCTCTCTGCTGTGGTCCGGGAAGGCAGTGGAGGATGGCCCAAGTGCTTGGGCCCTGCACCCACATGGGAGACTGGGAAGAAGCACCTGGCTCCTGGCTTCAGATTGACGTATCTCCGGCTGTATCGGCCATTTGGGGAGTGAACCTTTGGGGAAGGAAGACCTTTCTCTCTCTCTCTCTCTCTATCTCTCTCTCTCTCTCTCCCTCTCACTGTCTAACTCTGTCAAATAAACAAAAAATTTTTAAAAATGTGGCCTGTATTGTGGCATAGTGGGTTAAGCCCACTGCCTGCTAAGATAGCATCCCATATAGGTGCTAATTCAAGTCCTAACTTCTCCACTTCCCACCCAGCCCCTTGCTAATGCACCTGGGAAAGCTGCAGAAGATGGTCCAAGTACGTGGACCCCTACAATTATGTAAAAGGCCCAGATGAAGCCCCTGGCTCCTGGCTCCTGGCTCCTGGCTTTGACCTGGCCCAACACTTGCCATTGTGTCCATTTGGGGAATAAGCCAGAAGAAAAAAGATCTCTTTCTCTCCGTTTCTACTTCTCTCTCTGTAACTCTACCTTTCAAATAAATAATGAAAAATCTTTTAAAAATATTTATGAAATATCAATTTGGAACTTTTAAAAAAATTTTTCCTAATTAAATCTCAACTTTGAACCAGTGGAGACCACAGGCATTTCATTTCCTTCTCTACCACATATGTGCCATTGCCATTTGATGATGGAGTGATGCTATGCATGCCTAATTGTTTTGGGGAGTTAGATAAGATCTAGTTAATAACAGAAAACTCAAGTTGCATAGCAATTTGGTGGACCATGGTTAAGCATTTAGTCTCTGAAGTCACAGTAGCAGACTAAGAGCTGTTTTTCGAAAGGGGAATAGTTGTCCTCATCTCAGAGAATGATAAGGCTATGCTCCAAAACCAAAAGGCCTGAGCTGTAATTCACCTCACAAAGGCTCCAAATAGCATGCCTATCTACCTCTGATACTTCAAACACTACTTGACCTCCAGGATCGTGTGCTCTGAGTGACAGAGGCTTAATAGCAGCCAGGACCTCTTCGGTTCTAGACCCACTCACACTAAGCAGCTTTCCATGCCATTCAGCCAAAGGCCAGAGTAACGCACCGAAACAAGGAACATGCTGACTGCAGAATTCAAAGATTCCAGCTAGGTGTTTTACTGGTTGTTTTATTGTAGAACAGTGCAGTAACTTCACCCCTTTAAAAGGAATATCTTGACTTGCCCCCATAGCACTGGAACTCCAGAAAATTTCACTGAGGTGGATGGACACTAAGCTTTTTTTGATATTTTGTCAAGCCTCTGGCACACATGTTTTTCCAGTAAATATAAAGCAGTTTATATTTCCTACTCCCTCGTAGTCCAGTGCTACTGTGGATGGGAAACAGGATCAAGAGTGCTATGAACTAAATGACACCTATGGCTGGGATATTTTTATGCCCAAGGTAGGAAAATGAAAATGCTTTGCTGGCCTTGCCAGTTGAAAACTAACTACTTTTTATGGGTCTTACTGGAAGTGAAGGTGTTAAAAGAACACCACTATAGTATATTGACTTTTAAGGAATTTGAAGAGTACGAGGTAAAAAATTGCTGTGTGCTTATGCCATTTCTTAAAAGCAAACGATGAAATTTCTATGTGAAAGATGCAATTTAATTTTCCTGGAGGACAAGAGCTCAAGACTGAGAGATTTCTATACAGACCCTCTTACAATAACATCTTTTAAGCCTCCCACATAACATTTATTTCCATGTTCACAAGTTACCAAGTCAGGACAAAAGTATTTAACACTAACTTCTTAAGGTCTTCATTTGCTTTTTAGGGCTCCTGTGCCGTCCAAAACTTATTAAATAAATCTTGATGCTTTTCTTCTGTTAGTCTATCTTATATCAATTTAATTCTCTGAGGCAGCCAAGACCCTCAGATGATGTGGGTAGAATTTCTATCCTATAACAAGAATGGAGAAAAAGACATTTACTAGGGGTTATGCTGATTTTTGCAAAAAAAAAAAAAAAAAAAAGCGAGCAGAGAGAGAGAAACCACTCCGATACAATGGCTGCACTTATAGTACCACCTGGATAAGCTTATAATCCACAGTCATTTTCTAAAATTCATTTGTCTTTTACATAGGCCAAATGGGTGAGCTGAACAGTAGGAATAACTACCCCCAACATCCTTTCATTCCTTTTTTAAAATATTTATTTATTTGTTTATTTGATAAGCAGAATTACAGCGAGAGGGAGAGAGAAAGAGACAAGGAAAGACAGAGAGAGAGAAAAAAAAATTTTCAGCCACGGGTTCATACCCCAGAGACCGCAAAGCCAGGAGCCATGCATTCCATCCAGGTTTCACATGGATACGGGGACCCAGGGACTTGTGCTATCACCAACTGCTTTCTCAGGCACATACCAGGGAGCTGAATCAGAAGTGGAGCAGGACTTGAACAGGTGAGATATGGGGTGCCGGCATTGCAGGCAGTGGCCTAACCTGCTCTGCCACAATGCTACCCTGATCTTTTATGTCTTTGGTGATGGCACTAATCTCTACTGGCCCTCTAAGATTTGGTATCACTTTTGGTTTACAATATTTCTATGTTGAGGCATTTCTATTGTTTGCATTTGGACTTTCCTACCATGATAGCTAGCAGGAAACCTTAGTGGTGATCCTGCATGATTATATCTATTTTAACTATGATTTAAAATTGGGGAAATAGGCCAGCACCGTGGCTCACTTGGCTAATCCTCCACCTGTGGTGCCGGCACCCGGGTTCTAGTCCCAGTTGGAGCGCCGTATTGTGTCCCGATTGCTCCTCTTCCAGTCCAGCTCTCTGCTGTGGCCCAGGAAGGCAGTGGAGGTTGGCCCAACAATGTACCTAAAAACAAAACTTGTGACAGGTGTTTGGCCTAGCAGTTGACACTGATTTGGGAAGCCTTTATCCATATTGGAATATCTGGACTGAGTCCCACTTTTAGTCCCAATTCTGGCTTTCTGCTAATGTACACCCTGTAAGACACAAAGTGAAAGCTCAATAAATAGGCCGGTGCCGTGGCTCACTTGGTTAATCCTCCGCCTGCAGCGCCAGCATCCCATATGGGCACCAGGTTCTAGTCCCAGCTGCTCCTCTTCCAGTCCAGCTCTCTGCTGTGGCCCAAGAAGGCAGTGGAGGATGGCCCAAGTGCTTGAGCCCTGCACCCGCATGGGAGACCAGGAGGAAGCACCGGGCTCCTGGCTTCAGATTGGTGTATCTCCGGCTGTAGCGGCCATTTGGGGAGTAAAGTATTGGAAGGAAGACCTTTCTCTCTGTCTCTCCCTCTCTCACTGTCTAACTCTTCCTGTCAAAAAAATAAAAAAATAAAAATAAAAAATTGGGGAAATAAACATGGGGTGGCTTAAGTAGCCACACAGCCTGCAATAAGAAAGACTGGTATAAAATTTCATTGATAATATACCTTCTATGAGTTCCTACTCTGAGTTGTAGATAGCAGTTATATTTTCTGTATTTTGTATCTAGTGTCAGTTCAGATCCAGTGTCCAGTTGTCCCTAAAGGATCTGAATACTCACTCTAACACAAAGAACAATTATGTATAAGCCTATACACCTCTTTGGGAAAGACTTGGAGAAAGATTATTAGCATGAAATTTTGACAGTGCACCAGAGTTCTTCCTTGATAGGACCTGGCCTACTCATTATTCAAGGAGTTCTGGGACTATAAACTGGGTTAAATTTTAGAAATAACAGGCCATGAATCAGGTTGAACTCATGTTCACTCAACTGAGAAATTTCCTGATGACAAAAATCAAATGAGAATTATAAGGCTTCTTTTCCATTTTCCTTATAAGGATAGCATGATCAGAGCCAACACCATCAGCCTGTAAGTGTCAGACTATTCTGATTACTGCTTTCAATTTGATGACCATTATAGTAACGACTTCTACTTGGCATTTGATAAATGAGTAATGCCATCCACTCCCGACACTATCAAATCCAGTTGCCTCTACTGCATTTGGGTTTCCCAGTCAATGAGTAGAGTGTCCACTCTAATGTCTGGCCTATACAGAAGAACAATCACAGAGCTCTTCAAGATGCCAGAAGTTCATTTACAAATTTACTTCTAATGAACAATGTAAAAGCACCCTCCAAGTGTATATATGAGTATATAATGAATGCATTACTACATTCCAATCTCCCCAAGCCTTTGAATCTTCTCCATTACATTAAACCAAGCTACATTCCTCTACCCACTATGGAACAAGTTTTGGTCCATATTTCAACCAAACAACTACACACTTAGAGCTATTCATAAGTCTTGAGCTGCAACAATATATGTAGCATTTTTAATACTGAGGTCATATCAATATTTTTGCATTGAATAGTCATATTTCTTCTACCATTATCTTATACTCTTGAAATTCATTGCCCTACATGTGCCTTGGATTCTTGTCTATGGATTATAAAAATCAAGCAATTATTTTGGAGGGCAGTGAGCCTTCTCTTGGGTCATACTTTCTACTTCACTTTTCACATTTGAAACTAATGAAGCACCTGAGAAATACCACTTTATAAAATAATTTTATTTGGAAATAGTCCTTGAGGTTCCAAATCTAAATAACATGATACAAACTTGGAAAGGGCACCCTTAGTGCATCTTATCATGGCACAATTGTGCGTATCTATCTCTGTTTGATCTTTCTTCCTTTCCTTATAAAGTCATCAGTAAATCAATCATAGGGCCTTATCCCTGATGACCCAATCTAATCCAACCTATTCTAATCTAATCATTTCTTAAAGATCTCACCTCTAAAAACCATATTTGGAATTAGTTTCCACCCTCTTGCTACCAAGAATATAAGCTTTGGAGATTACACTCCTGCTTGAGTTCAGAGCACAGAGCATATTCAAATCTACTAAGGATCTGCTGGGGATTGAGAACAAAAGAAAAGAGTAATATTAGGGGTGTGTGCTGAGGAGACAAAGCCTTGTCATACATAGCAACCATCTCAGGGGAAAACACTACAGTCTCCTCAGACTAGCTGACCTCTCCTTTATATGCAGTTACCACTTCTAATGGGGATAAAGAGACTGCAATTACTGGGTTTGAGGAGGTCCTTTTCACTGGCAGAGAAAACTCATTATAATTCAGGGACACAGTATCCCCAGCCTTTTAGGGTTCTTCTTACATATCCCCCTTTGAATTGTCAGGATCCCCTTTCTCCAGTCAATGCCTTCACTTAGTGGTAGATACTTGGCAAGGCTGAGTTCAATTTGCATTAAGTTCAGTCACCAACAGGAGGAAATAATGTGTTTTATTTTTAGCAATATTAGTCCTACTACTAAAGGACATAAGGGTTTCCTTGAGGGCACACATAAATTTTTAGAACATGTGTGTGGCACTTGTTCTGGGAATTCAAAAATATCTGAGCTCATCTTTTTCTTTATGCACTTTTTAAGTGACTATAAGAGCAAGTAACTGATCACATTACGTTCATTAGTTTGCCAAAAATGCTCAGATATGATATATGTAGTCACTTTCCTCCTTGATTTTTTATAAGTAGTGCACTAGGAGGAGCCAATAAAATTATTTTGCATGTGTCTATTGCCATATCATATGATGAACTGTTGGTAGATTCTTTACCAGTGAAAATAGAGTATTAACATTTTTAATCTGGTCATATTATGGAGCCAATTCCAGAAACTCCACAACCAATTCATCATTCAAAACTCATTCCTTATAATTCTATTCCTCTAGAACCACATTTTGTTCCAAAATCTGTATTAGCTGCAGTTCTCCAGAGAAACAGAATCAATTCCTTATTAGAAGGAATTGACTCATGCAATCATGGGGTCTGAGAATGTACAACCAGTATAATTGGCAAGGTAGAAACCCAGGGGAGTTGAGGTTTGATTCCACTCTGAGTCCAAAGGCCTGAGAACAAGCAGAGTCAGTAATGTAACTTCCAGTCAAAATCTAACTGGTTTGAGACCCAAGAAATATCAATGCTTTAGTCTGATTCTGGAGGATCAGTGTCTCAGCTCACAAAGATAGGCATAAGGATTCTCTGCTTACTCAGCATTTATACTTTACTCAGGTCTTCAGTTGATTGGTTGGGATCTACCCACATGAAGGAGGATGGTCTGCTTACTCAATCCTCTGATTCAAATGTAAACATCATATGGAAATACCATGATAGATACTCCCAGAATAATGTTTGACCAAATATCTGAGCACCTGTGGCCCAGTTGTGCCCATATGTAAGACAAACCATCACAGAGTATTTCCATTGCAAACTTCAAGATGCAAGTTATTTTGAGAAACTAAAGATATAGGCAGGACAGTAAGACAATATTCACCTATAACTTACCTGGTCCAGTAATATGGAAAGAAGGATAGGGAATTAAGTCGAGTTCCAGCAAACTTTTTGAATCATTTAACAGTTTTCTGGTAGTTTCAACTCTTCCTTAAGCACTACCCAAACATACCTCTTTTGTTGACCTGGATTAAATAGCTAAACTCATATACTTTTGTTCGATTTGGAAGCAAAATATTTTCCTGGGCCATCTATCACTAACTATTGTGTAATTTTTGGAAGAGATATTTTGATTTGGGTTCTCATTTATTTCAACAAAACTTCAATTCAATACCACTTCCAACATTCTATGCAGCCCTTTCTTTCCGCATAAAAAAATGGCAGCTCAAAAAGCCCCATACTCATACTAGTATTGGAAACAACATCAACTTGGTTTTCAAAGTGAGGGAAGGGAAGGATTAATTCCTAACTGTGGCAAACATCTTAAAAATCCATTTCCTCAATCTCTGCCATAATCATTATCTTCATGGAAGGCATTTTTCTCTTCCTAAGATTCTGTCTTCCCCATTCCCTGACTCCAGCTACACAGAATCTCACTGAACAAGCACAGTTCTCACGCTTTGTCTTCCCTTTGCTTTTGATGTGGTTTCTGTGAGTAAGCATGTGACCCTCCATTCCCATTACTAGCCAGTAAGATGTCTCTTCCCATTGAATTTGGTATTTACAAGTACATACATAAGTCAGGGATGACCAATGGATTGTGAGGATTGATTTTTGGGGAAAGTGGCTTTGCTTCCTAAAATTACACAAAAGCAAATCCCCATGGTATGATATAAACTTGGCCATTTAGAAATTTAGGCATTTAGATTCTGAATATACTATGTACAGAAACTCAGGAGATCTACTAAGGATTGTCTCCCGACAAAGATGCAGTAAGTTCCAGGGTTGTTTGAGCTAATTAAAGCTTATGGATTCAGTTGTTGGCTACAATAATTATTTTTACCGTCAACATATTAGTAGACTATGTAATTCAGCATCATGGGTCTGCCGTCCTTTGAATGCCCAATCCACATCTGCTGTGTGAAGGATTATATAGTTTACTCTTTAAGAGAAAGGGTAAACATGTTCCTGTCCTGTGAAGGCAGTCATCAATTTATCTTATCCATCAGTCTCACTTTGGTTGATGGCTGAAGCACAGTATTTCTCTTCTGAAATAAAACGCTAGACTAATACATGAGACGAGCTTGAAGAATGTGTGGAAAGGAGATTTATTTTCTGATTCTTCCAGGGTATCTCTAAACTTCATGGTTTGAAGGGTAGAGCTAAAAATGAAAGGTTCAGAGGAGAATGTGGTAGATTCTGTGTTTTCACTTGAATTACCAAAATGAGGTTTATATCTGATCTCATCCTTTTCTTTATCCACTTTTTCTCAACAAAAATGTTGGCAATCCATGCAAGTGTTTATATTCATGAAGTTGCCTTTTCAGGCTGTTTTTTAGTCTGAGATAGATTTCTTACATTTCTTTGGGAAATTAACCAAAGTGTAGAACAACACAACTCTCATGTAAAAGTTAAATTGCCACATAGGTTGTCAAGGGATTATAGTTCTGAATCAATGTCAAATGACTATTCTGGCACAGTATTTTATAAAATCTATAGCTACATTATTCAAAACTGTTCTGTTATTTCTTGTTTAAGAAAAGCTTGTGTGAGTTTTATTACTGAAAATGGATTATTTATTTTTAATGAATAGAAATTGTTAAATATGATGAACATGAAATTTTAATGAAGCTCACACCTAAGTCCAATGAAAACAGCATAAGATGATTTGAATAACAAAATCCCAGACATACACATGTGATGGTTTTGTAAAGAGAAGTGTTTATTCATGGCTAGATATAAAATTGAAGTGAGGAAAAGAAAAGTAATATCCAAGCTATTCCCCTCAAGTTGATCCCAAATTGTCAGATATTTCTAAGTCAAAATTATATGGGGAAACAAACTTTTGGCTTATTTATATCAATTCACTCAACTAATATTTTCTTTTTCAGAACACAACATTCTTTTGTTCCCTACAGTAAGCAAAACAGAGTCTCTGTACTCATAGAAGTTACATTCTGTAGATAAACATCCAACAGTTCAAATCCAAACTGTCAATCAAACTTATTCTTTTGATGCACTCAAAGGAAAAAATGGCATAAGTGACTTGATAGTGAAGCATAGTAGCAATAACTTGAAACATAAGATATTGATTTCTGTTTTCTTTTCTCTATTTCTTCAACTACCTGACATACAAAAATACTTGAGAACATAAACATCTAATTCTCTACTGAGTAATTCTAAATCCTCTCTGGTACATCCTAAAATTTATAGTCTTCCTGACTTCCCAGATTCATACCAAGTTGCAAAGGAAGAGAGCTGATTTTCTTTTTTAAATCTTTGCCCTGGCAGTGAGTAAATTACTCTCCTCTGCACAAACCCAGCTGAAAGTCTTTGTTTAAATTTCTTGCCTGAGATGGAAAAGAGCAAAGTATAAACTTGTGTGTGTCTAAGCAGAGAACTTAGAGTGAGGATCTCATAAAGGGCTGTGCTCCGGTATCAGGGAGGGAGGAGGAGGGATATGCATGTGGCCTGGGTAGGCAGAAGAGTACAAAGACCACTTTCTGGTTTCTGAGGTTTTCCCAGTTTCCCACTGGGCTTGGAATTGGACCATGGATATTATCTGGGGTATGTTATATATTATCATTTTTCCTGAAGAAGTTGATGAGGGGACACTACCCAGAGAGATGTTTAATGGACTTAATAAAAGAGTTCAGGCTACTGCAACTGAGAATGCTGTGCAGAAGCTTAGAACTGGAATGTAAGAGGTAAAAGGTCATCTCCACACATGAGTAGCTAGACCAGGAACTACAAGAGAACAGAGCCATGAGGACATCATTCATGGAAACAGACACAGAAAAGATATCTGGAATTAAATATGAACCCTCTCCATGTCAATGATCTGAGAACCACAGAAGCAGATGGTCTTGTCCCTCTTTTACCTACTGGGTGAGTTTTGTGAAATTAGAAGTAGAACAATAGAAACAAGATGACAAAATGTTTGCCAATGTCAAGAATTTCTAAAGTGGAGATTTATAATGGTTAAGACAGAATTACATAATTTGACTTCCACAACTACTCCAGTCATACAGTTTGTGAGTGTTATCTAGAGTAAAATGTCAAACATACTAGAATGAAACTACAAGCACTTCATTTTCTGCCTCATGACTCTGTGGGTCACAGCGGATGGCGCTGTTTCAGAAGGCTGCATGTCAGTTGGACTTGCTTAGGTTGATTCAGTCTCATGACAAGAACAGGTAGTAGCTAATGGGATATGCTTTTCTTTTCTTTTCTTATTTTATTTGACAGAGAGAGTTAGACTGAGAGAGAGAGAGACAGAGAGAAAGGTCTTCCTTCTGTTAGGTCACCCCCCAAATGGCTGCTACAATGGGAGCTAAGTCAGTCCGAAGCCAGGAGCCAGGTGCTTCCTCCTGGTATCCCATGCGGGTGCAGGGCCCAAGCACTTGGGCCATTCTCCACTGCCCTCCTGGGCCACAGCAGAGAGCTGGACTGGAAGAGGAGCAACCGGGACAGAATCCAGAGCCCCAACCGGGGCTAGAACCTGGTGTGCTGGCGCCGCAGGCGGAGGATTAATCAAGTGAGCCGTGGCGCCGGCTTTTCTTATACCTATCCTACCAGTCCATGAAGGAAAACATGAACTATGTGCACATTTGCAGTCTCTGCTTGCATCACATCTGCTCACTGTATACTGGTCAAGGTAAGTCATGAGAGCAATTCAAAGTCACTGGGAAGGAGATGGACTCCACATCAAAGGGAAGGTTTGAAATGAATATTTGCTGAGTAATATTCCAATCTATGATACGTGGAGATCATTGGAATCAAGAAAAACAAATACAAATGAAATGTCCATCCACTGATGATCGGATAAAGAAATAATAACATATACACCATGGAGTACTACTCAGCCACTAAAAAAAGAAAAGAAATCCTGTCATTTGCAACAAAATGGATTCAACTAGAAGCCATTATACTTAGTGCAATTAGCTAGTCCCAAAAAGACAAATACCATATATTTTCCCTGATCTGTGGTAATGAACAGAGTATTCAAAATGTAATGTGGGGGGCCAGCGCTGTGGCACAATGGGTTAAAGCCCTTGCCTGAGGTGCCGGCATCCCTTGTGGGTGCTGATTCTAGTCCCGGCTGTTCCTCTTCTGATCCAGCCCTCTGCTATGGCCTGGGGAAGCAGTAGAAGATGGCCCAAGTCCTTGGGCCCCTGCACCCGCGTGTAAGACCTGAGGCAAGCTCCTGGCTTCAAATCTGCTTAGCTCCAGCTGTTGCAGCCATCTTGGGAGTGAGCCAGTGGATGGAAGACCTCTCTCTCTCTCTACCTCTCTCTGTAACTCTGTCTTTCAAAGAAATGAAATAAATCTTTAAAAAAATAAAAAATAAATAAAATGTAATGTATAGGAATGAAGTTGACATTTTGAGATTTCATTATTTTTTACAGCTCTTGTCTCTACTATTGAGGAACAATTTTTTTTATCCCTCATACTATTTATTGAAGTATTCATTACTTATGGCGGTGTTAATATTATTAGTATAAAGTAAACTGAAAATAGATTTTTTTAAAAAATTAAGAATGGGAATGGAAGAGAGAGGAGGCAGAAGAGTGGGAGCATGTGCCGGAGGGAGAGTATGGTTGGAAGAACCACTATATTCTTAAATCTGTGTATATGAAGTGAATGAAATGTGTAGACCTTAAATAAAATTTTAGAAAGTGTGTTTGCTGATTAGTTATAAAAAGAAAAAAATTTAAGCCCCAATTATAATTATTTTTTTATTTGTTTTAGTACTTGTGACTGGTTTGCACTGCTTTATGTGTGTTCTATAATGATATTTACAAGAATTTATGGGGGCCAACATTGTGGCATAGCCAGTAAAACTACCACCTGAAATGCTGGCATCCCATGCAGGTGCCAGTTCAAGTTCTGGCTGCTCCATTTCCAATCCAGCTGTCTGCTAATGCACCTGAAAAAGTATCAGAGGATGGTTCAAGTGTGTGGGCCCATGTACCCACGTGGGAGACCCAGAAGAAGTTCCAGGCTCCTGACTTCAGCCTGGGCCAGCTCTGGACATTGTGGCCATTTGGGGGAGTGAATCAGTGGATGGAGGACCTTTCTCCCCTCTCTCTCTCTCTCTTTCTCTCTCTGTCTCTGTCTCTCTCTCTTTCTCTCTGTAACTCTGCCTTTCAAACAAATAAAATAAATTTTAAAAGAAAGGAAGAAAAAAAAAAGAAAAAAGGAAAGAGAGCTCCATACTGAAGAAAAATTACTGCACTGTTCTTCATTCACTCAGAGGTTTGGTGCTTCTCAATTTTAGGCTTTTGGGGAGCATATTGCTCTTCACTACAGATGCACTGCAGAGTCGTTTTATCTTAATTAGGAAGAACGGTAGCTGTCAATGGGTGCCAGGGAAAAAGGCTAATGTAAATATTAATAGACCTGTATAGCCCTGGTGATGAGTTGTAATGTACAGATTTTAATTTTAAAGGTACATTAGTACTCCGAATCTTTGCCACAGTTGTGACAGATTCAGAATTGTATTGATATTCAAGTAATGTCATGGGTGAGTTAAAAATCCATATTTTCCATTGCTTTCTCCAAAATAGTCACCAAAATCTTCACATGCATGTTCTCTACTTGGTGAATTTGTTTCTTTTCTTTTGTTTCTTTCTTTTTTTTTTTTTTTTCAAATACCATCCTGTGCTGATAATCAGAAGGGTGGTGCTGATGAAGAAATGCAGATAAGAACTGCAGACTACTCTCCCCTTACCCCCTCAGAACTGGCCAGGGGTCTTTTCACATGCAAGTTTAGTGAAGCATTTCAGTAAAATAAAGTGTCTAAAACCTCTAATGAAGGGATCATTGAAACGCAGGACTCCCAGTCACATTTACCTTTCCTGGACCAGACCCCAGGGGTTGTCAGGAAACAACCTGCAAGGAGTCAGCTTTGTCTTCTGGTCCAAGTGTGTGGAGGCAGGGATCCTGGATGCTTGAACAGGTCATCAAAGAAGGAGGTACCTTTCTCTGAAGGGAGGAGAGAACTTCCACTTTGACCATGGCTTTGTCTAAACATGATCAGAGTCGGTGAACTCAAAAGGCTTCCATAGTCTTGGCAACTCATGACAAGAGCCTAGGGTGATTACTGATGCCATAAACAAGAGTGTCAATTTGTTAAGTCAACAACAGGAGTCACTGTGCACTTACCCCTCATGTAGGATCTCTGTCCTTAATGTGCTGTACATTGTGATTTGATGCTATAACTAGTACTCAAACAGTATTTTTCACTTTGTGTTTCTATGTGGGTGCAAACTGTTGAAATCTTTACTTAATGTTTGCTAAACTGATCTTCTGTATATAAAGTGAATTGAAAATGAATTTTGATGTGAATGGAAGGGGAGAGGGAGCGGGAAAGGGGAGGGTTGCAGGTGGGGGGGAAGTTATGGGAGGGGAAGCCATTGTAATCCATAAGCTGTACTTTGGAAATTTATATTCATTAAATAAAAGTTAAAAAAAAAAGAAATCAAAATGTCCTTGGAAATTTTGACATCTCCTGCTATCATGTCACAAAACAAAGGCAGATGTTTTTGGAAATGGTTTTATTGCTGTTTGTTAAAAATAAGTAAGTGCTGGAGCCGGTGCTGTGGTGCAGTGGGTTAATGCCCTGGCCTGAAGTGCTGGCATCCCATATGGGCACCGGTTCAAGACCCGGTTGCTCCACTTCTGATCCAGCTCTCTGTTATGGCCTGGGAAAGCAGTAGAAGATGGTCCAAGTCCTTGGGCCCCTGCACCCTTGTGGGAGACCCGGAACAAGCTCCTGGCTCCTTGCTTCGGATTGGCGCAGCTCCAGCCATTGCGGCCATCTGGGGTGTGAACCATCAGACGGAAGACCTCTCTCTCTCCTCTCTGTGTAACTCTGACTTTCAAACAAATGAATAAATATTTAAAAATAAATAAACAAATAAGTGCTGTTAAGACCACGGACCTTAGTTTGTTCATATTTGGATTTCTATCCTACTTCTTTCACTGACATAGTGATGTGATACTTTGCAATTCACGTTTCTGTCTGAAAAACTAAGAGCACGTGTAGCTACACCTCAAGTTATTTCAGAGTTGAGCAGATGCATGAATATATTTCATACAGGTCTTGGCACATTATGAATGCTCAATATATTATAACTATTATTGTTATATGACCATTTCCTCATTAATTTGGCAATAAATCTCTCTCCAAACTCTGATCCATCAGCAGCACAATTGTAAGATGAGGCATGTGGGGATTTTGATGGGTAAGGCTTGTGAAAATGCATCATTAAGCATTTTTATGGTATGTTTGAATTGTAACAGAGCCAATTCCACCCTTGAGTACCGACAACCTTGCTCTCCCTTTGAAGGAGATGATAGCATATGCGTGTGTTTCAGCTCCACCATATATACAGGCTCTTCTTCCAAAGAATTTGTACCTCAAATCACATGGACTCCTTTTCAGAACACTATATTGGAGCAACTGTTAGTGAAATGGTGCTGTCGTATCTAAAGCTCCATCTTAAGCCCTGGACACCATCTGGGCTTTTGCCCAGCCACCCTCTTGTACACTAGGTTTGGGCTTTCCAGGACCCAGCCTGGCTTAGTAGGAGTCAGGTGACTGAATGGCCCAACCATAAGCAGCAACCCTACCTGTACTCTAAGGGGATTCACTGTTCCATTCCTTCATTCCTGTGAGTCCATAACAAGGCCTGCTTTCCAGCCCAGGCCCTCTTTTTCACCCTCTCTCTCCAGTCTGTCAGGTTTCCCCTTGTCAAAAACCCCTTTCCCTTACTGCAGCATTTGGTGTGTTTTGTGGTGGCCTTTCATTGGTGTTATGACTTGGATCCAGGCTCTCCCATCAACATTGCTCTCCCCTCAGGGATTTGAGCTACTTCGTGGTCCTGGACCCCTGCCTACCACAAAACACACTCCTAGACCTCCTTCTTCACTGCCAAACACTCTGTGATTTCCACCCACACACCAGCCATCCACAGTCCTGAGGTTAGACGGGGAATGGGGCATTCTCCCACTGTGACCTCTACCACGGGTTACGGTTCAGGTCTGCTTCGTCCCAAAGTCCTGGTACCAGGCACCACAGCCTTCCATGGGCTTTATGCCTCTCCACAAGCTATCTATCTCGGGCAACTGTGGGTGTGAGTGACGACCCCACTCTCTGTTCCTGTACGCTCCTCGTCGGAGGATCATGGTCTTGGGGATGCCAGTCCAACTCCACAGGTCGCCATGGGAACTTCCTCATCCCGCCGTCTGTCTGATTCTCCTCTGGGTTGTCTCCTAAATAACTTATTTCCTCTCAAATTGGCTGCAGATCTCAAACACTATCACCTCATCTTTCTTTGTAATCAGGCATGGCCAATGCATTACCTCAACAACAAGTCCAAATGGTTGCTTAATAGTACATTTGGCCCTGACATTATTCAGGATCTCTATCACTTCTGTGAGCATTTGGGAAAGTGGAAGGAATCCCATATGTTCAAGCTTTTTTCTATCTCTGTTCTAAACCTTCTCTCTAGGTCATGTTCTCTGGCTCATATCCTTCTAGCCTCCAAGTTTCCCACCAAAACTCTAGAGTCTGAGCTGAAACTCCTTTCTTCTACCTTTGACCCTACAGCTGAGCCTCAGCCTTACCTCTCCAATCCATAGGCAGTGGCTCAGCCACTTCCCAGGGCCCTGGTGGCTCAGGCCCCGGAGCTGTCACTCAACAACCTCACTCAACAACCTTAAAGCCCACTGTCTGCTCCAGCTCTCACAATCTCATCAACCCCTCCCCATTCCACCCAGGAATTCCGGGAGGCAGTGTCTGCTTCTACTCTGGCTCTTGCTATGCCTCCCCCTCCTTATCTCAAACCCTTGCTCCTCCTTTACCCAAAACCAATCCCTGTCCATGTCTGCTTCTTCCCCCACATCCTTTTCCTTATCACTAACCCAATCTTCTTCTGTCCATCACCCTCTCCCATTCCTCTGAACCCACATTCCATCCCTGCCCTCTCACCACCTCCTCAAGCCCTACCCTCCTTTCTCCTGCACTCAGTCCCCAAGTCCCTAACTCTTGACTGGCAGCTAGGGAGACTGCCTCCATGTTACCTCTATGGGAAATGGTGGTGGTGGAGGGCATTGTCAGGATCCACATTCCTTTCTCACTTGCTGATCTTTCACAAATTGAACACAAACTGGATTCCTTCACCACTAATCCAATGTCCCACATTAAAGAGTTTTGATATTTTGACTTTGATATTTAACTTATGATCTGACTTTTAAGGAAGCCTCTTTTTATCTTTAGATACAGAAGATCAGTTTAGTTAGTGCAGATATCATGAATCATTTCTTTTCTCAGAGCTTTCCCGACATCCAGGCAAAGATAAACTAATCTGTATCTTTAGATACAGAAGATCAGCTTAGTTAGTACAGATTTCAACAGTTTGCACCCAGATAAAAACAAAGTGAAAAATACTGTTTGAGTTATAACATTAAATCACAATGTACAGCACATTAAGGACAGAGATCCTGCATGAGGATTAAGTGCACAGTGACTCCTGTTGTTGACTTAACAAATTGACACTCTTGTTTATGGCATCAGTAATCACCCTAGGCTCTTGTCATGAGTTGCCAAGACTATGGAAGCCTTTTGAGTTCACCGACTCTGATCATATTTAGACAAGGTCATAGTCAGAGTGGAAGTTCTCTCCTCCCTTCAGAGAATGCTACCTCCTTCTTTGATGACCTGTTCTTTCCACTGGGATCTCACTCGCAGAGATCTTTCATTTAGGTCATTTTTTTTTTTTTTTGCCAGAGTATCTTGGCTTTCCATGCCTGAAATACTCTCATGGGCTTTTCAGCCAGATCCGCATGCCTTAAGGGCTGATTCTGAGGCCGGAGTGTTGTTTAAGACATCTGCCATTCTATGAATCTGCTGTGTATCTCGCTTCCCGTGTTGTATCATTCTCTCCCTTTTTTATTCTATGGGTTAGTATTAGCAGACACTAGTCTTGTTTGTGTGATCCCTTTGACTCTTAGTCCTATCATTATGATCAATTATGAACAGAAATTGATCATTTGGACTAGTGAGATGGCATTGGTACATGCCACCTTGATGGTACTGAATTGGAATCCCCTGGCACATTTCTAACTCTACCGTTTGGGGCAAGTCAGCTTGATCTCTTCCCTCTCTTATTCCCACTCTTATATTTAACAGTGATCACTTTTCAGTTAAATTTCAACACTTAAGAATAATTGTGTATTAATTACAGAATTCAACCAAGAGTATTAAGTAGAACAAACAAAAAAAATACTAAGAGGGATAACGTATTAAGTTGTTCATCAACAGTCAGGGCAAGGGTTGATCAAGTCAACCTTTCTCATAGTGTTCATTTCACTTTAACAGGTTTCCTTTTTGGTGCTCGGTTATTGTCGCCGATCACGGAGAACATATGATATTTGTCCCTTTGGGACTGGCTTATTTCACTCAGCATAATGTTTTCCAGATTCCTCTATTTTGTTGCAAATGACCGGATTTCATTGTTTTTGACTGCTGTATAGTATTCTATAGAGTACATGTCCCATAATTTCTTTATCCAGTCTACTGTTGATGGGCATTTAGGTTGGTTCCAGGTCTTAGCTATTGTGAATTGAGCTGCAATAAACATTAAGGTGCAGACCACTTTTATGTTTGCCAATTTAATTTCCTTTAGGTAAATTCCAAGGAGTGGGATGGCTGGGTTGAATGGTAGGGTTATATTCAGGTTTCTGAGGAATCTCCAGACTGACTTCCATAGTGGCTTGACCAGTTTGCATTCCCACCAACAGTGAGTTAGTGTCCCTTTTTCCCCACATCCTCGCCAGCATCTGTTGTTGGTCGATTTCTGTATGTGAGCCATTCTAACCGGGGTGAGGTGAAACCTCATTGTGGTTTTGATTTGCATTTCCCTGATTGCTAGTGCTCCTGAACATTTTTTCATGTGCCTGTTGGCCCTTTGGATTTCCTCTTTTGAACAATGTCTAGTGAGGTCCTTGGCCCATCTCTTAAGTGGGTTGTTTGTTTTGATGTTATGTAGTTTCTTGATCTCTTTGTAGATTCTGGTTATTAACCCTTTGTCTGTTGCATAGTTTGCAAATATTTTTCCCATTCTATCAGTTGCCTCTTCACTCTCCTGATTGTTTCTTTTGCAGTATAGAAACTTCTCAATCTGATGCAATCCCAATAGTTAATTTTGGCTTTGACTGCCTGTGCCTCCAGAGTCTTTTCCAGGAAGTCTTTGCCGGTGCCAGTGTCTTGCAGGGTTTCTCCAATGTTCTCTAATAATTTGATGGTATTGGGTCGTAGATTTAGGTCTTTAATCCATGTTGAGTGAATTTTTGTGTAAGGTGTGAGGTAGGGGTCTTGCTTCATGCTTCTGCATGTTGAAATCCAGTTTTCCCAGCACCATTTATTGAATAGACTGTCCTTGCTCCAGGAATTGGTTTTAGATCCTTGATCAAATATAAGTTGGCTGTAGATGTTTGGGTTGATTTCTGGTGTTTCTATTCTGTTCCATTGGTCTATCCATCTGTTTCTGTACCAGTACCATGCTGTTTTGATTACAACTGCCCTGTAGTATGTCCTGAAATCTGGTATTGTGATGCCTCCGGCTTTGTTTTTGTTGTACAAAATTGCTTTAGCTATTCAAGATCTCCTGCATCTCCATGTGAATTTCAGTATCATTTTTTCCAGATCTGAGAAGAATGTCTTTGGTATCTTGATTGGTATTGCATTGAATCTATAAATTGCTTTTGGAGAATGGACATTTTGATGATGTTGATTCTTCCAATCCATGAGCATGGAAGATTTTTCCATTTCTTGGTATCCCCTTCTATTTCTTTCTTTAAGGTTTTGTAATTCTCATTGTAGTGATCTTTCACGTCCTTGGTTAAGTTTATTCCAAGGTATTTGATTGTTTTTGTAGCTATAGTGAATGGGATTGATCTTAGCAGTTCTTTCTCAGCCGTGGCATTGCCTGTGCATAGAATGGCTGTTGATTTTTGTGCATTGATTTTATACCCTGCTACTTTGCCAAATTCTTCTATGACTTCCAATAGTCTCTTAGTAGAGTTCTTTGGACCCTCTAAATAAAGAATCATATCATCTGCAAAGAGGGATAGTTTAACGTCTTCCTTCCCAATTTGTATCCCTTTAATTTCTTTTTCTTGCCTGCGGGCTCTGGCTAAAACTTCCAGAATTATGTTGAATAGCAGTGGTGAGAGTGGGCATCCCTGCCTGGTACCAGATCTCAGTGGAAATGCTTTATGATCCTCTCCAATACTCTCCTTCCAGAGGAGTGAAGGAAGGTTTTGTAACAAGCCCATCTCCATGCTGATGAGACCCATCAGATTGACCCTGCCCATCCAATAGGAGATGTGCTCCCTGAACAGGACCCCAATTGGAATTACAACTTTCCCAATGGCATAATGGCTAGAAATCATTTCATTATCTGCTTATAAGCTGGTCCCAAAAAATCCACCAGAATATCTATTTACTTTGACAAACTGGGAGAAGTGTTCAAGATACAAAGGAAAATCCTTTTGCCTTTTTTTTTTTTTTACCAACTCTCCTCCAACATACCAACTTAGACCCCCAAGTCTCCCAATGGTCGTTGCCTTCTCATGAATCATTTCTTTTCTCAGAGCTTTCCCGACATCCAGGCAAAGATAAAATGGCTTGAGAGGGGCCGATTGACTCCACAAACAGAAATTCTAGAGGTGACCTTTAAAGTATATGAGAGAGTCCAAAAGAAAAAAATTCCAAATGCTGGCCAAGGCTTTTCAGCAACCTAGCAGATTGACTTCACCCATATGCCCAGAGTATGAAGTTTTCAGTATCTCTTGGTACAGGTAGATACCTTTCTGGGTGGGTGGAGGCCTTCCCAACTACTAACAAAAAGGTACTAACAGTTCCCAACATCCTACTTCAGGAGATCATTCCCTGCTTCAGGGTTCCTGGCTCTCTCCAGTCAGACTGTGGCCCCGAATTTACATCCCAGGTAACTCAGCTACTTCCCAAGGCACTTAACATCCCCTGGCATTTCCACTTCCCTTACCACCCTCAATCCTCAGGAAAAGTAGAAAGGGCAAACTGTACACTAAAAAAAGCTCTGACCAAGCTCTCCCTTGAGCTCCACTCGGACTGGATTAAGCAACTCGCATTGGCCCTGCTCCATATGAGGGCCCTTCCAAAAAACCTATCAATATTTCTGCTTTTGAACTGATGTATGGACATCCCTTGCTTCCTTTGACTATAAGCTCTCAATCTCCATTCTTGCTGTCCCATTTACTTCTGACCCTCCTCAGATGTCTCCAAACAGAGCTATGGAAATATACGGACACCTAGTGCCCAGCTCTAGGTCCAGTCACCACAGATAGCTTCCTTCCTATTATGGTGGGAGACAAGGTCTTCCTGCCCTCTTCACACCTCTCCTTGCCCTCTATGCCCACTAAACTACAGGCTAAATGACTCGACCTTACTGGGTTGTTCTCACTACTTCTGCAGCAGCAATATTACAGGGAATCCCCCATTGGATCCACTTCACTCACCTTAAGCATTCCCCTCCTCTTACTCATATAGTTACTCTCCCAGGACCACTCACAGGCAAGTTTAACCAGACTCAAGTTCCATTACCGATGGAGCCTGAAAACTCAGACTCTTCTGCACTTAATGGACTTGTCTTCTAGAAACCACCTGGCCACTTACCATTTCCAGCACTAGCTAAGTCCTGATCCCCTCTTATACCACTACCAACACTTCCTACAACTCCTGTGGGAGGAGTATCAAACACACACCTTGTCCATATACCCCTCCTGACTCCCTTCAGACGCTGAAGACCTACATCTCCAGGGAACCTTCTCAGATTTCACTCCCTTTGAGATCCACACTTTTCCATATCTTCTCCTATTGTCTCACTCCCTTGTCCACATACCACAATGAATTTCTTGACAATCTCATCCTTTCTGCACTTTTGTATTTGCTCTACATCTACACTAGCTCCAGGAACATGTTATGCATGGAGATCTCAGATTTACACCACTTCCACTCCTGCTAAATTACTTAATGCAAGCTCCTGCCCCATCATGGGCTGTGAAGGCTCTATCACTCTGTACTTTGATTTCACTCAGGCCTGCTCACATAATTGTGTGGACTGGGCTAGATATCATTTATATAATTTTAGAGCAAATCCATATTACCTCTGCCTAACCAAGGACAACATAGGATTGTGTAATGATGCTGACTAGATGGGGTGCTTATCATGGTCCTGTAAGCACTACTATGTTGACCATGGATGTGGCCTCCAGGAAAAATTCTGTAAGGTCATGCCCAAAGAAAAACTCACTCTAACTTGGAGGCCACTGGTAGACACAGACCACTGAGTTCAACCCCTTTTAACATTTATTATATCTGTTCCCTATCTTCAGGCGTGGTGAGATGGCTGAGGGATCTGTCACTTTGTATATGGGATCTAAGCTGTGAGATCCCCATGTATCCATAAAATTATCAGGGCCTACAGTAAGTTCCCTACAGCACCTATGGATGTGGTGGTTGTTATAGTAAAGGAGTCCTCTAAACACCTGTCCTGACTAACTAACCCAGCCAAACCTCCCTTAACATCTCTGAAGAAATCTGTTTCTCGCCCTACTTCATCAACTACTCAGTTCTACTTTACCCTCAGCCCTTTACCAACAACGATGCTTTATATGTTCCCTTTAGGAACCTTCTATTGCAGCTACCCTACTCACTAATATTCCTGCTTCTACAAACTCATCAATCCTCAGATAATTGTAGGTCATCTTCCTCTACATTCAGGAGGACAAAATGCAAAATTACCACCATAACAGAACAACCTAATGGGCTTTTGCTACATAACATTCCCTGTGTTATTAATATAACCATCATTTCCACAGCTTCCTTCTCTAGCATACTGGGATTTTCATTTCTCTGTAATCATACCCTATACACTTGTATCAAGAGTTCTACACCTGATCCATGTGTATTTGCAATTCTTTCCCTCCACCTGACATTATATGACTACTCAGTTTCTTTTACAGACTAATCCCTCTACCTGCAAGAGATGAATGATCTTTCTTCCAGTCTTGGTTGGAATCAGCTTTGCAGCTTCCCTGTCTTTGGTGGTGGTCTCAGGAACTGCTCTAGGCCACAATGATATGTCTATTGACCAGTTCTAAGAACAACTTCAACAACAAGAAGAGATCACCAGATCCATTGAAACTTTGTCAGATGCTATTTGGGACCTCCAAAATCAGATCACCTCACTGGCAGATGTAGTGTTACAAAATAGACAAGTTCTGGACCTTATAAAAAGGGGAAACTTCTGTTTTTCTGGGAGAACAATGTTGTCCCTATGTTAATCAATTTAGCCAGGTAGAGCAGAATGTTAAGGAGCTCCAATAAATTTCTATACCTAAAAACAGTCTGCCGTAGGGTCCAGAGAGTCTCTCCTCTCTTCTTCCCTATGGAGTCCCCTCACCACTTGGGTAATGCCACTCCTAAGACCATTGGCTGCCATTCTCACCCTGGCTTTTACACTACCTTGTCTGTTTAAGTGTTTACAGGAGGTGATAACAGAATGAACCAAAGCCTCACCAACCGGGCAGTCAACCAAATGCTACTACAGGGATACACTTGGCTCCCTACCCAGAAGATCATGACATGAGATGTCACCCTTCAGTGGAGAGTGACTCATCACCCCATGTCAGCAGGAAGCAGCTCTAGAAGACAGACCATCTTCCCTCCACCCCTCCCAGGCTTTGGGGGCTGATATACTCTCATACAACACTTACTTTATAAAAAAACAAAAGAGGGGAATGTTAGTGAAATGGTGCTGTCTTATCTACAGTGCCATCTCAAGTCTTGGACACCTCCTCCAATGCTGGGTTCAGCCTCTCCAGGACCCAGCCTGGCTTACTAGGAGTCAGGTGACAGAATGGCCCAGCCATAATGGGCAACCCCACCCACACTCTAACGGGATTCACTGTTCCCATTCCTTCATTCCCGCGAGTATAGAACAAGACATGTTCTCTGGACCAGGCCCTCTTTCCCACCTTCTTTCTCCAGCCTGTGGGGTTTTCCAAACTCACTATTAGACCTAAACTTTCTGGAAGCCACTTGCAACCCTAGTGTGTAAGACAGGGACAAGGCACAAGTTGGATTAACAGTGTAGTCCTTAAATCAACTAAGCATCTCTCCCCAATTTCCCAGAGAGGAAAAATGGGAAACAAATTTGTCGTGTTATTTTCTTTTAGAGAACATTAGATTGGTGCAAATGATTTAATGAAGAGTTATCATCCGAAGTGAAACTGCAAAGCTCCCTGTTGTCTAAAGCAAGATTATTCCTACAAAATTATAAACACTCAATTAGCCTAAAGCTTGTTGTTGGTGTTTAGTGTTATTTGTTGTCTTTTCAACCATTCCCAGAGCATCCATAATGCTTATAGTCAATTTGAAACTCCAAGAAGGATTCTTTAGCACTCTTGAATTGTTTATCAAGAAGTATGGTTTTAGTATCAATGCCAAGCATTGGGGAGCACTTGTTTATAGGGTATATTCTGAGAAAAATGCCAATAATTTGATCTATTTCATTTCTGTTCATCCACGTTTCAGGATGTCTTCAACCTCCTTAAGTCTCTCTGCTGCCCTTTCCCTGCAGAGGTGAGGGTCTGAGCAATTTTGCTCCTTAGTGTACACCACTGCATCTTCCTGAGGTGGCACATTATCAACAGTCAAGGTGATGACACCTGACACCTCTGTATCACTAAGCATCTCTGCAAACTTCACATACTCTGAATCTTTGTGTGATTCCCCATACGGTTTTATGCTTCATGGTGTATTCCCATGGCAACACTTTTCTGATAAGTCCATGACCTTCATTCCCTTTATTGGCTCCCTCAGCATTCTGCATTTCTTCTCACTCAAGATGCCAGCCACAAGCTCAGCAATGAGCTCAAATTTAGGCTTTATTAATGGTTTTATGTATCCTTGAGTAAATTAAGGGATGAAATTAAAGTCACTTAAAATATAGACACATTTCTTTCTTACTTAAATTATTTGAGTAAGCAGTGGTCAAAGATAAGGACTTTGGAGGCCCTGATTCAAATACTTGTTTTCCCCTATTCTAGCTAAATCTTTAAATGAATTACTAAGCATAAAGATCTGGCTTTGCCATCTTGAGTAAAGAATTCCTGTCCTAATAAGATGCGTCTTTTAAGGGGCTCATCATGATGGCTTCCAAACTGCCAAGGCATCCCAGAGTGTTGGGGCAAATTCATTGAGGAATATTTGAATTTTCAAGGAATGTAGGCATCACATAACACAGCAGCACTACATTCCCTTTGATGATGTCTTTCTTTGTGCAGCTAGGTTGTGGTGGTGGTAGGGGTAAAAAGCAAGATCTCATGCAAAAGTCTATGAGAAACATAAGAGGAGATTGGCACTGGCCAAATTAGTTTCAAAATTTTTAAAAAATTGCATAATGCCCAATATTTGCACATAGCTCTTTAATGAGTAACTGTGGATATTTTAGAATGCAATAAAAGTATTTTTGTTCAATATTTATGTATCTCTTTAAATATTGGTATAAAATGGATATAATAAAAAGTTATTTAAATATATGGATCTAATCATTTAATAAATGGAAAGTTAGGTGTTTTTTTTTTTTTGGTCGACAGGTGCCCTGAAAATTTTACTAAAATGAGAAGGAGCCATGAAATGAGAAATTTTGGGGACTTCTTGATAACACAGTGGCTCGTGTAACAATATTAGTTATATCTTAAGGACAATAAAATGAGATATTAATTTGTGTTTCATGATCAGTACATTTTTTTCTCTTATCTCATTCTCTTTCCAAGCTTGTATCCTATGTTTGGTGTTTTATTACTGGAGAAATATTTCACATGGCAGGAGGAAACCTTTTATGCAAAGGACTTCCCAGCATGTCTTGAAGATCCAAGATTGTGTCAGTTATCTAAGAGAGAAGAGACCGAAGACAGAAGTTTGCTTTGAGAAAACAAGTTGGAGGGAGGTTTATTCCAGCTTGCATAGTAATGGCTTATACTGCCTTCTTGCTCCAAAGAAATCAGTTAAAGACCAACTAATGTTCCTTAGTTTAAATGAAACTCAAGAACTAGTGGTCCAGAGAGTAGCATATGAGAAATTGAGTGTATCCCTGAAAGGGTCATGTTCTCTGTGTACACTCTTACTCTTCTCATTTCACAGACACCTCTGCAAATATTTACCAAATAATAATACCGTTTACAGAGTTCATTTCCTTATCCTGGACACCTAGGTAAGTTTTTCACATGCATTGTGTCGATTAATGCAAACAAAATTTTGAGTTAAGTTACCACTATCATGATGATTTCAAACACACAAACACACACACACACAGCAAAGCAAATAAATTGCTGCTCAGGGAGGGTATATATCTTGCTCTAGGTGGTGGAGAGCAGATGTAAATTCCAAAGTTCAAGATCATGCATGGATATCTGTAGGGAATCTTAGTTGCAAATGGCAGAAAATTAACTCAAGCTTACTTAAATTTTAAAGACAAAAAAGGGTCCAGTAATAAACTTTGGGAATGAAATTGTGTCTCAGCTGGATGCAAGAATTCCCATGAAATACTTGTCATTCTTTCTCTTCCATCTCTTGGCTCTACAGTCCCCTGTGCTGGCATCACCCTGGTAAAGTTATGTCCCCAGGAAGCAAAGTGGTCACCATCATTCCTGGTGAACAGTCCAGCAGAAAGGGAGTTACTCTTCCCCAAAATTTCCAACAGAAGCCTTAGAATGAGTGTCATTGTTATAGCTTTGCCGTATGCTGAATTATGAGCCAATCTCAGTCTCTGAGTTACCAGAGAAATGAAATTGGTCCACTAGTTGGTTATGCATTACCTGCACATCCTGTGCAGTAGGGTTTCAGCCCCATTCATCCCTCATGAATTGACAGTGAGGAAAGAGTAATTCTCAAAAGGTCAAATTGTTAATTATAAAGAGAGAACAATTAGTTAATATAAATACTTGCATTTTTGGTTTTAATAGAAGAACTTGAGATATTTCACCCACTTTAGGGGTTAGTAGGATACTTTAACATTTCTAAAATCATCTGGATGAGCACAAGGTGTTCCCATTGTTGTTCAAAGTTTTGATGTGTGTGCTTTTTCAGTCTCATGCAATAAAAAAAGAGTGCTAGAAATTTGTCAAAGCAAATATCATTAACTGGTATTTAGGCTCTGTACAAAGAAACAAAAACCACATTGCTGGTGTCAGTTCCATACAATTACCAGAAAGGAGGAGAAAATGTCCTTGGGCAACAGGTGCATGTTTACCTGCTTATGGTTCTGGACACTCTTTTGGCTGCACGGGTTTGAAGTACTCATAATAACTCCTCTGTGTGGTAACTAACTCCGTGAGGATTCAGTTGCCATGCAACTGCATGGTATTTCTCCATAATACTGCCTTTCCTATGATTACAGAGTGAGGAGCTTTTATAGTCATAATAATACCTTACACTGGTGCCAGGCCTTTTACATAAGAAGATCCCAATAGAGTGAATAGAGTTGCTCTTTATGTAAGCCTTTTCATGGAGCACTAAAAATATGCATGATTCCAATTTAGCTATGTGGCAGCCATCCTCACCCAGTTAAAATATACAATGGATATTTTGGCAGGAAGTGATACGAAGGATTACTCATCAGATTTAAAATATGAAAGATATTTAGGTGGACATAACAGAAACACTTCCATTTCAGAACACCTTGAGACCCACATAACGGGGGCTCTTATGCTGACAAGTATTTTGGAGGTGTCTCTGATTTGGGTACCTGGATTAGCATTGACTGTTTCTGCTTTTCGTGTGGAATGAGAGGAGCAATTGCAAGGTGTATTGGGGCAGGCTCTACTTAGGGACTCAGCTGCTTCCAGGTCTTAGATAAGTGCTCAGAATGAGGCAGTTGGTGCGGCTTTGCTGGAGTACTATTTAACTTCTGTTGGAGAAAATTGCTTCTAATGTCCTACTTTCCACCCAGTGAGAAGTTGCTCGACTGGGAGGATCCAGCACACTATTTTTAATCTCTTCATCAGAAGCTTTCAGAAATTCTGTTGTCATGATTAAGGAAACAAGCTGCTGAGTTCTCTGGCAAACACACTTATTAACATTCGGAATAAAGCTACCATAATACAATGGAAAGTAAAATGAGATGGGTTTGGTCATAATTTTAATTAGAAAAATAAATATGAAAACTATTTTTAAAGTAAAATCCTTATTTGCAGTAGCAGTTTTTTAAAGGATGTCTACGAAATTCCTGTCTTCTTTGGGAAACCATTCACTTTTGTTCCTTCTCTGTTACTACTCCAATTACCCCATTAATCAATGCTTGAGTTATTCTTATTACATCTTCATTGTCATAATTACTGAAATTAGTTCCTTCTAATATTTATGCCACGTTTCTTTCCTTGAAGAGAGTTCTTAAATTTATTTGACACTATAGATGCCCCAGGAAAGACCAGCTTTTCAGTCTTTTTTACAGACAAGTTTGGCCATGGGTCTAAATTTTCACAAGTAAGATTTGAGCAATAGTGACTTATGCCTCTTTCAGGTCACATTCTTAAAGGGAAGAGATGTATAATGTGTGTCCCTTCATTGTCATTTCTTTCCTCAAACTTCAAATACGGACAATTCTTCTCAATAATGAAGACTGTTAGATGGCAGACTTGAGAGTTATTGACAACTGTATCTACTGTAACAGGGAGAAATCTAGTCTATATTTAAAGGAAATCAAGCCAAGATTCACCAAAAACAAAAGAAAAAGAAAAGGAGGATGAACCAGATAGAGTGTGAGATTCTCATGGCATTCAGGTCTAGGTCTAGCTGTCTCTGGTGTGCATCAAACTCCCTCCCCCCCAGAACTCCATCATTGATTGTTAAGACCCTAGGGATGAAAGAACATACCACAGTATTTTAAAAATAACTCTCTTCTCTTTTTCCAGATAATTTAAGTAGGGTTCCTATCACAAGCAAGAATTAACATTCACAACTCAAGGTAGACCCAACAGCAAAAATAGTTAGCCTTGGGCATATATTCTTAGAGAATTTTCTCATTAGCATCCAAAGCCACCATGCAAGTAAGGGAAAGATGTAAGTGCTCCAATGTGACTTGAGTTAGACTGGGGAGAAAAATCACTGACTCATGCAGAACCAAATGAGTTCATTGTCTACAAATAAGTTCAGGAATATGTAAGTACTTCAAAAATACATATTATACTTTATAGTATATAGATATAGTTCTATTCATAAATATATATTTATTGTTTCTTTTATTTATTACTATAAAGGTACTTGTATATTTTATAATATATACATATAACTACATTCCATAAATAAGTTTGATAGTATATAAATATTTCAATAAATTGACTATTTATTTAAGTTATATAAATTACTTACTGTACACTATTTTCAGTTATAAATTTTAGTTTCAGGACTAGAATAGAAAGACAATACTATAGCTTTCAATGGGTTTAAGGCATGTCTGTCAACATTTGAATGTATTTCTTACAGAAAAATATATCCATTAAAATAGTCCACTAATTAAAATGGTTGGAAAACAGCCAAACTCAATATGCTGTAGAAATTTTCCATAATTTTTAAATTTTGCATGTTGTCTCTTAAAATTGAATGAAAATTAATTCTAATGGATAATGCTTTGAATATTTTAGGTTAGATAAAAATCTCCTAAATAAGTGTAGTATGCAATCAGTTGTGGGCCTGCGCTGTGACATAGTGGGTAAAACCACAAATCCAGCTCCCTTATAATGTACCTGAGAAAGCAGCAGAAGATGGCCCAAGTCCTTGGGCCCCTGTATCCACATTGGAGCCCAGAAAGAAGCTCCAGGCTCCTGCCTTCAGACTGTCCCAGCTCCAGTCATTGCAGCGATTTGGGGAGTGAACCAGCAGATGGGAGACCTCTCTCTCTCTGCCTCTGCCTCTATCTCTTTGTAATTCTGCCTTTCAAACAAACAAATAAATCCTTCAAAAAAAAAAAGAAAATCATTTTTAATTTTATCTGGATTTTTATCTTCTATCTGCTCAGGGCACAGCCATACTGCATTTCACATTCTAATTTTATTTAACAAAATGAAATAGGAAACATGTATGAAAGACTGATTTTTAAAAATCCTAGATTTTAGTATAGTTTAATAATAATATTAAAATAGAGTTTAAGATTATGATTTATTGACTTTGAAATATATTTACATACATTATATCAAAATATTGTGGAAAATAGAATTAAATTAGGTTTATTTTGACAAAAAATGAAATTTGTTCATTTTTTCATAATACTCATTTACCACAATTTTTCTTTTATTTGACAAGTAGAGTTATAGACAGTAAGAGAGAGAGACAGAGAGAAAGGTCTTCCTTCCATTGGTTCACTCCCAAAATGGCCACTACCGCCGGTGCTGCACCAACCCAAAGCCAGGAACCAGGTGCCTCTTCATGGTCTCCCATGTGGGTGCAGGGCCCAAGCACTTGGGCCATCCTCCACTGCCTTCCTGGGCTCAGCAGAGAGCTGGACTGGAAGAGGAGCAATCGGGACTAGAGCCCAGCGCCCATATGGGATGCCAGCACTGCAGGCAGAGGGTTAACCTAGTGAGCCACGGTGCTGGCACCCAGCCATGAAATTTTGAAACGAGATACACAGCAGACTCATAGAATGGCAGATGTCCTAAACAGCACTCTGGCCTCAGAATCAGCCCTTAAGGCATGCGGATCTGGCTGAAAAGCCCATGGGAGTATTTCAGGCATGGAAAGCCAAGACACTCTGGGGAAAAAAAAAAAAAAAAAACTAAATGAAAGATCTCCACGAGTGAGAGTGAGATCCCAGTGGAAAGAACAGGTCATCAAAGGAGGCACCTTTCTCTGAAGGGAGGAGAGAACTTCCACTCTGACTATGACCTTGTCTAAATATGATCAGAGTCGGCCAACTGAAAAGGCTTCCATAGTCTTGGCAACGCATGACAAAAGCCTAGGATGATTACTGATGCCATAAACAAGAGTGTCAAATTATTAAGTCAACAACAGGAGTCACTGTGCACTTAGTTCTCATGTAGGATCTCTGTCCTTAATGTGCTGTACATTGTGATTTAATGCTATAACTAGTACTCAAACAGTATTTTTCACTTTATGTTTCTATGTGGGTGCAAACTGTTGAAATCTTTACTTAATATATGCTAAACTGATCTTCTGTATATAAAGAGAATTGAAAATGATTCTTGATGTGTATGGAAGGGGAGAGGGAGTGGGAAAGGGGAGGGTTGCGGGTGGGAGGGAAATTATGGGGGGGAAGCCATTGTAATCCATAAGCTGTACTTTGGAAATTTATATTCATTAAATAAAAGTTAAAAAAAAAGAAATTTTGAAGATCCTTTTTGAAGACTCAAGGGGGTATGGTGTGTATGTGTGTGTGTGTACTTACTTATCTATTCAAGATATGCCTTTATATTCTTCTGACTTTTGTATTTCTCATGACTCTTGTTTTTAAGGGGGTCAGATAGAGTTGAAAAGAATTCTTGACGCTATGTCAGTACACAAAAATTAAAGGGGGAAAAAATTCCAAGACAAATATTTTTCTTCATATCAGTTACATGCATTTTAAAGGAAACTTCACTACATAATTTCCCGGATGACTGCACCTAGGAACACACGTGAGCACAACAAACTTTCTTAGATGAATATCTGTAAGTTTGATTCCATCTGTTCATCTTGATCTTCATATGGAGTCAGGAAGGAGAGGGGAAGAACACCAAACTGGGAGTTAGAACATTAAATCCTGACCACAGATTTGTCCTATATGGACTGTACAAGTCACACTTATTTTTCTGACTTCCTGTTCTTTTCTTATAAAAATAAAAATAGAAAAGAAAAATATTTTGTATCTGATTTATGTTATGTGGTTTAATATGGTTTCCTTATAATATTCCTAAAATTCCAATACTTCTTTTGTTTATATAGAGATGGTAACTATAGTTTATATTTTATTATGAGGAATAGAAGCACAAATTTATGAAAGGACTCATCCAAACATCAGCAGATAAGAGAAAATGTAATAGAAGTCTCTAGAGGATAACAAGAACTAATCTAAACTGAGAATATAGAATTTGAAACAAAACTCTTCTTATTTCTATATCCTTTCCCCTCCCCAAGGTGAATCCTCTTCAGTAGATGCACAGGTAGAACTTATTTATAAAACTTCGTATTTGTTCATTGTTTATTTTGTGCGCCTCTCATTTAATTTGGTACTTAACAGAAAAGGGAAATATCAGGAGACGGAGATGGAGGAAAGGAAAGTGTCTGTTATTCTGTATTAGCCCACTATTTGCCACTATAACAAACACTTAAAACAAGCTACTTATTAAAGAAGGAAGTTTCTTTGTCTCACAGTTTTGGAATTTCACATCCCAAGTCAGGCAGGCGCATTGGTTTGACTATCTAGAAAGAGGATGATAATGGCAGAGCATGGTTGGAAGAAGGATCACATGGTAAGACCAACTTAGCTTTTGTAATCAATGCTCTTGAAAAAATTACGTCCTGGGACCGGCTCTGTGGCGCAGTGGGTTAAAGCCCTGGCCTGAAGCGCCGGCATCCCAAATGGGCGCCAGTTCTAGTTCTGGCTGCTCCATTTCCTATCTAGCTCTCTGCTATGGCCTGGGGAAGCAGTAGAAGATGGCCCAAGTTCTTGGGCCCCTGCACCCATGTGAGAGACCCGGAAGAATCTCCTGGCTCCTGGCTTCGGATCGGTGCAACTCCGGCCATTGCAGCCATCTGGGGAGTGAACCAGCGATGGCAGACCTCTCTCTCTCTCTCTCTCTCTCTCTCTCTCTCTCCTTCTCCTCTCTGTGTAACTCCGACTTTCAAGTAAAATAAATAAATCTTTAAAAAAGAAAAAAAGAAAAAATTACCTCCTAAGGTATACTCTTTTATGACCAAAGATGTTCATTATACCCGCTGCCTAAACACCTCCCAATACCTATAATTTGTGAATTTGCGTATCAAATGCCCATGTGAGTTGGGGAGGTGAGCCATATTCAAGGTATATTATGTCCCTATGCTGTACATTTTTCTTGTTTTATATTATTATTTTACTTATTTATTTATTTTCAAAGATTCATTTTTATTTATTTGAAAGACAGAGTAACAGAGAGAGGTAGAGACAGAGAGAGAGGTCTTCCATCCTCTGGTTCACTCCCCAGATGGCTGCAACGGCCTGAGTTGCGCTGAACCAAAGCCAGAAGCTAGGAGCTTCTTCCGGGTTTCCCATATGGGTGCAGGGGCCTAAGGATTTTGGCCATCTTCCCCTGCTTTTCCAGTCCTAGCAGAGAGCTGGATTGGAAGAGGAGCAGCCAGGACTAGAACCTGTGCCCATATGGGATGCCGGTGCTTCAGGCCAAGGCTTTAATTCACTGTGCCACAGCGCCAGCCCCTATTATTATTTTATTTTTGAGAGTCAGAGGGAAAAGACCAAATTGAAAGTGAGAGAGAAAGAGCTCGAGCTCCTATCTGCTGGTACACTCCTAAATGCCCTCAAGAGACAATTACAAAAGCCAGGAGCTCAATCCAAGTCTCCACAGGGGAGGGAAGACAACAGTAGTATATACTGAATATCCACTTATTGCAGCCCCTGCACCAGGCACCCACTGGGTATTTATATTTTCAAGAATTTTTCACTTTCTTTTTTTTAGAGATTTATTTATTTATTCAAAAGAGTTACACAGAGAGAGAAGGAGAGGCAGAGAGAGAGAGAGAGAGAGAGAGATGTCTTCAATCTGCTGGTTCACTCCCCAGTTGCCTGTAAAGGCCGGAGCTGAGCCAACCCAGAGCCAGGAGCCAGGAGCTTCCTCCAGGTCTCCCACATGGGAGCAGGGGCCCAAGGACTTGCGCCATCTTCTACTGCTTTCCCAGGCATAGCAGAGAGCTGGATTGGAAGTGGAGCAGCTAGCACTCAAACCAGCACCCATATGGGATGCCAGCACTGCAGGTGGCAGCTTTACCAACTATGCCACAATTTTGACCCCAAAATTTTTTCACTTTCAAAACCAGTAAAGTAATTTTCCTACCTACAGTGATTGAGTGTGCTTGGCCTGATTCTCTGTACTTTCTTCAGATTCATTGCAAGTCTCTTAAACTTTAGATCAAATGTGATCTAATCTTGAAAAGTAGCTGACTTGCTTTCATCTTTGTCTTCTTGCTAAAGATAGTATATTTCATGTCCCAAGGGATGGCTTTCTGTATATTCTTTGATTGTTTGGCATTCTGTTCCATATTCATTTATTTCATACATAGAACAAAACATAAAATTTGAAAGAATTTTCAAAAATGTAGTTTTCCTAGCTACAAATTATTTATCTGTTCTGCTTTCATGTTTCATTTCTATCATTTTCATTAGTACACTGTAGAGGTACTTGCATAGCATTGGACAGAATAATTAGGGGATAATAATAACAAGTTTCCTGTTGTCAGTGACCTATTCAAAACTAGAAAAATTGCTAAACTAGTTGATAACTAAAAGTTAGAATCCACTGGTATATGAACATAAATACCGTGGAGTGGGAATTTAGTAACTGTCTGAAGGAAAGGGCAGACTTTTAGAAACCAGGAGCCAGGAGCTTCATCTGCGTCCCCCACATGGATGCAGGGATCAAAGTACTTGGGCCATCTTCTGCTGCCCCAGGCACGTAAGCAAAGAGCTAGATTGGAAGTGGAGCAGCCAGGATTGGAACCCAAATTGTCGCCCATTTGGGATTTTTTTTTTTTTTTTTGACAGGCAGAGTGGACAGTGAGAGAGAGAGAGAGAGAGAGAGAGAGAAAGGTCTTCCTTTGCCGCTGGTTCACCCTCCAATGACCGCTGCAGCCGGCGCACTGCGCTGATCCGATGGCAGGGGTCAGGTACTTATCCTGGTCTCCCATGCGGGTGCAGGGCCCAAGCACTTGGGCCATCCTCCACTGTACTCCCTGGCTACAGCAGAGAGCTGGCCTGGAAGAGGGGCAACCAGGACAGAATCCGGTGCCCCGACCTGGACTAGAACCTGGTGTGCCAGCGCTGCAAGGCGGAGGATTAGCCTAGTGAGCCGCGGCGCCGGCTGCCCATTTGGGATTCTAGCATCGCAGACAGTTCCTTAACCTGTTATGCCACAACACTCACCCCTCAAAATAGATTGCTCAAATCCCAACAAATATTTCTTTGCCACTTCTCTGCACAATATGCATTTTACTGCCAAATTACACTTAAAATATTGTACTTGATTCTTCTTTACCTCCTGAAAAAAAAAAAAGCTTAAAGAACTATGAATGAAAATTAAAGTTTGCACACTAGAATGATAGGGTGTCCCGGACACCCAAATAGTTCTTCTCATGCATCTACTTACCTTTCTGCCTCTCAGTTCCTCATCTGTTTATGGCATGAGTTAGACTGAATTATCACCAATGTCTGATTTCTGCCTTTAAATTTATCTCATAATAATGCCAACCAAATAAAACAATTAAATTAAAACTTTTCCAAGAGCTCATTAAATTTGTTTCATAGTCAAGTTAGAGTTAGAAGATCAAGACACTGAGGAATGATAATCTTGGATTTGTCATTTCAGTGGTGTTCACGTTTTGACAGTATTGGTATCCAATGACCTCCTTCATCGGTTTTAAAATTCTGTGAAATAACTCTACTCGTAGGAACTAAAAAAGGAAAGCAAACAGGCTTGGAAGAGAATTTATTGTAGACTCCAGATATCATTTGTTTCTTTCACTGTTCTAATTACTGATGGGCGTTTTAAAGAATTTATTAACTGTGTGAGCTAAGTAAGTTGCGATGTCCCCATTCAGGTGAGACAATTAGTAGCATTTTATGTAGCAGGAGCTGAAAACGTGAGCAGAACTTGGCTCCACCGCAAGTAAAACAGTCACAGAAAACCCACCAGGACCCAAACCTTAAGGACATAATCTAAACTATATTTCAAATATTTTAATTAGACAGGTGCTGTTTCCACCTGCAATCCTGTCCTTTCTTTATTAATCTTCCCCCAAATCCTATCTGACCAACAAATTCATACTTTCTGTAAAATTTCTGTCTCTTTGTTGCAGCTATGAGGACCTCGGCAACGCACTGGTAATGTTTTCATTCCTCCAAGCCAGGCCCCACCTTTTCGCTTTAAAGTAAATGGGGCTGTGGAGCTGGAAGCCCAGTGAAGCTGTGTGTTGTGCTGCGAGGGAGGCCTCGCGGGAGGGGCTGATTGTCGCAAGGGCGACTTTCCCTTGGCCTTTGTCTCTCCAGCACCTGCCCCGGACTACAGGCGAGGTGGGCGGGCTCAGCTCGCGGGAACCGCCCCGCAGAGGCGGGCTTGGGTCCGCCAGGCTGGGATGCTGGCGCGGCGGTGGGAGGAGGAGGCTGAGCGGAGAGGACTGGGCGAGCTGGGCATCGCGGAGCCGGACCCGGGCGGTGCCCGCCCGCGGGGACACGGGCACAGAACATCCCGAACCTTCCGCGGTGACCTTGCCTAGAGTAGTGCCTGCCGCGTGGTTGGTGCCCGGTGTTTATCAAAAGTACGCACAAGGCAAGGATTGCAGGGAGCCACTGAAAGTCTCCTGAGCGTGGAGCAGTAGCCAGGCCTGAAGGAGCCTAGCTGGTGTGGGGGTTGGCGTGAGCGGATCCTTGGCTGGCTCTCAGGTGTGCGTAGGGCGGGGAAGCAACTCCCTGCCGAGTCTGGGCAGCAGGGTGGGGGTGGGTTGCCCATCCCTGGGGTAAAGAGAGTACCACGGGGTATTCTTGGTGTGTAATGTGAGGTATGGAGGGGAGGTGACAGTGTGTGGAAATGGAGAGTAGCCGCAGGTGTGACCAAGAAACCAGTGAGGGTGGCAAGGACTTTTTTTTTTTAATGAAATCATCGAGATTGAAAAATGGAAAATAAATGTCATCAGCACACACACATAAAAATAATCGGGGGCCAGCGGCTGTGACACAGAAGGTTAAAGCCCTGGCCTGAAGCGCCGCCATTCCATATGGGTGCCAGGTTCTAGCCCTGGCTGCTCCTCTTCCAATCCAGCTCTCTGCTAGGACTGGGAAAGCAGTAGAAGATGGCCCAAGTCCTTAGGCCCCTACACCTGCATGGGAGACCCAGAAGAAGCTCTTGGCTCCTGGCTGCAGATCCTCATGGCTCCATAGCTTCGGCGGTTGCAGCCATCTGGGGAGTGAACCAGCAGATGGAAGACCTCTCTTGTCTCTACCTCTTTGTAACTCTGTCTTTCAAATAAATAAAATAAATATTTAAAAGATAATAATAGGAAACCCAGATTCCAATGACTTCCCTTTCATGGGGAATTTTGCAAAGATGTGATTTTACGTTTTCCTTCAAGTTACCGTATAAAATGATTATAAAGTTAGTATGCACTATTGGAGAAAATTAAACAACACATAAATCTATATTTTCCAAAGCATGGGAAAATGCCACCACCCATATATGAACCCAATTATGCTTTTTCCCCTCTTTTTTGGTACTAGACCTCCTTCAGCATAACCTAGACAGATCACTGAAACTCTGTGTTATGGGTCATGGAGGGTAGGATGGTTGCTGGAGTGAGTTTTGTGAGTTCTTTTCCTCAGGTCAGTATAGAAATAAAAAACTGGGAAACAATTTGCAAAGAATCAGAAAATTTTATTTTATTTTATTGGAAAGTGACAGAGAAGCATCTGACCCAAGAGGAGACCTGGCAGAGTACCTGAAGGGGACACTGGTTGTCAGAAGTGCTCAGGGTTTTTAAGGCATTACTCTTAGTTCGCTGGGTCATTCTATGGGGGTGCCTATTGGAAGAGAGGTTTCACATACAGTATGTTGATTGGCTTGGGGCTCATAGAGATAGTGGGGATCTCTTCAAGACAAACTGATTCTCCTTAGGGACTTAGCCCCCTCCTCTGCTAGCTCTGGGCGAAGTTTGCAGCTAACTTGAAGACGTGCTGTAAAACCACACAAGGTCACAGGTGCAGCACAAGCAGCTATTGGTGGGGGAGATACTGGCCAGTCTGGAAACAAGCTTTCCAGCCACAGCTGGCAGCCTGCCTGTGAAGGACATTCTACCTATGTCCAAGGGTCCCACAGACACCCCCAGCCCCACAGCTGGCAGCCTGCATGTGAAGGACATTCTGCCTACGTCCAAGGGTCCCACAGACACCCCCAGCCCCACAGCTGGCAGCCTGCCTGTGAAGGACATTCTACCTACGTTCAAAGGTCCCACAGACACCCCCAGCCCCACAGCTGGCAGCCTGCCTGTGAAGGAAATTCTACCTACGTCCAAGGGCCCCACATACACCCCAGCCCCACAGCTGGCAGCCTGCCTGTGAAGGACATTCTACCTACGTCCAAGGGTCCCACAGACACCCACAGCCCCACAGCTGGCAGCCTGCCTGTGAAGGACATTCTGCCTACGTCCAAGGGTCCCACAGACACCCCCAGCCCCACAGCTGGCAGCCTGCCTGTGAAGGACATTCTGCCTACGTCCAAGGGTCCCACAGACACCCCCAGCCCCACTGGACGGCCTCACTCTGTTGGCCTCAAGATTCTAGTTTGTAAAATGAGAAGAATTAGTTTCTTCCTCAGGGTCAGCACTGTGGTGTAGTGGGATAAGCTGCTGCCTGATACACCAACTTCCAGCATGGACACCAGTTCATGTCCCAGCTGATCCACTTCTAACCCAGCTCCCTGATAATGGCCTGGGAAAACAGAAGAGGATGATCCAAGTGTTTGGGGAGACACTGTACCAGGAGACACAGGATCTCCTGGCTCCTGGCTTCAGCTTTGCCCAGCTCTGGCCTTTGCCGCCATCTGGGGAGTGAACCAGTAAGATGTCTCTCTCTCTCTGTGTGTGTCTCTCTCTATCACTCCCTCTTTCTACATAATTCTTTCAAATAAGCAAATCTTTTAAAAAATAGATTGTCTTTCTCATAAGGTGACTGAACAAGCTAATATATATAGGACACATAAGAAATATCATGTACAAATATGTGCTTTTTGTATCACTGTTATTAGTATGAATAATATGCTCATGCATGCAAATTATTCCATGTATGCACAAATCACGATATATTCTTTCCTATGTATTTCAGTTGTTTATTATATTGAATAAACAAAAATAAAAACAAAATGAAAATAGTAGTTAAATATATTCAATATAGCTGTGTATGTACCCATGTGTGTCAAATATCAGATGGTGATAGGTCTTTGGAAGACATAATATGGTTGACATAATAATGACTGAGTTGCTTTTCTTTTTCTTAAAGATTTATTTATTTATTTGAAAGTCAGTAACACAGAGAGAGAAGGAGAGACAGAGAGATAAAGAGAGAGAGAGAGAGAGAGAGAGAGAGAGAGAGAGAGAGAGAAAGAGAGAAATCTTTCATCTGCTGGTTCACTCCCATGATGGCCGCAACGACCAGAGCTGTACTGATCTGAAGCGAGGAGCCAGGAGCAGAGCCTCCTCCGGGTCTTCCCATGCGGGTTCCAGGGCTCAAGGACTTGGGCCATTTTCTACTGCTTTCCCAGGCCATAGCAGAGAGCTGGATGGGAAGTGAACTGGCTTCCATATGGGATGCCTGCACTGTAGGTGGTAGCTTTACCCACTACACCACAGCAGCGCAGGCTCCTGCTTTTCTTTTTTGAGCTGGGATATCAGCAAGAAAAATATGGACAGAGATGGGTTAGAGGGCAAAGCCTTAGATATGGGCATTTCAACAATTAGAATTCAAATAGAGGAGACAGCAGAACAGAGAAGGAAGGAAGGGTCACTGAAATAGGAGGAAAAAACAGAAGACTATAGTGTTGTAGAGGATAAGACAAAATAGTGTTTCCAGTGGGATAATAGAAATGGTCTCTAAATTTGATAACTGAAAAAAATGCATGACTCAGCAAATACATGCTTATCACTGGTTATCTTTCAAGCATTGCTTCCTATTACTACAATTACTTTTGTTACTAAAATCAGCTAGTGTTTACTTATACTTATTAAATGCTGGACAGAATTTTAAATATGGACCTTAATGTAGAACAATTTAGTCTTCTTAGTAAGTGTATGAGTTTGTGCAATAATTTTTATTGTCATTTTCCAGACCAATAAGTGAATGATCAGAGGGATTTTATGTCTTGCCCATTGTTGTGCTGTTGGGGTACAGGATAAGCCGTGTACCAGTTATTCAGTTGTTTCCTGGAGCTACTGCCCTTTCTCTCTTTATATGTAGGACCTACATTCACAGAAATGAAGATAGATCTGCATAATAATTTTAAGAGACCCATTATATTTTAATTTTCCAACTTCTATTGCTGGACATTTTATCTTTAGAGGGAACATTTTAACCCCAAGGTCATATTAAAATTTTTTACGGTAATTGTTTTTATATATAAATATTTTAAAAGCAAAGCTGCATTTTTACATATAGGAGCCACCACATACATGTAGATTTTAAATTTAAATCAATTAAGATAAAATAAAATTTAAACTTTATTTCCTCAGCTGGACTGAGCAAGTTCAGCTGTTCAATAGCCATGTGCAGCTAGTTGGTATTGTTCTTAAAGGTGTAGATACACCGCATTTCTTTCATCATAGGAATATATTTTGACAGTGCTTCTCACACTAGGGTATGTACCCCAATCATTTATCCACGTACTAAACCACAAGTCCTAGTGAGTCAATATTGTGGACGACAAGTCTGTCCCCCAACGTTCATGTGTTGAAATCCCAATCTTCAATGAGGAAGTGTTTGGAGATGGAGCCTTTAGGGGGTAATTAGCTCATGAGGACAGAGCCCTCATGAAGGATTAGTGCAGATAGGAGAAGCAGCACAAGAATGTTTCTCTGTCCTCTACCAGCCCTTTGCCCAGTGAGGAAACCAGGAAGAGCTCTTATCAGAATCTGACTACTCTCCAACCTCCAGAACTGTGAGAAATGAGTTTCTGTTGTTTAAACTTCCAGGTAAATGATATCTTTTTATAGCACCTAACATGATTCAGACAGGCCATCTGGGGAAGGACCGGAGCTTCTGCATATTTAGCAAACCCTGAGATGGTGCTGAAAATAAAGTCTCTTGGACCAGATTTGGAATTGAAAGTGTCTAGATTTATTTTTATGCAAGAGGCTGTAAAAAAGTGCTTGTATCTATATGCATGCATTTTTCTGTTCATTTAATTTTATTATTTATTGATAAGCAATGGCATATTAATAGCACATTAAATAACCTCGTATGCTTCTCCTGGGCTTTCTGACCTCTTCTATTAATTCACTGTAAAGTCTTGTGCTGTATCACAATAAAATTAATGTAGGATCACAGGATGTTTTAATATTTAGCAAAGGAAATATTTATCAAAACCTTGTCAATTTCCATCAAACATCAATTTTATTTAAATTGGAATTACATTCACTCTAGTGGATTTAGTAAGGAGTAACTAAGTGAGGAGTAATTATTCATAAAATTGATTGCATCTATTCTAGGAGAAGGAATTACTCTATTTTCCATTGCTTTCTTAGAAACTAAAGTAGAAATTATTTATTCAAATAGAGTAAATGGTTGGAATGGGCATGTCTGATTCAGTAGAACATTTATATCCTGTTTTACAAATATTTTAGTTGTTTTTAAATATTTATTTATTTATCTATCTATTTATTTATTTGGAAAGCAGAGCAACAGAGAGAAAGGAAGATGTAGAGATCTTCCATCCACTGGTTCATGCCTCAAATGCCTGCCAATGCTAGGACTGGGCCATGCCAAAGCTAAGAGCTAGAAAATCCAGATGAGCCCCTCAAATGGGAGATAGGGGCCCAAGCACCTGACCATCTTCCACTACGGTTTCAGGCACACTATCAGGAAGCTAGGTTGGAAGCAGAATAGTGGACACTCGAACCAGCACTCTGAAATGAGATGCTGGTGTAACAAGAGGAAGCTCAACCTGCTACTCCACGACATCAGCCCCATTAGCAATATTTTAATTACTTTTGAAAATGAAGATAAACAGATTTATGATATTTATAAAATTTTCACTAGAAAATATCTGGTAGACAGAACAAAGGAGGAATGTCTGGGTCTGTTGATAAGTTTCTTGCTGCTCCATTTATTTCCAATGTGTCCCCTTGACACTGTTAATACAGTTTTGTGTGTAATATTTTATTAGATCATAAGTTTTTCTTTATTTTTAATTATTGGATATTAAGGATCTTGAAGCTCCCATATTGTTATTTGCTGCTCCATGACCCTAAACCATATGTGTGAATTTTGTTGATATCAATGTTTTTATAGGCAAAAACCATGAGTATATGTTTCTCATTCTATGAAGACTTCCATTTCATGCTGTTGCCAGAATGCTTAGAAATACTGCATGGCTTTGTCTAAATATGATCAGAGTCAGTGAACTCAGGGGGCTTCCATAGCCTTAGCAGCTCATGACAAGAGCCTAGGGTGATTACTGATGCCATAAACAAGAGTGTCAATTTGTTAAGTCAACAACAGGAGTCACTGTGCATTTACTCCTCATGTAGGATCTTTGTCCTTAGTGTGCTATACATTGAGATTTAATGCTATAACTAGTACTCAAACAGTATTTTTCACTTTATGTTTCTGTGTGGGAGCAAACTGTTGAAATCTTTACTTAATGTATGCTAAACTGATCTTCTGTATATAAAGAGAATCGAAAATGAATCTTGATGTGAATGGAAGGGGAGAGGGAGTGGATAAGGGGAGGGTTGCAGGTTGGAGGGATGTTATGGGGGGGGGGGGAGCCATTGTAATCCATAAGCTGTACTTTGGAAATTTATATTCATTAAATAAAAGTTAAAAAAAGAAATAAAAAAAAAGAAATACTGATTGGGTGGGAAGGAGATTAGCTTTTTCCCTAGTGAAATAATTCCATTGTAACAGAGGGGTCACTTCCCTAAGCTAAATGTGGAAAAAATAACAGATAGATTATACATCAGGGAAAAACCTAGGAGGGCTTTGTTATAACAGAGAGTATATCTTGAGCATTTGAATAAATCCTTTAAAATTTAGGTAAGTAGATAGCTGTATTTCAGTTCTCACTTTTCTCATTTGCATTGCTTTTTATACAAAAAATACACCCAGATAATTTATGTATCATATAAGGATACTCAAGAAATAAGTCAACATATAAATATAATTGAGATTTTTGTATCTTTCTATATCCTTATTCATAACATAAAGATTTTCAACTTAAATTTTGCCCAGTTAATTTTTTTCTGGATACTATTGAAATGAGCGTAAATTAGTTCTCCTTTTGTTCTAAAGTTATTTGAAAGAGGGTAGATCCTTTTCTATTTCACACAGTTAGACCTGGAGAAATTTTTCTGGAGACTTTCTATGCAGGAATCCCCAAAGATGTCATAAACCTCATACTAATACATCTCCAGAGAAGAAATTATTCTACAAATAGACACTGAGATCTAGAAGAGAAGAATGTGGGATTGAGAAGATTAGGTTCTTATACTCTGATGATTTCTAAGCCCTATTCTGTGAAAAGAGAGAGAAGAAAATATATTAAAAGAAAATAAAGGAAGGAAGGGAAGGGAAGGGGAAATAGAAGGGATTGATGGAGGGTATTGTCATGTATTTCCTAACAAAATTATTAACTCTAAAGAACCATCCATTATAATAAAATGACCTCTCTTTTGTTTTAGAATAAAAAATCGTTTTGCTCAACTTCTGTGGTAAAAATTGTACCATTTTTTACATGTGGCAACTATATGTCAGTCTCTTCCCACATTGTTTGCATTACTCTGGTGCATGAAATCAAGATAATTAATAGGCACTCTTGGCCAAAGAGGATAAGACCTGTTGTCTACACAGTGACCTTGGGTCCCACCCCTAATGATACAGTGAGTGTGAGGCTGGAAGCAGGTAATTTTACTTATCTGGGTTTTGTTTTCTCAGATGTAGAAATGGACTTTCTATTAGAGTTATATTAGGTATATTAGTTCTCTGTAGTTCAAAATATAGCCTCCACTACTGTCAAACTCCCCAAACATGATGAAATCACCAGTAATAACAAAGGATTTCCACTTACAAAAGTATCTGTCATATCATTTCCCTATAAAGAATCTTTTTCACTTTTAGTCAATTTCTATGATGACATGTCACTATCAAAAATAATAATACATTAATAATCTGTTGACACTGTGTGGTGGCTGATACTAGATTATAGGTGGCGCTTGAGGTACTTTTCTGCAATGCATTAAGACTGTCAGACTTTCCTAAGACAGAAAGAGAGGAGAAACAGATCCTGTAGGGAGGAGAGACAGAAATGTATTCTTTCCTCTTGCCCAGTCATATTTTCCTTCCTTCTTTTCATCTATCTAATTTTCCAGAGTGCTTCCCAACATCGAACAAAGAACCTGTTCCAACCACAAAGCAGGTGTACAAAGACCAGGAAATAGGAGTACAAGTTAGAACATGTGAAATCAGAAAGCCTTGTGTTAATTGTAATATGTTGATTTTATTTAGCATAGATAGTTACAAGTTAAAGAAATAAAATTTCCAAACAATAGCATAATTCTACTTGGCATTCAAGAATTAGGAAGGTAAACTTAAGTTTATTATTTTTATAGTCTTTAATTTATGAAAAATATTTTATATTCAGAACACATTATTCCAAGAAATTAGTTATGAATCTAGATGTTTAGGATAACCCTTGGGGAAGTCAGGTGGCAAGTGAAGGTCACTTACAAAAAGATTAACTGGGAAAGAATGTGATAGGAAAATCTACAAGCCACTCTCAAATAAGCAGCATATTTTCCCTTGTCAAAAACATTATTTTAAAATTAAGCAGAAATGTATTTCCTAGTGTTGTTTTTATCACAATCAAGCTTAACATATTAAAATATATTTTTATGCTGATGAGAAATTAGAAAAAACTTATGAACTGATAGACATATATATATATATACACACACACATTCTAACACATATGTATTTACATGTATATGTGAAGGTACTTAAAAACATTTGAGCAAATGGAATTAAAAATAAATATATTTTGGTACAAAATTTTTTTCGAATTCATGGTTAGTTTTTTATAATATGCATTTCCCATGATATTTTTGAATACCCCTCATGTATTTCTATACATATATGGACACACACACATATAAGTTGTGCTATATAACATGATATGTATGTATTTTTTCAATAGCATATTAAGGACAGTATGAGGAGAATCTTTACAAAATATAGGAAACAGAATGACTTTAAATAATTTTAGCAGCGAGTGTAGAGCAGGAGTTAAAGACACATACCATAATTGTTTTATAGCTTATTCTAGCTTAAAAAATGCCCTCTCTGAGTGAGGCCTTTGTTCCGTTTACGTGTATGCAGTGCATGTTCTTTCCAAGTGGGCCAGTTTTGTTCTCATGCCATGGGAGCAGGTGGCATGAAGCTGTTTTGATGAGGTTAAAAGGCTCCTCCCCTCTCTCCCCAAGCAGCAGCCTGAAGTACGTCAGCAGTAATTGTGTGCATGGCTCGGCTGTGCAGGGTGAGTGGAGGCAAAACTGATATCAAATGAGGGTATCAAACTGATATCTGGATGTTCCGTTTAAGTTGCTGCTCCTTTTCATTAGCCCCACCAGGGGTGAAGAGCTTGTCATGGAAACATCCTCTTAGCATTTGTTTTCGATGGATTTAAAATTTTCTCCATAAAGACTGAGTGCTATAGTGGATATAAATGCAGGGGGTTTCATTACGCTCTTTTTATTATTTACTAATCAGACTTCAGCTCAGGCAGATAAAAGAGAGAGGTTCTGTTGCCTAGAAGTCAGGCCGTTAATGAGGATGGGAGCCCCCAGGGAGCCGAAATCCAAAGTAGAACGGTGCTGCTTTCGGGTTTCTTGCCATTTCTTCAGTTGCTTCTTCTCCCTTTTCCAATGGGCCTAGGGAGCAGGAACTATCCAAGGTACTAGAAGGCCGACAGCTTTGCCGTTCAATGCAGACGGATTGCAGAAGCAGAGGAAAAAGATTACTGCTTATTTCAGAAGGTAGGTTCTTTGTTTCAGAATCCCTGATTAATCAGCAGCAGCATCAACAGACTAAGGCAGCTGGAGAGGAGAGAGAGAAGCAGAAAGGGAGGGAGCCAGGGCAGGGAGGGAGGGAGTGAGTGGAGAGAGAGAGAATGAGAGAGAGAGAGAGAGTGCTGGTTGTCACGGGGGAGGGACGATGCCACAAGCTAGGCTGCTCCAAGCCTTCTGCATGTAAGTGGCAATGAGAAAAAGCATCTTTTTGGCTGAGAGGAGACATTTAGAGAGGATGCTTCTGATTTTTTGTTTTCATTTATTTTTGTCTTCACAGAATATAATCAAATGAAGTACCTTAGCCAGCCTGGTGATTGCTTCGGGTCTTGTAATCATCTGTGTAGCAAAGTGGGTAAAATCATTCAATTTCTTCTCTGCTGGACCTGGAAGGAGAGGGGCTGTGTGTTCATCCCCACCCATTAGCTATGCCCTCTTTTCTCCAAATGTCGATTTAAGGAAGCAAGCACCTGTCTTCTGCACTGCATCTTCCTAGCAAACTTTAAAGGCCATTTTCTCTGATAGAAAGAGCATCAAGAATCCTTCGGTGTCTAGTGATGAAGAATCTGGGAGTGGAGACTTTTCCCATCCAGATACAATGCACTTTAATTGAAGAAAAACTGAGCTGAACTACAAGTCTATTTCTTATGGTGCTGGATTACTCCTAACGAACTGCCCTGAGATCAGCCGTGAGAGAGGGCTTTGACAGACTCAAGTCACCTTCTGATTGTTGCACTTAGCTCTCCCTGGGGATTTACATTTTGGTATGTATCTCCTTTTTCAAATTCTGTAAGCATGCTAATTGGATCCAGCACTAAATAGATCAAACAATCTGGTTATGAAATGGAATGGATTTTAGTTAAGGATACTTAATGCTGAAGTTTGCATGTTTATTAGGTGGAGTCGAAATAAAGCTATAGTGAAGGCATCCAATGCTTTAGTGAGCCTCAAGCTATTTTTACTCCCTTACCCACTTAGTCACATTACCATGGAAATGGTTAAACTAGATTTTCATTAGTAAAATAAGCCATGTTGAATTATTAAAAGCATTGAAAATATTTTCAAGGATATTAATTGGCATTCAAGTTGTGCATGCTAGCTATTTATCCACTATTCCATACCATAAATATTTTACAAGTCTCTTAGCAGTGAGAGCCCCATTCTGCATTAGAAAAGACACAGTCCCTGAAACATCCAAAACTATAAGACACACACCTAGGCTAAAATTGCTTTTTCATAACTAATTAGACATAAACCTCTTCGAGAAATGTATTTTAACATCAGTTAATGTTAACAACATTTGATTAGTCTCATCACAATGAATTTTTTTATGGAACTTTAGGTATACTTGTTTTACTTGGGACACAGACTTGTTTTGTTAGACTGTCTTTAATCAAATTTTTCCAACTACCCAGAAATATTTTAAGTATAGTATATATAAATATACCATATGTAGAAGCGATATTATATAAAATAACATTGTTCACTCTCATTAGAAAATTCTAAAGTTGTTTTGGTAACATGGAACTGGTGTTTTCTCGCTATACATTACCAAAAAAGGGAGCCAACTGAAAGGGTTACATGGTATAGTTTTGGTCATTTTAACATCCAAGAATTTGTAACTAAATTAGTGTGGAACAATGAATAAAGAGTAAAGGTGAAAATTACCTTCTAATTTTTCACATTTGGAATAATGTTCTAATTTATTTTGTATCTTTTTTAAGTGCTAATTACACCAATGTTATAACATGAGCCACAAATGCAGCAATTATTTTGTGCTTGTGGAAATTATTTTGTGGAAAGTGCAACATATGTTAGCCAATTCAGCAAAGAAGGGAACTGGAAAGGGACTCTGTGAAGGACATTCACAATTCAGGAAATTAGTAAGAACAGACCTGAAAAAAATTCTACATCTTCATAAGGGACTACTGGTAGATCCAAGAACTTGAAGTACCTGTAAAGTTTAGAGGGAGGAGGTGTTAAAAATCCTAGGGACAAGAAGGTTGGCTATTGTTTAAAATAAATAAATAAATAAATAACACATTCCCAATTCAGTTAGATAGTTTCTATTGTACCTCCAGATAACAATTTATTAAATTGATTACATCCATATTGCAGATACCACCTTATAACTGTCTAGATCCATGTGGCTCAAGGCCCTAAAAAGGACCTCAGCCACTAGCATCTTGTGTGAACTCCTAATATTGATAAAAATGTCCAGTCCCTTTAGATCATGGACAAGGAGCATGTGACAAGCCAAAAGTTGGGTGGGGTGTATCTAATTTATGATGCTAACACATTAACATGATTTATGCCCACTTTACACATTTGGGGAGGGGAGGTGGTACAGGAAAGCTCACTGCAAAGTAATCTGCTATCTGAGAAAAAAAGCAATCAGTGTCTTTGTAGTCACTTGAGCAAGCTTTCCTGGTTATAACTTCCACATTTCCCTTTTTGGGCAGAACAGCTGCATTTTGATGACATTGAAACTGAGAAAATGAGCATGACCATTTGTGAGACGGGTTGGATTTCAAGCACAATCAAAGTGAAATTATAGAACTAGTGGCTGACAGATTATAACATTTTTATCAGAAAAAAACTTTGACAAAATTTACATATGGTTTGGGTTATAAACACATGATCCATTTTGTTGATTTGATCCTATGTGAAGTCAGCAAATTTTAGATATTAATTTACGTATATATTTTACATATTTATATGAAGTCTGGTTATTTAAATACTTATATCTTTGGGCATAATGTATTTTGTATTTTACAAAAATGTAAAAGAACATTTCTTCCACTGAACAGCAATAGTAAAAGTAGCCAAAATTGCTTTGGGAAACTTTTATTTGGATCAATAGCACTCGAAAAAAACAGATCATCATAGATGATGCAATCATTGGAGTGGAAGGAAAATCTTATTTTAATAACAAATTCTAATGAGTTCCTTACAACACTGAGACTGGTGCCTTTTGAAAACTTCAGAAATGTATTAAGTATGGAGTCTAGAAAACTTTCACATCTGCAAACATAAATGCAAAGTAAAGATAACATGTTAAGGCTTTCATCCAGAAATGTTTTCTAAGAATTGTGTTTGTTCTACTTATCTATCTGAAATAGCATTACAATAATAGCACTAAATAAACTTTATCTTACTGTAGCCTTAAGGTTATCATGGAGAATAACTGTGATCTAAAATTTGGAGGCTCCTGATAGAACTTCAAGGATTAGGGAGCAATTATCTGTCAGACCAGAGCATTTTCTATTCCTACTACTTAGTCTATGCAGCAAGTATCCAGATTAATGGATTCACTAGAACTTTATATTTTGGAAAGCAAAGTTTCAGATAGGAAAGAGTTCCATTTCAGAAATTCTAGGAGAACCTTTTAAGAAGAGAGAAACCATCCAGTGTCCATGAGGGCTGGTGGACTAATTCATTCACATGATACTAGTTGCGATGGAACTGTGCTGTGGGTGAACAGAGGTAAATAGGCTGTTGAAAGGTGTGGCTTGAAAAGTCCGTGTACACACGCACCTGAGCTAGTCCTTAATGATCTAGAGTAGTTGATCTCACAATGCATGAAATTGAACTAATGGAGAAATGTATTGTGAATTTTAAGCAATTGAAAGAGAAACAAACATGTATGAGAAGAAGACTGATGTGTTGAATATTTATGTGATTCTTACTGAACATCTCCTGAACAATGGGCTGTGGTTAAGTAAAAGTCTTCTATATTATGGGGGTAACTCAATCTTGACACCAGTTGGTGTTGCATTATGTACCCTCTGGTAAACAGAGACCACACACAATTGATACCTAAGTTTACAAAGTGAATAATCCTCTTAAATATATAATCTTAGTAAATTCTTTTGCAGATAAATGTTTATCAAAAATACTTCACAACTTTTTTAACTTTAATATTATTGATCAGGTACTATCTTAGCTTCTTGTGTTCCCTGAATCAAAGACGTAGCCACCAGGGAATAAAAAGGAAATGATTCTTATATTCTTGTTAATGTTTTCATGGGTTTAATTTGAATATTCTTAGTTTGTACTCCACATGTGTATGTATTAGATAGAATTATTTCAGGGAAAACAATTGTAAAGAAAGGCAGTGCTACCCTTAGCTCCAGGTTTAGCAGGGTGGCTTTGCACAAAAGAAAATAATGAAGTGTTTAACTCGATACAAAGATAAATGCTTAGTGTTATAAATTTTTATAAAGATTTCACCTGATTAAATTGGTGCATCCTAAGTGAGTCCAGTAAAATTTCAAATTTTGGGAAATGTCATAATTTTAACAACATAATCTTTATGTAGGGTGTGGTCAATCAGTTAAAAGTAATAAAGTGAAAATAAAATAAATGAAACTGAACAATTTATGGTCCAATTGTACTTAAGCCAATATCTGAAACTTTAATGGAATGTCCTTTATTCTATAGAGGGTAATCTAAATATTTAAGAAAAGAAATGTTTTCTGAATGCAGAATGAAGGAGTGGAGGTATGGGTTGTATAGAGATTCTGATATTGGACATTTTATGTGTTTTTTCAAAAGAATCCCTGGCACAAATTTAAAATGTGGACAAATTCCAACACACACACACAAACACACACACATACATCTTGCATCATTTGACTCAATATTGGACATTCCCAAGATACATTTGCCTTTTGAACGAGGACAACAAATGTCAGTTTTCAGCCAATGCTCTGGGAAGGTGAGTAGTTGGGGGCTGAAATGTTAATCTATTTTGAGCAAAAATGGTTATAAACACAAGCTGGCTCAATTTAAGGACTCCCATAGAAAAACAAAGTTCCATTACACCTCATTCACTCCTTTGTCCCAAATATCTCAAGCACTACACAGGAATCTAATAAGGTAGACTGCCATACTTATTGCAATGTATATAAAAATGGTATCTGGAGAAAGAAGTACCCCTTTGCTTCTTAATAGAGTCTTCTGAAATGCTGACTTAGGACTTGGGTAGTCAGGATAACCTTTGCAAAATACTTGTGTACAGTATTATCACATAAGGGCCAGAAATGAACTTGATTTAATATCCAATATTCAAAATATATTTGAGTGGTGGTATAGGATTACCTTATGGAACATACATCTTGGCCATAAATAGAAATTTCTGAAAGATGAATAGATTTATGTTCATACTCATCTGTGGATTATTAGTGTATCAAAACAATAGGAGGCACATTGAGGTAATTTATGAAAGGTTCAACTCTCTTTAGTGAGGGTGTGAATCTAAATCCTTGTAGTTCAGTTACCTGGAAAGTACTCTTTGGTTAGGATGGGTTAATTCCAAGAGTTTGAGCCATGGGATGACCTTCATGGTCCACATGTCGCAGTGCCCTTAATTCCTAGGTGTGAACAATGAATAAGTGGCCTATCCACAATTATCTGATTGATGGGCAAAGATACTATGCTGGCCTTCATTTGCACATGTGTGATTTAAAAAGTTTAATTTCACTAAACATTCTAATTAATCTGAAGTAAAATTATCTTTCAATGTAAAATTGTATTTGTCAAGAAATTGTATCATTACTAAACAATCGTGGCCACGGTTCAGAATGATAAAACAAATCTAATAGTAATGTTGGTGATTAATAATTAGGGTTACATTTATTGAATATTTGCATTTTCTAATTGAATCCTTACCACCTAAGTCTATTCCAACTACTATTTCTAAGAAATATGGAGACTGAAACTAGACTAGTGAAAAGGAAAGTGAGATGCTCAAACACTGGTAGGATACAAATACACTTGTCAAGACTGTAGATAAAGGTTGAAAAGGCTTCCTTGTTGAGATGGGTGTTGTGGAAAGTTCAAATTCAAGTGCTGTCTGCTCTGCTTCTGATCTAGATCCCTGTTAATGTACTGGGAATGCATCAGATGATGGTTGAAGTACCTGAGTTCCTGCCACCTATTTGGGAGACCAGGATGGAGTTTCTTGCCTTTTGCCTGACCCATCCCTGGCTATTGTGGCCATATGGAGAGTGAACCAGCAAAAGGAGTATCATTCTCTCTGTCACTCTGCCTACCAAATAAATATATAAAACATAAAAGGAAAAGGGTTCATTGTTCATCCTCAATAATGTGAAAATGAAGAAGGAATAATAAACTGGTGATGTCCACTGAACCTTTGCACTAGTTATGCATGTTGTAATTATTTATTTATTGTACTCTTTTAACACAATGTGGACATCTAGAGGAACACAATTCTCCTTTGATTTGTGCCTGTTTCATACCAAGCACTCAATAAATACTTGAATAAATGAATTATCATAGATTTAAATATTTCTCTAGAGTTGGGTGACATGCAAATGTGCACAAGCATTCATCTAATTTTCAGTACCATGCAGTTTTACAAGATTATGGCTAACCTAGATTAAGTTAGGGTTGATTTTCATCTGAAACATTTTAATCTCCATTAAAAACTTCTGACTTGATATGATATAAATATTCCACAATGCTATTATTTAGTATTTTCTTAGAACAAAAATAATTTAAATGCCAGCCAATCTGAAGGTGCACTTAGGAAGATAATTCACTTTCAAGGATAAGCGTTTAATTTTGTTAGCATTTGGACTCTATAAAATGTGCAAAAATCACTGGTGTCATTTGGCTTGGAGGAAAACTTAAGGGAAAAATTAAAAAAAAATCTTTCGATAATAATGCCTAGCATAACTGGGTAATACAGAGTTTTGCTAGAAGGCAGAGTGGGAGTGATCATCTTCCAGCCTGAGGCATTATCTCTGGATTCCTTGTAATACTGGCTTGGCTTGCTTAGCTTCCGTAGACTTAATTGCCATAAAGTTATGCTGATCTTTTTTTATCCAGGCACACCTATTGACGAAGTCCTTGGTGGAGGAAAAGTCACTATAGTATTAAGGCATGGACTCTCTGAGACTCATTTACCTGCATTTCCACCCAAACTCTCATAATCTGTAGTTGCAATTTCCTCTTCCTCTGTAGGTCCACCACTTAGGCAACTAATCTGGTGGACTGATATTAAAATACATTTCAATTACTTTATGTACTTGGAATTAAAAGACTATTTCATTTGCTAATCCATTGTTGTGAAAAGCAAAGCATAATAAAACTTAGTAAAATAAAAATCCTGAGTGAACAAACAACTGTATCTAGGCTCCATTTGCAGTGAGATCTTAGATTGAGGAGGAAATCTTTTTATTTGGCATTGGCTTCAAATATGGATTGACTGGCAGCTGAAATGCTCATATATAGATAAGAAATGAAATTTCCATAGCTACAGTCCAGGTTATGAATCATTATTATACTTGTAAAAAAGTCAGAATAAAAATGATTTGTAACTGAAAAAATGAAATGACTTTTACATTAAGCAGTTGGGCTGATATTTTCAAAATATTTTCCAAGCCTCTATAAGAAAGTAAAACATATAAAGTAATTATAAATTTTTAAATAGCAGTTTTTCCTTGTTAATTGATTCTGCTTTTGAGTTTTCAGTCTGGTTCAATTATGCCAGTGTCCTATACATACTGAATATGCAACAGAGCACAGTAAGTCTTATTAAGCTAGAAGAGTAAAATATTTATTTTTATGTAAATGATTTAATTTTGTTTACATTTTTTTATTTGATTAAAGCACAATTTATCTCTTGGCTTAATTTATTTGAAAATTCTACTTCAGGGTGTGCTGATTCTCATAGTCTGTTTGCTTATCCATCCACACATCCATCATCCAGCCATCCAGCCATCCATAACAAGTTAATACCATTGGTGCCAATCTTCCTTCCACATTTTATTAAGGTACTACTAGTTAACATTATTACATAGTTGCTATTTTTGAATGCTGTTCTGAACTCTTTACGGTACTCACCTCTCTTAATAGTCACATCAACAAAACATATGAGTTATTATTACCATCATTTTACATGTAATAGTAATGTGTACTGGTTTAAACTCCTGAGCTGGTTTGTTGTGTTGACTTGGTTTGTATTTCTTAGTGTCTGTTTCTGTGGTTCATGTATTTAAACATTCATGTAGCAATGGCTTTAACAGTTGGCACTGCTTGAATTACTAGACTGGTTGGGACTTGCGTGATCCTGGTGTTCTACAATAGTTGAGTTATAGTATGAAGTCAAAGACCTTATAGAAAATAATGAATGATTAAGAAGGGATAATTTACTAGACAAATATATTATATATATGCCTTTCTTTCACTATGTTTATATTTTGCATGAATGGTTCACATTCATAAAATTAATTATATCATTTTATTTGAAATTGAACAAAATATTCTTTATGGCAATCATAAATGGATGAAGCTTTGATCTGTTATATCTTATGTTGACCTTCACATGTAATATTTACACATTATCTTTTGGCCTTTGTCCCACTAATGCTGATGCTTGAAAGAAGTGCTTGCCACCCCGGTTAACACCCATTTAATATTCACTTCAAGTATTTAAATTGTTTGTAATTTCTAATGAGATATTTTCTCCACGTGAATTCTGCCACGCTCATGGGTGATTTGGGCTTACAAAATATTAGGGGTAATAAACAACATCTTGCTTTTATCCGTATCCTTGATAAAGGCCTAATGTGTTCCCACCCTATAGGAAATACTTCTTTCTACATGATACCCTCCAAGATGATGAGTTCCAATCCTGAAGAAGATCCTTTGGACACATTTCTCCAGTATATTGAGGATATGGGGATGAAGGCATATGATGGCTTGGTTATTCAGAATGCATCCGACATTGCTCGAGAAAATGATCGTTTGAGGAATGAGACAAATTTGGCTTACTTAAAGGAGAAGAATGAAAAACGTCGAAGACAAGAAGAAGCAATAAAGCGGTAAATATAAATAAAAGTATTTTGGGTTGTATACACATAAGGAAATCCGTGAGTGATGCCCACAGTGTATGTATGAGTGAGGCTGTGATGTTGTCAGCTGGTCTGGAAAGGGGCAATTCAAAACCAGTCAGATTTGCTGAAATAACCTGGATGTGTCACCTGACTATACAAAAACACCATCCATCCTGCTAAACAGGATCTCACCCTAACAAAAAGTTATTTACAAAACTTGTTTACTTGTGCACTGTGCATACGTAGGCACAGACGGATGGAAAATAATTCAATTTCTTCTACATAAAATCTCATCTTTATCACCTCTTGATAAAAGCACAAAAGTACCCATATTTTGATAGGAAATTTTTGATGAAAATCCCTGCCTTTAATCGCCTTTGTTGATAGTTTTTAGCCTTAAAATATAGCTCATCTTCTTTCTAGATTCTGCCCAAGATTGATAAATTATTAAACTTATGTGAGCCTCTGAAGACAAGTGGATATCTAGGTATGTGTTCTCTGTGCGGAATTACACAAAGAACATTACATCTCTTGTTTGGTATCCAGTACCTCAGGTTTGTTACTTTCATTATGCACAGTATACCAGCTACAAATGAATGGGCAAAATATCACAGCCTTCCAAATGGAAGTTAAGTTTTTAGGGCATTACACCAAAAGAAATTATACATATTTGGGTTTGTGGAAAGAATATTAGTGTTTGCAAGAGATACCGGTAAACATGTGTTCTGTTTGATAGTCCACTTTCTTTAATGGATTGAATAATAATAACTAGGGTATTTTGGTGGCCCATCAGTGGATTAATACTTTTACTTACTCTCTATCAACAGTATGATATTAAGGAAAAGAAATATATTCTTCAAGAATGACATATTTGTGCTCATAAAGAAATTATATAATATTGTAATATTCATTTAATAAGGGAGAGAGAGATTTGGAAACAAAAAATAGAAAGAAATATTGGAGAAGATTGTTTATGAATGTGTCCAGTCTTTTCTCTGAGCTACTAAAATGGTAATGTCTTCTGTTACTAATAGAAAAATGTTGGTAAAATCGCATAGTTGATAAACATTTTTGCAATTGAATATATTTATTCTTAATATCAATTAAATTTTTGTTGAGGATTATTCTATTTTTATTACTATATAATTTAATCGGAATCACAGGTTCCTTTCTGAGGTTTACTAAGTACTCTTTCTTAGGATTTTTTTTCTGTGAAGTATTTCTAATGGACTTCTGTGTGTATGTAATAATTTTACTATAGTTTTAGAGTCTGAGCTTTCTAAAACTCAAAACAAAATAATAGTCCATGTGATTTCTAAAGTAACATTAGCTCTAATATCTGAAATTTCTCAATCTTGACATTAGAATGACAATTGATTATTATTTTCTGTATGCATATAAGTCAAGGTTGAGTTTGACCATTGCCTTCTACCACAATGATGCTCTTGATATGGCCAATATAATGTTCTTGATATGGGAACAAAATCTAATGGGATTATATATTTATGAAAGAATGGAAGAAATTAATTGAAGCAAAATATGGAGATATTTTGAGAACTTTTGAAATTACAAAGAAATAAAAATATAGAGAGTAGTTGAAGGGTGAGTGTGATCAATGTTGATTTGGGTTTTTTAATTTTATTGTTTTAAGAAGGGATAAATTAGCATATTTAAAATGCTGATATGAATGATTATTGCAGAATGAAGAATGTTAATGCCTTAGCAAAGGAAAGGAAGTTACTGTGAAAATATCCCGGAGTAGACAGGAAGGGAGGAACTTAGGGCATCTTGAATGGAGCACAGACTGTTCAGTGATCACACAAAAGGACACCACAGTGTATGACTGATGAGTGATTGAAGGACTAGAACCCAGCATGAAAAATTCTCAACTTGGATAAGGCCAGTAGGATAAATCTCAATCAGGAAACAAACTATGGAGGTAAAATTTACGGAAAAAGCAGAGCATCTGAAAATTACTAACAGAAAAAGAAACAGAAGGGCAGAATTTCTTAGTAGTCTTTTGTCTGTTTCTCCAAAATCTTAAGTGTGGTTAAAGCTCCAGAGTGAAATGAAAAGCTGGAGCTTGGGTTAAGGACAAGTTCTAGCTGGAAAACCAGTCATTGGGAAGAAAAACCAACATGGAAGCTTATTCTATGCCTGAACTAATGAGGCAGATCAAAGGGGAATTTCTCCTGTCAATCCAACCATTGGCCTCATATAGAGGATAATCAAAGGTAGAGTCCAGATGCTAAGGTGTACACTCAGGAGGTATTCAGCTGTGGAATGAATTCCAAACCTGAGTGAGGGCATTCCTATCCCAATACCATCTTCCTCTTATTATCATTATTATTCTGGTAGTTTTTACCCTGTTTAAATCTTTTACTATATTTTATATTTTTTATGTTTTTCACCCATGAAATATGTAATATGTGCGTCATTATCTGTAACACTTTCATTCTTTACTACTCTCCCTCTCCAAAATATTTTTCTGGAATTCTAATTTAAAGAGTAAATGTCTTTGACAGGGAGAGCATCTTAGTAGGGTCTTCTATATGGTTGATATTTTTCAGACTTCTTTCTCTCCCAAAGGCAGTCCTCACACACAGGGTGAGGACACAGACAGCTCTGGTTATTATTCGGGGTTGGAGGTTGGAGAGAGAAAGTGAAAGAAGCTAAGCAAGTGCTAATTGGATAGGAGAGGGCAATTAAAGGCCTCTCGCATCATCTGTGACAAGGCTGAGTATGGGTGTCTCATCAAGTGAACCAGTCTGGTATCCACTGTAATGTCCAAGTTCAATTTTTTTTGTTCATATGGGAACCAAAATCCTGAGGTCCTGAAAATTTAACAATCATCATCATCATCATCATCATTTATTCTTCCTTCAAAGTATGTTTTTGGGATTGCTTCAGCTTTCATAGTCAGACATATATTTTTAGTATTTGGGGAAAGGCCATATCAGTATTCTGCTCTCACAGGCATTTTGGGGTTCCAGGGAGGATAACAGATGCAGAATATCCGCATCTAAATTTAACACACACTAGTTATTTTTAATATGCAACTTAATGTCAAGTAGAGAAAATTCAACAAGGCATTAATGAACATAGTTTAATCAATTAAAATTAGTTAATGTGTCTGCTGAATGTCTTCTTAAATATGAACAATGATTTACTATATAGAGTTTAAATGCTGAAAGTCTAAGGATGGGCATGTTTGACCTTGAAAAGGCATTGATGATAATTCCCTGTGAAATATGCCACTTGCAATTTTTGAAATGTGCAGACTGCCAAGGATTGCTTAAAAAATGGAAATAGGATTTCAAATGATTGGCCTTCTGGATCACATATGTGCTGAAATGCCTTTTGTGCTGAAGCTGGGAAGCTTAAAACACTGAGCTCTCAGAAAAAGAATATCCTCATCCCTTTCTCAATGTTCTAAGTCACTTAGGGTCCCTGAGCCCAAATCCTTATTTTTTAAACTAACTTGAACCCCCCCATCACTATTAAATTCTTTGTACCTTCACTTCCATTTTTCCAATGGCTTTTTGCTGAAGAGACTTGTTGGATAAATAATGCTAGATAAATAAAAATAATGTCACGGATGTCGTCCTCTAACTGCTTCAAATAACATTTGATGAGAAAAAAAGAAAGATTTAAAGGAGAAAAAAAACTAATGAAGAATGAAAAAATTCTTTCAGCAGCTCATCTTTTCTGCTAATGGTTTTGTGCTGCACTGTTAAATGAGATTTCCTCTTTATTAAAGACTGTAGGAAAACAAACGCACAAAACCCCACAGTGTCAAACAAGAGTTGTCACTTAAGATGAGTTACAAGGCCCTAGTTTGTCATGTGAGTGGGTAAAGGTAAGAAACAAGTATGACAGTGTAATGAGCCACCAACACAGTTCAGAGACCACAAATAAGAAGGTACGACGTGACCAATGAGAATGGAGGCTGGCCACAAACAACTCATAGGGCAGAACCTCTTTGAACCTGTGTGCCTAAGACATTCCTTGGAGACCCAGTAATTATAGCAACACCCTTTTAGGTCATCAAGTAAAGATATTTGTAAATGAGAATGGACAACAGAAGATCATCCATTACCACAAACGTGCAATTAGGTTCCATGGATCTTCTCAAGTGGATTTTTCTTTCTGAAATGTGGACCCAGTTCCTGCCCAGTCTTGTTTTGGTATTAGCCACTGGATTTTGAAAGCAACATAAGAACTAATAAATTAAAAGCAATGACAATTTTTCCCATACGTGTCTTTCAAAGCATAATTTCCACTTGGAAGGATTTTTTTCCAATGAGACAAATGCTACATTAGTAAATTTTTCCCAAACATTGTGAGTCTGGAAGACAGCGCCCGACTTTAGAAAAGTGGTTCTGACACAAAGGACTACTTAGGCTGATTAGGAACGTCTCTATTCCCTGTGGATGCCCTCAAGGGATCTATATGAGCTTATGTTTCCTCTTTAAAAGTGACAGTTAGAAATGGAATTAGATTACTTGTAGCTCCTTTAAAAAATGCACGCAATTGCTTATTAGTATGTGCACTTGAATTCTATTTATATTTGAGGATTTCAGAATTTCTGTTGCTCCAGGAGAATCAAGAGACAACAAAAGTCCATCCATTGGACCATAGAGGAAAACAAAGTAAAAATAAAAACAACAAATAGTTGTTTGCCTTTTCTAATGAATTGCTACAGAAAAAGCAAATTTTATGACCCCAAATTTTGAATTGATTAATATTTTAAATGATTGCTTTACTTGAAGACATAATTACACAGAAAACTCTTCTTAGAGAAATGTTAATAGTAGCATAAATTCTTTTTAGATAGGTATGGCTTCTGGAAGCATGATTTGTGGCAGAAGATTTTATGGAAATAGTGTGTGTCAAAGTACATTTCAGTAAATGAATTGGTCACAAGTAGCTGACCTCATTGGGATTTTTTTTAATTGGAGGCATGTAGGAAAATGAAAACCCTCTTTGTATATCAAAATGGGTGTTGAAGCACCATTGCACAGGTGAAGTGAGGACAGTCAAAGGCACAAATCTTTGGAAAAAGAACCATCAACTTTTAGAAATACTCTACAGGTAGCATAGAAATATTCTACAGCTAGACATCACTCCTATGCTTAGAGCAGCAGAGAAAACACACACACACACACACACAGCCCTCAGCCATACTCCTATCTTGAATTAACTCAAATCTGCAGCATGTCAGGGACTTGCTGGAATGAATCAACTGATTTGATCTGATGTGAATTTCTGACCTAATTTTGCCTAAGACTTAGTGCTCAGACAGAGAAAAAAGGTTAATGTGTTGATAAGGGATGAGATTAAACAGCAGACAGTATCTTAATAACCCTTTCTAATTTCAGCTTCCTCTTGTGTTTGTGATTAATTCGAATCACTTTTCTATTAATCATTTCAGAGGACTGAAAACAGTTTTGCTTGTTTTTATGTTAACATCATGCATGCAGATTTTCATTTTGAAAGCTAAACAAGATATGCAGACATGGGAGTGATTCTGATTATTATACCAAATTCATGGGGAGGTTTTGTATTCACAGAATCGCACATTAGAAGAGAAAATTCAGTAACTTGCCTTGTCTGTCCCTCACTGAATGCTCCTTTTGTAACCAGAAGCCATATTCACAATGTTGAGTCTAAAGGAATTAATTTAGGGAGAGTGTTTTGTATATATGTCAGTGCAGGTGGAAAGAGGTAAAGGCTGATGAGGAGTGTATATTTAAAGACATCCCTCGTGCAGGTCAAAATGGTGCCTATCCTGGAGGCCTGTTATTTTCCCGGAAGGGTAACTAACTGTCTTATGATGATTAATGCAGAATTCATCAATTTATAATTTACATTGTATTTATATTTGCAATAGATAAGATTCTAGGTTTTCCATTCAGTCTCCCACCAGGAGAGATTAAGGGCAACATAAAGAGGGCCTTTGATGGCTCTTCCTCCAGAATCTCCCATACACTTTCCCAAGATCTACTTACCCTTTTGGTTGCTTCATTTTTGATTATATCCTGGACCTAGCACTGACTTTGTAAGAAGCTGAGTGTTCTATATCTGAAATAAATAGACAGATGTTAGCCAGAGGAGGGGCTTTTCAGGAGACAGCCCCATGTGGGGCAGTCAGTCAGCATAAAAATTAAGCTCTTGTAATACTATGGAAATTGCAGCGAAGACTGAAGCTTCTAAACATCCGAACCCATGGCAAATTGAATGATTGAAAGGAAACCTATTGGAAAATTTCAGGTAATCTTAATTTTAGTTGTGGTATTGTAGCTGTGGTATGTAGAGGTAGCTATAAATTCATTGGCAATAGTTTTCTTTGTAGGGCTATTTCTTATACTTTTTAGGCTATTGGGGGGATATTCTCAATCAGTTAACCAAAGTTGGCTTGTGTAAAATGTTCAAAAAAACAGATAGGAAAAAGAAATTATTATGGAGCAAGGGTATGAGTCAAGGGATTTTTTTTCTGACTACTAAAAATGCAGTATCTCCTAGAGAGAGATGTCTAATATAAAAAATGAAACTACAAGAGTAGAGTCTGAGCATGCTAATAAAATTGCTCTAAGGCTCCTGTCCAACTTTGAGGTAGCCTGAAGAAAATGTCTTCATTATAAATGTATAGGTTACCTTGAAATTAACTTTAATCATAAATTGATAGAAGGCAAATCAGGGCATCTCAAAATGAATTTCTGCTGAAATCACATGCCTATAAGTCAAAAGTTATTCTCAGCAATACTGGTTATTTGGAAATTCACAACAGACTCTTTATGTTAATACTAAAATATGAATATAACTAGCCTGCCGGGAAATAGAAGGAAAAGGTCACATTTTTGTAAAGAAAAGCACTTTCAATGAGATGTGCAAGGATGTTTTAAAAAATAAAAAAACCAGCATTTAAAATCCATTGTTTTAATTAGCAAATTGCATTTTAGTCTATGATTTGGAACTGCGGGTACCACTCAGCAGATCCTGATGTTTGAATAAGAAATGAAGTGGTGCACCCCAAATGAAAAAGAGCATTATTGAGGAGACTTAATTTTCTATTAGGCTAATGATTGTATGTGTTGCTGTGTTTTGCTTCTATACAAAGTATGTCATGAAGCTCTTACTGAGCATGTATAATCTGTCAGGCATCATTCTAAGGCTCAAGATAAAGTGATCAAAACAGAACAAAACGTTTTAAGTGAGATCTACAAACCGGTTGGTGTGGGCAGTTGGAGGATGGCAGTGCAGACAAAAGACAAATAAGCAAATGTAGAGTAAGTTAAAATGCGGGTGCGTTCCACAAAGAAAACTGGAGCAGAGGGTCAGGATGATGGAAAAAGTGAAATAGTTTGTCCAGCAAAAGGCTGACTGAGTAAAGACTGAAGGGAGTGAAGGAAGCCATGTGGATCTCTGGGGTAACAGATTTGCAGGAAGAGAGTACAACTCCACGTGAAAAGGTTGTAGGAAGGAGCATCCCTGAAACGTTGGAGGATCCTAAAGGCAATGAGGGAGGCTGGAACAGAGCAGTCAGTGAGGTTGCGAAGGTGAGATCAGGCCAGAGGCGGTGAGGTCAGACATGCAAGGACACGGAGGTTACTGACAGGACCCTGCCTTTAACTCAGGATGAACGTGGGATCAGACGGGAAGCTGCTGTAGTGTTTTGAGAGAAGAATGACAAAATACGATTTCTATACTTTAAAGGAGAGTCATTCTGGCTGCTATGTGGAATGGCAAGGGCAGAGGCGGGGAAATCAACAGGGAATCTATGAAAACAACTGAGGTGAAGATGAAACAGTGGCCTGAACCAGAGCAACAGCACCGTGGGAGGAGAGATGAGGCGGGATTCAACATTTATTTGATAGGTAGAGGTGTCAGAATTTCCGGACAGACTGGGCTGTGAGAGCAAGTGAAAGGGATGAGATTCTCAGGAACTGGGATAGGGAAGAGAACAGTAGGACATTCAGTAAGAAAGGTTTTGGATATGCTAAGTTTGAGATGACTTTTGAATTTCCAATGATCTATTGGCATTTGTTAAAATTTCATGTTTCAGTTTTTGGAATTTGCACCATCTTATAGGCATTTCAAATACCTATATAAAACTCAAACACGCACACACAGTTTTGTTTTTTAGAAAGACTTCCTTTTATTATAACAATAACATTGAAGATGGGATCTGTCCTCTTACATTTTAAGTGCCCAGGACACATTGTTAACTCAGGGCACACTATTGCACAGCAGATCTGCAGGATTTATTCACCTTTCATAACTGCAACTTTACACCCATTGAATATCAAATGGAGGGTAAGCATCTAGATTAACCAGAACAAATGAACAATTGCCTGGAGGTTTCAGCCTTCCTGCGGTTAGTGGAGTCCATGACTGTAAGAGCTATGTGATCTGCACGCTCAGCTGCTTTACAGTTTAGGGCAGAAATAATAATCCCAGTCCTGTAATGCAAGAACCAAGATGAAAGGCAAATATAGGCTTATAAAATATTTAACATTTTTAAAGGATTTATTTTATTGATTTGAAAGAGAGTTACAGAGAGAGACAGACAGACAGAGTGAGAGATCTTCCATCCACTGGTTCACTCCCCGCGTGGTCTCAATACCTGGAGCTCAGCCCATCCAAAGTCAGGAGCCAGGGGTACAGGGGCCCAAAGACTTGGGCCATTCTCTGCTGCTTTCCCAGGTGCATTAGCAAGGAGCTGGAGAGGAAGTGGAGCAGCCGGGACTGGAACAGGCACCAATATGGGATTCTGGCACTGTAGGCTGGGGCTTTAACCCACTGCACCACAACGCCAGCCCCAATACTTAACATTTTGAGAAAGAAAAAATGTTCTGATAATGGGTAGATTCAATTATTTAGCATTGGTAATTAATATTCACTTAATGGCCTTTTTGCAATTATCGACTTGTTAACTCATGCACAGTGGATATCTTTCCTATTCTTAGGTGTTTCAGTAAACCTGTTGATTATTACCCCCTTTGAATGTAATGTGGGGTCATGTTGTGTATGTGAATGAACAGGAGCATAGCTCAGGAGAGGGAAACTCTTCACACCTGGATTCAAGATGAGGTCAGGGTCTTTCACTTTCTAGCTTTATTGAAAATTCCTTTTATAATTTTATATGAAAATTTCTTAACTAGTTTTAAAAGATTTATTTGTTTATCCATAAGTAAGAATTAAAGAGAAGGAGTGAGAGGGAGAGAGAGAGAGATTGTCCATCCACTGGTTTATTCCCCAAATGGCCACACATCTGGGGCTGAAGCCAAGAGGCAGGAGCTTCCTCCAGATCTATGTGGGTGACTACAGGGGGCCAAAGTACTTGGCCCATCCTCTGCTGCTTTCCCAGGTACATTAGCAAGCAGCTGGATCAGAAGTGGAGCCACCAAGATTCCAACCTGCACCCACATGGAATGCTGGCATTGCAAGCCGCGGCTTAACCCACTATGTCACAGCGCTCTTCCCAAAATTCCTTAACTCTTAAAGTGAGGTTTATTCTTTTTTTTAAAAAAAAAAGATGTATATGTATTTATTTACTTGAACATCAGAGTTACAGAAAGGCAGAGGCAGAGAGAGAGAGGGAGAGAGAGAGAGAGGTGTCTTCTATCCACTGGTTCACTCCCCAAATGGCTGTAATGGCTGGAGCTGGGCCGATCCGAAGCCAGGAGCCAGGAGCTTCTTCCAGGTCTCCCACATGGGTGCAGGGACCCAAGAACTTGAGCCACCTTCTACTGCTTTCCCAGGCCACAGCAGAGAGCTGGTTCAGAAGTGGTGTAGCCAAGACTGGAATCGGCGCTCATATGGGATGCCAGCACTGCAGGCAGCAGCTTTACCTGATATGCCACAGTGCTGGCCCCATTCATTCTTAAATCAGAAGTAACACAACGGTCAAGTTCTTTAAGGAAATAAAAGAGAAAACATACGGAGTGACTAGTGGAATGGTTAATATATTATAGCTGCTTAGAGTTGTTAACTGCCATTGTTGTTATTAGTACTATCATTACTTTTCTTGTCACCATTATTACCTTCATCTTCATCACATAATGGAACTACATTAATAACTACACATGGCACTACATCCAAAATGGCTCTATGTCCATCAAAAGTAGCAAAAAAAAAAAAAAAAGAGGGAAAGAAAAAAATTATTGGCTCTGAGCACTCAACCAATACACATGTACCCATGTACTGTGAATTGTTTCCTTTATAATTTTCTTCATCTTCTCAATATATACATGTTTTGGTCTTCCTTCTAAAATACTTAAAATTCCATGGAGAAAATTTTGGCACATAAATAGATTCAAATGGATGTCATAATTGTTAGTTTTAGGTCCTAATTAATTAAACTGGATTCCAAGATTAGATAAGCTATCTCTTATGCATACTAGGTTTTGAAACATTTGTCAAATCAGATTGTGTTGAATTCAGTGCATTGGCAATGGCTTTTCCAAGAGAGTAGTAAATAAGTTGGCATGGGATATGATATTTTAAACATAGTCTACTGATGAATTTTCAGCTGTTTCAAGGGAATTACCCTGAACATTTTCCCTTTTTGTACATAATCTTCTAATTTTTTTACTCTTTTAATGAAAATGTATCTTTTCTGTGAAACTCATAACATTTAGGTTAAAGCTAGATATAGAAAGAAATAATGAATCTTGAAAATAAAATCACTGCTTTACATGAATCTATAAATCCAAAATTTTTCCCTCACTTTTTTTTTTTTGGTGTGGTTTGATATCTCTTTTGGAGAGTAATATGTTTTTAACATCATAGTGTAAAAGCTGTTAAAAGGTTTCAGCTTCCCATTGGCTTGAGGATTCTGGGGGAGTCTGGTCCAGTGATAACCTCTCTCTCTCTTTTTTAATAATAAAAGAGGCTGGCGCCACAGCTCACTAGGCTAATCCTCCGCCTTGTGGTGCCGGCACACCAGGTTCTAGTCCCGGTCGGGGCACTGGATTCTGTCCTGGTTGCCCCTCTTCCAGGCCAGTTCTCTGCTGTGGCCTGGGAGTGCAGTGGAGGATGGCCCAAGTGCTTGGGCTCTGCACCCACATGGGAGACCAGGAGAAGCACCTGGCTCCTGCCTTCTGATAGGCGCGGTGTGCAGGCCGCAGCACGCTGGCCGCAGTGACCATTGGAGGGTGAACCAATGGTAAAGGAAGACCTTTCTATCTGTATCTCTCTCTCTCTCACTGTCCACTCTTCCTGTCAAAATTTAAAAAAAAATAATAAAAGAAAGGCAAATTTATTTATTAATTTGAGACAGGGGAGGCGGAAAGAGGTACAATAGCTCCTATATTCTTCTAGTCCACTCCCCAAATGCCCACACACTCAGGACTGGGTCAAGCCAAAATTGTCAGGAATATAATTAATGGAGCCACAACCATTTCCTCCCAGGGTCTGCTTTAGCAGGAAGCTGAAATTGGGAGCAGAACCCAGACTTGAACCCAGGCACTCAGATATGGGATGCAGGTCTCCCAAATGGTGACTTAATGGCTAGGCCAAACTGCTGCCCCTTCAGCTGCCTTGTGCACAGAGAGAGCTCTTCTTTTTTCACTCTACCTGATGCAGTAACTACAGCTCTATCCCAAAGTGCATGAGTATTGCATGGAGAAACTTGAGCTTTTAGGAATATTTGTAGAGGAATTCTTAATCTCTTAGACTGGATCTGTTGTCAAGTTTCTCATAAGATTTTACATATTGTCTGGATGGATAACTGTTATAATATGCAACTGCAATAGTAGTTGTTTGGAAGTAAATGACAAAACAAGATTGAAAATCACTGTTGGGGCCGATGTCGTGATTCACTTGGTTAATCCTCCGCCTGCGGTGCCGGCATCCCATATCGGTGCCAGGTTCCAGTCCTGGTTGCTGCTCTTCCAGTCCATCTCTCTGCTGTGGCCTCGGAGAGCAGTGGAAGATGGCCTGGGTGCCTGGGCCCCTGCACCTGCATGGGAGACTTGTGGGGGGTGGCACCTGGCTCCTGGCTTCTGATCGGCCCTTTGGGGAGTGAACCAGCGGAGGGAAGACCTTTCTCTCTCTCTCTCTCACTGTCTGTGGCTCTACCTGTCAAATAAATAAATAAATAAATAATCACTGTCACGTTGCTTTTAGGTCATTTGAAAGAGGACATTAATTTTCAGAAGCTGATATTTTACTTTATTTAGGAATGTAATGACATCCATGATTTACAAAATATGAACAGTCAATATTGCTGCAAATAGAGTTTTGTAAAATTGTTTTGTAACTTTTTCAAATCAATGGTTAAGAATGTGATGCTGCTATATCTTTAATGATCTGTAATTACTTTGAAGTTTCCTGAATATTGGTGAAATGGTCAAAATATGAGCAGTAATGGAGAAATTTAAAATAAATACAGTGGGAAAATATCTATAGCAATCAGAGAACAGAATGACTCTTCTCTTAGGACAAGAGGGATGGCTTCCTTCTTATCCTCACATGCTAACTGTGACATTGGGTGATGGGAAATATTTGTTCAGGGTGAGAAGAGAATCTGAAATAATTTACCCTTACGGCAGGTTTACAATGTTTTAGAAAAAAAAACTAACCAATGTGAATTACTCTCTCATGTCAATTAGTCTCTGTGATGAAGCAAAGGGTTGACGTTTGTAGTGTTGGGTGTTTTTCTGGGTTGTTCCTGAACACTGTTTGATTTCCTCAGTCCTCAGAAATTCTCAAATCAATCAGTTCAATAAAAATAGCATATAATATTTAGAGAAAAGAGATCTCATGACTCTTTATAACTCCTGTTAGGAAACAGTCTTTCAAATGTCAAATATGATTATTAGATTTTTATTCTTTCTTTTTCCTATATGATTTTATTTCTTCTCAATAACTTAGGATTTTGCTTTATCTACAGGAACCTGTTTTTTATAACCCACTTCAATTCCAGTATTTTTAAAATTTTTGTGTTTGTTTCATTCTGTTTACCCGGAGTGATTACAAAAGACTAGGTATTTCAAGTAAAGATAGAGAGAAATATTTCAAAACATGGTCCATGGTTCAACAGATTAAATGGGATAGAGAGAGATGGGGGAAGGGTAGAGAAAATGACTGCCCAGTAAAAGCCTTTTTAGCAAATCATACTGAATCTCATTAATAAAGAATACATCCACTAAAGCTGTACAATCAATCTGCCATGTGCATTAGTGATGTTTAGTCCAATTCAGGTAGATAAATTATTCTCTGAGTGTCGGTCGGCTGCCACTCAAATCACAATACCAATAATATGTGCTATGCCGAATTCACCCTGACTCATGACAAATTTTTCTTTGCAAGATTAGACTGGTCTAAACAGGTGTAGGAAAAGAAGTCTATCTGAATGAACAAAACCAACAACAGCGAAAAATAAAGAGGCAAAAGAGGAAAGCTAAATAACTGAAGAGATAAGCAGTAGACAAGGATGTTATGAACAAATTTACTAATAAATAAACTGGCAGGGATTATTAATCAGTTAAGCACCATGACCAAGAGAGTCAGTTAAAAACACGACTAAAAAAGTGGAGTCAATACAAGCTTGAAAAGTCAGAGGAGAGCATTCCAGTAGTATAGAGATCCCCATAATGTAGAAATATTCAGGCACACGTAAAGGAGAATAAAGGGGAAGGGGAAACAAAGTACCTACATCCCTGGATATTCTAATTATAGCCTCTGAGTCTGTTTTCTAACCATGGACAATTCTATTTAATGATGGGAACCATGACTAACATCTTTCCCAATGACTAGCTGCCAGAAGCACTCATTATTATAAGCATAGCATTTAAAGACACAATATAATGATCCTTTGTGAGACTCCACTTTGTGTTGACACCTCATGATTTTTCTAAAGAAGTTGATCGGTTTCATATATGACCTGGGAATAAAACCTTCTGCTTTTGAACCCACAGTCAAAAGGAAAGTATGCTATCATTTCTCACAAGATTAAAAAAGTCTCCAAGGAGATATTGTGCATGTAAGAGAGCATTTTGAAATGAGGTGGAAACACTAAGCCTGTGCAGTTATATGATTGCATTAAAGTAGAGGAATGGAAGATTAGGGAGGTATTGGGCTTTAGGAAGGACTGCTGCTTGTGGATTTGTCATTAATGCAGTGACCCTATCTGTCCAAGCCTTTCTATTTCAATGTGACTTCCAATTCTAAAAAGAAGTCAGCTTAAAGGTATCAACACAATTGCCTTTACCAAAGAACTCCTATCTTTAATTTAACACAATTGGCAATCTTGGTCTGAGGCAGGCTATGATTTAGTTAACATGAAAACAGAATGACCCCTGTCACCCTAGAGTAGAATAAGTTCCATACGGGCTTGATGGCATATATGAACTACTGCAGCACTGGCAACCTGGGAACAAAATGAAATGGTCTCAGTGAACGTGCAGAGGAATGATGGACAGATCCCTTGCACAGTGGTCTGATGTTCTCCCAGACAAGTGCATGCATGTTTATTTTTTAATGACGTTTAATAATGCATGCGTATTATATTACTTCAGTCACACATATAAAGCCATTTTAATGAACAGGTTCATTATGATCAATCTGATACAACAAAAAGTATCTCCATGTACCAACTATTAGCTCTATTGTTGCTGATAAGGATGCAACGTGCTCCAGCCTATGACAAATAGTAAGCAGGAGATACAGTCAGCAGTCTCAACTCCTGAGCAATAAATTTGATTAATAAAATAAATCCTCATCCCTCCATTATGAGTCATGAAGATATTATCAATGATCAAATTGTATAATCTTTTTACATAATTTTCTATGGTGAAAATGTGGAGATATTTTAATCCTCAAATATGGGCAACACAGTCTGTAAGATACTTGATAAACTGCAATGTCATACATTTAATATCAGGCCTGAATATCCCAAAGTCAATTATTTATTTAATTTTATTTACATCCATGTCTGAATATTGGGGAAAAAGAGTCTGTCCAACTCTATCAAATTCATAAAGACTGAAAAAAGTGAACAAAGAAATTACTATTTTAAAATGATAGCATGGCAATAAGCTAATTAAAACGAAAGTTCTTATCAAATCAGTTTCCTGCTCTGGTAGTATTTCTTTTGCACAGCTCCTGTAAATTTTATCTAGTCTCAATTTGCATTACCATACACTAATTATCATCTCTGGAAAAAGCAAATAAGCACATATGTAACAGAGAACATCACTTATACACATTGTTGGCAAAGTGTTTATAATTATTTAAATTTTTGAATATTGGCTTTTGAGATTGGAATCCCAGAGTTATTTCCTATTGTTATTTCTTTCTCTTTTTTTTTTTTTTTTTTTTTGACAGGCAGAGTTAGACAGTGAGAGAGAGGGACAGAGAGAAAGGTCTTCCCTCTGTTGGTTCACCCTCTAAATGGTCACTACGGCTGGTGTGCTGAGCCAATCTGAAGTCAGGAGCCAGGTGCTTCCTCCTGGTCTCCCAGCAGGGCCCAAGCACTTGGGCCATCCTCCACGGCCTTCCCGGGCCACAGCAGAGAGCTGGACTGGAAGAGGAGCAACTGAGACAGAACCGGTGCCCCAACCGGGACTAGAACCTGGAGTACCGGCGCCACAGGCAGAGGATTAGCCTAGTGAGCTGCGGCACCAGCCTCCTATTGTTATTTCATCAAATCCTTACATTGAAATATCTGCAATATAAATATCACAAATACATTAATAGGTATTGAAGTTACCTACATTTACTCGCATAAAATACAAAAGTCAAAGCGTTTTAGAATTCCTTCAAATAATAATTTTTCTTTAACTTCATTTTATATGTATTCTATTGCCTTCTGCAACTCTTATTAATGTAAGATCATAAAACCAAAGCATTAAGTGGAAATAAATTTTATATAAAGTAAAAAGCAAGAGAGAAGTCAGGAGATTTTTAGCCAGGTCACTGGAAATCCAGACTTTGTCCTATTCTTCTCCAGGTTCTGAGCTTAAAAGTTTGCAGATGCTAACTAGCAGTAACCATTAGAAAAAAATCTTGCAATTTTATGACATAAAAATTTGAGTCCATTTCTATCACAATAAAGTTTGCATGTCTAAATAAACACTTCTTAATCTTTAGGGTAGCATTGCTTTAATAGAAGTTAACTTTAAGCAAACTAAAGTATAGAAACTGATTTTGCTAGATATGGGACTCCTACAAAAAAGAGAAAGGATATTCTAGGTGCCTGGCACATTCATGAGCAGGGAATGGCCATGTTCTCTCCCACCATTGGTTCAGTAAGGCACAAGGAAAGTGAGCAAGTGCATTCCTGCAAAAGATATAGCCATATGTCAGACAGGTTTGTTTCAAAGCACCAGCTTGGCATATCATAATCTGTATTTTGAATTTAGCTTTTGTGAGTGTGTGCTTGTGTGTGGGTTTGATCCATTGATGTTTTGATGGATTACACATAGAACATTTCTCACTGGAATTTATCCAACAAGTAAGGGCACTTTGGTTATTAAATTGAAGTCTCATGTTAGAGGCCATTAAGCAAATTATTTAGTGCACTCTGCTTTGGAAGGCAAGGGCAAAGTACAATATTTTATAACTGGTTAATTTCATGCTACAATTAAATTCTTGACACACTCTTGGAGTGAGAAACAATGCAAGGGAAAATTCAAGAGGGCTTCTGTTTTCAAATTTCTGTTTGAAAGAGGACTTTTCTAAGAGATCTATCTATTAAGTTCAAGATTATGCATTTTTTGCTCTTTAGTAAGATGGAATCTACCTGTTGTGTAGAGAATAATCAAAAAAGAAGTAAATGAATGTGTTTTTAGATTTGTTTTTATTTTATCCAACTAGCCAGTTTTATTGTAGTAAATTTTTGAAGGCAATTTAATGAAGGTGATTTCAAGGCAATTTTTTGTGTGTAATGAAACTGAGCTAATTTGATAGGCATTACATGTATATTATAAATATTATTATTTTCAGTTTGATGACCAGATGGTGAGAATGTGAAACTGTGTGTGGGGGGAGGGGAATATGCATTTTCTTTCTATATGTGTGTGACTGTGTGTGTGTGTGTGTGTGTGTGAGAGAGAGAGAGAGAGAGAGAGACAAAGAGAGAAAGAAGGAGACAGAGAGAATGAAAGAAATATCTTAGTGTAAGCTCAAGTTTAAATTCATAGTAACAAGAAACATTCAAATAAAAAAAGTGCAGAAGCAGTTTTTCAGAAATACATTCTTAAAAATCAAAAGAAACATGATTTTCTCTGTAAAATCGGTTGCACATTATACTTACCCCTTGCTTTCCTTTTCATTATCTATTTATTTAGTATTTTTTTCCTGTCATCTATGGTATAGTGTAGCAGTGTGAATCACAGAATCAGACTTACTTCCAAGCCAAATTTGTTTCTAATTCCTTATGATTGTGTGATTATGAACACATTCCTCTAACTTCCTGGGCTATAGATTTCTCCATGATAAAGTGGTGATGATAATGATAGTACCTAAAATGGAATGTTTTGGAGTGAAAAGGACATTTTGAGATTCAATGATTGTTTACAGTCCTTATCTCTTCCATTGAGAGACAATGTTTTCTTCTTCATACTATTTGTTGAACTATTTTACTTAGTGTAGGGTTAACTTTATGATCATTACATAAAATGAAAATAGATCTTTGAAAAATTAAGAGAGGGAATGGGAGAAGGAGGAACAAGAAGGGTTGGAGGGTGTGTGGGAGGATGGATAGGTTGGGAAGTATCACTGTTTCTAAATATATTTCTATGAAATACATTAATTGTGCATAATTTAAATAAAATTTAAAAATTAAATAAATGACATCAGATACATAGACAGCTTATAACAAAGCTCATGGTAACTGCTAAGTGTGTGTTGATTCTTATCCACTGAAATCTTTGTGTGTGTAACACAATGGCCAAGGGTTGTCTTTCCTTGTTGCTTTTTCTTCTGCCCCTTTGGTAGTGAACACTAAGTAAGGGCATTTGAATGATTCGCTGAAAATTGATTAGTATCATGAGATCTCATTCGTGAGTGAATAGCATGCTAGTGATCTGGTTGAAAGTGAGGAAAAGCTTATTCAACTCTCGCCCATGAAATGACCTCCTTCGCTATAACTAATGACTTAAGTCCCCAGATTACAAAACTTTCGTTTGGCTTGCATATTGGTTCACTCTTATAAGGCAATTGAATAGACAACATATGAGTGTAGCCATACAATCCATTCTGCATTACTTAGTGATTTTACTAGATCCATTCTGGATGGTGTTTGGAAAGTACTATTTATTGTTGAAAGAGGATATGTAAGTGGCAAAAGATTGGTGATCTGGTAACAACCCTGGGTTAAAAATAGTCCTTACATTTGGAAAAGTAAGGCCAATTTCCTGGAATCATTGACCTATAGGATCCAATTTAGTCTCAGTTCTTACTGAACATAGAAATCAGTTGCGCAATCAAATTTGGGGTCTTTGGATAAAGCAAAATGGAACATTTAAAAACCTACTAGTGGCTTTTAAATAGAAAAAGCTACTTCTTGTCCTAACATTTTTCTGCACACAACTCCAAAATAGACGGATGAATGTCAAGAAATATCCAGATAGGTGAAATATTCCACATCATCCTGATAGTCTACTGTTGCTGTGGATTTGTTCTGAGAGGATGAGCATGGTGGGGAAAGAGGTGCAGAGTCACCACACAGGCAACAAGAGTCGGGTGAAAGCAGACCAGAAGCGAGCAGCCCAGAGACTCGTTTATTTCAGTTGGTACAGCAGCTTATAAAGCTGAGGCAACCAATCCGGTCAAGGGGCAGTTTATGCCCTAACCAATCACAGCATGTTGCCAGGCAGGCTTCGTTGTCAGGTTTCAAAGCCATTCCTGAGTAACTGACCCTCGCTTGCCAGCAGCCATTTTGGCATGGCCTTCTCATTCCACCACAGTCTACATTCAGGTTGTTAACCTCAGAAATTGTCCACAAAAGAATCATTTTTAGCATGATATCAAGACACAAATAGTAGCATTCTATTAAACTACTTGTGTCAATTTAGTCAAATTTGTTTAGACTCACATTTATCTCAGTATCTTCATCTATGAAAATGATGATAACAGTTGCCCACTTTGCTAAATTGTAGTGAGTACTAAATGGAATATTGTTATTGCTAGTGACACCACTGCTGTCTGATCATGGGGGAGATGTGGTTCCCCCACAAGTTCACTCTCCCCTCACACATTTATACAGCAGGCCTTTTGCCTTTTATGTCATGGACAGACTCTTCTGGTTCCTGCAGCTCTAGTAGTGTCTCTTATACTTGGTCTGCTCTCTGCAGGTATTATGGCTTGCTGTCTCTTATTAGTTTCCATAGTATCCAGTACATAAGATATCTTCTGTAATGATTTACTTTTCATATGTAAAACTCAACCCCAGTCAAACAATGACCAGAACCTGACATAGAATCCCATTCAGACAAATGAGTCCAAGGAACTAGATTATTTTTAAAGTGATTCAGATGCTGATCTCTTCAAAACATTGATCTCTTGAGAAAACAACTCAGGGACTGTCCTTCCCACTAAGAAACTCATAATAGTTCCCTCACCAGACAACTCAGGCTTTCCTCTCCCTATTCTCCTCTTTGGTTAAGTTATTTGTGTGTACACCAAGGTAACCTTTATGTTATTTGTGTACACCTATATGTGTGAACACAAAGTAACCTTTATGAATTTGGTAAGTCTGCTGGGCTGTAAGTGTAAGGAAAAAGGTACTGATTGGTGTCTCCTCCCATGGGGCGCCAAAATGTCAGGAAAAGAACACAGAAAAGAGAAAGGAGACAGAATATGAACTCTCAGTCAGATCAAATTTGTTCAGAGAAAATAAATCCACAAAGGCGGGGGATCCACTGCCGGTATACACAGACTGGACACGTGCAGGAGGCCCCCATCCCAGGGGCTGGGCTTTTTATATCCTAAGTGGGATGGGGTGGAGTGGGGGGCAATAGGCAGAGGTGAGTTTCTCCACACTGGTCTTCCAAGTTTGGCCTGCCAGCTTCCTTCCAAACCTGGGGAAGTATGCAGGGGGTGGGGTGAAGACAACAGGATGTGAGACTGATTTGAGTTTCAGGGGCAAGGGATAAATTCCAATTTTTCATCTATCTTTTGGGCGATGAGCAAGAATGGCTAAGGCTTATGTCTTATGTTCCATAAACAAGAGAGCCTGATTTTTCCTCATTCAGTCTTTGTGAAACACCTGTACTCTGTATAAGATGTAGGTTCTTGGGCTGACATAGTAAAAAAGCTTAAAGAATAAATGACATTTAAATTTAAAATCTTCATTTTGGTGCCTATCCTAGTTGATTATGCCTCCCTCTTCGCTGCTGGACTGTGGGTGTCTTCTTGATATAGGAATCTAGGTGGAGCCTGGAAATTTAAATTTAAAATTGAGTTCTAAGCATCATATGGCAATGCCTTGAGAATCTGCTCTCTCTTTCTATATTTGCCCACCCAGGTATCTAGTTCATGTATCAGCAAACGTTTTAAGATAGTGGTTGCTTTAAGCTTGGCATACCATGAGGTTTCTGTTGCAACTCCTCAACTCTGTTTTTGTAGGTTAAACATACTCAGTTAAACCTAAATGAATGTTCATGGCAATGTTCCAATAAAACTTTATTTACAGAAACAAATGACAGACCAGATTTGTTCAATGGGCCATCATTTTCTGATACCTACTAGTCTGTCCATTGGTTTATTGACCTAATTGTCACTATCCAGGACAATTCTTCAGAAGATTTCACCATATTCTGCTGTGAGTGGCTGGATTAATGATCCAGTTGCACAATAAAATTTGAAGTTCTGAGAGCTTGTTTCCAAGAAGATGCATAATACAGAGAAAAAATATGAAGAATCATAAAGAGCTCACGGTAGCAGCTGACATTGATTTAGTGCTTATCAAGTGTCATAGCCTGTGAATTCTCTACATGTTATTTCCATTTAATCCAGAAAATATTTCCATGGGGAAGATTCTATCATTGGTTTTATTGAAATCCGTGTTTTGGAGTCTAAGAAATTTGACAACATAACATAGTAAGTGGCAGAGCTAGGGTAGAGTACAGGTATCTCTGATTCCCAAAGAGTTCTGAAAAAAGAAAAAAAAAAGAATAAAAGAAAAGCGAGAGGGCCAGTAGGTTAAGTCTCTGTCTGGTGCCAGCATCCCATATGGGCACCCATTTATGTCCTTGTGCCTTGGCTGCTCGTCTTCTGATCCAGCTCTCTGCCTATGGCCTGGGAAGGCAGTAGAGAATGATGCAAGTGCTTGAGCTCTTACACCCACATGGGAGACTGGGAGGAAGTTCCTGGCTCCTGGCTCCATTTTAGCAATTTGGGGAATAATCCAGCTGATGGGGGAACTCTTTCTCTGTCTCTGCCTCTCTATAACTCTGCATCTAAATTAATTAATTAATCTTTTAAAAAAGAAAGCGAGAAAGAATGAAATATTTTATTGGTGGAGTTAAGAGACGTGTAATGAACCAAATTTGGCAGATTATAAGGGCAATCCGAGCAGAATATCAAATGCATAATCTGAATGTGAGGCTCACCTTTCTCATAGTGACATTTTGTAGAGCTAAGAGGACTTTGTGAGCATTCAAAAAAGCTATAAATGCTCCAAATCCACAATCTGGCCTTTGGGGAAGCTTTCACATTGAACGTGTCCTTAGATTTTCACAAAGTTCACCACAGTTGGAATTTCTTACAATGCTTGTGATAGTATGCATGTCCGTATTTTGAAGAACAAAGAAAAATTGTTTTCTTTTGAAATTAATAATATGCTGGTAGCTAAACATTCCACTACAAGCCTTAAGATAGCAAAGGAGACAGTGACAGTGAAACTGTGGTTAGTATATTTTTAAATTGCATGCTAATGATCCATTGATCATTTTAAGATAATTGTATTTGAGAAAAATAATAAATGGAAGTAGCATATTTGTTTGCAGAATCTTGAGTGAGCCCATGCATCAATGCTGAATATCCAACTAAGCTCCATAAAGCTTCCTTTTGCAATAAATTTCTTTTTGTATTAACTTGAATTCTGGTGCATCTATGATAGAACATCAGGAAAAAAAAATCAGTTGCACACTATGTGCTTGCCATGGCAACCCCAGCATCACATGGTGCATATAGTAGTCTGGAGCCAAAGAGCTTCACGGGCTCTTAAGCAGACATACACACAGCCTCTGGTCATGTGACTTTGCCTACAGTCAGCAGCCTTTGCCAGAGAAATGTGTCAGCGCAAACTGATAAACTCCGGTTATTCTGACTCCTGAAATTCTTTGCTTTCCTTAGATTGTTCACTCATCATCTCTCCCTAGTTCCCCCCTTCTCCACTCTCTCCCTCCATCCTTTTGTCCCTCCCTTATCTGTCCTTGTCTAATAGGATGCAATAGTTAAAGGTTTATTTATTTATCATGTTAGAGTTTCTGAAAATAATCCTTTCTATTGGAATCTCCGTTAAACATTGTTTGACAATATTCAAGATCTTACTAATTTCCCCATCAATGTCTTGGAAAATGGTTCACCTAAAACCTTTTTAAGACTGAAATAAAACAGAAGTGCCCATATCACAAGTGATTAATATCTGCACAAGTTATTTAGATCCTTTCTTCAATTTAACAAGGAGATATTATTTGCTTGATCTCTATGTTAATAGCATCAAAGTTATTTATTCAGTGAGAAGTTATTTATTAATTTATCAAATATTCCCTTTGCGAGTTGTTTTCTCAAAAAGTTTCTGTTATGGTGGGTAATACTACTTTTTTCATATTGATAATATGCCTGCCACTACGCAAAGTGCATTGTTTATATTAACCAACACAGTGCTGCACCATGAATGAGTTACTATTACCATCTCCACTCTACAGATATGGAAACTGAGGCCCAAATTTTCAGTTACTTAACCACATGAAAGAAGTTTGAATCCAAGAATTAGTGCCCTAACCAAAATACTGTTTCTGTGATGCAAACCAAAAACAAGATAAATACAGGTCCAAATAAGCAACCAAAACAGAAATGGATTTTAGGCTATATAATGTACATAAATTCTACCTCTTGAAAATGATGGCCTTGTAATTTTCAAAATACAAACTAGTATTTCAGTATACTTGAATTTAGCACATCACTGTAACATGATCTCCATATGCTGCAGTTACAGAGGAATCATATCTCATCAACAAACGGTAGTGTCTTGGCATTCTTTCAGACTGTCTGTTTACATATTAGTTTAATTAACAAAATTCAAGTTTTTAGTTCCTTACTGGGACTCTGCTTCTTTAATTTAGCTTCTAGAACATAAAGGCAGCAAATTTTACAAACAGGCAACTCCCGTGATCCTATGAAAAATAATTAATGATTCTCATGATTTAGGGTAAAGCTTTAAATTTCAAGGGAATCCATTTTCAATTTTCAGTGTTGGTCAATCAGACTCCAATGCTATTTTCCAAGTAATCACATTTGTGTGCCAATGTTTTTAGTTACCAACCATTGAATCATTGCCTCCCCTTTAAGGAACTGCTTAATCTCTTTCACTCAGTGTCTCATTCTCTTTCTCTGAAATAAGCCTGCTTGCTTGCAACCATTTTGGAAGTGTCCCAGAACAAAATGTCATTAGCAAGTTCCTCGGACTCACTTGCAAATTCATTTATGCATTAAGTAACCCACTTGTAAGACAAGCCATGTTACATCTACTGAGAAAACAGAAATGTTGAGGAGCCAGACATAGGAAGGATTATCAAAAATTCTTATCAATGATCAAAATCAGCATATTTACATTAAATGTGACAATAGTAAATAGTATTTCTAGTATGCACACTGCATACATATGTGAAAACATAATTTATATTTGTAAATGTGTCTATTTTATTTATTTGACGTAGAGTGAGAGAGAGAAAAAGAGAAAAAGATTTCTCCCAAATACCCACACCAACCAGGGATGGGCAAAGCCAAAGCTGGGAGCTGAAACTCAATCCATGTTTCCCATGCTGGTGGCAGGTACCAAAATTCTTGAGTCATTATCTGCTGTCTGCCAGGGTTCACATTAGCAGGAAGCTGGACTTGGAGTCAGAGCTGGGACTTTGTCCCTGGCAGTCTGAGAGAATGAAACATATCATCTTAGGGATCTTAGCTGCTAGGCCAAACACCCATGGCCATTTAAGTTATAATGATGACTTTGCACAGGATAATCAGCAACTGTGTATATATACTTGTACTCTGTTATGCAAATAAGTTCATATTTTTAAAGAAAAAATAAATAAATCATCTTTATATATGAAAATCATCTTTATGTATGAAAAGGAACTTATAAATTTTGTGGAAAATGGAATTAAAAGATTAGTTTATATTGAGATAAAATAATTTTTAAATCTATGCCTAATTTTCCATATTATACAATTTTCCATGAACATTTTGAAAATCCTGTGTGTGAGGGCTGCAAAAGTATATCATCCGCTAGACCATTTTGAGTGCTGGAGCCCTATTTGACTCAGCTCTGTAACTTACAAAATAATACATAATGTCCCAGTTTATTATCATAACAAAGGATAGAAAGCCCTTTACCTAAGTAAAGTAAGAGTCTGTCCTGCCCCCATTCCCCTGTAGAAGTCTATGCATAAATGTTGCAGCACATACCTGGCATCTCCACCTTGCTTTGTATCCAACCCCCTTCAGGTTTTGGTTCATCCCTCAGATGCCCTCTTGTGAAGATGGGGCTCCATCTCTTATTGCTACGTCTGCATTTGAGCCGTTAGGAAGGGAAAAGAGAGTCAGATTCCTTTATTTTAAAGCAAGATCAAAAGTTGCATATTTCCCTTTTGCTCATAAATTATGAGGCATGGCCTGGTCACCTCACTATACATTGGCTTCAATGGAAGTTGGAAAGTGTAGGTGTTAGCCGGGTAAAAAAATGGTCATTGAGCATCTTGAAGTCTCTACCACAGCCAGTTTTCAGGGTAGACAATTTACACACAGTGCTTAAGGCTTATAATCCTTTCAAAACCCAAAAGTGTATTGGGATTAGAAAAAATTTTAATTGACAAAATGCCAGTCAAAATACCAGTAAAATGTAATTTAATGAATCCTTAATAACATATCCATGATAAGTCATTATATCAACTACTTTAATTATTTAATACTACAATCATTTTTTAAAAATATTTCTTTTGAAAATATTTATGATGAATTTCTTCCTTTGCAAAAATCTTAGAATATGTATACTTGTTGAAAATTATAGTCAAAAATTTATTAAAAAGTATAGGCAAATATTTTCAAAGGGCAAATTTAAAATTTGCTAAATTTTTGCAGCAAAATATTATATTCAGTGAGGTATATATGTACATTTTAGTTTGTTGCATGTGATTAGAATAGAAAAGTTCCAAAACTAAATGATTTAGTGGTCTTCAAATGTTTTCCAGTCATCCTGAATAAACTATGTAAAAATTATTATAGTCAGGCAATTGAAATGATAAAATGTCGGCCGTTTCATTAAGCTGTATTTTGCAAAGATCAGTATTTATGGGATGTAGAACTAACTGTGAATAGAATGAGTGGGAATAATGTGTATGCCTATAATTATCAAACCACAGGCCAATATATTTTAATAAAGAGATCTACTATCTCACAGCCGCCTGCAAGTTTCTCCAATTCAGTAATAAAGGAGGGTTTGTGTGACTAATGAAGAGCTCTTGATTTTACCTTCAGAAGAGTTAGGCAGGGGAATCCAGCAGATTCTTCTGTGGTATAAATGATGAGGCAGAAAGGCAACCTGGTATCTGGCCTTGCTGCTGCAGGAGTGGGGTGACAGCTATCTAAGTGTCCTTGGGGACAGCTGCCACTCTGCCCTAGACTACAGTAATATCCCAGGGGAGTTGAAAGCTGCTTGGGAGTTTCTGTGAGCCAACAACCAATGTAGCACTAGCCTTCCCACATATAAATTGATGAAGTAAACCTATCTCTTTCACAGAATTCTAGCACAAATGTGAATATTTGGAGGTAGGAAGTGGCTGTTCTGAGAGTTCAGAAGTATGACATTCATTGCAGTTAAAAGAAGAAATTAAAAGAAAAAACTTTTGGGTATCCATGAGAGATAATTATTTTATTTTAAAAATATTCATGTATTCAACCAATGCTGGCTGATAATCCACCTGTGCTGGCATTACCAGTAGTCACTGGACTGTATAATATGAATTTGGGAATTCACCAGCTAGTATTTCCTGAGAATACATTCTCTTCATGAATTTTCTCCTTTGAATACTGGACACTGTGTTATTTCATACTGGAGAAAAATACAGTGCCATTGTTTTAGGTTGTACCAGCCTGCATATAACTATATAGCTATTAAATAACATCATATTCGATAAGATTCTTTAAATAATTTACACCATTGTAAATATATCCACATATGTACACATGTATGCAAACACATATTCACACACACACTTGGAAAACTGATGTAGATATGATTATAAAACAACTTGAGATTCTGCCTGTGCCAAACAGCAAGAAGGAATTGATCTTTCATTGAAAATAATGTTATTGTTTTTAAAAATTATCGTGTAATAAGCTGGGTATGTTCTATCAGACAAAGATAAAGAGCATCCTAGGCTAAGAAAAGCTTATTTTATCTCATGCTACTGTTCTTCCTGCATTTTGATCCTCCTGTGGCTTGTTACTTCTTTCTCTGCCTTTTTTTTTTTTATTTAGAAGTCAGAGTTACACAGAGAGAAAAGGAAAGGCAGAGATAGAGATAGAGATAGAGATAGAGATAGAGATAGAGATAGAGATAGAGATAGAGATACAGATAGAGATACAGATAGAGAGAGAAAGAGAGAGAGGTCTTCCATCCACTGATTCACTCCCCAATTGGCCACAAGAGCCAGAGCTCTGCCAATCCGAAGCCAGGAGCCAGGAGTTTCTTTCGGGTCTCCCGTGTGGGTGCAGGGGCCCAAGGACTTGGGACATTGTCCACTGCTTTCCCAGGCCAGAGCAGAGAGCTGGATCAGAGGTAGAGCAGCCGGGACTCAAACCAGTGCCCAAAGGCACTGTAGGCAGTGACTTAACCTGCTACACCACAGTGCCGGTCCCTATCTATCTTTTTTTAAGAAATGATCTTTTATGTTTTGCTTTTGGGAGGTGACATTTCTCCTCTGAATGTGCATCCATTTTTGTTGTTGTTGTTGTTGTTGTTGTTGACAGAGTAGACTGAGAGAGAGAGACAGAGAGAAAGGTCTTCCTTCCGTTGGTTCACTCCCCTAAATGGCCACTATGGCAAGCGCACTGTGCCAATCCGAAGTCAGGAGCCAGGTGCTTCTTCCTGGTCTCCCATGCAGGTGCAGGGCCCAAGCACTTGGGCCACTGCAGAGAGCTAGACTGGAAGAGGAGCAACCGGGACAGAATCCGGCGCCCCAACCGGGACTAGAACCCGGGGTGCCGGCACTGCAGGAGGAGGATTAGCCAAGTGAGCCGCAGCGCTGGTCTGAATGTGCATCCTGAGGGTTGTTATCTGCCCTCAAAAATCATCAATAATTACACAAGTATTGAAAATAAATTAAACAAAGTTTTGGTAAATAATGGCATCCTTTTATTTTATTCACTATGTGATGCAAGAAAAGATCCAGTAAGAAGGGGAAGTGACTCGTGTAGGGAGATACAAGATGTAACTGTGCTGGAATTCAGCTGTTGCTTGTGTTATGAACACCGATAAGTTCTAATCAAGGCTCTTAGAGTCAAATGATGTTTTACACATCACTACAACCTTCAGAAGAGAAGGTCAAAGAGGAGGTTGTATGGGCTTAATTTTTTAATTTGACTCGTCTGGCCAAATACTCAAATTTCAAATCTTATGCCCATAGCTATAGCATTTTTCTTGGTTTAGTTTTCTTTTAGCAGAATAAATTGCTTATCATTCCCAATTATTAAAATTGCTTAGGAATTTTGTACATATTCTTATTCTTTTTTCTAATTAGCTTCCCTGTTAAGTATACTTTTTCATTATCCTAAAAGGATGAATTTATTTCATTGCAGTTAAAATTCTTTGCCTTATTTCTCAGTCCTGCTTTTACATATGCATTAAAATGCCACATACACGCTCGCATTCATCCAATTATTAAACATATATTTACTATAAGATTGTATGGGATTGTGGAAAAAAAACTTGGATCTTGTAAACAGACAGATGCTGCATTTAAGTTTCTGGCTGCATCACTGATTTTTTTTTTTGAGCATCAGTTTGCTAATTTGTAAAAGAAAGGTACTAATATTATCTCCCTCATAGAGTAGTTGCAAGAGTTAAATGAAGTGATGCATGGAATGTTCCAGATAGGAAGTAGCATTAAATGTAAGATATAATTATTTACTGATCATTCACTAGGTGCCAGCCACTGTGACTTCAATTGTGTGGTGGACATTTTACTGGACTACTTGTCTGTAGCCCTTAACCCCACATTCATTCAATTTAATGTGTGGCAGTTGGTTTAATTGGTCAGATCACATCTCTTTCCTGCTGTTTCCTGTGCTTTCTTTTTGTCTATAAAATAAAGACTAAATAACCCTAAGTATGACATTCAGAATGCCTGCATCTCCTGAGGCTGTCATAAAATAATTTTCAAAAACAGTTGGTGTGATCAGTGGCAAAGTAGTTATTCACAGTTTTGCAGGTTAGAAGTTCAAGATCAACGTGCTTAGCAGTGTTGGTTCCTTCTGAGGGCTGTGAAAAGAGTCAGTTTCAGTCCCCTGCCCTAGCTCCTGGTGGTTCACTATAAATATTCCACATCCTTGGTTTGAAGAAGCATCACTGTGATCTCTGTCTGCATCTTCACATGGTGTTCTTCCTGTGTGGTTTGTTTTTGTTTTAGTTCCTGTTCAATTTTCCCCTTTTTATGAGGATATCAGTCATATTGATTTAGGGGCAATCCTCCTGTAATACAACCTCAAGATAACCAACTTAGCTACAGTGACCCTATTTCCAAGTTATGTCATGAATTGAGAAAATAGGAGGTAAGTCAACAACATATCAATGGGGAGGTGTACTTTACAAGTCATAATCACCCATCATTCAACTCAGCCCAGTTCATATGCGAGAGATACAGGTGTCAGAAACAGGGAAGATAGTACAGAGTCCACAACACAATTGCAAGTCATGATCTGTCCTCATACCTAACTCTCTAACCTACCTGTGATTGTTTTTCTTCATTTGGGGGAAAAAAAAGCTTACTGTCCTCTACATACACATACTTTCCAGCCTCTTATATGCATAAAAAGTGCCAGACTGCTCTTTCTTGTATTTCTAGTTCCCAGGGTCAAATTCTGTCTGCTACAAGTGCTTTTTATGTCTCCTTCTCCTCTGTGACTGCATTTTCCCTCATCCTATTCCACGGAAAAGACAGTCCTGTGAACTTTTGCTGTATCAGAGCCTCATCCTCTCAGCTGGGGTTTGACTATGGGGCTGAAAAGAATGGATTCCCACCAGGGCAACATATGACTTGAGTAGATACAAAAGCTACCCCCAGTGAACTGTCAAAATAGGATGGGATATGCAAGGAGAGATTGAACTGAGATATGTCATGGAAAATACAATTCAACAAGCTATGTCACACCCAAGAGATAGAAGTTAGAATGATCTTGCTGTTTAGCTTCTACCTTCCAAAAGCAAGCAGTTGTAGCTTCTTCGAAGGGATGTACTGGGCTGGAGCATGGGCACGTTGCACGTCTTCCTCCAGGGCTGCTGGGAAGGACTTCCTGGTAACCATAAAAGCTGTTCACATTTCTGGAGGACTCAGTATATTGCAGGTATAAACGGAACTTCCCACTCTTGCATTCTAATCATCAAAGAAGAGTTGGGATCAACCATTAGTGTTACTATTTTCTGACAAATGTGTGTGTCAGCATGAGCTAAAAGGCATCCAAGTTGTTCCTGTATACAAGTAAAAGTCATCATACTTGGTTACAACACCAATATTTGAATATTTGAATGACCTTCTCTACTCTTGGAACACAAATCTCATGGATCACAATATTTCCATATTCCAGTTTCTGCTCATTAAGTAGAATAAAAGTCACATGGCATTTTAACAATTTTAACTCCTTTCAGAAAAGAAAATACTTCTCTACTACACTGAATAAGTTCGAATCAACGTGTCTGAAACTCTGAGTGGGATCTTCTTCATATGCCTTAAACATGAGGCACATGGTTCATCCATGCATCAGATCTAGTCTTCCTTTTAGATGAGGAAGCTGATGTTAGGAGAGAATAAGAAAGATACTAACACCAAACAACTGGTATATTTCAGAAATCTTAGCAAACTCAGCCCTGACTCCAAAGTCCATGCTTTTGAAGATTGTATCTTTTCTCAGTTCTCTTTCTGAAAGCAATTTATGGATGATGGTATCAATTCAAATTGTCATAGGTTAAACAATGGCAAGACGTCAGCAACTACTCTGATTATAATCATTTTACTCCTTCTCATTTTTGTCCTTGCTCTCTGAACTGAGGTGGAAATATGGCAGCTAGAAACTGATTGATTGCTTTTTTTGTTATTTCATGTTACAAGTTTAGATCATGTGTGTGTTTCATAATAATAAATCTTTTTTTAAATTTATTTAACAGGTAGAGTTATAGACAGTGAGAGAGAGACAGAGAGAAAGGTCTTCTTTCTGTTGGTTCACTCCCCAAATGGCCGCTATGGCTGGTGCTGCGCCAGTCTGAAGCCAGGAGCCAGGTGCTTCTTCCTGGTCTCCTATGCGGATGCAGGGGCCCAAGCACTTGGGCCATCCTCCACTGCCTTCCCAGGCCACAGCAGAGAGCTGGACTGGAAGAGGAGCAACCGGGACAGAATCTGGCGCCCATGTGGGATGCTGGCGCTCCGGCCCTATAATAATAAATCTTGTATCTTAGTTTATGTCCATGGGATTCTTTCCTATGCCCAGCCCACTACCAAGTACCTAAGAGATGTGTCGAAAGTCCTACTGCCTGACTCTGCATGTTTAACTTTATTAGACATAAAAAGGTGTCATCTGAAAAATCACTGTATGTAATGTCATAGATAAACTTGAGAAAACTTACAGTGGTACTGCAGTGGTCTAAAGAGACTGTCACAGAGCAAAATATTCTGGCAAGTGCCTTAGCCTTATCAAAGGTAGACACATTCTCCTATTCTTCACAGTACACTGTGTCTGCCATGGCATTACAAGGACAGGTTCATCTACCTAGCTCTGGACTAGGGATTTAAAAATCCTATTTTGCAAATGTTATAACCAAAGGCAAGTGTCTGATGCTTTCATTTAGGTCTTTGCATTGATCTAATCTCCAGAGATAAAAATATCAAAACATTTTAGTAAATAATAATATATAATCTACTCTATTTTCAAATGGAAAAAAAAAGAATTAATTAAAAGTATCTTTTAAATGATGTCATCAGAAGTCAACAGGTAAAACAGGACAATCTAAGTTCATGTATCTATTCAATTTGTCCCATATATATTTAGAGAATTCTGATTGACCTTTGTCTGTGTGTGCACTAAGAATCATAATAGAAGATATGCACACTTTGGAAACAATTAGGTTGTGCATCTGAACCAGAATTAGAATACCAAATAAGATTTCCTGGGGGAATTAATATGTAAATTAAGACCTATAGAGCAAGGGTAAATTATCCTGGATATGATTTGGGGAAAGAATATTCTATGACAAAAGGTGGCGTGTGCTTAAAATCACCCAGTACAATGTTTTTAAGAAGCTCAAAGAAATTCCATCTAACTGAAAGAGAATGCACTAGGTCAGATGCACTAGAGAAGAAAGCGTAGGCCAGATAATGTGTGAATTTGTGTGTGCATCTTAGTGAGCTGGCTCAGGTGTTTGAGACCTGTAAAGATGGCTTGGCATTGCTGATATCTAGAATGGAAGAAGGAACTTAAGGAAGATTCAGAGAGCAGTGGCATCACCTAGGATGTCAACAATTGCACAACTGATGATTTGGTTTTTACAGCACCAAATTCCTTGAGCTATATTATGAAGTGACAGATATCCAGATACACATGAGTTAGGTTTCTGGTAGATGGGTTTAAAGGATGTAATTGAGGAAAAGAAGTTAAAAATGCAGGAAAGAGCATAGCTGAAGAGATATACCATGGAAGCTGAGGAAAATTATGCCAACAATGACCTTATAGTTAGGGATGGAAGCTGAATTTTGGACCTTCATTTGGATTAAAGGACAAAGTAATAGAATACAATTAAAACAAGAATACGAGAAGACTGTAAAGAAGGAAAGTGGTCCTCACAGAATCTAGTTTCTGGATTTATTATTTTAGTGAAGGTAAGTTCTAGGTCACTTACAGATTTCAGGTCTTGCCATGGAGGTAGACCACCGAAGTTTCAGAGAAGTAAATGTTGCAAAAAAGATACCAAGAAGATAACAGACAACAATATTGTTTGAGTTGGTATTCATAAGATACAACAGAAGTGGAACACAGTGACACCTATGCCACATTTTCCATCAAAGTCGGAGTGTATATGAGGAAAGCTAAAAAAAAAAAAAAAAAAAAAACAAAAAAAAAAACCGAAGCTCTAGGGATCAATATTTTCACAGGAGGCTGGTAGCCTAAATGCCTAGAAGTAGCACTGTGCAGGCAGGGAGATGTTAATTCCACTTTCAGGTCATGGAACCCATTGCATAGGAAAAACAAAGTGATCCCAACCTACTGAGTCAATGACACAATGAGAATATTATTTGAAAATCTCAATAAATGCTACAAAATTAATTTTGATCAAATGATGTGAGGGCGAAGCATATGGCCTCTGGAATGTGATGGTTTTGGCTCAAATCTGAGCAGAAAGGAAAACAAAAGAATGAAGGAGCTTTCTCCAACAAGACTTAGTGATGTTTTTAAAAACTATTTATTTTTTCACTTTTATGTATTTGAAAGGTAGAAAAGAAAGAGAGAGAGAGAGAGAGAGAGAGAGTGACACAGAGATATTTCATCTGCTGGTTCACTCCCTAAATGTCTGCAATAGAACTGGACCAAATTAAAAACAGGAGCCCAAAATTCCATATAGATCTCCCATTTGGGTAGTGGGGACTCAGATATTTGAACTATCATCTGTTGCACCATAAGTATATTAGTAGGGAGCTGGATTGGAAGCAGAGGCAGAGGCAGGACTCAAGATATAAGATATAGGCATTCCAAGCAACTGCTTAACTCACTGCACTGTAACACCTGCCACCAGTTAAGTATGTGTGAGTATGTGTATGTATTTAAGCTAAAGAGCAATAATAAATGCTCAGTAAGGGCTTCTAATTGATAGAGTATTTCATACACTGGAAACATGGGTTACACAGTGCAAAATAGAGTAGTTTAAGAACCAGAAGAATGATGTGAAGTTAGGACAAGGTCAAAGAGAATGTGAACTAGATCAAGGTACATGATGTAAAGCACAGGTTTGAGTAAAGACAAAAATGTTTGAGGTCTTTGAAAGCATGGTTTATTGTGGAGGACCATATTTTATCTGGGAAAATGTCTGTGGATAGCTGAGCTTTGAAGCATGCTAGTCTGAATTTATTGGACCTCAACTTTGTCAAAAGATTTAGATCTCCTCATGGAGGCAGGCAAGTTTGCTCCAAATTCTAAGAACTTGCTAGGCCTGGATGAAATGTCCTGCCAACAGATGGGATAATTGTCTTCCTGGAGATGTCAAGTAAGTTCTGGTTGCTTACAATGAAGACCCAGGGGCAGTACTATTGGCAGCTGATGGCAAGAGTCCCTAGTGGTCAATGCTACTCTATGAATTTCAGTTCAGAGCACTGAGCTTTGTCTACATCAGCATTTATTTATTTATTTATTTATTTTTGACAGGCAGAGTGGACAGTGAGAGAGAGAGAGACAGAAAGGTCTTCCTTTTTGCCATTGGTTCACCCTCCAATGGCCGGCGCGGCCGGCGCGCTGCAGCTGGTGCATCACACTGATCCGAAGCCAGGAGCCAGGTGCTTTTCCTGGTCTCCCATGTGGTGCAGGGCCAAGGGCTTGGGCCATCCTCCACTGCACTCCCTGGCCACAGCAGAGAGCTGGCCTGGAAGAGGGGCAACTGGGACAGAATCCGGAGCCCCGACCAGGACTATAACCCGGTGTGCCGGCACCGCAAGGCGAAGGATTAGCCTATTGAGCCATGGCGCCAGCTACATCAGCATTTAACCAAATGGCCTTTCTGACGCAAACGTGTCATGACCATATTCTGTGCAGGGATTGAAGTAGCAAGGGCTGCTGAGAATCTTAGTGAGTCTATATAGCTATATTCTCCCCAGGCATGAAGTTCTGCAATTCAGTGAGATTCTCTATAGAACTACCACTAGACATCACTTTGCTTTCTAAAACTTGCATCCATCCTGCAGATCTCAGACAAATAACCAGGAAAATGATAGGATAACTTCCTGTGACATGATAAACCAAGTTTTATGATGAATGAAGAAAAGACAGAATGAAAATCTAGGTTGATCATTTCATATGAGCCACAGTTTCAGCAAAACCATGCAGCATCTATGCATGGATTATGGAGTTCAGTGGTCTATTTTCAGAGCCTAACTATGGTGTTTACCTGTGAAGTAATCTTGGATTGGTTCTCTAACATGTCTAAACCTTAGTTTTTTCATCTCTAAATCAGAAATGCCATCAATATCTCTGTCATCTAGACTTGCCAAATGTGCTCAGTGCATAAAACACAGTAATCACTCCATAAGTGTTGGCCACTATCATCCTAACAATCATCATCTCACCAGCACCATCACCATCATTATCAATGACAGTACAGTCTTCACTGCTGCCTCTCGGGAGCTCTTGCACAAACTCAAATCCATTGGAATAATAGGAATAAGATTGTTTTCTGGGTATTTTATTACATCAAAATGTAATTGCATGGATCAGATAATTGCTCTGAATGGTAAAATGTCTGCAGGTCCTGACTTTAAAACTGGCTGAAATAATCCACATCTGTTCCCAAGCATAGAAATGGGGCCAGAAGTAACTGAGTAGCTATGAAAGCACCAAAAACTCAGAGGCACAGATGAAGAAAACCTTCCAGTGCCTATGTAAGTAAAAAGAGGACATTTTCTATCCCAGTAGTAGCTCTACCCCACTGTAAAAAAGAACATCTGAAGTACTCAACTGTATGGGAAACTCACTAGGGACCAACATTTTTGCAGTAGATTAAGCTACTTCTTGCAACTCCAGCACCCCATATCAGAGTGCTGGTTTGTGTCCTGGCTGCTCAGCTTCTGATTCAGCTTTCTGCTAATGTACCTGGGAAAATGATGAAGATTGTCTAGGTAGTTGGATCCCTGCCAAACATGCAGGAGACCAGGATGGAGTTCCTTGCTCCTGGCTTTGGCCTAGCACAGGCCTATCCATTGTGGATATTTAAGAAGTGAACCTGTGAAATGAAGATTTGCTCTCTGTGTCATTCTTCCTTTCAAATAGTAAATAAACACTTTTTAAAAAGAAAAGCAAATCACTAAATCATATTGTTGCTTTAATCTCCTGCTGAACTGTTGATAGATAAAAAGAAATTGCTTCATATCTGAGTTTCTGAAATCATATTTCTTGGATAAATTACTTAATTCTAAATTCCGATTTTTATTTGTAATCTAGTAACCATTTGGATAGAATGTGATGGTCTGTCAGGAGACAGGTGAGTTTGGCTCTTTTAGCAGTTATAATTTGTACGGTAAAATTGGAATGTAGATATTTTTTGCTTGATTTTTAAATGGTGGTCATGAGGTTTTAGTGGTGGTCATAAGGAATTTTTATACACCAGCCCATAGGAATTTGGTTAACCTGAACCCATCGCTGAGGTATGAAACCACACCTGTGTACAGACAGATCAGGTAGGTCAGGTTCTGAACCTAGAAGGAGGTCAGTTTCCTTTATCAGAATCCTGTGTCACATCAGTGTGCAGGGACTAGCCTTAAGCAAGGGTTTGAACTGCAACTACATGACTTGAACGCCACTTGCAATCTAAAGTGCCAGTGACAATCTGGGTTTGCTCATGGGACACAAGTTGTATGAAGACAGTTCTTGCCCTCAATTGTAGAAAATTCACTATGTATGACCATGCCACCCTTTGAGAATGTATCTGGAAAATGAGAAGGATTTTCTTGGATAATCCATCCTCTAGACTTCTGTATAATCATTAGGAGTTTTCAGCTTTGAAATATCTATGAATTGGAAGTCATGTATCTGTTTATTGCAGTGATTTTTTTTTTTAAATTAAGAGTGTAAGTAGCTATTACTTATGACTTTTAAATAGAGTGTAAGATCCCTCTCCAAGTGTCCCTTTCCCTTACAACCTACTCTGGCCCCTCTATATATTTGCATATAAATGATTGTTCCTGCCAAGTGAGTTAGTTAAAAGAGGCACATTAATTTATTTGAGTGTACTTAAGTCAATGTCATTCTGGAAAAGGTGATGGCAGGCTGTATTGTGTTTAGCATCTTGTGCAAGGACTGGGCTCACAATGAAAAGAGATCCCTGTAGAAACGGCTGAATTCTTGGAGACCAGAAATGCCCTTCCAGCAGCTGTCCCAGACAGTTACACAATGCTACATTCTGAGGACTGCATGGACAGTTAACTGACTTTTCTCAGATATACCAATTTAAAAAGCAGTTCTGCATTTTATAATATGTATTAATGTATTTCTTGTTTTTGTTTTTAAATTTATTTATTTATTTGAAAGTCAGAGTTGCACAAAGAGAGAAGGAGAGGCAGAGAGAAAGAGAGAGAGGTCTTCCATCCACAGGTTCACTCCCCAAATAGCCACAATGACTGAAGCTGAGCCTATCTGAAATCAGGAGTCAGGATCCTCATCCGGGTCTGCCATGCAGATGCAAGGGCCCAAGGAGTGGGGCCATCTTCTACTGCTTTCCAAGGCCATAACAGAGAGCTAGATCAGAAGCGGAGCAGCCAGGACTTGAACTGGTACCCATATGAGATTCCAGAACTGCAGGTGGCGGCTTTACCCACTGTGCCACAGCTTTGGCCCCTAATGTACTTTAAAATATCAAACATGAAATGTCCCACTTACTGATGACATGCTGCATTTGAATGTAAATATCATAATAAATGAAAGATAAAAAATTACACACATGGTGTTTTTATAAGGTCTAAGTTATATAATAGATTAGGGACACAAGGCAGGGAGCCAGGATCAGAAAATGAAGCCAAGGATGGAGCAAAGAGGAGAAAACAGAATGAGGGTAGGCAATTAGCCAGACTTGATTAAGAACTCAATTGAATATGTCAGACATTATCTGATCTGTAGATCTGAAAAGGGAGCCACAAATACTCTTGGTCATAAATGATGATGGATTATCTATAGGTAAGAATCCAAAAGACACAAATATTGGGAGATATTAGAATAAACATTCTAGGGACCAAGAAGTCAACAAGAACCAAAGGGCAGTATGGAGCAAATGGAGTTGGATGCCAATTTCTGGTAAGATAATGGCCAAGATGTTCATGAGAAAGAGAATGTCACACACCTACAGGACTTCTCTCATCAAGCATCAAATGAGAAAGTCTTACTAAGGCCAAAAATGAGCATGTAAGAACTCAGAACCCATGAAGGAAAATGACCAGCTTACATACTAAAGGAAGTGCTTACCCAGGGAATCTAAGCAAAGAGGTCAAGTGGTAGCTATAGGCAGTGATGATCTAGTCCATAGTGATCCAAGAGCTGTGTAAGTCTAAACTGCTTAGAGTAGCTTTTTTGTCGATAACAGAATATCATCAGTTTGCAGATGTAGCCCCTAAATGATGCTCAGTTGAGAGATGGGATAAGAAGAGATGATGTTTCCCAAAGTGTGGTCTGTGGGATGCCAGTGCCTCTTGGATGCTCAATGTGTTACAGGCTCTCTGATTTCACATGTTTTGAGAATGTTGCAAATACTGGCCTACTTTTATTATTCATGACACACATTCTTATAGCAGAAGATCTGAATAGTTGTTCAAACCTTTCACTTTTATCTAGTGTTCTTAACATATCCCAAACTTAAAATATAGATCACTTATTAGTCAATGAATACCCCAAAAATGCTGCTGTTTGCAAAGGTCTTGGGAGGCAGAAAGCCTGGATTCAAATCCTGCATCTGAAGTTGGTTCTGGGCAAGTTATTAATTTTCTAGAATTGAGTTTCTTGGCCTAAAATGGAGGTAATTGACAATTTGACAGAGTTGAAGGCTTAATTAATAAAGTGATAGCACCTACCAAGGTAGTTAGATATGAGTTCCTCTCCTCTCACTCCCACAGCATGAAGCAGCAGTAGCATGTATCTGGGAATGGATATAATGTAACAAGTGAATGGAAGCTCTGATGCCGATATAAATGGAAATTGCTTTACATGTCAAGCACTTTGCTTGAGCAGAAAAAATCTACAGGCCTGGTACAAAAAATGATGATTCTGGTTCTTCTATGACTCTGTGACCAAAAATAAGAAACCATATATTCAAGTTAAAAATAGAACTAGATGAGCACCAGATTACCTTAAAAAATGAGAAATCCCTGTTAATCACTAAACTAATTTTTGTTGGAATAACCTATAAATATTAAATGCAGAGTTTTGACATTTTTTAAAGAACAGCTTTATAGTAATAGTTTCATATAATTTTTATCTCTTTCTCTTTGGACTGATGATTGGGTCTTAGGTTCATGGATATTTTTTCAATATACTTTGATAATGCTACTCATGTGTATAACAGCTCTACAGGATGCCTGCTCAGATATAAAAGCAATGACTACTGACCATAGATCGAAATGAGTTAACAACCTTTTGTAGAGATCAAATAGTCAGCCAGAAGTTCTACACATTCCATTATATGGTCTGGTGTCATGGCAAGATGGCAGCCTTGAGTTGGGTTCAAATGAGTTCAATAGGTATTTCCATACTGAATCACTTAAATACATAGATAGCCTTGGAATTATTTTTAAAAGGCTGAAACTGTATATATTCAAATGGCAGCCAACCACTAAGAAAGACTTACTGTGCAAGCTATTGATTCCCAGAGAGATTTGTTTCCTCTCCGCATTGTAACATTGACATTTCCTATAAAAACTCAACATGTGTGGTCTAACATTTTCAATACCAACATAGCCAGAATCAATACAAGTTAAATTACGTGCACTAGAGACCATGCTCACCCTAAGCTCAGTGTTGCCTTCTCTTAGCACACATGCCATCTGTTTCCCAACTGCTCACAATGGGAATATAAAATGGTAATACTGGCTGAAGTGCTTCTAAAGTGTAAAAATCTTTCCATGAGGATGTCCATACAACTTATTCCTGAAATGTTTGATTTGTTGGCTTTACACTTGCACACACGTGACACCGTGATATAAATACAGGAATAAAAAGAGAATTAATATGTATTCAGTTAACTAGGAGAAAATTTCTTATTTTATACTGAAGGATCTCTAGAATTTTGCATTGTGGTGAAAAAGGCAATTGTATTTCTGCATTCACTTTGGCTATCATGAAACTGATATACCTGGAACAGTATTACCTTCCCTTCAATTTGTTTGCCAATGTATAGTATTATGTTAAAATAACGTGAGATGTTAAATACTTAAATATTTCTCAAATCTACTCTCAGAGTATTAATAATCTGTGTAAGAGCATGGGAGGAATGGGAGATAAAGAATTCTAATGAGGTGTGTGGCTATATAAATACAAAATCAAACTAGCAATATTTTCCATGTAGTTTTTGTAAAAATGTTTGTTATTTATTTACTTACAAGTAATGATTTTCAATCTATCTTTTATTCTACCCTGATTGCGTCTAAATTTCCTCAAAACCTGTGGAGTTACTCAGATGATTAAGTAATTAAATGTCTTAAAAATACATGGACCATAGAAACCACTAAATGTGCATTAGCTTTTACTTCCTTCATTTGTTTATTGAATCAGTTATGATCTATTGAATCTGGGTTTCCAAAACAAATAACACTCTCTGCTATACATAATTTTATTGGGTAGACAAAGATGTGAAAAGACAATTACATTGTGAATTAAGTTAAAAACAAGAAAATATGAGTATATATAGAAGCATAGAGAAAGGAAGTCTTAAGGGAAGAGTGGTGAAAAATGAGGCGACCCAGTAGTGTGGTGCCTACAAATGGTAAGAATTTTTAATGGTTGACAATTCATTATAAAATGCAATTGTTTAATATTGATTTATTAAAAACAGTGTATAATTCAAGGCAATTGAAATTTCTCTGTTAGGTGATAAAACAGTCCATACAGAGCAGCAGAGTGATTAATAGGGCCATGCGGATACCTACTGCAGCTGTTGGATTTGGCTGATAAAGAGACAAGAAACCTGATTGGATTTAGAGTTTATTATTTACACAGACGGCAAAAACAAAATCAGCATGGTGTCAGCTCCCCATGTGTCTGCTCCCATAGAACCACTCAACCAGAGAGACCTCATGAGAGTCAGTACAGTTTATTTTCTGTTGAAAAGCCAATAGTCAAGCAAATTTATAGATTTGTAGTGAGTCCTGCATTATAGCTCAAGATGGAGTGGGAGGAGTAAAGTTGATGAAAAATTGCTTCATGGTGGCTTCTCACCAGACTCCTTACCTCTTCTCTCTCTGGTTGAAATTTCAGAGTGTTCTATCAACTTTAGTGAGACAGCCACCAAGCCTTGCCTACAGAGCCTAAGCAGAGACCTACAAAGCCATCAGGGCACCTCTAGATTGAATGACACTATTCTTTGAGTCCCTTTACAGATATTCAGCTTCTCTCAGGTAGTGACACAACATGGAGTTTTGTGGGAGAATTTTCGTTGTTTGTTTTTATCTTCTGTAATGTGATTTCTATTAATACCCTCAAATAGCTCTATATTAAATTTTTAAAGCTTAAAACATTTTAATGTACATAAACTACCAAAGTTTGACTCTGTTCTACAAACCTAGAGTGTTCCATATTAAGATAATACGAACTATGAATAATATAAGCTGCAAACTCTAAATCTGTTGCAGGATGGTAGCACTGAAGAGAGACTAAGAGTATAAACAAGAAAACATAAATAAGAAAAACGCTGAGTATATTCCAAACTAAAGTCAGAGCTTCAAATCCATTGTCAATTCTCTAAATTAATACATAGTGGATAAAAGAATCACTCAAAATGATTAGATGATAGAGGTTGGAAGATCAAATATAATAAATCTATGATACTCAGAGCACTAAAACTAGATGGAACTTGGAAGCAGACAGGGAATGGTAAAATCAATGTTGTCTACATTTTGCTGCATCATTTATGGTTAATTCAATATTAGCATTTTGAAGTTATAGCTCCCTGACCAAGAGATTATAGGAGATTCTGACTACAGTGAGGCCAGTTGCAAACAGTTGTTCAAACAAACATAGTTTTTGTGAATGTTCTTGAAATTCTTGTGTCTGATTTTTAGTTTTATAAAGAACTCAGGTAGTGAAATTTAGGAAGATTGAACTTGCGATGGAAAAGCAAATGAACCTGGGAAGCTGTCCCAATTTGTTGCCATCTGAGATGAACATTTTCAGCTCTGCTGGCAAAACACAAGTGCATGGCTATGACTGGAAAGTGAGAGATTCTATTCTATGTAAGCAAATCAAGGAAAGCATTTTCAGAGGAAAAAAAAAATAACAACAGACAGTGAGCCAAGAGGAGAAGTTGGAATCTTATCAGTCCATTAATAGTACATATTATGCTTTTCAGCTTAATGATGCCATGATAGTCATAAATAATCACTACAGATGAGAAGAACATGACATGGCTGTGACTGGTGCTTCTCATATGAAAGATACCAGGAGAATTACAGGAAATGAAATATTAAGGGAATGGGAAATGGAGATCATTTAAACAGATACCTCCCTGTTAATGAAATATTTCAATTAAACTGCTCATTTTGTATTTGTCAACTTAAGAAGAAATATGTTGTAAAGGAAACCTCTTATACTAAAGTTACAAGTCATGGATTTTTTTTTATTTTATTTTGTACCTTTACCTATTTTTTTTTTTTTTTTGATAGGCAGAGTAGACAGTGAGAGACAGAGAGAAAGGTCTTCCTTTGCCATTGGTTCACCCTCCAATGGCTGCTGTGGCTGGGGCACTGCAGCCGGCGCACCACGCCGATCCGAAGGCAGGAGCCAGGTGCTTATCCTGGTCTCCCATGGGGTGCAGGGCCCAAGCACTTGGGCCATCCTCCACTGCACTCCCGGGCCACAGCAGAGAGCTGGCCTGGAAGGGGGCAACCGGGACAGAATCCGGCGCCCCGACCAGGACTAGAACCCAATGTGCCGGCACCGCAGGCAGAGGATTAGCCTATTGAGCCGCAGTGCCGGCAAGTCATGGATGTTTTGAGATGATTTCTTTATTTCTCTCTTTTTTTAAAGATTTATTTGTTTATTTGAAAGAGTTACACAGAAAAAGCAAGAGAGGCAGAGAGAGAAAGAGGTCTTCCATTTGCTGGTTCACTTCCCAATTGGCTACAAAGGCCAGAGCTGTGCCAATACAAAGCCAGGAGTCAGGAGCTTCTTCCAGGTTTCCCATGTGGGTGCAGGGGCCCAAGGACTTGGGCCATCTTCTGCTGCTTTCCTGGGCCATAGCAGAGAGCTGGATCAGAAGTGGAGCAGCCATCGCCCATATGGGATGCTGGCACTGCAGGCAGCGACTTTATAAGCTATGCCGGAGCACTAGCCCCAAGATGATTGATTTCTAGAACTAAATTAACATAAATGTTTACATCTCTTGTAGGTGTGCACACTTGTGCATGTATTCAGAATTCAATATTATTGGGGATGATGACTCTCTCTCTTCTCTAGAGAGCTCACCCTTTAAGCTGCAATTTTCAACCCTTGAAGTTATCATTACTGTTTGGAAGCACTGACTGGTGATAAGCTTTCATCATCGTCATGCTCCAGAGTGAGAATTAGCCAGTGGGGTTTCAGTGATAAAGTTCTAAGTCTAGGTTGTTAATTTTCAAATCCGTTTTCAAACTGTGAGTGTGGCTCCTGCTCATTGACCATGTGGCGGGTGTACATTCATATCTGGATTCAGTCTTGAGTGAAAAGGACACGTATGTGTTGGATAGAGCATTTCTGTGCAAATTGCGTGGTGAATGCTTTACAGACAGCAAAAAATATGACTGTTGCAATATCTCCTGGCAACTTATGGTATTAAACATAATAGCGAGATTACTTTTAATAATTAAAACAATAGTTAAGAAAATACACATTCACTGAGTATTGACTAAAGGCAGCCATGAGATAAGAAAGCAGAAGAGCATCATGATTCTACGTACAGGTTCTGAGGTTTGCAGTGTGTTATTAGATATCCACTCACTGGCACTCATGTACCTTTTAACCTAACTGTTCCTTACTGTATAAGTTATAGTACTGACCACACAAGGTCCTTGTGAGACTCAAATGAAAAAGTACATTTTCTATACAATGTAACTTCTAATAAGCTATAGACGTATTAAGCACTATTATAATGCTATAGGTATGAACCACTCTTTCTGAGGAATAAAACTTTATTATTTATGTGAAGATATGAAAGCTGATTCATGGTTCAGCAAAAGCTATGCAATAATGAGCACTATTATTAGATTATTAAATGTATACATCACAAAAGCAAAGTAACATCTAGTTTCTTGCACGACACCTTTTAATTTTGAAATACATTTTTCTATTTTGCATCCAAAAGAAAGAGACCTCCCTCAAGCACATTCAAGACTTATTGAGTGTGGCATAATTAGTCCAGATAACATGACACCTAATAAATATTTATCAGGTACTATTTAACATGTTCCCCAAGGAATCAGAAAAAGATCATATGTGATCTTGGCCTTCACTTTAGGGACATGTATTCTATTTTTGAAAAAATGTGACGGGGACATTTCAAATAATAAAAATTTTTGTTAGGGGAGAATGCGGTATGAGCAAACTTGGTATAGGTTTAACGAGTGCAGAGGAGGGAGCAATCTCACGGACTGGAGTGGGTGAGGAGTCACACCAGAAAATTCTCAGCTGGAAATAAGAGATTGAGTCAAGAATTTCTAAAGTCAGTGAATACCAAGAGGGAAGAACAAGAGACAGAATTTTGTTTTTGAAGAAACTAGTCTGGCCTTTATCAGCAATGGCTAACCCAACTCAAAATGTCTTAGTAGAATTTTTGAGTTCAATTACATAAAAGTCATAGCAAACAAACTGGCTTCAGGTTCGAACAACGACACATGAAGAGGCAGTAGCAAATAGTTGTAAACACAAGACACAAGACACTTTTGGAGTCACAAGCCTTAGGCCCAAATCTCAACTCTACCACTCGATGACTGTGTATCTTTGGCTGCGCTTTTTAAAAAATGTTTATTTATTTATTTTACTTGAAAGGCAGTGTGACAGAGCAAAAAATGAAATATGTGTGTGTGTGTATCTTCTAACCACTGGTTCACTTCCCAAATGCCTGCAACATTCAGGACTGTGCATGGTAGAAGTCAGTAGCCTAGAACTCCATCCAGGTCTCCTACATGGGTGGCAGGGACCCAAAAATTTGAGCCATTACTATTGCCTCCTAGGTGCATTAGCAGGGAGCTCAATTGGAAGCAGAGGATCTGGTATTCTACCAGGCACAACGATATGGATTGCAGGTATGTCAAGAGGCAGATGGACCCACTGCACCACACATGCCTGCCTCTTTGGCATCCCTTAAACAGGGTGTTCCTCTGTTTCCTCATCTGAAAATGAAATACAATTTTCAAGACCAACAAATCAGGGTATTCACATGTGTGTGGTGCTTCCAAAAGAGCCTGCCACATAGTAAAGGCTCTTCACGTGTTAATTTCTTTACATCTGTGCCACTCTCCGTCCTTAGAGTCCTCCCAGGCTGGGCCAGTAGAAACCTATGTGTTAGTCAGGTCATGACTCTGGTCATCCTTAAACCACTCACTGTGGCCAGAAACTCAGATTCTGACAATGCCTGAACACTCTCTATGGGAATACTTGGAACAGACGAGAAACCACCACTTAGAATGGGGGATGGAATTTTCCAAAAAGCATAACAGAGGGGCCATGGTTATTTACAGGGCTGCTCCATACTAGACAGAAAAAACAATAAATCACTATTTCAGGCTATAAGGGGAATGCGAAAATAAACGGACTAATTTTAAAAGGAACGTGGAAATCGTACTGTGAAAGGAGTGACTATTTGACAATGGAAGGAAACTGAAAACAAATTGAGAAAATCTGGGTGCAGATGGACCAACTCCACCTACTAGGTGCCTGGGAAGATAAGAATTGAGTAGGACGAATTTGAACTCTCCTCACAATGAACTTACGTCCACTAGCCAATAACAAAAACACCTATTTGATTTTCAACACATTTGATCTTTCAATATTTATATTTTCTTATTTTAATAATTATTCAGGAATGCAAATGTACCTTTTGACACAAAATTGTTTCTTTGGGGTTAAAAGACACCAAAGAGTTTTTGATACATTCTGATTATTTTAATTTGGAAAAGTGCCATCAATACCTGGAAGAGTAACTAAGATGCTGGAAATCATTGCTCTGCCATAATTTAGACCAAAGCATTTACCAGACCTAGCAGATGATATATTCTTTACAGAAACCGTTACTGAGATTGGAATTTAGAGTAACAGGTGGATGACTTTAGAGCTGATAGGATTGCATTGCAAAATTCATACTACATTCGTTACTCATTTTATCCAGCTCCAAATTTTTTGGTATTTTAGAAATATAAGCTAAAAGTAGGATAAATAATATTTTTGGCTTTAGAATCCTGTTGTATGATATGTTAATAAGAATGGAAAGTTCATTCATTTGCGCATTCATTCAACAAACATTTCTTGAATTCCTTCCAACAATTTACTCTTGACTTACAGAGTATTAACTGGCTTAATCCTGCCAATAACTGTTCTGTAGGTAGTCCCAATGCCTTCATTCTTCCTCCCCACTACAAATTGTTATTCAGGAATATTAAAGGGTTTGAAACAGGCAAACTTTAGTGCATCATTCTTAAAAGTCTGAGTAATTTTATGCCAGTATTATCAGGCAGTATTGTTCCAGTAGAAGGGAAGATGAGTAACGAAATCTGTCCTGCTCCATCTGAAATGTCATAACTCTGCAATCCAAGGGACTGGGATTCAAATTCAGTTCTGCCACCATTACATGCATGATTACAGTAAGTACATTAATTTTTCTGAATCTCTCTAAAATAGAGAAACTAGCATCCAGTTTAAGTTGCTGTTGAGAACAAATGAGCTAACATTGGAGGTTGTGACAGCACTGCACCAGACTCAAGAAATGCTCAATGAATGCTAGCTTCTATTATTAATTTCCCAGATGAAGCTGGAATCCCCACTGCACTATTCATTTCCAATGACCATTCTGCCTAACACTAACCACCTAAGGCAGAAGATCATTCATGAGCCCCTGCAGTAGCACAGTTCCTGTTGGTATAGCCCTCCTGGATGGCTGGAAAAGGAATGAATCCTCCTTCCTAATTTCTTTACATGAGCCTTGTTATACGTTTCTCACTCATCTTTCCTTTGATAGCTCCTCAACAAATAAGGACAACTAGAGTTTCCCAATGAATTTGATTTGTTCCAAGCTAAGCAGCTCCAGTGTTCAGAGTGTTGGTTAGCTTGTCATTATTTTGACTTATTTCTTTTCCCTAATCATTGCTAAAAGACAATAAAATCTACTGGTAAGAGAAAGAGAGAGAGAGAGAGAGAGGAAGAAGGAGAGAGTGAGAAAGAAGGAGAGAGAGAGAGAGAATTCAGTGTCAAGTGTCAGTTTTGGCTTCAGATTAGGCTAAAATTTACTTATTAGCTTTGGCTTTATTCTTCATGTTCAAAGACTGGGTAACCAAATGCTTGCTTCAATGTAACTCCCAAATTCCTAGATTTGAAAATAATCAACCATTATGAACATTTTTAGGGTGTCTTCGAATCCAATCATCTTATCAACCTCAGTAGTAAAACAAGCCAAGTCATTTAGCTTTATGGTTATGTCAAATATTCACTTTCAACCAACTGAATTCTAGATGTAATTTAGAGTATAACATTTCTCCTGTCTTTTTAAGTTAAGATTCTATCAATGATTTGTGATACATATTTATTTATTATTGTATAATTAAACTACATTTATGAAAGCTGTTAATTTAATGTACCAGAACATTAATGAGGGCCTTTCAAACAGTTAAATAAACAGGGAAGCATATTGACAGCTAATATAAATGTTTATATTAAGTAAAAGACTGCTCTATCAATGCTTTTCCAACTTTTAATCAGCTCACAAATTGGCTGAGAATCTCATAAATATTCAGATTCTGACTCAGTGATGTTGGCCCTAAGATTCTGTGATTTCCTTTTTTTAATATTTATTTACTTATTTTAAATCCAGAGTAACAGAGAGAAAGGGAAAGAGAGAGTGAAAGATAGAGCTCTTCCACACCACGGTTGCCACAATGACTGAGGTTGTCCCAGGCTAGGCCAGAAGCCAAGAGCTTCAACTAGGTCTCTTTCCCCAGGCCATTAGTAGGGAGCTGGATCAGAAGTGGGGCAGCTAGGGCAAGAACCAGTGCCCAGATGAGATGCTGATGTTGCAGGTGGTGGCTTTACCCATTATGCCACAATTCTGGTTTCAGATTTTATTATTTATTGCCAGTTTCCTGTTGATACCTATCCTAAGAAATATTAAATCTCGCGACATTAAGTTTATAAGGAGTAATAAAAATACATAACAGACACCAGAATGAGATGTCATAGTTGTAAGCCTTATATTATTATTTGATCATTACAGCCACAAAGAAAAAAAAAAACCTTTGAATTAGTGTTTTAAAATTTCAGGCTTGCAATACCTGTAATGTCACATAGGTCACCTCCAGAAGTGTCAATTTATCTTTTAGGGGATTAATGTTTTTGTATTATAATGTAAAACTTTGAGTAATTTGTTTTTAGTAATAAATCTCTATAATCATTATTTTTCAGAAAATACAGATTTATTCTAGTGACCCATTCAATTTCAACTGTGACATTGTTTTCAACTTTAGTGGACTGTGGAATACTGTCTCCACAAAGATGGCTCTGTCCTATTTCTGGGAACCTATGAATACGTCATGTTGCATAAGGAATGGGAACCAATATTATGATGTATGGAATTAAGTTTGTTCACAAGCTGATCACAAAATAAAGATATTTTCCTGGAGAACTCAATGTAGCCAAAAAGTCCTTCACAGAGACAAGAGGCAAAAGTGCCAAGCAAAGTCTTAGCTGACTACTGTTGGCTTTGCACTTGGACAAAGGGACCATTAGGCAAGCAATGCAGGGGTTTCTAAAGTCTGGAAAAGACAAGAAAACAGATTCTCCATGAAAGCCTCCAGAAAATGCTGCTGACATCTTACTTCTGGCAAGGGAGACTCAGTCTAGACCTCTGTACTCCAGAACTGTAAAAAGATAAATATATTTTAAGTCAGTAAGTTTGTGGTTATTTATTATAGCAACAATAGAAAACTAATGGATTTTCTTTGGCTAAATAATTATTTTTAAAAACATTTATTTATTTATTTGAAAGGCAGAGTTAGAGAGAGGTAGAGGCAGAGAGAGAGATCTTCATCTGCTGGTTCACTCTCCAAATGGCTGCAATGGCCAGAGCTGGGCCCATCTAAAGCCAGGAGCCAGGAGTTTGCTCCAGGTTTCCCACGTGGGTACAGGGGCCCAAGGCCTTGAGCCATCTTCTACTGTTTTCCCAAACCATACCAGAGAGTTGGATCAGAAGTGGAGCATCCCACTCTCAATCAGGCACCCATATAGGATGCCTGCACTGCAAGCGGCGGCTTTACCCACTATGCCACAGCACCGACCCCAATAATTATTTTAACATTTGGCTAAGAGGCACATATTTAGAATATGTATTCCCTGATTGATATCCACATCTGTATCCATGTTGTCATCTGTACATTGTCCACTCTGTACAGAACACCACTGATTGCCAGAGTTAAAAATTCATGGCACTTTCCTTGTATAAATATTCTAATGGATGTTTCCCCATAACTCATCATATACTTCTATCAGCAATGGACAAGACAGGCTTTGGCCAATGACTAATACTGAAATTGAGGTGAAAATGTCTGTGATTTTACCCACAAGTGAGACTGGAATATGTAAAATGAGAATAAAGATGGCATATATTCCTAAAACATTGTATTATGTTTGTATGTTCAGTTGGCTTGCTATAAGGAAGATGAAACATGAACATAAATTTTAAGGGACAGTCAAGGGCACCTGCTTATTCTTCATGCAATCTTTAACTTCTAGCTTAAGAACTGACACTTTTCCTACAGACTCGGACTTGTATCCTGACGTCTTCTACTCTGAGACTGAGAACGTAATTTTGGCTTGGATCTCAATGTCTGGTCTTACTTCCTGTCCTTTCCTTCCTTCCTTTATTGATTGCATGTGTATTTATCAAGCCTTAATCACGTACCAGGCACCCACCCAACACTGCTCCAGAGTAAATGCAATGTATGTCTTTGTGTTTCCAGTATCATCACTGGCATATTCCTATTGTTGGCTCTACTCAGTTCTGAAACAAATGCAGAGTAGTATTTTATATACAGATTTAATGAAATTATTAGCATTCTTTAAAAAATGATCCAAGGTTTATTGCTAGAAGGTGCAACAATGTTTAATAGAGAAATGTAGACGAGTCCACCAGTCCTTCAATAGCACATTGGCTTATCGATAAAAGAAATCACTTGGATTCATCAGTTTCTAAAATAAATTATTTGTGTTTATCTATTTGAAAATTGGAAAGAAAGAGAAAGAGAGAGAAACAGAGACAGAGACAAATAGACAAAACTTGCATCTGCTGGCTCACTCCCCAACTGTTCACAACAAAGAGCTGGACAAGTTGAAGCCCAAAGCACAGAACTCCATCAGGGTGGCAGAATCCAAATTCCTGAGAGATCACCTGCTGCCCCCCAGAGTGTGCATTTGTTTGAAGCTGGAATCAGAACCAAGCTTAAACTGGAACTTAAGTACTCTGATGTGGGATACTGGACTCCCAAGCAGTGCTTAAATCTAAGCCTAATATCCACACCTATGCCACTTGAAATCCTATTGTGATTGTGTTTGAGAATCAAATAAACAAAAGAAAACCTCTAACACCAGACTACAGAAACTGCTATTGTAAATATAAATACTTTAAGAAAAATGGGAAAAATTGAATGTAATTAAATCTAAGACAAGGATCAGAGAAACATCTTAACCTCTGAGTCCATAGAACAAGATGAACTCTTGTCAACTTCCACTAGGCTGAAGGTATTTATCTAATAATAATTATGATGGAACAGATGATTCAATTATGCCATATGCCATTTTACTAGCCCCATGAGTGTATTTGTGAGCACACAGAGATAAATATAATTCATTATTATGTTAATGAAGACCAAAGGTCATGTGACAGGCAGGTAGGAAATATAGTGCCTTATGAAACATTTCTGTATTAAACATTAGAGAATAAAACAAGTCTTAATACCAAAATGAGTCTTGTGACAACAGTGCTCACATATGAAGTTTTCTAGAACAAAAGTATTTGATCAGGCAGAAATAATGCAAAAGCATTTCTAAGATGTTTTTCTTGCAATTAATTTGTTGGACTTTAATTCTTTCTGTTTTCTTTACTTACCTAATTAAGTGCTGCAACTGAATTAATTTCCACTGCTTCTTAAAAAAAGAAATAAAGCAAGTACAAAGGAAATTCATTAAGAGAAACACAAAAGTGTATGTAGAGTGAGGCATGCTCTTTAGCTTTGTTTAAAATTTTGAAATACAAGTCAGAAACTGTAGGTAAGATTTAATTGCATTTTTAATCAAATCAATCTTAATATATCTTTAATTCTTTTATTTAGAGTAAAAGATCATTTAAAATATTTTATTTTAATAGAATGTAACAAAGACTTAAAATTACCTGATGCTAAGGGAAAGTAATACTGCTTTTTGCTGGGGAAACCAACTCTGAACTCTTATTCATTCAAAAGAAAATTACAAGGGAATATTGTGTAAGATTGCTTTAGCTATTCAGGATCTCTTGTGTTTCCAAATGAATTTTAGGATCATGTTTTTCTAGATCCAAGATGAACGACCTTGATATTTTGATTGGGATTGCATTGAATCTGTAAATTGCTTTGGGTAGTATGGGCATTTTGATTATATTAATTCTTCCAATCCATGAACATGGAAGATTTTCCCCTTTTTTGTGTCTTCTATTTCATTCCTTAGTGTTTTGTAATTTCATTTTAGAGATATTTCACATCCTTAGTTGAATTTATTATAAGGTATTTAAATTTTATTATAGGTATTGTGAATGCAACTGATCTTACAAGTTCTTTCTCAGCCACAGTATTGTTGGTGTATAAGAATGTTATTGATTTTTGTGTGTTGATTTTACATCCTGCCACTGTGCCAAACTCTTATGAGTTCCAACAGTGGAGTCTTTTGGTTCCCCTCTGCAAACAGGGATAATTTTACTTACTCCTTTTCCATTGGTATCTCTTTGATTTCTGTTTCTTGCCTAATGACTCTGACTAAAACTCCTTGAACTATATTGAATAGTAATGGTGAGAGGTGCAATCCTTGTCTGGTTCCAAATCTTAGTGGTAATGCTCCCATCTTTTCTCCATTCAATACGATGCTGGTTGTGGGTTTGTCACATGATATCATGATTGTGCTTGGGTATGTTCTTTCTATAGACAATTTGCTTAAGGTTTTTACCATCTTGGATGTTGTGTTTTATCAAATATTTTCTCTTAATCTATTTAGATAATCATATGGTTTTTATTCTTGTTTGTTAAGGCGTTGTATCATGTTTATTGATTTGTGTATGTTGAACCATCCCTGCATCCCTGTGAAGAATCCTACTTGATCCAAGTGGATGAGCTTTTGATGTGTTTTTGGATATGATTAGCTAGTACTTGGTTGAGTATTTTTGCATCTGTGTTCATTAGGGGTATTAAAAAATTCTCCAACACAGCTGAAAATTTTAGCTTATTGATAGTTATAGTTTTAGAATTATTAAGGATTTTGGAATGACTAATTTTAATTCTATTCTGTGCTCTCATTGGCATATATATTTCTTTTGCCTTACCAAAATTACAATATAATGTTGAGATTCGAGTTTGGGGTATTTTTATAGTTAGTGAATCCTGTTTACCTTTGTATCTTCCAATGATCAACCACCAGATGTTCCCATAGTACTTTTTTCTCTAGGCACAACAAAAATCTGTTAAAAGACTTCCTGAGTTGTCCCATCAAACCACATTTGGCTTTATGTTTACCGTTTCACAGAGAGAGATGGTTGTGAAGTCTTCTCTACTCTTAGTATTTCTTCCCACATTTCTAGACTCCCTCGGAATGCAGCTGAGAAGAGCTTACTCTCTGATTGGTCCATTTAGAAGGAAGTATTGGGGCATGCTCGTTTCAATTCTTTCTTATGTTATATTGTCAGAGGAAAAAGGTATTCTCCTATGCTGGGCCATCACTTTGGAATTTTGAAATGGCATTGAGAAAGCAGAGGATGAGTACCTTGCTCCTGTGTACTAGATTCACCGTGCTTAGCAATAAGTAACCAAACCTATTCTGGTGACTGAGAAAGGGATTAGTCTACCCTCATTAAGTCAATATGGATCTTTGCCAAAGAAGGAATCAGTAATCATTTGCACTCTGGCACAGTGAGGTTGTTCAAAATACTCCTCTGCTAGAACTGTTTTTGTCATGCAAGTAGTTCTGCTTAAAGCTAAATGATGTCTCACCTTAAATAAATGCCAGAATACCTTAGCCATTTGTTCTCTATGGAAGTTAACTAACTGGATTATCTGAGACTCTGGCCCAGAGACACCTGGGCTAAAACTTCTAAGAAATTAGGAACAAATCAAATTGTCTTCTTGTAAGTGTACAGCCCTGAAGTTTCTGCTCAGACTCTCACACACAATCAGACACATACATCTTTTCTCATTCTGCAACCTGTCTCTATAAAGTAGACTTTGGTCACTGCACAGAAAAATGAAACATACTTTATAAAGAATAAAATTAGGCCAGCACCGCAGCTCAATGGGCTAATCCTCTGCCTGCGGTGCCGGCACACTGGGTTCTAGTCCCGGTTGGGGCGGCCGGATTCTGTCCCGGTTGCCCTCTTCCAGGCCAGCTCTCTGCTGTGGCCCGGGAGTGCAGTGGAGGATGGCCCAGGTACTTGGGCCCCGCACCTGCATGGGAGACCAGAAGAAGCACCTGGCTCCTGGCTTTGGATCAGCGCAGTGCACCGGCTGCAGCGACCATTGGAGGTGAACCAATGGCAAAGGAAGACCTTTCTCTCTGTCTCTCTCACTGTCCACTCTGCCTGTCAAAAAAAAAAAAAAAAAAAAAGAATAAAATTAACTGCCAAATATGATGACAGTAGAACATTAGGGAAAGTCTGTTCCTGGAATAAACATAAGGAAGTAGAAGGTTGAGAAACAGAAAAAAAAAAATTGATCTATCTATGTGTTTATAAGAGTAGATGTCCTACCCATCTTTTTATACTTATATACCCAACCTTTTAATATTGTGCCACAAGTATCTCTGTCCTGCTTTTTGATTTGTAGTTTCTCTCATACATTTTGGGGAGCCCATTTTAGGGAAGCAAGGAATCCAAGAACGCATGTGTCCATCAAGGCTGCCTCTAAAATTGTATTACTCTACATAAACTGGAGATAGAATATTATTGAAAAAAAAGCAGCAAGTTGGATCTTGTGGTGCAGCAGGCTAGGCTGCTTTTTGGAATGCATGCCTTCCAGATTGGAGTGTCAGTCTGAGCTCTGAATACTCCAATTCTGATCCAGATTCCTGCTAATGCATTCTGCGAGGACACGGATGATGGTCTAGGAATTGAGTCACTGCCACATGTGGGAGACCAAGATAAAGTTCATGGCTCCTGCCTTCAGCCTATCTCAGCCCTTGTTGTTGCAGGCATTTGGGAAGTGAGTTTCCAACAATAGTTAAAAATGTAAATTTTTTCAAGCATAGTAGCTTTAGTACATTAGGAAAGATAATACTTTATGTTTTATAACTTATTTGAGTGAACACATTTTATTTTCCTATAGATTGCAGTGTGATTAGATTCAGGTATTTCAGCACCAACATTAACTATAAATGTAAATTTATGATTGTGCTTAATTATAACATGATTTCCCCCTGAAGTCTATATGCATATAATGTAAAAAATCTAATTAAAACAAACTTGCACATATAAATGTGAATGTGCATGTTATATATTTCTGTAGGTTTATGTATAGCTTTAGCTCCTTAGATTTGCTATTCTACATAATTTTCTTTGAAGATTTCTAAACAAACATCCATGGCAGTGATTGCTGCAAAACCTTAGAGGAAAAAATCCAAGGTTTAAGTCATAAAAACAATGAAGACTTGGATGTTAAAAAATGAAACACCAGATACATTTCTCCCTTGTCTCATTTTTCACTCCCCCTCTGTGATCTCGTCTGGCCCCTCACTTGCTCCAATCATCATTCTTCCAAGACCTTAGTTCACCTTTCATTTGTGCCTTAATAAGTTTCACCCATTTTCCTGAGTAAATGCACCCACCCAGACTTGAAGACTCCAGTTTCCAATTCTTCCATTCCAATGAATGGCTTTATAACTTGGATGATGTTATATATGGGTCAGAGGAGAAACATGTCTGCTATTCATCTTATTGATCTTATTAGATCATGCGTTTCCAGTACAGCTCTGAAGAAATGTGATTCCCTATAAGCTACCCTGAAATCCCTGACTTTGCAAATGTGGATAAATTGAATCCAAGCATAATCAGAATGTGATGTTACAGGTATTTTCGGGAAATTTTAAGTTCTAGTCAGGTCAGAACATCATTTAGAGCTCTCTATTAGCTTCAGTGGGTGCATTAAAAATATGTCCAATTTAGACATGGATTGTATACCCTAAGAATATTTAGAAATATTAGTTCAGATTGTATAATCCAGGCAATCTTAGTGACATAAGTGGCTATGGTTAGCTGGTTTTCATGAGCTATGCTATCTCTTGTGACCAGACATGTAATTTTCATAATGAAGCAGGCCAGGTAAGAAATGAGCAGATTGAGACTGGTGATCTAGAGAGAAATGCCCCAGTTAAGTTGGACTCTGTGCTCTAAAAGTCCAATATAGGCTAGTGCGTATCATATGTTTCACCATTGAAGATTCCAACCAAGCATTGCTAAGGGCAGGCTTCCAGAAGTACTTCACCATCCCTAGGCTTGAACCACAGGGTAGAAATCTTGGGCGGCCCTGCTGTCAGCGCTGTGACGGGGATAAAGACAAGCCTGATTCCATCTCTGGCATTTAAAATTATTTTTGCAACAGATTATTTAGCAGCCAAGAAATTTGCAGAAATAACTCTGTTGAATAACTGAATAGGTCATCAGTCAATCAATCATATGTTTTCACATATTTGTAACATTGATATATCTTTTAAAAAATTATTTGGGAAAGAGAGAGAGAAAGAGGTGTCCCATATGCTGCCCATCTGCTTGTTCCTTCCTCAAATGTCCGCAATGTTCAGGGCCAAAGCCAGGAACCAGGAAGATAATCCAGGTCTTACATATGGCTGGCAAGAACCCAAACACTGTAGACATCACCACTCCTAGAGTCATCATTGGCAGGAAGCAAGTCACTAGCTAAAGCCAGGAACTGAACCCAGGCATTCTGACATAGGATATAGGTATCTAAACTGCTGCTCTGCTAAATGACTGTTCTTGATGTGTCTTTGATAAATACTTTATTTTTTTGAACAATTTGATCTATTACTCAGAGTTCTTCCTTCCTTCCTTCCTTCCTTCCTTCCTTCCTTCCTTCCTTCCTTCCTCTTCCTTCCTTCCTTCCTTCCTTCCTTCCTTCCTTCCTTCCTTCCTTCCTTTCTCTCTCTCTTTCTCTCTCTCTTTCTCTCTCTCTTTCTCTCTCTTTCTCTCTCTCTTTCTCTCTCTTTCTCTCTCTCTTTCTCTCTCTCTTTCTCTCTCTCTTTCTTTCTTTCTTTCTTTCTTTCTTTCTTTCTTTCTTTCTTTCTTTCTTTCTTTCTTTCTTTCTTTCTTTCTTTCTTTCTTTCTTTCTTTCTTTCTTTCTTTCTTTCTTTCTGTTAAGAAAAGCCACCGGCCTTCCCATGGCATCTCTATCTGGGCTTGCTTTTCCATAGCACTTCCTTTTTTTAAAGATTTATTTATTTATTTGAAAGTCAGAGTTACACAGAGAGAGAAGGAGAGGCAGAGAGAGAGAGAGAGAGAGAGAGAGAGAGAGGTCTTCCATCTGATGTTTCACTCCCCAATTGGCTGCAACAACTAGAGCTGCGCTGATCTGAAGCCAGGAGCCAGGAGCTTCTTCCAGGTCCTCCCACCAGTGTTCGGGGGTCCAAGGGCTTGGGCCATCTTGTACTGCTTTCCCAGGCCATAGCAGAAAGCTGGATCTGAAGTGGAGCAGCCGGGACTTGAACTGATGCCCATATGGGATGCCGGCACTGCAGGTGGCGGCTTTACCCTCTACGCCACAGTGATGGCCTCCTTCCTACTTTAAAAAAAATGTGTTTGCTTTGTTCATAACAGTGAATAATATCAGGGCTGAAGACCCTGTCCCCAATATACTCTAGAGTTTCTAGCATATGACAAACAGAAACAAGGACTGTGTTTACTTCTTTGTCAACCAGTATTTGTGCCACTTGGACAAATTGTGTCATATGGACAAAATATCTTCAAGAAAATGATTTTTTCCACATTAGCTGACCTTGCTTTTACATAATCTCAGAAAACCCCTGACCAGGTCCTTTTCAGAAGACTCAGGAAAGACCCAAGGGATGAAGAGAGGCAGCGACAGCAATAGCAGAGTTGTTTGTTTTGCTGTGGGTGGTGAGCACCATGCATTTAGGAGTCCTAGAAGACAATGCTCATGCAGAGGGGAAGCTGGTGACTCTGAACTGATTGAAGTTTGGGGTCCCTGGAGCAGTTTGCACTGATAGAGCTAAGGTACAGCAAGGAACAGACCTGCCATTGACTCCTTAAATGCTATGGCAAGCAGGATGGATTGGGGAAAGAGGAGGAGCAAACCTGCTCTTAAGAGACAGTGCCCACACAAATGCCTTAACTATCGCTCCATCAGGGAAGGGCAGTGTTTCCAGCTTTTGGGTCTACAGTCAGCAGGGAGACTCCAACATCTAGGACCAATTAAAGCACTGGTCTAAACACTAAATGTGGACAATTTTGACAGCATTTGTAGCTCCTGAACTCCCTTCAGTGTCAGTGTAGGCAGGCTTCAGGACCCAGATCCCTCCATCTGACCAATGTTGCTTTCTCTCCACCTGTTCCACAGGTGGTGGCTTTGAGTGCACTCCCTGACAAACACACTGCCCTCTCTCCTGTAACTTCATTTTGTGACTTGGCCTCATGACTTAGAATCATGAAATGTTGAGAAAAGGCAGGTGAGAAGATATGAGGGAGAAAGTACAAAGAAGTTGCTAAACATTCTCTGCATGGAATGAAATAGGCTCTGAGGGGCCAGGAAAGGTGACTAAATATTGGAAAAATTTCAGAGTTTCCACTAGGAAAAAGTGCCAACTTCCTTAACTGGGTAGGTCCTGATGGGACCTCGCCATGCTCAGCTCCAACCTGTGAATGTGACAAGGACTTCTGGCTCCACTGCCAGATATTCTGGAGTAAGATGAGTGATTGTTAATCTGAAATTTTTGTTTTCAAGCAGGCTATCAAAAACAGAATAATATTAGCTGTCTGTCCTAGTTCAAACAAATTTTTCCTTCCCAGCGGTGGCCTGGGAGATGGTGAGAACATGATTGATGAGGCACAGATATGCAAAGGGGAGAGATGATTATACTGACTGAGTGTCCGAAAGGGGCCAGGCAGCCTGAGTTCCTTCTGCAATGCGTGTTGTTGTCTATTTGCTGCTTGCTCCTTGACATTCTGTATTTTATCTGGGCATAGTATTCATGCAACAAACTTGATATTGGTGAGCTGTTCAGAGATTTCTGTTGGATTATTGGCAAAAATTATGAATATTTCCATGTCACATTGCACTATGTACACACTTCGGAGTCAGATAGAACTTAATGAAAAATGCCATTCTAAGTATATGAAAGAGCTGATCAGAGGAAAACAGCCGATTTCCTTATGTTCCTCATAAAATCAAGAGTAAAGTGTTGTGGACTGGGGGCCTTGGTCTTCAGAACTAATTTTCTTCACCAGTGGAGGAAAAGATGTCCTCTTTCCTGATCCCTGAGATTGTTAAATAAAAGCAGGTTCTAATATTCATGAGCCTGACTTTTGTCAACCTCTGGGATCCTACATTTCTGTTGGAGTTACTTGTCCTAGGGCAGAATCATGAAAGGATTTATAAGGTTGGGCATTTCTTAGATCTATGTACATTGTAGCACAAATCTTTGTGTCCTGAGGGCATTGTTGAAAAATATGTCTGATGTCTCTTGAATGAGTTTCAGTGTACAAAAGCTGAACTCTTTTCTTCAAGGACAAGCAATGTACTGATTCTTCTCTTCTACATCCAGTCACTTCTGCTCTTCATGGAGTTCTTAAGAAATGCTCTGTTCCCCAACATTCAGCAATTTCTTTTGCACAAAATAACCACCCTCTTAAGAAGCAATCAGCAGGCTTATTAAGACTCACCTACAACTGAAGGCACCGTGTTGTTTGTTAATTTACATTGCAAATGTGGGTCTGGTGGTCTTACCCAGCCACTTTAATTGCATTTGTGCTTTGTGACACATAAGACATTTGTACCCTTTGTGTGCCATCATACAGCACCAACTGAACAATAGCCCATATATAATGTTTTCTGAATGTTCCAGTTTCCCTAAGCATTGCTCCTTCAAATACTTGCATAAGATTTATGCCCTCTTAAGCAACCCTGCTTTCCATTTCACTGTTTCTGTCTGGGATCCACAAAATTTTGTGTATATTCTTTTATTTTACTTATTGTCTGAGGGTAGTATGGGTACTCATTATATTTTTCACATATTTTATCTTCAGAGTGAAGAAAAGTAGCATTTGGGGTCTACTTATGGGACAGAAGTTCTACTTGTGTAAAAAACATTAAGAGAAAAATAGAAATTATTTTAATGCTCATATTTCAAGCTTTTTTTTTTTATCATATTTAAGACCCCAGCTGTGAATCTTGCTCTGCTCCCCATTGTGAAACTGATTAGGAGTTAAGTGAAGGTAAGAGTGGAGGCTGCAGGAGTTGTTTTATGATTTTCCAGTTTAAAATTCTGTTTAGCACTGTATATCACTATGAAAAGATATTTAAATATCTATGTGTAGGTATATATTACAAAAACAACAAGGAAAGATATGTTCATATGTCCAATTCTGATCAGCTAGATATCTGAAATTCTTAATAACACTGGGAGAATTTTTTTGATGTAAACAAACATTAACCACCCAATCTACTTGACTTTGCTTTAATTTTAGAAACACTGCTCCTACATAATATAGCCTTCCACTTTCTAAAATATCTTTGAGTATATTATTGAAGTTTCACTTTCAATCAGATTTTTCTAGGCCATTCAATCAGCAAAGCATTTACCAGATTACCATCCATGTGAGAATTCCATGCAGGACTCTGTGACTCTAGAATACAAACTAGGGTTAAAATAGTGTCCTGTACATTATCCTAGTGGAGTAATTAACTTAAAGAAAGAAAGTAACATTGCCACCATATTTTAAAGAAACCTGCATATGTGATATAAATTAATTAATACAGTAGTTCACTCAGCAAATACTGAGTTTTACTATGTGCCAACCATTTTCCAGCCCTCTGAGCTACAGGGACCAACACGGCAACCACAGTAATGCCCAAGGGAATCATTTAGTCTGTGAACATCCAAGGAAAGTGAGCTAGAGAATGAGAAGAGCCTTCTTGATGAAGCATGGAGAGATGGCTCTTTCAGTCACTTTCCAGAAAAGGTTATGGGCTGAATTATGTTCCATATAGGGATATGCCAAAGTTCTAACACCTAGATACCTATAAATGTGACTAAACATCAGACTTTAAGGGAAAGTCATGGAATGTATTCTCTTCTAAAGCCTTCAAAGATAGTGTGGCATGCAGCTGGCACTGTGGCTCAACAAGTTAAAGCCATGGCCAGCAGTGCCCCATCCCATGTGGGCACCAATTTGCATCCTGCCCACTCCACTTCCAATCCAGCTCCCTGCTAATGCACCTGGGAAAATAGCAGAGGATGGCCAAAGTCCTCGGTCCTTGCACCGATGTGGGAAACCTGGAAGAAACTCCTGGCTTTGGCTTGGCCTAGCCCTAGCCATTATAGAAATTTGAGTAGTGACTCAGCAGATGGAAGATCTCACCCTCTGTCTCTCCTTCTCTCTCTCTGTAACTCTGCCTCTTAAGTAATTAAATAACTCTAAAAAGCAATAAGATAATGTAGCCCTATGGGCACCCTGATTTTTGATTTGTGGCCTCCAGAACTGTAAGAGAATAAATTTCTGTTGTTTTCAGCCACACCGTTTCTGATGCATTCAGTGCCAGCCTAGGAATCTAACGCAGGAAACAAAGTCAGGTCAGTGAAAAAGGAAGGATTAAACAAAGAAACAACAGAAACAGCAAGTGGGGAAAGAATTAAGACCATTAAGAGGACTTGCTCAGCTGAAGTGCACTATGTAGACTACCAAGAATGGGTATTCAGGTTAAGGATTCCGTTGACTGATTGACCAAGACACTTAGACCTGGGTAATAGAAAATCACCAGGAGAGGCAGGTGTTTGGTCTAGAGGTTGACACCCATTACAACACTCATATCCCATATCACAGTGTCTCAGTTCAGGTCTCAGTTTCACTCTCTTTCCAGCTTCTTGCTAACATGTGATACCTCATGTAGTTGGGTTTCTGCCACCCAGGTAGGAGACCTGCACTGAGTTCCCCACTCCCATATTTGGCCTGGCCAGTCCTGACTCTTGTAATCATTTGAGGAGTGAACCAGTCTGCAGCTCTTCCTCTCAAATAAATAGAAAAAAAATGTTGAAAAAAGATCATTGAGACAAAGAGATATGATTTAAAAAGGTACATTAAGAGATTAACCTAGCAGCACCATACAAAATCACTGATTTAACTAATGAAGTTGTCCTAACTCTTGGACAATATATACCTGTCAAGACAGAGAGAGATAAATAAAGAGAGAGAGAGAGAGAGAGAATGAATGAATGAGAGAGGATTAAGTCATTGGGGACCTAAAGAGAACAAAACAGATAAAAAGGAGTTTCCTTCCACTTGTAATAACAATTCCATGTGACATGTAATTTAATAGTTTTGACTGTATGTTTGAATTCTGACTTTTTTAATAGAAAGCTTTTATCTAATAAATACGTATTTCATAAGTACAACTTTTGGATTATAGCTATTCTTCCCCCCATACTCGCCCTCCCACCCCCAAACCATCCCACCTTCTACTCCCTCTCCCATCCCATTCTTCACTAAGATTCGTTTTTAATTATCTTTATATGCAGAAGATCAACTCTACACTAAGTAAAGATTTTAACAGTTTTCATCCAGACAGACAAAGTATAAATTACTGTTTGAAGACTAGTTTTATTAATTCTCTGACTTTTCATTCAGAATTTCTCTGCCAATTGGGTCCCAGTTGGCCAAAATTAGGAAAATAGTGCTAACAGCTAATAGCTAACAGGGCTGTTCTGCAAGCCAAATATACATGGTAAGTGATTGCCTTGTACCTTTCCCACTTAGAAACTGCACACATTTAAAAATTAAGTTTGTTTTCCCAAAGGAAATTTTGTGCCTAATGTAATAGATCTGAGAAGACTCTCCTATTGAAACACTACTATGGAAAAAGCTGGCCCTTCCCTGTTTTCCTCCTTTCTCCTCATCCCCTTATTACATGCAAACACACGTACACCCATTCTCCCAATTACTGAAGATAAAAGTAAAATCTCATTAGCTTTCACTTTGACCTCTTCATTAGCACAAAACCCCAGATTTAAGACAGAAGGACAGCCCAGCATAAATGGTGTCGGCTCTTCTGAGTTTCTGTTGATCTTGCTAGAATTTGTGCCATACTTCAGAAAGAGTACTCAGCTTCTCATGAGTAAAAATCCACTGGACCAAAAAACATCTCGTGGATGGCTGAGAAGGGATTCCTGTAGAGAAACCCTTTCCTATGGAATACAAGACATTGTATATTCTGCCCATTTTCTTTCTAAAATATTAATATCCAACTCCTATCTTAGAACTGTGGTATAAACAAAGGCTGAAACCTAGCACACAAGACAGCTTTTGCCTATAAGAATTATAAAATAAAGTATATGTAAGAATTTATAGATCCATATTTTTCATGAACCCTATATGAAATAGCAATTCTTTTCATATGACAATGTCAAAAAAAGATACTGAACCATTATTTTTTGCTTGTTTAATTTTTTAAAAAAATATTTATTTGAAAGGCAGAGCAACAGACAGAGAACTTTAAAGAGACTTCCATATTTTGTGGGCATTAAAGGAATGCCAGCCACTATGCTGAAAATGTCTATCAGAAACCATGTCTGTACAACTAAATGCACTGTAAACATGATGCCCCCAAAGGATGCAATTTCACTGGAAGAAGTTGGTTGCACAGCTGTTTATGTCCTGATATGTATACATTCTTATAAATGTAAGGAAAAGTGGGAGAAACAGAACAGCTTGGAATAATGCTAATTTTTAGCTGCTTGAAACCTGCCTCTTGTGTGACCTTGATCATTGGATGTTACTATGGCAATACATTAAGAGGGAAAAAGTCTGAGATTTAGAAAAAAAAAATTCCTCTGAAATACTTTTTTCATCTTCTACAGACAAGAAAATATTAGGCTCAGCTGCATTTTAAAAACTTTTGGATGTGATTTAGCTTATTCCAATTTGGGGTGGGCCAGTAAATTAGACACACAGTAGCACAATCATAGAAATATTCTGGATGGCCACTTCATCTATACTTCTGTATGGCTACATTTGATTTAAGAAAATCTGGATAGTGACATCTTACTAAGTTCCAGGTCTTGGGGGAGGAGGTTTACTTAGACATTTTCTTATTTAATCGCCATGTTGCTTCTGTGAGACATATGGCCTCATTTTTCACATAAGAAAACAAGTTGAGAGGGCAGTTAAACTGCTCACAAACATGAATAGCACATGGTTATGTTTGCTTTCAAAACCATGCTCAACTATCAGCAACGGCTACAGTGTACCACAGAATCAATGAAAATTCACCATAGCAACACCAAAGCTATCTGTAATTCACATAGCTGCTAATTTTAGCATACAGACTTTAATCAAGAGGTAAAAAATGAAAGCAACTCCTATCGAATGAGTGCTTAATACCCTGCGCTGGGTATATATATTTCTTCATTTAATCTTCCTACCGCCCTTTGAAGGAAACACTGATATAACCCTTGCATTATTGATGAATTAACTAAGCATTAAGGAGATTCAGTGACTTGCCTAAAGTTCCATGTCTATAAGAGATGCAGATGGGATTTGAACCTACACACCCTACCTAAGGAATCCAACTCCTAAGACTTCTACGGCCTTCCACAAAGAGGAAAACCATTCAACAGCCAAATTTGATATGAATGCTCTAAGAATGATAAATGTCTATTCAGTCGTTCAGGATCCTGTTTGGTTGCTTTTTATTTTTGTTGAAGATAATTGTCAAATGTTTGCTTATGCATTTTCTACTGACAGCAAATAAGTCTGCAATTAGAGTAGTGAATATGGAAAATATACTAGAGGAGGAATTTACTACGGTGGCCCTACTGATTCTAGAAGAAAATAATTGTGATTGACTGATTGTAGGGAATATGCCTAATTGTGTTACAGTCTGAGAGCTTTAGGTATAGAGGCAAGAGGCCTTCAAAATTAAATAAACCCGCAAAGCATCCATCTATTTCAAAATGGTGCTATCTTATGGTCTTACTTATAACTTGCATAACCACAAAAGGGACAGAACATCAAGATATGTTCAGTGGAGGCTCTGTAAATATCTTAGGAAGTCTTTCATTTTTGCAACATTTATAATTTTTTTCTAATTTAAATTTAGGCTCATACATATTTCAGTATCAATTCTCTGGAAAGAAATCAGATGGATTATCTCTTTCCTAGAAAGCCATAGATAAATATGGCATTGATCCTTTGGCTATCAAAATATCACTTGTTTCAAAGGATCATTGTTTTTAAAATATAAGTGTGAGTCTATACAACTGTAAAATATTTCCCTTCAAAGCATCTGTCATCCCTTGCGTGACACTCTAGTTGCAGATAAATCAGCACTGTAATCATCTAGAGGAATTTTTATTCCTATTTTTTCCTGAATATTAGATTTATGCATGCTTATGGTAGAAATTTTTTAAAGTATAGCAAAATCTATACTAAAATACAAAAAACTATAGTAAAAGTATAAGAAAAGAAATGATAAAAGAGTGAAACAAATTGATTCACTATTTGCCGTTTGCAATATTTCACTATGAAGAATATAAGCCTAACCTAAATTGACAATTCTTTAGGTTTCTCTCACAATCCAGTGCACTGATGAGTTCATTCTCTCTCCTCTAAGGATATCATCTCTTGATTCTGTGCACTTCAGGTGGCACTTAAAGTTTTCTCCATAATGCTAATTAACATTGATGCTGATATCAAAAACATAAGCAAAATTAAAGAAAATAAGTTAAACTTTCATTTGATTTATGCATTACGAATATAAATTCCAAATAGGGTAAGACAAAATTTTCCTAGAATTTTAAACTATTCCCAAAAATTTAGATTGATAAAAATAATTGTCATTCAGATGTGAGACTTACTATTTAAGTGGGTAAGTTACATTTATAAATAATAAGCCTTTTCAGATATTATTTAGCTATTTTGTCAGTGACTAGGTACAGGTGGAGACAAATAAATATTTCATGCAAAATTAAATTATCCTGTTTCAGTTTTTAGATATATTTTTGTAACTCTGAACTGATTTCTCAGTGAGAAACTAGAAAATGCACTTGTTCCCATGTCTCATAAAGCTACATTCTCTGGTAAAAAGGGTTATGGAGAACAAGGCACTTCATTGGAATGTAAATTCTTCATTTTATAGCAAAAATAACAGAATCCTGGAGAGCTTCCAGATCTGGAGATAAGGTGATTTTCCCTTGAATATGGGAGGTCAGAACCTGCCTAATAGAATAATTCATAATTTGATGGTGCTGGAGAAACAATAAGGAATAAAGAAAACTATGTGCAAAGCCTAAATGAATCAATGAAAATCTATACGGTGAATTTTAGCTCTAATAGGTGTCTGAAAATCTTTGTATATAAAAATCAACTAGGTTTATGTTCACTTTAGGAACATTCTGTTTCTAGCGCTTTCACTCAATGATGTGCTGGTAAATGTTTAACAGCCTTGTTGAAAAAGACACAGACACATGCAAGTATATATTTTAAGACACATTTTAAAGTTTAATCTGCATTATTACTATTTCTTCCTCTCTTTTCTAAATCCAGACAATCAAAACAACAAGATGAGCCCTGTTTTGTAGTATTTGTGGATTTCCCTGGCTGATTTCAAGCCACCAATCAAAGGGCCCTGGACATTTTTGAAAAGAGATATACACATCGTTGCTACATAGCTTTGAACTTTTCAGACATAATACATCTAACTTCAGGATATAGGTAATAGTAAGATGAACAAAATAATTAGAAAGTGATGAGGCTTGAATATGATACCTTTGTTTCTAAAATAAGTTATGGAACTGTGATTTTGTATAATTTAATACTTAAAGTTATATAATTTAATATTTAAAATACTAAAAATGGGCTATGTTTAACAACTATAGCAGAATTTCATAGAATTTTTTTTAGAATGTTATTTTGTTTATTTTCATTTACTGGAAAGGCAGAGTGAGATTAAGAGTCACACACACACACACACACACACACGCACAGATATTCTCTCTGCTGGTTCACTTCTCAAATGCCCACAGCAGCCGGGGCTGGACCTTGCTGAAGGCAGGAGCCCAGAACTCAATCTGGCCCTCCCACATAGGTGGTAGAGCTTGGGGCATGTAAGATATCATCCATTCACTGCCTCCCAGTATGCGTTAGCAGGAAGCTGGAGTGGAAGTGGAGGAGCATGAACTTGAAACAGTACTTGAATAGGGGATTTAAGCATGCTACATTGTGGCTTAACCCACTGCACCACCCAGCTTGCCCTCTGAAATTTTAACAATTGATGTTTGCTAGCCTACATGAGCCAGTTTTCATTCAATACTGCCTAGGTCTTTGTAGAAAAGGGATCATACAAAAAATTAATACATTATGTGCCATATGTAGTATACATCGTATTCAGCCCTTGCAAGTTGTGCATAGTATATGTGTGCTTTTAGAAGTACACTTCTAGATCATTGCTTCTTCAACTTCATAGCACACATAAGTCGCTTGGGCACCTTCTTAAAATGGAGATTCTGATTTTGTAGGTCTGAGTTCTTTATGTCTAATGATTTCAAAAAACTTTGAAATCAACACATACTTTTTCGTAATGTAAATTTTAATGAACATGTTGAAGCCTCCATGTATAATTGAATTTCAAAAATACTGTAAAAGAAACTTTTCTTTTAATTCCACTTTTCATGAACTTTTTGAAGTACCTGTATGTGTATATGTGTATGAGTGTGTAGTATATGTATTATTAAAGGGTCTACTCCATTGGCTCAAACAGAAAAGTATGTCATCAAGGATCATTCTGCAGAAAAAATGGAAGAAAAAATGGGCGTTTGAAGAGTTTGGGATGCCTAGGAGACAAGGAGTAGAGGGAATTGCCACAAAGGGCAAGTTGAGTAAAAATATTCAGGAAAGAATCAGGTAATTGCTTTTAAAGGCCTGATGTCAAAGTTCATCAATTCCAGTTTTAAAAGAAAAATATTTAAGAAGCCCCAAATTAGTTAAAATTCAATGAGATGTTAGGACATAGATGAAATAATAATTGAAATTTCAGTCAGGGACATCTAAAATTGATACTAGAGACATTTATAGGAATTTATGTCGTGATTTTAAGAAGTTATATTCTAGGAAGTTTATTTTAATGCTTTCCATACTGGAGATAAACTCGGTACAGAGATTGTTTGTCCTAATCTAGGACTAATTGGTGAACACCTGTGCCCAAGCTAAGGAAAAACCCAGGAAGAACCTGGTTCCTAACTGTGGGAAGGAGCAGTCTGAGAGCTGAACCACAGTACTGGAAACTTGGGGTGCAGCAGATAACCAGGGATCCTGGGAGAAGGAGCCAGACTCTCTTTTGTTATCATCATCATCATCATCATCATCATCATGATTAAAGTTGAGAATAAAATAAAAGAGCTGTTAATCTTGCTTATTAATCTATTTTTTCAAAGTCAAATGATTCAAATGCAAAATTTATATATAGCCCAGTTAATCACTATGTTCCCAAAGTTTTATTTATGAAATGCATAAAGATTGTATTCCTTAAATAAAAATTTCTGGGAAAAAATTTTAAAAATAAAAAGATAAATTTATTTTGGTGCAAAAAAGTTTGAAATCCATGTTTATGAAGATCTTCAAAAAGTCATAGACAATATGCATATGAAAAACTGCATGATTTCAACATTTTTGCATGAAAATAAATTTACCTTTTAATTTTGTCTTTCCATGTAAAAAATAACACAATCATCAGAGGAATCAGTATCAAAAATCCTGCCAACTTTTGAGAAATTTCATAAATACTGTGTTTTTTTTTTTTTTTTTGTCTGACCACAAGATGAATTTGCTTGAACCAGTAATAGTTTTAGCCTGGAGGTGGAAGGGCTATTTAAGTGTGATCATTGCACTATTTAAGTCTTTTTCCTTAAGTCTTTTTGAGAAGTAACCATTTTTTTAATAAATGATAAACTTTCATGAAAACAGTGTTATTGAAAGCTAGGTTCAGGTGGGTGATTGGAATCACTGAGGGGAAAGCAGACACTATTGAAAGGTGAAGAGAAGTGTGTATTAAGCCTTGATTTAGAAAGTATTTTTCAAATAATATTACAGGAAAGTCACTATACTTCCTCTGTCATCTGTACAGGAATATTGTGTGCAAAGTGTGGAAAGAATGGATGATGACTTTTCATGGACAGTTCACAAGATAATTGTCAGAATAGTGAATGAAAAGAGTACAGAACTTGGACTTGTAAATTTAAGATGCTATTAGGGAATCCAGTCACTGGAAAGAAATTACAGCTTTGGCATCTGGGTGACAACATTCTTTAAAATTGTGATAGCTGACGTGATTGACCATTGAGGGAGAGATTAAGTTCACACCTAATTCACAGAAGAGGCAATAGGTGGAACTAAAGGAGAAAACAGTAAGAAAGATGCAAGAATGAATCAGAGGTATTGAGAGAAAAGTATGGATTCCAGCAGCACAGCTTCTCCTTGCCCTTTGGCCAGAAGAATCCAATGAAATAAATCCACAGACACCAAATCTACCCTTTGAATTTCCCATAATTTGTGTGAGAATTTCTTTTTCTTGTAAAATTAGGTCAGTTACTCTTAATTTAAAATACAAGCTGTCCTAAATTAATATTATACCTCAGTGTATTTGATTCTGACCACATGATCTACTTCCTAACTGAATCTCAGAGAGCCTGCTTCGTGAAAAAAAATTCCAGACAATTCGAATTATCATAAATGATCCATTGTAGCAGTTTAAAGGCCCTGTGACTATATGAATATCAAAAGTCCCTTAGTATAACAGTATGCCATGCCAAAGTTTCAACTTTCCCTGGCTACTTGTAGTCCAGCCAAAATAATAACCTCTAATAGCTTTTTTGAATCTGTTCCAATGCATTGTGAAAATGCTCACAATTCCAAAGTACCATACTTTGTGTTTTCTTTTTGTAATCCAGCAGCAATAACCAAAGGTATTTGCTTATGCAGTCACCTTGCGTGTCCTGTAGTATGATCAGCATTTTCTTAAGGGCAAATTTCAAAAGATACAGAGGTTAAATTTAGCTGCACTATTAGGATATGAAAAGTATCTCAATTTTTAAAAGAATATGTAATTTCATCAAATTTCCCCCAATGTGATATCCTTGCCCCAGTCTGTTTTCTACAAAGTATTTTTGTAATGCAAAACACAATTCCATCTCCATGTTCCTGTCTTCAATTTCCAACCAGTCCCAAAGGTCAACATATATTTAGAAACTGTAGTTCTTGAACCTGTCTACTGATAGCTTTGGACTTCATCAGCCACATAACCTTGAAAAAGTTAAAGCACTCAAAGTAAGTGCTACTTTCTAAGGAAACCCAGACTGCTCTAAAGATGTGAATTCCTACTTAGCCCATTGTTTTTGAAGGCCTTGGGCATTTTTAATTTTTAGGACATGAGTTTATAAAAGGTATATCCTTGCTAGATTCATATATATATATATATATATACACACACACATACATACATATATTTAAAGATTTATTTATTTATTTGTAAGTCAGAGTTACAGAGAGAGAAGAGACACAGAGAGAATGATCTCCCGTCCACTGGTACACTTCCAAGATGGCTGCACTGACCAAGGCTGGGCCAAGAGGAAGCCCAGAGCCAGGAGCTGCATCCTGGTCTACTACTTGGGTGGCAGGGGCCCAAGTCCTTAGGCCATCATCTGCAGTTTTCCCAGGCACATTATCAAGGAGTTGGATTAGAAACAAAGCAGCTAGTTCTCAAATCGGTGCTCTGATATAGGAGGCTGGTATCATAGGCAGCACTTAGCTCACTGTACCACAATGCCTGCTCCTGTAAGGCTTTTATATGTACAAATGGGAAGATGGAGATATAAATGGAAATTCTAATAAAACCAAACACTGTTTATAATTAGATACATAGTGGGAATAAGGAGGGAGGCTATATAGAACCCAAGTAGGTGGATTTTAGATATATTTCTTAGAAAAAAGTGCATTTGAACTTTCTTTTGAAAGAACGTTTCTTTCTTTTGAAAGAATGTATTCAGATATATAAATTTCACTGGGGGGGAGGGGTGAGGCAGAGTGGACCTATTAGAGAAAGGAAATACTGTGAAGAAATATTGAGAGTGTAGGTTTCCTAGAAGTCTGAGAATTCTGTGTAATTGGCACATTGTTATGAGCCTATGCAAAGGTGGCTGAGTGAATAACAAGAAAGGTCTTGAATAGAAATGAAAAACAAATGGCCAAGTACAGCCATTGAAGATCTTCAAATAGGAGAATTTTATATACAGAGCTAAGTTTGAGAAGATGACTTAAAACTTCATTTGTATGATTAGAATGAGAGGACAATTTGATTTTCTTTCTTGTATAAATAATTTTAAAATTTAAGAAATTATTTAAAGGGTGGGAATTTAGCCTAGAAGTAAAGACACCAGTTAGGACACCTGCATCCCATATCAGAGAGGCAGGATTCAATTCCTGGGCTCTAAATCTCGCTCCTGATTCTGGCTTCCTGCCTATGTAGACCCTGGGAGGCAGCAGTGATGGTTCAGGAAGTTGGGTGCTTGCCTCTCACATGGGAGATCTCAGCCATTTGGACATTTGAATATTTGGTGAGTAAACCAGCAAATATGGGCATTCTTGTATTTCTCTCCTCTCTCTCTCTCTCTCTCTCTCTCTCTCACCTTCTCTCTCCCGTACTCCAAAAATAAATAATTTTTAAATGGCTTAAAAAGAATTGCTTATAATTTAGCTCAATACATAGGCAAAATATTGTTTCATCCTTAACTGTCTTAAATTAACACTAGACATAAGTCATTCTTATTTATAATTTCTTCAGTGTAATTATTGCCTTAAAATTTGACAATAATGTAACTTTCATCTTATTCTTCCCAATGATCCCTTAAGTGGGCATCTCTGTGAAATTACAGAACCATTCTTAATTTATGTACTTTGAATTATGACTGCCGATCTCTAGCTTTTCATTCTATAAAAATTCCTTTACTTCAGAAATATTCATCAGTTAAAAATATCACTTTATGGTGTGGCTGTCTGATGTACTGGTTAAGTTGCTGCTTGGAATATCTGCATCACAAATTGGAAAGCTTGGTCCTAGTCATAGCCCCTCTGTTCCTGATTCCAACTTCCTGCTAATGCACAGCCAGGGGGACAGCAGGTGATAGCTCAAGTCCCTCTCCCCCTCCCATGTGGGAGACCTGAATAGAGTCCTGGGCTCCTAGCTTAAGCTTGGCTCATCTCTGACATTTGCAAACATTTGGGAAAGGAATCGTCAGATGGACGATCCATCTTTCTCCCTCTCCTCTCTCTTCCTCCCTCACTCCTTCTCTCTTACTCTCCCATCTTACTTCCTTTCAAATAACAATGAAAACAAAATAATAAAAATGTAAAAAGCACTTTATATGTAATTCATCATTTCTCAAGAAAAAATCAGGTTTTCCATGTACCTCTAGCAACATTGTTTTTATTGACATTTTAATTCATGATCAAATTCTCTTCCTTAAATAGAAAAATTGTGATGACAATTTTTTCTTCTTACTATTATGTTATTATGGTTCATCCAATGACTATTCTGTTCATTAGGAAATACTCTAGAATAAAAATACTGTCATACATGTAGTAATTCAATGCATTCTGTTGCATGTATGGTTTTGTTCTAAATTTTAGTGTAAAAACAGAATAGAAAGCTTGTGATCTTCTAATAGAGAATTGAATGGATGAAGAAAAACAGCATAGTGGAGGATATCAAGATGGTGGAATAGGGAGGGAGCTTAGGCTCTAGTCTAGGGGAAGACACTTAAAAAAAAGTTGAGAGAGTGCAATCTCAGGGAAGAGTTGGGGATAAAACTATAGAGGAAACTCCATTCAAATTAGAGGGACACTGTGGACCCATATGGAGGGTGTGGACATGCACAGGCCAGAACCCCAGCAGCTGAGAGCCTCAACACCAGCTTTTGAGTGAGGTGAGACCAGACTGCAACAGCCCAAGCTGCTGGTGATAAAGCTGTGGGAAGAGCCTGGCATAAGTCTGGCATGGAACCCTTTGGGGGACAGTGTACCTGCCAACCTACAGGGGGAGTAAAAGGGGGTACATGTTTCTCTCTCCCAGACAAACTGGCACCCGGTCCAGTAACTAGCTGAGAGAACAGGTGTCACTGTGGAAATAAGTAACAGCTGTGCCAACCATGTCTTGCACCCAGCAACAAGCCAAGAGGAGACACCTGAGTCCAGCAAGGAGAATTGACATGGGATTGGGTGCTTGTGACTGTAGGAGCATTGTATGCTGGTATTGTGAAAACACTGTGGCTATGTAGGAAAATACTGTGGCTGCATGGGAGGGTGCCAGGTGTGGCTTGGTCTTTGGACTGTCACTGTGGGTGGCTCCACATGCTCATGGCTCTCTGATTCCCTGGTGAGGGTCATTGCTGTGAGGTCTGTGCTAACACTGAGAACTTCATGTATCCTTTGTTGGTTCTTGTGGCAACACAGATGAATATTGTACCCACTGGGGCTAGTGCTCAGGCATTGATTGGTCTCCTTGGAGAAGTGGAAGTGAGCATGAGACTATGCCAACAGAGCTTATCAAAACTCCCCACTGATAAAAGAGAGAAAGAGAGAGAGATTTAACACACCCAACTTGGGTATTACCTTAGACATTTCCCTCACTCTGGAGCACTGAACAGAGCTCCCTGGGCACACTCAGCACACACATCTGGCTATTCATTGAAAGAGTAGACATAGACATAGACATTCCACTAAACCACAGAGGCATAGTCCAAAAATAAAAGCCATTACAGGAAAAAAAAAATCAGCAAGCATCTCTAGAAATGCCTAAAAATAAATGCAGCAATTCAAGAAACAAGAATAAGGAAGACAACATGACACCCCCAAAGGAACACCACAACATTTCAATACTAGAATGTGGAGATAAAGAGATTGAAGAAATTCCAGAAATGGAATTAAAAAAATTGATTGCAGGATTACATAGAAGCTATCAGAAGCAAATGCATGAATTAAAGAAATCCATACATGACAAGAATAAAAATTTTTATCATGAAATTGAGATTTTAAAGATAAACCAAAATGAAATATTGGAAATGAGGAATTCAATAAATCAAACAAAAATACAGTGAAAATCCTTAACAATAGATTTGGTGAGGCAGAAAGAATAATATATAAGTTAGAACACAAATATCTGAAAATTTTACAGTCATATCAAAAAAAGAAGAAATTAGTAAAATAGAAAACAGTGGTAGATATTCATGAGATACCATCAAATGACCCAACATACATGTCTTAGGAGTTCCTGAAGTCATGAAAAGAGAAAGACATAATGCAGTGAAATAATTACAGAAAACTTCCCTAATTTGGAGAAAGAAATGGACGTCCAAGTATAGGAAACACATAGAACTCCAAATAGACATGATCAGAAAATATCTTTACCATGACACATTGTAGCCAAATTCTCCACAGTAAAACATAAAGAAAAGATTATAAAATGTGCATGGGAGAAATGCCAGATTACTTTCAGAGGACATCCAGTGAGACTCATATCTGACTTCTCATCAGAAACCCTACAAGCTAGGAGAGAATGGTACGATATATTTCAAGTTTTAAGAGAAATATACTGTCAACCCAGAATACTGTACCCTACAAAGCTTGAATTTATGAATGAAAGTGAAATAAAGACCTTTCATAACAAACAAATTAAAAGAATTTGTCACCATTCATCCAGCCTTACAAAAGATGCTTAAGGATTTGCTACACACAGAAACACAGAAACATAGTCATGACTATGAAACAATGTAAAGGCAGAAAATCTTCCAGTAAAAGTGCAAAGGAAATCCAAAGTAAACAATAGGAATCTTTATGGAAAAATGCCAGGGCCAAGTCATTGCTTATCAATAGTCACCTTGAATGTAAATGGCCTCAATTCTCCAGTTAAAAGATGCAGACTGACAGAATGGATTAGAAAGCAAGACCCATCTATTTGCTCACTACTAGAAACAAAACTGACCAACAAAGATACAAGCAGACTGAAAGTGAAAGGATGAGCAAAGATATTCCAAGCTAACAGAAACCAAAAAAGAGCTGGTGTACTCATCTTGTTAACAGACAAAATAGACTTTAACACAAAAACTATTAAAAGAGATAGTGAAGGGCACTATGTAATGATTAAGGGAACAATTCAACAGGAAGATGTAACTATACTAACCATATATACACTTAATTACAGGACACCTGGCTATTTAAAAGACATTTCAATGGATCTAAAGGGAGATAGAGACTTCAGTACCCCAAATCCAGCAGTGTACAGATCAACCAAACAGAAAATCAGCAAGGAAACAACAAAGTTAATCGACACTATAGATGAAATGGACCTAATGGTTATCTACAGAACTTTTCATCCTACATTTGCAGAATACACATTCTTCTCAACAGTACATGGAACTTTCTCACGTATAAAACACATGCTAGGCCATAAAGCAAGTCTCAGCAAATCCAAAAAATCAAAAATCATACCATACATCTTCTCTGACCACAATGGAATGGAATGAACCATTCCATTTATTCCAATGATCAAGAATCACTAGAACATACGCAAACATATGGAGAATGGACAACATGCCCATGAATGAACAATGGGTCATAGAAGAAATCGAAGGGAAATCAAAAAATTTCTGGAAATGAATTAAGATGCCAATATAATACATCAAAACTTATGGGATACTGAAAAAGCAATGTTAAGAGGAAATTTTATAGCAATTGGTGCCTACACATGGAAACTGGAAAGGCACCAAATAAATGAGCTAACCATGCATCTCCAGGACCTAGAAAAGCAACAGCAAACAAAACCCTAAATTAGGAGGAGAAAATAAATAAAATTAGAGAAGAAATAAACAAAATTGAAACCAAAAAACAATACAGAACATCAGTGAAATGAAGAGTTTTTTTTGAAAAAATAAAGAAAATTGATACACCATGGGCCCAACTAAGCAAAAAAAAAAAAAAAAAAAAGGAAGAAGACCTAAATAAATAGTTAGAGATGAAAAAGTAAAGGTAACAATAGAAACCACAGAAAGAAACAGGATCATCAGAAATTACCACAAAGATCTGTATGCCAACAAATTGAGAAACCTAGATGAAACTGATAGATTCCTGGACACAAACAGCCTAACCATATTGAACCATGAAGATATAGAAAACCTAAACAGATGAATAACCAAGACAGAAATTGAATCAACAATAAAGACCTTCCCAACAAAAAAAGGACCAGCTGTCTTCACTGCTGAATTCTGCCAGACACTTAAAGAAGAACTAACTCCAATTCTTCTCAATCTATTCAAAACAATTCAAAGGGAGGGGATCCTCCCAAAGTCCTTCTATGAAGCCAGCATTCATTCACTAGGACCAGGTGGGAGTTATCACGAGTATGCAGGGTTTGTTCGATATTCACAAATCAATAAATGTGATCTATCACATTAATAAACTGAATAACAAAAATCATATGATTATCTCAATAGATGCAGAGAAAGCATTTGATAAAATGAAGAAAACTTTAAGCAAATTGGGTATAGAAGGAACATTCCTCAAAACAATCAAGGCAATTTATGACAAACCCATGGCCAGCAACCTATTGAATGGGGAAGAGTTGGAGGCATTCCTACTGAGATCCAGAACCAGACCAGAATGCCCATTCTCACGACTGCTAGTAAATATAGTCCTGGAAGTTTTAACAATAGCTATTGGGCAAGAAAAATAACTCAAAGGGATACAAATTGGGAAGGAGAAAGTGAAACTACCCCTATTTGTACATGTCATGATTCTATACATAGGGGATCCGAGAGACTCCACTGAGAAACTTATAGAATTCATAAAAGAGTTTGATGAAGAGGCAGGATATAAAATCAATACAGAAAAATCACTAGCCTTTGTATACAGAGATAATGCCACAGCTGAGAAAAGACTTCTAAGATCAATCACATTCACAATAGCTGCAAAAAATAAAATATTTTGGAATAATTTTATTCAAGAACATCAAAGATCTCTAAGATGAGAATTATAAAACATTAAAGAAACAGAAGACACAATAAAATGGAAACATCTTCCATGCTCGTGGATTTGAAGAATCAATATTATCAAACTGTCCACACTACCAAAAGAAATTTAAGATTCAATGCAATCCCACTCAAAATACCAAGGAGATTCTTCTCAAATATAGAAAAAAATGATACTGAAATTCATATGAAAACACAGGAGAATCCGAATAGCTAAAGCAATCTTCTACAATAAAAACAAAGCTGGAAGTATCACAAAACCAGATTTCAAGACAAATTACAGGGCAGTGATAATCTTAACAGCTTGGTACTGGTACAAAAACAGATGGATAGACCAATGGAACAGAATAGAAACTCCAGAAATCAACCCATGCATCTACAACCAACTTATCTTTGACAAAGGAGCTAAAATCAATCCCTGGAATAAGGAAATTCTCTTCAACAAATTGTGTTGAGAAAACTGGATTTCCACATGCAGAAGTATGAAGCAAGATTCCTTCCTTACACTTTTCTCAAAAATCCTCTCAAAATGGATCAAAGATCTAAATCTATGACCCAATACCATGAAATTATCAGAGAATTTTGGAGAAGCCCTGCAAGACATTGGCATAGACAAAAAGTTCTTGGAAAAGACCCCAGAGGCACAGGCAATCAAAACCGACATTGACACAAAGGATTACATCAAACTGAGAAGCTTCTGCAATGCAAAAGAAACACTCAGCAAAGAGGCAAAAACTGGGAGAAATTATTTGCAAACTGTGAGACTGACAAAGGATTAGTAGCCATATTATACAGAGCTCAAGAAACTCAACAATAACAAAACTTAGCAACCCAGTTAAGAAATGGGCCAAGGTCTTATATAAGCATTTTTCTAAAGAGGAAATCCAAATGGCCAACAGGCACATGAAAAAATGCTCAAGGATCAGTAGTTATTAGGGAAATGCAAACAAAACCACAATGAGGTTTCACCTTACTGCTGTTAGAATGGCTCTCATACAAAAATTAACAAACAAAAAATGCTGGTGAGGTTGTGGGTGAAAAGGTATCCTGATGCATTGTTGGTGGCAATGTAAGCTGGTACAGCGACTGTGGCAGACAGTGTGGAGATACCTCAGAAATATGAATATAGACCTACCATATGACCCAGCCATCCAACTCCCGGGAATTTACCCAAGGGAAATTAAATCAGCATATGAAAGTTTTCTGTACCCCTGTGTTTATTGCAGCTCTATTCATAATAGCTAAGTTATGGAATCAACCCAAATATATGTCAAATGAAGACTGGATAAAGAAATTAAGGGATATTTACACCATGGAATACTACACAGTGGTTAAAAAATGCAGTCCTGTCATTTGCTACATAATGCATGAAGCTGGAAAACATCTTACTTAGTGAAGTAAGCCAGTCTCAAAAGGACAAATGCCATATGTTCTCCCTGATCTATGGTAACAAATAGTGCACCTAAAAATTAATCTATAGAGGTGAAATTGACACTTTGAGATGCAATTACTTTGAATAGCTGTTGTGTCAACTGTTGAAAAACAGTTTTCATACTATTTTTTGTATTCTTTACTTAGTATAGTTAATCTTCTGTGTATAAAGTTAATTCAAAATAGATTTTAGTTAAAAATAAGGCTGGGAATAGGAGAGGGGTGAGGAAGGGGGGTGGGAGTGTGGGTGGGAGGGTGGGTACAGTGGGAAGAATCACTGTGTTCCTAAAGTTGTATTTATGGAATGTGTGAAGTTTGTGTACCTTAAATAAAAGGCTTCTGGGGGGAAAAACAGAAAAACCTATAGAGTGCTAAGTTGTGGGGCTAGTTACTGATTAATTCTTCAACTTCTACTGATTGATTTAAATTAATAGAGTGTTGGCTGCTTCTTTCCCCTAAACAATGACAAGAAATTAAAATCACTATATATTTTAAATATTGGCAAAATTTATAAAGTAGATACAATTGGTGACATTTTAGCTCATAGCAGACCTTTGGGAGGTGAAGTACTAGTCTCTTAGTCATTTGTGTTTCATTTATTGAATAAATAGTTTGATTTGTAAAACTTGGAAAAATATGTTAAATGCTAGAATTGTGAATCAAACTTAGAGCCTGGGTGGTTTGTGATTTAGTTGGAGGGGAGTGAGACATCATTCATACCAACATCAGCGACAACAAAAACAGGCTTAAATAAACATGCAACAGTAATATGGTTAACTGGTAAAAAGCAATGATAAATGTACTTACAGGGAGTTACCTTCCATGGAATCTCTGACCCTCCCAATGAAAGACAAGACCTAACCAAGGAGTCTGGAATTCCATCCAGGTCTCACTTTCCAAATGTTATTTTATGTTCTTGCTGCTTCACTGCCACCAAATCTGTTCTACCTATTGCCACCTCCTGCTTCTTCTAAGAGCACCAAGTTCTGTGCTCCAGGGATGGATTCCTCAGGGGCCCTTTCCCCAGCCAGCCAACCAGAGAGCAAACAACTTAGATAAACAAATGTGCAGTCTTCTTGCAAATGGGAACAACAGAGGGAAAGAAATGGAGGAAATGGTACGTAGAGGAAAGCTGCAGCTTGCGGACCCATTACTTCAGGGATTCTATGGACTGTTCAGAACATCTTCAGACAGCTGGTAAATATTTCATCTCTTTACTGAGAAGAGCCTGGCCTGTGTTTTCCTGACAAATGTGTTTCTACCCTGCACCTGGGTGAATTTTCTATAAGTAGGAGACAATTACAGTAGAAATCTGTTATTTATTTTAAATTGCTCAAAAAATCAAGTTACAGCATGTGTTTGTAGATAATGCCGAACCTTGCACTTAAAAATTTGTCAGAAGCATAGAACTGATGTTAGACATTCTTATTACAAACTAATAATAATAATAATACATAATAAAAAAGTAAGAGAGCCTGAGGAAACTTTTGTAGGTATTAGGTAGGTAAATAGGTAGCTTCATGAGCATTTACCTCCAAACTTTTATACATATATATATATATATATATATGTATGCATATACTTCTTGTATATGAAAAACAAATTTTAAAAATGTTGGGGAAAATAATCTAATCCACTATAATCCAAAAATCCTTAGTTGGTTTGAGCAGACACTTGGTATGAGCAGAAAGGAAGTGTTGTTGTTTAGTGCCAAAGCTACGCATAGAACTGGTAAAACACTGAGTGACAACACTGAGCAATCTATCACCATTTATCTTTGTCATTTTGAAGGGAGCCACTCTTACAAAAGGTATGAAATGTACACATACACAGATATGCACTATTTAAAATAATACTGTAAGAGCTGTGGCATAGTTAAAGAAAAATGCTTCTTCTCTCTGTCTCTCTATCTCACTGTCCACTCTGCCTGTCAAAAATAAAAAAAAAAAAGAAAAAAAAAGAAAAATGCTTCTAAATAAATATTCTTCATTTTAGTTTAACACAAAGAATTGAAATGATTTTGTTTATATTTGAGTTCCCCAAATGATTTATATGGAATAGATTGGTGATATATTCACTCCATAAAGGAAAATATGATAGCTTTTTCCATATTTCAGAAATGGAACAATAACATATGAAAAGTATACTTTACATAATTTTCAAATGGTATAAGGGATCAAAATGATTTACTTGATTATAAAATAAGGCTACTATAGATATATGTCTGAAATTTCATTTAAAAATTTTAAGGAATTAGACATGAATGCAATTTTTAAATGAAAGGACTCAAGCTTTCCAAGGTAGATCTGGGGTTATGGTTTGCAGGGAGAGCTTCAGAGCGTGGGAATCTTCAACTTAGTAGTGTTATTCTTCCTGCTCCGCACTACAGTAAGTGCTCACAAAATATTTAGAAACATTAGGTTTTAAATTCAGTGCCTTTTGTATGCAGGTATTCCACCTTGTGTGAAAGGCATTTGCTGTCTACATTTTGCAAGAAGCCAACAGCAATTATTTGGATTTTTCCACCTGTTCTTTCTTCTTAAGACACATTTAGTGAGAGTATAGAAACAATGATATGTCAGCATGTATTTTCCCAGTTTATATATCCCAAATGAATAAAATAGTACTTGGCTAAGAACATAGCCCTTCACTAGGGTGTTGCCACTTACATCTGTGGCTTAAGGTTTGTGGCTGAGTAATAGTCTGTTTTACATCAATTTGTCCCTGATGTTAAGATACCATTTATCATTTTAAAAATCTCATTTCATAATCTCCTGGGATACATACATGGAAAGCATTTTCTCTGTAGCACAGATGGGGCTAAGGGCCAGAAATTAATGGACTTAGCAAAGTTAGTTAACTCAACTATCCCATGGATTAAGGAGCCCCCATACCTAAAATCCAGACATGCTGATGAGATACTCATTTTTTCTACTCTACAGTAAGACACCTGCTTAATGTTCATTGGCTTACCATTAAATTCCCTTCACTCACACAATGAAGGTTAGAGTTCTAAGATTAGTCCCTGCTCTACAATTTTATCTGTTAATCTGACTATTTGAACACATGCTTTGTAGTGAAATTTTCTGTGCATTGGGTACAACACGTTGACTCATTAAACTAGACTAGCCAAATTTGATCTGGCAGAGTACTGCAAATGAAAGTGTTGAGCCTCACCATAAGTCTAGCAAACTACAAGCTTAAGGGTAGAACCCATCACTTGGGGTTTTAAGCCTTCTGGGTTATTTTGAGGCATTTTGAAACATATGATCACTAGTCTGGTCTATTCATACACATGCTGGTATACTAATAACTGCTGCTTATTGATTCTCAAACCATTTTAAAAGCTTCTTCCCTGTCAAGGTTTGTGCTCGCTTTAACCAGTGGTTTTGGGAAGGTTTGAGAAGGAAGCAGGATTAGAAGCCTCCAATATTAACATGCTGTCTTTTGACACTGATTTTGTATGTTTCAGAGAATTGAACATAATAGTGCAAAGGAGCCAGGGACTTTGCTGGGAGCAGTACGTGGTTCCTGGGGTATTTGCTGGTCCAGGAAATGTGCAGACAGGATATTTGGACTCAGTGCTGTCCTGTTGAATCCTACAGCCCCACAATCAGGGTGACACTGGAAAGGATGAGTTGGATATTTTCCAAATTATTTCAATAACCAAATGACTTGGACACAAAAGGAGAGCAACATGTCATCACTTTGCAAAATTTCAGAAGCCCTTAGGTCAAGGTTTCTGAAAAATGTCATTACTGACATTTTGGACTGGATATTTCATTGCTGAGGCAACTGCTCTGGTGTGTTCTAGAATACTGACTAGCATCCATGATCTTTCCACTTCAGTGCCAGTAGCTGCCTCCAATTCCCAGATGCAACAAGCAAAAATGCTTCCAGCCATTGTCAAATGTTCTCTGAATGGTAAAACCCAACCCCTCTTTGGTTGAAAACAAGTGCTCAAGGGCATCAACCTCTATCCTTTGACCATTTTCCCAAGGTCACATTTAAGAACCATGCATGGTGGCCTGGCTGGACTAGCCACTTTCTTCTGAGCCTTCCTTCTCCTGGCTACTATTTTGGGGCCAAAGTAAAAAGATAAGATTCAGATTCTTGACAGACTACGCTGTTCTGCTTGGAAAACAAACTAGAAGAGAGCAGGGGAACAGGAACACCAAGAGGGCTTTCAGCACTCCTGTGCTTCTGGAAACAGATTCTTTGAAAAAATAGCCAAGGGTGGGAGCTGTGGAAGTAGATGAGCTGAAAAGAAAACTGCCAGCTATTAGCGTTTCTGTAGGAGGTAAATGTTCCAAGCTTGAATGCCACAGAGAATTCTCTGAAGGACTGTGCAAACAGCCTCGCCTGAGGAGCAGGCAGGCGCGGGCACTGAGCCTTGCCTGCTGCTGAGCCAGGCTTATGGTATTAGGTAGACGTGATCTCTGCTTCCAAATGCCACTGATTTTCTCCATGGAGACATTTGCTTTCCATAAATAACCTATGAAATAACCTCTGGGTTTATTTCCAGGCACAATTCATCTAAATTCATTATCCTTAGTCAAAGCAATCATGGCTACTTTAAAACACAAAAGAAATCCCTGGGAACCCACTTGGTAGGTGAACTGGCCAGAGACTTTGCTCCCTTGTCAGGCTCTGATAGACTATTCAGTCCAGCTTCCTCAGCTTCTTCTCTTCTCATCTCCTCACAGCATAACTTCCCTGGGCTCCCCTGTTTGGGGAGATTATCTATTATCAGTCCTTGACTGCTACTGTTCTCTTGCTTGAGATCCAGCTGCTCCCTATAGTTCTCTACTTTTAAAAATTTTAATGGGAGGCCAGCGCCGTGGCTCACTAGGCTAATCCTCCACCTGCGGCGCCGGCACACAGAGTTCTAGTTCCGGTCGGGGCGCCGGATTCTGTCCCAGTTGCCCCTCTTCCAGGCCAGCTCTCTGCTGTGGCCAGGGAGTGCAGTGGAGGACGGCCCAAGTACTTGGGCCCTGCACCTCATGGGAGACCAGGATAAGTACCTGGCTCCTGCCTTCGGATCAGCGTGGTGCGCTGGCTGCAGCACGCCGCCGCGGCGGCCATTGGAGGGTGAACCAATGGCAAAGGAAGACCTTTCTCTCTGTCTCTCTCTCTCTCTCTGTCCACTCTGCCTGTCAAAATAAAAATAAAATAAAATAAAATAAAATAAAATAAAATAAAATAAAATAGAAAAGGAAAGGAAAGGAAAGGAAAGGAAAGGAAAGGAAAGGAAAGAAAAGAAAAGAAAAGAAAAGAAAAGAAAAGAAAAGAAAAGAAAAGAAAAGAAAAGAAAAGAAAAGAAAAGAAAAAGAAGCACCTGGCTCCTGGCTTCAGCGTGGTGCGCCGGTCCCAGTGCGCCAGCCGCAGCGGCCATTAGGGAGTGAACCAACAGAAGGAAGCCCTTTCTCTCTCTCTCTCTCACTGTCTAACTCCGCCTGTCCAAAAAACAAAAAAATTTAATCGCAAGGGATTTACAATCAAGAGAAACTTGTCCAACAGTGTGGGGAAAGGACAACCTTTAAATCAGGTGAAACATCACCAACACGACTGAAATCACAGGTAAACAAACATCACAGATAAACAAACAAAATCCTGTGTTGCCATCTGGTCACCAAGGTCACCCTCTGGTGTCTATGTCTTCTGGTTGCTACACCCTAGGACACACTTCGGGAAATAGGAAGCCTATCACCCTGGGGAGGAGAATATTGGCACAGGCTCAGCCTTGCCTTGGATGTCAATAATCCTGGTCTGGCCATGATCACAAACTCATATTTGGGAAGGAAGAAAAGGGAGCAGACAAATCCTGTACATGAATCCATGAGAGACTCTGACCTCCATGCTGATGACAACTCCCAAAGCCCACCTTGACTTCTATTTGACTCTGGGGCCAACTTTCTGCTTTTTCATAGCTAACTCTCACCTTAATAGAATCTAATAAAATTTTTGAATGAGGTTAGTTAGGTCGGTTTTACCCACACATAGCCTTTCTTATTGCATCTCTTTGTTCATAGGTATTTTGAGACAGTTTAGCAGTCTTTATCTACTATTTTCTATCCCTCTTGCCTCCAGCACTCCTGTCACCCACTTACCCACACACATAGGAACAATTACATAGGTGGCATTTCTTCATCGTCCTGGTTTTAAGCAAACATCTACTCTTTCCCTGGGTACTATGGACCACTTGTTCGTAATGTCAGGTGAAGCTTAGCTGACATTCCCAGGGTGCTGGGTGTGAGAGGAAAGGAATGGTCTCTTTTAGAATCAGAAAATAAAACCTAAACTTAGCATTCACCAGGTTCTCCTTGTGCTCCTAGGAAGCTTTTTCTACCGTCATCCACTGCCCATTATAGTGGTTAAATCAAAAGTTAAGGATTTCCACTTCATAATCCTGCTGTGGCTTAGAAAAATGAATGACAGAGAAAAATCTGAATTGTTCTCCCACAGAGCTTGGAGTGCATCATGCCTGGTAGCATATGCCTACAGACAACATGAGTGCCAGGAAAAGCATGATAGTCTTTGGCCTTCAAAAAGATAATAAACAGATTTTGTTTATTTAATTTAAGAAAAAAGTTAGACTGCTCATTTTAAGAACTAATCACATAAATGGAATATATTTTTTATTTCATCGCCTTGATATAACATTTATTTCTCAAATTTCAGAATGGATAGATTGACTGTTCCTTTAGGGGGATAATTTTTCAAGTCAATTTTTTATTGATTTTTATTTTTTATAGGAGAAGTAATTTTCTTTAACAAGAGGTTTACCTAATTTATTTGAAAGGCAGAGATACAGTGAAAGAGGGAGAGACACAGAGATATATTCCATCTGCTGGTTCACTCTCCAAACAGCTGCAATGGCCATTGCTGGGCCAGATGGAAGCCAAGAACTTGGAGTCTTCCAAGTCTCCCACATGGGTGCAGAGGCACAAGCACTTGGGCGGTCCTCTGATGCTTCTCCAGATGCATTTGCAAAGAGCTGGATGGCAGTGTATCAACTGGGACTCAAGTCAGCACCAATATTGGATGCTGGAGATGCAAGGGGTGGCTTTACCCACCATGCCACAATACCACCCCCAGGGAAGATTTTATACAGTTTCCATATGGGTATACAGAATCAAATGAGATAGTTGACGTGAAATAAATTCCACGGTAGTGGTTGTTGAATGTAAGTTCATCTGAGATATTGAAACCAGGACTTCCTTCAAAGGAACACCTAACTCGGAATTATACAGCCATCAGAAATTGTGCCATCCAGGTCAAGAAATGAGTGCTCACCAGTAGAGCTTTGCTAAGAATCAAAGGGGAAGTTTTTCCAATTTCATCTACAAAGTGATTTGATGACTGACAACATCAGCTCTCTACTGCAATAAAGATTCACCCGCTCAGTAGCTCATTTACTTGAATCCACATTGTGCCTATGTTTTCTCAGATATTTTCTTTCCTCTTCTGTGGAAATTCTTCTTTCCAAAGATTCCTGAGTAGTTGGTAATTTATCATAAAATAAGACAATAGATTCCTAATTTTCTTTCCTACTGAAAGTATAATAATGAGTTCCCTTTTGTAGAAATAAAACAAGGACCAGTCTTGCTATGTTCTGAAATCCCCAACTTTCCCTGGCCACGTGAGATCAGACAGTCAGGATCTGCATGCATCAACAAGCAGGGTCTCCTGATCTTGAGAACAGGGGAGTTGAACTCAGACTGTGTGAGACGTATCAGTTCTGGCCCCCCTGATATACAGCCCTGGAGAACTATGCAAACACCTCTGCCATGGGACTTTGACCCAGACCAAAAATAGATTCTGGGGGTGAATCCCATCTCCTATGTTTTTGAAGCTCCCAGATAAATCTGTGCAGCCAGGTTGAAGAATCACTGAGCTGCAAGTCTATTCCCCATAAGGTACTAAAAGCTCTGTGTGATTCACAGTACAACAGTTTGAAAAGCACTGCAAACTGGGAAATCTGCTTGGGTTTTCACAATATTCATTTGCATATTGTTCATCCACATGAGAATCCACAATTGGGATATGGGGAAAAATGTCTCTAATTTCACTGTGAAACTCCTTACACACACATCTCACCCATTAGAGGAGCTATTACTATACACCATTATTTGGTGGAAACCAAATCCTCTAAGGTTTGGGGGAAGTTTCTAACTCTAAGGTTCAATTTCCTTTCTGTTCATTTCTATTCTATACTATTCAACAGGCAGTGGTACCCCAAAGTTATTCCCTTGACTACTTACAACATAAATATTCTCCTTTGACTCCCTAAATAGCAATACATGAGACCATAATCATCATCCTTCTAAGAAAAAGTCCCAGAAACCTTCATGGATGATGCTTTGGAGCACTGAGCTCCAATGCATGTTGTAAATGAAGTTTAGCTTCCAGGAAAACTGGAGACTTTCTTCGTAGATTTAAATACATCTGCTTGACTGTGAATTTCATTTCACAAGCAGCATCTACTGTTCTACAGCAAAGCCTTCTGGGTGAAAGAAATGCTAAGGAGACTGAGGAAGGGTTATTTCTTGAGAAGATTAGGTAATCCAAAACCAGGGTTACCCTCCATGTGATAAAGGGAGTCTGTGCTGGGCTCTGAAAAGAATCCTAGAGACATGGGTCTTATTGAGATAGAAGGAAATAATTACGTAAATTAAAACCTGAATATGCCATTATCTTTTCTCAAGTATGGAGCTACCAACATTGTCCTAAACTTTTCTATTACTGACATGACCTAGAATATGGCTGGGTACTTGTGCAATGAGTCACATGATTAGTGACTGCTAACAGGTGCTGCTTCTCAGATTTACCCTTTTGGAGGAGCACTTACACTCTGGACTGCTGTTATGAGACTATTCATCTGGTGTTTAACCAGAACTTCCTGAAGGTGTTCATGTTCCAATTACTATATTTGGTGTTGAGGACATTATATATAGTTTATTTCTTTTAGCTTAATTATGTGAGTAATAAATTATATATTGATATATTCTGCCAAGTGCTATGTAAGAGCCAAATTTTAACAACTTGCCCTTTAAGAGTTAGTGAGTTCTTTGGCCTGATTATATGAAAGGAATTCCCCGCTACTATTCAAACCCACTTCCTTAGGCCCTGGGTCTTATCAACCTTTATTATGCCCAAATTATATTTTCTGTTGAGCATTAGCATCTAATTCTCTCTATGTTGAAATGTCTCTTCTTTTCATTATGGATTTTAAACCAGATATTTTCAGTGTCTGAATTTGCAATCTCCTGACAATTTCTAGAAGTCAGGCATAGTAAATATAGTCTTTATCAAATACATTTATATAGTTTTTTTAATAATTATTTGTCATTAGAAGGAACAGCAGATTTCCCCATTCTTGCACCATGCATGTTACAAAACTGTCTGCACCAGATGGCTTCTCTCTAGTGGGTCAGACTAGGATACTTTAGTCTGTCATTAGTGACATACCAAGTCATGAGAGATGCTTATAGCCTTGACTTCTGGCAGGAGACATTGCTAGGTTGATTATCATCTCAGAAATGCACATCCTGTCTCCAAAATCATTGATCTTTATGGTATTTCCAGTAAAGTAATTAAGTATTTTCCAGGCTGTAAAAGCTCATGGTTTAACTATTTACTTTCTTTATTTTCATTATACAGTGGCTTCATATTCTCTGGTAGTAACAGATTGGGAACTTATATTCTATCTGGCTGTCATACTGGTAGATGATGAGCAAGTATAAACTAGGAGGTAGCGGTATGGACCAAGATGGGGTCTAAATGCAGGACCTGGGTGGGCAGTGAGTGGCAGAGACAAGTTCCTGAGAAGATAAGGTGAGGAGAATGTCTATGTATCCCTCTCAATGAGAGCTGCTCCAGAGCCCATGGATTGGTGTGTGAGTAGAAGAGCAAATTGCTTACACACCCACATGTCTAAATGACTGTTTCTTTCCCGGCTGACTGTTGGAAACATCTCTGTCAGAAGCATCAGGCTCCTAACCAGGCTACCTTGTTGAGAATTATATTTTTATTCTAAGACCCTGCTTAGAATCAATTTTTCCTTTTGAAATATTTCTGTGCACCCTGTCATATATTATTCTCAAACTTTGCGAATGGATAGTCTTGGTTCAAAATCAACTCACTTCTAAAATGTGGGATTTTGAATAATTTTGTTAGATGCTTTACAGTCCATCTTACCTTTTGCAAAACAAGGATAAAAAGTATGGCTAAATCAGAGGGTTGTTTGGAAGTAATGCATGTGTAAGATAGTGTCTTAAATGTAAATGATTATATTCTAGCACTATCATTATTAAGATTAATTTGATCTCTGCACTGTGCTAACTCATCAAATATAGTACATTGGGTCATTAATCCTCAGTTGAAATGTAAGTAATGCTGCTTGTTAGAAAGAGGTTCATTGTCCAAGAAGAACATTCAGAATTGATTCTATCAGTTTATTTACAGATCAAGGTCTGTTACTTCTGTGATAAAATGGGTATAATCACATTACACTGCATGTTCATGAAGGTGTTATGGCAAACATGTTGCAGAAGGAGTGTGTTTTGTAAAAATGTAAAAGGCTCTGAAATGTTTAGTATTATTTCCATGGCGTTGTATCATATTTTTAAAGATGTATTTATTTATTTGAAAGTCAGAGTTACACAGAGAGAGAAAGAGAGGCAGAGAAAGACAGAGAGAGGTGTTCCATCCATTAGTTCACTCCCCAGTTGGCCGCAACAGCCAGAGCTACGCTGATCTGAAGCCAGGAGTCAGGAGCTTCCTGTGGGTCTCCCACACAGGGGCAGGGGCACAAGAAGCTGGGTCATCTTGTACTGCTTTCCCAGGGCATAGCAGAGAGCTGGATTGGAAGTGGAGAAGCCAGGACTCCAACCATGCCCATATGGGATGCCGGCACTGAAGGCGGCGCCTTTACCTGCTATGCCACGATGCCAGCTCCCTTGGTGTTGTATCTTCAAACTGTTTAGGACATAGGAGAGTAGCCTCTGCTAAAATAACAATATCTTTCATAAAAGCTGTTACAAGGTTTAAAAATTATGTTTAAAATTTCCTAACACTTATTAGTTAATAGTGATGTCACCATTCACTATCCAGCAAGAAGCAGAAGCCATGAACCGGGAGCTCATGTCAACAGTCATGTTGGTCTAGCATGCACAGTGTGATCAACATTAAAATGGAAGATTTTACATACAAGTGTGGGTTTTTATATCTTCCTAAAGTAACTGGTGGAATTGTTTTTTCTGATAGGAGATTTACGAGGAAACTTTTAGTTTCCCCACCACTGCCCTTATCTTTGTCACCAGCCGTTCTCACCTGGATTAATGCATTAGTTTTCTGAAGTCACTTCCTCTGTTCTCACTTCTCACCCATTATTAACTCAAAACTTAGCTCATATCATGTTACTACATTGTTTAAAACCAGTGAAAAGTTTAACAACTACCTTTACAGGCAGAAGGGAAAAGACTTGATTGTGGAATTTGTTGATTTTGGTGGTAGAAATATTTCCACAGTGGCTGATTTCAGGATATCAAATTAAAATCACACTGGAAGTGGGAGGATGTGCACAGCAGCCCTGACAAGCCAGTGCGATCCAGCTCCAGCACACAACTAGAAAAGTCTCCAGTGACTTCCCAACCCAAGGTCAAGTCCTTACAGTGACCATGAATCAGGCCCACATTACCGGTTCCCTCTATTAATCTCACCTCTAACTCTATTCCTCTTGCTCATTTTGCCTTCCTTATTACTCAGTTATTTAATTTGTAAAATGGGATGTGTCTGCAGCAAAACATCACATAAAATATATGACAGCATTCAGCACTCTTAAAAAGAGAAATATTTTATAAATCCAAGTTGGCGAGAACTTCAGCAGTTCCCCTAATGCGAGGAAATGTGACACACAGATCACTGTCTTTCACTGAGGTAGACAAATTACTCAATGACTCTGTCTCCCCACAATTCTGGATGTGAATCAAAGTTTCTGTCACCTGATTTACTATGAATAGCCTCTATATCTCTGCAGAGAAATGGGAAGTATTCCTTTGCTTGACTTTGAAGATGACTTAAAAAGGCAACAGTGAATCAGATGCCTGAATGCATTTAGTCACATTGTTAGGTTCAGTCACTAATATTTTACTCCAAGGTGGCCACTAAATAAGTTCTGCTGGAATCATTTTTCTGTCCCAGTTGCCATTCATTTTGGCTCCAGAGCCTGCCTCCTAGTTTTTGAAGGAAGATACAAGATACAAAGCTACAAAATTCTACTGCTACCAGAAAATTTGGTCATAGAGAGTATGTCAGAGGTTTTAATGAAGTGATTTGCAAATAGGCAAATTTGTCATCTCAAGGTATGGTTTTATGTTTTTCTTCTGAACTTAATGATATTGTATAGGAGAAGGTTATTTATTGTCTCTGTTAATGATGCTTTAGAGATTGAGGTGGGGTGAGAAGAAAAGGTGGAATAAATTGATGACTGCTCAACAAGTTTGTGTACACAGTGCAGCTACATTTTAACCTCCTCCTTTGTGGGAGTATCTTATTTGCCTTTATGTCACAAGAATGCTAAGATGTAAAGAAACAATACAGCTTGTTTCTTAGTCAATTATATGTAAAAAATAATAATATTAACCAAAAACAATGGGCAAACTTTATGTAAACTTGTTGAAATTGGCAAAAAAAAAAAAAACTCAAAAAATTTATTTGCCCATCATGCTGAATTAAATTAAAAGCACTCAAGTAAGTCCTTCATATAAAGTTTCCACATGTTCTTATTTTAACAACATATAAAGAAATATTAATAAGTGAATTATTCTTTTGAAACTCTCTTCTAAATGCTCAAGACTCTGTTGGGACCTACAGGGGTTAAAAACAAGCATAATTAATAACATTGATCCCTCCTGCTCCCAAGATTTTTTACTTTATTGTGGAGCAAAAGATTAAAATCATGAGATTAATTGGAGAATAAAATCTATACCACTTGTATTTCTTAAGAAGTAGAGAAGATTGGAGAACACCTATACAGATTTAACTTTGCTAAGGATGAACTGACTCTGTATCTTAAAGGACAGAATTTAAAACAATGCAAAGGATGTCTTTTCCAGGCCACTCATGCTCCCTATCTGAAAAAAGTCCTCCCTACATTTCTTCTTCCCATAGCTCTATTTTATTTACAGCACCAATGTTTTTAAAAGAGTATTTATTCATTTATTTGAAAGGCAGTGACAGAAAAGAAGGAGGGGGGAGAGAGAGAGAGAAGAGATAATCTGCTGGTTCACTCACCAGATGGCCACCAAATACCAACAACAGGCAGTTCTGGCTGGACCAAAGCTAACAGCCAGAAAATCCATCCTGGTTTCCTACATAGGTGGCAGAAGCTCAAGTATTTGGAACATCCTCCACTTCCTTCCCAGGCGTATTAGCAGAAACTGGATCACAAATCAGAGTAGCTGGGGCTAAACTGGAGCTCCAATATGGGATAGCAGCATTGCAAAAAGTGCTTAACATGCTACAACACAATACTGGCCCCTGTAGCACCAATCTTACTGTCCTGGTTCTATACTTGGTCCCTACATTTTGGGAGAAAACTATCTTGTTTTCTGTTGATTGACTAAGATCTAACACACTATTCAGCATGGTCAGGTCTTCAGTAATTATGGGTTAAATTAATTAATCACACATCTACTTTTTATGGAGGTCATCATCAGAGAAGAGTTATTGCTGAGTATGGAATCAGAAAACAAGATTGAATGTGCACACGGTTGCCTCAGTATGAACGATTTTAAAATGAAATGCTGTTTTGGGTTTTTGAGCAAGGAAACATTGCCTTTAAATAGATCTATAGTAGATTGAATTAGCAATATTGTGGCAAATTGATGGAATTGAAAACTGTAGATGAGAACTGGTTTGTGACTGAGGTCACCTGTGCAAATGATGATGACAGTCTCACCTGCTATCACCGTGAGTTGAATGACCATCTTGACCTCTACATTTGACACATCTATCTTCATCACATTAACACTTCAGTGCAAAGACAATGGTGGTATGGTATATGCCAAGAAGTGATGGTATTAGTTGATCGTAACATCTGAGCTGCATACGGAAAGACAAGATTTACAGAGACTGAAAAACACAGATGAGATTGCAGAATCAATGGATTGGAAGTTCCAGACCAGGGTCAAGGGAAAGTTGCAGTTAAACAGAGGAAATGATCTGGAAAGAGAAGCGTTAGTTCTTAGTGATAGAGTCTTCAATTTGAGATGATCATGTTAATGGATGAAGTGGGAAAAGGTATCTTTGAAGAGAAGATTTCAATAAATTATGTGCCCAGGGAATGTGTGTATATTTAATACTATATCTTTTTTTTTATTTTATTTTTTCACAGACAGAGTGGACAGTGAGAGAGAGAGACAGAGAGAAAGGTCTTCCTTTTGCCGTTGGTGCACCCTCCAATGGCCGCAGAGGCCGGCACACTGCGGCCAGCGCACCGCGCTGATCTGAAGCCAGGAGCCAGGTACTTATCCTGGTCTCCCATGGGGTGCAGGGACCAAGTACTTGGGCCATCCTCCACTGCACTCCCTGGCCACAGCAAAGAGCTGGCCTGGAAGAGGGGCACCGGGACAGAATCCAGCACCCCGACCGGGACTAGAACCCAGTTTACCGGCACTGCAAGGCGGAGGATTAGCCTAGTGAGCCGCGGCACCGGCCTAATACTATATCTTATGAATTCATAAATTAACCTACAATTTGCAATTTTTAACTTTTTTTTAAATTAAGCAATGTGGGGCAAAAAAAATTCTTTTAGTAATTCTTACCTGGATCATAACCCTGTATTTTCCAGATTTTTAATTCTTCAAGAGAAAACTGAAATAGATGCCTACAAATGACAGTTATAAATGAAAAAACAAACCACAAAAAATTTGCCAGAGAAGCAAGTTAATTGTCTTCCTTAAGTTGAACCATGCTTCAGTAAATAAGAAACTCCCATTTCAATAAGGCATCCATGAAGTCATTCCCCTGATTCCCTTAGATGTGTATTGGAAAGTTTTATTTTAATAAGGTAGATCTTAAATTCAAATGTACTCTCCATTAAACTGTAAACCCTGAGGCATGTGTATCTTTCTCTGTTGTACAACATTGGTTCACTGTGCTGTCTTGTGCAACAAATAAGAATGATATATATTATAATGAGGCCAACTAAGATACCACATCCTTTATAAGGAGGAAATTGTTTCTTTTTATTTTAAGATGCACTGTGGGCATTAAAAATGTTTTTAATACAGTGTGATAATAGCATTTAATTTGTTATGAATGAAGATGTGTGGGAGAAGATGAATTTTGATCAAAGGCAAAATTTAATTCCCAACCCTGAAGCTCCTTAGGGCTACAGAATGAAATGAATAATCCAAGTGCTTGCATTGACACAAAGCATTAGATTCAATTACTTTTCCGAAGGAAACCAATCAGGGAAAGTGCATTGTTCCCGTAAAGCTTTTCCAGAAAAACAGAGCGCCAGATTCCTGGCCCCTGTGCAGGCAGTCTATGACATCTATATTTCAATCATTTCAAACATTATTACATTTGGGCACATTAAACAGATGTACAACCTGTTGTGCACAAAGACGACACACTGGCTACTCCATTTAGAGTAACTAATGCATCCATGAATGAGCATTTGGCTCTTAAATAGCATCTCCAGTGATTCACATTTAAATGTCACTCTGATTAAATGGATGAGGACTAGGAGCTTAGTACTGGGATGAGTTTTTTAAATGGATTTCAAACATGCCAGAGAGTATAGGTCTCAACTTCATCAGCTTGACAAGGTAGTGTGTTCAATGGAAAGATTTAGAAATGCTTTTTGTTGCTCAAGAGGCAGTACCCTTCATGAATAAAAGTAGGCCTGGTTTTACACTCTCATTTTAATCCCACAAATAGCCCAAAGGATCATTGAGTAAGGTATTACCACCCCATTTGATAGATGAATGAAACTATTTGGAAATGAACTAACTAGTGATTTAGGAACAAAGTTGGAAACAGCATTTCATAACTGTAGTGGAAATATGTGTGTGTGCAGCATGGTTGTGTGTGATTTGTGATCTATAGTGTCTTTTTCTATAAACACATAGATTATAGAATTTTTGCACTTTATCAATACCTCTTGGGAAAAAAAAGACTAGCTTTACTATTCAGTTACCTTTAGAAGCAGCTCTCTGCTGTGGCCAGGGAGTGCAGTGGAGGATGGCCCAAGTCCTTGGGCCCTGCACCCCATGGGAGACCAGGATAAGTACCTGGCTCCTGCCATTGGATCGGCGCGGTGCGCTGGTTGCAGCATGCCAGCCGCGGCGGCCATTGGAGGGTGAACCAATGGCAAAAGGAAGACCTTTCTCTCTGTCTCTCTCTCTCACTGTCCACTCCTGCCTGTCAAAAAAAAAAAAAAAAAAAAAAAAGTAGGACTTTCTGGATGATAGAGTGTGTTTATTGTTTATATTTTACCTGCTCACTTCCTTGTGAACAAAATTTCTTTTTAAAATACCTTGGTCAGTCAGATTTATTTTCTTAAAGAATAGAAAATTGCAACCATTTGATATAACACAAATATAGAAAAAATGAGCTAAGATAATTAGCTATACTTGTATATTACTCCTAATTGAGGTCTGAGTTTAAATTCCTAAACATTAGCATGCTACTTTTATGCTCAAAGAAGCATACTAGATGTGGTGGCAGACATGGGAATTGTATAGTTTTATCCTCATCCTCAAACATTCTACAATCTCAAGTTTGTACAAAATAACTGTAAATCAAAAGTGACAAATAATATATACGAAGTTCAAACTAAAGAAGAGAGAAATGATTCATGTTTTAGGAGGCAATGACATTCACTTAATTCCCTAAGGAAACAGAAATGTTTTTAAATGGATACATGCTTTGAAAGAGAAAGAACCTCAGGGGGACAAAATTATGTGATGAATAATATGATAAATGTGAAAACAGGTTGAACCTGGTCATGCCGATCTCCAAACACCTTACAGAGGAGATGGATTCTATTTTGGATAATCCTAAAAGCTCTAAAGAAAGTGACTAATATGATCCTATTTCATTTTTAGCAAAGTTTTGTTTAGGTTAATGATTGGGCTTTTACTGAGGAAAATTGAAATAGACACTCCAAGTAAGAATATCATTTAACAGGATAGTGCTATGGCGTAACAGGTTAAGCTACTGCCTGTGATACCAGCAGCCTATATTGGGGCCAGTTCAAGTTCCAACTGCTTCACTTCTGATCCAGCTCCTTGCTTATGTGCCTGGGAAAACAGCAGAAGATTGCCCAGGGGGCCAGTGCTGTGGCACAGCAAGGTAAAGCTCTGCGATGCCGGTGGCATCCCACGTGGGCACTAATTCTAGTCCGGGTGGCTGCTCCTCTTCCGATCCAGCTCTCTGCCATGGCCTGGGAAAGCAGTAGAAGATGGCCCAAGTCCTCAGGCTGCTGACCCATGTGGGAGACCCGGAAGAAGCTTCTGGCTCCTGGCTTCGGATCGGCTCAGCTCCAGCCGTTGTGGCTATCTGGGGAGTGAACCAGTAGATGGAAGACCTCTCTCTCGGTCTCTACTTCTCTCAGTAACTCTGTCTTGCAAATACATAAATACATCTTTAAAAAAAAGAGGAAGATTGTCCAAGTCCTCTGTCACCCACATGGGAGACCAGAAAGAAGCTCCTGGCCTTAAACCAAGCTTCTGGCCATTGCAGCTATTTGGGGAGTGATCTGGTGGATGGAACATCTCTCTCTCTCTCTCTCTCTCCCCCCCGTCTCTCTCAGCTCTGCCTCAAATAAATAATAAATCTTTAAAAATATATATCATTCAGTAGTCAAATCCAAAGATCATAAAAAGTCTTGTAGATGATTTGGAAAATAGAGCAGAGATGTTATCAATCAGGTAGAATAACATGGATTTGTTGACCAGCTGAATTCATGTTTATAGGAAGAATATAGGTGTCAGATTGCTTGGAAATTCTTGATCTCTGGGTCTCGGAGACAGATGATGCTATTGAAAACAAAGTACTAATAGAGGTAACAGGGTGATGCTGATTTGGTTTAGAACATGTTGACCTTGAATGTTAAAGGAACATCATTTTGGAAATATGTAACACTTTGTGGAGAGGGAAAATTTATGTCTCAGAATGCAGATAACAGTGGCATATTAGATTTAAAAATCACATAGATGCAATGTTAAAAATTTATCTTTGTTAATGACAAGAACAAAGAAACTAGAATAATGAAGCTTGAAGGGCAAGAAGAAGTCAATGAAGATATCAAGGAAGAGCAACCACAAAGTTAAACAAAAAAAAGCAAAAACTAAAAACAATCAAACAAACAAAAAACTAGAAGTCAGTATGAGGAATACGGGAACAAAGTGGCAGTATAGAGGAGAGAATCTTTAAAGCAATCAAAATTAATCAAGATGGGGCCTGCACTGTGGCATAGCCACAACCTACAGCACCATCATCCTATATGGGTGCTGATTCAAGTCCAGCTGCTCCACTTCCAATCCAGCTCCCTGCTGGTATGCCTGGAAAGCATCAGAAGATTACTCAAGTTCATGGGCCCCTGCATCTATGTGGGAGACCCGGAGAAAGCTCCTGGCTCCTGGCTTCAGAATGGCTCAGCTATGGTCATTGTGGCCATTTGGGGAGTCTCCTTCTCTCTCTCTGTGACTGCTTTTAAAATAAAATAAATAAAACAAAATCAAATAAAAATCTAGACAGAGAAATAAGAAAACATCATAAACTATATGTAATCTATAAGAGAAAGATGATTTGATTTTTTAAGCAACCATTTCAGTAGAATTTTTGGTCATTGAATCCAGAGCACAATAGACACAGAGAATTTGACTTATGGAATAGTCACAAGAAAGTGAGCTCCTCTTTTAGAGTCAGGACATCTTGTTCAAAGATGCATCCCTAGGGCCGGCGCCGCGGCTCACTAGGCTAATCCTCCGCCTAGCGGCGCCAGCACACCGGGTTCTAGTCCCGGTTGGGGCGCCGGATTCTGTCCCGGTTGCCCCTCTTCCAGGCCAGCCCTCTGCTGTGGCCAGGGAGTGCAGTGGAGGATGGCCCAGGTGCTTGGGCCCTGCACCCCATGGGAGACCAGGAAAAGCACCTGGCTCCTGGCTCCTGCCATCGGATCAGCGCGGTGCACCGGCCGCAGCGCGCCGGCCGCGGCGGCCATTGGAGGGTGAACCAACGGCAAAGGAAGACCTTTCTCTCTGTCTCTCTCTCTCACTGTCCACTCTGCCTGTCAAAAAAAAAAAAAAAAAAAAAAAAAAAAAAAAAAAAAAAAAGATGCATCCCTAGCAGTTAAGAATGCACTGAGCAGGCGGCGCCACAGCTCACTAGGCTAATCCTCCGCCTTGCGGCGCCGGCACACCGGGTTCTAGTCCTGGTCAGGGCGCCGAATTCTGTCCCAGTTGTCCCTCTTCCAGGCCAGCTCTCTGCTGTGGGCAGGGAGTGCAGTGGAGGATGACCCAGGTCCTTGGGCCCTGCACCCCATGGGAGACCAGGATAAGTACCTGGCTCCTGCCTTTGGATCAGCAGGGTGCGCCGGCCACAGCACACCGGCCACGGCGGCCATTGGAGGGTGAACCAATGGCAAAGGAAGACCTTTCTCTCTCTCTCTCTCTCACTGTCCACTCTGCCTGTCAAAAAAAAAAAAAAAAAAAGAATGCACTGATCACAAAAGAAGTGTGCAAGGAACATTTATGAGTTAAAGACAACTGAAGGATTTAATAAATGAAAGGGGGGATGAAGAGGGAGAGAAATGCAAGGGAAAGAATAAAGGAAGGAGGGAGGGAGAAAGAATGAAAGAGATGGAGACATAGCTCCAATGTGTTGGAATAAAAATGTTGTTGAATAAAAGGGTTCCTGGAACGTTTTGGATTACTGCTGAGAATAAGTCAGTGAAGAATAAATAGGAAGAATGAGGTATGTAGAAAAATCCCAGTAATGGAAAATGACTCAGAAAATAAGAAAGTGTCTAGTTAAGGATGTGGGGAAATTCAGAGATGAAGAGGAGGAGGCCGTGCGGGTCTCTCACTGCAGAGCAGCAACCTTCTTAGTGAAATAGATCCTGAGATGCTCTGCTGAAGGGTTGAGCATTTTGTTTTACCCAAACCAATGTGTCCTAAAGTTTTCATACAACTGTTATAAAGTGCATACTATTTGTAGCTACAATATTATCTAACTCTTGAGAAGGCTAGCCTTAAGTTGCATTCATGATTTAGAAAGGCATTGGATGATTTTTTATTTGGTATGAAAGATGAAACAGTGGTGCTTCATACTACCTTGACAGTCATTTTTCACAATGGTTCCATAAATGCATGTCTAGAATTTCCTGGTCTTGCTGAGACATATTTTTCCTTTTCATCCTCATGACTTTCTTGAAACTGAAAAAATATTTCTGAGCCTTCGGAAGAATATTTTTCAAGAAATATTTCATTCTCCTCAAATACTTTATTCTCTTCGTACTTTCTATAAAATCATTGAGATTTCTCCTGTCCAAGAAAGTTAGGACATTAGCCTATTAAATCTTAGGACACCAGAAAAACACCATTATCAAAAAGAGCATATATTACAAATGTTTATAAAGTATGAATGCCTTATGTCCAAGAAAGAACAAATTTTTTTTATTCAAGTCCTCTGATTTTGTTTGGTAGATCATACTATCTCTGTGTCTCTTAGAAGGTCAATGAATGACCGACAATGCACTTAGGAGCTTTACAAATCCCAAGAAAATGCATTTGTCTGGCTGTGAAATTTAATACCAGAAAGACTTTGGGTCATATGAATCTTCTTCTGCCAATATTGTAGATAATGTAAATTCCACAAGATAGGGTGCATAGTTTACTTCTCTGGCACATGAAACAAGAATAATAAAGGAACTATTCAAAGATGATGTCAGTTTTTAATGTTGTATGATAGATGGTGGCCTGGGCTATGAAAGTCATTAGGTACATTATAACTGATAAGAAGCTTTCAAGAAAGAAGATATAATTAACCTGTTCAAAAGATCATGGCATGTACTGCTGTAGGGAACTGTTTGTATCTTTCCTGAGTCCAGGGAATTACCTTCTATATTATCATCACCAGGGAAAGTGTTCCCCCTCCAAGGCCCATTTGCAAACTGCCTGAAAGTTTGAGAGCAAACATAACTGGTTCTCATAAGCATACAATTCCATCCTCAAAGCATAAGTGTGTGGGCAGGCGAGAAAGGAGCCTCTCAGATGGAAGCCAGAGTACAGTAGCTGTCATTCAAGATGTTTTGCAAAGTTAAGGGTGCAGGAGATCTAATTCAGGGATTTGTTAAATGAAGCTGATTTCAGAGGCTGCCTCTGTGTTATCTCAGGCATTTAAATTATCTGCAAAACCATATGACTGGTAGATGCACGGCCTCTGTTTTGAGAAGAAAGTGAAACTAAAAGAATTAATGTGTCTGAGCTCACAGAACTAGAGCTGTAATAGAGTTAAATTTTTTGTGCAGTTTTTCAAATTGGCCATCAGAGTATCCAAAGATAGCATTTGAACATATGATGTTTTGACAGGAAAATGATTATTGGCTAATCATAACTAAGGTTCAAATTGTCATGGAAAGTTTTCTTTCAAATGATAGTTTGAGAATGTCTGCACTTAAAACAATTGAAAAAGTAAAAAGTTCTAAAAATATCTAGCAGTTTTTCAGAGGTTACACTTGTCCCTTTCTGCCTACTTTCTACTTGATGAAGATAATTCATGTCTGTGACTTCAACAATGTGCACAGACCAGTGAATGTGATCAACTCACAGTGACTGCTGCACAGTATGATAAAGGAGGTGCTCTGATGAGGAGAAGCATTGAATCCACACAGCCCAGAGGGAAGGATAGAGTTCAGCATGGAGAAAGCTTGGCTAATAATGGATAGTTTCCTCTAGGAAACCACCTTTGAATTGAGTTCGACACATGATTTATCCAAAGGAATATCTTCAGGCAGTGGTTGCAACTTGACTGCTGGCTGAGGTCTCAATTTACCTGTTTCTGTATCCTCAGGGCCCATCACTTTGGCTTATGGTTTGGCTTGAGTTTTAGATATATCTTTTAACCAATGATCTGGAACAATTTTAAGTTAGATCTGTGTTACACCAAAGGATTTTTAAGGTCATGAAGGGAAAATGCTTCAGATGAAACTTAGCTTAAGATCCAGATCCTAAAACACCATGAGTATCACATAAAGGTTTGGATTTTCAGTCCAAAAAAAAAAAAAAAAAAATGAAAAAGCTATCAAAGGGATTTAATTCAGAGAGCGACATGAGAAAATCTGCATTTAGAAGGATAAATCTGGCAGCACCGTGGAGCAAGATCAGCTAAGAGGCGTTGCATTAATTTAGCCAAGAGGGATGAGCACCTAACCCAAGGCAGGGCAGTGGAGATGGAGATGAGGGGATTAATTTTACTCAGATTTTTCCTTTCTCCACCATAAATTGAAAATATGACAACTGAAGGAATGGCATAAACAGAGAAGAACATCATTAAATATAATTATTATCTATGCTGGTGCTTAAGAAACCTGTGAGTTATTCTTTATTCCCAAACATTAACGTATATACTTTCATTATGAATATTTATCAGTTTCCCTCTTTAAGCTAAAATGTATCCCAAACATTGTAAATGTAAGACAAAATTTGATGATGTTCTAACCAAATATCACTGTAATTCCTTAAAATCCTGGCTGTCAGCACAAATCCCCTTTTCTCCACTTATATCCCTCATCTGATGGGTCTTACTCATATTCTGCATCAGTTGAAAAGCCACTTCCTCCCACGGGACTTCCCAGGGTTTCAGGATTTGTTCTTTTATGGCACCTGCCCAGTACTTCCTCTGAGAGAATGTCTGACCACAGTCATGGTTCTAAAATCATGTGGTTCAGTTGTCGGGTGCCCTGGGGACAGTGACCACTCTATTTTGTTTTCTCCCTAACAAAGAGTGGGTGTTTAGGTATTGTTTGAATAAATAATGAGTTAACAAATTAAATTCCCCCATATATAGAGTTGTTTCATACTTCTTAAAACTTTTACCTTTAAAAAGCTAAACCAGTTATTATATTTTAAACAGACATTAATATATCCATTTTTGCTCAGGAAGGTCAAGGCCATCATATGTTAATATTATGTAGTTCCAGCTTCTACTTCTAGATTGGAAAAATGAGCTACATATGGTTAGCTAAACTCATTTCTAAAAACTTGGCATGGTCTCAAACCATATTCAAAGCTTATGTCAGTTTTGAAGACACAAATAAAATACATTTTTGAGAACTTTCCCTTCTTTGGTTGAATTTTTGGAAAAGATCTCCCACGATGTGAATTTGTATAAACCATATTCTAAACTGAATTTGAATATCATAATTTGAGCTGTTTTCCATAGACCCTTTCTTCTTTAATCCATGACACTTCAAGGAGTAGGGACATCTTATTTGTGTAGAGAAATAAGGAATGTTTTAATTTTAGATTCCAAAGTACCACAGATAATAACATATGTTAATCTTAAAAGCACTTGTCATGTTTTAAGTAAAAGTAAGTCTCTTAAGGATGTTCCATAGATTTTTCTCTGGTTTTAATAAGCATTATATTTCAGTATTTCAGTCCTGACTCTTCAGAAACTCAGAAATGAATAATAAAAAAAAAACTTTGATGTGTGTGTGTGTGTGTGTGTGTAAAATGACTTCTTGCTGTAACCTCCTCACTTTATGTAACTATGACTAAGTGTCACATTAATAGGCAGCAATTTCACCTCAAACCCATGATGATAAGCACTTTGCAATAAATAATGTTGTGCTTGCATTTTTAAGATAGCTATCTTGCCATGATTATTGTAAACTTCAACTTTCATTAAAATCTAAATATTCACCGAGTTTTATAGCAATAACCATAAAATCCATTCAATGACTATACAACTCTATATTATGCCCATATGAAAATTATGACAAAATGAAAAATTATTGATTTTTTTCTTTTTTCCTTCTTCCCCCTTCTTATTCGGATTTGGAAATATATTGCTTGGCAATTACTGCCAAAGCCTGCTCACAAAATAAGCACAAACGCTTTTTATATTGTTAGAGTATGTTTACCTTCATGGTGCTTTAGGGTGGAAACATTATTAAAATGTTTTCTTTGTGACTAGAAACAGAAAGATTAAATTGATATAGAATTATGGGGCAAGCTATGAAGAAAGGGAAGGTAAATTAGTACTTGTTTAGCCTCTTGTCTTGGTCCATTCAGCCTGCTAAAACAGAGTCCCATAGAGTGAGTGGCTATAAACAACAGACTTTTATTTTGCACAATTCTGGAGGCTGGGGAGTCCAGGATCAAGGCAGATTTTGTGTCTTGGGAGGTCTGGTTCATAAATAATTGTCTTCTTGCTATGTCCCCATATAGAAGGGGCAAACAAGCTCTATAGGATCGATCTTACAAGGATTCTAATCCCATTCATTAGGGTTTTTCCCTCATTTAGTGTATAGTACCTCCATTTAACATCAGTCATGTTGCTGGTGATTTTATGATGTCTTATCTCATGATAACATAGAATAACAATCTTGGAAAGTATTTCATTCAATATAAACATAAGAATAGTTGAGGCTCAGAAATATACATGTCCTACCTAAAATCAGATAATTAATAAGTGATTGGTTACATATCTCTTATTGTTTTTGTAAGACACTAAACTATGGACAGAGTTGAAATCTACAAAGGAGAAACAAAATATTCGATGTTTAAAAATATTAATTTTAAGGACATATTTTGAGCTAACTGATTCCCTTCTTCTTTGGATAGTTATGTCTCTGTTTTATTTTATTTTATTTTTCTGCAGTAGTGCACCACAGCAGTTAATAAAATTGTGTGTAAAAAATCCCATTTTTAACACTTGACCTTGATATCCAGGAAGCATCAATAAACAGCCAACCACAGGAAATTGAAGTCTGAAAAACTGTGGGAGAGTTAAGATATTAGGAGCATAAAAGTAGAAAATAGATATTATTGAGGATATGAAGTGGTAATAATGAATGTCTGAGCCTCAGGCAAGAAATCCAGAGATTATGGCTTTCAATGAGCAAGCAGGGCTCAGGGAAGACATTAAAGGTAATGGTGAGTGAGCAATTTGGAAGAAAATATGAACACAGTTTAATTTTACTGGAGTCAACTTTCCACATCAAAGTATACCACCTGATTAAAACGAATATATATGGGATGAATATATAAAGCAATTAATTTTTTCCCATTCCAGGTGTTAAATAGGAGGGATATTGTCAAATAGTAAATAGGTGCAATATAATCATGCCCTGCTTTGTATCTCTCCTAGTCTTTCTGTGACTCCAGGGGCCTTTTCTGATGTAAGGTAGCTCTATTGCAGTAGCTGCTGTCTGCCCAGCATTATACTGGTTCATTGACTGCTTCCACAACAAGTGTCAGAAAACCCAAAATGCCTGAAAAGTACTGGCATTGATATAACTACTAGCACAAATAGATACAGTTCTTCTACACTGCTGCAAGACTTGTTCCATGAATCTCCCTTTATGGTAGTAAGAGGAATGAAGTAGGCATATTCCTCTAGCCGGTGCAGCTTGCACACAGTGTTCAGGGTTCACTCTGACTAGACTGATTTGTGACATTTGGAAGACCCTAACATAGTTACGGTGGTTGGGAGATCCATGCTTATTTGGCCGGGACTGAGCAATATGCTGAGCTGAGAGAAGCACAGTTGGTCTCTCAACAGGAATGCCCATTGCCAAGAGACAGGAGAATGAATTCTGAGAAGCAAAAATGATAAGTGGCCATAAAATTCTCCAGCCACTCTACTTGGTCATCTTAAAGGGATCTTTGTTTTCTCATCTTTCTTGCATAAATGTGATAGTGATAATAGCAAAGAGCAAGAAGACAGGATATCTGCTCTCAAGAAGCTCCACGTGAGTGAAAGTGAACAATCCCTTGCACTCATCAAGGCCCAAATGGGGCTGCAGTATGACAAGTTCCATCTGCCAAAATTTGAGGCAGCTATAATTACTAATCTCTTTCTCTTAAAAGTCTGTTTTGGGATTATCAAAATGGGAAAAGGTGTAAAAGGCTCTTTCCATGCCCAATTTTTATGGACATAGATCAGTTTTACTACAAATTATACATAGAAGAGGCCAATATTCTATGGTAGTAATCAGACTTCTTGTCACAGTAGGCAACACGGAACTGGCATTTGGCTTTGTGCATTTGGGAAGTGGCATCAAAGGTAAACTTTTAAATTTGTACTTTCAATGGTAAAGATAAACATTGGTTTCCTTGTACTCATTCCTAGTAAATGCCTAGCATGAAGGTCCCAACAGTGAACAGATGACAGCAATCAATGTAACCACAGGAAAATTTCTTTCTCTCCTAGATATCTGTGACCTCTATGTCCCCTTTAGATGTCCTGTTTACTTCATAATTGAGTGTGTCTTCTCTTTAGTAACAGATAAATATATCTTAAAAAATCAAAGGAAAAGATATCAAGTTGTTCAGAAGTTTGCAAAGCTAGAGATACACTGGATCACAAATCAGTGTCAGAGTTGGATCTTTGGGCTTATTGTCACAGATTCACTGCAGAAAACAAATTTTCAGGCAAGCATGGGGTAGAATTTTGATTTTTTTTCCAGTTATTTTCAAAGACTCTTCTATAAAAATATTGGCATTCCTGCTTCTAAACTATCCACAGAAGCAATACCGTGTCATTTTTAAAAAAGATATCATCTCACCCAGAAGTTGACCCTTCTTGTTGGTTGTGTTTCCATCTTGGAAAGAGACAAAAAACATTCAGGCTGATGAATTTTTGAAACAAGTATCAATCCTTGTTGATCAGAAATGTAAAGTGCTTGTCTTTTGGCTTTCTTTGTCCATCTTGGTCAACAAGTGCTTTGAATAAATGAAGCAAGTGTTTATGAAAGTTAACAGCATGAGAGCTTTGTTTACCTAGATACTGGAATCAATACAGGATTTTGTCTTCACTTTCTTTGTTTAAAGCTATTTTAGGTTATATGATACCATATGCCATGCTTTACAGATGTGGCCTTACAAAGTAATGATGGTGCTAAAAATATTCAACAAGACAAGACTTAGAAGTATGAATTTTAAAACTAAAATTATTGATCTCATATTATATATCAGACTCTGCTCTAAATGCTTTCTATATAGGATCTCAGTTAATTTTATAACAATTTGATGAAAACAATTATGATATATTTTAATTTAATTTAAGGTAATTCTTATTTATTTGAAAGAGAGAGACAGCAACAGCGAGAAAGCTCCCATCCACTGCTTTACTCTCTAAAAGCTTTTAGTGACTAAGGCTGAGCCAGGGTGAAGCCAGAAATTAGAAACTCAATCTAGGTATTCTGTATGAGTGGCAGAGATCAACTAATTGAAATATCATCTACTGTCTCCCAGGTTGAGTATCAATAAGAAGCTGGAATCGGGAGCAGAACTGAAACTTGAATTAAAAAAAAAAAATGAACCCAAGTACTCCAATGTGGGTTACAGGCATGCCAATTGGCATCTGAACTACTACGACAAATACCTTCCCCAGGGAACAATAATAAGACTGATAGACAAGAAAATGTTCCTAAGAATTCAGTAGTAAGTGTCATTCAGCTATCGAATAATAAATACAGGGATAGATCTACAACTCCACGATTCTAGGGCACACATGTCTAAGTCTGTCCATTAGCCAAAATTTGTTTGGGAAAGGATATAAACATTTAACTGTTCTTCTGGTGCCAGCCCTGTGGGGTAGAAGGTTAAGCCTCTTGCCTGCAGTGCTGGCATCCCATATGGGCACTGGTTCAAATCCCAATTGCTCTACTTCTGATCCAGCTCCCTGCTAATGTGCTTGGGAAAGCAGAGGAAGATGGCCCAAGTCCGTGGGCCTCTGCACCCATGTGGGAGACTTAATGAAGATTCTAGCTCCTGGCTTCAGCTTGGCCCAGCCCTGGCTGTTGTGGCCATTTGGGGAATGAACTACTGGATGGAAGATTCTCTCTCTCTCTCTCTCTCTCTCTCTGTCTCTCTCTCTCTCTCTCCCTCCTTCTCTCTCTGTATCACTGCCTTTCAAATAAATCAATAAATCTTTTTTAAAAAAATTAACTGTTCTTCTGAAAAATACCTCCTTTGATTTAAACAATACTGTATTATTTCTATTTCTATAATAGAAAACTAACCAAGAGGCACAACTAGATCTTGTGACATTGCCTTCATCATGTGAGAGAAAGCATACTTGTTTAAATTCAGGATTATGAAACCTGTTTTTATTTTTATAACATGCAATGTGTCAGGCTTAATCTGTCTTGATTTTTGGAGTCTTGTTGCAAACAGATTCGTTCTCCAGCCCACATAATTTTCACTTTAAGCCAAGTATTCCTATAGTAGAGTTGGTTCCTATCAAGCAATGTCTAAATGCTCAGATTGAAGCAGAGGAATGACTTCTCTTAACAAGTGTTTCTTATTTCTAGAGTCTTGCATTCATATGTATTGATTCATTCATTCATTCATTTGAAAGATGAATTGAGAGATTCAATTAAGAGTAAGAGTGAGCTCATTTTGGTTGGTTCACTCTCAAATGCTTGCAACAGTCAGGTGTCTGAAGCTAGAACTCAATCCATGTTTCCCACAATGGTGGGGACAACTACTTGAACCATCAGTGCTGCATCCTTCAATCCACATTAGTGGGAAAATGGAGTCAAGAACTTGAGCTGGAAGTCAAATCCAGGTGCTATGATGAAGGACATGAGCATCCTAGCCATCATTGTACCCACTAGGACAATTGCCCATCCCTCACATTTGTTTTTAGAACTTCTCTTCTCTGTTCCTTTGGTTTCTGAATAACATTGATTGCATGATTGTTCCCAAGTATGTCAGTTCAGTCCCCTCAAGGAAACAGATAAGAAAACAAAGTTAGATGTGTGAAAGATTTATTGAGGAGAATACTTGTAAGAGATAGAGAAGGAATCCACAATGAGTTCAATAAGCATTAGGTCACAGGGCAGAACCAGGACATACAAAAATAGAGAGGGAACAAAACGTGATTGGATAGGAAGAGCCTCAGACTACAGTATAATGAGAACTTTTCTTCCTGGCCAACAGGATAACTTAGACATGAAGATTGCTCCATATTGGATAAAACAGCCAAGCCTAATACCTCATCTTGCTCATCAATTGCCAGGAGCTGCCCAAAGGCCAGGCATCTTCAACTAAAATGGTGTGCCAGATTTTGGAGATTGGAGATTATCTGTGGAGGAAGAGCTGAACCATACTCCTCCATGTCTACCACATATACCTCTTAGTCTCAACTTCCACTGAGGTTTGAGGTCCAGATCTTTCATGGCTCTGACTCAGCTCTTTCTGAGGGGAGTCTTAGAAATGGGCAGTTAGTGCACTAAACTGCAATCCTCCTCACTGTAGTTCGTAAGAGCATTGCAACTAGTCATGATCAGCTCCCTTCTGCACTGCTCATTCTGAATTCATCCCACTTTTGATGAATACCTCTGTTGATCTTCGTGGCTTCCTTGACACTGAGAAGTTGAAATCTCTCACAATCATAAATTCCTGGGGCCAGGCTTTCCATGTGTGACCTTTCAAAGTTATAACAGAGCAAGAGAGTATTAAGATACCCGAGTGGGTCACCTTGGTTGCACACATACTGTAGTTCTGTCTTTCCTGCTGATCAAGGTCAATGATATCTTCCCCAGCTTTGACTACCTTCTTGCCAGATGTTCACTCTACAAAAGGAGTTCAAAGTGATCGAAGGACTTGTTCAATCTTGTTCAATGGATTGTTCAGTGGGGTCCTTGCTATGTCTTCTAGAAAGAATGTGCCTTCTTTGGGAACTGGGACCTTTAAGACTACATAGTGAAGAATGATAAAGCTAGTGTCTTAGTCAATTGAAGGTTGTTATAGCAGAATCTCACAAACTGGATAAATTATAAATAATATAAATTTATTTTATTCATGATTCTGAAGACTGGGAAATCCAAGGTTTAGAGCTGGACCTTGAGAGAGCTTTCTTGTTTCTTTATAACATGGCAGAAGTCATTACATGGTGAGAGGGAGGGCAAGAGATCAAAATCATGGCCTCAAGTCCTTTTATAATCCGTATTCATAAGGGTAGAACTCTCATAACATAAAAACCTCCCTTCAGGCTATACCTCCCAATTCTGTGCATTAGATATTAAATTTCAAACACATGCTTTTATTGGACACGTTCAAACCATAGAAGGTAGGAAACGCAAAGTACCCCAATGGCTCATTGATTAACTTTTCCATGAACTTCATTACTCATGGAAAATTCTCTCTTGAAGAGCAATCTGATCACATGTCACTGTTATGGGGATGATAAAGATGATCTCAGCTTTTGTCTTGTATAGAAGCAGAATTTCCACACCCACAGGACAGTGAGCAAAGCAAGATTATTTAAGCCAGAAACCTCCTGCCTGCAGCAGCTAGGAGGGGCCACTCCAAGTGAGGAATACCCCTGAGAAACTTGCCAGTGTAGGGACATTTATGAACAATTCAAAAGAGCAGAATAATAGCTAACATTGAAAGGATGGAGTGCAAACCCCATCAGACGGCCTGGAGCTGTAATTCTGTGTACCCTGCTCGTGATAAAACAAAAAACTCATCAGAAGGGTGGGATCTGTAGTGTGTCTTGCTAGTCTTATGATAAAACTGGAAATTCAGAGGGCTGGGGATTGACATTTGGTCTTGCAGAAGGCAGCTTCTGGGGAGAAGTAAGCATTTTGTTCACTCTTAAAGGGACTTTGCCCCTTTTCTCACTGTAACAGGGACCTGACCTAACTATTAGCCCATCTAACTCCTGGCATCACCACAGTGGTAACACCAGGAATTTGGTCCTCTTGCTGTAAGAGGAAAATGCATACCATCGCATAATAGGTAGCATCATCCTATTGGAGGCTATGTTCCTATCCATTAAAGTCAAACTTGACCATAATATTGGTTTTAATCAGTAGAACATGAATGAAATATTATATGCCACATATAAGTAGAAATTGAAGAGACATTGGGTGTTTCAGTCAGTGATTACCCTTTGTCAGGAGAACATATCTTAATAGGGGACTATAATAAAGAATGAATGAAAAAAACATGGAGCAAAACCGCAACTGGTGAATAGCCAGCCCAATTAAAGCAATCAAGAAATAGACCTATGGCGTAATAAGACACTAGTGAGGGAGGACTATGTGTTACTGCAAGATAACCTTGTTACAGGTAAAAGTGGCAATGAAAGAAGGAGACAGTGGTTCTTGTCTCATGTAGAAGAATTTCCAGGCAGACAAAACAGTAAGCAAAGCCAGGTTTATTTTAAGTCAGAAAAGCCCTGCCACAGAAGGCAGGAGGGGGACTCCAAGAGAAGACCCAAGAAATTGACAGAAGTGGAGTCTGAAACACAATTCAGGGAACAATCAAAGGGTGGGATTGAAGCTCATCAGAAGGCCTTAATGGTAATCCTGTCTACTCTGCTCACAAAATAAAAAAGCTACCAGAGGGTGGGATAGGTAACTTCTTTCTGTTTTCTTGATAAAACCAGAAACTCAGAAGGGTGAGATCCTCACTTTTGTCTTCCTAAAGGCAGCTTCTGGGGGAACCATGCATCTTATCCCTTCTTACAGGGACGTCCTCTTTTCTCATTCCAATCTGGACCTACCTAGCTACCTATTAGCCCACCTAACTGTCACAACCTGACAAGTTCTGACTAACACATTATACAATTTTGCAGCTCCAATGTTTTGCTTGGTACTTTTATCTTCCTATTTCTGACTACAGGTACATGCTCATTAATGACTCTATTGTTATTAATATATCTTTGAGGGGCTCTGGATCAGCAACATTAGAAAAATCTGGATATAAATGTAAAGACACAGACTCATTGGCCCTACCTACAGAGTTTCTGATTCAGCAGTTGCCCTTAGTATAGGGTCCTGGGATCTGAATATTTGAAAAATTCTACAGATTCCTTTAGCGAATTCCAGACCTAGTTGCATGCTCCATGCCACAATCTTCAATTTGCTTTGTACTAATCAGCTTTCTTGGTCTCTTGAACCTAGATATGCCAGTGCTTTTATTTCTCACCCTTGTCCTGACTTGAATAATGGCCTTTGTGTTAGCCCCCTTTCCTTATCCTGCATCCTCAGCCTGGTCAAACTAAAACTGCGCATGTATCTGCTATATTTTTATTTTTACTGTTGAATTTCTCTTAAAACAAGCATTTATATATGTGTTTAAATGTACATATGTGAGCAAAATTCAGGGAGTTAGATGAAACTGTTTTATGCTGATAAAAGATAATTCTAAAATGAAACTGCAGAGCTAATTATTTAACTGGAAAAAGGTGCAGACCTAATTTAGGTCAGAAGAAACAGGGAAATTGCTGATACAATGAATTCCAGTAACTCTGTCAAATGCTTGTGTGCATTAACACATACATAAATCTCTCCAGGTGGCTGTTAACTTGGAACAAGATGATTGTTCAAATAAATTCTTCAAGGATCCTTTTGTTCAATGATATGACAAGACACATAGGGAAACTACATGGAAATGAAAAATGATTTAAGGAAAAGTTGGATAAAATCATGTAGCTTATCTTCTGTGAGAAAGAACAAGACCACAATCATCACAAATCAAAGATATTCTTATACCATAAAGACTATCTGTGTCCCTCACTATTCATATTCTTCCTTAATAATTTTTCACTCTGAGTAAGTTCCTAGTTTATGTTTTGGTTGATATTCTTGGGGGAAAAAAGCATAAAATAAAATGTGTGGGGAAAAAAATTGCACTGACAGTATGTTTACAGCTATGTTGTGAAAACTTCCATTTAGCCACCACTTTGATGTCATTCATGTTTCTGGATATTCATTGCTGGATCAGTACACTGAACTTGTTCCTTTTTCTAAGAGTTATTTATTTATTTGAAATGCAGAATAACAGAGAGATACAAAGAGAGACAGAGATATCTTCCATCTGCTAATTCACTCCCCAAATGTCCTCAACTACTGAGGCGTGGCCAGGCCAAAGCCAGGAGCCAGAAGCTTCTTCCCAAGGACTTGGGCAATCTTTAGCTTCTTTTCCAGGTGCATTAGCAGAGACCTAGATCTGAAGCAGAGCAACCAGAACTTGAGTTGGTGCCCAATGGCATGTTGGCACAGCAGACAGTGGCTTAACCCACTACACCAAAGAGCTGCATTGCACTTCTAGCCACCTTGATTGCAGGAGGTCTACTTACTATCTGAATACCAATGGAAACTACTCATAAAAATGAAATGCATATAAAATAATTTTGACTGAGTGGCAAGTTATCATTGGAATTAAATGCTAGAAACCAAGGCTAATGTTCTTGTAGAACACTTTCTAGCTTTATCCACAATGGACATGCAATTGTAATAAGCCTCAGATAAATAGGAGAAAAGTCTCATTTCCCATTATTGTTCCTAATGGAATGTTAAACTAGTGACAAATGTTATAAAGACATAAAAGATACAATAAAGAGAATTGAACACCATACCTCAAATTCCTTCATGTTATGAAGGCAGAAACAGATAAAATTAGAGTTTCAAAATTTTAAAATTTCAAAAAAAAAATTCACACATCTGGAAAGCTAAACTCAGCAAGTTACAAGAATTCATGTACTCAAAGGAACTTTTTACCTTTCCTAGCTGAGAAAATCAGTAATTTATGTTATTTTATTTTTAACGATGCCTCTATTGATGAATGAATTCCACTGATGGAGAAAACTCTAGAACAATCTTTCTTTTAAAAGTCCACATTCTGGGCCAGCGTTGTAGTATGTCAGGTAAAGCCACTGCCTGAGATACTGGCATCCCATATGGGTGCCAGTTTGTGTCCCTGCTGTACCACTTGTGATGCAGCTGTCTGATAATGGCCTGGGGAAGGTAGAGGAAGATGGCCCAAGTGTTTGGGTCGCTGCCACCTACATGGGAGAACTGGTTGAACTCCTGACTCCTGGCTTTGGCCTGGCTCAGCCTGGCTATTAGAACTACTTGGGGAGCCACTTGGGAATCCAAGATCTCTCTCTCTCTCTCCCTCTTTCTCTGTAACTCTGACTTTCAAATAAATAAATAAATAAGTCTTTAAAAAAGAATCCACATCCCTATCCATATCCTTTTTCTTTATAAAATAATCATCAATAATAAATGGCATAAAGGAAGCTCAAAAAATACTTCATGTGTGACTAGTTGAACTTCAAACTGGAAAAGAATTTCTGATATCTATTATTTGGCATTCAAATTTTCCAATGTACACCTGAAAAATCTTAAATTTGGAAACTTTGTATACCCTGAAGGCTCATAAACGATTTGGGTCCATCTCAGGTGGTATTTAAACTTCACTTCTGAAAGGCTACCACAAAACACACCAAACACTGGAGTTAAAAGAAATGTTTTATTGGTGTGTGTGGGGTGGGGGGGACACAACAGGCTGAAGAGAGAGGGTGAGAGAGAGAGCTTATGCAGAAAAACAGGTGTTATTATAGCCATGCAGAGATATGGAAGTGGGAACAGCAAATCCTATTAAGGTGAGAGTGGAATTGACACTTGTGGTTGGGCCATTTGGTCACCTGACTTCTAGAGAGCCAGGCTGGATGTAGGAACTGAAACTTATTCTGAAGAAACCAAAACTTATTATACAAGATGGCAACTGGACCAGAGCCTAAAATGGCGCCCAGGGTTTAAAATGGTGCCTCAGATAAGACAGCACCAGTATCACTAACAACCTTTTTACTATATGCTGTTGTTTTACTCTAGCTAGATTGCTAGAACAATGAAATCCCAAACATAACTGAAGGTCCCTGGGTAACTGAGAAACCTAGTTAATTCCTTTGCCAATTTGAGCAAGTTTTTCCTCCTTCTTTGCCTCTCTTTTTTTTTTCCTCCTCTCCTTTTTCTCCTCCTTTTTTTGTTTCCAGGCTCCTCTCCTCTCCCCACTTCTGTCTCTGTCCTGGTCTCTGTTTCTTTTCTTTCTGAAATTTGATAATAGAAAATTTATCATCATTGTTTATTTCAAATTTCCCAATATTTTAATCAAACAAATAGTAGCAATGATTTTGATGATATGGTGAACAAAGATCTCAAGGGCTGGCCGCTGGGATTCATTTACCTGATAAATGGCAGTCTATGGGGGCTGGCATTTGGCTTAGCCTTAAGACTCCCATCAGGACATCTGAATCTCACATCAAAGTACCTCGGTTTAATTCCTGGCTTAGGCACTGAACATCCTGTTTATGTTCACTGTGGGAGTCAGCAGGTGAAAATTCAAGTATTTGGGTCTGTGCCACTCCCATGAGAGACCTGAGTTGAGTTCCAGCTCCGGGCTTCAGTCTGGCCCATCTCAGGCCATTCCAGGCATTAGGGGAATGCATCAGTAGATAGTATTCTCATTCTCTCTCTCTCTCTCAGTCTCTCTCTCTCTTTCTGTCCTTTTCTCTTTCATACCTCCAACCCCGACACAAACACATACAAATCTCTCTTTGTGTACTTTTTAAGCTACTGCTAAGAGTCGCTCAAAGTAAAGAAAAGAGATTGAAGATAAAGCTTGCCATACAGTAATCTTCCTTTGGGATACTAAGCATGTCTGAATATTAAGATATCAGAAAGTATGCATTGAGATTTCTGATCATAATCAAATTGTATTTACTTTTGTAATTTAGCACTAAAGCATAGAATGCTTCCATGCTACTTGAAAGTGCTTTAAAAGGCAACCCTTTGAAAACAGAGGTGCTCTGTCACCAGTTTAAAGTGAAAATTTGCAATTTCACCAGTGTAAATACGTGCCAGTCTGCGTGTGAGTATCCTGGATCACTGTCTTCACGGATTTTGGTCTACTTTCTTTTACAGCATAGGTGGAGAAGTAGGGCGAGGCCACGAAGGAAGTTACGTGGGCAAACACTTCCGCATGGGATTCATGACAATGCCTGCTCCTCAGGACAGACTTCCCCACCCGTGCCCCAGTGGCTTTTCCGTGAGATCACAGTCCCTTCACTCAGTCGGGGGCACAGACGATGACAGCAGCTGTGGCTCCCGGAGACAACCACCACCTAAGCCCAAGAGGGACCCCAGCACCAAGCTGAGCACCTCCTCGGAGACGGTCAACAGCACGGCAGCCAGTAAGAGTGGGAAGCCCCACGAAAGATCTGAAGGTAACACACCGGGTGCACGGCACCCAAAACTCCATTTCAGACCACACACTAAGGCAGCACACTCCCGAGATTCTCACTTCTGCGGTGGTCACATAATCCTGCTCCCATCACCCGGGAGTCCCAGAAATGAAAAACAAAGGGGCAAATTATTTGTTGTTGTGTTGTCAAACCACTCCCAGGAGAATTTATTTAATTTGTGTCATCAGAAAGGAAAAGACAATATATGAGTTTCCTTCCTTAAAATTTCAAATCAGTAGAGAATTCTGCCTAGAAATTCATCCAAAATTTATCTTAGATTGCTTTTATTGACACTATTTGTAGAGTTAATGGAAGTATTATGTGATTATTAGGGATGCTTTTTAATTCTGGAAAATATAAAAAAGAAAATAACCTGTACTTTTATCTTTTAGAAATAATCATTTTTGGCATTTCAGTGTATTTCCAGCTAGTGAATATGAAATTATGTATGTAGATGTATGTTTGTTTCTATACTACATATTTCAGTCTCCACTTTATTTCTCTAATTTATGTGTTTGCCTATATTGTTTCTCAGCTATGAAATACACAAATCAGATCTATCCAGCCATCCTTGCTGGTCTACGAATATGAATTATGTCCTGCTAAAAACACTCTGTCTCACCAGCTCTTTAACGGTTATTGAAATAAGTAAGGTCTTTGTTTTCCTGTGCTTTTCCTGAGAGCCTGCTGGTGGGAGAGTGTTCTGAAGTGTGCTATGACAAAGCTCTCCTGGTGAGTTCTGCCAGCTGTAACAAAGCCTCACAGGCTGGGTGGCTTATAAGGAACCGCATTCCTTTTCCACTGTTCTGGAAGCTGAGCATCCCAATCAGGGTACCATGTGGTCTGTTCAGCCTAGAGCTCTTTTCTGGGTTACACGCTGCTGGCTTCTCTTTGTATCCCTCACTTGGTGGGGAGAAGGAAGACAAAGGGAGAAAGAGTGGAGTGGAAAGAAAGAGAAGCAAGCTCACTTCTTATAGAGATCTTCTACCTGCTGATTCACTCCCCAAATGGCCAGAACAGCCAAGGCTGGGCCAGGCTGAAGTCAGGAACTCCATCCAGGTTTCCCTTGTGAGTGGCAGTGAAATTGGAAAAGACCCCCTAAAATTTACCCTGAAATGTGGCCCCTTAAAGTTCCCTAGAAATGCTATCCAGGGTGCCACATGCGCTACTGGAATTTGGGGTGCCTTACGATTTCACCACAGGTTTATTACTAAATCCCCGATATTAATAAGCCCAAGAGGGTTCTTGCCTAATATTTAGAGAAGAATTCTAAATACCGGCACAGATGAGCAAGGCAGCATGATACATTTTAAGCTTTTATTTAATAAGAAAGGTGCGTAAGAGAATGAGAGCTTTATTTAGGGGAGAGAGGTGAATGGGGGTTCATACCAAGCACCAGGAACCAGCCATGTGGATGAGCATCTAGGCCAGGAAGCCTAGAGCACATGGCCCGAAGGCCATGCGCCCTGGAGGTGCAGGGCTACAGCACGCCCTGTCCTGGCAAGAGGCCAGGGAAGAAGAGCAGGGCCTGGGAACACTGTGCCCTAGGCTTTTAACCCACTCCAAAGGGGAGTGGTTAATTAACCTGATTGGCTGGTGGGCACCCCGGTGTGGCCAGGTAGGGGAATGAGGCCACACAGGGGCGTGGCAAAGGCATCAGGTAGGAGCATGAGGTCACACAGGGGCGTGGTCTTCCAGTTCACAAATCTGATCAATTTTAACCTGTATGTCTGCCTACTTCAGCAGGAACTGAAGTTACTTGAGCCCTTATTTGACGCGATCAGGTGCACTGACAGGGAGCTGAATAGGAAGGCAAGGACTCAAACCAGCACTCTGATATGGAATGTGGTATCCCAAACGGCAGCTTAACCTACTGTACCACAATGCCTGTCCCTACAGGGAGCATTTGTGGTGTGGTCTGCTTGTATATTCATGTGGCTCCTTTTGGTTCCTTTGCCTTGTAGTGTATATTTGACTTTTTTCTCATGATTTAGAGTTATTTCTATGTTCTTTACCTCGTAACACATTGAAACTTTTGAAACAATGTAGGTATTTAGTTTACTTGTTAACACCTTAAAGGCCATCTAAGACTTGCCTCTTGTACATTTTAAATAATTGTCATCATGTTTCCACAGAAATTAACACATGGTGCTTTTCGTTTCTCTTTATTTGTGTGATCTTATACCAGAAGTCACCCCTCTCTTACTTATACTGCCAGAAAACTACACAATCAATTGCCTTGTATTGTTTGCAAAAGAAGATGATTGATGTCAGATAGTGATTTCTGAATGAGTGGGCCCAAATGTACTCTGGAATGATTCAGGAATAAAAAGAAGTAAAAGAACCACCCAAAGGGAGAGGAGGAATGAGACAGACAAGGAAGCAGTGAGGAAGGGATGTGCCACCAAACCAGGTCACACTGCCGGCAGCATTCCGGGGAAGGTGCAGAATGCGTGCTTCAGAGCAACTCCCTATGGGTCTGGGCGACTTACAGTGAAACAGGGGGAAACCATGATACTGCCCTGGGTAGGGGCGACTTACAGTGAAAAAGGGGGAAATATGGGTAATCATGATACTGCCCTCAGACAGAAGACCTGAGCAGCAGTTCATTGTCTTATAACTGGAAATGATGACCATCCATCTGAGATCCTGCAGCTATCTAGTTCCTTATGTGGACTGGCCCACAGTTCTTTCTCAAGTCCTTCTACCATCTAAGGACACAGGTTTTTCCAATGGCTGATTATCAAGCAGAAGTATCAGCTGTATAAACTTCTAAAGGCAGGTGAGGGGAAAGTGACTAAATTATCTGGCTGTGATTTAAGTTGAATTTGGATAACTATTTGATGGGTGGTGAGACGTATACATTAGGTCCAAGTCCAACATTTCTTCTCAAAGAAGAACTCTCTGCGCCAGTGCCGAGGCTCAATAGGCTAATCCTCCGCCTGTGGCGCCAGCACACTGGGTTCTAGTCCTGGTTGGGATGCCGGATTCTGTCCCGGTTGCTCCTCTTCCAGTCCAGCTCTCTGCTGTGGCCCCGGAGTGCAGTGGAGGATGGCCCAAGTGCTTGGGCCCTGCACCTGCATGGGAGACCAGAAGAAGCACCTGGCTCCTGGCTTCAAATTAGCGCAGTGCGCTGTCCGCAGTGGCCATTGGGGAGTGATCCAATGGAAAAGGAAGACCTTTCTCTCTCTGTCTCTCTCACTGTCCACTCTGCCTGTCAAAAAAAAAAAAAAAAAAAAAACAAAAAAAAAAACAAAAACACCTCTCTGGATGTTTTGGGGAAATGCTCAGCTGCAATCGAGATTTGAGAGTATTAAATGGACTGGATAGGTTATTAGGATTCAGTTCAGAATGATAGACTTGTGCAGAAAGGTGATCATCATGCAGATTTTCCTTTCTCTTCAGAAAACTTAATAAAAAGGCAATTATAAAACTGTGTATACTCAAGTCTCTACCAATTTATGACCTGAGTAATAAGAAAAATCAGAGCCCAGTTCAGGGGTTGAGAAAAATCTTGAGTTCAAATGCATGCAGGCGTATGTGTGCACTCAAAGGCAAAACTATATAAATATGCAGATTGTTCTTTTTATGAATTCTCAGTTATTTATAATGATGAGTTAACTGGAGTTCATTATAAAATGCATATTTTCTTTATGATTTTCTAGCTGTCAACATTATAACAAAGATATAAAGTGACTTCTATAAATCTTAGCCTGTCTTTTCTTTTCACATTAAATGTCAGCAAAATCAAAATATTGAGTCAGTGGCATTAGAGTGATTTCCATGGTAACCAGCTCCTCTTTAACTGAGGGATTATGACTTCCCTGTGGATAAAAGTAAAAAGCACTGGACTTAGAGCAAAACAGCTTTTCAGAATATGAAAAAAAACTTAAACACACACAAAAAATCACATACCAAGCAAAGTATAATTCAATGTTTTAAAATTGTAATTCTGTCACATTACAAATATGCATTTATGACTATATTTTAGGCTGTTCCACAATATTATTTTAAAAAATTTTTGCAGTAGGGAACCTAAACTTGCAATTAGTATACTGTAAATATTTTAATTACGCCTCTCCATGGCCTCAGTGTGATACTTGCTTATTTTGAGGAAAGCTTACATCAAATAAAGGGAGTTACCTAGGAAGAATAAGAGGCCCTACAAGCTGTGGCTCAAGTGTGATCAGCAAAAGTAGTGCTCATGTCAATCATCCCTTTTCTTTGAGTGACCACACATCCCATTTCCCAGTAATGCCTTGTTAAAGATGCTGTGTGGGGTAACAAAATAGACTGTGATGCCCTGATCTGAAGAGGATATGGCTCCTGAATTCATGCAGGCCCTTCAGTCCTTAAGTCATGACTGGATGGTACTAACAGGGTGGAGACTTAATCCAATTGTGGTGTCTAGGAGATGCGCCTAGTGGGAAATCCTTAGGTCACTGGGGGGATGGGCCCCAGAAGGGAGATCTTGCAAGAGGATTAGTTACAAAAACCTGATTTGGGTCCAGTTCCTCTTTCTGTTTCCTGGCGTGATCATTCTTTTGCATATGCCCCTCCATTGCCATGCTGTGGCCTCATTAGACAGTCAAACCCATACAACTGTCCAATTTTAGACTGTGAACCTCCAATAGCATGAGTCAAAACAGACTTCTTTGCTTAACAAATGGTTTCTCTGAGGTGTTTTGCTATAGTCATGAAAAGCAGAATAGTAGGGACAACAGGCAAATATTAGCTTTAGTCAAGTGATCAATAAGTTTCTTTCCTTACTGCTACATGATTATAAAGAATTGAAAAATGATGGCATAAGACTGCCTCACAGTCTTATGGCAACCCAGTAGGTTAATGCCAACGGAGGTGAATAGTAAAAATAAATTGCTACAGAAATGAAGGTCAATACTATTTTACATGTGTGGTTATTACCTATTAATAGACCTAGGTATCATGATGTTTTGGTTGGGGATAACACACATGTTAAAAACAAATAGGAAGGGAAAGAAAAGATATGCATACCCATTCTACATGTTAGAACCTTAGAAATTTTACACATGGCTGTTATCAAAAAAATGAAAGACAACAAATTCTAAAGAGGATATAAAGAAAGGGAACCCTGGAACACTATTGGTGGGGATGTGTTATTAAAGCAGGTATTATTATAAACAACATGGAGACCTCTTAAACAACTACAAATAGAACTACCATATGATGCAGCAATCTAAGTATCAAGTATATATCCAAAGGAAATTAAATTAGTATGTCAAAGAGATATTTTTCACTCTCATGTTCCTGCGGCAATATACAAATAGCTACTAAAGAATCAACTTAAGTGTCCATCAATGAGTGACTTAATAAAAAAATGTGATATACATTGGATACTCAGTTGAATACTATTTAGAAACTTCTTTCATTGACAACAATATGCATGAACCTAGGGTACATTTTGTCAAGTGAAATATGCCAGGACAGAAAGACGAACATTACATGTTCTCACTCACATGCAGAATCTAAAAGGGCCAACTCATAGAAATGGTGAATAGAATTGTGGTTGGAGGTGGGGAATGTTGGTCAAAATTTGGTTACATAGAACAACAAGAAAATTCTTGTACACCCTGGTGACTATAATTAATGATTTTAAATTGCATTCTTGAAAATCACCAAGAAAATAGATTTTAAATGTTCTCACCACGAAATATGACTATATGATATAATGCTCATGTTGTTTATCACAATTGAGCCATTATGCCTCCCCAATTATATGCTATACATGACAAACACATATAATTTTTGTTAATTAAAAATAAATAGATGGGGAAAAAAAAAACAAAGAAAAGGCCCACAAATTTTATACAATAGTCCAAATAAACAGGGAAATATTCCCTGGGGAGTAATCTTTTAATGATATTATGATACTATTGTAAAATGTAATATTTACTATATTGAGGAACACCTGTTTTTTTTTTTTTAATTTCAAATACTGCTACACTTTAGTCTTCAAAAAAAGAAACACAGATGAGTCACCTTAGATTCCATGTATAGTGAACTTTTTCTTCATTTTCCATGAAAATTTATGATATAATTTCATGACTGTCTATGCAAAACAATAAGGAGCTATTTTTGAATTTGAACAGTTGTCCTGGTTTCTGATTTTATCTTTTAGAGATGTTTAGCACAGTCATATCCTTTGAATCAAAAATTGTGATATCTCCTTGAATATGAAATATTTGGTCTCATAATCGTCCTTAAATCTTGGAATGTGTGGTTGAGACAGAGTGAAAGCTAAGTTCATTATAAGGTCACTTCCTTCAAAACAAAAACAAAATTAAAATCCTTATTTAAGTTTGCCCAAAAAATAATTTAGAGCTTTTAGTTATGTTGTTTTTTTAAACCTCCATTATTTAGCAAAATCTTCAAATGTTTACCCTATTGTACTGGAGTTTCACTGATGAGCAGAACACAGCAGTCTTGTATTTCATTTAGTTTACAATTGATTATGCTGGCCGGCGCCGCGGCTCACTAGGCTAATCCTCCGCCTTGTGGCGCCGGCACACCAGGTTCTAGTCCTGGTTGGGCGCCGGATTCTGTCCTGGTTACCCCTCTTCCAGGCCAGCTCTCTGCTGTGGCCCAGGAGTGCAGTGGAGGATGGCCCAAGTGCTTGGGCCCTGCACCCCATGGGAGACCAGGAGAAGTACCTGGCTCCTGCCATTGGATCAGCGTGGTGTGCCAGCCGCAGCGGCCATTGTGGAGTGAACCAATGGAAAAAGGAAGACCTTTCTCTCTGTCTCTCTCTCTCACTGTCCACTCTGCCTGTCAAAAAAAAAAAAAAAATGATTTTTGCTTTTAACTCTCCAAGTACCCTCTTTCACCCTATCCAGGTCACAGAACAAGGAATCATTTAAACAAATGATTTTTAGACACCAGAAAATCTGACATGACAGCCATGGGAGATTCTTCCACATAATTAGTTGTTTAGGGAAGTAAACAGAAAAGCAAAGAATATATATTGTTCTTTGGCTGTGTTTGAGCATGACCATTTAAAGTTGCCTGGATCTGATTTGAAGTAATGTAATCTTTAAAACCAATCTGGGGCAAGTTGAGGAAAGAGGAGTGGAAACAAGTTAGTGTGTTGATGGTCTTAGGGAACTCAGCTACCCTGGGTCAAAATCTGCTGTGAAACCTGTCTGTACTAGTCAGGTGCAGCCACACACTCAATTTTGCTTTCCCAGTTTCTGGCTCAGATCTCTGGCACTTAGGATAGTCATTGACATTTTTTCAGAAGACTATGCCTTTTACAACTCAGCATCACATAATAGAAAAACAAGATTTTAGAAGCAAACAGACCTTGGTTCCATATCAATGCTGTGAACATTTACCGCTCTTTGTCTCTCTTGCAGCCTCAGTTTCCATACCTGTAATACTGACCCTATGTTGTAGGCAGAATTATTAAGACAGGACTTGAGATTTCCCACTCCATGATGGATGTTTCCTGTTGAATCCTTGGACCTGAAACACTATCACTGGCTTGCGGATGAAGGAGGCCATGTGGAAAGGCATGTGGGAAGTCTCTAAGGCTTGAGACCAGTGCTCTGTCTTGAAAATCAGCAGAGCTGGTGATGTGGTGTAGCAGGTAAAGCCGCCACCTGCAGTGCCAACATCCCATATGGGCGTCTGTTCAAGTCCTGGCTGCTCCACTTCCCATCCAGCTCTCTGCTATGGCCTGGGAAAGCAGTAGAAGATGGCCTAAGTTCTTGAGCCTCTGCACCCACATAGGAGACCTGGAGGAAGCTCCTGGCTTTGGATCAGAGCAGCTCTGGCTGTTGTAGCCAATTGGGGAGTGAACCAGCGGATGGAAGACCTCTCTATCTCTCTCTGCCTCTCCTTCTCTCTGTGTAACTCTGACTTCAAATAAATAAATAAATCTTTCTATAAAAAAAGAAAATTAGCAAGATATATTTGCAAAGAACTGAATTCTGCCAATAACAAGAATGAGCTAGAAAGTGGATTTTTTTTCCCAACTACCTTCAGACAAGGACTCAGCCTGGCTGCCACTTTGAGACTAGTGAGACTCCAAGCAGGGAATGCAGCCTTTTGGGTTCTGAGCTACACAAGTGTGAGCTAAGAGCATTGAATTTTAAACTCCTGAATTTCTAGTAACATGATAAGCAGCAACAGAAAAAGTGATCTATCATTGGAATTTGTTGGGCAAGGAAGTGACATCCAGGAGTAAAGCACCCGGCTCAATGCCTGGCAAACACCAGGTACTCAGTACACTTGCTTCCCTCTCTCCCTCAGTGCTGGGCTGTAGACTCTTCCCAGACATCCCTGGGTGGACCTTGAGAATAAGCGTGATGATGGAGCCTCAGAAAGCAGAATGGTTGGCACTATTTCTGAAAGGGTCTTGCTTTTCTCAAAGCAGTTTTCTTCCCTTCAAAGGGCTCAGCCATGGCTTTTCTGGTGGCTTTTTGACCAGCATGAGAGGACCTCAGTCTGCCTTCTTAGAATCTTTGTGCATCTAATGAGGGATGTAACAAGTGGCACTTATCCTTCACAGCATGTTTCCAAGAAGTGCTCTAAGCTCCGGTTCAGCACCATAGAGATAAACACAAAGAGAAAAAAAAAGCAGCTCTTGAAATCTCCATGGTTTCGGCATTGGGCAGTGCTACCCTTTGAATTCTTGATATTATCAAGGCCCACATTCCTGGATTTCTCACACGAAGTTTGCATAATCAGAGACTGCTTGGCTTCCTAGAGTAAAATCCATCTGTCACACCAGCAATGCTCAGATGGAGATGGAGTTGTATACCCACCATGTGCGATCTTTTCCTAAATGGACCCCCAGGCTCATGAATGAAATAGTTTGCAAGTCAAATCCTTATGCAGTTCCTCTTTCTCCATCCTTGGCATGGATGCTGTCTAGTCTCAAGGACTCCCTTACTTCTTTGATGGTCTCACTCTACATCCTTCTAGTAAGAGTCTGGCACTGACCTAATGTGGCTCAGCTCTTAGATAAGAGGACTGCCAATCCACATTGTTGACACAGGTGGATTCTCCCAATGGAAACCAATCAGCTCAAAGTTCCTGAGTGTTTATCCTGACTGGGGCATTAATTTTGAGGGTGTTCTATTACTATGTAACAGATGAAAACAATACACACTCATTATTTCACTGATTTCTTTGGTGAGGAATCTCTCTGGAGTTTCCCAAGACCACAGTTCAGACGACCAGCTGGGGCTGGAGTCTCATCGGAGTCTCAGGATCGTTTCCTCATCTCAAGTGGTTGATGAGTTTGTTTCTTTGCACTTGCAGAATGGGCCTCTTCAAGGAGAGCAGGAGAGTCTCTCGGTGATTTTCAGGGAAAGCATGGATCTCAAATGCTCATGCATATAGCATAGTACCACACAGACTGATCTCCCTTTTGGTTTACTCAGAATCAACTGATTAGGAATCTTAATTAAAGCTGGAAAATTCCTTCACTTTTTTCATTTTCCATAACTTGTGCATGGGAGTGAACTACCATCATGTTCACAGTCCTGCCTACACTCAGTGAGAGTTATTACAACACATAAACCAAATGGGGCAGAAATCTTGTGGACAAGCTTAGCATTCTGATGAATGAGTGTGAGACAAAGGAGAATAGGCTAACAGGCCTTCCTAGAAATGACCTAAGTTCCTGGTTGGATCCTTCAAATGTCAACTTGTAGAAACTTAATTAATAACACAAAAGGTAAACTACAATTTTCTAGAACAGTAGAAACATCACAAAGTGATCTAATAACTAGGACAAAATAAAACTTCCCTCCCCATTTATCTCTGTGTGTTTTCTTTTTTCCTTGTAGCTCAAGCCATTCCTTCTGCAAAGTGCCTGGACTATTTTATTGGGTTAAAAGTGAGAAAACATAATTTCTTTTGGCTTCAATTTTATCTGGAAGACGTGAGAATATCTTCCTCTGTCCATTAGTCCTCAGATTAAACAACTTCGAGGGAGTGAAGACCCAAGTAAAATATTGAAACTAACTTGGTGCAAATATTAAAATTGTAGTGGCATAACTACTGCACACTTTCCTCATTGGTGGGCTCTCTTATTAATCCAGGGAACTGGCGAGGTCTAGCATGGTCAGTCCCATGTCCTCTAAGACACTGAATGGCTGTGGGCCAGAGAATGTGCACCATTTGTGATACAGCACATGTACTCCACAGTGCTTGGGCCTATGGATTCTTCAGACCCTTTGGAGGGCAGGGATCGTTAGGGATAATTTAAACTCCATACCTTCCTGTTTTGCTTTCCTTTCCAGGAACAGTTAGATTTCAAATAAATATGAGACTTTTGTTTCCAAGTTATGTATCTTCCCAATTTCAGCAACTGCATTAATGCTCAATACTAACTAAATGGACATGGGAAAGCAGATGTTATTAAATGAAGGACAGATTGTGCCAAGCATGAAATGCAAACCTCTTTGCAACTTTCCCCGTATTCTCTATTTTCATCTGGCCTAAAACTTGTGTAGGGATTTATTTCTTTTTCACTTTTATGTCAAAGCACTAGGGAGTGATATGGTGAAGTACTAAATTACTATTATTAGGATTTTGTAAGGAAAATGAAGGAAAGGAGTTCATAGTCTGCTTTCTCCACCTATATCACCTCTGTTCTCTGTTCTTTGTTCACCACTGTTTCTCTAGTCTGCTATCTGGACCCTTAGTCCTGAAGAGGAATGAGACCACCATCCTTAGAAGGTAGTTCAAGGCCTGTCTGTGCCCTGGGGATTTCCTCAGCACCACCCCAACCTTTCCAGTCACTGTTTTTCTGAAAGTATTTCTGATAGAAGTATTTTCTATTGGAAATTATATAAAAGACATGCTATTTTTCCAATCTTTTAAAGTAATTTTTTTTGAGAAAGTGACCTCATATCCTTTCTATCTACACTCTCCATCTTATAGATTTAACAGTAATAAGGAAGCTTTTTAACAGGTGAACTCCCCTGAAGGCATGTTGGAAATGGGATTGACTCATTTCAGATTCTTGACTGGTGGATCCCTCAAGTCCCCATCCTGCATCTCTGCTTTCTTGTTCAGCTGACTGTGCCAGGCCTTCTGCACTTGCTAGCTCTGCTGCTTCAATTCTCACTTGTTCCATATTCACAATTTACCTCCAACTGCCTCTCTTATCACCATGTTGTAGAATCAATTCTTGGTTTGCATCTCAAGCCTCCTTCTATTCCTCCTTTTTATTGTTTCTCTTTAGCATTTTGGTTTATGAATTCCACACTTCCTAAGTCCTCTGCTCCTTGGTTTTTTATTAGGGCCCTCTGTCAATTTTCTTCCTCCTACTGACAGTCTGTCTCCACTGGGAGTATCTCTTGTTCTGCCTGACTCTTAAGTGATGATCTCTGGACCCTATCTCTGGATTTTCTATCCTCTCATTCTAATCTTTGTCTAATAAATAAGTCATAAATTCTACATACTTTTCAGAAGTCTGACTGAATCTCTAGATTCATGTTTATCTGTAGGTATCAGAGTCTCTAAACTCCTTATATCAACACTGACTCAATTGCTTCCCCTTGTTTCCTGTCTTGTCACCCAAGTTAGAATAGTGAGAGCTTTATCAGGTTACAGTCCTTGCTGAACCAGAATCTCATCAGTGATCAAGTCTAGCTAGTTTTGCTCCTCTTATGTCTGAATCTTTCCATTCACTTGCGCTTTTACTCTCCTATCTCAAGTCATAGTCATTTGTACCTGGACAATTATATAATTTATCTCCTTTTAGATAGCCTCATCTTTACAAATCCATCCTCCCTAGGACTTCCAGGGAGGATTTCCTCTTTCGCACATCCAATCACTGCTCTGCCCATGATGTTAACTGATCATGTCATTGTCCTGCACATCACTTACCTGATAAAGGTGAATTCATTAGTGTGACCTTTGCCATCTGATTCCTGCCTGCTCAGAGAACCGTATTTTCCATGATTTGTGCCTCTCACTTCAGCCCAAACAAATTAAACTTGTTTCTGCCTCTGTTCCCTATTTCTGGAATATCTTCTTCAGATTAGTCTCTGTGGCAAATTTTCTTTCCTCCTTCAAGATCCCTGGTTCACTGCTACCTTCTTTATGGTAGCCTATGTAAGCACAATTTCTGGGACATAACTATGCTTTCCAAGTAACTCCATCATGTCTGCCATTAAATTTAGTTCTAAACATTTGTCTACTTCTTTTGTGTCCTAATGAATCTAAGTATTCCTTAAGACATGGACCTTACCCTTTTGTCTTTCTATCTTCACTGTACCAGAGTGTAGAGCTTAGTAGATAACACTGAATGGGAAGATGTTGAATCATGTGAATGATCATAAATAAGTCTTCAGGAGACAAATTGTTACAAAGAGTTAATGTACTTTCAGTCATCTTTAATGTACAAAGAAGTTCAAACATTTAGAGAGCCTGCAGGAAAACCTCAGTGATTCATGATCCTCAGAGAGCAAGTGTGTTGTCCCTCTATCTATCATTTCAGCTCCAGCTTTGTTTATAACACAGGAACCATTCTAAATGATTTAAAAGATGAGCCTGTTTTGTTCACTTTTAGGTTTATAAAAGCATGTATTTCTTCTGGTGATTTGCATTTCCAACTTTTGTTAGATATACAAATTAACTATTGAGTGATAACCAGAAATACAGACTATAATGTGTTATTGGCATTGTGTACACTTTAGTGTATATGAATCATACAAATCAAAGAATGTTTGGCTTGTGACATTCAGATATGGTTAAAATAACAAGCCTTTCAATTAAGATGAAAAAAAGTGCTCAAATTTCTTTACTTTAAATGACTTTTGGATGTTGATCTTTCCTGTGCTTCTCTATTTTAGAGTTTCACTTAGCCATTTCTATTACAACCTTACACACCAGGTATATTCATCCTGATTAATCATATTTTTCCATTCTATAGGCATCCTGCTTTTCAGCAGTTCTCTGTCCTACCTTAGAAGAGTGTGTAAAGCCATTTTTGAGGCAGAGTGGCTGCATGTGTGCATAAATCTTGCTGTTAATTGACCTCAATGAAGCATGCACTTATTGAGAGAAAGTGCTTTGATTTTATGGCTCTATGTCTGTACCAAGAGATTTTGTAATATGAATTGCTGTCTGTGATTTTTCTTGTTAAGTGGGAGGGCAATGATTTAAGACTAGCTCTTTCTTCATTTATTTTTGCTGTTAATATGTATTAAATTAAGCTGACTACATTAAGCAGAACACGGAAACACATCACCCTTTGGAACCTGTTCTTTCTGACAACTTCATCTCACCCAAACAGCTGCAAACTAAGAAGACTATACAAGAGCTTTTTCATCAAGATAGGTGCATTCTAGTTTTCTCTACTTACTTATTTACTGATTTTTCCATCCATAAGGTTATTTTCTGGTCTCTAGCACCATTAGGCAATGAATAAGAATGCAAAAAGTAACAGAAAAGACTACTATCTAATATTAAAAATACTTTAAAATACTTATACATTAATATTATTCAATCCATCCACTCACAAGGTCTTGGTTGCCATCCATTGTATATTGCTTTCAGTGTCTATATTGTCATACCCTGAGCATGCCACTAACCAGTGAATATCCACTGGGTATCTAGTCTATGCCAAACACTATACAAGGTAATAGATAAGCAGGAAAGGTATATCTCCTCCCTTGAAAGTCATTACAAACGAGAAGTGTCACTGACAATTACACATGTGGCCACAATGAGGTGGGATCAGTGCTTTGGAAGAGTAGGTACAAGGCATGGTGTGAGCATAGATGACAGGTACCAAGCCCAAACCAGAAGACTTTCAGATAACTTCCCTAAGGCAGTGTTCTAAACTGTTGAAAATAAGGATGCAATACATTTTAGAAATGTTTCTTATAAAAATGTCTGAAATGGAAATCTGTATAGCTACTGAATAAGAATACTCACATATCTTCAAAAAATGTGGCCAACCAAACTTACTTTTATCCTTAATTTTATTGGGAAATAACCAAACTTCTAATCTCCATAAATAATTTTTGGTTGGGGAACTTAGGTGGGTTGGTTTGTTTGTTTGTTTTACCTTATGTAGTCCTCCACTTTTATTAGGTTCAGAAGGCTGGGTTATCTTTGAAAGAAAATCAAGAATACACCGAGATAAAATTAAAGTTAGAGTTACTTCCATATAGTTGGAAAAAGACCCTACTCCCTTATGTAAAATAGTAGCAACAGAAATGAAATTAGACCTTGTCTGTTTTTATAGATTCCAACTTAGTTTTTTCCCAACACTGAGTAATTTGGCTATGGTAACTTATATGTTGTATAAGCTTTGGAAGAAAAAAGAAAACATGTGCTCTATCTGTGTACCATCAGATCAAAGGAGTCAGAGCTATGTAGATTTGTTTCTTAACTGGAGTCTTCTCTTAGATTCTTAACCAAAATCCAAATTTCACTGCTTGTGGAAATGTTTGTTTTAGCAACATATGAAAACCTACTTGACATGAATATAAGTAAATTAAATGTGCATTTAATTGCCACATTTGAAATACAACTGAAGAGGGAGATTTTGATTTGGACAAAATGGTTAAACAAATTTGGAGGCATTGCAAGAATATTCTTACATGGTAGGAGAGAAAAAGATTGTGTCGGAAGGACTTCAGTAATCGAAACAATCTAAGACAAGTGGAAGAATTAACATCTCCTTCAATCAGTAGAGGATATGGAAGTACTGGCTGTAGCCACTGAAAACAGGGTAAATTACCCCATTATGCGCCAAGGTGGTAATTTTACAGAGAAAGAATTCATTGTGATCTACATGACTGTTCCTTCAAGGAATATTATTGGGCATCTACTATGGTTTACAAGTTTGAGATACACTCACGAGCAAAACTGGAAAAAAAAATGTTTATCACAGAGGTCTTTATATTCTAAGTGAAGGAAATAGTCAATAAAAATGAACACAGTAAATCCATAAACTGTTTAATGAATTAGCAGGTGAACAGTGCTATGGCACAAAGAACAATTCAGAGCAAGGTAAAGAGACCCAGAAGGTAATTTTAAGTTGAGAGGGCAGAAAAGACTTCATCCTGTTATTTGAACTGAGACATATTCATCTAGGCCTAATCAAAAGAGAAAAAAACATAGAGTAACTTGAACAAACAATGTTTACTACAAAAAAATAATTAACTATAACAGGATTGCATTATAGGGTTTCAGCTTATAAAAAAAAAAAAACAATAAAGCAATGGGCAAGTGTTGTGGTGTAGCAGGTTAAGCCTCTGCCTGTAATGACACTGGCATCCCATACAGGTGCCAGTTAAGGTTCTAGGTGCTCCTTCTGATCCAGCTCCCTACTAATGTACCTGGGAAAGCTGTGGAGGATGGCCCAAGTTCTGGGGGCCCTGCACCCATGTGGATGACTCAGAAGAAGCTTCTGGTTCCTGGTTTCAGTCTTGCCCAGCCCTGGCTGTTATAATCATCTGGGGGAGTGAGCCAATGAGTGGAAGATCTCTCCCTGTGTCTCTCCATCTCTCTGTAACTTTGCTTTTCAAATAAACAAAATAAATCTTAAAAAATAAAGCAAAAAAGGGAGCATTTAGCCTAAGGATTAAGATACCCATATGCCATATCAGAGCACCTGGTTCAATTCCAGGCTATGACTCCTGACTCCAGCTTCCTGCAAATACTCACCCTGAAGCAGCAGAGATGACTTAGGTAATTGGGTTTTTACCAACCACATGGGAGATCTTGGTTAACATTCCCAGCTCTCAGCTTCTGCATTTGCTCAGCCCTGGCCTTTTTGGGCATTTAGGGAGGCAACAAGCAAATGAGGGTGCTTTCTCGTTCACTCATGCTCTCTCTCTTCCTCAAATAAATAAATAATAAATGAATAGATAAATAAGGAAAACATCTTTAGTACTTTAAAAAAATAGAAATCAAAAGAAGCAGCAAAGAATACAGGCATAGAAGATGCAAGGATCAGCCACTACCACTAAGGCTGCGATACTGTAACCCCTAGCCCAGACCTCATTCCCTGACCTCCCTGAGAGAGCACAGTTGTGGATGATTGGATGCAAGAGACATTGCTGTAGAACTGTGCAGACAACACTTGCTGGAAATCCACTCTGTAACATGCTGAGGAAAGCTATTCCCAGGAGTTGCTCACCAGAGTGACTCTATTACAAGATCATCTAGGCTCAGCAGGCACATGATGGCTTTTGGGTGTTTCAGGAGCTTACTTTCAGGAACTGAACCTGGGGAAGCCAGAAGCTCTGCAGAACTTTGGCCAATAAACCCTTTGCTGCTGCAGTGTCTCCCCAGCATTCTCCACTGACAAAGCTTAATGTCAGGCCAGCTAGCCCAGGACAAAAATACGGAAAGGCTCTAGATTCTTTGTCCCAGCAAGAAAAGAAGGTGGACTTGGTACTGAGAGGCAATCAACCAGTAACTTACAAAGATGGTAAAATAATGAAGGGGTGATTTGTGTGAATTTCTTGTAGTAGAATGTTCCATGTGGATAAAAAAATTTCAGCCAAGATAATGCATACCAAGGAAGTTGGTGTTGGGGGAATATTTTGGGTGAAAAGGACAAGACTAGGAAATAAGATCATAGAAAAACAAGGTAGATTCTGTAGGATGTTCCTTATAAACCATCCTAGGGCTTTGAAATCCACTCCAAGGAGTCATTGCAGTGGTTGAATAGAAGAGTGGTACAGCCTATTTGAAAAAAAAAAAAAAAAAACATTGTGGTCATTAGATAATAGGGTCATAGTGGTTTTGCATGCAATCAAGGAAATCAGTCAGGAGGCTATTTAGGATAAATACACTGTGTCTGTGAACACTTCTGTGAGAAAAAGGTCCTAGTACTCTGTCTAGATTAAGACTCATTAAATGGATACTCTTGATTATGTTTGTTTTTTCCTTACAGTTGAAGGTTGTAAGCCACCAATGAATTTCAGTAAAAGATCTATAGATATTTAAATTATGTTTTTTGACAGGCAGAGTGGACAGTGAGAGAGAGACAGAGAGAAAGTTCTTCCTTTGCCACTGATTCACCCTCCAATGGCCGCCATGGCCGGCACGCTGCGGCCGGCACACCACGCTGATCCGATGGCAGGAGCCAGGTGCTTCTCCTGGTCTCCCATGGGGTGCAGGGCCCAAGCACTTGGGCCATCCTCCACTGCACTCCCTGGCCACAGCAGAGAGCTTGCCTGGAAGAGGGGCAACCAGGACAGAATCCGGCGCCCCCACCGAGACTAGAACCCGGTGTGCTAGCGCCGCAAGGCGGAGGATTAGCCTATTGAGCCACGGCACTGGCCCTAGATATTTAAATTATAAAGACCCAGCAGCCAGAGCTAGTTCATCAAATATATAAATGCAAAATGTTCTTTTTAACTTCGTATTTTTCTAACCCAAATCTAATTCAGAACATGTCAGCCTCCAAGTCCTCTCTAGCAGTCTTTGTTGTCTCTGCAATGCTTGGCCATGCAGCCCAGAAAAACATACCCCCTTCTTCTCCTTTGCTATGACTCATAGCATCAACTTTATTGAAATGATGGCTTACTTGCCCCTGACCTTGAAAGAAGCCCTCACCTTCTTCAGATTCATGCCACAAAACATGATGCAGTAAACACTGGCCCACCTCTGATTGTACTTTTACAGAATTTAACATTTTTTCTAAGTATCCTTTTCACAGTGTGTCACTATCCTTGGCATTGATGACTTTCTGTGTGACCATCTTCTGCTCTAAATGGTGTGTTCATAAAGGTCTTGCTCTTTGTATGTTGACTATATTTCCCAAAGCATACTATGTTAAATAAATAAATATATCTTGATACTGACCTTCTTTTGGTTGGAAATGAAGTTGCAGAGAGTAATATTAAATCTACTAAGTATAGATATGCTATTTAAAAACAGTTAATCTTTTTAAAAATTTTTTATTTATTTGACAGGTAGAGTTACAAACAGTGAGAGGGAGAGACAGAGAGAGAGGTCTTCCATCCACTGGTTCACTCCCCAGATGGCCTCAATGGCCAGAACTGGCTGGTCTTAAGCCAGGAGCCAGGAGACTCCTCTGGATCTCCCATGTGGGTGCAGGGGCACAAGTACTTGGGCCATCTTCTACTGCTTTCTCAGGCCATAGCAGAGAGCTGGATCAGAAGAGGAACAGCCGGGACTAGAATCAGTGCCCATATAGGATGCTGGCACCATAGGTGGAGGATTAACTTACTGCACCACAGCACCGACCCAAACAGTTAATTCTTGCAAACTATTTTTCACCATTATATACTAGCTTATTATATATTACCAGTAACTACTTGCTTCATTGGTGTATTTTTTTGATTTGGGAGATAAATTATTTGCAATTCCCAATATTGTTTGTGGTGCTTTCTCCTCTGTAAGCACAGCAAAAGCTGTATTTTATTGAAACTTTTTACCTATGAAAGAGACTTTTTTTTCCTTAAATTCTTGCACTTGCAGAGACCACCACACTAGCTAGGCCAAAGTCTTTTTGATTATTTGTCTCGTAGCAGTTCCCAAGCAAAACACAGTAAGTTAAAGATGTATATACTTTTTCTAATACTCCAGTTGTCATCAAATGTAAGTATTTAAGATACAAATGTCTATGCCTTAAGCAATGTGCCCCCCATTCAATTATTTAAATATATAATACTTATAAGTCTCCAAAGAGGATGTCAAATTTCCTGAAACTTAAAATTATGCTAGATAGAAGAAAAAGAGTAATACAAAGAAAAATAACTAGAGTGGATCTTATTAGACATATCCTGTAGTAACTCTGAAGGAAAATAACTTGAAAGCATCTGAGGGGAAGTGAATAAACCAGTGCTATAAGGAAAATCCACAATTTGACAAGAAAAGTGTCTACATTGGGAAATGCTTCTATAAACATTTATGTCAAATCTAAGAGCTCTGCATGCTAAGGGATAATTTTGAGTGACATCATTTGGCTGCCTTGAAGTAAAAACTCAAAAGAGGAACTGAATGGTTGCTGTGATGAGAACAAAATTCCTCAGAACTCTGCTACTTGAAGTAGTTTTCTTCACTCCCTGGAATGGTATTCAAATCCTCTCCTTGTATTTATAGACATATTTTATCTTGTCTGTACCATAACATTTTTGAGCTGCATTGTCATTATCCATCTACATATTTGTTTTCAATTCTAAACAGTAAACTCCTATAGGACAAGAATCACATTAACCTAATATAATTTTTGGTGCTAATAAGTGCTGAGTTAAATGTTTTTCTTTGAAACAATAAGAGAAACAAGCACAGTTTCTCTGATTCCAGATTAAGCAAATGCCTCTATTATAGAGTCATTACCAAGACTGGAAAGATAAGTAAAAACTTTGATTTCAGATTGATATTTTTGAGATTAATGTTGGATATTTAGATGGATATAGAAAGTAAACAATTCAGTACAGTTCACTGGAGGACTGAGATAGACATTATTGTCGCTCCCCGTCTTCGTGGAGGAACGACACAGGACCCTGCGCTGTTCTTTCGTCTGCTCGGCCCTTCCCGGGTTTGCTGCTGGTTCTTCCCGGGTTGGCTACCGTCCCTTCCACCTCTGTGGAAGGGCGGTTCCCCCTAGCCACTTTCCCCACTTCCGCGGGGGAGCGGCATACCGCCGGCCGGCTCTCTCGGGGGCTGCACAGGTGTTCCTCTTAGATGTTCCCCTTAGATGTTCCTGGTGCATGTTGTCTCTCTCCTCCTTTATAGTCCTCTTCCACCAATCCCAACTCTGCTACCCACACGCCGAGTACGCTGCTCTCCTCCAATCAGGAGCAAGATCAGCTCCTGCAGCTCAGTCAATCAAGTTGGCGAGAGGCAGCTGCGTAGAAGTTGTTACTCCCTTCTCAGCGCCATATTGTGGGAGAGCAGATGCATAGAATAAGTCTTAATTCCAGTAACTTAGTCTAGTCTGAGTTGCTCCCCACAATTATCTATTTGGTTGTCTTAGAATAAAGATGATGTTTATCCATTAAATTAGGTAATGTCCCTTTGGGAGAGAGTACAGGAGATTAGAAGGTCTAAAATAACCCATGTGAAAATCAGGCTCAGTTAAGTGAAGAGAAGCTAAGAAAAGAAATGGAGTAAAAGTAGCCAGTAAGTCAGGACAGGGGAGAGAGGGGACACATGCAGTACTTTAGAAGCAAGAAGAGAGGATATTAAAGTACAGTGATGAACACTGACAAATCATTGAGAGCTTCACTTGGTTGAAGATAGAGAAATGAATCGAGTAGAAGTGGCAATATGGAAGTCATTGGTGATCAAAAATAATTGTGGAAGTGGGGCGGGCAGAAGGCAAATTGCAAAGGGATTGAAGAGAATATGAACCATGCAAAAGTAAAGACAGGGCAAATGTAATTTCCTGCAGAGTTTGGTTATGAAAATAAGTCAATTAATGGTATGGAAGCTGGAGGCAAATGAGGGATCAGGATACTGTATGTGTACATACACTCATGTGAATTATGGGAGAGGTAAGAACATTTTAAAAGGATGACGAAAATAATCCAGAGGAGAACAAAAGTCTGATGAAGGTGAGAGTGGAGACAACCAAGGGAGGAAAGACCCTGACAAGCTGCCAAAGGGTGAGAAATAAAACTATCATGACCATTGCTGGTATAGAGCTTTTTCCTCTGTACTCAGATGAGGAATACAGTATAAGTTATGGTTTGTGTCTCAATTTGGTGATGAGAATCAGAAGTTTTCTCTAATGACATACCATTTATTTTTTGCTACTTAATAAACCATAACACAACTGTGTGCCTCACCAATAATATATTATTTTGCAATACTCTGATTTGACTGGATTCAGCTGGATAGCAATGCTCCAAGCAAGTGCTACAATATTCAGCTGAGAACTTGGCTGGGAGATGAGTTTTTAGATCTCTATCATCTCTCTTCACATGACATTTCATGGCAGTTGCTTTCTATTATCAAGCATTTGCAAGAAGACACACTAATATATAAGAATATATCTCACTTCTGTTTGTTCCATACTTGCTAAGGGCCCATTGACCAAGGCTGACACATGGCCAAAGTCAGAGTCAATGTAACAGAGACTATCGAAGGATATGTGCTCCAGGAGGTGAAGCTCACTGGGAACCACTAACATAACTGTGTATACAGCACACAGTTATCTATCCATCACACATTACTTCTATTTTCTTAAACAAAAGGTGCTACCTATTAAAAGTTAGGAAACAAATACAAAAAACAAGACTGTCAAGGTAAATGGAAAGACATAATGACATTCTGGCGCAGTGTTGAGTGCCTGCATAAGCTGTATTCATCTCTATAATAGATAATAGCATCAATCTTCTATTATTATAATTTTGAGTGATATTCTTCAGCCATTTTCCATTGCATACAGGAAGCAGGCAGATTGGTGAGGTCATTTATAAATGTCATGATCTGGGAGAAAGATGGATAGCAGAAAAGTGATAATGTGTGTAATATCTATCTTCTTTTCTCCTTTGTAGACCCTCGTATTCTTTTACTTTAAGAATGGGTCAACCTGTAATAATAAATTGAGATGTTTATTATGGCCAGTCAAGATATAAGGGCCTTGGATGTTGATAAACATCATAGACACTGTTCTTGGCCTCAAAACTTCATTGTAACAGTTGAGGCACTTATAAAGTAGTTGAAATCCTTTCTTCTGTTTTGTAGGCATTTGTTGCTTCTTCATTTTCATTCATTTCTCATATAATTTTCCCTAGTTTGTCCAATATAATGCAAGATTATCCAAAAATTCTTTGACATTTTCAAACTTTCTTACTAGCTTGCTGGCTTAGTTCATATCCAGTCAGAAATATAGAATGTATACACTACACTTGCTATTTAAACAATGAGAATTACATATAGGGAATGAATTCACCAAGTAAGAAAGGGGTAGAAATGCAAAAAAGAGGATCCAGGGATAATTGAAAAGTAGTAACTGTGGGAAACAGCTACCATACTATTAGAGAATGAATGCTATTACCATACTATTAGAGAATTAGAGAGTGAACCCCTCCCCACATACAATTTATATGTTGAAATGTTAACCTCAATGTTATGATGTCAGGGGGTGGGGCTTTGGAGAGAGAAATTGGTCATGAGTATGGTGCTTTCACCAATAGGATTAGTGCTCTTATGAGGAGCATGCTACCTCTCTGATTTACCATGTGTGGATGCCAGAACAGGGCAGTCTGCACACTAGAAAGACGGCCTGTAAGAATGCAACCTCGTTTGTTCCATGTTCTCAGATTTCTAACCTCCAGAACTGTGAGAAACAAATTTCTGGTATTTATAAGCTATCCATGATAGTTTGTTTTAGCAGCCTGAACTGACTGAGACATACCCTTTGGAAGTAGAGGGAAGATATTGTTAAATCCCAGAAGCTGGAGGAAGGGCACAATCAGGCCTAAGGAGCTCTCAGGAAGGGGTACTGCCTGTCTGCTGCTGCTCTGAGGTGTGATGAAGCTGGACTAGGGCTTGCTAGAGAATCCGGAAACTAGAAGCAAATGCCTCCCACTTGAAAGACAAGCGGCAAGACAGGATGAACTAAGTCCCTTTTCCCTTTCCTGCCTTCCTCAAGTACCTCCTGTTGGAACTATCTAGCAGGGCGCATCTGGCAGAGCATAAACCTGGTTTACTGAATCCTAGCCCCATAATCACATGGAAAGGTGAGACTGGAGCTGCGCTGAGCCAGGAGAGCTTCATAACCAGCACAACGTCTGCTAACCATCTCTGCCATCTGTGTCTTCAGTGGTATAAGGTGGGGAGGGAGGAAGAAAGGGAAGTGCAGCCAAAATGGAAAGTGATTTCATAGAGAGCCTTGATCATTGTGTTGTAAATATGAAGATGGCGTAATATGAGCTTTGAAGAAGAAAAACCAGACAACTGCTTTTCACTTTTCATTGTCATGAACATAATCTTTATTTTATAGGTTACAATAATAAAAAGGTTTATATTCTTTTCATTTTTTGCTTATAGTGAAAAAATGAAACAATTTCTATCAAGAATTTAAAAAGGGAAAAAGCTTCCTAAAAGTAAAAATATTTAGACACTTAATTAACTCATAAGAATATGATCCCTTCTATTACTAACCCTTTTGAATGCTAGATTTTTAATTTTTCGGGCCAGCGCCACAGATCAATAGGCTAATCCTCTGCCTTGTGGCGCCAGCACACCAGGTTCTAGTGCTGGTCAGGGCGCCGGATTCTGTCCCTGTTGCCCCTCTTCCAGGCCAGCTCTATGCTGTGGCCAGGGAGTGCAGTGGAGGATGGCCCAAGTGCTTGGGCCCTGCACCCGCATGGGAGACCAGGAGAAGCACCTGGCTCCTGGCTTCAGATCAGCGCGGTGCACCGGCCACAGTGTGCCAGCCGCGGCAGCCATTGGATGGTGAACCTGCGCCAAAGGAAGACCTTTCTCTCTGTCTCTCTCTCTCACTGTCCACTCTGTTTAAAAAAATATATTTTTAATTTTTCAGTGGCGATGAATATAATAAATAGGTAGACATTATATATTTTAAAGTAGTCAAAGTTTTTTATTTCCTCCTACGGTCTTTTTTTAAATTTATTTATTTATTTATTTATTTATTTTTAAATTTTTATTTGACAGAGTTAGTGAGAGAGAGAGAGACAGAGAGAAAGGTCTTCCTTCCGTTGGTTCACCCCTCCAAATGGTTGCTGCGCCCTGTGTGCTGCGTCGATCTGAAGCCAGGAGCCAGGTGCCTTTCCTGGTCTCCCACGCGGGTGCAGGGGCCCAAACACTTGGTCTATCCTCCACTGCCTTCCTGGGCCATAGCAGAGAGTTGGACTGGAAGAGGAACAACTGGGACTAGAACCCTGCACCCAAATAGGATGCCAGCACCGCAGGCGGAGGATTAACCAAGTGAGCCATGGCGCAGGCCCCTCTCCTACAGTCTTAATATACGAAAATTTCCTAACCCAAAACATCCATAAAACTGTCATCAGAAAACATTTATCTTGATAGAAGCCAATGCACAGATCATGGGAATCTTGAGCTACTTTTGTGAGAAAAATAATCACACCTTTGTAAATACAACATTACAGCAGCATACAGAAACTACAAGTACTTCTCAGTTTTCTTTCATAATTTTCCACCTTTTTTTTTTTACACAAAATACGCTAATGTTTTGAATGCTTTTTAAAGGAGAATTTTTAGACTGAAATGATCCTGTTCAAGTTTTATCCCAGAAGGAATTTTGTTATGATCAGACATTTGGAAGGATGTTGGGAGTAGCCAAATTACATATGCTAGGATAGGAAGGAAAAATGAGCATTGTGTTCCTTATGGTTTTTTTTTTTTCTTTCTTTTTTTTTTTTGACAGGCAGAGTTAGACAGTGAGAGAAAGAGACAGAGAGAAAGGTCTTCTTTTTCCGTCGGTTCACCCCCTAAGTGGCCGCCAGTGTGCTGTGCCGATCTGAAGCCAGGAGCCAGGTGCTTCCTCCGGTCTCCCATGTGGGTGCAGGGCCCAAGCACGTGGGCCATCCTCCACTGCACTCCCTGGCCACAGCAGAGAGCTGGACTGAAAGAGGAGCAACCTGGACAGAATCCGGCGCACCGACCAAGACTAGAACCCGGGGTGCTGGTGTCGCAGGCGGAGGATTAGCCTAGTAAGCCATGGCACCGGCCAATGTTCCTTATGTTTTAAAAACATATTTGTGCACCTGAGATGGAATTTTATTTAATTTCCTTGCCCTTCCCTTTTTTGAATTGTATGTAGAATAAAGTAGTTTTGAATCTGAGCTAGTCAATGAACAACCTTCTTGTCCCTTTCCTAAGGCTGGCCTTTATAGAGTTGTCATAACAACCCAATCCCGTGCTGTCAGATCTCTTAGGTGCAGTCTCAGGTTAACAGTAACATATTTCATTTTTAGGAATCACTAAGACATCCAGACTTAGGTGCATCCACCTAGTTAGCAATGGTTACTATGTAAGTAACAGATCTGGACCACAGGCCAGCGGATGATGCAGTCAGGTTCTTGAAGACATGGAACAGTGTTCTGATCTGACCACAGGGGAGCACAGCTTTACAAACCTGCCCAAGCCTGATAAGCCCTCCTCTTCCAGCTCTGCCTGATTACTGTGGTGATTCAGTGTCTGAATCCTACTGGTATGAAAAGTCTGTGATGGCAGAGGTCTTCTCACTGATGGAGCCTCATCAGTTATAATACTTAAATAGCTGTTACATTTGTTCATAGAAATAAATTTAACAACTTACATTAATGCTTGATATTATTAATTTGAAAACACATCGGAAAGCAAGCTGTTTTAAAAAATGAACATTCTGTTTTGAGGACCATTCTCAAGCGAAAATAAGCATTTTATGAGTCTAAAACAATCCTGTACATATGCATTAATAATTATGACATACATATAATTTTGTTCCATGTTAAGCTTTGACTATACATTGAATATAACTGCTGTAAACTAAATCTTGTGGTTTAGGAAAATAGAAATTTCATTCTTGCTCATATAATAGTACAAACATACATGTTTTGGGCCTGGAGCGGCTTTCTCCATTCTGAGAATTCAGGCATCTAGCCTTCTCTAGTGTTAAGTTATTCCATGTTATGTTCCTACTGCCTCTGAGTCACCAAGAGTCCAGCTGACTGAAAGAGAAGGATTCTTAATCATCTTGGCCTTGAAGTGCTGCATATCACTTCTGATCTCATTTCATTGATCAGAACTGTGATGGACTCCACCTTGTTGCAACAGCCCTGATAGCCTCTGGCTGGCAGCTACTTCCTAAGGATACTATGGTAGGAAGAATGAATTCTGACGGATTGTTAGTCATTTGTGTTGCATTTCATGATCAAGCTTTTCTATAGCATGCATTTTCATTGTCTGGCTTATATCAGTGAGGTTTTGTAGTAGTAATAATGCAGAACAACCAGAAGAATATAATGATTGACAACTTTGTATTTGGCTGTGCATTGAGTCTCAAATGATTTCACCTGGAAATAGAGGATCTCCTGAAGTAAGGGATGCATAATATTCAAAAATCATTGGTAAAGCAAGACAATTTTGAAATATCAGTTCCCAAAACCAACTTCCTGTTTAACTCATTTTAATTTATTCTCACTTCCTGGAAAGGGCTGTTACATCTCTAATATACAGTGGTCCTAATTTTTCTTCCGTTCAATATTACCTTTGTCTTCCAGTAATTTCAGGCTTGTTCCTGTGTGCCAAGAACCAAAGTCATTCTCTTTCCTGGATTTTGGTTGGTGTTATTATCTGTTTCGGGAATGTTACCTAAAATGCTTGCTTCTTTTCATTTGTATAATTAAAGCCATCTATCGTTTTAGACTTCTTTATGTTCTGAACTTCAAAGATTTTCTTTATTCACTGTCATCCATCCATCCACCCTTTCAACAATTATTTAATGCTTGCATACTATAGGTCAAGTATTTCTTTAGAAAATAGGGATGTTGCATAAATAAGATAATCTCTAATTTCACAGGGCTTATCTTTTATTGGAGAACATAGGTACACAGCCCAAAACATAACTTTCCTATCTGATAGTGCTAATATTGGAAAGAAACAGAAATGGAGAAACACAACTACTTGAGAGAAAGGAGCAACATTAAACAGATGGTCATGGAGGGCCTTTGTCAATATTTGAACTGAAAACAAACTGATGAAAACAAAACAGTTATGTCTTTATAATCAAATGTGTAATTCTAATCAGAATCACCATACCAAAAGAATCTGTTAAGCTTCTCTTTTTTCTTTTTTATTTCCTGGCATCCATTTATCATGTTTAAGTTGTCAGGTGAATACAAAAAAGGCTAAGTAGAACAGGCTAGGCTGATTGCCAGGACCTACAATGTGCCCAGTTATTTTAAAATTAGGTGGAATCACGTTGTTTGAAGGGCCTTTATTCTTCTAACAAAGCCACAATTGAGTGAATAAAGTAGAATAATGTTGCCTAATGCATTAGAGTGCTAATTTAAAAGATTTTGGAGGAAAATTCTCAGAAATATTGTTTTCTTATCTGAGTTTTACTGCCTCAGCTCTACTGCTTTGAGTATATACTGGTTTGATTTCATTGTTTGACTCTCCAGTGGGGTAGTTTGAATGTGAAGGGTGGCCTGGTTTTGACTACCAACATTCAAATCATTTTGAATTTCGGCTAAGAACTAGCAGTGGAGGTGATAAAGTGAATGCTTGAAATTTCTTCCTTTTTTTTAAGATTTATTTATTTATTTGAGAGGCTGAGTTACACAAAGAGAGAGAAAGAGACAAAGAGAGAGAGAGAGAGAGAAAGAGGGCTTCCCTGTATTGAATCACTCCCCAAGTGGCCGCAGTGGCCAGAGCTGGGCCCATCTGAACCTAGGAACCTGTAGCTTCTTCTGGGTCTCTCCCGTGGTTGCAAGGGCCCAATCACTTGGGTCATCTCTCACTGCTTTTGCAAGTCATCAGCAGAGAGCTGGATTGACAGTGGAGCAACAAGGACTTGAACTGGTGCCCATTTAAGATGCTGGCACCCAGGCGGAGTCTTAACCTACTACACCACAGCGCTGGCCACAGTGCTTAAAATTTCCACCCATGGTTTCCTACAAGCCATTAATTTCTGCTGTAACCAAGGTTAACAAAGCTAACTTAAAACAACAGAGCACTACTAATAGATAACCCTGTCTAACGTAAGTCTCACCGACTGTCAGCAACTGAACTTAAAGGGCCCGCGTGGCTGTGATACATTCTGGAAGGTATGGAGGAAAATCCATTTCCTTGATTTTTCTGGCTTCTGGAAGTCACGTATACTCCTTGGTTGATTATTCCCTTCATCCATCTTTAAAGCCCAGCATTGGCAGGTAGAGTTGTCACGTCACATTTCTGTCCCTGCTTTGGTTATCACATCTTTCTCTGACAACTGTCTGGGAACAGGTTCTCTAAAATATGCTTTTATTTGATTAGATTCAGCAGAATAACCCAGGATAATCTTTCCATCTCAAAGTCCTTAACCTTAACCATACCTGCAAAGTCCCTTTTGGCATGTAAAATATTCAAAGTTGCAGGTTTGAAAATGTGGCACCTTTGAGGGTGCCATTTCTCTGTCCACCACACCTTCTCTTTAAACGTGTGACCGTAACATCCACAGATTCGGGAAGCATTACCAGACAGAGCCACTTTTAAATGAGACTAATCTGATTCCTGGGGATCAGGAAGAAGACAAAAAAAATACATGAAAGCATTATGACACCACTGAGCTTCCAGCCAAGAATTCAGCTTATCTACAGGCTGAGTACTCTTTGTGACACTTTACTGGAAAGCTCTAGATCGTTTGGTTTTTGTAACTGGAATTTGAGTCACCCCTTGAGTATGCTTTATGACAACCTGGAGAAATTGTTTTTATTATGTTGGGAGGGAGAAGCTGACTTTTGCTTTTTCTCTCTTTGTTTATGTTTTAGCATCATTCCCTTCTGTCTTTTTGATGGATTCCAAATTGTTCCTGGGAGGAAACTCTGGTGATAATTCTAATTTCAGCAGCTCTTCCTCTGGGGACTGATTTGGGCCTTGTCTTTGATAGTGTGCTTCTCTAATCATAATCCTGACTTTTTGAAATATGAGTGTCAGTAGAAAAAGGGCTTGCCAACTCTGTCGTTCATTTATCACTGAGAGGATGCTTTTAAGGAAGGTCTTAAATGAAGGCATTGTACAAATGGCAAAAAAAAAAAAAGAAAAAAAAAAGGAAAAAAAAGCATGTCTGGGGATTAGGGTAGGCTTCCCATTGTCTGACCTCAATTAGAAAAAGCAGAAATATTTCTAAAGATTGCTTCTGAGAGGCCTAAAGTGGCTTACAGGATGTTAGAGTTAACTCTCTCCTAAGCTAAAGCTCTTTGCCATCAGTGATCCAGTAACCTCATTCCCTTCCTTCTTTGCAGAAAACCTCATAAATTTATGTAGTGCCTACTTCTCAGGCCTATGATTGGATTTAAACATGTACTTACTAGAAGTGAGGAAGAGATATTAAATGCAAAATAAATATAAAATGTACATAACATTAAAATTTCCAAAAAATACACAAACATAAAATTATTTAGATTCATGTGAAAAAGATTCCCATCCACCTATTCTTTTTATATTATTCCTGGGAAGAGTTTTCTTTTTTAATATGTATGTATTTATTTTCCTTTTGCTTAAAAGGCAAAGAGACAGAGATATAGACAGAGAGGTCTTCATCTGCTGGTTCAGTCCCCAAATGCCAGAAATAGCCAAGGCCATTTCCAGGCAAAGGCCAGGAACTCAGAACTCATCCTGGGATTCCCATCTGGGTGGTCAGCATTACTTGAGCCACCATCTACGGCTTCCCAGGTTGCATATTAACAAGAAGCTACATGTGAGCAGAGAATCCTAGACTGGAACCTGGCACCCTCACCGGGATGTGGGCCTCTCAAGACGTCTTCACACTGTGCCAATTGTCAGTCCATGTGAGGAGACTTTAAAGATGCATTTTTCCTAATTATCCTCCCGTGACATTTTAATACCATCAATATACTGAATACCTGGTTATGTGCTATTTGTATATCTGAGCTTTATGCATTAAAAAAATAAGACATTTTGCTGTTTTCCCAAGAACCAATTTTTACCACATTGAAGATTTTGCCCCATTGAGAATAAGTGATATGAATTCAAGGAGCATATTTTAATTTTTTCTTCAACTTAAATTATTATGATGACTTCTTTTAAAAGTGAAACCTCATTATGACATGAAGACAGTGCATATATGAAATAAAATGATAGAGAATAGTTATTATTGGGGCCAGCGCTGTGCGTAGCAGGTAAAGCTGCAGCCCGCAGTGTTGGCATCTCATACGGGTGCCAGTTCAAGTACTGGTTGCTCTACTTCCGATCCTGCTCTCTCTATGGCCAGGGAAAGCAGTAGAAGATGGCCCAAGTTCCTGGGTCCCTGCACCCAATGGGAGACCCATTAGAAGCTCCTGGCTCCTGTCTTCAGATAGGTGCAGCTCCGGCCATTGTGGCCAACTTGGGAGTGAACCAGCAGACGGAAGGCCTCCCTCTCTCTCTGCCTCTCCTTCTCTCTCTGTGTAACTTTTGCAAATAAATAAATAAATCAAAAAAAAAAAAAAAAGAACAGTTGTTATCCTCTCCACACCAATCAACTCAGAGAAAAGATGTTCAGTTTCAATCAAGGTACTTTCTTATTCACTTATATATATACAACAGCACTACAAAAAATTCATGGAAAAATAAAAATAATAGGTAAGATCATGTTTTATAAGACCGAAATCCATCATAGTTTTTTCATAATATGCATTTTCCCTGAATTTGTAAGACCCTGTCAAATATACATAATAAACAAACACTTCAAAACTGCAATTTTATAAGTCATGCCTACATTTCCACATCAAAGCTCACAGATGTTTTATCACAACATTATTTTATTAAGGAGCACTGTGTTAAATGGTTATGTCTCAGAATTTGTGCACAAAGTACTCTTTTCAGATATTTATGTTGTTTCCATCTTATTTTGAAATTATATAACACTATGATGTAGAGCCTTGGGCATATTTTTTCATATATGACAATTTTCTTGCATCCATGTTTCCCAGTGCAATACTCCAGGCAAAAACAATGTACTTTTCAAGGAATTTGCTGCATGATGCTAAATTGCTCACTAAAACAGCATATTTTCTTTAAAAAGCCATAATCATAGCAAATCTGGATGGGTTCTGAGTAATTGAGTGGTATCTCTCCTATCAATAAAATATCACATTTGCATCAAGATGATTGGGCATATATTTAGAGTGTGTAATTGTTCAATTGGCATAGAAACTCCCTTTAGCAAGCAAGAACTGGAAGGAGATTTGTGATGTGTTCAGAATTTTACATGTGTAACTTGGCTCAGCAAAACCATAGGGTTTTTGTGAACAGAAGAGCAGAGGAAATGGTTTTAATCCAAGTTGTTATTTATTTCATCCATTCTGATGTCCCTTCTTATTTTTTGTTGTTTTGAAATTGTACATTTCATCTTAGCTTCTATAAGTGATTTCTGTAGTGAAATCAGAGATGGCACAGAGCAGGTAACAAAGTACATTTCCAAAATATGTTCTTGTGGCTTTTCATGCATTTATATCTCAACAAACATTTAGTCAGCATCTAGTAGATGGCAGGCATTGCTGTAAGACTAGGGTATATAGCTTTACCTAAGAACAAGTCCCTATCTTCATGGAGTTTGTGTTTCATGGTGGGGAGAAGCAGACAGGCAACAAAGCACAAATATAAATAAGTAGGAAGCAATGGCTAAAGAACACCATGAAGATAAGTGAATGAATGAGTGGTAGGGAGGAGGAGAGACAGGGGAAAGCCCATTGTAGACAAAGTGGTTAGGAAAGAAGTAATGGAGCAAGCTATGCAAGTATTTAGAAGAAGAACATTACAACAGAAGGAGGTTCGAAGGTCCTGAGATGACAACAAGAATGGCAAGTAGGAATAGCAAGGACACCAGGGTGGCTAGAGCAGAATGAGCAGTAGGGATTCTATATGCCTCATATTTTGAATCATGTGACATATTTAAAGACTCCTGATATGTTCCAGGGTAAATGAGTTCTTGTACTCCAATTCTCAAATAAAGGAAATGAAGACAGGGCTTTCATGGAATAAGTATTCCATGGCAGGACTCCGATAAGCACGGAGGAAATTATAGTTCATTGCCATGGTATTGTTATGGGGGAAATAGAGGAAGTTAGCTGGAGCACAGAGGACTGACAATTCACTCAGTTGATAGCAATGTAAAAATAAGTACATTTTCAACTGCTTTTCTGGGGCCAGTGTTGTGGTGCAGTGGGATAACCTGCCACTTGTTAAACTGGCACCTTATATCTGAGTTCCAGTTCAAGTCCTGTCTGCTCCACTTCCAAACCAGTTTCCTCATGCCGGGGGATTCCAATTCAATCCCATCAAGGTGCCATGTACCAATGCCATCTCACTTAGTCTAAGTGATCAGTTTCAGTTCATAATTGATCACAATGATAGGATTAAGTATCAAAGGGATCACATAAACAAGACTAGTGTCGACTAATACTAACTGGTAGAATTAAAAAGGAGAGAATGATCCAACATGGAAAGGGGGATACACAGCAGATTCATAGAATGGCAGATGTCCTAAACAGCACTCTGGCCTCAGAATCAGCCCTTAAGGCATGCGGATCTGGCTAAAAAGCCCATGAGAGTTTCTCAGGCATGTAAAGCCAAGATACTGTGGCAAAAAAAAAAAAAAAAAAAAAAAAAAAAACCTAAATGAAAGATCTCTGTGAGTGAGATGCCAGTGGAAAGAATGGGCCATCAAAGAAGGAGGTACCTTTCTCTGAAGGGAGGAGAGAACTTCCATTTTGACTATGGCTTTGTCTAAATATGATCGGATTTGGCAAACTCAAGAGGCTTCCATAGCCTTGGCAGCTCATGACAAGAGCCTCAGATGATTACTGACGTCATAAATAAGACTGTCCATTGTTAAATCAACAACAGGAGTCACTGTGTACTTACTCCCCATGTAGGATCTCTGTCCTTAATATGTTGTAAAACTACTACTCAAACAGTACTCTATACTTTCTGTGTCTGTGTGGATGCAGTCTGTTGAAATCTTTACTTAGTATATACTAACTTGATCTTCTGTATATAAAGATAATTGAAAATGAATCTTGATGAAGAATGGGATGGGAGAGGGAGTGGGAGAGAGCATGGTTGCAGGTGGGAGGAAAAGCCACTATAATCCAAAAGTTGTACTTTGGAAATTTATATTTATTAAATAAAAGTTGAAAAAAAAGCATTTATGCTCACAATCACAAGGTTTCTGTGTGTCTGTGTGAAAATAAACCTTAATGTCAAGTAAAAAAAAAAAGAAAAGAAAGAAAAAGAAAAAGAAATAAAAAGAAATAAAAACAACAGCTTCCTGCTAATGTGCCTGGGAAGGCAATGGAAGATGACCCAAGTACTTGGGCCCCTACCACCCATGTGAAAGACCCACATAGAGTCCCTGGCTTCTTCCTACAGCCTGGCCCAGACCTGGCTATGGTAGCTGTTTGGAGAGTAAACAAACAGCTAGAAGATCTCCCTTTCTGTGTCTCTCTCTCCCTCTCTCCCCGTCTCTCTCCCTCTCTTTCTCTCTCTGTGTTGGGTCTGCCTTTCAAATAAACAAATAAATCTTTTTAAAAATGCACTTCTTCTTTTAGCACCTGCATCTATCATTCTATTTGTTTCATGTATGGTGTTATTTTGACATTAAATGTTAAATCATTGGCTCACCCCATCGATTAGATTCTGGAACTAGAGACCACATCTTTTCAACTGCTTCCTTCAGTTCACAGCAGTGGACTTACGATGCCAAATAAATCACTTCATGCAGATCTGACTTCCTGGATTTTGAAAATTTCTAGACCTAACTGTAACTTAGTAAAAGAAATAAAAGGTTAACAAAAGCTCACCAGAGATCTGCAAGATTGAGTAAGCAGGCGGGAACATGCTGGAGTAGCAATTTGGATCCACTGGTGCTTTTCCTACTTGTTTTGTCAGTTGTGAGTCTCACTTGCTGGTAAATAGTTGGAAATTATATGTGTTTTGTTTCCCCTTTAAATGGTAAATTCACTGGGGGAGAGAACATTTTCTGTGATGGCTTTGTGTGGGCGGATGACAAATGACACATAAATGAGGAAAACAAGTCTTCCCATTGGAATTTGTTTACAGAAATACAGAGAAAAAATTCTACAAATCTAGGACCATGTGGCTTCCTGTTCATTCTCAGAGCATTTACCATACGTGCCCAAAGTCTCAATTATCTCCCGACTCCAGGAATTTTGGTCACTGTCTTTAGCAATTTGCTGGGCTATGGTTGTGGAAAGTTCTTGTTCTCTGGGCTAAGTGCAATGCACTTTAGGGTGATTGTTGGAGATTTTAGGGCATGGGTTTGATTGCAAAAGATTCACATCTCCAAGGTAACACCAAAATTCCTATTTACTCAGAACACTCAGTCTTCCTGGTTTGGGGTTTGTGCTATTTGAAAAGCATTGCAGGGGCACATTTACTTGGGAACATTCAGAGCAGAGGACTTGGAAGTGGAAGCACTGTTCCCAGTTACTTTGTGTGCTTGTTCCGTTTGGTTTGTGCGGCTGCACAGCTCAGGACATCACCCCAACCCGGTACTTGCTAGAATTAACTTCCTCTCATGCTGGAAATCTTGTCCTGTATATTTCCAGCACACACTGCTTGGCAGTTGCCAGTACATCAACCACCAGTGTAGTGTGGGTCTATGTGGACTGCATCTTTCCTCTGGTCTGAATTGGGATGATCCTTCGCAGCTTCTCACATTACAATTCCTTCTTAGCATACGAGTAAGATGTATGATGATGAGGCAGCTCTCACCATCTCTCCAGTTTGTAGAATATTTCTGAGGTGAAGTTAATTCATAAATGGTGTTAAGAATGAATCAACAATGGAAAGCTTGTCTAGTTTTTGCAATTTTGCGAAAATTCTAGTTTTCACTGAAAAGTCACTAGGCTTGGAATTAGCACTACGGAGGTGAGGAAGACACCAATCTTCCTTTGAAAGGGAGGAGAAGGACATCAAAGAAGCAGGGCTGTAACAAACGCACTCCTACCAGTGATGGCAAGAGAAAGGGAGTATTCAGGAAAGATTCTTCTTAGACTAATTTTCTAAAGAAGAGGTCCCTGGGAGAAAATTGAAGCAAGAACAAAAGGTTAGGTAAGAGGGGATCTAGAATGTAAAGGGTGCTGGGAAACACATTCCAGGTGTAGGAAGCATTGTGGAACCAATTTTTGGTCTAATCGCTGGCTCCAGAAAATGATCAAAGGCATAACTGCACTGAGAAGCAGCTGGAGAAAGAGCTGGCATCCAGTTCATGGAAGTATTTTATCCTAGTTATGAGAAAGCACTGCCAGGTTTTGTAAAGGAGTAGCATAAGTGGGTTCATGACAAGGTTAGAGTTAATTGTTTATGGTAATTATAATATTTTATAAAAGATCTTTGTAAATGATCAAAAATAAGGACAAATATGAGCACATAGGATATAGATAGATACATAGGTTGACATAAATATGTTTATACACACATAAATTCAAATTTGAGTTTGAAATTATACTCTGAGATTAGACTTTGGAGCCCTTTCTCTAAATTCTCATTATTATTACTCAAATTGTCTATGGAATGAAGTTTAGCTTTCAGGTTAAGATTCCAACTTGATGCTGATTAGATATATGACTTGCAGGTGAGGAGAGACTCACAGAAATAATCTGAGTACAACAAATGGGATCATACAGACTGGGTGAACCAAAATATCTTTCTTTACTTATGTTTTACACTCACAGTTAATGCCACCTCTTTTGACTTTTGCCATAAAGAAAAGATATGAATACCTAGAGCTATGCCCAAATAACGACCCCAGCAGTGATTCACATAACAACCCCAGCAGTGATCCTGACTCTTTGAGTAATGAAAGGCTCCATTCACAAAATGCCCCACAACTCTAACCAAGCCACAGCAGGCTGAGATCTCTGAGAGACATTAGTTTGGTGTGCCTCATGGTTGATCTGTCTATTCTAAGCCTTTCTCTGAAGTTACTGTGAATTAAACAGAATTTTGAATGTTGAATTAAACAGAATAATATGAGAAACAGAAAAGCAAAGCTGATCTGAGGTCTTGGATTCAAAAGTCAATGCTGAATCAGCAGGTGCACTGTCTTCAGTACTATGTAAAACTTCAGAACCAAAAACAAAACAAATCAGTGTCCTGTTCCTAGAGTCAGTGAATCTCTGAACTGCATCAAGCCACTTGGTCACAGACAGGACAATTTTCCTCCTCAGAATATAAAGAAAGGGATGGGCAAGCACTGTGGCGCAGGTGTGACCAAGAAACCAGTGAGGGTGGCAAAGACTTTTAATGAAATCACCAAGATTGAAAAATGGAAAATAAATGTCATCAACACACACACACACAAAATAATCAGGGACGGCGCTGTGACACAGAGGGTTAAAGCCCTGGCCTGAAGCGCTGGCATCCCACATGGGCGCAGATTCTAGTCCCGGCTGCTCCTCTTCCAATCCAGCTCTCTGCTGTGGCCTGGGAAAGCAGTAGAAGATGGCTCAAGTCCTTGGGCCCCTGCACCCGCGTGGGAGACCAGGAAGAAGTTCCTGGCTCCTGGCTTCAGTTTGGCACAGCTCCAGCCGTTACGGCCATCTGGGGAGTGAACCAGAGAATGGAAGACCTCTCTCTGTCTCTACCTCCTAACTCTGTCTTTCAAATAAATAAAAATAAATCTTTAAAAAAATAATATAAGGCCAGGGCCGTGGCTCAATAGGCTAATCCTCCGCCTTCAGCACCAGCACACCAGGTTCTAATCCCGGTCGGGGCGATGGATTCTGTGCCGGTTGCCCCTCTTCCAGGCCAGCTCTCTGCTGTGGCCCGGGAGTACAGTGGAGGATGGCCCAAGTGCTTGGGCCCTGCACCCGCATGGGAGACCAGGAGAAGCACCTGGCTCCTGCCTTCGGATCAGCGTGGTGCGCCGGCTGCAGTGCGCCGGCCGCGGCGGCCATTGGAGGGTTAACCAATGGCAAAGGAAGACCTTTCTCTCTGTCTCTCTCTCTCACTGTCCACTCTGCCTGTCAAAAAAAAATAATAAAATAAATAAAAAATAATATAAAGAAAGGGAGAGGAAACTCATATAAAAGCATTCTGAAGGGAAGAATTACTGAATCTTTAGGCCTAAATGCTAATTGTTTCAAAACAAAAGAAGACCCTTTCCATTTTCACCTCAGCATTGTAGAGTAAGTAAGGTGCACTTGGAGTATTTATAATATCCAAAATTGAACTCTATAAATAAAAAACTCTATGTGTTCACCAAATAGATACTGTGTCATCAGAATTAGCCACATCATTCTTTTGGAAATATTCCCTCTCTTTTATTTACAACCAAGTCACAGTTTTTCTAAAACTAAGAAGCCCATAGAATAAACCCAAAATATCATTTTCCAGCCGGTGCCGCGGCTCACTAGGCTAATCCTCCGCCTTGCGGCGCCAGCACACCCGGTTCTAGTGCCGGTCGGGGCGCTGGATTACTGACGTCATAAATAAGACTGTCCATTGTTAAATCAACAACAGGAGTCACTGTGTACTTACTCCCCATGTAGGATCTCTGTCCTTAATGTGTTGTAAAACTACTACTCAAACAGTACTCTATACTTTCTGTGTCTGTGTGGATGCAGTCTGTTGAAATCTTTACTTAGTATATACTAACTTGATCTTCTGTATATAAAGATAATTGAAAATGAATCTTGATGAAGAATGGGATGGGAGAGGGAGTGGGAGAGAGCATGGTTGCAGGTGGGAGGAAAAGCCACTATAATCCAAAAGTTGTACTTTGGAAATTTATATTTATTAAATAAAAGTTGAAAAAAAAAGCATTTATGCTCACAATCACAAGGTTTCTGTGTGAAAATAAACCTTAATGTCAAGTAAAAAAAAAAAAAAAAGAAAGAAAAAGAAAAAGAAAAAACCGGGTTCTAGTCCCAGTCGGGGCACCGGATTCTGTCCCGGTTGCCCCTCTTCCAGGCCAGCTCTCTGCTGTGGCCAGGGAAGTGCAGTGGAGGATGGCCCAAGTGCTTGGGCCCTGCACCCCATGGGAGACCAGGATAAGTACCTGGCTCCTGCCATCGGTTCAGCGTGGTGTGCTGGCTGCAGCGCGCCGGCCACGGCAGCCATTGGAGGGTGAACCAACGGCAAAAAGGAAGACCTTTCTCTCTGTCTCTCTCTCTCACTATCCATTCTGCCTGTCAAAAAATAAATAAATAAATAAATAAATAAATAAAAATATCACTTTCCAAAACCTAATGGTTACATGTGTGGTTTGGAAAAAAAAAGCATCTGAATAAAATTGTTAATCTACTGTTATTTCTGCATTGCTACATATGGGGGAGAATCTTCAAAAGGTTCATAGAAAATGTAATGTTAATGATTGTTTAATTCCACTTATTCATGAATTTTTAAAGTATCCTCTGTGCAGTGATTTACCTCCATATTTTCCTATTTTGTTTTTAGTTGGATGTTTCCATTAAATCTCACCCATTTTTGTTTAGCATAAGTGTTACGCCATCACAAAACACACCAAACATTGGAGTAAGGGAAAGGGTTTATTGGGGAAAACCCAGCAGACTGGAGGGAAGGGGCAAAGAGGGCAAAAGAGACAGAAGGAGAGTATAAGAGAGAGACAGAGAGGAGAGCAGCTAGGGAGGAGAGAAGGAGAGTGTAAGAGAGAGACAGAGAGGGGGAGAGGAGAGCAGACAAGAGGAGCCAAGAGAGAGAAGAGAGCAGGAGAGAAGAGAGCCACGTGTTCAGGAACAGGCCCTTTTAACATTTTGCCGGAGGGCTGGCAGGGAAGCAGGAGCAGCGAATCCCATTAGGATGGGGGTGGAGCTTGACACTGGTGGTTGGGCCATGTGGCCACCTGGCTTTCTGCAATGGCAGCGGGAGCCAGGGCATAGGATGTAAATCAGGGTGTAGATCATAGATAAAACTGCTGCCAGTTTCCTAACAATAAGCTGATAAGAAACTAAGAATGCCAATGCTGAAATGGTAATAACGAGAAAGTTTCGCTGCCTGTATATTTTTAATGGAAATTTATTTTTAAAAAAGTAAGCTCACTTACATTATATGGACATCTATGATACACAACATTAATACATAAGGAAATTGAAATATTGACCTTGTAATTCCGTGAACTTAAAATCTGTATTTACTTGTGCAACCACTCATTTTAAGTATCCCCAGAGTGAGTAGGTTCTTTGGTATTAGCATCATTAATTTTTAGAGCTCTGTGCTAAATAAATGTGGAGTATGTGTGAAAGCATATGTTCTCATTATGTATCTTTCCATGTAGTTATATATTTTATATACATCTTGATAATTGATAGTTAACTCTACTAATTATCTAATAATCAATATTAATTCTAATTTTAAGCCCTTCCTTTTTCCTTGAAAGTCTGCTAGATACTTTAGATATAATGTCCTTTAACTATTCACAATATTCTGTGAAAATGGATCCCTACATTCATTTAATATCTGGCTTCAATGAGACTTAATGAGGTTAGAGTTGACTTTCCCAAGATTACACAATTATTAAATTGGGATTAGAATTCAGGCTAATCTGATTTAAGGAAGAATACTAATAATATTTTAAAATTTTATTTAAAACTTCCTTAACTGTATCTAGTAAAATAAATACAAGCATCTACTATCTATTCTCTACACAGGCAAACTAGTCTTTGATACTGTGGTTCCAAGCGAGTTTCTGCCATTTGGCAACTAATTCAGTTTCTCTACAAATGCATTTTAGCATCTATAAAATAAAATTTATAGCAGTAACTACCTCATAGAGATATTGCAAGGGTTACATGAAATAATCCCCCCAAAACACATGGTCTTATGCAAATAAAGAATTTTCTAAATGGTAGTTATTATTATACTTATTATTATTATTATTATTACTGTTATTACTGAAGTTACAGCTCCAAGAGATGTTAGCACACATCAAAACAACTTCAATGAGGTTGAATGAAATGTCTGACATCTCTGTAATTCCATGCTGCTTCCTCTGTGAACTCAGATACTTAAAAAGATCACAAACATTTCTATCTTTATATTGAAACCAGCACAGATTTACAAAGGATAATCTGCAGTAGACTGTATCTATGGGACTGCAGGGATTCTGCTTCTACAGAGCTAATGGCTCCAGGGACAGGAAACATGTTCCGAATACTAATCGGATTTTTCTCCCAACTTGCTTTTCCTATAACATAATACCCTCCTGGGTCAAATAAGAACTACCTGAGCTTATATTGGGTGTTCAGCATCATGCGTTTTCCATGGGCACTTTATACTGTCACAACTTTTTCCCCTCAAGACTTAAGAAATCAATTTATTTGATAACTTCCTTTCACTGCAAGTATAGATGCTACAAGTGATAACTACTGTGAATTTGTAGAGATAACTATCTCATGGCTTCAAAATATTCAAGCAAAATGAGAAGAATTTTAACTAGTAGTTTAACAGCTTAGCTATTCTTAAGTTTTAAATGTATATATTGTTTTCACTGGCTTGAACTACTTAGTGTTTGGTTGACCACTTGAATGGATGTGATTGAGATCTAGAAATAAAATCATAGAGAGCTCTAAGCTTGGGAAACCTATAGTAATGTGTGAGTGTATTTATTTAAATTATTATCTCTAGTCAAATTATTTTCCTAAATAAATCTGATGTCTAAGACTAATCCCAAAAAGAGATAAATTTTCATTTACAAAAATTAAAAATGGGGGGGCTGGCGTGCTCCAGCTACTCCACTTCTGATCTAGTTCTCTGCTAATGGCTTGGGAAAGCAGTGGAAGATGGCCCAAGTGCTTAGGCCCCTGCACCTGCATGGGAGACCAGAAAGAAACTCCTGACTCCTGGCTTCAGATCAGCCCAGCTGTTGTGGTCACCTGGGAAGGAGTGAACCAGCAGATGGTAGACCTTTCTGTTTCTCACTCCCTCTGTCTGTGGCTCTGCCTCTCAACTACATAAATAAAATCTGTAAAAAAAAAAAAAAATTAAAAATGAAAGGGAGAAGGCCGGCGCCGTGGCTCAATAGGCTAATCCTCCACCTTGCGGCGCCAGCACACCGGGTTCTAGTCCCGGTCGGGGCGCCGGATTCTGTCCCGGTTGCCCCTCTTCCAGGCCAGCTCTCTGCTATGGCCAGGGAGTGCAGTGGAGGATGGCCCAGGTGCTTGGGCCCTGCACCCCATGGGAGACCAGGAAAAGCACCTGGATCCTGGCTCCTGCCATCGGATCAGCACGGTGCGCCGGCTGCAGCGGCGGCCATTGGAGGGTGAACCAACGGCAAAGGAAGACCTTTCTCTCTCTGTCTCTCTCTCTCACTGTCCACTCTGCCTGTCAAAAAAAAAAAAAAAAAAAAAAAAAAAAAAAAAAGAAAGGGAGAAAGAAGAAAATCTAAAGAGGTATATGAGAAAGGAATTTGAAAGCTTTAAATCATTACACATTCTTAGTTTATTGTTCAGTAAACAGTCATTTCTGGTACTCATTGTGTTGTGTCCAGTTTGAGACCCTCCCCAAAACAACTCACAAAAGGCAGACTGGATGCAACAGCAAGAGGATTTTATTACCAGATAGCTGGGGCTCTTACAGGCACAAATGACATAGCACAGTGCTGAGGTGAGAAGCCCCGTCCCTCCCCCTCCCAGCATTTTTGTGCACTTGAGTAAACAAGCACAAAAGACACTATACAGGTAGGCGAGTTCCTTATTCCTTATATGGCAGTTACCTGAATTTATGCATTTTATTGGTGCATTTGAGCAACTTAGGGGCTAGGCGTCACACAGGAAGGCGGAAGACTCTAAATTCCAGGAATAGTTTCATTCCTGTACCCTTAGACCTGTCTTTTCTGGCTTAAAATAAAGCCTGTCATGGAAGAACAGTGGTTCTCACGACAGGTCCTAAAAGCTCCTAAGACCAAACTTTTAATATGTTGCCCCATATTTCATATCACTTAATCTTAACATACTACACACTATTAAGTCTTAACTCCAAATGAACTTAATGTAAACTAACTTACGGTTTGAATTAATTATTTATAACTGAATTCCACAATTGAATGATTGCCTATTGAGAACAACTCCCAGAATCAAGTTTGTAGGAACTCCTAAAAAAGAAGAGTTGATTCTACCTTGGGGCAGCTCATGGCCTTTAAAGATTTATTTATTTTTTTGAAAGTTGGAGTTACAGAGAAGAAGAGGCAGAGAGAGATAGAGAGAGAGAGAAGGAGAGAGAGAGAGAGGGATCTTCCATCCAATGGTTCACTCCCCAGTTAGCCACAATGACTGTAGCTGTGCCAATCCTAAGCTAGGAGCCAGGAGCTTCTTTTGGGTCTCCCACGTGAGGGCAGGGGCCCAAGGATTTGGGCCATCTTCTACTACTTTCCCAGGCCATAGCAGAGAGCTAGATCATAAGTGGAGCTGCTGGGACTCGAATCATCGCTGATATGGGATGCCGGCACTGCAGGCAGCGGCATACCCGCTATGCCACAGTGCCAGCCCTAGTTCATGGCCTTTAGAAAGAGGTTGGGCATTAAAGGCTAGGAAAGGTTTTATTTTGGTAAGATGGTGGAAGACAGGTGGAAAAATATCTCTACAGCGTCTCAACATGTACATATTCGGGAAGTGTGGGGAACAATATTAGTCTGGCCTAGTCAGAGTAGAGTTTATGAAGAATAATAGGTTAGTAAGCTTTGTGTTACTACAATGAAATACATGAGCTAAGCTACTTTAAAAACAAAGAGAAGTTTATTTAGTTATAGTTTTGGACACTGAGGTCCAAAATTGGGAACCTCATTGCTTAATGTATCTGATGGGGGCAGGGGAACGATAGTGTGAGTGCATGTTAGAATGTGCAATCACATCATGAGCCAGGAAGCAGAGAGAGTGGATGAGCTCAAACTCAACCTTGTGGTGAGAATTTGTAACAACCAGCAGTTGAGAATTACATTCTAATGGCAAGTGCTGGATGATCCAATGACTCTCGGCCAGCTTCTACCTCATAAAGATTACATCATTTCTCAATAGTGCCATGTTGGGGACCAAACCTTTAACATATGGGACTTTGGAAGATAGCCAATACTGAAACCATAACAAATGCATAGGTAAAAAAGGATAGAAGTGCAGTGTCCTTAGTATTGGCCATCTGGCTTGATATCAGAGAAATAACAATCACACTGGTTATGGCATTCACCCCATCACATTACCTATTTACACTGTAGAGACATCCAAGTACAACATCACGTTCACACACAGGAAGGATAAGAAGAGTGAATAAAGGAGTCTGAGCATTTTTATTTCATATTTCCCACATTGGTAACATTGTTTCAGATGGCCTTATTGTATTAAACATTGTGTCAATACAAAAAAGGGTATTTTCAAGTAATGATTGGCTTAAATTCATATTTGTAGTCTGGAGCAATGCTTGCAAAATCATGAGGCCTTAAATGTTTTATGCTTGAGGATATAACCTGTGATTTCCCTCTGCCGGCTCCTTTGTGCTCCTCTTTGATCTCTTCATAGAGCATAAGGGAAGCGAAAGATTTCACAGCTAATTTTTCTGGCCGTCCTTTTGGGCAAATAAAATATTTAACTGACTTCACTTTTTCCACATGGGCAATGTTGAGTATCCCTTCACTGACCCCTCTCTTGCTCATTTCTTTTTCCCCTGGTACTACCCTATCTTGGTAACATCGAGTAATGCCTATAGGGTTACTCATAGCTTTCTAGGGTCATTGGAGAATAACCAAACCTCTGAGGGCTGACTCCAAGAATTTCAAACATCTACCACTCACTCAACAGTGGACAAATATTTTCCAAAAACCTATGATATTCTAGTCACTTTATCTTAATGATTCAATACAGATTAATGTCAACAGGGGACTACTATTCTCAAGGAGGTTGTAGCCAAGCAGGAAAAGGAAAGCCTACACAAACAGGCATATATAAGCTCACATATTCCAATCAAGAAGAAAGCAAGAGAATTATCCAACAATGGTAAGTCTGATTAGTTGGTTGTGTAAGCCTTTATGAAGAGGTGACATTTCTGATGATTTTAAAAAATGTAATTAATTAATAATAAAGTAGAGAGAGGAGAGAGAGAGAGTTCCCATCTGCAAATTTACTTTCCCAATTCTTGTAATAGCTGGCGCAAGATTGGAGCTATAGCCAGGAACCATGAACACAACCCAGTCCTTCCTTATGGGTGACAGGAACCCAATAACTTTAGTCATAATTGCTGCCTCTGAGTATTTACAATAACAGGCAGCCATAATCAGGAGCCAAAGCCAGAAACTGAATCCAGGTACTCTAATATGGGATGTAAGTGTTTTAACTACTAGATAAAACACCTGCTCTTTGTGATGATATCTGAATAGCCACAAAAGAAGTTGCATATAGGGGACACAAATATTCCTGAGGACAGGAATAAACTTCTTGGTACTTTAAAAAAAAAAGTAGCTTTTTGAGGCTCCTCCAGATTTTAGGCATTCTTCTAAGCATTTAAATGAACATGTTCATTGTCCCATTTGACCCTCACAATCAGCCCAATAATTATGTCTGGCTTATAGATTAAAAAACTCAAAATTAAGTAATGGGTTAAGATCACTTTAGTATATCCCATGAGAAGATTGAAACTCAGATCTGTGTGAAGGCAAATGCTGTTTCATCTCACTATACTTTGCCTTCTTTCTACCATTTTAGGTTCTGCTTTTCATTTCTATGAGGTTATGGGACCCAATGTTTTAGCAACTAGGATTATCCTTGCAGAAGAGCTCCTCTCTCTGTGGGATGCATGTCCTTCAGTCCTTTTCTTTTTTTTAAGATTTATTTATTTATTTGAAAGTCAGAGTTACACAGAGAGAGAAGGAGAGGCAGAGAGAAAGAGAGAGAGAGAGAGAGAGAGGTTTTCCATCTGCTGGTTCACTCCCCAATTGGCCACAACAGCCGGAGACGTGCTGATCTGAAGCCAGGAGCCAGGAACTTTCTCTGGGTCTCCCATGTGGGTGCAGGGGCCCAAGGACTTGAACCATCTTCTACTGATTTCCCAGGCCACAGCAGAGAGTTGGATTGGAAGTGGAGCAGCCGGGACTTGAAAAGGCACCCATATGGGATGTCGGCACTGCAAGCAGCGGCTTCACCCGCTACGCCACAGCACTGGCCCTCAGTTATTTTCTCTACTCATTCCAGACCTATGTAATGGTAGTTGGAATCTGAGAGCCTGAAGTGCAATAGTCACCGCAATGCCTGCTGGGAAGCTGCTGTTTCTATTTTTCATAAGTGAACTCCAACAGGCTTCCCAGTCTAGGGCAGGAGAGGGATGTGTATACTGCCCTAGGATGGAAACATCAAACTAAAAAACTTATGATACACACTGGTTATCTCCTTAGGAATGTTGACTGTCTACCTAGATAGATATTCCCAAAAGGGTGTGGCAAACTCACCCACAGAACTGGCCTCAATCTGGAAGCTCACAAAATATCTAACTGGTTCCTCAACAGAAAATAATCAAGATGTCATAGCTACCAAACTCAAAAGAGAGGGATATATGAAGCCAGAATTCCATTTCATTTATTATTTTCTTAAAATGAGTTTATCTTCTTTTTACATCAGAGAGTGATAGAATCTCTCATCGTCTGGTTCACTACCAAATATCCAAAATAGCCAGGGCTAAGCCAGGCAAAAACCTGGATCCTGGAGGATCTAGGTCTCAGAGGTGGGTGGCAGTGACGCAACTGTTTGATCTAACACACGCTTCCTCGCAGGGTTTACATTAACAGAAAGGTGAAATCAGGAGCAGAGCCTGGGACTAAAAGCAGAGCTGGGTCTCAGACCCAGGGACCTGGATGTGGGCTACAAGCACAGCAAGCAGCATCTTAATCACTGCACCAAATGCCTACCCCATCTTGCTGGTTTCTAATGAGTAACATATGCATAACACTTTGCAAATTAAAATTACTAGAAGAGTTCTTCTTGAGTCTGAAGTTAGAAAAAGAGTGACTCATAAAAATTACATATGTAGTAGCTTCAGGCACCATTTGCATGCTGGGCCTGTTTCCATCAACAGAGCTGTAACAGGGGACAAGATCCCCTGGGGACTACCGTGGGGAGCCACCAAGCTTTGCTCTATGAGGCTCCTGGTTTCACCAGCTCAGTGGGTGGCAAACTCCATTCTGGTTGTTCTTTGATTTGTGTTAATACTTTCACCCTCATTTCAATCCAATCTTTTTGGCCAGAAAGTATGTAATAACTTTTAATATCTCTTCTATGAATCATCCAGTGATGATTTTATAATACTCAGAGGGAGTCTTACTTCCTTAATTTCTATATTCTGGAAGGATGCTTTTTGTATCCCCAGGGTACAATTTGTATCTTAGTTCTATGAAAATGACAATAACATATTTTTATGAGATATCCACATGCACAGGAAATTAATTTTCGAATTTTTCAGTTATCTTTTGCTATGTAATAAACCAACCCAAAATGCCATGGCTTAAAATAACAATTTATTATTTGTTATTATTCCATGTGTTGACCTGTGCTCTATGGGTGGTTCCTCTGCTCTATGTGATAATGGTTAGGGTCTCTCATGTGACTGGACTCAATGGCTGGTGGGATAGATTGGAAATCAAAGAATGCTTCACTTGTACGTCTAGGCCACCTTTCTTATCCACATCGACTTTTCACATAACTAGGTTGACTTCTTCATAGCTGTTGATCAAAAAGGTCTTAAATGGTAATTGGCTTCAAAGATGGAAGAAATGAAAGCTGTCTGTCTTCTTAAGTTCAAGATTCAGAATGTCTCTTCTGCCATGTCACTTCTGCAAGTCAAAACATCAACCAAGATCCAGGGAGAGGGGAATAGACTCCACCTATTGATAGGTGAAATGCAGAGAAGGAGGGAAGGAATTGAGGGTGGTTATATTCAAAGATCAACACCACAGTTTGTCTTCTAGCCACAATATTTCATTAGGCAAAATATACTCTATCTTGCCCAAAGTGTTATTGTACTACATCACTTTGAAATCCAGGACTTCATCATCTAAATCATGTCCAAATTAATGAGGATTCTTATGCAGTTTCGTATGCAAGATCTTTGGCTGAAATTTTTTTTTATGTGTAAGGGCTTGGAACAAAAAGTACAACTTATCTGCATTACACAATCTGACATATAACAATGGGTCAGGAACAAGACAACTGCATTGAACAATCTTATTCAACAAAGTGGGGACTGCAGAGAGTGCAGAGGGAGGCACATACTCTTAGAAGACACTGGCCCATGGCAATCCAGAAGTCCAGTTAGACACGTGAGGTCTATTGATTCTTTGCTCGGAGAGTAGAAATGATGAGCTGATAAGGCTCCATTCTGCTCCTCTGGTTTTGGTTTTCTGTGGATCTTGATTTTGCTTTCTGGGCTCTTGCATCTGTTTTCCACCTGTGGACATATGGTAGCACAGTTAAGTCACCCTAGGGATACCACATCCCATATCAGAGTGCTGCCTACTCTGTTTTCAATCCAGCTTCCTGCTAATGAGCACCCTGCTGATAGTTCAAATACTTAGATCCCTATCAACTTCATGAGAGATCCAGGCTCCTGGCTTCAACTTGGCCCAGTCCTGATTTTTCTCTCCCTTTCAAGTGAAATGAAAAATAAATAAGCATTTTTAAAACTTCTACTTTAATCTGTATTTTGAACTGTCACAGTACCATTTCATCAAAGTCGGAAGCCTCCTTTAAAAGCTTTGTGAGCTTTCAATGAAGCAAATTAGACTCTATTTCATTAGATTAAAGACAGAACCACAATTTGCTTTGAGACAAATCCCTTTCTACTTTGGCTTATCTTCAGGGTATTGAGGAATATTGAGGGACAGCCCATAACATTCTTAAGAGCTCTTGAGTTCACTGAAACGTAAGCCTGTTTTCCACAGAGAGCCTTCTAGCCACACCCTTCATCTGACTTTCTCCCAAGGCCACAGGTCACAGGCAGAGCTCTGCATTTGACTTTGCCCTGAGATTGTGTTTCACTCTGAAACCTTTTGCTTCCCAGAGAATGCTTCGTGACAAATACTGAATTGGAGCTGCACTTTTCATTGCTTCTTGAGAAGAGAGAGATTCTATCCTTGACATCTCATCTCTTGTGACCCTTTATCACACATAATAAAAATAAATCAACTCACACATTTACATTTTTCCAGAAATCTCCTTAGGTTATTACAATTTATATGAGGCATATTTCATATTTTCTACATTAACACAGGCAGCAGACTTACCGATGTCCCCCCAGTCTATAACCCGGCTCTCCCTTTTCCAGCCAGAGTAAATTCCTCACCCGTATCTCAGAATCCTTATAGTCTTCTCACTGCCATTCATGCCTCTGCTGCCACCAAGCCTCAAAGCTGATGCTAAGTTTCAGATTTTTGTTATAGCAACACCCATTTCTGGTGTCAGTTCCAGGTGTATAAAAACTACATAATGAACTACTTCAAAATTTAAGACATTTAAAAAAAAAAAACAGCTGCTTAGGATTCTGTGGGTCAGGAACTCAACAAGACAGAGTGGGGATGGCTTGTCACATTTCCAAAACGTCTTCTATCCCATCAAGATGGCTTAATCTACTAGGGAGACAATTGGGATAGCTGTTCTGGGGTCATATGACAGCTGCTTCATTTTCATTAATGGTTCTCTTTCTTGGTTCTTTTTACCATGATTTCTTGGTCGTCCCCACAGCATGGTGATCTGGGGGGTCAGACTTCTTACTTGGCAGCTGACTTCCTTAATGAGAAGATGTAAGCTGGCAGATTCAAGGGAAGAAGATACAGACTGCAGGTCTTATTGATGGAAATGTATGTGCACATAGGGAGGGAAGGCACTGATGGAGTCATTGCTGGAGACTGTTAATCAAGAGTTTTGGTTTTAGGATTGTTCAGACATTCCTTATCATAACCAATGATAAATATGTGTGACCTAGGGAATTTCTGCATGCTTATCAATAGATATTTTTAAAGAAACAATATTTATCCTTATTACATGAAATGTATTTACATTTTCTCATCTATTTTAATTTACTTTTTTAAATACAGGTTATAGAGTCCAGTTTTATTTTATAGCTAGTGAGTTGAGGTGAGTAATACAAAGAACAGTAATTGTGATGGAAGTCTTATATATATGTATATATATATTATATGAAGTGAGTATAAATAAATAAATATATATATGAAGTGAGTGTAAATAAAAATGTACCTTAAAGTTACATGCCCAACATTATGCATCTTCACTGGGGATTAGAGGCATGTTTTCTAGTTTGAGTCAGTTCTCTTTCAGTCCCGCTCAACTTCAAGAACCAATCCCTGCCTTACAATGTTGCTCAACCCAAACATTGATCTGAATGCTGTTTTCATTGTCACCAGAGCCAGTATAACAACACAGTTCCTGTAACTCACATCCTAGTCCTTTTTGTACAGTATCACACATTCCTGTTCCTACTGTAATCACACTGAGAGCATTTACAACTGCTATCCCTTAACACCTTAATAAAAACAAAGCACAGACAAATATCCCACAGTTTTGTGGATAGTATTGAGTGGTTTTGACTTCTGAAGATAAAAATATTCCTCAAAGCCATGGGGTTGTGAGTTGTGTAAAAAGAGTTACTGGAGCACTATTCTGCTGACAGTGGGAAGTGTGCCTCTCACCTCCAGAACAGCCAATTCCAATATCAGGAGGCATGGACATTGCTTCCTTTCAGTGAACTCAACTCAGACTTTTCAGGTTGAATTGCTTATTCAAATATGCCTCTGTAACAAGGCATACAGAATTATAGTCTCCTAGCATAGAATTGGTGAAGAGCTTTAAAATGCTATTTTTTTGTCAAACGCAGATTAATGAATTATATAGCTTCCCTGCCCCCCATTTTTTCCTTTGTTTCAAAAGTGGAAGATTGAATTGAAGATCTGAGTTTAAAAAATGTAGTTGATAAGGAATTCCTACTTCATCAGTAATATGAGAGACTTCAAAATGTTTGTGGAAAATGGAATTACATGTTTATCTTGTGCAAAAAATGTGATATCTGTACATATGGGACGTCTTCAAAATGTTCATTGAAATGTGTCTTTTGAAAAAACTATGAATGAATTTCAATGTATTTTTTACCAAAATATTTTTAATTTCCATTTTCCACTGAACTTTGCGAAGTGCCACCATCTGTGGAATTTGAACTGGGTAATTTCCAGGAGCCTCGGAATTCTGGGATTCTTTTACCAGAGTCTTCAGGAGTAGAAACGCTGTGCTGTGCTGTGGATCTTTTTTCAATTCTGAGTCCAGAACACCAGCAGATACAAAAGCAAACTTTTACCTTTTACTTTTGTTTAGATAAGAAAGCAATTAGTCTCTGAAGGACAGATTGACAAAGACATGGTGAATTTCCCAAATTAACTTCGAAAGAGAGATTATCTGGGCATGTGGGAAAGCTATGCAAAACCTTGGTGCTCCGCTATTCCATTTCAAAAATGTCACTTTCTGCTTATTCAGTGCTACTGTCATTAAACTATTTTAACTATTAAAATTTGTGTTCTAGAGCCGAGCAGAAATTACTGCTTCTGTCTTTGAGCTTATTAGAAGCCATTTAAAATTCATTAAAGAGTGATAAAAATCACCTTTATATCATGGTTGAATTTGGTTAAATGTTGAAATTTGCAATGCGATTTTTATTGTCTTTTATTAGCAGTATTTTAGCATCTATCTATGTAACTCATGACTATTTTAAGTACCTTATAAAGAAATGACATTTTAAAATGGAGCCTCCTTTAATTTTAATTCCTTACAGTGAGGTTAAATTAGAATAAATTACGGGGCAATGCTGCCTAAAATTCCAAACTGTTCATCCTATAGATAAACGTTTTAAAAAGCATATAAAATGGTTGAAACACATTTTCATTGCCCCATAAACTATTTACTTAATACTTGTGCCAAGGTAAAACTAGATGATACATGGCAAATGGATAGAAAAAAAAAAAAACAGCTTATTAGAAAACCAGTTGTTTCCTCCTCTGATTTTCCAGAGAGAGAACTATGAGGTTACATGGGACTGTGGAATGAAAAAACAGATACTGTCCGGAGAAAAGTGCCCCCCACCCCGTATTGAAGAAATGTAACATCTCTAATTTACAAAACACTGTATTCTCTAATAATCCTCATGCCCTCATTTCATCTTTGAATTAACACCAAGAAAAAAATGCTTGAATTGCATGAATCTGCCTGCACTAGGCTCTTTTCAACAGATAGGGAAGGGAAGAGGAGTACGTTTGCCCAGATAGTAAGGGATGCCCTGGGCAAAGCTGGCTGGTAAATTACTTCAGCTAGTGGACCCACAGAAGGAGGTGGAGCAGAGAGTAAGTCTGCCAAATCAGACAACAGCCAGACAGCACACGGGTCAGATTTCAGGAATAAGTGCTTTGGCACAAGTTAGAGACTGGAGAGTCAGATTGAGAACTTAAAAGACAGGCAGTGGGGTGGAAGGGTATTCCCAGGCAGGTGTCTGGGATGAGCATCTCTCTATGTAGCCCAAATTTGCACTCTGTGACGTGTTTCCAGAAGTGAGGAGGGATGGGACAGGAGGCAGGAGGAATTTAAAAGGCTGAGAAAGGCTTGTTTAATTCCTAAAATAGCAAAGCTATTTAAAGTGCACCAGTGCCAAAGGATAAAATTAAAGTGGGAGCTCATTATTCAGTTGTAAAAAGCACTCACATAGGGCTCAATAAATATACTGTTCTCTCCAGTAGCTCAGGCTGCTATAAAAAAGTGCACAGGTGGCTTAAACAATAGAAATTTCTTTTCTGGAGTGGGTGTTTAACCTGGCAGTTAAGACATCCACATCCCATATCATAGTCCTGGGGTTCAATTCCCGGTTCTGGATCCTCATTATAGAATTCTACCAGCACAGACTCGGAAAGGCAGAGGCGATGTCTCAAATAATTAGATTCTTGACACCCTCTTGGGAGAGCTGAACTGAGTTACCAACTACCAGCTTCAATCAGACCCAGTGTTGGCCACTGTGAACATTTAGGGAATGAACAAGTAGATGAGAACTTTTGGTTACCCTGTTTGCCTGTCTCTCTCTTCTCCCTCTTTCTGTCTCTCAAATAATTAAAATTTTTTGAGAAGCAAATTACTTTTCTCACAGTTCTTGAGGCTAGAAACCAGGTGCAAGCATGATCCTCTTCTGGGGAAGACTCTCTATGTGGCAGGTAGACTGACACCTCCTTCCTGTGTTTTCAAAAATTAGGAAGAAAGGGGATGAGAGAGAGAGAGAGAGAGACAGAGAGAGAGAGGTCTTCTTATATCATACCATGAGGCTCCCATCCCCATTACTTCATGTAAACCTAATTATCTTCCAAAGACTCTCTTCCCAATACCATCATGTTGGGGATTAGAACTTCAATATATGGATGTTTTTGGTGCTTAGGGGGTCACAATTCAGTTAACACAACTGTCAACTTTGATCATCTCACAGTCACCATATCAGACAGTATCTTATCAGACAGTATCTGCACTTGGTTTGGCACTGAAACCTTCAGTGTTAATTGTCTAAATTTCTTCATAATAGATGCTTGTTCTATCTTTTTTTAACCTTTTTTAAAAAATATTTTATTTATTGGAAAGGTGGAGTCACAGACAGTGAGAGGGAGAGACAGAGAGAGGTCTTCCTTCCATTGGTTCACTCCCCAGTAGCTGCAATGGCCAGAGCTGCTCTGGAGGCAGGCGCTTCTTCCCGGTATCCCATGTGGGTGCAGGGGCCCAAGTACTTGGGCCATTTTCCACTGCTTTCCCAGGCCACAGCAGAGAGCTGGATTGAAAGTGGAGCAGCTGGGACTAGAACCGGCACCCATAAGGGATGCCAGCACCACAGGTGGAGGATTAACCTACTGCGCCATGGTGCCAGCCCCAGTTTGTTCTATCTTAATTCTAAATATGTTATTTTTCAGAATATAAACTCCATCTTCATATATGAGTGGTCTCCAAAAAAGATGAAAATGCATATTACCCAAACAACTGCATAGATTTCAAAACTGTTTTCTACCAAAATAAACTTCTCTTAATTCTGTTTTTCAAAAGCTATTTGACATTTCTTATATATTGAGGTCTTGAATTTTTTCTGTTTCTTCAGGCCAACAAAATAAAGTGTAATTTGCTCACATTTAGAGCATAACCAAAACAACTGTCTTGCCCATTCCAAAGGCCAGCTTCTGTGGCAAAGAGGGATGCTGTTCCAGGGTTTTCCATCTGTTCTTCCTTCTCTGAATACCATGCCCCACCCAAATCTACCAGGGATCTCTTACCATTTGAGAGGGGGAAGAATGAACATTTTACTATACTTGTTACTATTTCTATATAAAATGGTAATCCATCTCATGGGCACACTCTAATTCCTAGTGTTAGGCTTGCACCCCATTCTTAAAGCACCTTGCAATTCAGATTCTTCTCCTCTAAAGATTCTGCCTATCTCACACCATCTAATCCCTAGTACCCAGTAGTCACTGGCAGATATTTTCCTGGGGCTTCAGTTCGTTAGTCTAAAGTGATCCCCTATGGTTGGGGATGACTGAAAACAGTTTCAGAACAATCTGGATGGATTTTTGTTTTCCCAAGTTCAAATCCTTTTGAATTCCTTCTGGTGCTTAGCCAGCCTTGTTCATCCATTTAGTGTTACTTTATTAGGGCAAAGACACAACTCAGATTGTTTTATATAATCTGATGATTTATTTAAATCATATGAAAATTAATATATACAGCAAAATGCATGCCAAATTGAGTGGTACGGAGAACTGTTGGTTACTTTAGGTCTTGTTTAAGAAATGACTGACTAGGCATTCTTCTCACCATTGTATCTCTAGGCTTTTCAATTTGGGTACTCAAGGACTTAGCTGCTGCATTTCCCTGGAAAATGATATCTAGTTTTTACTGGCATGAGTTTAAAATGTCTAGATACATTATGAACCTCCCTTACCAAAAAGCTGTTAACAGTGAGTAAAACCATCACCACAGGCACATGGGACAGGATATTTGAAGTCAAAAACCAGTAAGATATTGAAGTGAGAAACCACCTTAAAAAGTAAAATACAGAGTAACTACTAGAACATGAGATTGGTTCCCTCTTTCTGAATGCATGATTGATGGTTGGGGCAGCCCACCCCTGCCTAATCTTCAAGAACTTCCTTCTCCTTTAATAAGCTTCACAAAAGCTCCCGTGTCATAAGTCATGCCAGCTGGAAAAATGAAATTCAGTGTTTCCTGATTTGTGCCTCTAGATGCCCCTCTTGAAGTTGCAAATCACTGAGAAGACTGATACCTGCTCACAGTTTTGCACCTGTGAATTACAGTCAGCTTAGGTTGCAGTCCGCCATCTACCATAAGCAACTACCTGCTGCACCAATGCGTCAGAATGATTACCATTATAATCACATGGCGATAAATGAAATAATGAGATAATACTCCCATACTTTCCATGCATGTTGAAAAATTGGTTTCAGCCACAGATGTTTGACAGCAGCCAGTGGGATGCGATGGCTCACATGTCTATCATGTATTTCCAGAAGTTATTCTTGAAAGGTACACATCATTCCCTAGGTAAGTCTCTGAAAACTCGCAAGAGTTGCTGATGTGTCAGCGGAACATATCTAATAAATTCATCGCAAGACCACATTCGGGATATCATAAAAGATCTTATGAACAAAAACAGACAAATACCCCATAATCAACAATACCTGGAGATTCAACTGTCTAGCCTCAGAAGATTTTCACATCAATTTCCCCTGTAATATCAGTCCCATCTGTACAGAAGCTATTTATTTATTTGAACTAAGATAGAGATTAAATAAGTCTAAAAAAGTTTTTATCCTAAATGGAAGCAAAATGTTCTCCCTGTGTACTAACGCTATCAGTAAAAGGGCTAGATTTCTATGGCGGCCATTTGTACTAACAGACTCTCTAGATATTTTTTTTTTCTCCTGAGTTTCTTTCTCACTTAGTTCCTGCAAGTTAATTTTTAATAAAATATGTGATGGTTTTTATCTGGCATGTTTCATCTCGAAGTTTCTATTTAGAAATTCTAAGGCCTAGGGATGAATAGCCCGACTTTTAATGCTTTTATCAGTGTGGGATTATTAATATGAGGTCGAAGATAAGAATCACTATCATTCTATCATCAGATTTTTCTAAACATGAGAAATGCTTGCGTCTGGTGGATTTTTCACCTAAGCCTCAAGGTAGAAATAAAGCTCACTGCTCTTTTCAGCAAAACATTTTTTTAAAAGTTTTCCTATTACCCTCATCTATTTTACTATAAACTTTTCCTATTTATTCTCACCTATTTTACTCTACTTTCTCTTCTTTCAGTGTCAACTAAACCAAGACCCCACAGCGACGAATACTCAAAGAAGATCCCTCCCCCGAAACCCAAACGGAACCCCAACACTCAGCTCAGCACCTCCTTCGACGAGACGTACATCAGGAAGCACGGGCCGCGGAGGACGTCGCTCACGCGGGACGCGTCCCTGTCGCAGGTGAGCAGCCCCGCGGGAGACCCGGAGGAAGAGGAGCCCGTGTACATCGAGATGGTGGGGAACATCCTCAGAGACTTCAGGAAAGAGGACGACGACCAGAGCGAGGCCGTCTACGAGGAGATGAAATACCCCATCTTCGACGACCTGGGCCAAGACGCCAAGTGCGACTTCGACCATCACAGCTGTTCTTCGCAGTGTGCTACTCCCACGGTGCCTGACTTGGACTTCGCCAAGTCCTCAGTGCCATGCACGCCCAAGGGTTTGCTCTGTGACATCCCGCCGCCCTTCCCCAACTTGCTGTCGCACAGGCCCCCGCTGCTGGTGTTCCCGCCCGCGCCCGTGCACTGCTCCCCCAACTCCGACGAGTCCCCGCTGACGCCCCTGGAGGTCACCAAGCTCCCAGTGCTGGAAAACGTGTCCTACCTGAAGCAGCCGGCCGGGGCGTCGCCGTCCTCCGTGCCGCCGCACGCCTCGGGACACCCCAAACCGGACAAAGACCCGGGCGCAGCGCTCGGACCCGCTTCGGCCACCTCCGTGCTCTCCTCGTCCCCTCCGCCCCCGTCCACGCTCTACCGAACCCAGTCTCCCCACGGCTACCCTAAAAGCCACTCCACCTCGCCCTCGCCGGTCAGTATGGGCAGGTCCCTGACGCCCCTCAGCCTCAAAAGGCCGCCCCCCTACGACGCCGTGCATTCGGGCAGCCTCTCCCGGAGCTCCCCCTCAGTGCCTCATTCGACCCCGAGGCCCCTGTCGCAGGACGGGGCCAAGATGGTCAGCGCGGCAGTGAGCGCGCACGGGGCGGCCCCCGGCGGCTCCCGCTCGCGAACGCCCACGAGCCCGCTGGAAGAGCTCACGAGCCTCTTTACCTCGGGACGCAGCCTACTGAGGAAGTCGTCCAGCGGCCGGCGCTCCAAGGAGCCCGCAGAGAGTAAGTGCGCACGCCCGGCCGGCCCGGGGGGCCAGAGGGCGGCCCTGACCCAACCAGATCCTGCGCCCAGTGCAGAGTGTGTAACCTTTGGGAAACAAAGCAGTGGACTCTGCACAATTGTGCACTCTGCACAGTTTCCACGATAGCATACCGTAGGAGGAAGAGTGAGTTAAAGTAATAAAGTGCACAATCTAAATTCTGTATTTATTTTTAAGGTGAACTAATTTCATGAACTGGATATAAGAGATTTAGGAGCCTAGTGATATGCCCCACCCTGTCCTCCCTCATGCCTGTCAAGGAAAGAAAAGATAGAGTATGCAGCCACAGCCAGACCAGGCTTACTCAGAAGCTGAAAACCTGGGAGGGGCTCACTCCCAGGTGAACACCCGCTGAGAGACAGCGCCTTCCCCTTACAGACTAGTGGTTCATCTAGTACAAAGCGGTGGGAAGAGGCTTGGGGGTCTGTGCTACCCAGATGGAGGGAGAGCTTGGGCTAGTTTGAAAGGTCCTGCGAGATTACGCTGTGAGCCGGGAGGGGTTTGGGCAGAGGCAGTGACTGGACTCTGAGGCAGAGCTGCTGAGTTGCGGGAGAGACTGGCAGGTGTGGGGAGAGCTCAGGCCGGTAGCTGGGCTCTTCAGATAGTGGTGTGTCCAGCAGTCCAGGCAGGGCTGGTCAGAGAAAAGGAGGCCTGTTCCATGTTTTATAGGTGATAGGTCAATGTGGACCTGAGGCTTTTAGTCCTTGCTCCATCACTGCCTCCCACCCCCTTCCTTTCTTTTTTTTTTTTTTTTTTTTTTTTTTTTTTTTTTTTTTTAACAGGCAGAGTGGACAGTGAGAGAGAGAGAGACAGAGAGAAAGGTCTTCCTTTGCCGTTGGTTCACCCTCCAATGGCCGCCGCGGCCAGCGCGATGCGACCGGCGCACCGCGCTGATCCGATGGCAGGAGCCAGGAGGCAGGTGCTTTTCCTGGTCTCCCATGGGGTGCAGGGCCCAAGCACCTGGGCCATCCTCCACTGCACTCCCGGGCCACAGCAGAGGGCTGGCCTGGAAGAGGGGCAACCGGGACAGAATCCGGTGCCCCGACCGGGACTAGAACCTGGTGTGCCGGCGCCGCTAGGCGGAGGATTAGCCTAGTGAGCCGCGGCGCCGGCCCCCCCTTCCTTTCTTATTCTTTAATTTTTATAATGACCTACAATGGCCCTGGAAGGTCTAACAGGAAACAGAGTCTGCCATGGACTTGTTTGGTGAACACCTCGACTGGCCAGGCAGGAACAGTTTCAGACTTCCAAACACACGCTTGCTAAATGTTAAGACTTATTTTATATGAAAAGACTGCTTGTGCTAACCTGTATTAGAAACGTTGTTGGAAAGAAAGCAATTTGAACAGGATAGCCTTTAGGACTTAAAAACATAATTAAGGATTCTCTCTGCATTCTTACCTCTGCAGATCAGAATAAGTTCATTGTTTCTCTTCTAAAACTCATCATAATTCACTCTTACTCTAAGGCGCTCTTCATAGACCCATCCACAAATAACAGGAAAATTGAGCTGGCGAATATATATATATATATATATATATATATTTTTTTTTTGACAGGCAGAGTGGACAGTGAGAGAGAGAGAGACAGGGAGAAAGGTCTTCCTTTACCGCTGGTTCACCCTCCAATGGCCTCTGTGGCCTGTGCACTGCGCTGATCCGAAGCCATGAGCCAGGTGCTTTTCCTGGTCTCCCATGGGGTGCAGGGCCCAAGCACTTGGGCCATCCTCCACTGCACTCCCTGGCCACAGCAGAGAGCTGGCCTGGAAGAGGGGCAACCGGGACAGAATCCAGCACCCCCACCAGGACTAGAACCCTGTGTGCCGGGGCCGCTAGGCGGAGGATTAGCCTATTGAGCCACGGCGCCAGCCCGAATATTATTTTTACCACTGAATTTCCAAGCCCTAGAAATTTTCTCTATCTGAATCAGTGGCCCTTTTATTAGCCTCAAATCACTTCACAAGTATATGGTAAAGTCAAAATAGATCTGGATTCATTTTCACTGTGTCCATTTCATTTAATTTCACTACTGTCCCTTATCTAAAAATGCCTTGGTCGGGGCTGGTATTGTGGCCTAGTGGGTAAAAGCTGCCACCTAATGCTGCCATCCTGTATGGATCCTGTCCTGGCTGTTCCACTTTCAATCCAGCTCCCTCCTAATGGTCTGGGAAGAGCAGGGGAAGAGGGCCCATGTGCTTGGACCCCTGCCACCCATCTGGGAGACCTGCAAGAAGGTGCTGACTCCTGACTTCAGCCTGGCCCAGTCCAAGCCATTGCAGCCATCCTAGGGGATGAACCAGCAGATGGAAGATTTCTCCTTCTGTCTCTCCCTCTCTCTCTTTCAAATGAATAAATAAAATTTAAAAATGCCCTAGTCATTTATGATGATAACTAATTATTTACATCTCAAATGATTCATATTCAAAATGAGAGTTTTCCTTGAAGAGATCCTCCATAAGTTGTGATGATGAAGTTGATGGCATTCTTAGATAATTAACCTTTATTGATAGTTATAAATCACTCATCCTTTTCATCCCCCTTTACACAGAGCGATATATGAAAACATAAGCTTCTGAAGTCATTCTTCTCAAATTGTTTCATTTAGAGAACCAAAAGAGAGAAGTTTCTCATATGTCTGGCAGGTCTGGAGTTACATAGATACATAAGATTATTTTAAAATTATTTTAAGAATTGAGTTAAAAATCAGAAACAACTTATTTCTAGAGCAGTTGTTCTCAGGGCTACTTCATCCCCAGGGTGATTTGTCAATGTCTTGTAACATTATTCCTTGTCATAACTGAAAGTGTTATTGGCATCTATTGGGTAGAGGGGGAGGACGCTGTTTGATCCTTGTTAACCTACAAGGAACAAGACAGCATGCTACCAAAAGGAAAAAAAAAAAAAACATTATATTGTCTATAATGTCAACAGTGCTTAGGCTGGGAAATCCTGAGTTCTAAATAATTTAATTTTAAGTGTCTTTTACATGATTAATTTGGTTTTCACAGAGATCAAGCAAGATTTTTAGAGTAAGGGCCAAAAATGGTGTGTACTGTAACAGAATGGGTTAAAACATTGCATGGGATAACCACATCCCATAGTAGAGTGGCTTGGGTTTGAGCCCCACTGCACTTCCAGTCTACCTTCCTGCTAGTGCACACCCTGGAAGGCAGCAGGTGATGGCTCAAGTCCTGTGGTCTCTGCCACTCATGTGGGAACTCTAGATGGAGTTCTGTGTTCATGGCTTTGGCCTGGCATAGTCCTGGCTGTTGTGGGTATTTGGGGAGTAAATCTGCAGGTGGAAGATATCTCTCTTCCTCTCTCTCTCATGTCATTTTGCCTTTCAAATAAATGAAAACAAATTAATAAACTTTAAAAAATAATGAGGGGAAATTTAACAAAAATGTTTTACTTTTACAATACATAATCAATAGTGTGGAAGTGATAGAGGTTTCATCTTAGAATTGCTAATATTATTGGATTTTCTCCCTACCTATCAATTCTTTAGAGGATCCTTAACAGCCCCAGCTGGCAGCTAGGCCAATTAAAGAAACTACACATGAAAGAAATGATTAACTAATGAAGTTATTTCAAGAAAAGTCCATCTGTTCTAAGTCCACGTGTGTATGTCCCAGACTTCTTCATCCGACTCTAACATGAGCTTTGCATTCTTCTAAAACAAAGCTTGTGAATGGAAAATTGATCTAGGCTCTTGATAGTGTTTAGTGACCCAAAGATTAAATTTCCTCCCTTGTGCTATTAACTATGAATCAACTCTTCAGAGAGAAGTCATGCCCTGAGTTACATTAACCTTGATACTGTATGTAAATGGAAATGAAAAAAATGCAAATAGTACAAATGAATAATCAAATTGCTGTTTACTTTTGACTCTAGAGGAAAGTAGAAAGACACAGATGCCCATGTCATCATAGGGACATTCAGAATCTTTTTGCAATGCTAAAAGAAAAACCAAAATTGTTGTTAACTGAGAGTTAAGTGGTCACTGCTACTGCTCTACACTTATACGGGATTCTCCTTTATTCTTACCGGATAGGATTTGTAGAGACCTGTCAATATCTTAGAGATAGAATAAGTGATAAGCAGGTTGGCGCCGTGGCAGAGCAGGTTAATCCTCCGCCTGCGGTGCCAGCATCCCATATTGGCACCAGTTCTAGTCCCAGCTGCTACTCATCCAATCCAGCTATCTGCTGTAGCCCGGGAAAGCAGTGGAGGATGGCCTAAGTGCTTGGCCCTGCACCCACATTTGAGACCAGGAAGAAGCTCCTGGCTCCTGGCTTCGGATGGGTGTGGCTCCGGCCATTGTGGCCATTTGGGGAGTATACCAACGGAGGGAAGACTTTTCTCTCTCACTCTCACTGTTTGTAACTCTACCTCTCAAATAAATAAACAAAATCTCTAAAAAAAAATAAGTGATGAGAAATAGTAACCATTCACGAATTTTATGAATTCTGAATCCCATTTTGCTTACATTTCAGGAATCTTTTACATTTCAGGACTGAAAGACTAGAATCTGTGTGTTTCATGACATTCATGGAAAAAAAATTTGAAAATATTCTGTTATTGAATCTAAAAATATCTTTATTTTAATTAAAGAAATCTATACAAAATAAACTTTATACATTTAACTTTTGTTTTAAATAATACATAAATGGCACACTTAATGTAATAATTTTTATTTATTTATTTATTTGAAAGTCAGAGTTACACAGAGGAGAGGCAGAGAGAGAGAGAGAGAGGTCTTCCATCCAATGGTTCACGCCCCAGATGGCTGCAACAGCCAGAGCCACCCCAATCAGAATCCAGGAGTCAGGAGCCTCCTCTGAGTTCCTGACATGGGTGCAGGGACCCAAGGACCTGGGCCATCGTCCATTGCCATTCCAGGCCACAGCAGAGAGCAGGATCAGAAGTGGAGCAGCTGGGTCTCAAACTGGCTTCCATATGGGATGCTGGTGCCTCAGACCAGGGCATTAACCCACTGTGCCACAGTGCCGGCCCCTATAATAATTTCTTATCTTAAATATTTAAGATAAATGGTGATGAAGATCAGGCAATAGCAAAGAGATAAAATGAGTCAAAAGTGGTAGATTATGAATACTTTTTATTTTGCTTCACAACTATCTAAATATGTCCCTCACATTAATTGTTAAAGGAGTATGTCTTTTTCCAGTTATTGGAAAATTTTATGTGTTTTAGTTATGATAAAATGAATATATTTCATAGGCTATGTAACTAATAATTTTTCCTTTGCTTAGTTATTATTAATATTTTTCAAAATTTTTCCAGAATGAGTCATGCCAAAGTGATGACCTCAGCAGGTAATTGTTGAAATCTTTTCTTTTTTTTTTAAGATTTTATTTATTTATTTATTTGAGAGGTAGAGTTACAGACAGTGAGAGGAAGAGACAGAGAGAAAGGTCTTCCCTCCATTGGTTCACTCTCCAAATGGCCGCAACAGCCGGAGCTGCGCTGATCCGAAGCCAGGAGCCAAGTGCTTCTTTCAGTCTCCCACGTGGGTGCAGAGGCCCAAGGACTTAGACAATCTTCTACTGCTTTCCCAGGCCATAGCAGAGAGCTGGATTGGATGAGGAACAGCAGGGACTAGAACGGGCGCCACAGGTGGAGGATTAACCTACTGCGCCACGGCGCCGGCCCCAAAATATTTTCTATTCACAGGAGAAATAGGCCAAGCACAAGTATATTTTATACAGAACTTCAGAAATTCAAATAATAATTTAAATATCACTTTTATTTTCCTCTTACATGTTCTTACTTTATACATCTGTTATGATTTTGAACCTTTAGAACAGCCAGGTAATGAATGGGCCATTTGTTTTTTTGGACACATCAAGTTCTATGCATCATAGAAAATGGTATCCAGAATTAAATTAAAAAAGAGGAAACATATTTCCCACTCCTGCCTTAGTCCATTTTGTGCTGCTACAGCAGAGTCCTGAGATTGGGTGATTTATAAAGAACAGAGATGTATTTGGCTCCTGGTCATGGAGGCTGGAAAGTCCAGGAACGGCCCTGGCACCTGACAAGGGCCTTTATGCTGCATTAACCCACGGTAGCAGGTGGAAGGGCAGAGACAGCTGAACTGGCCTTTCTAACAAATACGCTCTCAAAACAAGTAGCCCACTCCTCCGATAAAACATTAATTCATTCAAACAAGGCACAATGTCATGATGTAATCACCTCTTATTTATTTTTTAAAGATTTATTTATTATTTGAAAAGCAGAGTTAGAGAGAGAGAGAGAGAGAGAGAGAGAGAAAGAGAGAGATCTTCCATCCACATGTTCACTCCCCAAATGGCCACAATGGACAGAGCTGGGCTGATCTGAAGCCGGGAGCCAGGAGCTTCCTCCAGTTTGCCTACACGGCTACAGAGCTCCAAGTACCCAGGCCATCTTCTGCTGCTTTCCCAGGCACATTAGCAGGAAGCCAGATTGGAAGTAGAGGAGCTGGGACTTGAACTGGCACCTGTATGGCACCTGTATGGGAAGCCAGTATTGCAGTTTTACCTGCTACACCACACACCGGCCCCTATAATCACCTATTATAAGACTCCCTCCATCTCCCAACATTGTGGCATTGGAGATTAAGTTTCCAACACATGGGTTTTGAGAGACAGATTTAATCCGTAGCGTTCCAGACAATATATATATTTTTAAAAAAGGATCCAGTTCATATTTGTCGCTCCCCCTCTTCATGGAGGAACGACACTAAACCCTGCGTTGTTCTTTCGCCTGCTCGGCCCTTCCCGGGTTTGCTGCTGGTTCTTCCCGGGTTGGCTACCGACCCTTCCACCTCCGTGGAAGGGCGGTTCCCCCTGCCACTTTCCCCACTTCCGCGGGGGAGCGGCACACCGCTGGCCGGCTCTCTCGGCGGCTGCACAGGTGTTCCTTCAGATAGATGTTCCTGGTGCATGTTGTCTCTCTCCTCCTTTATAGTCCTCTTCCACCAATCCCAACTCTGCTACCCACACGCCGAGTACGCCGCTCTCCTCCAATCAGGAGCAGGGTCAGCTCCTGCAGGTCATCACTCAAGTTGGCGAGAGGCAGCTGCGTAGAAGTTGTTACTCCCTTCTCAGCACCATATTGTGGGAGAGCAGATGCATAGAATAAGTCTTAATTCCAGTAACAGTCTAGTCCGAGTTGCTCCCCACACATATTCAATGCAAATGAGGAAAATATACATTCCTATGGAAAAATGTGAGGCATAGTGAAGAATATAATTAAATTGTACAGTATACTAGAAGGAAAGAATAAGATAAAGAGCTGTAAGAGGAGATATGTAAATAAAATTTTAAGAACAAAGAGAAACATGAAACAGCAAAGGGAAGGAACAAATGAATATATTAAGACCTCAAGAGGTATAAAAGAAATGCACACATAGGGTCATATGAGTGTGTAAACAAATGTGATGCCAACACACAAAGCACACAGCAAGGTGCACCCAGAGAGGAGGGATCAGAAGGAGTGAGGAACAAAGACCCAGACCCAGTCACCTGTCATTGGTAAAAGAAAAATGGTGGGTTGCTGTTGCCAAAAGCTGCTTCATATTCAACAATATCCCACAATAGTCCAGGCATTTTTTTTTACCAAGGAATCACATCTTTTTGCCTTTAAAAATATTGCTACTTAATGTTTTAAATGTCATGTTTTATTTTTACAATTATGGCTATATATGGGTCTTGTGCGTCTGATGAAATAAAAAGTTAGGAAACATATGTAATCTTTTCTTATTCATTGACTTTCTTTCAAGAACCCTACATAAAAGCTACAAACTGATCACACTTGCAAACAAAACAAAACCTTAACACTTAGAAATACTTCCCACATGCACAGACCTCTCTCTCCAAGTAGGAGTCACATGAGGTCACTGATGCCTAAAGTATTAAATTTTTCTAGTGAAGAAACTGCTTTTACTAATCTAATTTTCAGGTGAAATTTTAAATGAATAAAAAAACAATTTTTAATTATAAAAGGATTTTTTAAAAAAATAACATTGATTTTGGAAAGAAGTCCTTAAAAGCAGGTTACTGTTTTTATACAGTGTATACAGTCCTTGCTTTATGAAAAGAGGAAAGATCTACTAACGTATCCTAGCCATTTTATGATTTGGGATCATTGTTGTAAGAGTCACTGTGTGCCTACTATGCGCCAATGCAAATTATCAAGCAAGATGCCCCTAATAGAAGAGGTCTTACACAGTGGTTGGTGGTTATCATTTTTTCAGGTCATTTGTAACAGCAGCGACACAGTATTAATAGCTTATTGCTCTGCTGGGATGTCCTCAGGAGCTTTTTGAGATCATGGATCTGAATAGCCTTCTAGGGCTATAAAATTTAAATTTACTTAAATTCTGGTGTCTGTTTCTTGTGGTTTTCCTGCCCCCTCTCTTTCTTTCAAGTAGTTTGATTGATGCACCTGTGCTCTCTCCTCCTCTCTTCCACCCTCTCGCCACTGTCCTTTTACTCTTTTCTTTCTTGTCATTATCAGTTGTAGACCTGGAAACCAAGTCCCTAACCTTGTGTGATGAGACTTTTAAGTAGTTAAAGTGGGAGGCTTTCAGAGCTGGGACTGCATGACCTTTAGTTCCAAAGGCCACTTTAGCACACCTACTAAGTGTTGAATGGAACTCTTATATTCATATTGAGAAATCAGGAATGTCAACTTCCCAGAAGGTAAACTGCCCTGGAAAACATGTTATGAATGTTAGTTTATTTTTGGGAATTCTAAATATTTTGTTTAGCCTACTTAAAATACTTTTTTTAGTAAAAACTTAGCAAGGAAACTAGTTCAGAACTTTATCTTCCCTTCTTTTTTTCCTGTGAAAGCAGGTGCTAACTATGAGTGGGTAGAACAAGAACAGGTGTTGAGGAGCCGGGGGAAGGGTGGAGGGAAAAGCCGGCAGTTTTGGATCTCTCATTTGCAGTGGGAATGGTGAACACTCAGCCTGTGACTGCCTTCCTGCGTGCATGCTGACTTTGGAAAGAATTCTTGTATGTGTGATAGCTCAGTGATACCAGGCCAAGCCTGGAGTTAGGTCTGAAACCCTTTTAACTCTTGGATTCTCCAAAGGCTTTTGGGAGTTGGGCTGTATCCAGAACACATGCAGATGTCTCAGAATATATCATAAAGAGGATTCCAAAAGGCCTGGCCGGGCCAAGGCTGTTAGTGTTGTTAAACTTCTAGGTAAAGACAATCCTTTCAAATCTTCAGGTCTCCTCTCTTGCAGTTTGTTAGTTGCTACATCTTTTCCCTTCTTACTATTTACAGTTTCACGCTGTGGGTTCACACTGGCTTCTAGCTTAGCAAGGCTCTTCCCACCACCTTGAAAGGGAAGTCAAGCTAGGACTAGATATAGATGAGGCTCCCAGATCTGTGTGTTGGAAACAAGCTCAGATTCTAGAGAAGATCTTCAGATATATCAATGTACAGCAGGCAAAAGATGTAAAAAGTTTAGATCAATGGCCCAACACCCTCTGCATGATACAAAGGTATTTAAAAAAGCTTGTGGGAAAATGGAATTAAAAGATACATTTATTTTAATATATATTTTAAAGCAAAAAATTTTAATATTACATACTTCCCATACATTTTCTGAAGATCCCTCATTTTTACCCAGAAGTCAATAAAAATACAGATTCCTAGGCCTTAGCATGGGCCTGTTGGATTGAGCCTAGGCTGTTGTTATTTTACTTTTTCTATCAGGGACAGATGGCTCATTATTAGCATCATCATCTATTATATGCAAGTGAAGCATATAATAAAATACTTTTATCTAATAATGCAAAACAAGGAGTTATGTAAGAGAAAAAAGGGAGAAAATAAAATACATAGGACTTGAAATAAGTGAATGTTGTCTTCCTTTCCTTACAAAGCTATTCACTAGTTGGAAGCTTGCAAGAGAGGATAGTCAGAGTCATCTGGAGAGATCAAGAAATAAAGCAAAATATGTATTCCAGAGACTTTAACACTGGGCCTTGCGGTAGGCTATCTGTGGTCTTAGTTGAACTTCTTAGTCATTCTGAGACTGTAACACTTCCCTTGTCAGAATTCCTCAGCACTCAGCACTGCTGGTGAGAGCTGTGTCAGACAGGAAATGATGCTGGTGGTCAGGCAGGCAAGGGAATCTGAGACTTGGGGCTGGCGTCAGATCATGTGGTACAAATCTGTCTCAATGAGCCCAGACCATTTGAAGGAGAGTACCAGCCAGATTGTGGTAGGGCCAGGGTTCATAACAGGGATGTGGTGCCTGGAAAAGATAGCCAGTCACATCACCTAGGCAGTGTAGGAGAGCAGAGAGAATGTTGTAACTTGAAAGCAATGGGACGTAAGAGAAAGGAGTCTTTGTTGTGGAGTAGAGGAAGAGTGGAGTGAGGACTCTAGTGGAGCAATGAGGTAGTCATAACAGACTGAGGATCTCAGGAGTTAGGGATGACAATGTCAAAGGAGGAAGGAGCTGATGAGGTTCTTGGAAAATGTCTCTGTCTCATCATTGAAGCCCAAAGTGGGAGGCATCAGAGAATCCATTAGTGAGGACTTGACTGAAGAAGGCAGCAGCCCACCCTTTCCTTGAAAAGATTTCCATTAAAATAGTGGCAACTACTTTCTCTACACTGGACAGTTTCTAAGCGTTTTACAATATGCCAACCTCCACAATACGCTGAGGCAGGTGTTATTAACATTGCCATTTGGAAGATGAAAGAAGCCGAGTCACAACTTGCAGTCACACAGTCCTTAAACCGGGGATGTGAATCCAGAATATTTGATGGTTTATCCTCAACTTCTCTCCCTAAGTGCCATTAACATTTAGCAGTTACCATGAAAACTCTATTGTCTCATTTTGCTCTCACTCCCAGGGATATCTGCTTAATAAGAGAAAGCCAAATCTGTACACAAATGACATGAACCACTTGACAGTTGACATCAATGTAGGAAACCGTAGGAAATCTTTTCAGCAGGCTCCAAAATTCAGTTTGGAATATCTCAGGCCCTGCCATGGGCTCTGCCCCCTGGGCTTTTGAACTGTTTCCGAAGGCATGTGGTCTGCCCACTGGCCTCAGAATCATCCAGATGACTTGGCAAAAAGATATGAGCACGTACCTCAGTGTGTCTAAACAGAGCTTAAGGATATATGTGCCGGCTTTTTGATCTGTCAGGTTTTCAATACTTTACTACTAAGTAGATGATTCTAGCTCCAGGGGTATAAGGGGTTTTTTGTCCTGGCTGCTTGCATCCTGGCTATTTAGCTATGCCATGACTTGATGGCTCTTGGCTACCCTAAAGGAGAAAAACAGTCAATTAATCAAAACTCCAGCCAATGCTCAAAGGTCGTGACGGCCCTAGCAACACCAACCCAGAAACTGAATGAAGGAAAACAAACAAAAAGCCTCCAGAAGAGCCTTTTGCAAATACTTTTTGTGCCACCTCTTTTCTCTTCAGGTTTGGGTTAGTGTGTCATTGATGGAGCCAGGCATTTTATGTTTAAAATTGAAAGAAAAAATACACTTCTTCAGGAATGAGCTGGTTTATTTAATAATCATTTTTAAAGGTAAACACATTTCTATTCAGGATGATGAGGTCAAATAGAATATAAGTAAAATTCCTTGATTTTCAAAATGAATGCAACTCTTTGGTTAATTGGGACCATGACATTGTCTGTTTTTCTCACTCAGTGTCTTCCAGAATTGCAATGGAGAATCACTGAAGAAGACATAATTTCATAAATAATTGCTTACCTTTCTGGGGTAGGCTGCAGCTGTTTTTGATTGATGCAGGCAGACGTGCTTACCCCTGTGTTTATATTCTCTGGCTGCTGAATCTTTAAGTGCAATTTCTTGTCAGCAATTTAAATCAGTAAATCTCTCCATTAAGAAGAATCCTCCCTGCTTTAGACTTACAAAATGCAGAAATATTTTCATTTCAGAGTGAAGCTCTAACAGTCTATTTTTTAAAGCCAAGATTCCCTCGGTTGTATTTAATTTCATACACACAAAACATTCAAGTACTGATTTAATTGCCTCTTGTCTATTGATGTGAAATAGGAAATTTAATTTCTGGGTTTTATTTACTATCATGTATTATTGACATTTTGACACCCACAAGTAACTAAATACTAGGTAGTAGTAATGGGGTTTCTGCCAGCCACATCATATTCCCCAATGCCTGTCCTACTTTGGAGTGTGATCCAGACTTGTAGAACAAGCTAGATGACACCAGAGATGATTGCCATCTTGGCTCAACTATTAAAAAGCTTTGAGACCCTAGTGTAAGTGACTTAGTTTTCTCATTTTTCAAATGAAGTTTCAAAAGCTAAAATTGTGAGTCCCCTCTGGCCTCTTGTTTGGTTTGGTAAATTATTAGAGGATCTATATAATTCCCAAACAAACTTCCGGCCTCTGGGCTCTTTGCTGTCCTCACTTTCCTAGAAACTTTGTGAAACAATTGTTAATCTAATTGTTCAATTCCAGTCAAGTCAAACAACTCTTTACAGAGTTATTCCTATGCTATTGTCTTTGAGCAATTCTGAAATGGGATTTGACTTACACTGCTGTGAAGGTTTTTTCTTTTTCCCATTAAGACAAGGGGACAGGGAAAGCAAGAGTCATATTCTGCTACCTAGTTTACTTTCTCTAACACTTGGTCCAATGCAATCTTACCCAAAGTTGAACCATGGTAAATATTTATTGAACTTGTTAAATTAATAGGCCTAGTGAGCTGAGAAGGCTATTGAACTTAAAGGGAAAGAAAAAGCCATATACCATTAAGTTAAAAAAAATTTTCTATGACTTAGAAAATTCTACATAAAAATCAATATAGTCAATCAGCTAAAAAGGAGATATGCTGATGGCTGGATTCATTTCTGCTCTTAAGTAGCATGTTTAAAATTATAGCCATTCCATTCCAGGCAGATTTATTGAGGTGAGGGTAAGGTGTATAAAGAATGTAGCCATCAAGCATTTAAATGTGGATCTTTTTGTGGATGTCAAATCATCATCAGTTTCTGTACAAATGAATAAGCTGTGAAACTGATCCTTTTTAGATATTTCGAAATAAAAACATGTATGATTTTAAGGAAAATAAGAAACTAATATTTTAAAAAGGGATTCAATATACATAACATTATCTATTACTGAACTCAGATAGTAAGGAAAATGAAAATACATTAAATAACACAAGTCATTTAACCTCTTTGGAAGAAAGGCACTGCAAATCCAGGGAGCTCTTATGTGACTGGTGGTCTTGAACACGTGTATTCCCTGGCAAAAGATGGATACCAGTTATAAACATATTTGAAAGTTTTTATTCATTTAAGAAAAGCAGTTTTTCAGAGTTCTGTAAATGGATGACAATTCAAAGTTTAATAAAATGGCTGTAGTGGTACATGGTGTTTCTTGGTTGAAGCAACTCATTGCTCTTAGCTGATGGGTGCTAGGTTAATTAAATGTTCCACTCTTAGTAGAATAAGCAATCAACTGGAGAATCTGGGCTATTGCTATTCCCAAATGAAAGCAATAAAAATAATAAAGAGACTCTAAGAGGGGAAAAAGGAGTGTTAGTAATGTGGATTTTAAAGCAGCATATACTGTCTAGCCAGGCATATCCGGAAGAACTTAAAAGAAAAAATCCAAGTCTAGAAATCTGTAATATTCTTCTAACAGTTGCTGGTAGAGGAGAAACTTTTCCCTTTATATTCTACTGCTCAGGTTTCATTTGCATTCCTGAAGCTATTCCTTTCTTCCATATGGGGCTGATACAATTAGTGCACGAAAGAATAAAGATAGGAAAATGACAGAAAAATTCATGAAGAAGAGAGTAGGGGCATCCATGTATTGTCCAAATCTAAATCCATCCACAATACTTTGTGCAAATAATTCTACTGTCTTTTTGTTCTGTGACACAACTAAGAACTAGATACTTGGAAAGGATTTTGTTGTTAGCATCCTGCAATAGAGTAAGGGCTGAAATGAAGCCTTGCTCTAAATTATCATCAAAGTTGTCTCTATCTCCATAAACAGTTCTCTGGATTAATTAATTATTAACCACTTACCACTGATTAATGACAAGAGAGACGTGTTAAAATGACGAAAGTTACATTGACATTGCTGAAGTGGTCTAAGAAAGATTTTGAAGATAAGAAATGAAGATAGATTGCCTCACAGTGTCCCTTCTTTGACTCATAGACTTGCTTGAATCCTGCAAAATCTACTTTGGCTTTGGAACTGAGATATGTGTATCGCTTTTTAATATAAACTATAATAGAGTTGCCATTGAGGTATCAGGAAGGAAAGTTTCATTCTACATCAAATCATGGTTTTCCATTTGCTTTCATGACCAAACCACTGAATGTTCTGTGCTTGCTGCCTCCAGTTCCCATCACCAGGCCATCCTTGATTTTTTTAACACTGACTTCCCCTTCTTGTCATCCCAAAGTCACACAAGGTTTTCTAATTGTTTTCTGGTCTGGCTTCTTCTCTCCCTTGTCTCTCTTAAATCTTCATGAAACACTTGACTTTTTTGCTTGCTCTAGGTGAAGACTTTTCTCCGACTCCCTTGCAATATGATATCCTCATTAGTAATCCTTTTGGACTCCATACCTTCTGTTTCATTTGTTGAGAGTACTGCTTCTATATTCCTGCAAAAAGGTTTTCCTGGCATAAATTACGAAGATATTTATTGGTTCTTTTTTCCTGCAGCAACTAACACAATTTCTGGAATAAAGTACATGCTCAATTTGTGTTTGTTGACTGATCAAATGGCTGACTGAGTGAATGAGTGTGCATCCAACCTCTCCAATTAAATGGTAAGCTTTTGGGGGCAAGAATATATATTATGTTTGTTGTAAGTGCCCATGGTTCCAATGAATGTATTCCGTGTAATCAGTTTTTTGGGGGGAGTTTATTATCCAAAGCCTACATGTTTAATAGCAAAGTTCAATAAAATTACCATGTTAACCAAGTATTGATAATAACCTGAGTTTTGCAGAGGATGCCAAGGTTAACATTAGTTATTTAGGAATCACCTGTTTCTAAGAATATCAATGGAGAATCCAGGTTTTGATGATTTTGTGTAGTAGTTCAGTTACTGATTGAGGAAAGCAGAAAACACTCAGCAAGGAAAATGAAAGTAAATACTCATAGTCTAATCTAAATATTTTATAGAAGAGTAGTTCTGGAAGCTATATCAAGAAATCATCTTGTAGAGATCTGCATTATACATGATATTGAGCATACCCCATTGACTGTTTAAATTCCAGAAAATGAAAAAAGTATCAGGAGAAATAAAATATATCTTTATTTCTATAACTTTGTTTCTTAAAATTTCTTTGTTCAGCCAACTATAAAACACAATCTCATTAGAATGAAGATAAAATGATGAGTCACTGTGGACAAAATTGTCAAAAAAGACAAAGAAGTCTAATGTCCTGGGATCAAAAGATGGATTTTCCATCTAACACTTGTTCTTATAAGGCAAGCAAAAACTTTCTGAATCCCAGTTTTTTCATATTTACCTGATAGCATTATTGTGAAATTAAATCAGGTACAGAAAATACCTTGTAGCATTTTCATTGTTATGCAGCTGTAACAGATGATTGCTTGACCTTTCGATGCAAAAAGAATAGAATAAATATTTTATTAAAAGAGTAAGATCATAAATGAGTTAGGTGTTCAGAAATTCCGTGCTGTGGTTTGTGCAGCTTTCTCTTCAGTCAGACTTGGGTAAAGGATATGACATCTTAAGTAAATCATCCTAGTTCCTCATGCCAAGGGCACACATACTGGGTAGGGTGTGAGCCATCTCAGCTCTCCCAGGAGGTGGGCAGTCGTAAGCTTGCTTCATAGAACGGCTAAACCTTGAAGATGGAGGGCCGCTGCACCTTCTGGGTCCTAGTACCCTCACCCAATAAAGAGTAGCCCTGGGACCCAAGGGGCAATCTTCATTATACAAAGGTATGAGCAACAGGGCAACATGATCAAAAGAGATGATTCATTAGCCTAAGGAAAACTGCATTGTGACTTGGTTGTTATATATTTTCAACAGCATTATGACTTAGTTATATGCTTATATATTTTCAACTTAGTTATATATTTTAATTCTCTGGTTACAAATTATTTATCTTTTAAAACAAAAAAAGCTGGGCTTTTTAAAAAGGCTTAAGTATTTTCCAAATAATTAGGTGGAATTCAAAAAGATGCAAAGTACTTACTATTAAAAACATTTAGTATGTAGATGGCAAACTGTAAAAAGTATGATTTGTGAAGTGCTGTTTTAAGTACACTTAAGTAGAGTCTTATTTCCTTTTAGAGTGATTACCTAAGATGCAAAGAAAAGTTAAGGATAGCACTTGAAAAATGGAACATCAGAAAAATAACAGAAAATACTCAAATTTTACTTGAAAACATGTACAAAACGACAAGGACACAGAAAGAACATTAACTTTCTAAATACAGATTAACTGCCATAGAGAAGGCAAGGCATGAATAGTGATCATCATCATAATTTTCATAAGTGAAAGGCTATAGACACCGAAATAGTTGTTGACATATTTCATTGTCAGTTTTCTCATTTTTTGTGTTAGCTGCATAGCTTTCCTAGGAAAGTCTTTATCCAGATGCTAATTAGGCAAAGGTTTGCCTTGTACATCAATTTTTAATATTCACTCCTCACAGTTAGATGAAACCTACAGCATGAGGCTTCTCCAGTTAAAAGCAGTCATGACCTACTTCTTTGTGTAATCAGTCGAGGGCTTCAAGAGGCTCATGAATAGCTGGCATTTAAAGACCTCAGATCATATCCATGTTGGTGTAAAACGTGTGTGTGTGTGTGTGTGTGTGTATTTCCCTGGGCTTCAGTACTCATTTAATCTCCTTCCTCCATTACCCCTCCTTTCCTTCCTCCTTTCTTGCCTTTTTTCAAAGTTATTCTAATAAAGAGGAGTGAGGTAGCTGTTGAGCTGGACAAGTGAAACCATACCAAAGTTATGTGCTCCTCGGGGATTGTGAGTTAATGTGTCAGCTACACATGTAATGGTTCCAAATCAACATGAAGCCCTATGTCTGGGACTGAGGAATGAAGAGAAAGTCCTAAAAGGCATCCACTTGTACTTGCTGAAATAGAATGTGTCAGAATATGCTCTGTAGAGACTTATGTTTCAAGGCCTTTGAAAGTAAGAACATATGGCGCATGGCAAACTTTGTGGAAGACTAGTATGTTAGATATACAAATTGTAGGGTACGGGATAGGAATAAAAATCAAAATCAGCTGCACAGAGAAGCAGTAGTCATCAGGGCATGAAAGAGCAGACCCTGGAAAGCTGTCCTCATGCTGACTTCCATAATCACAAAGTAGAGTGAGTCTGGGTCTATAAAACTGATGGAAAAAGGTAGGGTAAATTCAGCCACATAGCTCATACATAATAAAACCACAACACAAAGTCCAGGCTGTTAGTGTTGAAGTTGAAGATCTATATTTTTGGAAAATATCTTTGCTGGAAATCTTTGTTACTGTTCTTCAGTTGTTCATGCCAACATTGCAATCCAAATTAGCAAATACATGAGCATGTTGTTTTTATTATGATAAAAACATACATAACATAAAATTTATAATTTTAATATTTTAAGTGCACAATTCAGTGGCATTAAGCAATTCATAACTATCACAACCATTTATATTTATATAGAGAGACAGAGAAAGAGAGAGTTAGAGAATCAACTGGTTGATTCCCAAAATGACCACAACAGGTGGAGATGGGTCAGATTGTAGGCAGGAGACCAGAAATCCATCCAGGTCACCCGACTGGGTGGCTGGGACCCAAATACCCAAACAGCCATAGCTTCCTGCTTCCCATGGTGTACATTACCAGAAAGCTGGATTGGAAGCTGCATTGGAGATTTAAATTTCTGCATTCCTACATGGGATGCAGATGTCTAACTACTATACCAAATGCTCATCTCCAGAAATGTTCTGATCTTTCCAAAATGAAATTCATTCCATTAAACAAATCTCTCCATCCTTCCTTCCAACCATTCTACCAGGTAGCTCCTCTAAGTGGAATCAGATAGTGTTTATCTATCTGTGGCTGGATTATTTCATCTAGAATAATGTCTTCTATGTTCATCTATGTTGCTACACATTGGAAGATTTTTTAAAAGATTTTTTTTTGTTCATTTGAAAGGCAAAGTTATAGAGAGGGGGAGGGAGAGACTGCGAAAGAGAGGGGTAGAGAGAGAGAGAGTGAGCGAGCTTACATGCCCTGGCTCATTCCCCAAATGACTACAATGGCTGGGGCTGGGCCAGACAGAGCCAGGAGCTTCAACTGGGTCTCCCATGTGGGTGCAGAGGCCCATGGACTTGGGCCATCTTCCACTGCTTTCCCAAGCACATTAGCAGAGAGCTGTATGGGAAGTGAAGCAACCAGGACTCAAACCAGTGCCCATATGGAATACAGCTGCTGCAGGCAGTGGCTTTGCACTCTGTGCCACAGCATCAACCCTAAGATCTTAATTTTTTAAGCTGAACAAGATTCTGCTGCATGTATATATCACATTGTCTTCAAATATTTTATTGATTTGAAAAATAGAGATACAGACAGAGAGAGGGAGAGACAGAGAAAAAGGTGTTCCATCCGTTGATTCACTCCCAAATGGCCACAATGGCCAGAGCTGGGCTTATCCAAAGCCAGGAGCGAGGAGCTTCTTCCAGGTCTCCCATGTGGGTTCAGGGGCCCAAGCACATGGCCACCTACTGCTTTCCCAGGTCATAGCAGAGAGCTGGATCAGAAGAGGAGTAGCCAGTACTTGAACCAGCACCCATATTGGATACTGACACCACAGGCAGAGACTTAGTCTACTACGCCAAAGCACTGGCCCCTGCATTGTCTTTATTCATCCATTGATAGACATTTGGAATGCTTCCACATTTTGGCTTTTTTGAGTAATGCAATGATAAAAACGTATGCACAACTATGTGCCTGAGTCCTTGTTTTCAATTTTTAGGTTATAAATCCAGGAACAAAATTGTTGCATCATATAGTAATTCTATGCTTAATTTTTTGAGTAACTGCCATTCTGACTTCCATAGTAGCTGCAGTCTTAATGGGTGTGAAGTGGTGTCTCATTGTGGTGTTGATTTGCATTTCCTTAATGACTAATGATTTGAAGATCAGTTTTTGAGCTCTTTGTTGTTGAGCTTTGAGAGTTCTTTATATAATTTTGATGTTAATTACTAACCAGACATATGGATTATAAATATTTCTCCCATCTAATGGACTGCTTTTTTGTTCTGTTGCTATTATCATCCTTTATACACAATTTAAACTTTTTGATGTAGTCTAATTTATCTATTTCTTAACTTATTGTTTACACTTTTGTTGTCATATTCAAGAAATCATTATCAAATTCAAAGTCATGAATATCCCTCCATTTTCTGACTTTCACAGTTACAGTTCTTACATTTAAGTCTTTGATACTTTTTTTGTTAATGTTTGCATGTAGTGTAGACTTAGAATTCTTCATTCTTTTGCATGTGGATATCCACTTTCCAAATACAATTTGTGGAAAAAGACCCTCCTTTTTCCAATGAATGATCTTGGCATTCTTGTGAAAAACATCTGACCTTATAGTGTTAAAGTTTATTTATGTGTTTTCTATTTTATCTTATCAATCTATTCCATGGTTTTATTTGTCTGTCTTTATACCAGTATGGTTTTAATTACTGTAGCTTTGTTTCAAGTTTAAAATCAAGAAGTGTGAAAGCTCCAACTTTGTTTTTTTTTCCTCAAAGATTTAAGGGTCTCTTGAGATTCCATATGAGTTTTAGGATAGAGTCTCTATTTCTGCAAAAAATCATTTTTATTAGGAAATATATTGAATTGGTAGATTGCTTTGGGTAGCATTGCCATATTAAAATATTAAGCCTTCCAGTATTTGAACATGAGATATCTTTTAGTTTATCGGCATTTCTTTCAGCAATATTTAGAAATTTCCAGATTACAAGTCATCTATTTCCATGTATAAGATTATTCCTAAATGTTTTATTCTTGTTGATGTTATTAGTACATAAACATTTTAAAAATTTATTTATTTATTTGAAAGGCAGAGTTTCACAGAGACAGGGAAGAAGAGAGAGAGAGAGAGATCTTCCATCCACTGGTTCACTCCTCAACTGGCTGCAATGGGCAGGACTGGGCCAGGCTAAAGCCAGGATCCAAGAGCTTCATTTGGGTTTCCACATGATCTACCAGCACAAGCACTTGGGCCATCTTTCCCAGTTACATTAGCAGTAGGGAGCTGGATCAGAAGTGTAGTAGCCAGACATGAGCCAGTTTTGTAGGTGGCAGCTTATGCACTATGCCACAACACTGACCACCATTTTAAATATTTTTTAAAATTACTTGGTTGAAAAGCAGAGTGACAGAGAAAGATGGAAATACAAGGAGAGAGGTATCTTCTATCCCCTAGTTGACTCCCCAAATGTCTGTAAAAGTGGGAGTAGGACCAGGTCGAAGCCAGAAGCCAGAACTCCAACAAGGTCTCCCACATGGGTGATAGGAATCAAAGTACCTGGACCATCATCTGCTGCCTCCCAGGTGCATTATCAGGAAACTGCACTGGAACCAGAGGAGGCAGGATTCACACCTGCATTCTGATATGGGATGTGGGCATCCCAAGCAGCAGCTTATCCCACTGTATCACCATGCCTAACCCCATTTTCACCATTTTTATATATTCATTCAGTCTTTCATTCATTCAGTGAATGTTCTAGAATCCCTACCATGTGCCAGGCACTATTCCAAGAGCTAGAGTTTATTTTGGAGTACAAACTAAGAATTCAAATGAGGATCAGAGATATGTTCATAAAAGAAAGGACACTTAATGAAGGCAACCACAGCAGTCAAAAGCATTGCTGCAAATGTGTAAATAGTGAAGGAGACAGATTCAGGATTGAGCATTTTAGAAAGTTGTTCTGTTTCTTTTTCTCCTCTGTTCCATATTGTATTCTTCTGGCCCAAGTCTAAACATTTCTAGAGATTCTGATGGTCACAAAGACCTGGGCATCCTGTTCTACTGTGAGGTATTGGGCTTGTGATAACTAAATGGTTAAAGTCTCAACTGAAGAATCTTATATTACAAATACTGCTATCCTCTTCCTCCTCATATTCCTTTTTTATTCTTGTTTTTCCCATATTGCTCCCATGCCCTTTTTAAGCATGTGAGTCTAAAGCCAAAAAAAAAAAATAGATAGTAGAATCCTCTTGAGGCTTTACTCATTGATCAAACTGATTTTTCCAGAAAGAAATCTGTCACCAGATAATTTATGGAACAAGTGTCACACTAATACAAAAAAAAGTGTATTATAAGCTTTACATCACTATCATGAAATGCCTAAAAAAGCTAATTTTGTTAGGAGAAAATAGCTCTCTTTTGGAGGTTGAAATTTAAGGTTGGGTGGCCTCATGGGTTGAGTGTCTGGTAATGGTGAAGCACCTGCAGACGAAGCGTGCCAGAAAGCAGAGAAGGTAGCTGGGTTCAACTCAACTTTATAGCCAACCCTGTTGCAAAATCTGCTTTCTGAGGTGTTCCTTCTATGACATAGGGATTCCTCACTAGCCCACTTGCTATACACAACATACTTGGTTTAATTTTCACCTGTTTAGTATCATTGCTTTCTGATTTTGTTGTATAAATTCCTGCATGAGTTCAGAAGCCAAATCATGTCCAAATCTTAGCAATCATTGACATAAGAAATAAGGAATAACATCTAATCCAGGTCCTCTTTTGCTTTTCCCATTTAATTCACAAAAAAAAAACACCACTATTCTTGAAGCATCGTGTAATTAAGCAGTTCATACATGAATTTTGTATGTGTATAGACACGAAGGAGTGTGAAGAAGAGAAGATACCAAGAATTCAGAATAGAGATGAGGTTGCAGGCACCTAATCTAAAAGGAAGCTTAATAAAAAAGTTTTAGGCATTGGCACCATAGCATAGTAGGTTAAGCCCCTGTACCCGCATGGGAGACCCAGAGGAAGCTCCTGGCTCTTGGCTTCAGATCAGCCCAGCTTTGGCCATTGCAGCCATTTGGGGAGCGAACCAGTAGGGGGAAGACCTTTCTCTCTACCTCTCCCTTTCTCTGTAACTTTGCCTCTTGAATAAATAAATAAATAAATAAATAAATAAATAAATAAATCTTAAAAGTAAATTTTGGGGCCAGTGCTGTGCAGCAGTGGGTTAAAGCCCTGGCCTAAAGCCCTGGCATCCCATATGGGCACTGATTCTGGTCCTGGCTGCTCCTCTTGTGATCCAGCTCTCTGCTATGGCCTGGAAAAGCAGTACAAGATGGCCCAAGTCCTTGAGCCCCTGTACCCAAGTGGGAGACCAGGAAGAAGCACCTGGCTCTTGGCTTCGGATCAGTGCAGCTCCAGCCGTTGTGGCCAACTGGGGAATGAACCATCAGATGGGAGACCTCTCTTTAGCTCTGTCTCTGCCTCTTCTCTCTCTGTGTAGCTCTGACTTTCAAATAAATAAATAAATCTTTAAAAAATTTTTTAAAGGAAGGAGATAAAGAAATGATAATGATATTGCTACATGAAGTTTCCAAGAGAAGAACTTTGCTTTACTTTTCTTGGCTCCAAACAGACCATGAGTCCCAGACAGAACTCAAAAAATATCTGCTGTGCCTTAGAAATAACCAAATTTGACTTCATATTTTAGACAAATTGAAATCCACCAGGTTCAATCACTTGAATGGTATTATAACAATATTAAGCACAATCTGAAACAGCTCCAGGTTTTCTAAGTGCCCTCTAAAATTACTAAGATATCAACATTTAAAAATATTTTTATTGGTTTTTCCCTGTAGCTTTTCTTGATATTCTTAACTAACTTCTTAAAATGTCATTTTGGGAGGGAAAATCAATTGTAGTTAATTGCCTATCCCCAAACAACGTTTTCCCCTTTTTTCAGATTTATACATAAATAGTTTCCCCTAGGAATACTATGACAAATTCCATATTATTCAGCAATGATTTCCAAACACTAAACATAGTCCTCTGGAGAATCATAGCTGTCCAGAGAGAACAGTACAATGTTCATTCAGCTTTGCAACCATCGATTACCCTAATCTACAGAAGAGTTACTGTTCCATTCTTGTTTTTATTTTCTTTTTAAATTTTTATTATTTGCAAGGCATACAGACAGGTAGACAAACTGAGATCTCCCATCCACTGGTTCAGTCCCCAAATGCCTGCCATATCTGGAACTGGGGCAAAACAAATCCAGGAGCCTGGTACTTAATCAAGATTCCCACAGGAGTGACAGGGACCAAACCACTCGAGAAATCAGCTGCTGCTTCCAAGGATGCACATTAGCAGGAGGCTTGAAATGAGCATAGATCTGGGATGTGACCACAGGCACTATGACGTGGGGTGCAGGTGTGCCTCTGTGCCAAATGCCTACCCTCCTGTTCTGCTTTTCTTGTTAAATTTCAATAGCTAATGACATCCTTAGCTTACCCAAATATGGTTATTAGTAGCTGTGACTCCAAAAACTCCAAGTTTTACATTTGCTTTTATAGAAATTGAATATTCTTATTACCCTTTATGATGGAAATATTATCCTTCTTAACATTTAGTGCTTATTTCAAAAACATTTATGAATGCATTTTCAGAATTGCATCCTTCTGGAAGAATGGAAATTCTATTTTTCTTTTTATGCATTAATATTGTTAGTGTCTAAATGCCTCTGATTGTTATAAAGATGGAAGTGTTTTTCCATCTGTCTGTTCAAATGATGAGACTTAATTAAAGTTAATTGCACCTGTGCGTACATTCAGTTACCCACACATACCCACCTACATGTGGAAAATCTTGTGTCTCCTTCAAACATTAAGAAGGAACTCTGACCCTTTAAAAAAAAAAAAAAAGATAGGCATAGAAGGTAGGTAATGCTGAGCAGAGGTAAATTAGAAGTTTCTTGGCCAACTTAGGTCAATGAATTTTTACCTCCTGATGATTGTTTTGGGCAGTTGATGTAAAACAGTTGGTTATCTTCTCTAAACTGCACATTTTCCTTTTTTTGTTTATAAAGCAGATTAGTTGAGAAAGTCAAATGAACAAATCAGAATTCAACAACAAAATCTCACCCAGCCTCCCACTGGTTCCTTGTGTGTGTCTTCAGATTTGGCGGCTCGGTCTTTCCTAATTTACAAGGTTGGGGAATAATCATTGCACAAATAGATAAACGATCCTGATCATCCTCAAACTTGCAGTGATCAAATATTGTTCTCCAGCTGTACCATTTTTACAACAAATTCTAGTAAATATAGATTAGCTCCTATTTAAATGGTTTTCTTTCTCTTAGGGACAAAAAGGTAATTAAATGCTTTCATCTAAAAATAGGGAAAACCACAGAAATAAAGGCCCTACCCAATCTCCAGCATTAATAATCAAAAATATAAGAAGTGTTGCTAAAACTTTCCATAGTTTTTTCCAAAAGGGTGGTTCTGAGCCCTGCCTTTATTTTAGGAATAGTCAGGAACTTTTTTAAATGACCCATGCCAAAGCCACATCCTCAGTAATTCTCATTTAATTGTGGCCTAGGCATGGGTATTTTTTGAAAGCTACACAATTGTTTCTAGTCACACTGAGGGTAGAAATATCTACTGTAGAATCTGTTCTCATGCTTACCAGTGGAGTCCCAGGCTCGAAGATCCTTGGGTCCAGATCTCTCATTTGCAGATAAGCAAACAGAAGCTCCAAAGGGGACAGTGATTTTTCTAAGGCCTCAGAGTTAATTAGGGGCTAAGTTTGAACTAGTACCGAGGGGTTCATAATGCCAAAGACCGCTCTGTACACTGCTGTGTCTGGGACTCCTCAGATCAACGTCCGGAGGTGTGAACTCTCTGCACATGGTTTCCAAATGGCTGGCATGCATTCATGAACTGCATTATTAGTACCAACTTTATATCCTCCAAGAACATCTAGGCCATTTCTGTTCAAATGTGGCAATAACCCATGAGACAGGAACTTCAATTTTGATCCACAAACACATAATAGTAATCTCCTATGCATATTAACCTCATCTTCAGGATACCTGAGAACATTCTACAGGAGTCTGTGAAATGTGCCTTAACAGAGTATTGCTTTACTTTTACAATCAGTCTCTTTCTCTCCCATTGTTCAAAGTGTTATTCTGACAGCACTACTTAGAAGTAGTAGAAGCACTTATTTTTCTCTAAAGAAGAAAAAGTTAATTTGGACTCCTTGCATCCAGTAGATAATTGGTCTATGTTCTCCCCACGGTCTAAGGAAACAGAGATTCTTGCTTCCTCTCATAAAGCCAAATCCTCTTGAATATCTCACAAAAGGGCAACTCAAATTATAGCCATGGTTTTTTTATTCTGTTCACGCCATTCATTTTTACTTCTTCTAAGGCTTGGCATTGCTTCCTCCAAGTTTTTGGCTGCATGACTGTTCATGCTGTTGGCAGAACCTAAGGATATTTTGCATGTGAAACCAACCTCCTCTTCTGTCCTATGGGAAGGTATCATCAATTAGTTTGAAAATCTCCTTAAAATAGGGCATTTTTCAAAAAAAAAAAAAAAGGAACATTGCTTTCAGTAGAGCCAGACTTTCATCAAATATCATTTTTATAAAGCAGTTAGGCTCCCATAAATCCTATTTTACTTTAATGCAAGGAAGCATTTTCTTCCCCTAGAATTTCAGAGCCAGTGGCTATCTTAAAGCTGGTGTTGTCTAAATCCCTTATCTGAGCAATGAGCACATAGAGACAGAGAAAGTTAGAAAACATATCCAATGTCATATGGATGATGGCAGAACTATGCCAGGGTCAAGTTTTCCAAAGAGTTAAATCCAGAGATTTATTATTATTATTATTATTCAGCATAGCTGTGACTAAGGCAGTGAAGAGGAGGACACATCTGACATCAAGTAGGTTTGGGTCCCTGTGGCCTCCTTGTTTTTGTTTTTGTTTTTTTTTTAAAGATTCATTTATTTATTCGAGAGGCAGAGTTACAGACAGAGAGAGGAGAGACAAAGAGAAAAGTTTTCCATCACTGGTTCACTTCCCAAACAGCCTCAATGGCTGGAGCTACGCCAATCTGAAGCCAGGAGCCTGGAGCTTCCTTTGGGTCTCCCACATGGGTGCAGGGGCCCATGGACTTGGGCCATCCTCTGCTGCTTTTTCCAGGCACATCAGCAGGGAGCTGGCTCGGAAGTGGAGCAGCCAGGACTTGAACCGGAGCCCATATGTGTTGCCAGTACCACAGGCAGCAGTTTTACCCACCATGCCACAGTGCCAGCCCCTGTGACCACCTTTTTCAGGTTGATAGGTTTATTTTATTTACTGTCTTGGGTCCTTCTTAAAAATGTCACTAGTGGCAGGTGTTCTGTAACTTTTGGCACTTGTTTTTGGAAAATTTTAAAAGGTATGCACATCTTAGAATATTCTAAACCAAACTTTGTGTTTGACCAGGGTTATAGTTTGCAAAGAGTTTGTCTGAAATGCTGGTATTCTAGGTTTTCTTCTAGAAATTTTATTTAAAATACAGTTTTTAATTTAAACATTTATTTGAGAGGCATAGACAGGGAAGGAGGGCCAGGGGAGAGGAAGAAAGACAAAAGAGAGAGAGAGAGACAGAGAATAAGAGAGACACACAGAGAGATATATATAGAGAAAGAGAGAAAGAGAGAGAGAGAGAGAGAGAGAGAGATACAGAAAGAGCACTGGTTCACTCCCCAGTATGCAAGAGGTAGACTGGGCCCTTGGCCAAAGCTGTAAACTGATAACTAAATCTGGGTCCCATTGGTGACAGGAACCCAATTACCTGAGCCATCCCTGCTGCCTCCCAGGTGTGCATTAGCAGGAATCTTCGATCAGGAGCCCCAGCCCAGCCGGGTATTGAAATCAAGCAATCTAATGTGAAACTTTGGCCTCTTACCCACAAGGCTAAATGCCCACCTTCCTCTAGGAGACCTTTTTATGCAGTGATTATTAAATGTGTGAAGCAGAGGATTTAGTGGAAGTAAGATGAGCTTTAGCACTGTTGGATCTTAAAAGGGAAAGAAAGACTAAAAGTAAATAATTGCCATTACAGGGGCCTCAGAGAACCCTGGGTATAAATATTTAATGTGCTAAATTAGAGGTTGACATTTGCATTTTATGCCATGTTTTGAAGTAAAAAGGGTTGTTGAACAATAAGGACACTTCGTATAATTATGTTCCATTTTTAATATGCAGAGACTTGACCGTGTGTTCAGAGTAGTTATTTATCAAATTCTCAATATAACCTTGTCTGTTATTTCCTTCACTAAGTCAAGACATGAGATTAATAAAAAATTAATCACAATAAAGTTGATTAACAAAAATAATTATCTTGTTATCAAATGGATGACAGATTTTGAACTTTAAAAAATGGCCTTCATCTAGTAGACAGTCACAAGTTCACCTGCATTGGGTGTGAACCCTAAAAACTGTTTTTACTAAAGATGTGCTATTAAGTGTCCTATATTTCTGTAACTAGGTCTACACAACACTTTGAAAGTGATGCTTTAAAAAACTTCATGATATCTCAGTGCTGAGGTGGTGGTATTAGGATTTCTGTGGATTTCATATGCCCAGACATAAGGTGATACTGATAATCAGCTGCTGGTCTGGGATAATTCTGCACACTTCCCTCTCACACACCTCTTCTGGATGGATCTTCTGTTAATATTGATGATGTCACCATACCCTGCTCCTCAAAATAAATACAAACTCTGCAACCTGTCAACCAACACTTTCCTTATTTTGTTTCTTCTTTTATATGTAAAGTCAGACCTCATTCTTTCTAATGTAAATTCTTTTTAAACCTCAAAAACAGGCTAATCTTATTCTGGAGCCTAAACCATCCTAACTCTCTACCTTCTTTTGAAAACGTCCGCTCTGTCATTTTGTCAGGCAGGATATTTCTGGGTTTTGACTCACTTAATTCATGTGTGTTCACAGACAATGACTTTCCAGAAAGGAGGATCTATGTTTTTACATTTCTTTCACATCATTCTTAGTCCTGGGCTTAGTATTATGCATGCAAATAAGTGTGATTAGAGAAGGAAGGATGAGATCTAAAACGTAATCCTGCTCCTGCATCCAAGTGTCATCCTTGACTGTTATCTTCCTTTGAACTCCAGTCCTGGTCACGTGCTGACATATTCTTGCACCTCCTCTTTTCTTTCCTGCTGTCACTGGGCTGTCATGCTGGACTGGAACCTCATCTTCTGAACTATGGCTGTTCTAATCCACTCTACAGAAAGCTGCCTCTGTCCTTGTAAATCTTTTAATAGTTTCCTAATGCCTGTGGGATAAGCTGAATATATCACCCCTTCTACTAGACTGAAAACTTTTCGAGTCAGAGAACAACTGGTGCATACATTTAGATCTTTAATTCTCCTTGGAAAGCATAAGTATTTTGTATATTTGCAATCTGAATGAATAACACAAAAGATGGGCTAGATGAGAGAGTAAGCTATAGGCAATCCAACTTCCAAATTATGTCTCTCATGTTCTTATGCAGACCTACCCAATTGGAGGCCCTGACTTCTTATCCCAACGGTTGTGTGCATCTTCTCCCAAACATCTGTTTCCTGGACATTCTTTAGGTCTAGAGATACAAATAACACTATCAGCTTTGTATTCATTTTTGATAGGACAGACCCAAAGAAATAGGAGAACTCAGCATGCAGAAGTCAACTCAGGCTCATTAATGAATGGATTTGGAGGGGGGAGGGTGTCCCGGCTACATAGGAAGAGGTCTAGAAGAGAGGACGGAGGCTCTGGATGGGCACAGGATCTTGGCTTCATGGACTCTTTGCTGCCTGAATAAGTGTGCAACGGCATGAGAATCAGAGTGAGAATATCCAAAGTCCTGTGCTGAGGACAAGGTCCTGGTTGCCCTGATCTAAGGGCGGAGCTTCTTTTATTTCAATATGTACCAAAAGAAGTATGTGACACACACTGCTATAAAGTACAAATAACATCATGGTATTTGAGATTGCAAAGGACTTTAAAAGTGTTTTAATGTTGCATGATACTCCATATTTTAAAAATGAAGAAACAGTCACTAGTCAGATGTTTCTGAGTAAGTCATGCCTCCTCACTGTACACTGGTTTCTTTGTCAGCAAAATGAGGATTACACAACCACATACTAGTTACTCAGCTAACATCTTGTTTTTCATTGATTTCTTCAAACTTCTTCCACATTAAATCATATCTAGAGAATGACAGAACTAGATTGTGATTTCATGTGCAGTTGATATGTTAGTTTCCTTGGCAACCATAGCAAAATCTCACAGATTAGGTGATTTACACAGACATTTATTTCCTCTCAATTCTGGAGTGCAGGATCAAGGTCTTGGCAGGTTCCGTTTCTCCTGAGACCTTTCTCCTTGGCTTGGAGATGATTGGTTGCCTTCTTGCTGTGTGCTCACATGGCCTTTTCTCTCTATGTAGGCATCCATGGTGTCTCTTTTACTTCTTGTAAGGGTATAAATCCTATTGGATTAGGGACCCTAATTTATTTATTTATGACCTCAATGCCACCATGTTCTTATGCAGACCTACCCAATTATGAGCCCTGATGCCAGAGTGCAAATAGAGGCCCTGACTTCTTACCCCAATGGTTGTGTGTACCTTCAGCTAATCTTAATTTACCTTCATTCTCCCTTTAAAGGCTCTATCTCCAAATACAGTCACATTGGGAGTTAGGGTTTCTGTATATGAAATTTAGGCAGACACAATTTATGACATAACAGTTGGGAGTAGTAAATAGAAGGAAATGGTAAATAATTGGAAATTTCAGTTACAAATTAGGCTTTCATTTTTTCTCCAAAACTATGATCTGGATAGTGTATGTTATGTCCTGGATAGTGTGAATTGCAGCCCTATCTCTGTCAGCAGCAAGCAGTGTGAGTGGGCCACCCCTTCACAGCTTTCAAAGTGCTTTTGTGTAACAATAGGTCCCTTGAGATGGTTGTTAGAATCAGAAAAGTTCACTCACTCTGGAGAATAAGATCAAAGAACTCTATGGATTCTATCAATCTTCTGTACATGCACAATAATTAATTAAAGATGTAAAGATCTTCAGAGAACAGACCTGCATGTTTAACTTTGTTAGCCCAGCACTTTTCAGTTATTTGACGATAGAATCATTTTGTTCAAAACACCTTTAGTCCATTAACTGCCATAAGGTAATTATACTGTGTGAAACTTATCATTAGTCTGCATCAAAACCTTGATTCATGGACTTCAGCAAACTAGTTGGGTAGGGCGTGCACAAAGTGAAGAAGCTGGACTGGAAGAAAATTGTGAGAAAGTGTTGGAGTAGAAATAAAATATAGGTTTGGAATGAATTATATTAACCCACTATTGAAAATCTGGAAAAGACATAAAAATCCCTGGTTTCCAGACATTTTTCTCCTTAGAATATATGAAGGACAAGGGACTATTATAAGATTAGGACTTCGATGTTTTCTGTGTACTGTAACTATATGATCTTTTTCAAATGTCACTTGTGTATGTGCTTAATCTACCCCTGCAAAAACTTTAAATTGGTTTCTTTTGCTCTTAAACTAAGTGATTACATCTTTTTCAGAAGGGGGTCCTGTTGATTTCAACCAGCTGTCTTTCCACCTTCAGTTTCTCATTTCTCTTCCTGTCTCCGCTCCGGTTCAGATCTTTCTCTGTTCCAGCTTACCATGCATGGTAAATAGCTCCCCCTCTCTGCAAAACTCAACTAACCTACTCTTACCTTTCCCTTTGCCATTCCTGCATCACTGTTTAGTCAATTTATTGACTTCCCTACTAGAAAGGATCGTCAATCTGCCCTTTCCTTGCATTTAACATCTCTTCTTCTACCTCTTATTGGAGCTCTAATTTAGTATTTGTTCTTGTATATTTTCCTATCTTAGAGTGGGAGCCCCAATCAGGCAAAAATTATATTTTAGTCCTATTCCTCCAGGTTACAGGGCCTGGTATGCAAAACATCTATCCTGATGAATTGAAGGCATGCACATCTTACCACTGAATGAATATAATACCTATCTATCTGTGTACCTATCAATATATCATCATCATCATCTGCCTTTCAATTGTTATTTGTTAAATCATCCCAAAAGGTAAAGCCAGTCTTAGAAAATGCACATGGCTTATTTCTAACTTTTTTCAATATTACTGATAAGTATCACATAGTAACCCTGATTTGGATTATGTAGTATTGTGCAGTGGCACTGAAGCCAAACGCACCCCATATGAAAATTGCTATAGAACTTTTTGTATATATGTATTATAGTCTCTGAGGATATGAGTTACATATAATCCGTACTATCTAGACTTGCAACTGATTCCCATCAAATTTCACCATATTAATTTTCTTTTTTTTTTTTTTTTGACAGGCAGAGTTAGACAGTGAGAGGGAGAGAGACAGAGAGAAAGGAATTCCTTTCCATTGGTTCACCCCCCAAATGGCCACCATAGCCAGCGCGCTGCGCCAGTCTGAAGCCAGGAGCCAGGTACTTCCTCCTGGTCTCCCATGCGGGTGCAGGGCCCAAGCACTTGGGCCATCCTCCACTGCCTTCCTGGGCCATAGCAGAGAGCTGGACTGGAAAAGGAGTAACCGGGACAGAATCCAGCGCCCAAACTGGGACTAGAACCCGGAGTACCGGTGCCGCAGGCAGAGGATTAGCCTAGTGAGCCGCGGCACCGGCCCTTATTAATTTTCTATCTTACACAATCTTCAAATTTTCTAAAAATAAAATTCTACTTTTTGTTGTTTTTAATAAAGTGAATAATTCTTAAGAGAACCTAAACAAAACAAAACAAAAAACTAAGCCTCTTTAAGAAGACTAATAATTGTTCAGAGACCTAAAGTTCAAATCCTGGTTCCTTCAATTACACATCTCTGACTGGCTTGTGACAGCTTTACATAATGAATGAAACCCTCAATTTTGCTTGGTCACTGTTTTAGTCAATATGGGTTACTATAACAAAATACCATTGTGGGGTGGCTTAAACAACAATTTCTCACGTTCATTTTTTTCTGGTAAACATTCACTTGGGTTATAGTCAGCTGCCTTCCTTGAACGGCAGAGAGGAGGCTCTAGTGTCTCTTCCTCCTCTTAAAAAAACATTAATCCCATCAAGAGAGTTCCTCGATCATCAGCTCATCTAAGCCTGATTATCTCTCAGAGATCCCATCTTTGAGGACTACACTCAGCTTGTACAGACTATCACACTGAAGTTTGAGTTTTCAGCATCAATTTTGGGGAATACAAACATTCCATCCATAATAGATATTCTAAATGAAAATACCTTAAATTTTCTTTTCCAAGCTTATTAGTTAACAAGACCCTCAAGTATCCTTAACAGGAAAGAAGGTCGGTAATCTTGCCTGGTAGGGCTATGGAAAGAGTCTAGTGTGGCATCTGACCCATGACCACTTACTACACTCCAACTCTAATCCCAATACAGCAGATGCTATTGTCTAAGACATTATTTAGAACTGGCATTCCTGACTTTTCAAAAGTAAGAGGGGAACAGCAACTTCCTTTTTTAAAGAGGGGAAAGCATTGAGGGTATTAACTATATTTCTTTAAACCAGAATCAGTGTTTAGTTCGAGCCTCCTCTTCAGGTACAGGGTGACACCTGAGCTTTGGTGACTTCAGTGAAGATTTTCTTAGGTAGAAATATTCCAGTGATAACCACTCTACCATCCTGACACTGATAGACAGCGAGTGATTAAATCATCTGCATGTTTGATTGAGAGCTTTTAAAGACCCAACATGGTTTTTAAAAATTCTATTTATTTAATATTCTACACTGTGAAGAGGTGTTATTATTGACAACCATGAGAAAGAGCTGCTGAATATGTCAGTGTGCAAGTTTCTACGTGTCATGGTGAGAGGCACACACCAGACAGTGGCTAGGAAACTGGTTTCTTTATGAGGTCATTGCTAATTGCCATTTGTGTGACCTTAGGCATGTTGTGGAAAGATTGGAACCTGTTTTAGCAACTGTAACATGATCAGGATTCATCGCATATTCCATTCTACTAAAGCATACCTCATCTCATTGCGATGGAGGGGTCACTCTAGGTGCCTTTTTAGCACAAAACTTGATCTCATGTGATTTAAAACCATGCCAACTCTAGATGCCTGAGCTATTGCTCTCCCTATGTATTTGAAGAGAAGACACCTGTTTGATGTACAGATTGACACGACTGACGCCAAATGACAGAATTTACACAGAAGTCAAAGAGTAATAAAAAAATATAAATTGCCCCAGCTCTTCGGGCTGCTTTTGTTGTGGGGAGATAAGAGCCTTTGCTCTCTTTTCCTGAAAGAATCAGAGGATGGAATAACAGAAGTACCACAAGAAGACCCGAGTGCTCACCTAGACTCATACGTAAACATCTCTGGCTGGCTGTGATCAGCTCCAGACACTGCAGTTTTAAAAGACACAATGACACGAAATTAGAATCCAGGTCAGGGTGACCGGAGGAGTGAGTTCTAGATTTGTATTCTGAAGAAGACATGACCAAGGTGAGATAGATTAATTCACAGTGGATTTTCAAGGATGTTTGTTTAAAAAGCAAAATAGACTGGATCTGAGACAAGGGTATTGCTATGGTTTGAATTTGTTCTCTGAAGTTTCAGTTTGATAGTTAATCCTCAGCCCAACAGTGCTGTCAGGTGTGTAAGTCCTGAGGGTTTATGTAAATGATTAATGCTGTTATCACAGAAGTGAGTTAGTTATCCTTGGTGTGAGTTCCTGATTAAAGGATGAGCCAGCCTCTCTGTCTCTCATTTGTGTGCTCTCTCTCTCTCTCTCTCTCTGTGTGTGTGTGTGTGTCTTTCATAGTCACTTCCCCTTCTTTTTTCTGCCATGGGATGATGCAGCATGAATGCCCTTGCCAGATGTGGGCCCTTGAACTTCCCAGCCTCCACAACTTTAAAATAATGTATTCTGTTGTTTAGAAATTGAGTATACATTTATAGCAGCATAAAACAGAATAATAAGTCAAGTACTAACAGCCTAGAGATGGTGGTACTTGGAGGGAAGCTGACTTGAGTTCTGTAAAAGAGCTTTGTAGCAATTAGAGATGTTTAAAATTGAGGAAAAGCTTCCTATGAGGTGAGAATCCCCCTTCCTGGAGGGATCCAACCCCCAGGGGCAGGAAGACCCCACACCATCTTACATATACATACCATCATGCCTTGACTGAGCTATTGCAATGGGTGATTTCCAAAGTTTCTTTTAGTTCTAAAATTTGATGGCTCAATCTAATACCCATCTGATAATGTAATTTAGTTCAGTGCTTCCATTAGCACTTGAAATGTGTTGTCTTTTCTGCTTAATTAATTTGCCTGGATCACATCCCATTATTTTCATTGTTCAGCAGTTGGAAGAGAATGGACTGATTTTGATCTTGATTATATCAACATGAAGGGAGTGATTCTGAGGCCTTCTTTAAGTCCACATAAAGTTCAAATGCTCATCAACAGCAAACGCTTTGGTCTCTGGGTTGCCAGCACAAAGGCAGTTCATATTTTGTAACCAAGGAATGCTTATGTGAGATTGTGAACTTTCAAAGATAATAGCAGTCACGAACCACAAAATAAAGACCTCTTATCTGAGTCAGCTGAATCATCCACATGTTCATAAAGCAACTAACTTAAATGGCAAAGTAATCTTGTGAAATATTATAAAAAAGGATAATAGAATCTTCTACTTCCCAAAAAATGATATTGCTAGTTATATTGGCAAATAATACCAATTTTCCTAAGAAAACTGCTTATTTTCTGGTGTATCATTAGCAAGTCAAGTAGGAACCATTATGGATTAACAAAATGATAATGTTGGCTCCAGTAACTAACTCATATTTTTGAGTTACTGAGGATTATTGGTTCATCCTTGCCATGCCCGTGTGTTAGGCAAGATTGAAACAATGGGAGTGAGAGCCTGAGATAGGGTTACAGCCCAGAACAAGAACTTACAAGCTGACTGTCCAGGGTGAATCATGAAAGAGTCTATTAGCCACTGAGTACAAACACGAAAGATGTAGTGTAGTCTGAAGACTTTAACATCCTGTAGGAGGGACCAAATATAAAAGTCAACAGCTGTACGTGACAAGGTGGCCAGTGATATGTGACCTAGAGCACAAGGCATAACTTCTCTGTACTGTGTCATGGAGAGGATAGGGGAGACTGGCAGTTACAGAGGTCTTTGACGTAATATGTTTACTGATAGAAACACAGCTTGTCTCCATGCCTCATAGTTGTACCTTGCAGCTACCATATAAACAGTTGTTGCATGGGAGGTTTACTACTGCTGGAATGAGAACCGAGGCACCATTGTGGCACCCAGACCCAGAAAACCTGCAGTCTTGGTTACCCCACATTTTTCTTTTTTGTGCTATTTTGTGTCACATTGTCCCAAGGCTCTCCTGCCACCAGTTGTCTGCCTGTCCGGGTATAAAGCAACAGATCACCAACAGGTTAGGATCTTAGAGTGAACAAGATATGTGGTGTGACTTTGCACCTTTATCTCACTATAATTGCCAAGCCTAAATCTTGGCAAGATGACAAGCGCCCAGGTCACTATCTATGGCAGGATTAGGGCAGCCCCAGCATGAGGTTACTCCTTTATTCATGCTTTTAATTCAAACAAGGAAAGTAACTGAGAGACCACTCACTGGAATGATTACAATTGAGCTAAGTAGTCCCAAACAGAGAGACACCGTTAGTCAGCTAATCATTGTATTTTGGGGGAGAAGTGTATCAGGCTGAAAATATAGGCAATATAAAGAAAGCAACCAGTTGGGTCGGCGCCGTGGCTCAATAGGCTAATCCTCCGCCTTGCAGCACTGGCACACAGGGTTCTAGTCCCGGTCGGGGCACCGGATTCTGTCCCGGTTGCCCCTCTTCCAGGCCAGCTCTCTGCTGTGGCCCGGGAGTGCAGTGGAGGATGGCCCGAGTACTTGGGCCCTGCACCCCATGGGAGACCAGGATAAGTACCTGGCTCCTGCCATCGGATCAGCACGGTGTGCCGGCCGCAGCACGCCTGCCGCGGTGGCCATTGGAGGGTGAACCAACGGCAAAAGGAAGACCTTTCTCTCTGTCTCTCTCTCACTATCCACTCTGCCTGTCAAAAATTAAAAAAGAAAAAAAAAAGAAAGCAACTAGTCAACCCCACAATTAATATACATGATGGGGGGAAATGTCTACAGGTTGCCATCAACCATCAACCAGGACACAAATGGCTTTCTTTTCCAACCCAAAGCACTGGACTTGGTTCTTTACGAATGGCTTTCTTTTCCAACCCAAAGCACTGGACTCGGTTCTTTAGGCCTTAGGAAGCCTAGAAGTAATTTTACTGGAAATTGAGTTGAAAGGAACCAGATGGTATGCATGCAGGGAGGGAGGTTTTTCATAATACAGAAAAGGAAAGGTGAAGGCTGGAATTAAAGCAGTGATGGTGGTGAAGGTGACGTGTGGAAGAACATTTTGTGTGTGTCTGTTTCCTGTCTGGGTCTTAAAGACTGCTAAGTTTGTGCACTCCCCAAGTGGGAAATAATGAAGTTTTCTTGAATACCTGGGAGAAGGTACTCAATGTACTAAGTCACTATGTTCTCTCAACAATGAGAGAACAGATAAATGCATTATCTCCTTTAATCCTCACAGGAACACAATAACCGCAATCTTGATTAAGAACATTGGTGAAGGCTAAATAGGAAATAAATAGGATGGCTGAAATGTGAAATTGAGTTTGCCTCTAAAGACCTTGCACTCTTTAGCAAGAAAAATGGGGGAAAAATGTTTAGAGAGAGGATAGTTCCGTCAGTTGTAGCATGTTGCATCCTTCCCAGACAACCACACGTACAGAACTACTTGTGTTACATTATTTTCTTTGTCTTCAGAGCTTGAAGGGAATCTTTTAGGATATGAAAATTTACAAGATTCTCAGTACCATTTCATCATTGAGGGAGTAAATGTTGATGAGGATGAGTGAAGAAGATTCTTGTGAAATCTAGTAGTGATGGGGCAGATATGATGCTGAAAACTATCAAACCATGGAAGGTTTTTGCTGCTCCTCCGCACGCGGAGGAGCCGCACCGGACCGGACGCTTGTTGTTCCCTTTTTTTACAAGTCCTTTCTATAGTAAAGTAAGAATAAGTAAACAGCAAACTCCCAAAGCAAGAATGAGTAGAGAGAAATGAGAAAGAACGAAGTAACGAACTTCCCCGCGAACTCTCCAACGCACTCTCCAACCAACCCACGCCACCATGCCGTCTCTCTCCTCCTATATAGTCCTCTCCACCAATCCGTGCTCTGCTACCCACACGCTGAGCGCGCCGCTCTCCTCCAATCAGGAGCGGCTCTTGCAGCTTGTCAAGTTGGTGAGAGGTAGCTGGGTAGAAGCTGTACGCTCCTCTCCCAGTGCCACATTGTGGGAGAGCAGATGCAGAGAATAAGTCTTAATTCCAGTAACAGTATAGTCCGAGTTGCTCCCCACAGTTTTGTTTTTTTTTTTTTTTTTTTTTTTTTTTTTTTTTTTTTTTTTTTTTAAGATTTATTTTATTTATTTGAAAGAGCTACAGAGAGAGGTAGAGACAGAGAGAGAGGTCTTCCCTCTGATGGTTCACTCCCCAGATGGCCGCAACAGCCGGACCTGCGCCGATCCGAAGCTATGAGCCAGGAGCCTCTCCTGGGTCTCTCACATGGGTGCAGGGGCCCAAGGACTTGGGCCATCTTCTACTACTTCCCCAGGCCATAGCAGAGAGCTAGATCAGAAGAGGAACAGCTGGGACTCGAACCGGCACCCATATGAGATGCCCTGGCACCTCAGGCCAGGGCTTTAACCCGCTGAGCTGCAGCACCAGCCCCCAAATCATGGAAGGTTTTTCTGGATGATTCCTGCAGTGCAGGAATGAGAAGGGACAGGAATAGGGTAGAAGCGAGAGACCAGATGTAGACCCAGGGACAGCCTGAAGAGGAAAGAAATGGAAAGCCTTGAGAAGGAACTTCAGGTCATCTGCATAAGGCATAAAAGCTGTGGATTCTGCAGAGAGTACTTGGTATGGAAGGATTGCTGCTGGTGTCTCGTCTTTATCCTTTTTCAGTTAAAAACTATGAATGGTTCAAGACAAGATATGCAAAATGCCTTGTCTGAAGGACATATGTAATGCAATAATACATACATTTTCACAGCAGGAATTCAATTCAAGAGTGATTTCAATGTGAGAATGAGATTCTAAAGAGTCATACCAATATTTGGTCAGCCTTCCAGTTGATGAGTCAAGGATGAGCACCTTCTGTGTAGTTAGCATATGTGCTGTATGCAGGGACCAAAAACAGATCCCACATAAAACGCTATCCCAGTTCAGAAGACTGATCTCGTTCCATAAAGTTTACATTACCAAAATCAGTTTTATTTTCAGCAAGCTTTTTAAAAGGAGCTCAAAATCCATGGACATAAGGAATAAATATACCCTTATTCCTCTGAACAGATTTCCTTAGGTTTATTTATTTGGTTTTTTAGTCTGATTGTCCAGTTTTGTTTGTTTCTAAGTTATTTTGGACATTTTCAGATTAACTTTATTAACACATTTAGTGAGAAAGCTTTTTTGATGATATATATGCAAAACCAGGTTTATTCACAAATAGAAGATTCAATGATGTATTTATGATTTTCTTACAGATTTTTTAGTTGTACATACCTTCTGTTTAGAAGGCAGACATTAAAGTCCACTGTCACAGATCTGAGTAGTACAATTTCTTCAATTCTTTTGTGTAAGTTTCTCTAAATGTAACTACCAGAATTCACTGAAGACTAACCTTGGGGACTTGAAAACAAAGAAGGAAGAAATGGAAAAAAAATTATCCTTTTTGTTTCCAAAGCTGTATTGTGCTTTTGTTCAGTTGAGGCTGGAGACTTCAGTGACACTCCCTGATAGGTACACAGAAGTCATTTGAATGAGAACAAAAGAGTGATGTCAGTGGAGGTGCCTTGACACACATCTCAGCCTTTCATATTTAAAACATTGTCTGAACCTGTAAGAACAATACAGGACCAAATGCTGAGCTTGAATGTTTTTTTCCTTTGGTTAGTAACTCCAGTGGGAGAGAATTTTGTGTGTGTAATAAGTAAAACAAACAAAACAAAAATGAGTAAGTGCTCAATGGAGGAAATGGAAGAAAATATAAAAATAAATAAAGCACACACCCAGGTGGTTTGTTTAAAATCTGCAAGGAAGGGGCAGGGAAACAAATGGAGCCTTGGGCTATGAGTCTCCAAGTTTGGAACTCAAAGCTACATTTTCTTTGACACTGAATAAACAGCTTAGGAATTGTCTCTGACGATCTTTTCTGATACTGGTTTCATTCCATGTGTCTCAGGACACTGAAAAGTGATCACAGATTAACTTGTCTCGCTATAATTATTATGTGGCAATGTACTATTTTAAAACATTTTGACTTCTTATATATCTGGAATTCAAATTTATATATAATTTAAGTTTATATATAGATTCAATTAAAGAGCTGAATTTTCTTTAAAAAAGGATTTATTTATTTGAAAGGGAGAGCTATAGAGAAAGAGAGAGGGACAGTCACAGAGAGAGAATTCTCCTTTCTGCTGGTTCACTCTCCAGATGGCCGCAATGGCCAGAGCTGAGCCCATCAGGAGTCAGGAGCTTCTTGTGGGTCTCCAATGTGGGTGTGTTGAATTATGGGATCCGAGACCTTTCCCAATTAACCCACAAAAGACAGTCACAGATGCAGGGGCAAGAGGATTGATTATTTTATTGCCAGGAGCCGGGGCTCCCACCACACATACAACATAGTGCAGTGCGGGGGTGAGAAGCCCCGCCTCTCTCCTTCTCAGCGTCATTACGTGCATATGCTAGTTCCTTACTCTTTATATGTCAGTTACCTAAATTTGAGCATTTTATTGGTGCATCTCAGCAGTCCAGGACTACACGTCTCAGAAGGAAGTGGTCACACAAGGAAGTAGGAGACCATTAATTTCAGGAAGTATTTACTAAGTTTTGTTTTCTGAGAATTGGGCCTTCCTGTCTTCCTGGAGTTTGTGAAGTCTGTCATGGTGGTACAACTATTCCCCCCTCCCCTTTTCTTAGGCTGGACATCCTGCATTAAGTCATTGAGCAAGCAGCACAGTACAGAAGCAAAAAGCAATTGATATTCAGCATCCGCTTGTTCTATATATATATTTATATATAAATATATATATTTTCATTTCAACATTCCCCCTTTTCTTTCTCAACATGAGGAATCCTCCTCATGTGTAATATTTCCATAGTCCTGGCACAATATCATGATTTGGACGGCGTTGATCCTGTCCTTGACAAAAGTTATTAGCAGACATAATGTCTATTGGTTTTGATCTCCTTTAGTGAGCTGGGAATTTGTCAGGCGCTGAGTGATGTTGGTTTCTGAATCCCGCTGTTCTTGGAGGGCCTTCAGCGAGATGATGGTCATGGCAGTCGACGCGGCTCAGCCTCCTCTTCTGGCACTGTCCCCACTCTCCGCCTGGTCAGACGAAGCTTGAGTGGATTCTCCTGGTTCTGACTAACTGTCCATTCTTGCTCCGCTGCCACAGCTTCCAGTCCTGACGCCCTTCTGACGTGTGAGTGATGCAGCCAGGGCGCTATCCCATCCACCTTTATTGCAGCAGTGGTGACAAGTACAACAGGACAAGGTCCTTTCCATTTAGGTTCTAAGGTTTTAGCATTATGTCTTTTTACCCATACCCAGGCCCCAGGCTCCAATTGGTGGCTTGGGGCAAGAGGCAGATTGTCTTCATGGTCCAAGGTGACAAGCGTGGGCCAAATGTCTCTGTGGACTCTTAGGAGGGTTTTCATATTCTGCAACAGTCCTGGACTAGTGAGTTCACCCAATGGTTTTGGGTGGTCAGGGTAAACAGGGGGTGGGGACCCGTACATGATTTCCAAAGGGGCTAAGTTTAATTTATAGGGAGTATTCCAGACCCAGAACAGGGCATAAGGCAGGAGCGTCACCCAATTTTCACCAGTCTCCATTGTCAATTTAGTTAAAGTCTCCTTTAGCATCCGGTTCATGCGTTCTACTTGACCGGAACTTCGGGGTTTGTATTCACAATGCAATTTCCAATTTGTCCCAAAAACTTGGACTAATTTTTGTATCAATTTACTGACAAAAGCCGGACCATTATCAGAGCCAATCATCTTAGGAGTCCCAAACCTGGGGATGATTTGTTCTAGCAAAACTTTGGCTACAGTCTCTGTGGCCTCTCTCTTGTGGGGAAAGCCTCCACCCATCTCGAAAAGGTGTCTATAAATACTAATAAGTATTTATATCCATACTTGCCTGGCTTTACCTCAGTGAAATTCACCTCTCAGAACCGCCCTGGTCTTCACCCCCTTTCCATCTTACCAGAATGCACTTCTATCTTACGGCTAGCCTTCATCAGCTGACATCCTCGACAATTTTTCCCAAGTTCTCGAATCAAGTGTCCCTGGCAGCGGAATTTTACTTGGGCAGCAGAGAGGAGCTGTTTTAATTTATTTTCTCCCAAATGGGTGGATTGATGTAGGTTGTGACTGATGTGTAGGCCCAGGTGCTGTGGCAAAATGAGGCTCTCCCCATCTCTCACCCATTTGTCCAGGTGACTGGGTATTTACTAGATTTAATCCATTACAAATCTTCTTTAGTGTAGAGGGGTTCTGGGGGAAATTCTCCTATTCCATATTGGGGCAATGCAACAGTCAAAGCATGAACACAGTCTAGTATTGGTACAAATGCAGTCTGTCTAACAGTGGGCAGTCCAACCTCTAGCATTTTATGTAGGCTGTCTCTGTCCCATCCCTCTGGTATGCAAGATAGCCAGTTCGGAGGGTAACTCAAGGACCCTCTGTAAGGCCATAACTTCCTCTCTGGGGAAGGTCTCCCACAGTTGCAAGAAGTCCCCTTCTCCTCGTAATACTAGGTAGACTCTCCAATTATATGTAGAGAGAGTCAATCTTTTTGCTTGGGCCATCTCCGAGGCTACCCTCGCGGCCACCAAAGAGGCCTAATGAAGATTGTCCACATCCATAGCCTCCCGGTTTATTGAGGAATGCCAAATTGTTCTGAGTTCTTTGTCCACTACAGCAGCTGCCGCGAGTCTCACCCATCCATTTTTCCCAAGGGATCTGAACCTGTTCCCCACAGCCAGCCATATGTAGTCGCTGTGTGTCAATTCATAGTCAGCAAGCTGTCTCCCGTCTACATTCAATTTTATCCCAGCGCACAGGGCCTCGGTTAGCAGAGCCGCCTCCCTGGCTGCCCTGTCTGCCAGTTGATTCCCCTTAGACACAAAGGCTCTTCCCTTTTGATGTCCCAGAATAGGCACCACCGCCACTTCTTTAGGTTTACTCACGCCTGTAGTAGGGCTATAATCTCAGCCTTGTTCTTGACCTCCGTTCCCCCAGAGGTTCTGAAGCCTCTTTCTCTATAGATTGCCCCGTGGATATGCACTGTGCCAAATGCATAACGGCTGTCAGTGTATATAGTCACTCTCTTTCCTTCTGCCTGTCTAAGGGCAGCTGTCAGGGCCATCAGCTCGGCTCTCTGTGCTGAAGCGGCATACTCAGGCGCTGTTGGAAAATGATGTTGCTTGCCCATCAACCACGGCTGCCCCTGTATGCCTCTTACCATTTTCCATGAAGCTGCTCCCATTGGTGAACCATACTAGGTCACATTGTGGTAGGGGCTGATCCTTGAGATCCTTGCAGATGGTAGTAGTTTCCGCCAGATTCTCCAGGCAGTCTTGTATCAGTTCATCGAGATCTGGCGTTGGCAGCAGAGTGGCAGGACTTAACTGGAGGGGCCCTTGGAATCTGACTTGGGGCACACCTAGCAACAAGCCTTGGTAATGAGTGAGTCGGGCATTGGTCATCCACTTACCCGGCGGTTGTCGCAGGACTCCCTCTATGGCATGGGGGGTGATGATAATGAGAGGTTGGCCAAAAGTCAATTTATCTGCATCCTTCACCAGGACGGCTGTAGCAGCTATGACTCTTAGGAATGCCAGCCATCTGGCCACTACTGGGTCCAGTTCCTTCGATAGATAAGCCACAGGACATTTCTAGGGTCCCCAAGCTTGGGCTAGCAACCCCTTTGCAACTCCCTTGGTTTCATCTACAGGTAAAAGTTTTTGGTGGGATCTGGGAGTGCTAATGCTGGAGCCAAGAGGAGGGCTGTCTTTAATGTCTTAAAAGCCTCTTCTATCTCATCAGTCATGACCGATTTTGACCCTCTTGGCTGCCCTCATATAGGGGTTGGGCTATTTCCGCACACTGGGGAATCCACAGCCGGCAGTAGCCCACTGAGTCTAGTAATTCCCACACTCCCTTCAGGCTTTGAGGTCTGGGAATCCTTAATACTGTTTGTTTCTTTGCTTCAGTGAGTCATCTCTGGCCTTCTTTTAGTTTATATCCCAAGTACGTTACTTTCGGTCTGCAAATCTGAGCTTTTGAGGTGTTTTTTTTTTTTTGTTTTTTGTTTTTTTTTGTTTTTTTTTTCCACTAGACCGATAGCCCAGTTGTCCAAGGGCTTCAAGCAACTCTTGAGTGCCCTTCATTCATTCCTCTTGGGTCTCACTAGCTATTAACAAATCGTCTACATATTGCAACAGAGTCACAGATGGGTGGGTCATTCGATACTCACTCAGGTCTTTGTTCAAGGCCTCGATAAGCAGTGTGGGACTATTTTTGTATCCCTGTGGGGGCCAAGTCCAGGTGAGCTGTCCCTGTCGTCTAGTTTCCTCATCCCGCCACTCAAAGGTGAATATCTCTTGGCTTTTTGGCAGTGAAGGGTAGACTTAAAAAAGCATCTTTTAAGTCTAAAATATAATACCATATCTGTGTTGGGATCAGGCTGCTAAGGCAACCGTATGGGTTGGGGATGGTATGATGAATGTCCTCTATTCTTCTGTTGACCTCCCAGAGGTCCTGCACTGGTCTATAGTCCTTTCCCTCTGGCTTGCGGACAGGCAACAAGGGTGTGTTCCAAGGGGATTTGCACCATCTCGAGATACCTTCCCGCAATAATCTCTGTATGTGAGGTGTTATTCCCTGCCTTGCCTCGGCAGGGATCTGGTACTGGTGTACTCTCACAGGCTCCGCTCCTGGCTTCAGTTCAATTAGAAGGGGCGCCCTGTTACTAGCCAGTCCTATGCCCACTTTCTCTGCCCAAGCCTGTGGGTATCTCTCAACCACCTCTCGGACCTCCGGGGCCCATCCCTCTGACAATGTCACTGGCTGATAGAGTCTGTATTCTTTGTGGGCCATTAAGTTGACGACTTGTATAGGTTGTCCCTCCCCACTAGTTATCCTAATTCTATCTTCTGAGAAATAAATGTGAGCATTTAATTTGGTGAGCAAGTCTCTTCCAATCAGAGGAGTGGGACACTCTGGAATCATCAGAAATGAGTGCTTTATTTGTTTTTGTCCCAAATCCACAGTTCGTTTTGTAGTCCATTTGTAAGCCTTTGATCCAGTAGCCCCCTGGACAATATTGATTTTATTGTTCATTTTACCTTTATCTTGGTTTACCACCGAGAATTGTGCTCCTGTATCAACCAAGAAATCAACTGGAGTCCCCTCCACCTTTAGGATTACCCTGGATTGGGGAAGGGGTCCGAGTCCCGTCTCCCCTATTCGCTGTCACTCCTCTCCCCTGTGAACAAGACTTCAGCCCTTTTTTTCTTAGGTTTATCTCTTCTCCCCTTCAGTTTAGGGCATTTATTTTTCCAGCGTCCCTTTTCTTTGCAGGAAGCACATTGTTCCTTGCTAAGTCGTGGCTGCTGCTTACCCTCTCCCTTTACTGCGGTTAGGATTATCCTAGCCATCTCTCTCTGATTCTTCCTCATCTCCTTAGCCTGAAACTTCCAGTCTTCCCTTTGTCTCTCTTCCTCCTCCACCCTTCGTTTCTCTTACTTTTCTTCCTCCTCTGCCATTCGTTTCTCTTCCCTCCCAAGGTCCTCCTGATGCAACCTATCCTGTCTCTCCTCAAGAGTCTTTCCAGTGTGATGCACCTTCTCTGTTGCTTTAAGCAAATCTTGAATCCCCTTTTCTGTCACCCCTTCTAGCTTCTGCAACTTCCTCTTGATATCTGGTGCTGACTGATTCACAAAAGCCAGAACCACAGCTGCCCGTGCCTCAGGGCTAGAGGCGTCTAAGGCGGTATATTGTCTGAAGACTTCAGATAGCCTCTCCTAAAAGGCAGAGGGGCTCTCTTCTGACTCCTGTCGTAATGCATGTACCTTAGAAATATTTGTGGGCCTTCTTGCTGCTGCCTGGAGACTGGCCGTTAGAGTCTGGCGATAAATTCAGAGACGCTCCCTACCTGCCGCCCTGTTGAAATTCCAACCAGGGAGCCTCAAAGGGAAACTCTCATCAGTGAGGTTCTGTTCAGTGATGGGTAGTCCGTCATCACCCGGAACTTGCTTTCTTGCTTCATCGAGAATTCTTCCTTTTTCCTCTGTGGTAAACAATACCTTAAGTAATTGCTGACAGTCATCCCAGGTGGGAACTGGGTGAACAAGACTGAATCTAACAACCCGATTAGCTCTTGTGGTTTCTCTGAAAATGGAGCATGTTGGGCCCTCCAATTATAAAGATCACTCGTAGAGAAGGGCCAATACTGCCAATTCTGTTGTCCTACTGGTCCTATGGCCCTTAGAGGAAAAGCCTGAACCATAGAGGAGGGGCTCTCTTGCCTCTGAATATTACCCCGTTGGGATCTAGTACTATACACTGGACCTCCCTCCAGGACTGATGGAGCTGGTGTTCCTAACCCTCCTGTGACTTGGGCCACTTGAGGAGGAGGGATATAAGGCAGGGGGTTCTGCCCCTCATCAGTGTCCAGGTTCAGTAAACTAGCGTATAGGTTCGAGTCTGGCAGGACTTCTATTTCCCTTTTTTCAAGTTCCCTCTTTTCTTGTTCTTTCTTTTCTGGTTCTTTTTTGTTTTGTTTTGTTTGTTTGTTTGTTTTTGTTCCTTCTTTGCTTGTGCCACCAACACTCCCACCTCCCCTGCTGGAGGCACAAAGGGCTTCAACCAGGCTGGCGGCTTATGAACTAAATCCTGCAAACCAGGATATAGGGGGAGTTGTTCTGGGTTCCCTTCCTTTCCAGGCAACAATACCTTTTCTCTTACTTTTTTGACTAAGGCCAGATCAAAACTACCCTCTGCGGGCCATCCAACACCAAAAGTGGGCCATTCAATTTTACAAAAATGTATTAACTTACTCTTTTTCACCAACACGGACAAGTCCGAAGCTCTGGATCAAAACTCAGAGAAATGGTCAGTTACAAAAGAAAAAGGAGTACTTACCTGCTGTCCTATTTTTCCAATGATAAGGGTTAGTACAATCACACAACAAACAAGACACAGAGACACAAACATTGTGGCAGAAAAAAAAAAAGAAGAAAACTAAACCGGGTTCAGGGGAGCGACCCCCTTGGGTTGGCACCAAACAAGTTCACTCTGATAAGCCCAGGGTCTACCAAATTGGCCAGGGACGTCTCCCTGCTGTGGGATGGATTCTCCAGCACGTCTGTCTGCCTGTTATCTGATCCCATTTCCAAAACTCACCTGCAAGGAACAATGCGAATGGAGCTCCTCCAACTTTGGCGGTTTTGCGGAGACTAGGACAGAACTGAGACACACACACACACACACACAATCCTCCTGTTCTCCTGCATTTCACGAGTTGGCTGGGGGAGTCTCAATACTGAGCGAGTCCCACATTGGGCGCCGGATGTTGAATTATGGGATCCGAGACCTTTCCCAATTAACCCACAAAAGACAGTCACAGATGCAAGGGCAAGAGGATTGATTATTTTATTGCCAGGAGCTGGGGCTCCCACCACACATACAACATAGGGCAGTGCGGAGGTGAGAAGCCTCGCCTCTCTCCTTCTCAGCGTTTTTATACACTTGAGTAAACAAGTATATTCATCATTACGTGCGTATGCTAGTTCCTTACTCTTTATATGTCAATTACCTACATTTGAGCATTTTATTGGTGCATCTCAGCAGTCCAGGACTACGCGTCTCAGAAGGAAGTGGTCACACAAGGAAGTAGGAGACCATTAATTTCAGGAAGTATTTACTAAGTTTTGTTTTCTGAGAATTGGGCCTTCCTGTCTTCCTGGAGTTTGTGAAGCCTGTCATGGTGGTACAACTATTCCCCCCTCCCCTTTTCTTAGGCTGGACATCCTGCATTAAGTCATTGAGCAAGCAGCACAGTACAGAAGCAAAAAGCAATTGATATTCAGCATCCACTAGTTCTATCTATCTATCTATCTATATATATATTTTTTTCATTTCAACAGGTGCAGGGGCCCAAGCACTTGGGCCATCTTCTTCTGTTTTCCCAGGCACATTAGCAGGGAGCTGGATCAGAAGTAGAGCAGCCAGAACTCAAACTGGTGCCCATATGGGATGCCAGCGCTGCGGTTGCCTTGCCTGCTATGCACAGCGGCGACCCCAAGCTGAATTCCTTTAGAGATTATAGTTATGGAATTACTCTCCTGGTTTAAGTTCAGCTCATAAAACATTGTTCATGACAGGTGTTTTCACAACAGCATAGCATCTTTATTTATTCAGGACTTGTGTTTGGCAGAGACTACCAGGAAAGCAGAGGAATGGGAAACCTTAATAGTTGGAAAAGTACTGAGTTAAATCTGACCTAAAGATCTCTCTGTATGTAGTGAACTGCAACCCAACTTAGCATGCAAGCAAACCACAATCTAACTTGATATATTCTTCCAGCAAGTAGCTGAGTCTGGGCCAGACATAGCTGCCAGACTTTCAGCCAGTCACACTGCAGACTGCTAAATCATGTCCAAATAAGGCAAATGCTGAACTGTCATTCATCATGCTAGTTCTTTTTTTGTCTATAAATACCACCCACATATGTTACAGAGTGAAGCTCACTGAATCCTTAATGGTTCAGGGTGCTGCCCAATTCATAAATCATTTCTCTGCTCAAATAAACTATGCTAAATTTAATTTTATTAATGTATTATATTACTAAGTTAGATACTAGGGTAAAATTGAGGAAGTTGCCAATTATCAATCAAGCTTTTATTGTTTGGGGCTAATTGTTATGGAGAGTATAATTTGGCTGTCCGTAATGGTTGTTAGAGATAGTGGTCTGACTTCCTACAAGTCTGACTTGGATTTATGAGATTGGCTGTCTGGATGGGTTACTGTAGAAAACAGAGTTCTAATTTTATATGTAACCTGGCAATATTCCTTTTTATATACTGTTTCTACTGATCTCTAGACAAATGTAGGAAGACTGAAAAATTTGTCAAGGGCTGGAGCCAGCATTGTGGTGTAACAGGTTAAGCTGCCTCCTGCAGTGCTGGTATCTCACATGGGTACCAGTTCATGTCGCCAGTGCTCTACTTCCCATCCAACTCCCTGCTAACGGATTGGGAAAGAAACAGTAGAGGATGGTCCAAATGTTTAGGCCCCTGCTCCCCACATGGGAGAACTGGATGAATCTCCTGGCTCCTGGCTTGGGTCTGGCACGGTGCTGCCTGTTGTGGCCATCTTGGGAGTGAACTAGCAGATGGAAGACCTCTGTCTCTCCCTTTCTCTCTGTAACTCTGACTTTCAAAATAATAAATAAATCTAAAAAAATTCACCAAGGGCTATACTTTATTTAAATAGATACTATTTTTTAAAAAATTATGTGACACTTTTTAGGTTTCAAAATATTTAAAATGTAGAATACTGTTAGAGTCTGAAAGTAAAATCCAGGAAGATAAACAGGGCTGGCATTATCTCCATTTCATAGTTAAGAGAAACTGAGACTCTAAAAGAAGAAACCAGATGCTGTGGCACGTGGGTCATCAGCCAGGGATGCAATACCCAGGCCTTTCATATTTCTAACCCAGGCTGCTCACTATATTATAACCTGTTTTATTTCTGTTCCACAGATTCAGACAATTGGATACCAAAGTGTGATTTTTTTTATTATCACCCTTCTGAAAGGTGATGATTTGATGAGTATTTGAACATCAATGTAAAGAAAACAAAATACAGATTCTTTGAATCACTTTTGTCATATTTTCACTACAGCCTTTCTCAAAAATCCATTATTTGAATTAAAATTTCAAACCTAGAGAATTTTATAACTTGTGATGATTAGATAATCAGATTTTTGAAAATACTGTTAGCTCCATGCCATTTCAATATGTTTATTGTCACTTGATATTCTTGTCCCAGTAAGAATGTTATATTTCTAAATATTCTTCCCTTATTTCATTTATCACAAAGATGCCCAAGTAGTTGGGAAGTCTACTGAATTAATTCATTAAGTACATTAAGCAGCTATTAAGCAATATGCTAGGGGCTAAGAAAAACCCTCATACCTTAAGACTACTTTCAAAGGACTTTTTGGGGAGAGCAGTTACATAAAAAGAAAATATGAGGTTGTTTCAATGCACAGACTTGAATAACCCTACAGAGGTGGTGACATGGGTGGAGCAGGCTTCAGAAGATATTTATAATGCTAAGTAGAATGAATTAAGTGAAGACAAAATACATGGACATTCAAAGCAGGAGTAAAAGTAGCTTTAGAAAACAGCAGTGTTTTGGGGGAGCTGGAGTGGGAAAGAAGAAGCTATAACCCATTTAGTGCTGTTCTTTGAATACAGTAATCACCAGAGATTGACAAAGTTAGAAAGGGAGGGAAGAGAGGAGGATTGGAAATTCTTGTGGCCTCATTAAAGAGCTTAGACATTATTTTGTACATAACAAGGGGCTTCTGGAGGATTTTAGTCAGAGGCACAAGATGATCAAATTTACAATTTAATCAGGTAATGTTGGCCATGTAAAGTGCATGTGCTTTGGGGAATCAAGGGCAGAGTCAAGGAAATAAATTGTTAAAATTCAAGCGAGTTGATTAGTGCTTGAACCACAGCAGCTGAGCCAGACATGATACAGAACAGAAAAGAAAGGAGAAGATCTTCAGGACTAAAACCTGCAAAATCTTCTAGTTGACTGATTTGCAGAGTAGCAGTTAAAGAAATGGATAAACAAGCTTCTGACTTGGTTGGTTAGCTGGGCAGGAGGAACCGTAAGTTCAGTAAGAAAAGTTATTCACTCAATTTGTAAAATGTTAAATTTGTGCCATCCATGGGGCATCCAGATGAATTCCTCCAATAGGTTGTTGGGTAAATGAATCTGAAGCTAAAGAGATTTATCTGGGTTTCTGATAAAATAGTTAGGAATCACTAACAACTTATGATTGCTTGGGGAATCCTGGAGGATAAAAATCTCAGGAAGTTTCTATGTAGAATGAGGACAGCCAATGTGTAAGGGACATGTGGAGAAAGAAAAGTATGAACGGTACAGAAAAGGTACTAGACATAGAACACAACACAAGATGGACCATCCTTGAAGCCAAGCAAACTGAAGATAGAAATAATTGCATAATAGAAGAGTTGTCAAATGGCTGAGAAATATTTTCTACATTTGCCAACTAATAGGCACAAGGTGAACTTAGCCAAAGCAGATTTAGTAGAGTGGTTAGGCTGAGTTCATGCCACAGTGAGCAGTGAAATGAATAAAAAATAAGCAACTAGAGAATAGCATGAAATGCTCATTATGAGGTTTCTTTGAGATGAGCATGAGGGAAAAATTACTAAAGTAAAAATCCAGTGACATACTTTTTCCATAGACAAAACTGTATTTCCCAGAAATATGAACCTAAACACCTTAGGGGAAAAAAAATCTCAAGGTATTTACGTCTCTAGTTTATTTTAATTTTGCAATCTTCAACACAAGTCTGTTTCTAACAATATATTAAATACATTTTTTTAAAAATATTTATTTGACAGAGTTAGACATTGAGAGAGAGAGACAGAGAGAAAGGTCTTCCTTCCTTTGATTCACCCCCGAAATGGCCGCTACAGACGGAGCTACACCTATCCAAAGCCAGGAGCAAAGTGCTTCTTCTGGGTCTCTCACGCAGGTGCAGGTTCCCAAACACTTGGGCCATCCTCCACTGCCTTCCTGGGCCACAGAGGAGAGCTGGCCTGGAAGAGGAGCAACTGGGACTAGAACCCGGTGCTCATATGGGATGCTGGTGCTGCAGGCAGAGGATTAAAGTGAGCCATGGCACCGGCCCTGAAAGCATTTTTGAAAATTAATCTTTGTTTTTTAAAAGGAGGGAAGAATTTGACTTTTGTTTAACAGAATGCACTTTTGGTTATCCACACAGAATCCACAGAGGAGCTGAAAGTCCGAAGCCACAGCACGGAGCCATTACCAAAGTTGGACAGCAAAGAGAGAGGCCACCATGGGGCATCTTCATCCAGAGAGCCTGTCAAAGCTCAGGAATGGGATGGAACACCAGGTGCACCTGTAGTCACCAGCCGGCTGGGAAGATGCTCCGTGAGCCCCACCTTACTGGCAGGAAACCACAGTTCAGGTAAGGATGATGATCTTCCCAATAGCCATACTTCACGGTCTAGAAACCAGTTTCAAGCGATTATCAGTTATCACTTAGAGAACCATCACCACCTATTTCTAAATCTCCATTCAGAAAGACAGAATAAATAGCCCTTCATAATAGGAATATAACAAAATATTATAATGCTCTGGTGTACCAGCAGTCATGAAAATGATACATATGTTAACGGTGCTTCTTGGAGCCATACAATTTGTAGCCCCAAAAACTTGAAAAGTTTGTACTAGATTTTTGAAAAAGCATAATTTACGAAGCTTGGTTGATTTGGAGTTTATTTCTCCTTTGTTTCAAAAAAGTTTTTAGGCAACTGTAAAAAAAAATGAACGAAAATTAAGGTTGAGGAAAGAATTGTAACAAAGATGATTTGCAGGCAATTCAGAGAATAGATAGGAGTGAGAATAGATAGTAGTGAGTAGATAGCGGTGCATCGGAGAATAGATAATAGTGAGCTGAGGACAGTAACAGGGCATTAGGTATGGCTCTAAGTCTCCAAATCTGAAGCCAAAGAGACATAAAATTTTAATCTAATATACCATTATATTTCACAAATTCAAATTAAATCTGCAATGTAATTTTGCATGGCTACTAGATAAATATTTCGAAACACAGCTTTTAATAAAAGCAGTTTATATTTGCTTTGAACTGATTAATCTGCATGTTACACTTACAGGTAATTGTCAGTTGAGATAAACAACAAATATGAAATTGTGTGCCATTTTCAGGTTTCTATTCCTTAAGAGTGTTAGGCTCTGATGAAGAGACAATTTCTTTAATGCTCTTTTCAATTCTGGTATCTATTTTAGGAAGCAATTTACATGAATTCAACCTGTAATCTGTGTGGCAGTCACGCACAAGTTAAAAGCAGAACAGGAAAATGATCTCTGGGCTTGGCAAGGGCGTTTCCTGGAACAATATCTAGGTGGGGCAAAGCAGTGGCTTCCACAGACTTAATATATAATTTTTTTTGACAGGCAGAGTGGACAGTGAGAGAGAGACAGACAGGAAGGTCTTCCTTTTCCGTTGGTTCACCCTGCAGTGGCCGCTGCAGCTGGTGTGCTGTAGCCGGCGTACCTTGCTGATCCGAAGGCAGGAGCCAGGTGCTTCTCCTGGTCCCATGCGGGTACAGGGCCCAAGCACTTGGGCCATCCTCCTCTGCACTCCCGGGCCACAGCAGAGAGCTGGCCTGGAAGAGGAGCAACCGGGACAGAATCTGGCGCCCCGACCGGGACTAGAACCCAGTGTGCTGGTGCCGCAGGCGGGGGATTAGCCTATTGAGCTGGGGAGCCGGCATTAATATATAATTTTAAAAGAAGATTTATTTATGTATTTGAAAGACAGAGTTACAAAGAGGCAGACGCAGAGAGAAAGAGAGAGATCTTCCATTCACTGGTTCACTCCCCAAATGACCTCAACATCCAGGTCTGAGCCAGCTGGAAGCCAGAAGCTTCTTTCTGGTCTCCCATGGGGGTTCAGGGGCCCAAATACTTGTGCCATCTTCCCCTGCTTTCCCAGGCACATTAGCAGGGAACAGGATCAGAAATGGAGCAGCAGGAACTTGAACTGGCACCCATTTGAGATGCTAGCACTGCAAGTAGTGGCTTTACCCACTGCACCACAGGGAAGCCCCTTAATATGTCATTTAAAGCTTTGGTGGTGGAGCAATAGCATGTATCTTTTGGATACATAACCTTTTAGTATGTGTTCAAAATCTGGCAGAAGGATTGTTATGTGAATTGAGCAGAAATTTCTCTCTATATATATGTTTATTTTAATTGACACATGAAAATTATATGTATTTATGGGATATCTTGTGATGTTTTGATTCATATATACAGCATGCAATATTCAATCTAGGGTTAAGAAATATATCATCACACATTCACCATTTCTTTATGGTAAAAATCAAATTCCTTTCTTTTAAATTTTTAAAAAAGAAATATACATAGTACACTCCTTAAAACACTGATGTCACAGACACACAATAGAAACAGAGCGACAGAAAAAGAGACATGTGGTACTGGAAGCAGAAGTTGGAGTGTTTCACCTTGAAGACAGAGCAAGGAGCCATGAGCCAAGGAATGCAGTTGGCTTCTCCTGGAAATTTCAAAAGAAACCATCGCAGCCTTGAGCTGTACCTTGAGCTTAGCCTAGTGCAACTTATTTTGGACTTCTGAGCTCTAGAACCACAATCTCATAAACATGTGTTGTCTATCATGTTAGTGATAGTTGGTTGCAGGAACAGGAACCAAACACAGGTTGCTACTCCAAAACACAAGTTCCATGAAGTGGATCATGTTATCTTCACAGTATGTCTCACATCTCATGATTTCTCAAGACATCTGACACTAAGACATAGTCCAGGCTGTGCTTTTCTTTTATTGGGAATGTAGTGAGAATTCCTGGTTGGTCTTCTTGCTTTTACTCTTCACCCCTACAGTCTGTAGTCCACAGAGCAACTAAGGAATTTTCTTTAAAAAAAAGTCCCTTTCCTGGATCCAAGGCAAATCCAAAGTTGACTCGAGATCATGTGCCATCTGCTCCTGAGCACCACTTGGACCTTATCCAAGTCATTCTACCCCTTGCTCTTGTAACAAAGCTTTTCATGAGTATTTGATGCTAAATATGGTATATGACAGAATAGGACTTCAAAGAAGGAGTCTGATCAAGGCTGAAGATAGGTAATGATTCATGAAGGAAGTGGGACCCAAGGAATTTTTTCAAAAGATCAATTTTATTTATTTGAAAAGCAGAAGTGCAGAGAGAGGGGGAGAGATAGAGGAAGAGAGCGAGAGAGTGAGAGCGCGTGCATGAGAGAGAGAGAGAGAGAGAGAGAATCTTCCACCTGCTGGTCTACTCCCCCAGTGGCCACAACGGCCAGAGATGAACCACACCAAAGCCAGGAGCCTGGAACTCAATCCAGGTCTCCCATGTGGGTGATAGGGACCCAAGCACTTGAGCCATCTTCTGCTGCTTTCCCAAGCACAATTGCAGGGAGCTGGATCAGAAGTGGATGGGGCAGCTGGGGCTTCAACTGGTGCTCATATGGAATGCCAATATCACAGGCAGTGGCTTAACCCATTACATGACAATGCCAACCTCCAAAGAATTTTTTAACATATGGATAATAAAGGAGGAACATTCTCCCCAGGAAGTGTAAATGACCTAGATGAAGGTGTAATTTCAAGGAAATATAATAAGCCTTATGTGTCAATTTACCAGGTCAATGACTCTTCTCAACTCTCTGCAAAATATTTCTGTCCTTCTAGGTTGTGACAGCCAGGACTGAAAACAACATAAAAGTGTGACAAGGATTATATGTAGTGAGTTTTCTATACCACATTTTCTGAAGATTGTTATCCATTTTGATAAATATAAATTTTGTGTTAAACAATTTATATCAGTGTTCAATTGAGGCTTAATGATTAGTTTTGAGCTGATTAGTATTTTTAAAGAATTACATAAATATAGGCCAGTTCTATCCAAAATACATGGATAATGTATATACCTATTATGATCAAAGGCATATTTTATAAAACCTAAAACTGTTATGTGACAGTTGCTGTCGTAGGATCTGAAAGTATCATGGTGAGTACAATATCCTTGCATTTAGGTGCTCAAAGTCTGGTAGAAGAGATAAAAACAGGTAATCATTTTATAATGGATGTTTTGGTCGGGATTCTCCAGAGAAAGAGAACCAAATGATAAATGCAGATACACAGTAAGAGGATTATTATGAGGGATTGACTCAGGTAATTATGGGGTTTAGAAGGTCCTCAGTTTCTGTCTGCAAGCTGAGCACCTCAGGTCACCATTATATAGTTCCCTTCAGTGCCTGCTAACCAAGGCGATCACAGGTGTGAGTACCAGTGTGAGTGCAAAGATTCAAGAACCAGAGCACTGACGTCCCAGGTCAGGAAGAGAATGTACACTCAGGCTTCACCTCCTGCTTGTTCTGTTCAGACCCTCAAGGGACTGGGTGCTGCCCACAAGGGCGGGTGATTTTCAGTCTAAGGATTCAGGTATTTATCTTTTCACACCTTCACAAATCTATCCAGACACTTCCAGAAATGAAGTTTTATCAGCTCTCTGGGCATTCATTGGCCCAGACAAGTTGACATGTGAAGTCACATGTGTTATTCAAAAATAATCCATGAAGCGAAAGAGAAATCAGGTCATTCTACTTGGGAAAATATGATTTTGGTGACAATAATCAAGGACTTTTGGTGGATAAAATAATAATTCTTTGAGGAAGCAATGTTTGAGCTAGCACATGAAACACAGCACTCACCGGGAAGATGGAGAAGATGGGTGAAAAGAAAGCCCGTGGACATAACAAAGTGCTGTGTGTGTAAAGGACAAGGAAAGACAGACTGCAGGGACTTGCCTGCGAATTAGAAATGTTTGCATCTGTAAAGTACAGTGAGCAGCAGCTTAAGCAGTGATAGTTGGGTTGGCTCCACAGCATCATGAGGCAGGCCACTCTGGGTAACTGCAGATGTCAGATATGTTGTTGAATGCCCAGGAACTTCCCATCCTTCCTGTTCTGCTGCTACCGTGGATAATGGCTCTGATATCATGCTGGCCACCACAGTTAAGGGCATCGTGCCCCAATCTCCTCTCCCTGTCATCTCACCAGTCGGAGCTGGGAAATGCGTCACCACACCCATCATCACTGAGTGAAGGGGAACAGCATTTCCCTGAGCCCTTTTCCCGTTAAATAGAGAGGCCGGCTTACGGCTGGACATGAGATCTGTTAGCAGGGGTGAGGGGGAATGGTTGTCACACAGGCCGTGGATGAGGGCGGGTTTTGGACATTATGTGGTAGATATTTTGTATTTTTCTCTTTAAAGGTAGGAATTAATGTGACTCAGTGTGGATTATTCAAAGAAAATGTGATGATGACAAAAGGGCTTTAAACCTGAGTGATGGGGAATCCATTTACTGATTTAGAGGTAATGTATATGAGGTGTGCCACATGATTTAGGATGGGCAGCCAGAACCTTGCTGCTGACTACGATGAGTAGCAAGTACTCTGAGATGGCATGCTGGGAAGTACAAACATTTCAGTATGGGTAACAGAATAAGAATCTGCAAGAGGAATGGGAATAAGAATATTAAATTTTACTGAACACTAAGTAAGTCATGGTACCTTTAAAACTTTGATACAAATCTAAGAGACTCTGAGTATAAGCAGAATGTATACAACACTTTCATTTTCTTCTGTTTCAAACTCCTGGAGCACCTTTTCCAGTATATGGCATCTAAAATCCACTCTCCTGAGTCTTTCGGCTCTGTTTGTGGAGCGGGAAATTGTCTACTGACCAGAAGAAATGGCATGCATATTTTTAGCGCCTCACACTCCATTTTAGATTCAAAGGAGGTGGACAAAGGTGAAGAAGAAAAGATTTTTGTTTAGTTTTTGATCATGAAATTTTTGTGTCCATATGTACAGAAATGTTAAACAAAGGGGCAACATTGAGTCACATTTACAATGTGGCTCAATTCAGTTTCCCATGTGAAGATGAAACCCAAATTAACCTAACTGTGACTTGAGTAGTTAGTCTACACTTCTCCCACTTTTGAGGGGAAAAAGTGAGGGAAGAAGGAAAATAAAATGTTTGTTGTGTCCCTCCGTTTTGCTGAGGAGAAAGCATTTATAATGTGCCCATTCTGTGCCAGGAACCATCATAGTTCCGCCAGCGAGCAATGAATAAAATGAAGTGTCTGAAGTTCATTCACCTTTGATGATTTTAATTGAGGAGCCTCTTTGGTGGCTCTTTGAGGAGAGCACTTTGAACTTGCTGTTTTGGAACAGAAATGAATGGGTCAGAATTAACTGTTTCTCCTTCTCTTCACACTTCCTCATTATTGTCTCCTTGTCATTGGGCTGCTGATTTGCTAGCTCTCTACCAGAAACACTGGGGCAGTAACCATAACCCACTTCCCTACACAGCATAGGTACACAACTCTTGTCCCCACCCCCCTTATTTTTAAAGATTTATTTGTTTATTTGAGAGGCAGAGTTACAGACAGAGAGAGAGGAAGAGGTAAAGAGAGAAGTCTTCCATCCACTGGTTCACTCCCTAAATGGCTGCAATGGCTGGAGCTGGGCCAATCTGAAGCCAGGATATAGGAGCGTCTTCCGGGTCTACCAGGTAGGTGCAGGGGCTCAAGCACTTGGGCCATCCTCTGCTGCTTTCCCAGGCCATTAACAGAGAGCTAGATCACAAGGGGAACTGCTGGAACACAAACCAGCACCCCATGGGATGTGGGAGCCGGAGGCGGAGGCTTAATTTACTACGCCACAGTGCCAGCCCCAGAACTCTTCCACATAACACTAGAGAGGAGATTGTGCTCAGAAACTCCCATCAGCTTTCTGCCTCTGAAATTTCCTCTCTCTGTCTCTCTCTGGGTGTGTGTCTGTGCGTATCTCTTTCTCTCTTCTGTGGGTATGTGTCTTTTTCTGCCTGTGTCTGGGTCTCTTTCTCTGTCTCTCTTTCTGTCTGTCTCTATCTCCCTCATATGCATACCAACTCTACCAGTCACAGACTATTGCTTTACCAAAAGTAGTTCAGCCGCTTGAAATGGTTGTTCCTAATAGCTCTTTTGAGGAATGGAGGAGTCGCTGAAGTAAAGCAAACGTGTCAGGAGATCTCAATTCTAATTAACGTTGCCACTGGTTGCTGTGTTATTTTATTAAAGTCACTGTTGTTTAGTAAATCAGAGATTCCCCCAGAGAGAGATTCTTGATGCCAGTGGATAACTGGGACTCAAATGTTTTTGAAAATAATGGGAAAAATTGGGGAAATTATACACATAAATGTGTTATGAACAAAAGCTCAAATTTCAATCACTGAATCAATTAACAAATAGTTTCCAAGTATCTTGCATCCAACTCTGTATGGTTTCTGTGGTACAAACACCATAGGCCATATAAAATATGGTGTCAGCCACTCAGATCTCTTTTGTGCTTTTGTATGTCACAGAACTATCGAATATAAATTCACTAAATTATATTGTGATTTTTACTATTATCTAATATTTACATTTATAATCATTCAGAGAACAGAAAATTAGTGTTGCCTTGAAAAATGGTAGAGGACTTAATAGGAGATAATGAATCTTAAGCCAGGATTAAATCAGATCTTAAAAATCATCCTTATTTTTATTATCAGTTGAGTAGAAACACGGATAATTTTCATTGTGGAATAAAGGAAGCAAATAAAAGCTGGAAGCAGACATCTCCTGGCTTGGGCCTCTCAAGTTAGCCTGAATATAGATGCAGTTTTGCAAATAAACTCAAGAAGCCTTGTCTTATAAGCAAAATGGCATCACACACCCACACATACATACACACACGCATACATACACACACGCATACATACACATACAACTATTAGCCTAAAATGTGACTCTACACAAGAATGGAAATCCTATCAATGAAAGGAGCATTGACTTTTTTTTTAATCTGGGTTTGATATGTTTGACTTGCTGTGTTTCAGCTGTTCAGAGAGGGTCCATGAGGAACTGCAAGCTGAGGCACCTGTAGGACAGACAGGTACATAAGCAGGTGAAGCAAAGAGGTGCCTTTCTTCAGAACAGACATGCTTTTGCTTACACAGGTACACATAGTGCATAAGTACAGCTGTACATCAGGCCAGAAAGGAAGATGTTCACCCTGATGTATTTTGGGATATGAAGCCCTTTTGGTCCAAGTCATATATTTACACTTCTGTTAGAAGCATGGGTATGGACTATATGGGGGTCATATCTTAAAAAGGTTTATGGAAATACACATTATGTTCTAGCTCCATTTTTTTTTTTGCATGAACTTTTTGAAGCACACTCAGATTTCTACATTATGAGGAAAATCTGTTGCAAGTTGGTGAAGGTCGGGATGTCAGGATGGAGATGCAGGTGAGCTGGAGAGGACTCCTCAAGGGACAGAAGCTACTTAGCACCAGCTGGTGCTACCATGAGAAATGCTTGCCTGAAGCTCTCAGATTTAATTGCTATTTTGTACAATCTCCCAATTTTTAAATATGGCTCTATTTTCAGTAAATACTAGTTAAATAATTCACTTTCGCTGATTGGGTACAATCTGAAGGCTGCCAATAAGCATTTTCTGGTTTGCAAAATCAAGCAGTGATCATTAGGTAGAGATGTGGATTTAATAGTGTAGGACGGGAAAGATGGAGGAAGAGGTGCCTGTAAATCTACCTTGCTGTGCAGCCTTTTAGTTTCCAGAAGTGGTAGCTGCTTGAGAAGACTGTGGTAGGGGTAGAATTGGGAATGAGCTAGAGAATGCGATTTTGGATGGTAAGAAGTGGGGATTTCTTATTTGTAGAAGAGAAAAGGGGATCTGGAGTTCTGCAAATAGTAAAGACCAGTAGCCTAGTCCTTCATCATGCTTGGCAAAGAGTTAAGACCTGTTCCTGGGAGGGAAGACATGTGGGGTCGATTTTGCGTGGTGGTTCCAGTGAAACTGGACTTCACACATTGAGGTTCCATCCTCTACAAGTGGAATTCTGTGCCTTAAAGGGCTGTTTGTGTTGGATAGGAGACTTGTCATAACCAGCATGAGCTGAAGACTAGAGGGATCATACTCTATATTGTGTTCTGGGCTCCTTTTTTTCTGATCAATTGTCATTTCAGATTTGGCCCTTTATATCCAAGTGGGGTGCTGAGCAGCCAAATTCAAAGTGAAAGATATATATGTATTTGGTTTCATTTAAAGAAAAAAGAAGTGTGTCATTTCTTGCATACCACCTTTGTGGGATAAATTTTATGCTAATTATAATGAATGCACATGTAACATAGTACTGAGTACCAAAGTTTGGACAACCCCCAAAAATCTGGATTTAAATCTTGGTTCTATTTGTTGCTAGTTGATGATTTGGCACATGTCCTTTCCTCTCTCTGAGCTTCCTTCATAAAAGTTGGATGATAACAGTAACTAATTTGTTGATACTATTGAGAATTAAAGGTGAGAATGAAATGAGATAATGTATAGCACATTTAGCATGGTGTCTGAAATACAATGAAATTTAAATAAATACTAGTCTTCACTACGATTTCTGATACCTTACAGAAATGTTTGCAGCAGAGCAGAGAGAGTCATGGGAATAGATTGATGATGAATAGTTTCCTATAAGAAGTGACATTTCACCGGGGCCTAGAATTGAGCAAAGCTTAAAGAAATGAGGTAACAGACCAGTGAGCAATGTGGGTCATTTTGCTGTGGATGCTGAACGCTCTGGCTACAACACGATACTTTGCCCACCTCTAACTATGGCTCCTAAGGCATTTGTATGTATTATTTGTATTATGTATTGTATTTGCATTATGTATTTGTATATGTATTGTGTATTGTATTATTTGTATATGTATTATGTGTTCTGATGCCCTCTTTGAAGACTGGAAGAATCTAAAAGATGTTAGGGCATCAGTCAAAGGACCAAGAGCCGAGACCATGGAAGGAGATCTGACAGAAAGGATGCCGCTTGATATGAGCAGCACAAAACTAGGATTCTAGGGCTGAAGTGAATTGAATCTAAGGGTGAAATCTTTACATATTGAATTGTTATATGATTTATAAGAAACATACTTTCCTTTTGAAAATTCTGAAATATTACTTTACTAGATAACACTGGAAATACCGACTAATTTTGCTGGTAAACTTATGGACAGTGATAACCCAAAGGCATTCCATTCGTATTTCAGGCCCTCATGTGCAAGAAGAGAACACAAGACCAGAGATATGAAACCCAGGCAAGCAGCATGGGCTCAGGCAGCAAAACTGGAAACTGTGCAGTAGTACTTATGACAATAATTCCCAGTAAACATAATAAATCTGTATAGCCGCTTTTAGTGCAAGCAAGCCATTCTTGGAAAAATGTCAACAAATTAATATTTTGGTGATGATGACTGGGAGAAATCACATAATGTTGCTGTGGCCCAGTTTATCTATCTTTACAGAAAAAAAGTAAGGAAATTTCACTCTATAGGCAATTATGAGGGTTAAATTTTAAAAGGCATGAGAATGCCTGTTACAAAGTTTGTTGATAATTGCTAGCAGATCAAAGTTTATTCTATTCCCATCCAATTTTATTAGAAGTTTATGTTTTTTCCTAGGACTGAAGACTGAATGTATCCTTTAGAAAGATCACAACATTGTAAATATGATGTGATTTTCTTTAGTTACATGAGGTTTAACCTATTATGGGATTACTCTTAATTAAAAACAGCCTGTACTTCACTTATTTTTGCATTTTTCTTTTTTTTTTTTAAAGATTTATTTATTTACTTAGAAGGCAGAGTTACAGAGAGGCAGAGGCAGAGAGAGACAAAGGTTTTCCATTTGCTGGTTCACTCCCTAAATGGCCTCAACAGCCAGAGCTGGGCTGATCTGAAACCAGGATCCAGGAGCTTCTCTCAGGTCTCCCACATGGATGCAGGGGCCAAAGGATTTAGGGCACCTTCCATTGCTTCCCCAAGCCATAACAGAGATCTGGATTGTAAGTGGAGCAGCCAGGACTTGAACAGGTGCCTATATGGGATGCTGGCACTGCAGGCAGTAGCACTACCCACTATACCACAGCACCAGCCCCATTGTGCATTTTTCAATAGAGATTTTAGGCTAGTATGATGGCCATTTTTAGATCCTTGGTATCTGCATTTGTAGATGAAATTTGGAGAAAGGATGAGGAACAAACCTTAAGATTACACACAATTATTGAAAACTGTCAACCTTTAATAATGTTTTTCTTCTTGGTAGCAATAAATGGGGTTTGAAATCATGTTGGTAAGCGCAAGGGATCACAAGAAAATACTGGTATCTGTAAACATACATATTTTAATGAATGAATATATAAATTGGGGTTTGTACATCTGTTCGTTCAGTCATGTATTCCTTTTGTGTTTATATTTTAGCAAAAGCTGATTCAGGCTCTACTCTGTGCCATGTATCGAACAAGTGCTAGAACATCAGGGAAGTATGGGATTTCAGAGCCTGAAATCCCAGTACATTTTTCTCATTGTTTTGAAGGGGATATGCTCGGTATCATAACAAACCAAGAACACTCATGTAATTTGTTCCCTGGCTGCAGGGAAGGGAATTCAAACAGGCTTCCTGGAGGAGGAGCCAGGCAAATGTAAGGAAATAAGGTATTCCTTGTAGCTCACTCACAGCAGTATAGGTGAGAAATACTTCCTTTTGGACCATGAACAAAACTCAATGAGAGTCAAGTTAAGGCACTGGGTTTGAGGATATTGTTATAGTAGGTAATTGAGACAAATACCATGGTCTGTTTGAATTTGCTCCCACCAATAAAATATTTTTTATTATTATTATATCATAATATGGGACAATGATGAATAAGTAGAACATTCTTAACACACAAAAAGTGAAAGTCAAAAGTGAAATTCCTCTCTCCCCCTTCTCCCTCACAATCCCACTTTTCAAAATATTATATGTAGCAGTCAGAGTCCTGTCTTCACAGTTTAATAAGTCCTTTGATAAGGACCACACTTTCTCTGTTCTCCATTGTGCTCATCTCTTATGCAACAGGAGCAACACACCAATCTGGCAGTTTGGGAATTTACTGTAATTTGAACTTCGCTGTAGGAGGTTGACTAACTTCCTGCTTGGCTTTGCTTCAGCCCCAGGCAGCTGTGGGCTTCAGTATCTACAGCCCTCTAGGCTGTCATTCTGTACAGTCTGCTTATGCACCAGCAGACACTTCTCCACATCTGCTCTCCTTCCAGTCCTAATTGGGTGCTTGGTTCCTTCCTTGGGGAACATTTGCCAGCTCCTGCGGCTCGATTCTTCTCACTGCTTTCTCACTCTGGAGTTTCATTCTCCCTTTCAGAATTCTAGTAGTAAACACATAACAGAATTCTCGTTTGGAGAGTAATGTCAGTCATTACCCCCTATAGCCCCACTTTTATTTCTCTGTGGAAAACTGTGACTTCATCTGGTTTGAGTTTGTGATCACTAGAGAAATTCTTTAATTTGTATTTCTCCTGATATTGATAGAACGGCTCTGAGACACAATCAGAAAAAGAGAACTGGGAGTGAGCTAACGATTTTAAACAACCAAAGCATGTTTTTATAGAGTTTCAATGTAAATAAAAACAGTTTAAAATGCAAAGGATAATTTCAAAATAATAGAAGATAATTACTCTCACATTCCAAGGCAAAAAGTTAGATCACAGGCTGAGCTTGCAAGGGAGGTGGTAAAAATGAATGTTGTCCTTAACTGAACTCCCATTTTTAGCCTAAGAAAGTGGTTTGAGGCTGAGAGTTAGAAACTTGATATTACAGAATTTTAGATAGCCTGTTTCTGGGGTGTGTGTGTGTGCTTGTACATACACATGTGTGATGAGCCTCCATCCCCAAAGGAGGAGGGAAAAAAGTGCTTCCCTAGTGGAAAATCAAAGGACAGAGACTTTATCACTTACCAAGTCTGATATTGTTTTAACAGTTTGGTGGACACAGCAGGAAAAACGTCTGAAAGATTGGCTGAATGGTCTATGATTACAGAGCAGAAAGCCGCTGGGCAAGCAACAATCCGACTGCAGATGATTGGTTCAAGATGTGTGTAAGGGTGTTTCTCCTGCATCTGCTTAGGTCTGGGACAGAAACTGCAGGGTGCCTAAGTGAGGGGACTGCCTGGAGAAGCAAAACCTTCTGAGACCTGACCCTGAGTACCTAGAGGATGCCTGGTGAGGGAGGGAAGACGAGAGCATACAGCCATGAGCCAGTCATGGGAGCCCTAAAGGTACACCTGCAAGCACCTCAGAGAGAGATCTTTAGTGTCAGGCACTGGCTACAGGCAGGGAGGGAGAGCCACCAGTTCACGCCCAGCCTCTCAACAACCTTCCTCACCCTCCCATCTCCTCCTCCCTCCTGTTTCTGCCCTAGGGAGAGCAGACATTGTGGAGGTCAAAGTGGGGGCAGACGGATAAGAACAGGCCCATTAGACAATGTCAGAGGCCATCTCATTTGCACCGGAAACGGGCCCAACCTTGAAATAGTGCTCCAAATCTTTATTACTAGAAGTAAATGGACATTAAAATTGGGACTTAAGTAACACTTTTTGCCACCTGAAGAAAATGAAAGATTTTTAATTATCAAAGTGCAAAGAGAAGTTCTGAGATTTAATCTAGGGCTTACATAAAGGGAAAGAAAAAAACACGATGCCCCCCCCCCCCCACCGCCAAGCAGGTTGGACCTGACATATGAAAGTAAAGGATAAAACACTTTTCTCATTGCATACAATGTCTTCTGGTTCAAAAGAACACTTAAATACACAAGTTTAAGGAAGACAGAATCTGGTGTAATTGCAAAATTTGCTCTGAGATTATTTCAATTTATATTTAACCTGAGTTATGTACTTTATCATATAAAATTGGTTAATTTTAAATAGTAATGGGATATCATTGCCTTTGGTTTAGTACTGTTGGATTTTTCACTGAACCATTATATTCTTATTCCCGTTTTCTTTGTCCCAGCAATATCAGACTAATATCTTGTATGTTTATGCCGTGCCTTAGCTTTAAATATATGCTTATATGTGTTGCCTCTTTTTTTTTTTTCACAGAAATCTACTTGGATGGGCATATATCATGCTCTGTTTCTATGACAGAATAGAGACAAACAGACAAATCAAGTTAACTGCCCAGTGACTCATTACTGTATAGTGGATTCAAATTACTATATGGACTTCAGGTTCTGAACCCTAATATGGCTTTCTTTCTGTGGTTTAATTAGGTTTGGTTTCTTTATTTTTACCTCCATACTCCTGATTTTGTTTGCTCTTTCATTCGTTCATCCATTTATTTATTCATATGTTTCACTCAGTATAAAATTATCAGCCATTGAATATATACCATTGGCAGAAATTGCTGTTGATGGCAAGAATAAAGCATGTACTTGCAATCCGTAAAGAAAGATTCTCAGGAAATCCACCCAACAGTTCATTTAGTGCATGGCCTGGGGACTAAGATCTCAGGTAAATCAAGAGGAAGAGCAATTAAGAATGAGGGCAGAGGGGTTGTCAGGACCCTGTAGTGCATTGATCCACATATAGAGAGGCCAAAACGAGAACAGGGAGGAAGTTGAGAAGCTGTATCTGTGATTTGAGTCTTACTTGAAGATGACGGGAAGCCACTTATGGATTTAAAAATAAAGGCTTGTGTGATCCAATTACAGGGCCAGCTAATTCATTATCATATGAAACCAAGAATAACAGAATTATGAAGATATGAATGCCACCCAAATAACTCACCTCCTAAATGCAGGGAAGAAATATTTGCTCTGCTCTAGTCCATGGAATCTTTCCATCCTTGCAACTAATTAAAAGGTGTTTATAACTGATTATGTCAGCATATAAAAAAAAAGTGAATTCTGGAGTACCTAGAAAAACAATGTTACACTTTGTTTTTGTTATTTTCAGGAAAAAAAATTCAACACTGGGGCAGATATTTAGCCTGCTGGTTAAGACCCCAGTTAAGATTCCATATCAGAGAGCCTGGTTCAAGTCCCAGCTTTAGCTATTGATTCCAGCTTCCAGCCAATGCTCTTACTGAGAAGCAGCTGGTGAAGGCTCAAGTAATAGGGTCCCTGTCATCCACATGGAAGATCTGGATTGAGTTTCTTGCTCTGGGGTCAACCTGACCAGACAGGTTGTGGGCATTTATGAATGAACCAACAGATAGGTGTTCTCCATCTGATTCTCTTTCTCTCTCTCTCTCACTCTTCCTGTTTCTCTGCCTCTCAAAAATTTAAAAATCAGCAGCCATAGTTTCAGCGCACCTGTGACAACAGTGCATACTAGAGGAGAAGATGACTTCTGGCTTCAAGGAAGGAACTTGATTTTGGTTGATTCTTTAAAAATGATTCATTATTTATTTGAAAAGGAGAGAGAGAGAGAGAGAGAGAGAGAGAGAGAGAGAGAAATCCCCTCCCCTGGTGTACTCCCCAAATGGCAGCAGTGGCCAGAGCCATGGTGGTTTGAACCTTTTAGCCAGGAACTCCATCTGGGTTTCCCATATGGGTGGCAGGGGCCCAAACACTTGAACTATTTTTTGGTGCTTCCCCAGGTGCATTAGCAAGGAGCTGGATCAGAAGTGGAGTAGTCAGGGCACCTTGCTAGTTGGCTTTACCCACTGAGCCACAAGACAGCCCGTTGGTTGATTTTATATAGTAATGGGATATCATTGCCCTTGATTTAGTACTGTTGGAGTTTTCACTAAACCATTATATTCTTATTCACATTTTCTTTGTCCCAGCAAGGAGGTTTGCTAAAGTTGCTGGAGCAATCTGGAGTTAAGGAATTTGGTGATAAGTATCCTGCCTTGAGCCACATATTGATTTCAACTCAGGGTCTTCTATAATTGATGAGATTTGCTAACTACTTATTATTATATTACCACTTTATATAAATATATTACATGTGCACATGCACATCTTTTTCCTTAAATTTGATTTTCATAAGACACATGCATGGAACATTATACTGTATTCTCTATGGATGCCCTGAACACTACTAATTCAAAAAATGCAACTTGATAGTAATTGCATTCTTGTTATAGAAATTCTGAATTTCCAACTTCTGTTTGATCCTATTGGAGGAACAATAATTAAGCAGCATCAGCAACTTAGATAATACAGAAGGTGCCTTCTCCTCACATGCTTCTCGGTAAAACTTTAATCCTACTTGAGAAGCATGAAGTCAATGGGCTGGCTTCAGTCCTGACTGCAGAGCAGACCACCGGAGCGTTTCACTGCAGGGAGCAGAGCTCCACCCAGAGTCATCTCAGAGGAGTGCAATCTGCATTGCTTCTAGTCAGCGGCTGTTGACTTTCCTTGGAAAGGCATGTGAATAGGAGTGCAGCAGCAGAACTCCCAGAGAATGCACTTCATGTGTCTGTAAAAAGCCACAGAAGATGTCGCAAAATAGCAGGCCCAGTCTGATTTAGGCCAGGCATGTACAGAGACTAGTTCTGGAAGCTGCGTAATCTGAACAGAATAGGAATCAAATAATGTTTCTACTGCCATCTTCTGCCCAAGACAGGAACTACAAAGTCCTAAACTTTTTTGTTAACCTTATGCTCAGTTGAAAACTAGTCAATGTATTTTAGCATATGTGACTGCAAACATAAAGAAGGAAAAGTAATGAAGAAAAATATCTTTTATGAATGTGAAATACACAATTCATATTTTAGGCTGTCTTCACTATTTAAAATATGATTTAGAGTAATATATTCAATTAATACTTATGAGAGATCTGTTTTAATGTTTTTCAGGGTACATTCAGTGGGAGAAGAAAGCAGCATGGCCCCTAATTCTGAAGGGGCAGAGAGTTTCACAAAGGAGGAAAGGGAGGGACAGACGATAGGAACAAGTTCCCCTGGCAGGGGTGAATAGCAAGACTAACCACCCTCCCAGGCAGGGGGTTTGAGGCCAACAGAAGGCTGTGAAGCAGAGGCAAGGTTGCAAATGAGGCTGCTTGTGCAAGCTGAGCCATGTGCACTGTTGCAAGGAAGCAGTTTGAACATTATTGGTGTAAGCAGGAGGAGCTGAAAGATTAGGTTTATCTTTAAATAATAATAGCTAACATTTCTTGAGATCATATGATGTTCCAGTCACTGTCATAAAATCTTTGTTTATTATCTTACTTGATTTTTATAATAATCTTATGACATATGCCTTTGTTTTTTCTTATTTTACCTGTGAGCAAACTGAAGTTCAGCAAAGTCAAGCAAACATCCTTGGTCTCTAAGTGATGAGTTTTGCATGTTGAACGACTGCAGAAGTGTGAACTCAGCTCTGACCTGCTGACTTGGGTCACATGTCTACCCCTGACCCAATCAGTGAGACCAGGAAGATGGGTTGATTGATTGGACAGAACTGAGTCAAGTCATAAGACCACTGTGGGGGCTGAAGTTGATTTCAACCCTTCCTATGGAACCCTAAGACCTGAGATACCTGGTGATATTATTCCCTAAAGGAAAAGCAAATTACCATTCTAGAAAAAGAAGAAATAATGGATTCTAGACAGGAAAAATGGTAGATGCTTATTATCTCTACTAAAGTTTATTTAAAAAATTTTTTGCAGTTTTTAACCATGTTCAGAATTTTTATTGATAAGTTTTAAAAATGTTAGTAAGTAAAAATACTTGAGTTATGCATAATCCTATCTACATGATTACAAAAGTAAAGCACAAAATGCTGACTGGGAAGGAGGAATGAAAAAAATGACCTTAGTAAACTAGCTCATGATCAATCAAGGGTGTCTTTAGGTCATTTCAATTATTCTACACATTTAATTTATGAGCATCAAAGAAATCAATGAATGAACCTTGGAGCTTACTTCTTACTACAGTTGATGAAAATGTGCCCTGAGTGTTGGGATATCTTCCCTGAGGTCCCACTGGCAGATAATAGCTTTTCGTGGACTTTGCCTTGGAGATTTTTCTAGGGCAGCATTTCTCAACTGGTGGTTCCCAAATCTCTTGGAGCTTTAAAAAGGTTTCCAATCATTTTTGCACAGAGGCATGGTATTTCTCCCCGTTTCAATGTGTTCTTGAAAGACTCAACTGGAAAATTAATCATATAAAAATTTATCATTTGAAAACTCTTTGAAGACTCACAGACTGCATACAGCTATGGTTCTCAGATTCTGGGCCTCAGTACAATTTTTTGTTTTTAAAATTATTGAGGACAAGCCGGCGCCGCAGCTCACTAGGCTAATCCTCCGCCTAGCGGCGCCGGCACACCGGGTTCTAGTCCCGGTCAGGGCGCCGGATTCTGTCCCGATTGCCCCTCTTCCAGGCCAGCTCTCTGCTGTGGCCAGGGAGTGCAGTGGAGGATGGCCCAGGTGCTTGGGCCCTGCACCCCATGGGAGACCAGGAGAAGCACCTGGCTCCTGGCTCCTGCCATCGGATCGGCCGCGCCGGCCGCAGCGCGCCAACCGCGGCGGCCATTGGAGGGTGAACCAACGGCAAAGGAAGACCTTTCTCTCTGTCTCTCTCTCTCACTGTCCACTCTGCCTGTCAAAAAAAAAAAAAAATTATTGAGGACCCCACAAGTACTTTCCTTTATGTGAGCTAAGTCCAACAATGTTTATCATATTGGAAATTAAAATCAAGAATTTAAAAATTATCTAGTTATTAAAAAATAAATACATTACTTTTTTTATTAAATGTCCTTTTTTACAATTTTTTTAACAGGCAGAGTGGACAGTGAGAGAGAGAGAGACAGAGAGAAATGTCTTCCTTTTCCGTTGGTTCACCCCACAATGGCCGCTGCCGCCGGCACACTGCGGCCGGCGCTCGGTGCTGATCTGAAGCCAGGAGCCAAGTGCTTCTCCTGGTCTCCCATGTGGGTGCAGGGCCCAAGGACTTGGGCCATCCTCCACTGCACTCCCTGGCCACAGCAGAGAGCTGGATTGGAAGAGGAGCAACTGGGACCAGAACCGGCGTCCATATGGGATGCTGGTGCTTCAGGCCAGGGCTTTAACCCACTGCACCACAGTGCCAGCCCCAGCACATTTTAAAGAAAAGGGCATCTTAAAGAAAAATAGCTTTATTTTCTAAAAGCATAACAAAATAATATGCAGAACGAGCTTGTTTTACATTTGTAATAATCTCTTTCATGTCCAACAACAACATATAGATTCTCATATCTGTTTTGAACTCAGTCTACTGAGAGATATTGCACATGATGGGAATCTGGTCTTACACAAATGTATAGTTGAAAAAACAGTAATTTTTAGATTATCTTTTTCCTATAGTTTGGATATTCTCCTTAAAACTCTTCCAAAACTCAGTGAGTAGTGGTTTCTTAAAGACTAGTTGTAACATTAGCAGCATGTTTATAAATACATACTCTCTTGTATTAAACTTCATTGGTTTGGGTTTGTATTTGGTACAGTGTCTTTTGACACCATTTGGAACACCCATTTACCATATCAAAGTGCCTGCGTTCAAGTCCAGGATCTGCTTCTGATTTTGACTTCCTGCAAGTGTGCACCCTGGGAGGCAGCAGGCAATGGCTCAAGTGCTTGGATTCCTGCCACCCATAGTTCCTGGCTCCTGGCTTTGGCCTGGCCCAGATCCAGCTGTTGCAGACATTTGGGGAGTGAATCAGCAGGTGGAAAGTCTGTGTCTCTCACTGTCTTTCAAATAATAAAATTTAAAAAAAATGGTATATATTGAATTGTAAAGTGCAGTCTTTTAGCCGTCATGATTTATAAAACCATATGTGTAGAAAATATCATTTAGTTGAATAGTGTGAATCTTCTATATGCTAAAGCATTTCATTATAAATATCAAATATCACATTTATTAATATCAGTGAAGCCTTTAAGGATTAGGATACTTTCCAGCTCACACTGATAGATACAAAGTTTTCAACATTTTAAGTTTTGCTTGAAAGTTCATTTGTCATCATCAAAAATACTGCCAATTGCCTTCCTTGAAGCACTAGACTCACTTCATTCATTTTCAAGAAAATATTTGCCAAATATCTAAGTCTAATGTCATTGAAAATATGTGAGTATCAGCAGTGTTTGGTGCTACTGCTTGTATGTATCTGCTAAGGTGACAGCAGACTTATGCACTGCTTTTGGACATTTAATACATTGTCAACATAGTGAAAAGGCAAATAATATCTTAGAATCTTTTTTAAAAAGATTTATTTATTTATTTGAAGGGTAGTGTTACAGAGAGAAGGAGAGACAGAGAGAAAGAGAGAGAGAGATCTTCCATCCGCTGGTCACTGCCCAAATGGCTACAGTGGCAAAGGCTGTGCCAGGCTGAAGCCAGGAGCCAGGAGTTTCTTCCGGGTCTCCCACACAGGTGCAGGAGCCTAGGGACCTGGGCCATCTTCTACTGCTCTCCCAGGCCATAAGAGAGCTGGATAGGAAGTGAAGCAACCGGGACTCCAACTGGCACCCATATGGGATGCCAACGCTGTGGGCTGAGGTTTAACCCATTGCACAACAGCAGTGGCCCCTAGTATCTTAGAAATTTTATGAAAATAGATTTGATCTTATGCCCCACGCCCACAAGGGTCTTTGAGACCCCAGAAATTGTGCTGTAAAATGAATAAGCACAGCCATCATTGGTGATCAGAATGGAATTCCCTGGCGTGGACAATTTGATCATGTAAAATCTTAGAATAGTCTTATTCCTAGCTTAATATTTTGCTTAATGTGTGTATAGTAGGCAGTTGGTTCAGGGTAAAGAGTAAAGTACATGGCTTTTGAAGTAGAACGTATTAATTAGGATCATAAAAGTTATAAACATAGTCACACTTTCCTCCCAAGATGTTTACTTTTTAATAAACTACAAAAACCAGTGTTATAAAGAAAAAGTGCCTGGGCCGGTGTTGTGGTATGGTTGAGAAAGCCATGGCCTGGGATGCTGGCATCTCATATTAAGTGCCGGTTCTTGTCCCAGATGCTCCACTTCTGATCCAGTTCCTTCCTAATGGCCTGGGAAAAGCAGTGGGAAATGGTACAAGTGTTTGGATCCCACAACCCATGTGGAAGACCTAGAAGAAGCTCCTGGTTTCTGGCTTCCTCCTGGCCCAGACCTGGCCATTGTGCCCCTCTGGGAAATGAACCAGCAGATGGAAGCTCGTTCTCTCTTTCTCTCTCTGCCTCTTCCCTGTCTCTCTGTAACTCTTTAAAGTAAATAAATAAATCTTTAAAAAAATGAAAAAGTGCCATTACTGTTACAGCAGATCTTGACTTTCATTTATTGGAAGGAGATTTTCACATCAGCATGTTGGGGAATAACAGAATTCAAGCCTGGCATTCCCTTTTTCTTATTCAGAAGTAAAATATAACATATGTCAAATTGTTTCTGTCATGCACTCATTCCTAATATCAGGAGCTGAAAAGTTTTGTTGCTTTTATTTATTTCATTTTTGATGCTGTAACACAAAGTGAAAGGATATCTCCATGATGTTATACGGTTGTTCCCAATGTGAAAAATCATCATATGTCTTTGGCTTTTCCTTGTTGAATGATTTTAGAGATAATTAAGGAGCATATTTTACTTGTTAAGTAAAAAAAATGTTGGTTTGTACACATATACTTTAATTTGCTTTTCATGCAACATATTTTTGAAAATAAAAACTTATTTTCATATTCAACTGAAGTGATGAGAATCCTAAGGATATTTCAGATATAAATTACTGTGGAAGAAGCTGTCAAATTTAAAAATTTGTTAATAGTGAAGTGCACTGGGTGCCATGAAGGAAACCAGCTGTACATCGCAGCATCTCGGGCATCCTCATGCAATAATGCATTGTATATGGAGTTCCCTTATCTCCCACCTTCTTATGTAGAAAGTACATAAATGCATTTATGTACTTTCTACATAAGAAGGTGGGAGATAAGGGAACTCCATATTTTTCAGAGCACGAGGAGGAATAGAGGAATAGAGGAATACTACAGTATTCCCAACATGACATGTATGTGTTCCTCTTTCTGTTCTGTACAAAAGCCCCTATAATTCTCTGTGTCAATTGCTGCGTCATGATCTACCCTCCAGTCGCCACCAGTTTTTCTACCATTTAAGTTTTCACCAGAACTTCAGTATTCTCAAGAAGAATTATCAGTTGCACCAGCACCAGTGGTTTTATTATCTGATCCTTCAGGCAATGCTACCATTTCACTGAATGCGAACAGGATATTGAAAATCTCTCAAAGCTTTGCAAGTGTTGGCTGCCTCCTGAGAGGAAAACACTGCAGAAGCTGGAGGAGAGAGAGAATATATACTTGTGAATCCTGCTCCTTCCTTGCTTCTCCATGGTCACAAGGTGAACGCAGCACTGATAGCAATGTTCAGATTTTTTCAAATCTTTTCAGCACCACAGTCATAATGACTAGGATCAGAACTTCTCAAGAATCTTTGAAAATGCTGTATATTTTTTAAATGTGGCAACAAAATTCTAAAAAACAAAAAGCCACACAAACATTAGTGAATATTTAATTTAAACAGCACAAAATATGGCATGAGGTCAACTTAATTTATTTTAAGCTTAGTATTAAAAGAATTTCATACCATGCCAAACAATCTCTAGATCGTTCAATTCTCCAAAAAATCCAAAATATGTGTAATTATTGTCCAGAAATCCTATATAATCATTAACTGGGTTACTCACAGTCCAATCATTTTAAAGCAGAAATATAAAAATTTATTCAAAATATATGCAGAAAAATATTACATTTACTGTAAGATTTAGGGGCATCTTAATGTTTGTTTCAATGTGTGATGGAACCTTTGAAACACTATAGCCATACAACTATACAGTCCTCTGGAGCTGTGCAAAGATAGTGATTGAGAACAGGCATTTCTCTTTATGAAGGCAGATAAATCCAGTACTCATAATAGTAGGGGATGCTTTGAAGGTTACTATGTAACAACATTGAGGAACACAATCCTGGACCAAAATCCAATTCACGGTAAACAAAAAATAAAAAGTACTTATCTTAAAAAAATCTAAAGCAATGAAAGTTTGTGTCCATTAAGAGCAAAAAATGAGAACTAATGAATAAAACCCTGTCCAATATGCATCGTTTAATAAAAGTTTGATGATGGTGGTGAGTGACTGACCAGGAATCATCTCATCATAATGTCTTAATAATGGTTGACTCCAATGAGTTAAAATGAGTGTCTCCTTCCTCCTTTTCTTTCTTTCTTCTTCCCATTACTCCTCCTCCTTCTACTCCTCCTCATCATCGTCTTCATCCTCTGCTGCTGTTACTCCTCCCCCTCATCCTTCTCCCTCCCCTCCTTCTTCTTTCTCATTCTCTTAATCAATTATTGTATTACATGCTTGTTTTTTCTTGTACTCTTTATATTTGATCTTCACTGAAATCGCACAATGTCAAATTTTACTTCTAGAATGTCATGGATAGAGTTTTCAAAAAAAAAAAAAGATTCTTTTCCTTAGATAAAATAAGAATGGATGTCTTCGGGTTCATAGTTAAACTCCTGCTGATGATTTTTCTGGGAGGAGGAGAGCTCTTAGGTTGCTTTACAGACAGATGCCTATTTTCAGACTTGCCAAAGTTATGACAATTTTATATTACAATATAGGCACAAAAATAATGAAATGAACCAATAACTTGGTTTTCATCATGAGAATTGTGAATGGCCTTGTGTCCAGAAAACACTGGGGCTCAAAATCAAAGAAGAGTCTAGGGAGAGGGCAGAGCTACAGGAATCTATATGTAATTCAAGAGGGAAAAGATTAGTTTAAACACCACAAGAATGCTGTTTTCTAAGGGATCAAATGCAGAGAGAAAGGATGAGGCAACAGAGATACGGCCAAAAGGACACAGAGAGAAAAGAGGTGAAGACATCCATGAGAGAGAATATAGTCAACTTCATGAAATGTGGAAGCAAAGATTAAAAGTATCTGTGCAATACATATTCAAGTGTGTGTGTACATGAGTGTGTACAGGGGAGGGGACAGCCAACATTCACTAAAAATACTTGTTAATTGCCAGGCATTTTCCTCTGAACTTTCCCTGTAATTTTTTTTCTCCTTTTTTGCCTACCATTAACTCAGTACTTCTCTGCTCTTCTGCATAATAGGATATTTCATTATTTCTATTACTTTACGACATATAAAGAATAAAAGGAATGAAACTAGATTGTGAAATTCTTTTGACTTCTGTGTAGGTTAAAATATACCTGTGGATCCAAAGTCATTCCCTCTGCAGCTTTTGTCACCTACTTAACTCCACTGGCAGGTGTTGAATACTGCAGGTTCCTTAGGGTCTTGCCCTCCTTAACTCCCTGGAACACAGTGGATACTCTTGATAAATATGTCAGGGTACTTTGTACTTCTCCTTTCTACACATTGCCCAATTTTCAGCAAATAATTTTAGGTTTATTATCTGTGTCCACTGATAAAATATAATTTCATTTGAATACAGGCAAGGCAATTGCTATCTTCCTTATGTCCATATCCTTTTGTAACTTGTGTGGTGCATTGCATTTGGCAGGTCTTTGATAAGTATTTGCTGAAGGTACAAAGAATAAATAAACTTTGCAAGTTTTACCATCCACAAACAACATAGAACTGTCCCTTCAAGGCATGTTGGTTCCTCCAATAAATGCTCTTCTACTGCCCTATCTGTAATCCCACCAAGAGGGTTCATCGCATTGGCAATGACATCACTAAGCACATCACTTGTTATTTAATGTCTGTTCCTAGATAGACTGAACTTTCACAGGCAATGATGGATTTTGGTCACTACTGTCAATGTTCTGGCTCACAGTAGGTATTAAATAATGTAATGGTCTTATAAAATAGCTTTTAAATTTGAAGCAAATAGATATTAGTTAGGGATGTCTTACAGTGAAACATGATAAAAGTAGTCATGGAAGAAAAGAAGGAAGGGTGGATTTGGAGAGGGTTGGTAAGATATTTTATGATGCATGAGTCCTGTGGACCAAAACTGAATCATAAAGCATCAAAAGTAATCATGTTGCTTCCTTTTCCCTTCATGTGATATTCTTGCTCCAGTAATTACACCACAGAAACCAATCTTAAAGGGGGTGCAAGGGCAAAGGAATGAGGAGACTTGGCATCTGGAGATTTGTTCATTATTCTCCAGGAGTCGAAGTATCCATAGGCTCCTGTTAAGACTCAGTTGTGGTGAACTTGTTTCATCATCTGCCAATTATTAACAAACATCATAAATATCTTGTACAGTTCTAAAACTTGTAGCAAAACAAAACGAAACAAAACAGACCAAAATCCATTTCATCATTGCAGATGCTGCTTGGCTAATATTTTATCTTTGCTCCTTATTCACAGAACCTAAAGTGAGCTGCAAATTAGGCCGGTCTGCGTCCACATCAGGTGTGCCTCCTCCATCAGTAACTCCTCTCAGGCAAGCCAGTGACCTGCACCAGAGCCAGGTACCATCATCGTTAGCCAATCGTGATTGACTTCCTGTGATGCCACATGCCAAATGCTTCCCACCTCTGTCTGTCGTGTGTTGCTGTAGACAACTTTTGCATTTGCTTTTATTTCTCTATGTGTGTATGGGTGGGAGGGGGGAATTTTAGCAGTCTGTGTTCTCATCCAAAAAGGAATCTTTTTCTTCCTTGTGACTGGTGAAACTTTGTTTGCTGTTATCAAATCGTTTTTGTCTCTGGTTTCCATCATTCTGTAATATAAATGTAGTAAACTTGTATTATATGTATTGACTTAGTGGTTATTTTTAAAATTTTTTCTCTCTTCCATGTTTTGTGTACTTTTATACCGTCTCTGAAAATTTATCAATATTTGATAAATTTACCTACTTTGTTTTATGTAAATTTCTTTTTAAATGTTTTGTCCACAACATTTGGGCAGATGTTGTCAATGAATTTGTATATAACTTTTAGCTTTTATCCTATTATACTGTAATATTTGTGGCAGTTTTACTTTTATTTTTATTTAGCTTGGAGCATGGTTGTAAGACACTCTGAATATTGATGTCCTTATGCATATTCATATGCCAATTCATTTGGATTGAATATGGCAGCTAGTCTTTCTTCTTTCTTAGGCCATAGAGACAAGTTGCCTAACCAGATAAGCCAGATATTTACCCAAAACTGTAGATGAATAAGCCAACTTTTAAATAAATCTCTTACACCAACAATACCAGAAGTGTTATCAGAAAGGGAATGTAAGTGTTCATGCATGGTAAATGAGATCTCTATAATCACTTGGAGAAAAGAGACCAGAAATAAAGTCATAAGCTAAAATATCATTTAATCCTTTACAGTAAAACATGTTGCTGTGATGTTCATATGGGTGCATGATTGTGAATGGGAAATTCAGTATGGGAAAGATCGTTACGCATAAATGTCTTCTCTGTAACTTGTCCAATGGAATTCAATCCATTGACTTAATCTGGGAGGATTAATTGTTGTTGCTGTTAAGTATCATAGGTGTTAAATGGGATAATGTCATCCTGGAGTGATTTCTCTCTGCTTCCCTTAGCCTTAATCTTTGCCTTCATGAAACTATTCTGAAATACTAAATTACAGAACTAGTGATGAAACCTCTGTCAGAACTGCCTGTTAGTTAATTAACAGATTTCATATTGATTAATTATTTTAATTGTCAGGCTACCCTAAAAAACATAACTAAGCAGAATAATTGCATTTTTGATAATGAGAGACATTCTACTTCTTGGTATTCTTTTCTGGCTTAAATATGCACAGGCTTTGATTTATGAGTCTTTGAGGTGTCTACAAACACAAGAAATGAAAGACTTCTCTCAAAGGTATCTGAAGTGTCACTTAGCCTTTCTTGTGTCTTAATTTAAAATGTTAAATGCCTTTAAAACTAAATGTAGCCAGCTTAAATAGCTTTTGGATATAAAATAGAAACAATAAAACACTGGGTGAATAAATAATAACACAGCCTCACTAAGATAAAAGCCACCTTCACTGATTAAAGCTGCTGCAAAAATATCTAAAACTGAAAAACACTGGATATAGAAAGAAGAGAATTTTAGGAAATTGGTAGAGTTTTGCATTAATATAATCAATCTTCCAGGTATACAATCCTTGCTGTGACCATACCCTCAGAATCCCACAGAAGTTTTGTGTGTGTTTTTTTTTGTTGTTGTTTTGTTTTGTCTTTATAGTTATTTCATCCTAAGACCTTTCAATTCTCAATGGAAGTGGGTCACTAGGGAAATTTCCTGAACAAAGGACATTATTATCTGCACTATCAACTCTGCTCATCTAATGGGATGTTCTTCATTCTTCAAAATATTTCAACATCAGAAAACACTTCACACTCCTTGTATGTTATTCACTTCCTTTCCTATTTTCAGAAGTTTTGGCACAGCCAAATCATAATACATGAGCTGTCTGGGCTATGAGTTAGAATGAAGCTAGCTGGCTGCCAGGTCTCTCTTCTGTGGCTTATGAGCAGCTGCAGTACATATTATTCCTATATGCATATGTATAACTGAAATCAACCTTGTTCTGTATTCCTATGACCCAGTACTCAACTGAAATCATCAAATACTTATTGCAGTGCCCCTTTTCACATAATTCTCACACCCTCAACCATATATTTTTACTGAGATATCTCAGTATGTCACCTCTCTGTGCTCAGGAATGCAAATCAATGGTAAATGATACTTAACTCGATTGAATCTAAGGGTGAATATTGATATACCAACCAGGATATGGAACACTAGCTTTATCAAACAAGTCATCACCCTGGTCACTTTTGAAGCAGTTTTTCCAACACCAGGATTCCCATGTGTTACTAAAACCCAAAACTCTTAACATAAGATTAACAGGCTTTTTACTAGAAAGTCATGGAAAACTATGTGATCTACTTAATCACACCCTTCCCCTTCTGCCCTGAAAAAAATAAACCTAAAAACAATTGCAGTGATGCTAGTCTATTGAGGAAGACCGTGCCCTTCAGCCACAATATGGGACACTACTCTCCCATCACAGAAATGTGTTTCTCTTCAGATTGTTGTTGACAGTCTATCCTTTTGAGATTTCTCAGTCTTGACTTCACGTCATGATTGGAGTTTTTAAAAAGTGTTGCAGGTAAAGTTAGCTGGAAATGCTGGACATTACTCCAGCTGAGATTCACCAAGTGACTGACTTCTACCCATGGAAGCCTAGAGTCAGCAGTGACTGACTGACCCCAGAAGATTATGAGGCAGATTCTGGCCCACCAGCAGAGTTTGTACATAAACAACATTTGAATATAAACATTTACTTGACATTGCAATCTGCTCTAGCTTCAGTTAACTACAGCAGACACATGATGAACAGAAAGGCATACACTCATTTAACCGGGATTTCAAAATCCAGAAGAAAAATAGGAAGCTGGAGAAAGAAGAATGAGTTGTAAAGCATTTAGACTTTGTTACAGAATATGTATTATTTTCTGAAACTCACCAGATTTTGTTCTTTCTTAATTTTTCCTAGATATATAGAGTAGCTATGGAGTGATCTGAGGCATTTCCTTGGACTTTTATTGCACTGCAACTGTGTGTTTCAACATTAGCCATAATGCAAATCTTTGGCAATCAGACTGCATATCTGTGCCTTTTATTAGAAAGTTAATTTATTTTCGTAATTGTAAAGCATTGAAGTCATCTATTGAGCAAAGAGCACATACCACTTCCTCTTTTTTTTTTTTTTTTTTTTTTTAAGATTTACAGAATTACAGGGAGAGGTAGAGACAGAGAGAGAGAAAGGTCTTCCATCTGCTGGTTCACTCAAATGCCTGCAATTGCCAGAGCTGAGCAGATCCAAAGCCAGGATTCAGGAGCCTTCTTAGGGTCTCCTATGTGGGTGCAGGGGCTCAAGGACTTGGGCCAACCTCTGCAGCTTTCGCAGGCATGTCAGCAGGAGCTGGATGGGAAGTGGAGCAGCGTAGACTCCCACCAGTGCCCATAGGAGATGCCAGGGCTACAGGCCGGGGCTTTAACCTGCTTTGCCACAATGCCAACCCTGCCATTTCCTCTTTTTTCCCTTCTGTAATAGAGTAGAAGCCATATGCTCAGAAGGAAAGCAAGCAAGAACTTTTAGACACAGAGAACAGGTTCATGTGATTCTCCCATTCCAGATAAGAGCAGACCTCTCTGTTCAGTGACCACTGTGGGGATGATGGCATCTATAGCCTTGCTGTAGTTGGTGAAGGACTAGCAACTGGAGCATGGACTTTAAAATATAAAAATCATGCTTTCCTTTAAGGCTGCAGCAGCCAGCATGTGTCTCCAAACAGAAATGCAGATATCCTCAGATGGGTGTTCCCAAGAAAATGAATTCTTTGTTTTTTGGAAGGAAGGAGATGAAAGTCCCACTATCAACTACCCCCCAAAACAAACACACACACCATATGTTTTTAGATAGTGTATCCCTATGTCACTTCAAGGAATTACATAGCTAGCACTGAGCCACATATTGAAAGCTCATCTTCTCTATGATGCTTGTTTATTTTTGTAAACTGGATTATCTGCCTCATTTATTTGAGGGAGGAGGAAAACAAGACCATTGATAATTTCCTTTGGACATATATTCCAATGATTGATACACCAGAATCTCCTTGGAAGCCTATATACAGTGCCTTGACCTTGACCTCTGGAGTCATCATTTCTTGCTTTGTGATCCTGTCTGCAATGATACCTGTGTCCTTACTACCTAGGACAGGCCTCACTCAGCCCAGGCCCTTTTGAAATCCATTCATTTGAAACATAGGGAAGGAGAGAGAGAGAGAGAGAGAGAGAGAGAGAGAGAACAGACCCATCTGCTGGATCACTTCCCAAATATCTGTAATATCAGGAGCCAGAAACTCAACCTAGGTCTAGGTCTCCCATGCTGGTAGGTGGCAGGGACATAACTTCTTAAGCCATTATCTGCTGCCTCCCAAGGATATGCATTAGGAGGCTGGAGTCAGAAGGAAGAGCTCAGACTCAAACCCAGGGACTCTGCTATGGACCATGGATGCCTTAATCACCATTTTCACTGCAGCCTGCCCTCCTAACTACCACCCCCAGTCACTTTTGAATACTTATGGTCACAATTCAAGTTAAGACCATTTACTTTCAACTAGCCCCTTCAAAATTATTTATTTTATTTATCAAAACATTTGTTTTGATGTAGCCCTCTGATCCACCTTCTGCTTGGTGAGTTCCCTCCAGTGTTGTGAGAGCAGAATTGGTCGTCTTTTCCTGTGAACTGTACCCCTCCCTCTTCATGCCAGCACACCAGCCAAAAAGGCTGGAGAGAGAAAGAATGTGCCAAGGAATCTATAGCTTCATGTGTGTTCAGAGTGTGTTTCTGGACATGCCAAGGTGTCAAAACTATTTTCTATGAACTTAAAAAAAAGAAGATAAATAAGAACTTGTGGTTAGTATATGGGATGAATTAGGTGAAGGGCTTAGATGTATTGCTATGCCATTTTCTGGTATAGTATGGTTCCCTTATTGACTTAACATCACCCTCTCAATACATATTCTCTTTATATATATCCTTAGTTTTTTTTTTCTTTCTCATACAATCTGATTTTGCTCCTGTTCCTTAGTCCTTAGCACTTCCAGAGTACAGGAATGTTTTGACTTGTCGACAGCCTTTGCAAATCTTTGAGAAAATCCCTGTTCTTTCTCAGGGTCTGTGTGAGTTCTGGGAGTTCTTTTGACTTTCTATACAGTCAGGACCTTGACACGTAAAATGTACATAGAAGAGACTAAGAGGAAGCCTTAGGACTAGGAGAGACATCAGAGAGTCCTACATTAAAATATGAAGTGCAGAGACACAGACAGGAAATCCAATTTCATCCACTCAGTGCCAACCCTCATCTTCAAATCATACTACCTTAAAGGCTGTGTCCTCATTTGGCTTTGCCTTGAGTAGAATAAAGTAGGGAAACAAAAACAAAACCTGAGGCGGGGGTAGGGGAAATCTGAACCTCCCTGTCAATTTTTCTGTGATCCTAAAACTGCTCTCAAAAATGAAGTGTACAAACAAAACTTAAGGCAGAGAAGCCTTAAGTCTTTTTAGAAATCTCAGCTACCATTGATGTGACAATGGCTGATTCTGTCCTGGTTCTGTAAGCTCTAGTTCAGCCCTATGCGCTGTTGACTTAGGATGTTTGTTACAACACTTCCTGTTCTCTTTTGCCTGAATATTTTAAGTGCTTCCCATCACAGGCTAAGCTTCTGTGGTGGATGGAAAAAAACTATAGTGAGAAGGGGAGAACCACTAAGATATAGTTATGGAGCCTACACCACACTGATTCAATGAGACAAAGAGGACTTTCTCTACCATATGTTGCTGAAGTGTTGAGAAAATTGTTATTATTATTTTTGAGACTGTGATATTCCAATTCCTCTGTGTGGCTTGAACTGAGAAAACATTCTACATCCCCTTTGTACATTTGCACAGTTGGTTCGATTGTGTGCTTACAGTTTTATCATATGATGGGAATGGAAGTAGAGCAGAACAGGGCATACAGGCAACCAGCAAAAGTTGAACTCACTTCACAAACCCACAGCCTCCTTCTCACTACCACAGAGCTTCTGTTGGGCTGTGCTACAGATTTTACAAATGGATCTCATAGTTTGCTTCCATTGGCATTGAAGCCAACTTGACATATGCTTCCAAATGTGGAGAAACCCAATAGGGGGACTTGGAAAATCCCCATTAAGCTCCCAATGCAATGTCCGCACACCTTGAGAAGTGTTTACCTGTACCAGCATCCAATTGTAAAATAAAGCATTATGTTGAAAAAGATTATGTTGCAAAGAAACTATGATGATCTGTTGTAATAATGGTATTTACCAAAGAGTTTGGATCCAGCATTGTGAAATGTGGAATAAGTTCTTGCAAAAGATAAGAATGCCAATGGCTAAACTGATCTGTTGCCGTGTATGATGGCATAAGTGCATTAAAATAATGCAAGTGAAAAAAATAAAAAAGTATTATCATCTGTGTGCTCTCTATAGTCTTGTCTCATGGGTTTATAAAAATGTTATAGGCATCAATTGTGGAACTCTTAATGAGCTTTAATTAGTGCATGTAAAAAGAAGTTTCATCATGCACTTTAAATAGCTGAATCCATGAATCCAATAGTATAGGAAATTAAATGTTGTAACTGTTTGATTTCCACTGTATGTGAAGGATTCAGGTGGCCAGACCTCAGACCACTTTTACAAACAACTTCAGTATGGGCTAGACCATTTTGACCTATTACTTAGCTATTGAATGTTTATTAACTTTCATATTGTTCAAGTGGCAAAATGTTCATCCAGTGTTCTCATGAATAATCTCTCAGTAACTATATTATTGAATTGAATAAAACAAAAAAAGCATTCCAGCTTCCAATAATCTTGCCTTATATCCTCTTGGAGTAGGAGAGAGTGCATCATAGGATGGTATTCCCTGAGAAGTCTTAAATCAATCCACAAATGGGTAGGGTTTGCAGCAAAGGCCTCTGGGCTTCTGGGACTATCTGAATCTCAGTGTTGTGCCAGTCCCTGTGAGTGTCACTGACTTCAGCTTCAGAGGTTAGAGTTGTCAACTTAACCCACCAAGACTATGGGTAAAGTGTTAAGTAGCTGAAGTCATTAAGCAGAGTTCTTTAAGAGCACAGAAGGAACAAGACATTCTGGCTTCTCAGGTGAAGTTGGCATTATGAAAATCATGCCCATCTGTGGACATCTCAGAGGTGGCTTCCTGTGTGATAGGACTGTGCCCAGGGGATACCTGCAGTCCTATCCAATGGGTTGGTCCTACTATCCTGCAGGACCAGGTGAGGTCACATACAATGTCCAAGGTTTGTCCTATTGAAGTTTCAGAGTCCACAACCTTAACTACTTGGCAGACTTTAGAAGAAATGAGAAATGAATGGGATCCTGACTCCACTTCTTAGCAGCTGTGTGGCCGTGATAGCCTTGCTCAACTTCTGCTGGGTCAATGGGGGCCCTGTGTGGCTGTTGTTGGGATTAATGAAACCATATGCATGTATAAAGTCCCAGACAGACCTTACGTGCTGCAAAAATGGTGATTCTTTCTCCCTTCCCTAATTGCTTTTCCTTCTAAGAATTTCAACTTTCCTTTTGCTGGAAAAATTTGAGGAGAGTCACTATAGTTGGTGGTATTCCAGAGGGGGAGAGCATAGGGGGAATGGCTTCATCCATGCCAGGACCACTGCCCTTGCTGAGAACTGTGAGTGCATGGGGATAATGGAAAGGAGATGTTGTTAGGCAGCTTTACTGCCGTGCTCCAAGTTTTCTATAGAAGTGAACCTCATTGCACGCCTCTGGGGAAGACTGGTTTCTGCCACCTGTCCTTGGTCAGTATACCACTAGATCTGGTTATGTTCATTGTTCCTTCTCTCACAAATAAACATTTACTCAGTTATTTCCCACGCATTAGGAAGTCTGTATCTGTCATGTCTCACCTTGCAGGTCTCATGTGTAAGCTTTGAAAAAAAATCAGCCACAGGCATCATTTCGGAAATGCCAGTTCACATGCCCTCTAATATTACTTTCCTATTTAAATTAAGGCATGAAGAACTGTAATGAAATGCTAAGTAAGGCCTTAGAGGAAGCATTCATGTGTGAGGGTCAGGACAGAAGATATAGTCAGTCACGCAGAATGAATTTTTGCCAACTTCATCATTTACTTAAAACTCCCTCAGGCCAATTTTTAATTTTTTTTGAGATATCAACAAGCATACACATTATAAAATGTATTCATCTTACTGTTGAAATGAGTATCTGCCTCTAGATGGGGCTGGCTGACTCAGTTTGGGCAAAGGAACAAAATATTAGCTGGATTCATGGCGCCACCTTGTGCCTATAGTACACATTGTTACTTGTACTCCAAAACAAATAAAACACCTAAGACAGAGAAGATAACAATGTTTGGGATAATAGGCACAATGTTTCTAGAAATCCAGGGTAGATTTTTATGAAGTTCATTCTGTATCTTTTTCCATCACTTTGGCCTTGCAATTTTAGGCCATCTAGTTTCACATAGATCTTTTTTTACATTTTTCTAGAGAGGGAAATAATGAACGAGAGCCAGTGACCTCTGAGTGCTCTGCATTACTTACGAATAGATGCAGCTCTTTTCACTCAGATTCCTGCCACTTTCCATGTATTTTGATTTCCTTAACCTAAGCCTGAATCTCCAGGAAAGGGAATCTTTATACCTTTTTGGTAGACGGAAAGAAAAAGAGCGGAAAAAGCTTAACTAGCAAAATGGGAGAATTCCTTCATGATTTTGGTTTGTCATTAACATGTTTGAAATACAGAGCTTAAGATCCTTTGTTGCAAAGAGTAGTGTCTCTAACTAGTGGGGCAATTTATTTCCAACTGAAATTGTATGCAGTAGGCATGGGTGTTCATGCTATGTTAATACTGACTCAGAGTTGCATTACTCTTTACTCAAAGCCGTAAGTACACTTGCACTGTGAGTGTCTCCCTCAAGAAGCATGACCTATCTGTAGTTTTCCCTCCTGGCTCACCACCCAACACATGTTTGTTTATTCTGTGCTGCAAATGCACATTATCCTTGAATTTTAACATATCAACCTAAATGAAAGAAATTTCTAAAGTAACTTTTTTATTATTATTATTTTTATTTGACAGGTAGAGTCATAGACAGTGAGAGAGAGACAGAGAGAAAGGTCTTCCTTCCATTGGTTCACTCCCCTAATGGCCGTCATGGCTGGCACTGTGCTGATCTGAAGCCAGGAGCCGGGTGATTCTTCTTGGTCTCCCATGCAGGTGCAGGGACCCAAGCACTTGGGCCATCCTCCACTGCCCTCCCGGGCCATAACAGAGAGCTGGCCTGGAAGAGGAGCAACCGGGACTAGAACCCAGGGTGCTGGAGCCGCAGGCGGAGGATTAGCCAAGTGAGCCATGACGCCAGCCTAAAGTTACTTTGGTTGAGGGTTTATTGTATGCTTGGCATAGTAATCAGAACGTTACCAGTTTATTTTCACAGGATATTAAAGAAGTAGGTAATAAAAACCCCCATTTCCCTGATGAATAAACTGAGGCTGGAGAATCTCTACTGCCTGAACGGTCTGTCAGTTAGTAAGGGACTATATACACATGATGTTTACTACCACGTGGTCTTAGATCCTAAGCCAGAACTTCCTGACATACATGTATAGCTACCTATCTGAATTTATTTCTTCTTAAAATTCACTCCCCTTCACTTCATTCATCCATTGAAATAATCACTCTTTGACTTTCTAGGTCTTGCCTTTGAATTTTCATAGGTTAAAAATTTCCTAGGAAAGTGTAAGTTCAACTAGGATTTCAACTAAGCAGGTTGCTACCAAACAGGAAGCTCTCCAAGGGTGAGATGGGGCTAGAATGCATTCCTGGACGAAAGCTCAATGCTACTGATTGTATTATTCTCATAGACCATAGATATTCACATTGTGAGAAATCAGCCATGCCATTGTACGTGTTACACATTTGTGTGTGTTTGTACACATATACAGGCCTGTGAACACCTAACTTTTTCCTCATTCTGGAAAGAAAACACACCCATTCCCACACATGCACACATAAATACCATCTTCTAGAGTACTGGTGTAGATTTAAGCAACAACATGGGAAAGACAAAGAATGTGTTCACCAAGATTTAACTGGTTTCTGGGCTTTCACAGCAGTCCTGTGAATAGACAATTTAAAGGGAGAAAAACAACTATACTGTCACTTCAAAGCACTTGTTTTCTAAAGTAAATGCTGCACTAGAGCCAGTTAATAATCCCTGGTTGTCAGTTATTCTGACAGGGATGGTATTTGGTATCTAGAATGCTACGTTTAATGACTTAGTTCTCAGAAAATGAGGAAATTATTTGAAGGACCAAAAGGTGTCAAGAGTAATCCTATCCAACCCAATCGACTTTGCATATGAAAGGGATACAAAAGCATTTCAGCAGAAACCAACAGCCAGCATTGCTAATCTTTCAAGGTGCATTGCAGGAAGGGTCCCTGTCTGAGCTGTCACTTGTCTGATATATCTAAGTAATGAAACCCTTGGAGAAGTGATGCGGGTACATCTGATGATCAGGTTCATGGCCATGTGGAATTTCCAAGTATGTTGATTTCTACATACATGTGAAATAAGATAATGAATATTAAAGCATATTTCAAACTAGAATGACTAAAGGCAAATGCTTTATTCAATTATTCAATATTCAAAACATGGATTGTTTCTAGAATTTTTTTTTTTTTTTTTTGAGCAAAGCAGTGTCAAGCACTGTCTCTCACCTCACAGAATGCATGCTGCTTTAGGGAAAGGAATACAAGCACTGGACAGGAAAGCAAAAGGGAGGGAGACTGGGGCCACTCCAGCATCTTTATGACTTGGGTTTCCTTGTCTTCAGTCCAACTACACTTTGCAAGATGATCATGCATATTTTACAACAGCTCAGTATCTTTCACCCATTTCCCCAACTGTGGTCTTCTCTCACCCACTTAGCCATGGATTCACTCTTTTTGTCAACAAGAGAGTGATCATGTGCTGGCATCACCCATGCAAAGTCCTGTACATGCTGCCCATTGCCTATAGACTGGGAGACAAACTACTTTGCATGAATTTAAACACCTAATATGACCTGGGCCTACCCTTCCTGTTCGACTTCATTATTTATCACTTGGTACTATCTACTTGCTATACCTAATTCCCATCTACACACCCACCTGTTTTTCTTTTCCCTCATTTTATTTCTTTAAAAATTTGAAGGCAAACAGATTTCATGTTTTTCATATATACAGATTTAGGAACATAGTGATACTTCCCATCCCGCTCTCCTTCCCACCTATACTCTCACCCTTCCTCCTCTTTGCTCTCTTATTCCCTCTCTTAATATTTACAATGATCTACTTTCAGTTTACTTTATTGTCTTAAGATTAACCCTACAGTAAGTAAAGAGTTTAAGAAATTATAAGAAGAAAAAATAACTGTTCCTCAAGGGTAGAGACGAGAGCTGTAAATAATCATCAAATCTCAAAATGTCAATTTCACTCCTCTGTAGTACATTTTTTGGTACTCTATTCATTACCACAGATCAGGGGAAATATATGATATCTGTCTTCCAAGTATTGACTTATTTCACTAAGTATAATGGTTTCCAGTTGCACCCATTTTGGTCCAAAAGACTGGATTTCATTATTTTTTATAGCTGAGTAGTATTCTATAATGTATATATGCCACATTGTTTAAAGGCTTATTTATTTATATGAGAGGAGAGTTACAGACACAGAGGCCTTTCCTCTACTATTTCACTCCCCAAATGGACACAATAGCTGTAGCTGGGCTAATCTGAAGCCAGGACCCAGGAGTTTCTTCCAGGTCTCCCACATGGGTACAGGGGCACAAGAACCTGGGACAACTTCCATTGTTTTCCCAGGCCATAAGCAGAGAGCTGGATTGGAAATGGAGCAGCTGGGATGTGAACTGGTGCCCATATGGGATGTTGCATCATAGGTGGAGGCTTAACCTACTATAGCTCAGAGCCAGTCTCTACTACATTTTCTTTTTCCAGTCATCAGCTGATGGACATCTGGGTTGATTCCATATCTTAGCTATTGTGAATTGAACTTTAATAAACATGGGGTATAGATAACTCTTTTATATGCTGATTTCATTTCCTTTGGGTATATTACTGGGAGTGGGATGGCTGAGTCATATGGTATATCTATTTTCAGCTTTCTATGGTATCTGCATACTGGCTTCCACAATGGCTGTACTAGTTTTCATTCCCACCAACAGTGGATTAGGGTACCTTTCCCCCCACATCCTTGCCAGCATTTATCATTTGTTGATTTCTGTATGAGAATCATTCTAACTAGGGTGAAGTGAAACCTCATTGTGGTTTTGATTTTCATTTCCCTGATGGCTAATGATCCTGAGCATTGTTCCATGTATGTGTTGGCTATTTGAATTCCCTCTTTTGAAAAATGCCTGTTCAAGTCTTTTGCCCATTTCTTAACTGGATTATTTGTTTTGCCGTTGTTGGGTTTCTTGAGCTCTTCTTAGATTGTGGATATTAATCCTTATCACAAGAGACCCTGGATAGCTAAAGCAATCTTAAACAATAAAAACAAAGTGGGAGGCATCACAATTCCAAGTTTCAAGACATATTATAGGGCAATTATAACCAAAACAGACTGGTATTGACACAAAAATAGACATGTAGACCAATGGAACAGAATGGATACCCAAAAATCAATCCACACACCTACAATCCACTAATATTTGATAAAGGAGCTAAAATCAATCCCTAGAGAAACAAATCTCTTCAAAAAATGGTACTGAGAAAATTGGATCTCTGCATACAGAAGTATTAAAAAAGACCCCTACCTTATACCTTTTCTCTCATTTATAAATGCTCCAGGCATACTACCAAGAGTATCGTATCTCTTCCCTCTCTCTGGAACACCTTCCCTAGTCAAGGGTTACTTGACAAACTATTGTTTATCCTTCAAGTCTGGGATCCATGTATTCCATTTGTAAGCATGTCCCAATTCTCCCTATTCCCATCTCTCTCCTATATCTAACCACGTAAAACTAGGAGGAACCTTATTTTTCATATCAGTATGGAACGTTGTCTGAAGGATGTGATCTTCTGCTTTGTTACCCAGAAAAGCAGTTTTGCGAAAGTCAGGTTGAGTAAATTACTTTATTATCAGGTTTTTGCCTTGCAGATGTACAGTGTACAAAGAGAGGGCCATATTTTTGCTTATTATACAAATATATTTGATCATGTAATTTCTTATTCATTTCTCCAAGAATATCTCTTTTGATTTAAAAAATGCAGCTTATAATTGTTTGCATTAAAATGCAGTTTTTTTGAGGGCTGGAAATGCTTGTTTTCAATTTGGAAATCTCTGGCTTTCTCTATATGTGGAATGAATATCAATATGAAGTATTGCTAAGGGTAAAAACAAATAAGCATGTCACTGTCAAACTGTTAAAATAATAAGTTGCAGAAGCAGTTGTGCTCTTGATGATGGCTCTGCACAGTGATTACTTACGTCCACTTCAGCTAGTTAAGTAGTTCATTTTACCTGTTCACTGAGGATGACAGAAACATAAGGGTCATGGAGAATAACACAATAACTGCAATTCACATAGCAACAAAAATCTCCATCAAACTGATTCCTCAAAACTGATTCAAAAACAATAGCAGGCTTATCAATTTCAGAAGAAAAAGTGTGTCACGGGATCCATCCTAGAAAGAAAATGTGCTCTTAAATGTTGCAAGTGTATGTGTAAAACAGAATGTGAATTGTGATTGGAGTCAATTAAGATCTTTGCAGACCCTAAGAACAGAAGTGACTATGAATTCTTCTCCCTATAAATAATTTAATATATAATTTTGAAATAACACAAAGTTTACACAATGTCTGCCTAAACTCCACCTCACTTCAGATTTTTTCTTTATACAAAATTTTGTATAAGTTTATTGAAGTTGAGTTCTTTTGTCTCCTTTCTTTCTGTAGTTCTGCTGTAGCTTTGCTGTTGAGGTGCCCCAAATGCATGACGTTACCTGTTGAGTGCCTTAGCACTTGTAACATGCCCATAGATTTTCTAAAAATATTCCTGCAGCCAAATGCAAACACAAAAGGCAAAAATGTTTCTCAAAAAAGTGTGAAAACTTCAGTGGGAAACAGCAGTTTGCTACTCCAGTGTATTCAACTTCAAGTCTTTCCTCCTTGCTGGACTGTCTTCTCAACTTGATTTACAGAAGTGGAGAATTTTAAAAATACTTATTTATTCATGTGTTTATTTTATTTGAAAAGGAGAGAGAGGGAGGAAGGCAGGCAGAAGAAAGAGAGAGAAAGAGAGAGGGAGATCACATCCACTGATTCTCTCCCTAAATACCTGCAAAGGCCAGCTCTAAGTCAGGTACTGGAAAGTCAATCCAGGTCTCAATTGTGTGTGGCAGGATCCCAACTATTTGAGCCAACTCCTCCTTCTTCCCACAGGATCTGCATTTGCAAGAAGCTGGAATTGCAAAGCAAGCAGAATCAGGACTGAAATCCAAGCACTCTGATAAAAGATGCAAAAGCCCCAAGAGATATATTTAACTGCTATGACAAACATCTTCCCCAAGGAAAGGGGTAGGGTGGGGAGGAGACTGTTTTAACACAATTTACTCTCTGATCATCAGAATAAAATTGCTATGGCTGCCAGAAGAGGGCAGTAGTTTATCTTTCCCTGTCTCCTGTGTAAGTAGGACTGAGCCCTGCAGATCTAGACATTCATTTCACCACCTGTCAGTGAGATGCCAAGAAATGCAGTGAAGAGAGACTCAGGGGTTGGTCTGGAGTGAGAGCCATCAGGTCCTTCTTTCCTTCTCATCCTTTCTATCACCTTTTACCTCCCTTTTAGCTACTCTAGGGAGCTGAACCAAGGAAACAGGTGTCCCCAGTGGATGCTGCAGGGGCTACTTTTCTAGTGCTGCCTTGAAGACTTTAAACACCATAGCTCTGCCAATAGCCTTCTGGAATATGGGAAAAGGCTAGTGGGAGCAAAATGCATGTTTGGCCACTTTACCATTTTCTTCACTTTCCAAAACCTCCGTGCTCTAAAATTGTCCACCTTATGCAAAATTATTTATTCTATGGGTAGCAAACACACCACCCTGTGTAGCAAATCTTCTTTTGCACCACCCACCAAGTACTACGAATAAACATGTGCCATTGACGTTTCTCAGTAATTAACATTAGAACTTCACTGCTGCCAAACTGCTTCCTTATATATTCTGTCAACCAATGCTTGATCCCTACCTGCCAAACACTAGGTATTCTGCTAGATGTTGGAGTTTGCAACTTGTTTGATTTAAAGACATTCTGTTCAATGGAATTTCAGCCCAATAAAGAAGCCATGTGTGTATGTGTGCACTTATGCCTACACTTGCAATTCCGTGTAATTAAGGAGAGTATGCACAGAAGACAGAGAAGGAATATGAGGATTGATCATGCTGGTGAAAGTGGTCAAGCACAATTGCATAGAAGGAAGAACTGACATTTGATGGACATTTCAATAAGAGAGCATAGAAGGGCATTACAGACTGAGGCAAGAAGATTGAAAAAGGAGGGAGGAGTCTGAAGCTGTAAAATTTGTCAGTGACATGTAAGTAATTTATCATTATAGAAGTATAACGTGTTGAGGTGGGAAAATTTCAAGGAAAAATTGTAAAGGAATGAAGAGCAGGTGGTATATCTCTAGGAGTATTAGGAACCTTAAGCAGGATCATTGTCAGCCCCATTTTACAAATAGAGAAAACTGTACACATGAGAAAGTCAGCCAAGATCTGTTGGAGAGTTGTCTCCTTGTAATTCAAATTACAGTTCCCTGAGATCTTCTCACTTAAGCATCCAAATGACAGGATGATTACAGAGGAGAGCCCTTCCCTGTTCAGTTAGCATTGCAAAACAGGAAATTGTTAACTTACAAGTCTCCAATGCACAGAATACCTAAGAACATTCATCTGTCTGTTTCACAGAGAAATTAGAGGCTGATACAATGAGTGTACTTTTTTATTTTAAAGACTTGTTTATTTATTTGAAAGGCAGAGTTACAGAGAGGCAAAGGCAGGGAGAGAGAGAGAGCGAGAGAGAATAGTATATCCAAAGCTAGAAGCCAAGAGCTGCTCCTGGGTCTCTCATGAGGGTGCAGTGATCCAAGGACTTGAACCATCTTCTACTGCTTTCCCAGGTCATAGCAGAGAGCTGGATCAGAAGTGTAAAAGCTGGACTCGAACTGGTGCCCATGTGGGATGCCAGCACTGCAGGCAGTGGCTTTACCCACTACACCACAGCTCCAGACCTAATGTGTGTACATTTATACACATAGTCTTTTTTTCTTATCATGCCACTTCATCAATGAATATTTGAACACGTTAGCTCCTGAGATGAAGGATATTCTTTTAGATAATACTAAAAAAAATCAATACTAAAAAAAAACAATTTATTAAGATTCAATTCTGCGGTCTAATTAAAGCACATTTCCAAATCTCTGCAAATGCTCCAATTCAGGATCAGACATTGAGTTCTTACAATTTCTTTTCTTTTCTTTTTTTTTTTCAAACCTTTTTCAATCGCTTACATCCCCAACTCCAATAGTGTGTGAACTTGAACTTCTTTTTTCCAAGGATGTCCCTTAACTTTGATTTGTCTGACTGCCCCCATGTAGTCAGATTCAAGTTACCCACATTCAGTATGAAGACAACGCATGACAGCCTTCTCCGAGGATCACATGCATGTGGCATCAGTCTGTTTCATCTAAGGGAACTGCTGTTGGAGTGTGCCTGAACCCTTCTTCTCCAGGTTTCTTCACTCTAAATATTCTCCCTACCAGGGGCAGGTGGCATAGGACTGCTTCAGAGTCTGTCCACCCAATGATCATACCAATTGATTGAATGCATTGTTTCTCTTGTATTTTATTTCTTTAAAAAGAAGTCTAATTATGTTCTGGTGATTTCTACATGCCATTAACCTCTCACTTCCTCTTGTGACCATAGCAACAATTATGCAAATCACAATTATTCTATGTTGCCATGAGAAAACTAAGTAACAAAGTCAGAAGTATCAAAGTTTCCATAAAGAATGATGGCTGCTCTTGGACTTGAACCTCTCTCTTTTCACTCCAAGTCATGTCCTTTCCTGGGTGTGTTTTCTGCAATCCCATGGTTTTTCTGGAGTAAATACATACTACAAATAATGCTGGGCAGCTTATCACCACTAGAGGGCGGCAAAGGCCTTCCACAGTTAACATGGCTACTTTGAAATGAACTAGAAATTCCTTGACAGGGAATAGTTTAGTGTAGTATAATAGCTATACAATAAAGAAGGAGAAAAAAAAATCATAATGTCCCACTAGGTGCTACCCTCTTTTAGTTTTGCTAATTCTAGTTTAAGGTGCACAGCCATTAATTGTAGACACACTAGATCAAAACTAAAGACAAGGCTGAATATCAATAAGCTACAAAATGCTTTGTAGGGCACATATTTAATTTATAGTAAGGTTTCAGGCAGGAACAGTCAGTTGGTTGTTCTTTCACAATGTATATTGTCTACCTGTAGGCATAATGCTTGTGGTACATAAATCTGCCAAATGGATGTTATTACTGTTTTCCAAAGTGTCTGTATCTCCCCTTTTAGAGAAGATATAAAAAATCATTACACAATGTGAATTTTGACTCCAAGATGACATATTCCTTTAAAATTACATATCCAAAATAAAAAGATCTCTGCACATTGCTCCTTTACCTACCCACGTAAGATATCATAATATCTATGAGAAACAGTGACTTGAGCAGCATAGCCCTGACTGTTAATGAACAACTTAATACATTATCCCTCTTAGTAGTTTTTTTTTGTCTGTTCTACTTAAAACTATTGGTTGAACTCTGTAATTAACACACAATTATTCTTAGGTATTGAAATTTAACTGAAAAGTGATCTTTGTTAAATATAAGAGTGGGAATAAGAGAGGGAGGAGATGTACAATTTGGGACATGCTCAATCGGACTTGCCCCAAATGGTGGAGTTAGAAATGTGCCAGGGGATTCCAATACAATCCCATCAAGGTGGCATGTACCAATGCCATCTCACTAGTCCAAGTGATCAATTTCAGTTCACAATTGATCATAATGAAAGGACTAAGAGTCAAAGGGAGCACATAAACAAGTCTAGTACCTGCTAATACTAACCGATAGAATAAATAAAGGGGAGAGTGATCCAACATGGGAAGCGAGATACTCAGCAGACTCATAGAATGGCAGATGTCCTAAACAGCACTCTGGCCTCAGAATCAGCCCTAAAGGCATTTGGATCTGGCTGAAAAGCCCATGAGAGTATTTCAGGCATGGAAAGCCAAGACACTCTGGCAAAACAAACAAACAAACAAACAAACAAAAAAAAACACCACACCTAAATGAAAGATCTCTGTGAGTGAGATCCCAGTGGAAAGAACGGGTCTTCAAAGAAGGAGGTACCTTTCTCTGAAGGGAGGAGAGAACCCCCACTTTGACTATAACCTTGCCTAAACAAGATAGGAGTCGGAGAACTCAAAAGGCTTCCATAGCCTTGGAAACTCATGACTGGAGCATAGGGAGATTACTGATGCCATAAACAGGAGTGTCAATTTGTAAAGTCAACAACAGGAGTCACTGTGCACTTACTCCTCATGTAGGATCTCTGTCCTTAATGTGCTGTACATTGAGATTTAATGCTATAACAAGTACTCAAACAATATATTTCACTTTGTGTTTCTATGGGGGTGCAAACTGTTGAAATCTTTACTTAATGTATAAATATTAATTAATCCTTTTAAAAGTCCCTTTTATGGACAAAGTGGGTGGGGCACAACTAGTGTTTACATATTTCGTATTTCCATTGACTGTAGGTTATAAAAACCGAAAGATACTCATAAAGCTAGATGCCTACATTCTTAATTGCTCAAAATAAGAATAATAATAAAATACTAATCAGCTGGGGGCACAGAAAAAGAACACTGTCTTGTCACATCAGTCCTATGATAGCAAGCTTTGAGATAGTACCGGGAAGAGCTCATTTTTTTTAATGAGTTGAAAATCATTGAGAACTGTTACACTGAATGACAAGTCAAAATTTAATTAATATTCAAAATCCTTAAATGGAAAAAAAGTCACCAATTTGGTCCTAGAAAAGATATAATTAGACTTTAAAGATACAAAAGAAAGTATAGAAAAATGCAAATTTTTATTCAATTGTATTTGGCAGCCAGGTGATATGAAAGGTAAAGAGTGAATTGAATAGATACTATCAAATAATGGATACTATATTTAATATATACTATTATTCAAAACCTCTAGTTGTTGGTAAGAGGTGTGGACATCTCCTTTCAAGAGATTTGATATCATTATGGACAGAAAGGAAGTACAATACACTCTTTGAATGAAAACCTTTACTGTGTACACTCTGGTGCATTAAGACACTATCTGCTACCAGCAGTGAACATGATGTTTGCAGGAGCTGCTTTGGAAGGTTGATAGATAGAACATGGTGAGTTCCTCCACCCAAATCCTTTTCATACAATTTGACCTTGGTTTTGTTGTCATGGTCTCACTGGTAAACTTAGACATCATGGGATAAAAATGGGGAGAGACTACCGGTTCCTCCTATCCAATAAAGAGGCAAGTTTAGCTACACAGGGAGATCTGTTGGAGATCAGTGTATGCTGTTGAATACAGTTTCTTGGTTAAATCTGAAAGGAAATTCCTGGAATGTTTTACAGGGAGAGGCTGTAGCCTCTTTTCTTTGGAGACCTTTGAAACCACAGTGGATTTCAGAATTGTGAGATGATGCCAGTATGGTTGTGCCCAAGATGAGGGCAAAGATTATCATAGGAGTCTTTACTCCTTGTCACCATAATTCTATTGCAAATTCTGAAAAGAACCCTCACAGAATGTTAATGATAACCTGTAAATCTGCATATGGCCACAAAGGGGTGCTGTTGCCTTATTTTTATCACCTTCCTAGGACAATTCTTTTAGCATTTTCCTTAATTATCCTACATTAAACATTCAGACCCTCATTTTGGAAGCATCAAACAGAAATTCCTTGTTTATTGTGTGTTTTGGAATGTTGGGATATAGATTAAATTCCATACCCCTAAAATTTCTTATCTATAGCCGTTTGTTTATACAAACACAGTCTGTAAATTATTACGAAGCATCAATGACAAAGTTTCCTTTTCTAGGTGGTGATCAATGAAAAGGTCCTTATTTATGGCTGCTTCTAAGGCCAGTTAATGAATTATGCAATGGTCACTTAACCTTTTTTTGGTAACAAGGTCCTGGTGCCAATAAGTCATTGTGAGACCTGCACGACAATCAGGAAGCTGAGTTTCCTTGGGAGATTCTAAGTAGTGGGAGGAGAGTAGTGTGGGCGTGCAGCAGGTTACCTCCTCTCCTCTCTTCCCTGGCAGGGAGGATGCAAAGGCCAAAATAGTTAATGGCTGTCTGGTTCTCCACTCCCCTTTAGTCTTGGGCACAATGGTAAGGCAAGGCAAGCTCTCTGTCCCTGACCCAGCTGGGCTGCAGAACTGAAGCTCATAAACTTACCACATTGTGAGCAGAGGGCACCACCAGTGGGTGAGGAATTCAGGTGATACCATAAAGCTTAGGACCTTAATTGCTGAGTTCAGTGCAGCAGAGCAGTAGTAATTAGCTTTCTGCTCTGAATGCTACTTGGGAGACAGAAAGAGTAAAAGTAAATGAAAACCCTCTCCTTTCTCCTAATAAGATACTGGTGAGAAGATGGGGGTCTTGAAGGGAGTGTAACACTCATGGCCTTGAATATATATTACATGGTGGTGTTTGGAGCTGGGATTTTGTAACATATTCTGACAGTCATGTTACGGAGGGTGATATTTTCTCATGTTTGCAAATGAAGAGCTTTAAGAAGTTAACTTAAAAATACTCAGAATTTAAAAATTTTTAAAGTTATTTTCATTTTATTTGAAAGACAGACTGACACAGGCAGAGACAGAGACAAAGAGAGGTCTTCCATCTACTGATTATTTCCCCAAATCTCCAGGACTGGGACAGGCCAAACCAGGAGCCAGGAACTACAGTGGGGTCTCTCATTGGAGTGTGCATTGGAGTGTGCACTAACAGGAAGTTGGATTCCAGCAGAAAAGTCAGGACTTGAACCAAGCACTCTGACAGGGAATGCAACACTTTATGTCTCAACCACTGCATCAAATGTCCACCTCTCAGGAGAGATGAGGAGTTCCCTTAGGGGTGATGGCTTGGGAGAAGGGGGGTAAGCCACTGCTTTCAGATGCCCATATCCCATACTGCAATATATCAGTTCTAGTCGCAGGTCTGCTCTCCATTTCATCTTTTGCTAATGCACAGCCTGGGAGGCAGCAGGTCATGGTTCAAGTACTAGGTTGCTGCCACCCATGTAGCAGACCCTGATGGGGTTTTGGGCTCCTGGCTTCACTCTGCTCCAGCATCATGGGCATTTGAGGCATGAGCCAGCAGATGGAAGACCACTCTGTGTTTCTGTCTCTCTCTCTCTCCTTTTCAAATAAAAAATACTAGAAGCAATCAAGATCTACCTCCCTCTAGAAGCTGTGTTGGGGTGTGAGAAGGGTCAGTGTATGAGAAATAATTGAGGAGGAATATTCTTGTTCATGTTTGCCCCTTGAGGCTACGCCAGGTGAGCGTTCATAGAGCAGCCATGTGTGAACACACTAGGCTGATTAATGCAGAAACTGAAGACATGCACCCTGGATCAGCACAGGATACAATTTGGGGAACTGCCCCTGTGTGGAAACCCTACCTAGGACCATGACCCCTGATGTGTTAGCTGAAAAGTGGAGCATTTGTTTAATCACATGTCCCAAGTCTGTCTAATGTCCTTGCAGATTCTCCTGGGAGCAGTCTGTTGGGAGAGAAATGTGGGTTACATTTGGTCACAGTGGGAGTGTGTGGAAGATTTATTGGTGCAAGTGTTTGAGGATCACTAAAGCTTAGGGAATTCGGAAAGTGGTGTGATTCAGAAGTTATATTTCTAATAACCTTTTACTTCCAAAGTAGATCATATGTCAGCAAGCTACACGAGAAACCTCCAGTGTAATATATTAACAGAAGAAAGACCACCGATGTCTTAATTTCTATGGTAAAATAAATGATTATCCCTTTCTCCTTCTCATATCATTTGACAAGATGTGTTTGTTCCATGACCCACATTTATTACCTTAGTGATTTTTCATAATTCATTGTTTACTAATGGTGAAAGAGTTTCCATCATTCTTCTTGAAACGCAGAATAAATTAATGGCCAAGTCTTTGGAGGTCAAGTTCTTCCAGACCTTTTTCTAAAATTTCATGGGAAAAAGGCAACCTTTCCTTCATTGTGTAGCATTTTACTAGAGAGTAAAAATAAAAACAAGGCTGTTTCTCTCTTGAATGCCCTGTGTGTCTGAATGCATGAGGGCCCAGAGGAAGCCCAGCTGGAATATACCAATTTATGAAATGCATCTCTCATGCAATGGTGAGATTGGATTTACATGTGCAGATGTGTGGAGTCTCTGAGTTTAATCCTGGTTCAATTATCCCCTTGCTGAGTTCCATGGACGAATTATTTAACCTCTCTGACTCAGGTGCCTTATCTGAAAAATGGTAGTAATTAAGATGAGCTGTAATTATAGTCCTAAAGAGCACAGGATAATGGCAATTTATGATAAAATGGATTGACAACATTGGATTTCTTATCATTGTTCAATCCTCAAAGGATAATGAATATATTAGTTTATTCCTGTCCCTGCTAAGAGAAAGATATGAAATATGTTGTATGAGAAACTTGGCAAGTGTTGTTCAGGGAAAAATGTGGCTTAACAAGTATGGACACAATTACAAGTGCTCTTGGAAGCATGTTCTCACTTTTGAGGAATGCTTTAAAAAAGCAAGTACTTTATTTCATTAAAAAGGTAGAAAAATTAGTAGCACCATATAATTTGAAATCACAGTCCTAGGAAAAGAAGGTAAATCCACTCGTGAGATGTTTTCATTAACTATAATATAAACAGAGTGTATCTTGATATTTTAAAGAATTTTGTCTACAAGGTTCACTAAAATATTTGCCAATTGTATTGAATTAAAGTAATTACATTTACCATCTGACATAATTTAAAGCCATATTTAAATATTGTACACACATTGGTAATATAGTTTAATTTTCTAAGATTTATTTAATTATTTATTTTGAAAATCAGAGTTACAGAGGCAGTCAGAGAGACACACAGAAAAGGAGATCTTCCATCTGCTGGTTCACTCCCCCAGATGGCCACAACTGCCGGCACAGGGCCAGGCCAAAGCAAGAAGCCTGAAACTCCATCCAGGCCTCCCATGAGGGTGGCAGGGACTCAAGCATTTGGTCCATCTTCTGCTGCTTTCCCAGGTCATTAGCAGGGAGCTGGATTAGAAGTGTAGCAACCAGACACAAAATGACACTTATGTAGGGTGCTGGTGTCACAGGAGGTGACTTTACTTGCTGTACTACAATGCTGGCACCTATTGTTACGTTCAAAGTGGAGTTTCTATGGTTTGATTTATTTTATAAATATATTTTACTACTGTACCGGCGCTGTGGCTCCCTTGGTTAATCCTCCGCCTGTGGCGCCAGCATCCCATATGGGCGCCGGGTTCTAGTTCCGGTTGCTCCTCTTCCAGTCCAGCTCTCTGCTGTGGCCCAGGAAGGCAGTGGAGGATGGTCCAAGTGCTTGGGCCCTGCACCCACAAGGGAGACCAGGAGGAAGCACCTGGCTCCTGGCTTCGGATCAGCGCAGTGCTGGCCATGGCGGCCATTTGGGAGGTGAACCAACGGAAGAAAGACCTTTCTCTCTGTCTCTGTCTCTCTCTCTCCCTGTCTAACTCTATCTGTCAAATAAATAAAAATAAAAAAATATATTTTACTACTGACTTTTCTCTATCCTCCTACTTGAGATAGTGTGTTGGAATGTAGAAAGATGGCAGCTTTTAGAGCCGATAAGCTCTGGCTCTAAACATCTCCTGTACTACTCATCTCTGGCACCTATAGTGAGGTAATTGCTATCATTATTATTAGTAGTAAATCATATTCTATGAACACACAGGACTAGAGCATGTCATCCATAATCTGCTAGCACAGTGTTTCATGGACCATGAGGGCTCAGTCTGCCACTTGTGATTTTCTCTTGCAGGATAAGTCTCTCCCACACATGCAGTGAGTGGATTCATCAGTGTAATCACTCATTGGCTCAAATGCTTCAAGTCAGAATGTCAGCAAAGGACTTGGAATGTTGTTCGCATGAAGTTGGAAAAAAGCAACTTCCTTGTTAAGCAAAGACAGCTGGGCCTTAAAGGGTTGCTCAAGTTTACAGTATGGGTAAAGCTCTTAATTCTCTAACAGTCCAATCTTAGAAGAGGATGCCAATAGAGGGTGAGAGCCTACAGTTGATTCTGGAGCTTGATATTACCTAGAAAACGATTGAAATTTATCTCTAAGGCAGATTCTGCCCTCCCATGAGTGCCAAATATGGTCCTGTTCCTTGAACTATTTTACTGTCAATGATATGTATTTTTCTTGAATGATAGTGTTCACTTTCCTCAAAAGACTAATTTATTTATATTCAAGGAATTTTATGGTAAGCATATATCTTGAAATGATAGGCATACCATCTCATGTTTATTTAACTTTGTTATGAGGATATGATATGTTCTATTGAATCCCCATAATCAGATTATAATAGGGACACATATTCCTATCTAATAAATTGGAAAGATGAGATAGTGCATAATTCCCCTTGCGCTCTCCCTCCAGTGTAACTCGTTATTGTGAGAACTGGAAATGAACTATTGACTGTCAAAAGGCTGGGTTTCTTTTATGATTCTGAACCTGTGCATTTATAAAAAAGTATATATGAAGACATTTTCTCATCATTGCTAATCCATGACATTTTTATAATTAGCTGTTTATCTGTCCACAGAAGTTTCTTTAAAGACAGGATGTAATTGTTGGAAAGTATCATCTGAAGTCACCCCACTCTAGTTCTGAGTATAGTCATACCACAAAATTAGATAAGACACAAATTGTCCAAGGAAAATATTACTTCCTCACACTGTGAGTACATGTTTCACATTTGTGATTGTGCATCAGGTAGGTCAGTAACACAGCTGCTGTAACAAACACAACCCAACATTTTAGTGGTTTTTTTTTTTTTATGTGTCTTGATCACATAGAATCCAATAACTATGTTCCTGATTGATGGATGCTTCAGGGATCTGGGATCCTGCCAAACTATGGCTCTGTCATGCAGGGGGACCCCTGAGCCTGCTGTTAGATTTGCTGTCTCAGGCTGACAGGCCACCAGTGGGATGGTGGCAGAGTTATGAGGTGGGCAGAGGCAAAAGATAAAGTCTGGAAGGAGTTTATCTGTCTGCCCCGAGAGAGACACACAGTCAGAATTCAGTCATAGGCCATGTGTAACAGTAAGGGAGTAGGTCTACAATAAATAATCATTATAGATGATTGCATAAATCATGGGGGGAACAATGATGGAAAAGCAGAGAGGGTGAGCCCTCAAATGTCTACAGTTGTAGGAGTTGCTGATGGGATACTCAGAGAGAAGCTGTAGAATTTTCGGGATTCTGGAGCTAAATCTTGCTATTCATTTGGGTGCCAAGTAAGGTAACTCCTTCAGCCCTCAGTTATTTAATCTGTCTGATAGGAAGAGAAAGAAAGCGAACTCTTTCTGGTCACTTGTTGTTTCCCAAGGATAATTTAGTAGATACATACTATAAAACATTTGTAATCTCACTGCATTCACACAATTACACCGATTTCAGAGCCAATCATGGAGTTGGTTTTTTGAGTCCAGATTCTAGTTCTCATCACTTCTTTGCTCAACCTCTGTGGGTGTGTTTGTCATTCTCAGAGCCTCAGCTCTTCATATATGATGCAATCACAATGCAGATCTGTAAGGCTGATGTGTGGAGGAAATAGGGCAGCACTGTCAAGCATTAGGGGCACACCCAGCATGTGACATGTACTCTATAGGCTCTGGTTGCCATTTACATTGCTTTTAGCACCCAATCAAGGTTATTACTGCAGAAAAGCTTTCTCTAGTCCTTATTCTTGTTTGACACTTGCTGAAAGAGGCCAACTTTCTAGTTGTGGCATGGACTTGAACTTGAACACTCTTCTTCCCCAAGCAAGCCATATCCTTAGAAAAAGTTCATGGTTATTTGTCTTGAGGAAGATATTCCAAGGAAATACAGATTATCAAAACATAGAGGTTTTTTACTATTTCTCACTTCGGCCCCTAGGATAGCACAAATTATTACAAAGCACCCATATCCTCTAACCTCTTTCTCCTCCTTTGTCTAATTTTCATTTTTGCTTTCATTTAGATTGTATTTCTGAGTGTTCTATAGGTCTGAGACTTAGTAAGAACTGGAAGGAAGGAAGTTTTTTATTATAGTACTTGTGAAAGTGTGGCTTTTTGAAAGTGCCTGGATCAGGTGGTCAGGCTCTCAGAAACTGAACTCCAACAGCTGTCAAAGGGCTTCGTCATATTTTAAAAAGGAGTAGGCATATCACATCTTTGGCATGAAATCTAGCTGTCTTAATGGAGAAAAATGATCTTTCAATTTGAATCAGAAATGATATGGGCTGCCATAGGCTGGAAAGAACCCTGAGTTCTTATGTGGGAACTGCAGCAAGGGGATCAAGAAGCAAATGGGACCATGAAGTCCAAGTGCTTTTACTGCAACCTGAGTTACAGAGACATAATGCTGCTGACAGTCGGAACCACTGGCATTGCTAAGCAGTCACAAGACTTGATGAAAGGGTTCTCTAGAAATATAAGTGGCGGCCGGCGCCGCGGCTCACTAGGCTAATCCTCTGCCTTGCGGCGCCAGCACACCGGGTTCTAGTCCTGGTCGGGGCACTGGATTCTGTCCCGGTTGCCCCTCTTCCAGTTAGGGTTGGGCCCTGCACCGCATGGGAGACCAGGATAAGTACCTGGCTCCTGCCATCAGATCAGCGCAGTGCGCCGGCCGCAGCGCACCGGGCACAGCGGCCATTGGAGGGTGAACCAACGGCAAAGGAAGACCTTTCTCTCTGTCTCTCTCTCTCACTGTCCACTCTGCCTGTCAAAAAAAAATATATATATATATATATATAAGTGGCATAGTAATAGTAATAGTCACCCTCTACCCCCATTCTGTTCTTCCTGTTTCTATCCCCAGTATCATCCCCATATTGACTTTATTTTCTCTTTGGGAAGCATCCAACTGAATGGTGTCATGATGGGATTGCCATAGTGGCTCATGAAGTAGATTACTGTAATATGACAGAGGCATAAAGATCATTCTGGAATAATTTCATCAAGGATCTTATTTTTTAAATATTAGTTTGGATTCAACTTCTGTGCATAGCCTGTTCTTATTTGTAAGTGAGAATGATATCATGGCATGTAGGTAAAGTGCTAAGAGGGCTTAGGATGGCTGGAAGGGAACCACAGCTAAAGCCACTTTGTGATTATTGACTTAGAAAAGATGGCATCTTCAATGGTAAAAACATTAATAAATCAGTTAACAAAAATCTCCTTCCAGTTATTTGTTTTTGTGAAGAGTACATCAAATTACAGAATTGGGTTCACAGCAACTAAGAAACTTCAATTCAAAAAAATTAGATTTCAAGACTTTCAAGTGAGACTCAGTTGGAAGTCCTGTTTGGTTTCTCTGTCTAGTACATCTACACTGGGCATATCTGTTCCAAAAAACATAGATGGGCCCATGCAAGCTCATTTTTAGTTGCTCTGAGGATGTCTGCTTGGGCACTAATTAAGCAGCATATGGAATAGGAACAGAGCGGTGGAATAAAGCAACCTGGGAGATATAGAGGAAGCAAGAAAGGGGCTCTTCTTTGGACCAGATCATGTGCTACAAGTAAACTTATTGCTCTTAAGCTGACTTTGGATTTCCCATATAAGTTTCATTTTTTTTGCCTGCCTTGCTATACAGGCGCCACACAGATTTGCATGAGTTTGGTTAAATGCAGAAATATTAAGCCTTTTTTGTGGAAGTCCTATTATAATAGGTGTCTAGTTCATTTATGGAAAAAGTTACAATTGTTATTTTGATTACTTGGGGGTACATGCTGGTTTTGAGTTAAAAATAAAAGCCTCAGGCTTTAGGTAAGTGTAGCTCAGACTTGGAAACATAGAATAAAAGGAAATTTATTTAGATGGTATGGCCAAGGATACACAGTCCCCAGTGCCTACAATTGCCTAGGAGGCAATGGAAATGAGAAATTTCTCTCTCATAGGGTCAAGAGTGCAGAAAGAGATTTTTCTAATATATGGAAAGTTCTATCACCAGTAAAATAAAAAAAAAAAAAATTCAACTGGCACTTTGCCTCAGTGTGGAAATCACTGTGGGGATTAGGTTGACCTGAAAGGCCAGGCTTATCTAAAGGAGGCAGAGAAACGAGACTCCAGTTAATTGTTGTCAGGTTGTTCTAATTTTTCAAGAGAAGTCTAACTCTAGGACTGGCCTTCAACTTCTTTCCTCCCTCAACCTTTACCTTCCTCCCTCTTAGTGTGTAATCTTTTGATTTGTTTCTTCACACTGGCCCCCAGACTTTAAATATTGTGCAGTTGTTACAAAATGCAACTGTAAGCCTGATGCAGCATTCCACTGTGTGGACACTGTGGTCCTTCTAACTGGAGACCCAGAGCTAGTAAAATTGTGAAGCTGGTTCCAGATAGGAAATACGGCGACTGTCAGTGTGTTTTTCATGCTATATCTTCATTATGCTCTTACTGGGTACTGCATCCTATTAGAGAAAAAGATATTTTATATATGCTTTCCAAACTCAACTCAATGCCATGAGAACCAGAAAGAGTTTAGTTTGGTTATCTTAGGATTGCTATTACAGCCCATTCCTGGAAGTTTAACACAGTTTGCTTCCCTATCAATCTCCCTCTTTTTGGAAAGATAAAGCAAGTGTTTACTGAGTTGTGACTGTTTCTCATTTATCTGTGGTCAAACCCATACGTCTATTAAAAACCAATATTTCAAAATGTAATTAAACTTGAAATTAAATTAATGCTAATGCAAGTGATTAAGATGCTATACTTAGTGAAAGACATCAATACATTTGTTGTAATTGAATTTTGTCTTACAATTCTGCTTGCTCTTTCCAGTAATACCATTTTTAAGTCTTTCTACTTATCAACTTCTTGCTCATCTAAAGACATATTAATTAACTCTGATACCTGTCCAGAAGCTTTTTCCTTGTTATAATTAATGCAATCAATTAAAAGCTGATATCTTTCTATAGTCATCGTTAGTTTAATGTTGAGAAATATGTTTGTCTTCTTTATTGGAAAAATGTATCATTTTTTCTATAGTAATTTTTACTTTGAAAAGGCCAAGACATTATAATTATAAGACAGCAAAGAGTCAACTCAATAATAATATTTTCTAGAGTTATATCTTGGTTTTACCGTGGGTGTAGTATTTTTTATATTAGAATATATACCAGCTTTCCTCTGAAAGTCCTCACTTTACATTTTAATAAAGGAATGTATTGCATCATGCCTCACTTATGCTTACATTATGTGTCCATTAAAACTTCAATTTTTTTAAGATCTGTTTATGGGGCCAGTGCTGTGGCATAGTAGGCTAAACCTCCGCTTGAGGCCCTTGCATCCCACATGGGTGCCGGTTCATGTCCTGGCTGCTTCTATTTTGATCCAGCTCTCTGCTTATTGCCTGAGAAAGTGGTGGAAGATGGCCCAAGTGCTTGGACTCCTGTACCCATGTGGGGGACTTGGAAGAAGACCCTGGCTCCTGGCTTCAGATAGGCCCAGTTCTGACTATTGCGGGCATTTGGGTAGTGAACCAGCCGGTGGAAGACCATTTTCTCTGTCTCTCCCTCGCTCTGTCTATAACTCTGCTTATCCAATGAATAAATAAAATAAACAAAATCTTTTTAATAAAAAGGTCTAGTTATTTCTTTGAGAGACAGAGACAGAGACAGTGAAAGGAAAGAGATCTTCCATTTGCTAATTCACATCTTAAATGGCTACAATGGCCAGAGCTTGGTCAGGCTGAAGCCAGGAGCCAGGCACTTCATCCAGGTCTCCCACAACAGTGGCAGGAGCCCAAAGAATTGGGCCATCTTCTGCTGCTGCTTTCCCAGGTGTATTAGCAGGGAGCTAGATGGGAAGCAGAGCAGCTGAAACTTGTACTGGCACTCAAATGAGATGCTGGCATTGCAGGTGGTGGCTTAATCTGCTGTTCCACAATTTTGGTCTTATCTTTATGCCAGTTAGAATACAGTTAAAGTTCACACAAATTTCAGACACATAAGAATTACATCACAAATCAACTCTTATTTCTGCAAATCATTGCATTTTTCTGTGCCTTCGCACAGAATAATTCCACTCTTCTATCTGTGTATATTGTAGATGCATGTGTAAAGATGCAAATACCACATATCTCACACCTGGATAGATGATGCCTTGTATGAGCAGATTTCCACTGTAGGTTCAACCATGGTGTTTCATGAGGGAACATCTGATAATTCATATACACTTGCCAATTTGCACTTTACATTTGTTCCTAAGAAATGCAAAGCTAAAAACCTATTCTGGCACTAGATTTTGCACCTATTTGTTATCTTACAATATGAAAATGTGATGTATTTCTAGAGTTTCAGGTTCTAGTCTCTAAAATTCTGGCACATTAGATGCTTTGTGAAATGATGGCTTTATACAAGTAGTATGTTCTTTCATGATGGCATAAAACTCCACTGTGGCTTTTACCCCTTAGGAAGTCATTCTTATGGCTCAGTATATCAACTGGTACTTTTGTGCAACTCAGTTAGGGGCAATGACATCTCACCATACTTGTGAATAAATTTGGAGAAACATCAATATATGTGTGTTAGAAAGATTACAACATGTCATTGCTACTATGACTCTGAGGCAGGGAGTAAATGGAGATGAACTCCAGTGGAGCTGTTTGAAATAAAAAGGACCATACTTTCAGGAGTATGACCCAGAGTAGGTAACATATTTTGGATACACAATTATATGGAGGGAACAGCAGTGGGTATGTAATATGAGAGATGAAATAGAGCCTTCCTTATATAATAAGATAGCAATCACTGTTTGTATTGTACTTGTTATCCACCGCTGAACGCATCTTCTGTCAGGATACTCTGTCCATTAAGCATTTGAGCAACAACTTCATAAAGAATAGCAGCAGGGTGGTAAAGTGAAGAGTAAAGAAAAGCTAACTTTACAAATCAATCGAGGAGATATTACAGAAAATCACCTGCAAGTATTTTGGGGCCTTCTGCGTGTATTCTGGCAGGTTAATGGCAAGGAAACTGAATGGCAGGTCTAATCAGAGAGGGATGGGGCTGTGCTCCACTCTCCGATAATCTCTTTCCATGCCTAAGATGGATGCTGTTTCCAAAAACTGCTAAATGATCTCTTCTGAACTCCATCTTCTCATGTGGAAAATGGTGTGCATGCAGTTCTTGCAAAGCTGGATTGAAGTGAAGTCGACGTGGAGTTGGCTCTGTTCGTGACCACTGTGAGGGAATGTGCTGTGATTGTGTCAGGGTTTTGATGATAATTCAGATGAAGAGGATGGCAGTGACGGCAGTAAAAGCAGTGATATCAAAGCTTCATCTCTTCTCCAGAATTTTTTTTTTTTTTGGTTTATACATCGTCTGATTATCCAGCAGCAACTTTGTCAGCTTTATTTAATTTCATACACAATCTCATGTCATTGTCTATTTTAAGTAAAAGTTCCATAGTGATTTTGTGTGTGCTTCTGTTTGCTTCACCAGTGTGGGACACTTTAATTATAACTCGCTGTGACAGAGACTTTCGTACTTGATACAGTCTTGAATTCCAATACCAACTCTGTCTTCTATTATGCATACGATACTGCACATATTATTTAATATCTTCAAGATTCACTGTATCATTTACAAAAGGCAATAAGGCATACCTAAGAAGTAGTAAGCTTTAAAGGACTTGATATATGCTCAGTGCCTGTGGGGTGCCTGGAACATAGTTACAGGAAGTAAATCATGGTTGCTTGTAGTATTATGTCGCTGGTGTTGTGATTATTACCTAAACTGTCACAATCTTTCACTCCAAAGTCAGGTGGTCAAAGATATATATAACTTTTTAATTTTTTAGAAAATTTATGAAATCAATAGAGAATATTTTGAAATCATTTCTGTAGCTCAATCAGGAATCTCAGCTTTATTAGCTTTAGGTGTGAGTTCTGGAGTGACATTATTGACACATATATGCTTCACTAAAACATTTATGATTTTATTTTAAAATAACATAGGTAGGTACTTTTCCTGAAAATAGTTGAACTTTGCACTTATAGTCATCTATTTGTTTACTCATTCACTTTATGAACATTTATTTGTTACTTTCACTGTATTAACAGCTAAGGATAACATCCTTCCACTGTAGTAGGCTAATGACTACTAACAGAGGCTCTCTCTCTCCAAGGAACTCACAATCTACTGAGGGAAGAAGGACTTGCATTTGTAAGGTTGCCCCTTTTTAAAGTAGATGTCAATTACTAAATTCAATCCTTTTAACAAACCTGAGGTTTTACTAGATTTATTTTATAGGTAAGAAAATACGATCACATAAAGGTTAAACACTTTTCCAGATTTTACAATTAATAAGTAGTAAAACCAGGTCATCTTATCCATCTTACACTGTTTCCTAAAGTAAACTAGAAAATTCAAAAACACACACACACACACACACACACACGTGTGATAGTTGCTATTAAAGAGGGATACACAGTGTATTTCAGAAGGGTGGGATAATTTTTATTTGTCACTATTTACTACAGTAGTTGTACCCAGCCTCTATCCCTAAAATTGACCTGTGGCATAGACTTTGCTTAAAGGACATCACAATTAAATTGAAGGATCTGTTAGATTGCTTCCAAATCCTACAGGCAGAGAAAATGAGCAGCAGATGTTAACCTGAAACTTTTTTTCTTTATTGTCATGTGATTGTAAGGTTTAATTATTTGTAATTTTACATCTTTTTGATGGGTAAGTTTTGCATAGTGTATGACATGAGCAAGCATAGGTATACAAAAATAAATAGTTTGGGTGACTTAAAATATAAACATGTGCTAGTTTTCTTCACACACTTGATCTTAGCCAAAAGGCTGAGAAGCAATGCGAATTTCTTTATATGCCTATCAGTTAGTGAGAGATTTTACATCAAGGGAGATCTTCTCACCTGGAGAAAGAAGGGTGAGAGTGGATGTGCATCATGCTTTTGGATTCAGAAACAACTCTGAATCAAGACATGGTTCTCCGGCTAGCGCCGCGGCTCACTAGGCTAATCCTCCGCCTTGCGGCGCTGGCACACCAGGTTCTAGTCCTGGTTGGGGCGCTGGATTCTGTCCCGGTTGCCCCTCTTCCAGGCCAGCTCTCTGCTGTGGCCAGGGAGTGCAGTGGAGGATGGCCCAAGTGCTTGGGCCCTGCACCCCATGGGAGACCAGGATAAGTACCTGGCTCTTGCCATCAAGGAAGACCTTTCTCTCTGTCTCTCTCTCTCACTGACCACTCTGCCTGTCAAAAAAAAAAAAAAAAAAAAAAAACCAACACATGGTTCTCCTTTTATCAGTATATCTGCATCTGAGGACTAAATTTAGACATGAGGAATAAATACTGCAATTCCAGAAATGGTTCAGGTATAAACTTGCCTAATTATTCTTTCATAAAACATACACTCTGAGTCAGTATTGCTAGTATATGAGAGAGAATTATAAGGGGATGATTAGATAAGACCAGAATTAAAGTTGAAAACAATATGTTCAAAAAATTATAAAAAAACCCAAAGCTATAACTAAATTGTCTATTATTTCTAATAATACAATCAAAGTTGAAAAGTTAGGACTTTTATATTTAATCTTTAATTCTTATAAGAATATCAGGCGATAAATATAAATAAATTGTACAACATCATTAAAGTGAGATTGAACTGCCAGTACCAAATGCAAGCCAACATAATTTAGAAGGCTCTACTTTGTTTTGTTATTACACCCTCATTTTGGTTTTCAAATGAAGGGGGAAAAAACAGTCAATGCAGAATCATTTTCCTAACCTTGAATCTATAAATTTTAAAGGCGCATATATTGTGTATATGTTATTCTAAATTTACATGGAGTATTTGACATTTAGCATAAAAAGGTCTACAGTATTAGGTCACTTCTAAGTGCTTAAAAATATCAACTATTTTACAATAGATACATGGAACAAGTCATGCTCATTCAAAGAAAAAAAGGCTTTTCCCCTGTGTGATGACCAATTGAAAGATTTGTAGTTTGATAACTAAGTAATACAGCAATTTTATTAATATGTTATGTACAGAAAATTATAACCCTTCTATCTCTATGTTCATTTTAAAATGTTTATTGAAGGTTCATGTTGTTGTCTTTATTATGTAAAGTACATTCTTTCCTTCTAAAATGTAGTTAGAGAAAAAGAAAAGAAATATTACTCACTCACATTGGGAAAAAGTTCTAAAAATAAACTCTAATTTCAGGTTGAGTCATCACAGTGACACATCACAACCAAACAAACAACTGAGTAACCACTGCAGCATTATTAAATCAAGGGATTGTTCTAGTGTTTAATCTGTTATCCAGAGAATAAAAATAAAGTTATTGATTTATCTCTTTAATTTCATTCTTTTCCTTATAATGATGGACAATTAGAAAGTATAGTCAAAAAGCCTAAGTAATTTCTTTATTTTTTATTTTTTTTTATTTTTATTTTTTGACAGGCAGAGTGGACAGTGAGAGAGAGAGACAGAGAAAAAGCTCTTCCTTTGCCGTTGGTTCACCCTCCAATGGCCAACGCGGCCGGCGTGCGGCAGCAGGTGCACCGCACTGATCCAATGGCAGGAGCCAGGTACTTATCCTGGTCTCCCATGGGGTGCAGGGCCCAAGCACTTGGGCCATCCTCCACTGCACTCCCTGGCCATAGCAGAGAGCTGGCCTGGAAGAGGGGCAACCAGGACTGAATCCGGCACCCCGACTGGGACTAGAACCCGGTGTGGTGGCGCCACTAGGCGGAGGATTAGCCTAGTGAGCTGCGGTGTCAGCTAGTAATTTCTTTAAATTAACTGTCAGAACTGAATTCAAATCTAAGTTTGATGATTTCAGGTAAAACTTGACATTAAAACATATTGTAAAATCATGCTGATCAATGCTCTTTATTTTTTTTCCATTTTTATTGCACTGATATTACATTATTCTTTCTAATCTTCAATGACGTGGTTCTAATAGATATGTATCTTGAGGGTCAATTGACCATTTATTTAGTTGAAAGCATATTTAGGAAACAGTGTTATGACAGAGAAACAGAAATTTGATCCAATAACCATTTATTATGGTGAAGATAAGTAGAGACTTAACCAATTTTCTTACTTTAATTCATCCATTGAAATCCTTTCCCCACTTTTTCTGTCTAGCATACTGTTTACTGGCCTTTATAAGATACTATACTAATCATAAGAAAGTGGTTCATTATTATTGATTTTATTAATTACACTTTTCATTTTACATGTTATTTCCGGTGTTAATAATTTCTTTTTCTGCAAAGGGCCAGAGTATAGGTAGTTGTGAGCCATGTGTTCCCTGTTCTGAATACTGAACTTTATTTTGTAGGCCATAATAAACAAGTGAGTTTATCTGTGTTTTCAAAAAATACTTAGGTGCTGGTTTAAGTCCCAGATGACCCACTTCCAATCCAGCTCTGTGCTATGGCCTGGGAAAGCTGTAGAAGATAGCCCAACTCCTTGGGCCCCTGCACCCATGTGGGAGATCTGGAAGAAGCTCCTGGCTCTGGATCGGCATAGCTCTGGCCATTGCGACCATCTGGGGAGTGAACCAGTCAACCAGTGCATGGAAGATCTCTCTCTCTCTCTCTCTTCCTCTCCTTATCTCTCTATGTAACTCTTTCAAATAAATAAATAAATCTTTAAAAAATCTGTACTTGGAGAAAGAGAGAGAGAGAGAGAGAGAGAGAGAAATTCTCTCCTATCTACTGTTTTGCTTCCAAATGTCCACAATGACTAGGACTGGACAAGGAACTCAATTCAGGTCTCCCAGGAGGGTGACAAAAATTCAATTCCTTGAGCCACATTGCTGTCTTCAGGATCTGCATTAGCAGAAAGCTGGTGTCAGAAGCTGGAGCCAGGGATTGAACAGACACTTATGTAGGATGCAGACATCACAACTTGTAGACTAAATGCCTGCCCTTGAATTTCAAATAATCTCCATGTGTTATGAAATATTATTATTTTGATTTTTTCAACTGTTTAAAATGTAGAAAAACCATAAAAACTCTTGCTCATGGGCCGTGCAAAAATAGGCACTGGGTTATATTTGACTAGTGAATTGTGGTTTGTCAACCTTGTCCATTATCTTGCAGATATATATGAAAAGGCTATAGTACTTACATGCTTGATTTTTTCTTCATGTTTTAGTAGTAAATAATGAAAATGTTGCTGACCATAGTGGAGAGTAAGAGCATTTTCCATGAGAGCATTAACATGACTCCTAGTGATAGGAGAGCACAGACATGGGTGATTTGCTGCCTCCCACAACTCGCCTTCTCAAATCACACCCATTGTTCTTGCCTCCTCTTTTTGCCTCATCACCACTGCCCATGGTGTCTGGGAGAAAGTTCCTGGGGGTAAAGAGAAAATCGAGAGAATTTTAATACTCCAGCTACCTCTACAGTCAAAGTTGTTTATACTTATTATGCAGGGAACAGTAATATTTCATAGAATCAGCTACTCTGGCTGGAGAAGTTAACACAGGAAGAGTGACATAGGACTGAGAGATTACTCCCTCTTCTTAGTATCATCTGAAAACTAGTGTTGGTTATTGTATCTGTTGTTTAAGAAATTAAAATTTTATCCACAAGCTTCAAGACCCAAAACTTAACTAGATTCAAGGCCAACAGACAATTGCTTGATATTACATTCCATCTCCTAAGTCTTGGATAAATTGTTTTTCCATGTTAACTAATGAGGCTCAAAACTGAAAATCAATAGAAATATGCATGTATGTAGCAGTTTTATTCTGGTATCATTTTTCAGTATTGAATTGCTCCAAATGCTTATTTCAGCATCTTTTCTCTTTATGATTTACATATTTTTGGAAAATTAAGCATTTTTAATAAACATTATCGAGATTTATTACTGTACTGCAGTGTTACTCCTTTGTTCTTTGGAGAAAATACATGTGGATTCTCAGAAGTATTAAATTATTTTTCCTAAAGAGGTGATTATTGAAATGTAGGAAGTGCAATTTTCATTTATCCTTACTCTGGATTCATGGCAGGATCACTAGAAGACATTGTTACAATGTATGGGACTCTACCCCTTTGCAAGCTTTGGTTCACTGCTGCCTATACCATGGGAAATGTAAAATATGTATCAATGTATGTAACATTTATGAATCATGTACAATAAATATAAAATGTACATGTGAACCATCTACAAATATGTATAAGATATAGTTGTGAATAATGTACCAATATTTATTCAAAGTCCAGAAGAATATATTCTTTTTTTTTCAAATTTTAAACTTTTTTTTGACAGATAGAACAAGTAAGAGAGAGAGACAGAGAAAGGTCTTCCTCTTTGCGTTAGTTCACCCCCCAAATGGCCGCAACAGCTGGAGCTATGCTGATCCGAAGCCAGGAGCCAGGTGCCTCCTCCTGGTCTCCAACGCGGGTGCAGGCGCCCAAGCACTTGGGCCATCCTCCACTGCCCTCCCGGGCCACAGCGGAGAGCTGGACTGGAAGAGGAGCAACTGGGACCGAACCCCGTGCCCATATGGGATGCCGGTGCCACAGGTGGAGGATTAGCCAAGGGAACCATGGCACCGGCCCCTATATTCCTTTTTTTAAACAAAAGATTTACTTTTTGAAAGGCAGTGTTACAGAGGGATGGAGAGAAAGAAAGAGATCTTGCACCTGCTTCATTCCCCCAGTGGCTGCAATGGCTGGGGATGGACCAGGCCAAAGCCAGGAGCCAGGAGGCAGGAACTCTATCCACGTTTTCACATAGATGACAGGGGCCCAAGCACTTGGGGTATCTTTTCTAGGCATATTCTCAGGGAACTGGATCACAAGTGGAGCAGTCAGGATTTGAACTGGCTCTCAAAGGATGTCGGTGTTGCAAATGGCAGCTTAACCCCCATGGCACATCAGTGGCCTTCGTGATTTTTCAATGTCAAACAACTACCAGCACCCCAATCAAGGGGTTTGACTTTCAATTATATCAGGTTGCTTCCTTTTCAATAATGAAAGAAAACTGTGGCTTGAAAAGAGTACAGTCTTTTTTTCTTTATGATATATATATATATATATAAGTTATATATGTGTGTGTGTGTGTGTGTAACCTTTTAGGATAGTTTAAGATTTATAAAAATGTTACAATGTGTACACAAGGGTACCTATATGTCCAACACTGTTGTTTCCACTATTATTTATAGCTTACATTGGTGTGGTTCATTTGTTATAGCCAGTCATTCCATATTGATATCTGGTTAAAAAGCTCTACATGTCATTTTGATTCCCTTAATTTTTTCTCTTTTTTAAATATTTTATTTGTTTACTTTAAAGTCAGAGTTATGAGATGCAGAACCAGAGGCAGAGAGAGAGGTCTTCCATCTGCTGGTTCATTCCCACAATGGCCGGAGCTGTGCTGAACCGAAGCCAGGATCCAGGAGCTTCTTCTGGGTCTCCCATGCAGGTGCTGGGCCCAAAGACTTTCACCATTTTGTACTGCTTTTCCAGGCCATAGCAGAGAGCTGGATCAGAATGGTGCAGCCAGGACTAGAACTGGAGCCCATATAGGATGCTGGCACTGCAGGTGGTGGCTTTACTTGCAACACCACAGTGGCAGCCCCTGATTCCCTTAATTTTTACCTAATGTCTTTTTTCTCCTCCAGAGTTAATTACATGGCAACACATAAACTATTTTCAGTTGTTAGGTCTCCTTAGACTGTGACACTTCCTATTTTTCCCTAAAAATTTATTTTCTATTTATTTGAAAGGCAGAGTTACAGGGAGAGAGGGAGTAAGCAAGAGAGATCTTCCATCTGCTTGTTCACTCCCCAAATGGTACCAATAGCTGGAGCTGTGCCAGGATGAAGCCAGGAACCTGAAGCTCTTTTGAGGTCTCTCACGTGGGTGCAAGGAGTCCAAGCACTTGGGTCACCTTTCGCTGCTTTCCCAGGCACATTAGCAGGGAGAAGGATCAGAAGTGGAGCAGTGGGTTCTCAAAACCCGTGCCCATATGGGATGCTGGTGTCTCAGGGAGTGGCTTAACCCTCTATGCCACATTCTGGATGACCTTGACACTTTTGAGTAGTGCTCTGGTAACTTGTAGAGTATTTCTCAATTCTGGTTTGTCTGGTGTTTGTCTTGTGATTGGAGTGGAATTATGTGATTTGTAAAGGGGTTGGAAAAGATAAATGGCTGCCATTCGCATTACACTATCATCAGGATTCATGCTATCAGCATAATTGGTCCCTGTCGATCATCTGAAGGTGGTGTTATTTGAAAGACAGTTTTTCTGTTTGGAGTACTACGACAAATTATTCCCAACTTTCTGTGAACAGCAGAAAAGTTACTTCTTATGGTTCCTGAGGCTAGAAAGTCCAAGATCAGGGTGCCAGTGTGGCTGGCTCTGGTGAGAACCCTTTGGGCCTCCTCTAAGTTGTAGATGGCTGACTTCTTACTATGCCCTCAAACAGTGGAAGAGTTGAAAAAGCCTCCCCCACTTTACCTCTTTTATAAGGGCACTAATCTGATTTATGAGGAGTCTGCCCTCATGGGGTATCACCTCCAAAGGTGCACCTCTGTGCTATCACCTGAATGTTGGGATTTCAGCATGGGAATGTTCACACCATAGCACCAGATTTCTCCACTGTGAAATTACTCTTTCCCCTCCTTTCCACACTATACGCCTTGGAAGCAAGCCTCCGTGTGTAGCCTGTCATAAGGGCTGGAGATTTGTGTTTCATTTTGTTGATGGAGAGCTTCATTTCACTTTATGACCTGAATTTATTATTCTAGAATACTGCCTCTCCTGATTAATGTTGATATACAAATTTTGTCTAAGGGATGTGTGTTCGTAAGAATTGTCTCGCAATTGTTTCCCAATGTACATTTACCCAACTATGTTTCTCTCTTCTTCATGGTATATATAATAAATGGATTTGGACTAAAGATAAACTAAGGTTATCTAATTAAACAAATAAACTAGAAGTTTATTTATGGGATTTGGTTCATTAGTCAAAACAGTCAATTCCCAAAAAGTTCTATCAATTCCAGATAGAGTGGAAATGGATTTACAGCTATAGTTGAATAAGATAGGAAGAATTGTGTGAAAAGAGAAAAAAATAATTAAATTTTTATGGGTAATATTTATAACGTACTTCATATCATGTAAGTTATGTTCAAATTTAGAATTTTTATCAAAGATATGTAACTTATTTTAAAAGGAAAAGAAAATATAAACATCATCTTTATAACTTTTCATTGCTATCCTTATATTCTATTTTAAACTATTTATTATTCTTGATGAATTTACACATTTAAGTAATGTTAATTCCTGAATGACACAAACACAATTTATTATAAATAATACAATGCATTCTATACATGTAAAACAAAACAAGTATGAAATATGCTGCTGACACTGCTTGGAATGCAACAAAGTGCAATTGTTTTGCAGCCACATGTACTGCTTCATATCATAAAAATATTAACGGAAGTTAAGTTACAAAAATGTAATGTTTGTGCAGACAGATAAACAAACTGAAAATATAGAAGTGATGCTATAGGCCGGTGCCGTGGCTCACTAGGCTAATCCTCCGCCTTGCGGCGCCGGCACACCAGGTTCTAGTCCCGGCCGGGGCGCCGGATTCTGTCCCGGTTACCCCTCTTCCAGGCCAGCTCTCTGCTGTGGCCAGGGAGTGCAGTGGAGGATGGCCCAAGTACTTGGGCCCTGCACCCCATGGGAGACCAGAAGTACCTGGCTCCTGCCTTCGGATCAGCGTGGTGCGCCGGCCGCGTTGGCCATTGGAGGGTGAACCAAGGGCAAAGGAAGACCTTTCTCTCTGTCTCTCTCTCTCACTGTCCACTCTGCCTGTCAAAAAATAAATAAATAAAATTAAAAAAAAAAAAAAAGAAGTGATGCTATAAGAGATATCTTGCCTTCAAGAAGCTTTAAGTTGTCTCAATTATTTCAAAACATGTAGAGTGTAGATTTTACTCAGCAGAAAATGACATGGAGACTTTCTAATAGTCAACAAAAACCACTCCATGGCTTCTTTCCAATTCAGAAAACTTTCATTGGGAGCCTAGAACTCTGCTCTATGAGCTGAGTCTACTGAGATGAGTGAGATTTTGGGTCTATCCTCTAGCAACTCTGTATCACAAATTCCATTATGACAGTTTAGAATAACAATAAATTTTGCTTATATTTCCACAAAAATAGAGTTATTGTATTCTTATTGTGTAGAATATAATGCTATAAGATATTGTAAATCTTTTGAACTTTTTTGAGTCATTCTGGCAATCTCTTGTTGGGACACAAGCATATTAACTAGATTAATTCAACAAAACCCCTAGAATTTTGTTAAAAAGGTGATTGTCCATGAACAAGTCCAGAGCCAATAACTGGAAGATATCAAAAGGCATAAAACACAGTCTCTCCTTTCAAGACACTTTATATTAATTTATGTACATATCAAATATTTATCTAAAAGTATTATTTTCTGGAGTCAAATCAACACCATCAATTCTGATTTAACTATTTGATAACACTTTGGTATTATTATTTTATTTTTATTTATAAAATCAAAAATACATTTGCATGTTTAAGTTGGACTTGGGAATGTAATATGTACAGTAATAACCATTATAACTTCTAAATAAAACTCAGGAGGAGATAGAGCATGTTGTAGTAGAAAAATCCTAGCTTTCAGTATGTCTGGCAGAATTTAACATAACACTGATAAAGGTCTCCATGAACACCTGGCAGAGAGTTGATATGGAAAACTATTTTGTATTTGTCAAGATTCAGTATATGAAGCTTGGGCATCATTTCTCTGTTCTTAAAATGAGTTGACCTTCATTATGCCTTGTAAACCACACACCGACTTTTGAATGTGAAGTATTAAGTTATTTAAGCAAAGAAGCGCAGCAGAAATTCACTACACACAGCATTTGAATGCATGTTTTCTAGCTCTAGGTCCTGCCCTCTTCCTCAAAGATTAGTAATCAAGAAAATTTCAGGTTGCCGTGTTCACATCAAAACCTCTTCCGTGGCTTTTGACAGGATATCTAATTTTTTGGAGGTTTGCTTTCCTCATCTGTATATTAAGGGTGTTATACTAAATTTTCTTATCAGTTCTTTCCAATTCTGTACACATATAAAAAAGGCAGTAGAGTGTAGTTGTTACAACTATATACATATGGATGTTGAGTGTTGAAATGGACTCTTGGAAATAAATCTTCCATTGATTGAGCTGTAACTTTGGGCAGGTTCCCAAATCTCTTTATGCCTCATTTTATTCATTATTATGGATTAATCAATAGTATTTACTTCAGATGATCATCATTGTGAGGAATAAATGAATTAAACTATGCAAAGTACCTAGAATGAGATCCTATTTAGAGAAAGCATTAGATAACTAGGTAAGTATTTGCTCTGATTGTTGTCCTAATATTGTAACACCGAGTTCAGTGATGTCACATGAGGTTTTTTTTTTTTTAACCTTTCATAGATTAGATTTGCTTAACTGATTGGAAACTTGATCCACGGCTCATCTCATGGCCCAATCTCATTTTCATTCTTGCATAACACACTCAATATGCTAGGTATGTTTCAATGAATAGTTGCTGGTAGATATGGTATTGTGTATACCTGGGAGCACTCTTTACTTGTCCACCAGTATGTGTATTGTATCAATATATAATTTACAGTGAATGTTTTCCTGGTAAACCTATTGATTTGATGAATTTGTTTCTCTGCATATCTGGAAGTAATTAGGATCTGTTTTAGTGTGATGGTAGAGTTCAATGATTCTAACTCAGACATCAAAAACTATAGTAAAATCTTATTTGAAGAAAATTATGTAAGCATTTAATTCCAAGCATAGTGAATGCAGCGCAAAAGTCATTTTATAGGAAGAATTATCAAACATACTAATTATATTACATATTTATAAACAGACTCAAGAAATTTTAAAAGGTTGATTGATTTGAAAGACCAAGTAATTGAGAGAGAGGAAGAGACAGGAGATTTTCTATATGCTGGTTCACTCTCCAAATGGCCTCAACAGCCAGGGTTGTGCCAGTCCAAAGCCAGGATCCAGGAACTCCATCCAGTTCTACATGGGGGCAGGGACCTGGGTGCTTTGGGCTATCACCCACTGCTTCTGAGGCACACAAGCAGGGAGCTAGGTCAGAAACAGAGTACTCAGGACTCAAAGCTATGTTCCAATATGGAATGGTGATGTTATAAGTGGCATCTTAACTGACTGTTCCATGCGCTGGCCCCATAACTTCGTGTTTAAAAATTGTTTTGAGGAGCTGGCGCTGTGGTGCAGTGGATTAGTGCCTTGGCCTGAAGTGCTGGCATCCCATATGGGTGCCAGTTTGAGACCCAGCTGCTCCACTTCTGACCCAGCTCCCTGCTATGGCCTGGGAAGGCAGTGGAAGGTGGCCCAAGTCCTTGGGCCCCTGCACCCACATAGGATACTTGGAGGAAGCTCCTGGCTCCTGGCTTCGGATTGGCACAGCTCCAGCCTTTGTGGTCAGTTGGGGAGTGAACCATCAGATGGAAGACCTCTCTCCCTTGTTACCTCTCCTCTCTCTGTGTGACTCTGACTTTCAAATAAATAAATAAATCTTAAAAAATCATTTCAAGAATGAATATTTTAATTGACATTTATCATTCATATCACATTCACACTATGTATCACTGAAAAGTAATTTCAACAATTGCATTTAGGTTGGGATTAATAAGACAATGGAACCAACATAAAAGTAATGGCAAGTATTTTGCAAATCTTAAAAAAAATACAAAATAAAAATATTTTTTTCAGATTGTGGACTTTTAGAACATATTGAAAAATATTTTGACCCAAATTATTGTTAAATAGTATCATGATATTTAGTAGTTTACGATCAAAATTTATTTATAGTTTCCATGTTTTTATTTGTGCTTTACAAGAATTATTGCATTTAATTTATTTTAAGGGTTTTAAAAGGCAGGCTAGAAACAGCTGACATTTTTCTAGCAAAGTACTAGCACAGTGCAAAAAAAATGCTTTCATTCCATTTCTTTCTTCTGTATTCACTGTTTCCTTTTTGCTAGGTGGCATGCATGCAGTGGTTTCATGGAGATCATACAATGCTTGAGATGATTGAGAAAAAGCGTTGCTTATGCAAAGAAATAAAGGCTAGACAGAAAACGGAAAAGGGCCTTTGCAAACAGGATAGCATGCCTATTCTACCCAGCTGGAAGAAGAATGCAGGTGCAAAGAAATACAGCCCTCCGCCCTACTCTAAGCAACAAACGGTATTCTGGGATACTGCAATATGAGGGCGCACAGGCTGCCGGCGCGCCACAGCACTTCAAATGAAGAGGGAGACTGGCTTGGTCATGTGACATCAGTTGTTGCATATCTTCTCTGGAATGCCATGGGAAGCTGGGCCTACTTGTGGCAAGCTCAAGATAAAATACGTATGTCCTTGTGATGAAGGCACACTTATTTATCTTGGATTATTTTGAATCCAGAAGATGTTAAAATGTAAATATTTTACTAGTTTATGGGTGACATCTGAAATGAAACACAGTATACATGTATGGATTACAGAAATATCGAGAGTTTACTATATGATATAATTTCATTATTAACTGGTTTGTTATCTCTTTTATATGTAATTCCTTGATGCCTTTTATTAATTTTTGCATTTAAAATGTTCCCTCCTCCTTGTCTGCACTTGGCTTCTGTTCAAGAGCTCATGGCTATCAATCATGTTCAGTCACATAATATGTGATCTGGTGCTAGTAATGTAGAAGTTGAATATCATATTTGTTAAAAGTGTTTTTTGATTTTTAAGTTTTAAGTTTTTAAAGATTTGAAAGGAAATATCTGAAAAGGTGATATGGATATGGATGTGCATATTATATTGACACCAACCTTTTTGTTCCATTGGCTTTATAATAATTCCTTTTTAATATCCTTTTGTTTATACTAAGCAATGATTAGTCAAACTCAAGAGAAAGTTGTTAGGAAACATTTGAACATCCCAGCAGAAATCATTCCCTTCAGCAATGACTTTAGGGACACCTGTCCTTGCAACGTTGACCTGATTGGAGGAGACCAGGGTTCACTGTGACAATGGAAGGAATAAGGAATGAAAAGCTAAGGAGCATGACTGCTTTCCAGAAGATGAGGCCAGTGGCCTTGTAGCTGCCACAGTCACTATTTTAAGTAAATTTTCATAATGCTTCTTTCCCTGAGAAAATGAGTAATAATTATTCAACCAGACTAGTTTACCTGTTTTTAGTTCACCATTTGCCACTCTATCTCAAAATTTAAGTCCATTAATGGAAAAGTATTCTTGTTAGTGTTTTCCAACCAGTTATCACTGCAATTTTTGGGTCACAATTGTCTGTGCATGATCATCATACCCATTCTCACTGATTATGACACCATGACCAAAGAATTATGACCACTTATTTATTTTATTTTGTTTCAAGGAAGAAACAGGAAATGCAGGGGTTGGGATGGGGTAGATTCACTTTTATGTGGTGGTGAAATTTAAGTGAAAAAAGAAGTCATATATATCTTTTAAGAATAACTTGTTAGTTGAATATAAATATTGCCACGGATGAATAAAAAAGAAACTATCACATATATTTTGTATATTTAAATTACTATTTATGCTTCCTAAAATCGACAGTATGTGGTTCTTTGTAAACAATCAATTTAGTATTATATTTCTGAGAGAAAAAGTGTGTGTTTGAAGTAATTGTCATAGTGGTTTTCCTTGTAAGGGTATTGACAGCAATAGTTCAGTGCTGCTCAATAGAACCAAATATAACAGGAGATAGGGAATTTTTGTAATCTAGCATACAAACCTAGTAATACTATATCAGTTATAGTTCCTTTGAAAAGCCTTTGAAATGTTATAGAATAATTTTTTAATGTTTTATAATTAATGTATATTTTGATGTCCAATTTAAATTCTAACAGAAAAAGGAAAAAGGTAAGTGGGAGCCTGTGTGTGTGTGTGTGTTTGTTTGTGTGTGTGAGAGAGAGAATGAGTACTCACTGGGAGAAGAGTAGACATTAAGTGCTTCCTGAAGTTAAAAAGCAGGAAAACGTAAAGCAATCTCTAGTAGTTTCAATGAATCCTACTGCCATGTTTCGTCACCCATAGCTGAGGTTACATTTCAAACACAGCAATCAGAGGAGCACGAGTCTAAGAGTGATGAAAATGTGCTTAGATACAAAGAAAAATTGAAACAAAATGTGTTATGACCCAGGTTGGTATCCGAATGTAAGTTGTGACCACATAAACTCATTCCAGTCAGTCAGCCACAAGATATCAGCTCCCAGCATCTTTATGAACTTGATATCCATAGAGCCAGGTTCAGTATGGTTGTGATCATCCCTCTCTTAAAAGTTATATTCCAGCGACATCTTTGCATGGAACGCTGCAAGTGTGTTTTCCAGATGCTGATCTTTCCCGTATCTCTCTGAATGGGCAGAAGACTTTTTTTAATGCTGGCCACAAGGAAACAGAGGTACTAAAATTGTGTTGGATTCAGTCATTCTTATCCATTCTAACTCACACTATTGCAGGGTTTTGTGCACTCCTTTTTCTGATGCATTATTTTCTGAGGAGTTAACTTATTTGAAAATTTGTCTGAAGGCAATGATTTCCATTTATTCCTTCAAATTTCTCCTTTAAAGGGAAGAAGTACAACTATGTGGGAAAGTGGCTTTACTGAGATTTAACTCAACTTTTTTTTTTTTTTTTTTTTGGTGCTTATACAATGTCAGTTGTGGCAATAGCCATTCAATGATCAATTTCCTCTTCCTATAGTGTTTCCCTGTGTGGCAGGTCATATTAGTCATTAGTATATAGAGAAAAATCATCTGATTCTGACAGTCATCAGTCAGGATATCTCAATATGTGGAGTTTGTTGGAAGATAACCTACAGTCAGAACACTATGCCATGATAAAGCTCACATATCTCACAGTGCCAAAGAACCAATCACCTCATTGGCATGGTGCTCAGTTTAAAGGAGCTCCACCTGTGAAAAAAAAGAGCTTTTCACAGCAAATTTTATAGAAAAGAATTTTTATTTGCTGTCAACAAGATGCTTTAATATGGGAAACACTTCTTAGCAGAGAAGAAATAAATTTCTTTAGAAATGATGGAAAGAAAAAGTGGAGTGCTGTATTTTTCTCCATTCACAGAAGCCAGTATATTCCTAGGCACAACAATAGTCTTTTACAGAAACACTGTCAACATTTCCCCCATATTCACGCTACTGAAGTGAATTTGGAGTAATTAGCGATAGATCTGTGTACATGAAGGTTAGTATTCATACTTATAAAATAATGGGAAAGTAAAATAAAACAAAGTGTTGAGGTAATAATTTATAAAGAATATACTCATTCAATTATATGGTAGGTATCATTATACAGCTTCACTCTTTAACATAGTGACAAAATTTTCTTTCAGTGATTAAAGAGAAGAGAGAAATTGTTTCCATACTAGATTTTTGCGAAGGTGTAAGTCTTGTCCACACATGCAATTTGGTTTGATTCCTTTGAGAGAATTTAGTGACTAATTCAATAAAACTACTCTTATTGGATTAGAATCTTAACTAATTAAATAAGACATCAAAACAACGAAAATAGCAAATTGCGATTTTCACATCACTTACATATTAAGGTGAGCCAATATACTGAAGTAGAAGACAACTTGTGAAACAGCTTTACTTACATGTGATGTGAAGAAAAGTTTCCTATGATTTAGGCAGCAAGTAACCTGAGATGAGAGAGAGCTCACCCCTTTAAAGGAGTGGAAGTACAATAGAAAAGCAGTTCACAATTCATCTCATCCCGAACTTTTACAGAAATAAAAGAAAAACGGGACATCTAGTATCTAGGATTATCTCACTAGACCTTCCCTGTGTGGGAAAAAAGATAGCTAGTTGTAAAATGTGGACAACTTGTCATTAATTTATTTTTCAGCATTTTTTTACGGAGCAACTTACATATCAGTCATTTAAACAAATTTGGAAACATTTGGCTTTAAATACTGAAAAATGCTTGGTCCCAGATTCCAGGAGCTTAATTATGCAATCAATATATTTATAACAATATTAATATTAATAATAAAAATTGTTTTTAAGATGACGTAAAATTTCATGTGTTTGATCTTATGTATTTGTGTGTCATTCTCTTTTCTCAGATCAAGTGTAAAGTCAAAATTAAATATTAAACACGCTCAATTTAATGTCTAAGTATAAAATGTTATTTGTAAGCCTCTATATGTGCACATATGATATATAATGCTGTCTATGTAAATCAGTAAAGGATAATACATTTTGTCATGTTGGACTCAAACATTGTGGCTCTGGGTTTGGATGGTTTAAAACCCTTTGATATTTGGGTTAATTACATCATAGTAAATATGTAATCTGGAAAATTGTGTTTGATTACACTTCCTTTTAAATATTATGAAGTTTCAAATTAAGGGGAAATAATTTTAAAGGTTGGATTGGATTCATCTCAGCCAAATATGTGTGAAAATCCTTTCGAAGTATTCGGTCGTCCCCAAATATAACTGGGTTTGCCCACCCTAAGAGCATCTACATTTAAACATGTATACACCCACATACAGTATAAATACTGTATATAATATATATGAAAATGTTTAGTATGCACCTCCTTTGTTTGGAACTCCTTAAGTTAACATTTATAGTGTAACAATTTGTGTCAAGTGCACTGTGATTATAAAAACAAAGCACAGTAAAGTCACAGGTCTTGTTATCTTGCACTAAAAATGTGTTTACGTATTTAGAAATTGTATGTTTACTTTCTTGCTCTTTTAAACAATTGAAACAAATAGCTATGAGAAAGTGATAAAAACAATATGTTTTTTAGTGGATAATGGCACTACATTTTTAAAAGACAGGGTTTTTAAGAAAACCATTAAACACCCATTCCAATATAACATGTTTACTGTATCTAAAAATTTGAATGTCATATTGCATTTTTCAGAACTCATTAGAAATGTCAGGTATGTGCCTGAAGAAATGTGCAAATAAGCATTAGATAATGGATTTCTCTACTCATGTGGTATTAGCCATTTCTATATATATAATTATATAAACACTGATGTTTTAATGTCTCTTAATTTTGTACTTGATTTTTTTAGGTAACATGTAATTATAAATGTTCTTTGATACTACTGAAGTAACCAGATGTTGTTTGAAAACAAATTGATTTCTTTAGTGCATTGACAACATTTTACAATACTTTTGTGCTTATTTATTTGTGCTCCCGTGTAATTATAATAAAAGCAATAGTTTAAATTGGTTGACTTTGTTGTGGCTGGTATTTATTCAGCATGGAACAGCATAGTGAGGATTCTTTGAAAGAAAATTGCACACAATTTTCAACTGTTACAATTTTATATGAGATTACCCTAACCATGTAACCTTGGTACTGGTGAGTATTGAGTGCTTGGACTCCTAATTGTATGAAATCACCACTTGACTTCTGCCTCAAAGTGATCCACTAAATAAGAGGATCCTGGTCACATCTCTTTCTTCTCTGTGCATACAATTTAGTCAAATGAAAAAGAGTATATCCAAGGTGAGCTTGGGGAATTAAAGAAAAATAAAATCAGCAATCCTAGGACTGCAATATGAAGACAAAATATTTAGTGGAAAGTACTTAGCATGCTCATTTTTCAATCATACTTCTCAAATTAACCTAGCCTAAATGGGAAGAGAGTTGGTTTCTTTAATATTATTGGAGTATCATTAATGAAAACATTAATGAGTGTATAAGATATATAAGACAAGATCCTGGAGCTTGGTGAGCTTATGAAAAGCAGGTACACCTGTTATAATGAGGCATTGCCTTACTGATTTTTTTCATATTCATTTTTAAAAGGAATACAATTAATTCTCACTGTTTATTCTTACTCTTCTACCTACTCAAAAGCTCAGTGTGCTGCTTTTTCTCCTGACTGAGCAAGAATTAACCAGTTATCACCACCTCATACCACCAACCACCAGCTCCATCTGCCTCAGTACACGACACAAAGTGCCCCCTATTTTAAATTGATGCTCTCTTTCATTCTCCCAATCCCCATTAAAACTCATTCTTCCAGATTTGGAATCTCATAGTCTAATTAAATTATATTTACACTAAGTTGTGACAGATTGATACAACAATGTTTATCCTCCTGTCTCAATTTGAATTTGAGAGGATTTTGATTAACATGCATGGATAAGTATCTATTACTGGATAATCATACTATATGATGGACCAGGACATGAGAATAACAAAATATTAGAAAAAAATTTTGTACAACATCAACCTCAAATCACGTTATTGAAAGCAATGGTTCTCAAACATGGGCAATTCTTAAAAACATTCAATGCCCAAAGGGTATCTGGGGTTAGTACGCAGGCATCCATGATTCTAAAAGTCTTTCAGATGATTTGGATGTATAGCTAAATTTGAGAATCAGAGCTGAATTTCTTAAATTTTAATGTATTGGATTATCACCTGGGGATCTAGTTAACATGCAGATTCTGATACAGCGAGTCTAGGTGTTAGGCATCGTTAGCAAAATCCCAGCAAATGCAGTTGCTGCCTGTCCATAGGCTATGCTTTGAGTAGCAACTCCTAACAACTGACTTTTCTGTGTTGAGTGAGTTTTTGATAGCCATGTTCTAAAACCCTACTACTCAAAAGTGTGGTTCACAGAAGAACAGCAGAGCATGCAACTTATTGGAATGTAAAACCTGGAGCTCCATCCCAGATAGATTTTGGGGGCTGAGGCTCATAGATATGTTTCGCAAGATTTCTAAATTATTCATATTCCCAGAAAAGTTTGGAAAGCACTGGATCACTGTGGCTTTCAACCAGCTTTTTAAAAAAAGATTTATTTTATTTTTATTTAAAAGTCAGAGTTACACAGAGAGAAGAGAGGCAAAGAGAGAGGTCTTCCATCTTTTGGTTCACTCCCCAGATGGCCACAATGGCCAGAGCTGCGCCGATCCGAAGCCAGGAGCCAGAAGCTTCTTTCAGGTCTCCCATGTGGGTGCAGGGGCCCAAGGACTTGGGCTATCTTCTATTGCTTTCCCAAGCCATGGCAGAGAGCTGGACTGGAAGAGGAGCAGCCAGGACTAGAACCAGTGCCCATGTGGGATGCCAGTGCTTCAGGCCAGGGTTTTAACCCACTGCACCACAGCGCCAGCCCCTCAACAACGTTTAATCACTCATGTTGCAGACACAGCTTTATCTTTGATATTAGTGCCCCAGTCTCAAAGACTTTGATTTTACCAGTCTAAGGTCATGGTTAGACATATTTTTTTCTTCTTTTTCTCCTCCTTTTTGTCCTTCCTTCCTTCTTCAGCAGAAACAGACAAAGGATTAGAGTATGAGACTCATACTGAGAAAACTAACTCAAAGAATCAATGCTATCCCATATGTTGGAAATTGTGTCATTTTCTCCAGAAATGACATTTCATCCATATGCTGAAATATGAAGACTCATCCTTTCATATCACCCTTTCCCAAAATTACTTATTGATAACTCATGGTAAAGAGTTCTGTGGGAAAAGAGGCTCCATTTTGAGATAAATCAGTTTCTTGGGATTGGGCACCCACCTGCATTTTCAGAAGACCGATGTGTCATGGAAGCAGATTTCTGTTATTTAAAAAGTAGTCCAAGCCGGCGCCGTGGCTCACTAGGCTAATCCTCCGCCTAGCGGCGCCGGCACACCGGGTTCTAGTCCCGGTTGGGGCGCCGGATTCTGTCCCAGTTGCCCCTCTTCCAGGCCAGCTCTCTGCTGTGGCCAGGGAGTGCAGTGGAGGATGGCCCAGGTGCTTGGGCCCTGCACCCCATGGGAGACCAGGAAAAGCACCTGGCTCCTGGCTCCTGCCATCGGATCAGCGCGGTGCGCTGGCCGCAGCGCGCCGGCCGCGGCGGCCATTGGAGGGTGAACCAACGGCAAAAGGAAGACCTTTCTCTCTGTTTCTCTCTCTCTCTCACTGTCCACTCTGCCTGTCAAAAAAAAAAAAAAAAAAAAAAAGTAGTCCAAATCTTGCTTAGAAATTGGTGTCCATTGCTCCTGATTATTAATAATAGTTTAAAGATTTTGCCAGACTTCAGTTGAAATTGATGTGCACCATTTAAACATCCTTATTCCCCTATCCACCAACACATGTCCTTTGGGTATTTGTCTTCTATACAATATGGTAACATCTAGAAATAGGAACTAGATTTGTTAATTGGAAGTCCCATACTTCCTGAAGTGCCTAGCCAATTGCTTTGCATGTAAATGTACTAGAAACTACATTTTCATTGATTTATGCATTTCTTCAAAAATATTCACAGAAGTACTCATATATCCATGTACTAGTCTAGGAATTTTACTTATAAAGCCCAAATTGTAATTGATTTTTATATTCCTTTGAGGTCATAGCTTCTGTTAATTCACTACATAAAAAATCCATACTTAATGTATACGAAGCTGATCTTCTGTATATTAAGATAATCGAAAATGAATCTTGATGTGAATGGAAGGGGAGAGGGAGTGGGAAAGGGGAGGGTTGTGGGTGGGAGGGACGGTATGGGGGGAAAGCCATTGTAATCCATAAGTCGTACTTTGGAAATTTATATGCATTAAATAAAAGTTTAAAAAAAAAATGTGTGAAATCTTTACCAAGAATAAAAAAATAAAAATAGGGCATGAGATAAAACCAACCAGGAATTTTAGTTCACAGAACTTACAAACTATGGGGCCGGCGCCGCGGCTCACTAGGCTAATCCTCCACCTTGTGGCCCCGGCACACCGGGTTCTAGTCCTGGTTGGGGCGCCAGATTCTGTCCCAGTTGCCCCTCTTCCAGGCCAGCTCTCTGCTGTGGCCAGGGAGTGCAGTGGAGGATGGCCCAAGTCCTTGGGCCCTGCACCCCATGGGAGACCAGGAGAAGTACCTGGCTCCTGCCATTGGATCAGTGCAGTGTGCAGGCCGCAGTGCACCAGCCGTGGCGGCCATTGGAGGGAGAACCAACGGCAAAGGAAGAGCTTTCTCTCTGTCTCTCTCTCTCACTGTCCACTCTGCCTGTCAAAAAAAAAAAAAAAAAAAAAAAAAGAACTTATACACTGATAACCTATCTAATTATGAATCATAATCAATCACAATAGTAACACCCATAATGATAATGGTGGAAATTGATACAATTTATTGCTTAATCCATGCCAGACATTGAATTGATTTTTAAAACATATTTAACATAATTATTACCTCAACTGTATGATTATGTTCCATTTTTAGATAAAGCTGAAGTTTAGAAAACTTGTCCAAATTTATAAAGATAGTAGTTATAGATCATGAATTTCAAACTAGGCATATCTGAATCTAAAATGAAACCAATGCAACATAGACGTGTTTAAATTAAATTTTGTCATTTTGCAGAAACATTTTGATTACTGCATAATTTCACATAGCCACGATGGAAATGCCCAGATTCAGTTGTACAAATTTATTACCAAGAAAGCAGTGTTTTCCCTGTCACAGAATGAAATTAATAGGCACCACAGCTCAATGTCAGAGACTTGTGGTTGGAAGACATGCTGTTGATAAATATTGATAATTTATCAATATTCTAATTGGTTTCTATGATGACAAAATGAGTTAGCTTCGGTCAAATAACAAGTTGGCTTTTATGTATATTTTGCTGGTACATTTTCCTTAGAGTAATTATTAGAGTCTTCAGGGAAGACATCAGATAAACATATTCAAAGTGGAAAAGTAGGGAGAGGAAAAGATAGAAAAAAAATTGAGTGGAGGATAGAGAGGGAGAATGAGCAAGAGAGAACATTCAGCATTAGGTTGAAATTCCCCATCACTTTAGGCATCTATACCTCACTACTCTGTTCTTTGGCCGTGTTTCCTCACAACGAACCTTGAAAGGTGTTATTTATAACAATAGAATAGAAAAGATCAACATTTAATTTTGCTTTCAACCTCATTTTTGTTTATTTAAAATATAATATAACAAATTACAAAACCTGATTTCATTCACAGCAGAAATACTTCTCAAGCATGAGTTACATACCAATACATTGTATTAGTGGTGATGGGAATATGGCCATGTATGAAAAATGCCAACCCTACTCCTAGAGCTTCCATAATCAGTGTGATGACTCATGTTGAGATTGAAACTGATAGCACGAAACCAACACACTTTACACTTAAAGACTGGTAACACACGCTATTCAGTGATACTCTGATGTGGCAAAATTCAGAAGACCTCAAATGGCTGAAAGGAGTCTGCTTTGAGACTGGGAGATTCTACTCAGCTTTCTTTGTCTACACTCCTCACTGCCTGGATCAGATATGTGTTGCTGCCTAAGTAAACCACCTTTTCCTTTTTTACAATGGGAATATTCTGAAGAAAAGATACAGACCATAAATATCACTTTGGAGATCACTGGACATTCTAATTCTCTCAAAATGGACTGCTTGCCTGAGGATCCTTTAAGCTTTTTATGGAGACTACCATTCAAATGTTTGTCCTATTCTAAAAAAATGTTTGACTTCTCATAGACTGCCAATTACATTGGCTGTGTTCCAAATAGTCCTCCTTGGTTACAGAAACCCATCAACACAGCATCTTATGTATAAGTCCCTGTATGTCCTTACCATCTCCCCTACCTCAGAATTCTACAACAAGGATCTCAGATTCAAGTGATTGTGTGCACTGCTTAAGAAAGACAAGTCTCTATCCTCAAATACTGCAATAGGCAACAAATAACACAGGCTGTGAATAAAACCAAGGATGAAGGGGATGATGGTAGCATGCAATATAAACTTGGACAAGAAGCAATACAAGGTAGAGATGTTATGAAGCTACACATAAGATTCGGATTATCTGGTTCTAGGGAAAATGTAATTCATGTCAAAGGTTTTAACTTTTATTTATTTATTTATTTTTTTGAATGTGGCCTCTTTCAATTAGTATTAGAAGTCCTCAAAGGAGGATCAATTGTGGTCTCCATACACCAAAGATAGAGGTGGAATTTAAGCATGTTTATAACTAATAAAGAGGATATTCATGATCCTACTTTAACAGATGGATACACCTCCCATTAACAGACACCAAGCATTCAGTATCTTAAACTTAATAGTATCAATACAAGAGATTCAAATAAAATAAGTAAGGAAGGAAAAGCTGTTCAATAAGTCATTGGGAAATTGATCACCCCAGATGGGTTTTGACTAATTGGAGAAATTTCATGGCCATATGTATGTAAAAAGCTACTTTAAGATGTTGGAAGATGGGGCTGACGCTTTGGCACAGCGGGTTAAAGTCCCGGGCTGCAGCACCAGCATCCCATATGGGTGCAGGTTTGAGTCCTGGCTGCTCCACTTCCGATCCAGCCCTCTGCTATGGCCTGGGAAAGCAGTAGATGGCCATATTTTTGGGCCCCTGAACCTGCATGAGAGACCGGGAGGAAGTTCCTGGCTCCTGGCTTCGGATCAGCTTAGTTCTGGCTGTTATGGATGTTTGGGGAGTGAACTAGAGGATGGAAGATTTCTCTCTGACTCCCCTCTTCCTCTCTCTTTGTAACTCTGCCATTCAAATAAATAAATAAATCTTTAAAAAATAAAATAAGATACTGGGAGAGACTCTAGCAATGTAGTCACATAATTAAATAATTTTGCTAAATTTATAGAAAGAAGGATATTGTGACTATGTTCAGTTAGTAATGAAGTCTAATTTTTATAATTAAACTTCCAATTGATTTCCCTTTATTTTGGGGCTAGTGGAAGGCTACAGGAAATTTTGAGATCTGGCTGAGAACCTGGGTTGCAAGTTTTTAGACTAGCACGATATTTTCATGTGGTTCACAGTATTAAAATTTTAAAATGTTTTTAATTAAAAAGCACCCAGGACAGTTCCCTGGCTCACTTGGTTAATCCTCCGCCTGCGGCACCAGCATCCAATATGGGCGCTGGGTTCTAGTCCTGGTTGCTTCTCTTCCAGTCCAGCTCTCTGCTGTGGCCCGGGAAGGCAGTGGAGGATGGCCCAAGTACTCGGGCACCTGCACCCACATGGGAGACCGGGAGGAAGCACCTTACTGCTGGTTTCGGATCTGCGTAGCTCCAGCCGTAGCTGCCATTTGGGGGGTGAACCAACGGAAGGAAGACCTTTTTCTCTGTCTCTCTCTCTCAATGTCTAACTCTATCTGTCAAATAAATAAAAAAAAAATTTTAAAAAGCACCCTTCTTCACTTTCTATTAACTTTAGTGCTCACAAAGTTTGGAGTAGCAACAGATGTTCATTGACATCCAAAATAATATAATGTCTATAAACTAAAATAAATTGCCAAGGAAAGAAAAGCAAGCAATAAGAAAATAATAAAGTAAGAGCTACTTCAGCTTCCCACCCTTCCCTTATCTCTTTAAGCAAACAAAAACAAGAACCAATACACAGTCAAGAGATCTGAGTCACTTTATCGACCATTTCAGAGAAATGAGTCATGTTTCTAGGAAACCCTTGGGTCCATAAGCTATTCTGAGAATGCTATATTCATCACCAAAGTGGTCCCATGTGCTAGATATGCTCATATTCTTTAGAATGTGATTGCTTTAATATTTCTGCAAAAATGATAAGGTTAAGTTTTGTGGAAACTTAAGTGCATACATCCTGCTACAAGCTACTAGATAAACACAGCTGTGAAAAGGGTCTGTTTACATTTTTTTCTTTGCAAAAATCTATCTTCATTGTTGGCTATTAAAAAAAAATAGTGCTAGGACTGTTACAGATTTTTTTCTGTCGCTGGTTAGCATGTTAAGCTTTGCCAACAGGGGGCAGTGGAGAGACACTACAGGAAGAAATAGCCTTTCTTCCTGGTTCTTTATTTCCAGTGATTTCTGATTCTAGTTCTGCAGTTGCCTACAATATGTGTATGAGCCATCCAGCGGTGCTCACTCTTTGGAGTTTCTGTGGCACCTCATGGGGATATTTATTGCTTGGTGAGAGACTACAGACCCAGGTGGCCATGACTACACTTTCCTAATAAGGCCTGATTGCCAGCATTGAGGATGAGACTCTTGCCTTTCCTGTTTGCTTCTTATATGAGTAACTTCCCAAAGCCCCAAGGGAATTCTTCTGATATTCTTTACAGCTTTATACATTTCCCCCCAATATGGTTAATTTTTCTTTATACCATACTTTGTTAAAATTACTATGTTTTCTGTCTCCTGGTTGGATCTTCACTGATAAAGCTTTTCGTTATTCTTTTCCATTAATATTATGGTCTTCATTTTTTAGAACATTGTTATGAATCATTGTCCAGTGCCTCCAAAACATAAATATGCATTTCACAAATATTTTTTAAGATTTATTTATTTTATTTATTTGAAAGGCAAAGTTACAGGGAGACAGATAAAGGGAGAGAAAGAGAGAGAGAGAGAGAGTGAGAATCTTTCATCCACTGGTTCTCTCTACAAATGGCTATAAAGGCCAGGGCTGGGTCATACTGAGGCTAGGAGACAGGAGCTTCTTAGGGATCTCCCATGAGATGCAAGGGCCCAAGCACTTGGACTATCTTCCCCTGCTTTTCTAGGTGCATCAGCAGGGAACTGGATAGAAAGTAGAACTCTAACATTGTCCATATGGGATACCAGTACTGCAGGTGGCAGCTTTAGGTACTACACTACAGTGCCAGCCCCTAATTTATAAATCTTATAGTTGACTTTTGATATTGATGACAAAAAAGCATTGACATGTGTGATAAACTTTTGGAGTCAAGATTAATATTGGTCAATTTTAATTCCACTTACTTGTATTGTTTATTGAATTTTGTGTATATTTTACTGAGATGCTCTGAATCTCTTTCAGCTAAAACACTTATTTGAAATTCTGTAAGTCCTCTCATTTGTTCCTCTCAGTTTCATTATTTTTGTTAGTAGTAAATAAAATTATATTTAATGTCTTTGATGTTTTGAAAACTGATCACAGGAGTTGGCCTTCAGGTGGAAGAATTGCTTTTCCTCATCTGATATTGAAAGAAAAGAGAAAAGAGCAAAACATGGAGACTTTGGTGAGGATAAGGCACGAGATTTATATCTTTAATTATTCCCAATAGAAAGATGCAAGGTGGTATGCTATTGAGAAAAGAGACTTCGTGAGAATGAGTGCAATGGGCAGAGAGATGGCTATGGTCACAGACAATAGCCCAGTTATCTTGAGGACTCAAAGCAAAGATGCAATTCCATAGCGTCTGTAGCCCTCAGGGTGGGCAGGAGACGGAAGGTCGACTACAGGACTGATCCAATTGCTCTGCTATCATAGCGACTGCAAATTGGTAGTTTAGGCCTGAAAAAGACCAGATTTACTTTTTTCAGCAAAATTCAATTTTGTCCTCTATGTGTACCACTGAATTATGTTTCCTTAATCAGACCTGGGTGTGGCCCTTGACTGGTTCTGAAATGTGAACAGAGATGAGCAGCCATGCCAGGCCTAGTGTAGGAACATCCCTGGGTATGCTCCACGGTGACTTCCGTCTTTTCGAGCTGGTGAGGGTGTACCTCCTCTGCCTAGCCTGGTCAGCTCAGGGAGCCATATCTCATGATGGCACAGGTACCATCCACTAGTTTCTGTATAGATCACCTACCTACTGTTGTACACTTTTTCATCTGATACTCCGTTAACCTATTCAGAAAGAGCAAACAATCTTATATCTTATTGAATTGTTACATGTTAGAATCCATTTGTTTGCCATAAAAAGATATCATAGGCTGGGTGGCTTAAACAACAGAAATTTATTTCTTATGGCTCTGGATCTTGAAAAGTGCAAGATCAAAGTGACAGGTGATTAAGTTGCTGGTAACAATCCTCTTTTTGCTATTTCCAGTGAGAGAGAGAGAGAGAGAGAGAGAGAAAGATGCTCTCTCCTATGTCTTCTGTATCTTATAAAGACCACAGTGCTATCATAAGTGCCCCGCCTTCATGCCCTAATTACCCCTGAAAGGCCGATGCCCAAACACTGTCACATTGGGGAACGGTTTCAACATGTGAATTTGGTTGTGGGGTAGGGGCATGCAGGGCACACATATTCATTCCTTACAACTGTTCTAATATAGTCTAACAACTACAACTGGCTTGGGAATTAATCCCTCCACAGGAAGAAAAATTACAAAGGAGCTAGCTGGTTTCTACCATTATTCTATTAAAAACAAGGTTAATTTCTTTCATTGTACACTACAAATTTGAATAAATGATAAATTCTATAGAAATTGTATTACTCTAGAGTAAAAAAGCTCTGTAAGAATTATATAATTATTGTTCATTCTTGCTAAGTAAGTGAACGTAAATATTTTACTAGTTATAGACAAAACATATTTCTCATATTTCTGGAGGATCTTCAGTCTCATACTGGGTGCCAGCATTTGTCCAGGGCTTTTTCTGTGGCATTCCATGGCAGAAGTTAGAAAGATAAATGAACATTGAAGACAGAGAGGGTAGGGATCAAGCTTACCCTTTTATCAGGATTCCAATCTTGGGATAACTAAGTAACTCCCTGTGATGAAGCCATTAATCCACTCAGGAGGCAGAGCCCTCATGACACAGTCACATCTTTTTAGAATTTTATTTATTATTTTAAAAAACATTTATTTGTTTATTTGAAAGCAAGAATTGGAGAGAGAGAGAGAGAGAGAGAGAGACAGAGAGAGACAGAGAATCTTCCACCCACAGGTCATTTCCTAAATGGCCACAATGGCTAGAGCTGGGCAGATCTAAAACCAGAAGCCAGGAGCTTCTTCTGGGTCTCCCATGTAGATGAAGGGGTCTAAGGACTTTATACATTTTCTGCTGCTTTCCTAGATGCATTAGAAGGGCGCTGGATTGGAAGTGGGGCAGCTGAACTTGAACCAGTGCCTGCATGGGATGCCAGTGCAGCAGGCAGCAGCTTTACTCACTAAGCCACAGCACCAGCCCCTATAGTCATCCCTTAAAGGTCTTGCTACTTATACCATAAAATGACAACTAAATTTCAACATGAATTTTGGAAGGAACATTTAAACTGTAGCATTCTGCCTCTGGCCTCCTAAAACTCTTTTCCTTCTCGTATGTAAAATATATTAATTCCATCTCAATAGCCCCAAAGTTTTAATTCATTCCAGAACAAACTCTCAACTCCAAAGTCTCATCTAAATCAAGACATGATTCATCTTACAGCAAATTTCCTTCAGCTGTGAGCCTATGAAATTGGAACAAATTATCTACTTCCAAAAACCATGGTGACACAGGCATGGGACAGAAATCCTTATTCCAAATGGAGAAATAGGTAGGCAAAGGGGTAATTGGTCCCAAGTAAGTCCAAAACCAACAAAGAAAAACAACATTAAATCTTAGAGCTGGAGAATGATCTCCTTTGACTCCATGTGCTGCATGCCGGGCACACTGAATCAAGGGTGGCTTTCCAAGGCTTCAGGCAACCCCACCCCTACTGGCTTTGCTGGGAAAGGAGGAATGACATATAACATTTTTAGTTTGAACAAAAACCTGGCTCAAATGCCCAGCATGTCTTACAGAGGGCATGCATTCTGATCTGCTACTCTTTGAAACCTGGAAAGCCAAGGAGCCGATATTTGACCTTGCAAATACATTGTCATCTCATATCTCAAGGCTATGAAAGCAGGGCAAATGTTTACAGGTCTACTAAGGTTTAATACAGTAAATCTTTCCTTCTTTGCTTTAGAAATCTTTTTCCCAGGAAAAAAAATTTGTTGGGAACAGATTTGTTCATATTCTACATCAGATAGGAGGACATTTTACCTAATACATGGATGTAAGCATAATCTTGGAAGAAATAAAACTGGAAAAGGGAGTCCACTGGGCCCACATGACCTTAGCCGGTATTGGACTGGAGTTGAACAGCTCAACGACACACAAGGCAGATCCTCTCCAATTTGTTCCACTCTTCCCCTCCCTGCTGTCTTCCTCCACCTCCATTTCATCCTGGGGTGTTGCCAGTCTGGTACTTATCTGAACTCTGTTGCTAGAACTTCAGTACTTTCCCCTCATATACATTCTTTGAAGAAGTAAATAAAATTATGGACACCTTTTATGTGACTTGATTTCTGAGGATTAAGGAGCAGCTTATTCTCAAAAATATTTTTTAGTCATTACCAGTTGAGTGCTAATAAGGTAAATATATCAGTTTTCTCCAAACTCTCACAGGTTCAGCCCTTTCAGAAGCAGAGAATGAGGCAAAAATTGAGATGTAGGATGTTTGTTAATTAACAACTGCAATAGGAAGGGGAGGAAGCATACTGGGGCCCAAGACAAAACACAGAAGTGACATGGGCCCACACGGTCTTGAGCAAATGGCTAAGAAGATCTGCATGGGGCTGCTACAGCTCTGGAGGATCCCTCACTCGGGCAGACTGGCCAGCCCCTTCCAAGCCCAGTCCGCTGGGCAGTAGCAACTGGAGCAGATCTTTAAAGGATGGGCAGCTGTGTGGTGGAATGAGAAGGCCATGCCAAGATGGCCGCTGGCAACGGAAACTGCCTGTGATTGGATGGCTTTGGAAACCACATGACGATGGAGCCTGCCTGGCAACAGGCCGTGATTAGATGGCTTCGGAAACCAGATGACAATGGAGTCTGACTGGCAACAGGCTGTGATTGGTTAGGGCATAAACCACCCCTTGACCAGATTGGCTGCCTTGGCTATTTAAGCTGCTATACCAACTGAAATAAACAAGTCGGCAGGCTGCTCGCCTCTGGCCTGCTTTCACCCAACTCCCGGGGTCTGTGTGGTGACTCTGCGCCTCTTGCCCTCACCACACTCCTCCTCTCAGAACGAATCCACAGCAACACAGCTGGAGTCACCTGCTTTCTACACTCCCCTGAGACTGCACTGAAGTCCCTCCTGGAGGGGCCTGGGTAGCACCTCATGGCTTGTCACACAGGTTAGTCGAAAATTTCAATACTTGACAAAATTCTGTATCAAACGTGGTAAGGTGAATCTAACATTCATTTGGATTAAAAATAATAAGTGAAGAGAGGCAATTCAATACTAAAAATGAACAGTAGGACAGAATGTACCCTGACAGATTAAAAATTATATTATGAGAATTTGGTAATTAAAATAGTGCTATATGAAAGAAAGAATAAATTAGCAGTGACCACTATGGAAGAAAATGGCCAAGAGAGAGTATAGCAGACATAGGAAATAGATGTAGATTAAAGGTGGTGTGTCAAGTCAGAAGTCAAACAAACAGATCACAGTATTCAATAATTCATGTGGGTATCACAATTCTGTTGTCACGAAAAGAGTTCACTTTGGTCACCATTGTACATCATTAACTGTAATAGATTCTTATTGCATTGAAAAACAAACATGAAAAGAATTGTAATGATGTTTCAGGTATAATTGAATTTATAAAAAAAGTGCTTATTTTTACAATGTTGTGCTAAGTGGGTAAGAGTTCTTGAATGTAAGAATTCCAGAATTCCGGAAGTTATATCTAACCAGAAGGGTAGTGTATTTTACATGAGTATAAATATTCTGTACAATGAAATAACCACAAATACAATGAAAAGGTAACAGATAACTCAAGAGAAAATTTTGCAACTTATGCAACCTACTCAGTATAACAATCTGTAAAACATACAAGTTCTGAAAAATTAATATGGAAAACAAAAATAATAGAAATGCCTATGAAGACTATTGATATGTGATTCAGAATAGATATGAATAGTTAATACATCCCAAATTATAGTCAGATCGGTAATGAGAAAATGTGAATTAAACAATGGCAGAGGCCAGCACCGTGGCTCACTTGGCTAATCCTCCACCTCCAGCGCTGGCATCCTGGGTTCTAGTCCCGGTTGGGGTGCTGGATTCTGTCCTGGTTGCTCCTCTTCCAGTCCAGCTCTCTGCTGTGGCCCGGGAAGGCAGTGGAGGATGGCCCAAGTGCTTGGGCCCTGCACCCGCATGGAGACCAGGAGGAAGCACCTGGCTCCTGGCTTCGGATCAGTGCAGCACGCTAGCCACAGTGTGCCGGCCGTAGTGGCCACTTGAGGGGTGAACCAACGGAAAGGAAGACCTTTCTCTCTGTCTGTCTCTCTCTCTGTCTCTCTCTCTCACTGTCTAAATCTGCCTGTCAAAAAAATGGCAGAGACTTTTCAGTTCATCGTTCATCAAATCCCACACAATTCAAGTCATTGATAAATCATAAATAATATCAGCTTCAATGCCAGTCAATGTATAATCTCATGACTACTTTTTAAAAAATTTTTATTTATGTATTTGAGAGGCAGAGTTACAGACCCGGAGACAGGTCTTACATCTGCTGGTTCACTCCCCAAATGGCTGCAATGGCTGAAGTTGAACTGATGTGAAACCAGGAGCCAGGAGTTTCTTCTGGGTCTACCACGTGGGTGCAGGGGCCCAAGCATTTGGACCATCTTCCATTGCTTTCCCAGGCCATTAGCAGAGAGCTGGATCAGAAGTGGAGCAGATGGGACTTGAACTGGTGCCTATATGGGATGTAGGCGCCGCAAGCATGCCCCTCATGACCACTTTTAAGTGCCAATTGGTACAGTCTTTATAGAGGATAGTTTCAGCAATATTTTTCAAAATTGATACTATGTGAAATTTGCCTGTTTCTACAAAAATATGATATGTATGTTAGTTGCTATTTTACCACTATTTTGTATGCATGAACAATTGAAATTGATACTAATTCCATTAGTAGGATAATGATTTGACAAAAAGAAAGTATATCAACACTATTTACAAGATTTAAGAAATGCCCAAATGTGTTACAGTTATAGCCAAACCCAAAATCTAAGTAGCTTAAAACAAAAGATGATTTCTCACACATAACCCTCTGAGGTCACTAGCAGTTCTGCCGTGTTTTTCCATACAGGATTCAGGCAACTGGCTTGCCCAACAAGAGGGGCAGAAAAGAGAGTATGGTGACTTGCAGAGACTTCAAGCTTCCAACTGAAAGTTGTACTGTCTTTCTCACTCGCATTCCATTCACAGGGACCTGTCAGACCTCAAAGACACTGCAAATTAAATGCACCTTGTGCCTGCAAGGAGTACTGGAAACAGGAACTACTATTCCAAGGAACAAAAAAGAAATGCTGTAACTAGAGAATGAGGCAGATAATGGTGTTCCTACTATAATTAAAAAGTCATATAGCTCTACAATAAATTCGAATTCTGTGGCTACTTTCAAAACATATATTTGTATATATGCATGGACTTTCATGTAAATACCAAACCAAGTTTTGTAATTATAAACAAACCTTTAAGAAGATTGTTAGGCCAGGCATTCAGTGTAGCTATTAACACGACACATGGGGTAGCTGTCTTCCTATTAGAACACCTAGCTTAGAATCGCAACTCCATTTCAAATCCAGTTTCCTGCTAATGTGCACCCTGCACCCTGGGAGACAGGAAGTGATGGCTCAAATAGATGGGTCCCTGCCACCCATATGGGATACCTTGCCATTGTGGGCATTTGGGAAGTGAATCAGCAGATCAGAGTTCTCTCTTTCTGTATCTCTCTGTATCTCTCAGTATCTTTGCACTTCGGGAGTGAACCAGTGGATGAAAGATCTATCTCTATGTCTCTCTCTTTCTCTGTCTCTGTAACTCAGCCGTTCAAATAAATAAAATAAATTTTCAAAGAAAATCCTAGGGTTTCTATTCTGTTCCATTGGTCTACATATCAATTTTTGTTCCAGTCTCAGGCTGTTTTGATTATAAGTGTCCTGTAATATGTCTTGAAGTCTAGTATTGTGATGCCTCTGGCTTTGTTTTTATTGTTAGTATTGCTTTAGCTATTTTGGGAATCTTATGTTTCTATATCAATTTTAGCATTATTTTTTCTAGATACAGGAAGAACGTCCATTGGTATTTTTTTAAAAGATTTATTTATTTATTTGAGAGGTAGAGTTACAGACAGTGAGAGGGAGAGACAGAGAGAAAGGTCTTCCTTCCGTTGGTTCACTCCCCAATGGCTGCTATGGCAGGAGCTGTGCTGATCCGAAGCCAGGAGCCAGGTGCTTCTTTCCAGTCTCCCATGCAGGTGCAGGGGCCCAAGGACCTGGGGCCATCTTCCACTGCTTTCCCAGGCCACAGCAGAGAGATGGATTACAAGAGGAGTATCCTGGACTAGAACCGGTGCCCATATGGGATGCCAGTGCTGCAGGCAGAGGATTACCCTACTGTGCCAGCCCGTCGTTGGTATTTTAACTGGTATCGCATTTAATCTGTAATCTGCCATTACTTTAGCTATTCAGGGTCTCTTGTGATTCCATATGATTTTTAGGGCCTTTTTTTGCAATCTGAGAAAAATGTCTGATATTTTGCTTGAGATCTGTAAATTGAGCCATTGAATCTATAAATTGATCTACTGAGTCTGCAAATAGCTTTAAGTAGTATGAACAATTTTATAATATTAATTCTTCTAAGCCATAGACATGGAATATTTTTCCATATTTTGTGTATGTCTTCTTTTTTTTATGCTTTGTAATTTTCAATTTAGAGGTCTCTTAATCTATCAATTTAAATGTTGATCTTATTCAAAAAATCCACACACAAAGAAAACATAGGATAATGTTTCACCAATTATCTGGAAATTTTGTGGGCCAGTCAAGTTGACACTTAAAGTTAACATGACAGAAACCCCATAATACAATGATCTTAGTTATGGAAATTGTTAGATTTTTTAAATGGTGACTTTGTAAACATTAGATTGTAGAAATATATAATAACTGTCATTCTTATCCTCTGCAAAATGTATTATCTGTGTCCCTTTCAGGAGCTACCCTTTGTATTATAACAGATCTGTGTTGAATTTAACATATAGTGTTCGCTGTGCAATGATTAACCTGTTTATGGGAAGCTTTAAGAATCTTTCTCAAAATTCCTCTGGGTGGCATAAAGTACTAAGAAAGCTAATTATTTTCTTAAAATTTTCATTTATTTTTACTAACATTCTGTCCAATTATCAAATATATGTTTATATCAAAAATATATCTGTCGTTATCCTTTTAAATTAATTGCATTTTTAAGGAATAAATAGCCTTTTTGATTTCTCTTCATAAGCTTTTATGCTGTAAGTCAACTAAGAGATTTTCCTCATTGCGCAGCTAACTTTTAATCTTGCATTTCACATGAAATGGGAAAAATACTCTCAATATATAATTCTAAAGATGTTGGCTATGGTATATTACATCCAGAAGACACTTAAATTCAATGATGGCTGCTCATGAAAACTGTCAGAAATTTTTATCTATGCATTTAGTTAAAAATCATCAAGGTAACAATTTTATGGTACTTAATATTTTCAAATGGAATTATATTTATTAAACTTGATTAGTAGTTAATGAACCTGTGAAGCTTGAATCAAAGTGGTACTAGACTCATCAATCAAAGCACTACAGGATTAGTGGGTTTTGCAAGATTATATAGCAGCACTATTTCTATATTTAGATCTCAGTGGTTCCACATTGTAAGAATCTATTCTACTGTAAATTTCTCAGGATTCCCTAAGGATTTATTACAAACAATTATATTGCATGGCAGTGTGTAACAGTAATAAAATGTTTTTGACGTTTTAAAATATCAAATGAGGGTGTTTTGGGGATTAATCTTTCTGCTCACTTCAAAAATGTATATACTACCTGCTAATAACTACTTTCTTTTTTAAAGGAGATTCTTGAAGCTTTAATGTGAATTTTTAGGACATCAATTTAAATACAAACACAACTATCTTTTAATTCACTTAAATAACTTTCCAAAAGAAGAAAGCAAAATGGAGAAAATAGGACGTATCTGATGTTTCCAGGTCACCTGAAGGTCAAGTGATAATCAGAGCCGCTCTTAAGCTACACTGGAGCCCTGGCATTGGCAGCACACGGGGACCCAGCCTCCCAGGCAGAGGAAATGCAGCTTCCTCACTCATCCTCTAAATGCCCTTTCTCTCTAGCAGCTCCCTGAGGGGCTGAGATGAAAGTCACGGCATAAACACAACAAGCCTTCAGATGTCTACAACATGAAGGAGACAGGAGGTTAGGATTAATAGACAAGTTACATTAGCTGTTTTCATCTCCAAATATCTCAAGATGAGGCTGAAATTCAAAACAACTCTATTTTAGAGTCTGAGCCAGAAGAATTAATCAGTTCATATCATGTTTAATTTTGAAAATATTTTTGATTGGCCAGCTTTGCCTTGGGAAATGTGGAGGCTTAGTGTTTAGTAAACATCACTCACTGGCAAAGGCTATGCTTTAGAACTATTTTCAAGTTTGAGTTTAAGGTGAAATTCAGAACCTAAACAGTGCAAAGGCTATGAAAGCCAGTATAGAGACATTTTAAAAAATGATTTATTTTATTTATTTAAAGGCAGAGTTACAGAGACGGGTGGGGGGCAGTTAGAGAGAGAGAGAGAGAGCAACTTTCGTCTGCTGGTTCACTCTCCAAATGGCCATAATGGCCAGAGCTGGGCCAGGTAGAAGCCAGAAACCAGGAACTTCAGTAAGGTCTTCCATATATATGCAGGGGCCCAAGTACTTGGGGCATGCTCCACTGCTTTCTCAGGTGCATTAGCAGGGAGTTGGATCAGAAGTGGAGTAGCTGGGACTCAAACCGGCACCTATATAGGATGCTGGCATTGCAGTTAGTGGCTTAAACTTTTACCACAACACCGGCCCCAACATTGTATTTCTTATATGGGCTTCCAGGAGGGGGAAACCACCCTGCAAGGAAAGGGTAAGAAGTCATCCCTGGTGACTGGCAGTTCTAAATATAGGAGAGATCTCCAGTCCTCACAGACTTTAAACCTGGTCTTGAAAGCTAATTAGGGTCCGAGAGATTGCTTTATTCCAAAATTGGAACCCACATTGTCATCCTCACCCGCAAGTCCCAAAACTGGGCTTCTACAGCACAGCCACTACTAGACTCCATTCTGGTTTAGAGGCTAATAGGCAGCCTTGCTGATGCTAGAAGACCCCAGAACCAGCACATTTCACAGGGCAGAGCAGTTCCCTTTGAATTCTAGTTTTCAGATTTCTATGCACCAATCTCAGAGTCAACTTTCCTGCTCTCAGGGATATGAGAACGCTTTCTTCAGTGTCTCAGGAATCATAGCTCTTGGTGTACAGGTAAGCCTCAGCATCATCCTTGCATGCCCTCTGTGCCACCTGAATACGACCCCTTTGGCATACTGCAGCTCACATGGAGTAACTCATGATCACCCGATGTGACCTAGGTATATTCTGTCTGTGTCTCACAACTCCATTCCTGCATTGCTTGTTCACGATCCCCACTATAACCTATGGTCTCTCTCTCCACAGGATGTGGGTAAAGTACTTTCCAAACCTTTCATCTCTGGAACTTCTGTTCTATGACCAACTATGTTGACTCTATGGTCCTAAGAACACCTGCATTATTCACCTCAATGGTACTTGCAGAGTTTTTTTTCTGCACAAACAACCTGTGTTCACACCCTGGGACCTAAGAAAGATCCCCACTGCATCCTATAGCTCTGGAAGTGTGACTATTCTTGATATATTCCCCAAAGTCATCTTAGCTCACTCCATGGGATGTGGAGAAAGCCCTATCTGCACTCCATTACTCCAGTTCCATGTTTTCCTGTGCACATTCCACAGAATAACCTGTACTTGTCCAATGTGACCAGGATGTTACCCTCCCTGTCCTGCAGCTCTGGGACTGTGATTACTGGTGTTATATTCACAGGAAATATTTGAATTCTCCCTACTCACCCCATGGGACCAGAGGAAGACCTATCTGAAATATATGACTCCATATACATACTTTTCAGTGCACAATTCCTAGCATTCCTAGAATAACCTGAAGTTGTCCCATGGAATCTCAGAATGGTCCCCTCTAATTGTCATAGTTCTGGGAGTGTGACTATTAGTGCCGTAAGTCCAATTGTCACTCATGTCTACACAGTAGGACCTGGAGAAGGTCCTATCCACATCCAACAGTTCCAGAGTTGCAGCTATCAGTGCCATAAGCCACAATATCAATCTTAATCACTTATGAGACCTGGGAATGGTCCCTCTTGTGTCCCACAGCACAAGGAACATCACTAGTCTTTGTGTGGCTCAATGTTCTGAGACCCAAGGACACACAACATGGGAAGCCTGTATCCACTAAAAAGTCACACCACTACATCTGTTTGCTGCAGACTACACAATTACAATAATTATAGACACAGCTGACAATAATCACAGCTGAAGAAATATATGGAGGCTACATTCTGGGTCCACCCAGAACCAAAGGTAAAGAAACTAGCCAACCAGCCAACTAGGACTTCACATCCCTTCCAAGAGAAAAAAGTATTTTCCTTTTTTTTAAAAGATTTATTTATTTATTCGAAAGTCAGAGTTACACAGAAAGAAGAGAGGCAGTAAGAGAGAGGTCTTCCATCTGCTGGTTCACACCCTAATTGGCTATAATGGCTGGAGCTGCACTGATTCGAAGCCAGGAGCCAGGATCTTCCTCTGGGTCTACGCATGTGGGTGCAGGGGCCCATTGACTTGAGCCATCTTCCACTACTTTCTCAGGCCACAGCAGAGAGCCAGATTGGAAGTGGAACAGCCAGGTCTCAAACTGGTGCCCATATGGGATGCTGGCACTGCAGGTGGTGGCTTCACCCACTTTGCCACAGCACCAGCCCCCAAAACATGATTTTCTGACAAGAGCTTTTCCATCAAGAAGCAACCTTTATCCAATTGCATATGCATTGATGTGGGGACCCAGGAAATATAAAGAAACAAGGAAGCACAGAAACTCCATGCTACAGTGGAGAGCACAATAGTTTTCCAAATGTACATCCTGATTTGAGGGAAATCTATGAAATGTCTGGAAAAGAATTCCTAAAGAAATTCAGTGAGATACATGAGAATACATATAATCAATTCAAAGAAATTAGAAAACCATGCATGATAAAAATGAGAAATTTGAGATAGAAATTATTAAAATAATCAACCAGAAATTTTGAACTGGAAACTTCAAATGATGAAATAAAAATGCAGTTGAGAGTTTCAATAATAGAATAGGCCAAATAGAAGAAATAATTTCTGACCTTGATCATAAATTCTTAAAAATAATGTGGTCAAGCAAAAAATTTGGAAGAATAAAAATGCCATATCTCATTTTAAGCAAATAAATGTTGGCATAATATGAATATCTGAAGCAGCATAGTAGGAGAAAAGAATAGAAAATCTTTTCCCTGAAATTTTAGCTGAAAACATGCCAAATCTTGAAAGAGATGTGGACTTCAAGACCCATGAAGCTCTAAATACTCCAAGACACAACCTAAAATAACTTTTCCAAGGCACATTATAGTCAAATTTTCAAAAATAAAGCAGAATGAAAGAATTCTAAAAGCAGTAACAGAAAAGTACCAGGTTAAATATAAACTACTAGATAAGATGAGACTTTTCAGTGGAAACCTTACATGAAAGAAGAAAAAAATGAGATGACATATTTAAGGAATTTAAAGAAAAAAGCTGCCAACAGAGAGTATAATATCCAGCAAAGCTACCCTTTAGAAGTGAAAGAGAAATAAGGCTTTTCCTAGACAAAAAAAAGTGGAGGAAATTAATCAGCAGCAGATTAGCTGTACAAGAAATGCTTACAAGTAAAATTATCATAATAACAATCAAGGAAACACACAAAAGTACAATGCTCACTAACAACCACATACACAAAAGAGAAAACGAAGAGATCAAATATTGTTATAACAGATAATTATCAAAACACAAAGATCAGTAATAGTAGAGGCAGGGAAAAGCAAAGAATATATAAAACAGTTAGTAATGAGCAAAATGATAGGAATTAGTTTTGGCCTGTCAGTGTTATCATTGAATAAAAACAGAATAAATTACCCAATAGACAGAAATAGGCTAGCTAAAGCAATTAAAAAAAAAAAACACACCAAAGCTGAAGACATACAATGGCTGAATGCAAAGGACTGCAAGAAGATATTTTATAACTAATGGAAACTGAAAGCAAGTTAGGGTAGATGCACACTTTTCAGATAAAATGGACTATAAATTAAAACCAATAAAAATAAAGAATTTCCTTACATATTGATAAAAATTTGATTCAGTAAGGAGAAAAAAAATTTATAAATATATATGAACCCAACACCAGGCCCCTCAAATATATAGAGCAAATAATGTATCTGAAGGGAGAAACAGGCTCCAATACAATAATAGTTAAAGACTTCAGTGTCCTAGTATTATGATTGGACAGATAATCCAGGCAGAAAATCAACAAAGACACACCAGAGAGCCATACTACAAAACTAACAGACCTAACATACTTTTACTGAACATTTTATCCAGCCACTACAGAATATACATTTTTTCTTACCAACACATGGAACAGTTTCCGGAATAAACATGTCAGGCCACAAATCAGTTTTGATAAGTTAAAAATAATTAAAAATAAAAATCAGACCACAATGAAATGAAACTATAAATCAACAACAAAAAGAACAATGTACATTTTCAAAATATACGGAAATTGGTGAAATACCTGAAATGTAATTCAAAAGAATGATCATAGAGTTATTCAGAAGCAATGAGAAGCAAATCCATGAGTTAAAGAAATCCATACATGACATGGAGGAAAGGTTTTCCCATGAGAAATAGTAGAAATGAAGAATTCAGTATGTCAAATAAAAAGATAGTGGAAATTTTAACAACAGAATAGGTGAGGCAGAAAAAAGAGTATCTGAATTAGAAGACAAATAATTGGAAGTATCTCAGAACAAAAGAGAAAATATGAAAAAATGAAAAAATCAGAATTTTTTTAAAAAAAGTTCTAGATTTATGGGATATTATCAAATGACCCAAATTATGTGTCTTAGGAGTCTCTGAATGCATGGAAAGAGAGAATGGATTACAAGGCCTATTCAGTGAAGTAATAACAGAAAACTTCCCTAATTTGGAGAAAGAAAGGAATATCCAAATACAGAAGCACATAGTACTCCTATAAACATGACCAGAAAAGACCTGAAGACATCAAAAACCTAAACAGATAACTAAGAAGGAGACTGAATCACTAAACAGACCTTCCCAACATAGAAAAGCCCAGGACTTCACCACTGAATTCTACCAGACTTTTAAAGAAGAACTAATCCCAATTCTTCTCAAGCTATTCAAAACAATGGAAAAGGAGGGAATCCTCCCAAACTCCTTCTATGAGGCCAGCATCACCTTAGATCCAAATCCAGGTAAAGATGCAACAAAGAAAGAGAACTATAGAGCAATATCACTGATGAACATAAATGCAAAAATCCTCACAAAATACTAGCTAAGAAAATCCAGTGACAGACATATCAGAGAGATCACGCAACTGGACAAGTGGGATTTATCCCTGGTATACAGGGATGGTTCAACATATGCAAATCAATAAATGTGACACATCACATTGACAAAATGAAGAATTGAAGAATAAAAACCTTATGATTACTTCAATAAATGCAGAGAAAGTGTTTGATAAAATGCAACATCCTTTCATGACAAAAAACCTTAAGCAACGTGGATATAGAAGGAAGATTCCTCAACACAATCAAGGCAATGTATGACAAACTCACAGCCAGCATCTTCTTGATTGGAGAAAAGTTGGAAGCATTCCCACTATGATATAGAAACAGAGATGCTCAGTTTCACCATTGCTATATAATATACTCCTGGAATTTTTAGCCAGCACCATTAGGCAAGAAAAAGAAATCAAAGTGGGGGGACAGCATGCAGTAGGGTAATCCTCCACCTGCAGCACTGGCATCCCATATGGGCACCGGTTCTAGTCCAGGCTTCTCCTCTTGTAATCTATCTCCCTGCTATGGCCTGGGAAAGCAGTGGAAGATGGCCCAAGTCCTTGGGCCCCTGCATCCGTGTGGGAGACCAGGAAGAAGTTCCTGGCTCCTGGCTTTGGATCAGTGCAACTCCGGCTGTTACGGCCATTTGGGGAATGAGCCAACAGAGGGAGTACCTTTCTCTCTGTCTCTTCCTCTCACTGTCTGTAACTCTACCTCTCAAATAAATAAACAAAATCTTAAAAAAAAAAAAGAAGTCAAAGGGATACAAGTTGGAAAGGAAGAAGTCAAATTATTCCTATTTGCAAATGACATGATTCTATATACAGGGGACAAAACAACTCCACTGAGAGACTATTGGGACTCATAGAAGAGTTTGGTAAAGTGGCAGGATATAAAATTAACATACAAAATTAATAGCATTGGTATACACAGAAAATGACAACTCCTAAGATCAATCCCATTCACCTTAGCTATAAAAATTTAAATACCTTGGAATAAACTCAACCAAAGAGGTGAAAGATCTCTATGATGGATATTACAAAATGTTTAAGGAAGAAATATAAGAAGACATACAAAAAATGGAAAAGTCTTCAATGTTCATGCATTGGAAATATTAACATCATCAAAATGTCCATACTACTGAAAGTAATTTACAGACTCAGTGCCATCCCAATCAAAATACCAAGAACATTCTTCTCAAATATAGAAGAAATAAATTCTAAAATTCATATGGAAGCATAAGAGACCCTGAGTAGCTAAAAGTATCTTAACAAAAACAAAGCCAGAGGCAACTTGATACCAGGGTTCAAGACACACTACAGGGCACTTATAATCAAAACAGCTTGGTACTGGCATAAAAATAGATATGTAGACAGATGGAACAGAATAGAAATTCCAGAAATAAATTCATGCATCTATAACCTACTAATCATTGGCAAGGAACTAAAATCAATCTCTGGAGAAAGTACAGTTTCCTCAACAAATGGTGCTGGAATAATTGAATCTCCACATACAGAAGTATGAAATAAGACCCTTAACTTATACCTTACAAAAAAACAATTAAAAATGGATCAAGTATCTAAATCTATGACCTGATACCATCACACCATCAAATTACTAGGGAATATTTTTGAAACACTGTATGGCATTGACAAGGGAAAGACTTTTTGGAAAAGACCCAGAAACACAGAAAATGAAAGTCAACATAGACAAATAGGATTACATTGAGCTGAGAAGCTTCATCTTGCAAAGGAAACACTTAGCATAGTGAAGTGGCAACTGGCAGAATGGGCAAAAATATTTGCAAATTATGAAACTCATAAAAGATTAATATCCAAAATCTATAAAAAGCTCAAGAAACTCAACAACATGTAAACAAACAATCCAGTTTAAAAATAAACAAAGGACTTGAATAGTCAGTTTTCAAAAGAGGAAATTCAAATGGTCAACAGACACATGAGAAAATGCTGAGTATCATTATCCATCAGGGAAATGCAAATCAAAACCACAATGAGGTTTCACCTCACTTCAGTTAGAATGACTCTCATACAAAAATCAAGAAATAATAAATGCTGGTGAGAATGTGGGGACAAGAGACCCTAACCCCTTGTTGATGGGAGAATAAACTAATACAGCCTTTGTAGAAGAAATTAGGGAGATACCTCAGAAAGCTGAAAGCATATTTACCATATGACTCACTCCTGGGAATTTATCCAAATGAATTGAAATTAGTATATGAAAGAGTTACTTGTATCCCCATATTTATTGCAACTCAATTCACAGTCACTAAGATATGGAATCAACCCAGCTATCCATCAGCTGATGAGTGGATAAAGAAACTGTGTTTATAAACTGTGTTTATAAAACTGTGTTTATAAACACAGTTATATATATATATATACCTATATATATAATATATATATATCTCCCAATATATTATGGAATACTACTCAACTGTAAAAAAAAGACTGAAATCCTGTCTTTGCAACTAAATGCATGCAACTGGAAACCATTACACTTAGTGAAATAAGCCAGTCAAAATGACAAATATCGTATGTTTTCCTTGATCTGTGGTATCTAATAGAGTACAAAAACTATAATGTTTGTAAGCAAAATTGACATTTTGAGATTTGATTATTGTTTATAGCTCTTGTCTCTACTGTTTAAGAATAGTGTTTTTTTGTTTTTTGTTTTGTTCTTACTATTTGCTCCATTCTTTACTTAGTGATGGGTTAAACTTATGATTATAAAATAAACTGAAAGTATGTCATTATAAAAATTAAAAGAAAGAACCAGAAAGGAAGGAGGAGGGAGAGTGGGAGGATAGGCAGGAGAGTGGTATCACTATGCTTATAAACCTGTAAATATGAAATACATGAAATTTGTTCTCTTTATATAAATAAAATACAATTAAAATGTTTAAATAACTAATTTCAATACATTTCAAAGTATTATACAAAATATGAAAAAGATGGACCTCTGCCAAGCATTTTTATGAGGTTGGCATTACTTTGAAATCAAAATCAGAAAGGTTCTCAGATGGCAGGATGGAGAGGGAGCTTACTGCTCTAGTCCAGGAAAAGATAATTAAAAAAAAAAAATGGAGCGAGTGTAGTCTCAGGGAAGAGTTAGGAGAAAACGGCAGAGAAAACTACCAAAATTAGAGGGACATGGTGAATCTATGTGGAGGGTGTGGACGCCCACAACTTGGGACCCCACTAGCCAAGAGACTACACATCAGCATTAGAAAGTGTGATGAGAGCATACCACAGCAGCCCAACCACAGGCGAAAAAGCTGGAGGAAGAGCCTAGAGGAAACCCAGCTTGCAGCCCCATTGGGGATAGTGTACCTGCCAAACTAGAGGAGAAGAAAAAAACAGGATGGGATGGATGCATTTCTCCCTCACCTATCACTTTACAATGGTGTCCTGTAACAAACCAAAATAGCAGGTGCCATTTTGGACATATATTACAGTTGCACCAGCTTGAGGCCATGCTCAACACCCAGCCGAGTGTAAACTCCTGACTCTGGTGAGGAGAACTAACACAGGGCTCTGAACTTGTGACTGTGTGAGGCTTCTGTTCCGGGACTGTGAAAAAAACTGAGGGTGTTTGGGAAGACTCACAGTGTGGCTGGGACTTTAGGCAGTCACAGTGGGAGACTTCACAAGCTCAGGGCTTCCAGGTTACCTGGTGAGAGACATTGCTGGGTAATCTGAACTTACACTGAGGACTGCACACATCTTTTGTGTGGTCCTTGGGACAGAGTGGATGAATATTATACCCACTGGGGCTAGCACCCAGGCACTGATCTCATTTGAGGTGAGGAGTTCATCTGAGCAGAATAAATTTCCCCTCTAATTAAAAAGAGAGACAGAGAGGGAGAGAGAGAGAGAGAGAGAGAGAGAGAGAGAGAGAGAGATTTATCATACCAAACCTGGGTGTGTCACCTTAGGTACACCCTTAACCCTGGAGAACTGAACAGATCTCCCTGGCCACACCCACTACAAGTCTCTGGATATTCACTGAAAGCAGACATTACACTTAACTATGGAGCCATAATACAAAGAAAAAAGCTGTCACAGCAAAAAAGGAAAGAAGGAAGGAAGGAAGGAAGGAAGGGAGGAAGGAAGGAAGGAAGGAAGGTAGGAAGGAAGGACTTATAAGACAAAGCACAGAAAATTATACAGTCAAACCAACAACAAGATGAGGGAATTAGAAAACAAAAAACACTGTTGGGAATCTAAAGGATACTTTAAAATGACAGAACATATGGGTTCTAGAGTTCCTGAAGGCATGGAAAAAAAAAAAGAATTAGAAGGCCTTTTTAGTGAAATAATAACAGAAAACTTCCCTAATTTGGAGAAAGAAAGGGACGTCCAAGTACAGGAATCACATAGAACACCTGATAGACCAGAAAAAATATTTGCCACAACACATTGTAATTAAACTTACCACAGTAAAACATATAGAGAAGATTCTAAAATGTGCATGAGAGAAATGCCAGATTATTCCAGAGGATCTCCAATTAGACTCATAGCAGTCTTCTCATCAGAAACCATGCAGGCTAGGAGAGAATGGCAAGTCCAACTCTCAAGACAAAAAAAAAGCCTGTCAACCCAGAATATAATACCCTGCCAAGCTCTCATTTATGTATGAAGTTGAAATAAAGACTTTCCATAACAAACAGAAATTGAAAGAGTTTGCCACTAGCTGTCCAGCCCTACAAAAGATGCTGAGAATGTGCTACACACAGAAACACAGGAACATAGTTATCACTAAAAAAGAAGGCAAAGGAAGAAAATCTGTCATTAAAGTTCAAAGGAAATTCAAAGTAAAAAATAGGAATATTTTTGGAAAAGTGGCAGTGCAAAGTTATTACTTACCAATAGCCACCTTAAAGGTAAATAGCACCAACTCTCCAGTTAAAAGACACAGACTGGCTGAATGGATTGAAAAATAAAACCTATCTATTTGCTGCCTACAAGAAACACATCTCACTAATGAAGATGCATGCAGACTGAAAGTGAAAGGAGGGAAAAAGATATCCCATGCTATCAGAAATCATAAAAGAGCTGTGTAACCATCCTAATACTAGACAAAATAGACTTTAACACAAAAACTGTTTAAGGAGATAAAGAAGGGCACTATGTAATGACTAAGAGATCAATTCAACAGGAAGATGTAACTATAATAAATATATATGCACCTAATTACAGGGTACCTGGCTATTTAAAATAAATGTTAAAGGACTTACACGGAGACTTAGACTGAAATACAATAATAATGGGGACTTCAATACTCCACTTTCAGCAATGAACATATCAACCAGAAAATCAGTGAGGAAACAGCAGATTTAATCAACACTATAAATCAAATGGACCTAACAGATATCTACAGAACTTTTCATCCTACAGCTGTAGAATACATATTTTTTTCAGCAGTCCATGGAACTTTCTCTAGGATTGACCACATCCTAGGCCATAAAGCAAGTCTCAGCAAATTCAAAAAAAATGGAAATCATATCATGCATCTTCTCAGACCACAATGGAATGAAGTTGGAATTCAGCAACTCAGGAATCGCTAGAAGACATGCAAACACATGGAGACTGAACAGCATCCTCCTGAATGGAGAGTGGGTCATAAAAGAAATCACAAGAGTAATAAAAAAAATTCTGGAAACAGAAGAAGATGACAAAACAACATATCAAGATTTATGGGGTATAGCAAAAGCAGTGTTAAGAGGAAGGTTTACTACAACAGGTGCCTACAACAAGAAATTGGAAAGGAACCAAATAAATGAACTATCAATGCATCTCAAGGATCTAGAAAAACAACAGCAAACCAAACCCAAACCTAGTAGAAGAAAATAAATAATTAAAATTAGGGAAGAAATAAAAAAAAAATTGAATCCAAAAAAATACAAAGGATGAGCAAAACAAAGAGCTGGTTTTTTGAAAAAAATAAACAAAATTTCACAGCATTGTCCCAAGTAACCAAAAAAAATGAGAAATAAGACCAAAATCAATAAAATTAGAGGTTAAAAAGGAAATGTAACAACAGACACCACAGAGGTAAAATGAATCACCAGAAATTAGTACAAAGAGATGTATGCCAACAAACTAGGAAACCTAGAAGGAATGGATAGATTCCTGAACACAAAAAACCTACTTAAATTGAGCCATGAAGACATAGAAAACCCAAACAGACCCATAACCAAGACAGAAATACAGAAGTACAGGCAGTCAAAGCCAAAATTAACAAATGGGATTACTTCAAATTGAGAAGTTTCTGTACAGTGAAAGAAACAGGAAAGTGAAGAAGCAACCAACAGAATGGGAGAAATTATTTGCAAACTATGCAATTGTGAAAAGATTAATAACCAGAACATACAAAGAGATCAAGAAACTTCACAACAACTAAACAAGCAATACATGGACTTAAGACGTTTTTTCAAAAGAAGAAAGCCAAATGGCCAACAGGCTCATGAAAGACTGTTCAGGATCACTGGCTATCAGGGAAATGCAAGTCAAAAGCACAATGAGGTCTCATCTCACTCCAGTTAGAAAATCTTTCATACAGAAACCAACAAACAGCAAATGCTGGTGAGGATGTGAGAAAAAGGTTCCCTGATCCACTGTTGGTGGGAATGTAAACTGGTAAGCCCTATGAAAGACAGTATGGAGATACCTCAAAAATCTTGAATATAGACATACCATATGACTCAGCCATCCCAGTGCTGGGAATTTATCCAAGGGAAATGAAAACAGTAAACCAAAGAGCTATCTGTACTTCCATGTTTATTACAGCTCAATTCACAATAGCTAAGACATGGAATCAACCTAAATGCCCATTAACCAATGACTGGATAAAGCAATTATTGGAAATGTACACTATGGAATACTACACAGAGGTAAAAAAAAATGAAATCCAGTCATTTACAACAAAATGGATGAATCTGTAAAGCATACTTAGTGAGATGAGCCAGTCCCAAATGGACAAATACCATACGTTCTCCCTGATTTGTGAGAACTAATAGAGATCCTAAAACGAAATCTGTAGAAGTGAAATTGACAATTCAAGAAGGGATAACTTGAGCTGCCTTTGTCTTTACTGTCCAGGATCAGTTTCTTTTTCTTTGTTTTTCCATCTTTTTTTTCTTCATACTACTTGTTGAACTCTCCTCAACACAGTTAATTGTATGTGTATAAATTCCATTGAAAATATATCTCAGTAAAAAATAAGAGTGAGTATAAGAGAGGAGGAAGTTTGTAACTGTAAAGCTTTATAGTTCTGCATACATTCCAATAGACTTACTTCTATGGGTACACTTTAAAAATTTGTCATGATCCTCTGAATCCTATTAAACTTGATGGTAAAAATGCCATCTTAATTGTTAAAGTAATCATATTAAATGTTAAAGTGAACATATAGATAGGATTAAGTGTTAAAGAAATCATACAAATAGGAACAAGTGTCTGGTAACAATAATAGATATATTTAAAAAGGAGAGAATGTCTAACATTGGAAGCAATCCACACAGCAGACTCATAGAATGACAATTTCTTTAAGTAACACTCTGATCTCAGTATCAGCCCTTAAGTCTTCCTGGTCTGGATGAAAAGCACGTAAGAACATTTCAGACATGGAAAGCCAAGACACCGTGGCAAAAAATGTTCTACATCAAGGATCTCTATGAGAACCCAGTGGAAAGACGTGGCCATCAAAGAAGGGTATACTTTTCTCTAAAGGGAAGAGAGAATTCCCACTTTGCTTAGGGCTTTGTCTAAATACTGATGGAGTTTGTGGACTCAAAGGACTTCCACAGCCTAGGCAGTTCATTTTAAGGTTCTCAGGTGGTCACTGACATCATACATAAGAGTGTTAATTGTTAAATTAACAATAGGAGTCACTGTGCACTAACTCCCCATACAGGGCCTTTGTCCTCAATGACTTGTATTGAGAGTTAACTCTAAAACCACTTCTCAAACAGTTTTGTGTGTGTGTACACGTGGGTGTGTGCAAATTGTTGAAATCTTTACTTGGTATAGAGTTGGTCTTTTGTGTACAAATTAATTGGAAATGAATCTTAATGGAGAATAGGAATGGCAAGGGGAGAGGGCAGGGGAGGCGTGGGAATAATAACTATATTCCTAAAGTTGTAATTGTGAAATTTATATTCCTAAAAAATAAAAGAAATATACATTTTAAATAGAAAACTACAGACTGATGCCCTTGATGAATGTAATACCAAATATCAACAAAAGAAAAAGTTGTTTTTTCTATAATATAAGCAAAATAGATAAATGCCAGGAAAAGTTGCTGATAATATAATTGCAAGGATTAAATCTGTAAATTTAATCTCAGAAAGTTAATTCTAGATTCCCGGGGAATCTTTCTTCTGACAAGGGCCATTTAGGTATTTATAAATCATTTCTGGGTTACACCAAATTATCAACTCAACAATTAGCCCTTTATTGAATTTAAAGTCCCATCTACAGTTGCCATGGCAGGGCAAGATCAGACAAAATGATTTTACAAGCCTTATACAGCCTGCAGGTCAGACATTCCTCACCCCTGATAAGCACATACCAAATGCTATAGGGGAATATTAGATTTTACTGCCTTGAACTTCAGATCCTTAATGGATTTTTATATGCCAGTTTACTGGTTACCTCTAAATCCACATAACTGGGTTATTGTGATAAATAATTTTATGCCTCAACCTGAGCGGGTCTTGTGTTGTCTAGATTAAACATTGTTTTGGAGTTTGCTGGAGAGAATTCTCTGAATGAGATCAGCATTTGAACTGGTAGAATGAGAAAAGTAGATTGTGCACCACAGTGTGCACAGGCATCATCCAATCCGTTGATGGTGTGAATATAACAAAAGAAGGAGGAAGGAGGGATTTGCTTCTATTTTCCCTGTCTTGGGGATTGAGATGGGACATATCATCTCATCTTTTCCGGCCCTGGTACTGACATTCACATCATTGAAACCCTGGTTCTCACATCTTCAGACTTGGGCTGAATTGAACCACCAGCTTCCTGGCTCTCCAACTTGTAGAAGATAGATCATAGTACTTCTCACTCTCTATGATCACATGAATATGTAATTTCATGTGTAATTACTTATGTAAAAATATATAATATACATTACATCCCTTATTGGTTTGTTTTCTCTTGCTCATTCTATTCCTCTTTCTCACTAACGCAGTTGTATTAGGGTTGGTAATCTATTTGTCGATTGGGTATAAAATCTCTTCTGAGAATGTGACCTTCTCTTCATCCCATAGCTTAAGTTCCTGGTTGTGATTCCATCTTCTCTCACCTGGTCTATGCAAGCAGCCTCCATCTAGGCCTCATTGCTCTTTTCAGGCTTCCTTCTAACTCATCCTTCACATTTTCTCCAGAAGATATTTCCAACCAGGTCATATCCCCCTGTTCCATTAAAGCTTTAACGATTCTCAGTTGTCTGTGAAGAAAGTTCCCAGTGCTTTGCAAAGCAAAGAATTTATTCTATCCTCTCTTTTCAATTAACATTTTATGAGCAAGATATGATAAGCTTTTGTACTTACCCAAATAATCTGCTGAAATATCATTCTTTCCTGTAGGAATTGAGCTGCATCCAATATAGATAGTAGAACTTCAGTACATGTTTATTAAATTAATGAATGAATAAGTAAAGCAATAAATGAGATTATAAAACCATAATAATTCTTTTGTTTGCTTGATTCCAGAATTAGATAGCATTTTTTCTACTTCAAAAATATATTTATAGTCTTCTGTACCAATCAAATCCAATATGATGAGAAAATAAAACCATTCTTTTCCCACATATTTAGGGCTTTGATTAGAATACAGTCTTACCAGAGTTTATTCTAAATACATATTTATTGAATGAGTTAATACTTGAATCACTAAATGGATGAATGAATTAATACATGTTCATTCTGAGCTCAAGAACTCTGCTTAAACATAGTTAATTAAATTTAGCCATCAGTTCTACTTGAGCGTTCTCATTTTAGAATCAAAAACTTCAATGCCTAACATAGTTAAATGTCTAGGTAGTCTTAAAAAAGGCTATATTTGAATGCAAAATTAGAGCCAAAAAACATGTGTTCAGTGTTTTATTTATTACAATTCATGGTGTAAAAGTTGTGCTCTGTTAAAAGCATCCACCCACAAATATTAGTCTCCTTTTCAGGATTCATTCATTCACTCTAACTAAATTAATGTTACATAGAATCCCAGCTAATAAAGAGTTATAAGACAGTTTAGTCACATCACCTGTGAGCATGGATGCTCCAAGAACAGGGAACTAGGGCCCTGACATTTTGTAGAAGGTGTGTGATTAATGTGAGATGGTGAATGGCAATGGCTGAGAATCAACAACAGTAAAAGGACAAGGATAGTAGCTCAATGGTAAGAGCTGAATGTGTGCAAAGGATAATAAAAGGCTTCCATAGCTTGTTTGAGCTATAATGCCAGGTCAGTCTGTAGAATTGAACCAATCTTGGCTGATAAAAACCAACTTTGAGGATAAATAAAAGGCTTCCATAGATTGTTGGGGCTACAAGGTCAGGGCCAATCCAAAGAATTGAACCAATCTTGGTAGATATAAACCAGCTTTCTCAGTTTCTTTTATTACCCTTAACACTTTCATAATTAAAATCCTTTTGATGGTAATTCACTGAAGATTGGTGGGACACGTATTTTGCTTTCTGGTTGAGATTGGGGATGTTGGGTGTCTCTGAGTTGGTATGATGAAAAATAGCCTAGACTTTAGGTAAGCAAATTAGTTAATCTCATATCAATTACAGGTTTATTTCTCCTGTTTGGTTACAAGAAGGACTGATGAAAGTTTAATTGCCTAGAGGCAGAAAACTGTCAAAACTTGCATTTATTCCCTGTGTCTCTTGGATTTTTAACAGCCTAGGTTCCAGATATAATTTCCAAGTCAAATAAACACACCCCTCCTGAAAGGGAATTGAGAACATGAAGTAAAAAAGAAACTTAAAATGTTTTTCTTATTTTCAGGTAAGGATGACAGTGAATCTATAGATCTATTCTTGGATGTTATTACAGGTTTAGGCATACTTCAAAGCAGATCTGTGAATTGATTTGCCATAACCTATTGTGTTTTCTGGTTTTCCAAGATATGACAACTTCAGATTTCTACATGTCTCTGGGATTATTTAATGTGGGAATGATTTTTAACAATATCCCTGACAATTAAGTAGTCCATACTTTGCATTCCTTGTCATAATCACATTTTTAAAATGTGTGTTTTCTTTGGTGATTCTATATATACTGCTTCTCCTAGAAGGCTTTCTACTGCATGAACAGGGGGACATATATATTCTATCCACTGTGATTTACCAGCATATAGCATGATGCCCACCATTCCTAGTGCTTTGTTAATGACTGTTCAATTAGGCAATGATCATGTGAATGTGAAGGCTGAATATTGGACAGAAAAGGTCATCAAATGACAGAATCATCGATGATTGCTAAACTCAAGCAAAAACTAAAATTTTCTAAAAATGGAGTAAGATATTGTGTGGGCTGTTGAGTTTTCTTTTGCCTAATGACAATGTTGCACTTGGAAACTGCTAGCAATCAAGAATCATTCAGTATGTATTAAGCTTTAAAGGCAGACCCCATTTTCACTCAGTCTTGTCCTAACCAGTCAGGTTTCTCTTGGTTTTCCAGTCTGCTTGCATCTGTAATCTTTTTAACGATGCTATCTGTCTCTTTATACATTACAAGACACTTCTTCCTTTTTCATGGAGTGCTTATTACCTTTTTGTTACAGTCAAACTCATTATCATTTTCTGAATTTTAAAGATAAAAACTCCTGAGCATTCTTTCTGTACCTTGTAACCTCAGTCTTTATTTCCAATCCATTGCCTTTGGTAACTGTCTGAATACATTTAGTTTTATTTTCATTGTTTTTATTTTTAACTGGCAGATAAAATTTGAATGTATTTATGGAGTACCATGTTATGTTTTGATATATTTTATGTTTTATAAAGTCCAAATCAGGATAGGCATGCCTATCTCCTCAAACATTTTTATTCATAGTCAAAATATTCAAAATCCTATCTTCCAGCGCTTTTCATAAAAAAAAAAACAGTGCATTAACATCATCTGTAGTCGCCCTATTGTGCAATAGAATACCAGAACTTTCTATTCCTAACTATAACGTAGTAACTGCTAAAATCCTTTCCAAATCCCTCCTTATTCCCTACTTTGTCTAGCCTCAGATAAATACCATTCTACTTTCAACTGCTGTAAGGTTAAAGTTTTTCAGATTTTATGTATGTTGAAATCACATTGTGTTTATCTTTATGGGCTTGACTTATTTCTCTTAACATATTTACCTTCTGTTTCAGCTCTGTTGTTATGTAAGCATTTTTCTGTTTCCTGAGTACCATGAATCCACTGAAGTCAATCACCTTGTATCTCATGAGGTTCCTAGTACCTGGAGTGAATCTGACACCCATCATGATACCAATTAGCGTTGGTAGAATGACTGAATATATTAATCTCAATATGAATTTAAAAATCTTCTTACTAGTTGTTCTGGTTAATATAATGCGTCAACTTGACTGAACAAGAAGGTATCCAGACATCTGGTCAAACATTCGGGTGTTTCTGTGAGATGTTCTTGAAGGGCTTTACCAATTAAATCGATAGACTGATTAAATCGTACTGCTAGTCCTAATGTGAGTGGGCCTCATTCAGTCCCTAGAAGAGTTCAATAAAACTGAAAGATTGATCCTTCTCTAAATAAGAGATAATTCTGCCTTCCTGCATAACTTTGAGTGTAGCTATTGGTTTGAGCTGAGACATTGTCCTCTGTACTGCACTTTCAGAACTGAATGCAAGTGTCACCTCCTCCTGGTCTCAAGGCTGCTGGCCTTTCACCTGGAGCCATATCTTCACTCCCCTGGGTCACCATCTTCCTAACTGCAAGTCTTGGGACTTCACACTGCCACCATAATCAGTTGAGACAATTCCTTATAATAAATCTCTTTCTCGGGCCGGCGTCGTGGCTCACTTGGTTAATCCTCCGCCTGCGGCGCCGGCATCCCATATGGGCGGCGGGTTCTAGTCCTGGTTGCTCCTCTTCCAGTTCAGCTCTCTGCTGTGGCCTGGGAGGGCTGTGGAGGTTGGTCCAAGTGCTTGGGCTCCTGCGCCCGCATGGGAGACCAGGAAGAAGCACCTGGCTCTTGGCTTTGGATCAGCACAGTGCCAGCCTTAGCGGCCACTTGGGGAGTGAACCAACGGAAAGAAAACCTTTCTCTCTGTCTCTGTCTCTCACTGTCTGTAACTCTACCTGTCAAATAAAAAAAAAATCTTTCTCTGCAGAATGCTGACAATAGAGCATTTGCTAGTAGAAACACCATATTTTTTTGTCTCTGACTTTCTAATGTTCTCCGACATTTTCTCTTCTATTATGTTAGTTATGTATGTGACTGAGGCTTTAAAATTAGCACTTTTTATTTAGTAACATTTATTCTCACTTTCTTTGTATGCTGGTACAATTTTCTAGTATTTCCTTCATTCAAATAATGAGTTTAAAGGATTTTTTAAAGACTTTTATTTAATAAATGCATTTTTCATAGGTGCAACTTTAGGAATATAGTGGTTCTTGCCCCTTTGCCCACCCTGCCACCTGACTCCCATCCCTCCTCCTTCTCCCTCTCTCATCCCCTTCTTCATTACAGCTCATTTTTAGTTTGATTTTATAAACAGAGGATCAATTACATGTTAAGTACATATTTCAACAGTTTGAACCCCCACAAAAAACATATAGAGTATTGTTAAAATGATCATATTAAATGTTAAAGTCACCATATAAATAGGTTTAAATGTAAAAGTGATCATATAAATAACATCAAGTGCCTGGTAACTATTGGGATTGCATCAAATTGAGAAGTTTCTGTACTGCAAAAGAAACAGTCAGGAGAGTGAAGAGACAACTGACAGAATGGGAAAAAATATTTGCAAACTATGCAACAGATAAAGGGTTAATAACCAGAATCTACAAAGAGATCAAGAAACTCCACAAAAACAAAACCAACAACCCACTTAAGAGATGGGCCAAGGACCTCAATAGACATTTTTCAAAAGAGGAAATCCAAATGGCCAACAGGCACATGAAAAATGTTCAAGGTCATTAGCAATCAGGGAAATGCAAATCAAAACCACAATGAGGTTTCACCTCACCCCGGTTAGAATGGCTCACATGCAGAAATCTACCAACAACAGATGCTGGCGAGGATGTGGGGAAAAAGGGACACTAACCCACTGTTGGTGGGAATGCAAACTGGTCAAGCCACTATGGAAGTCAGTCTGGAGATTCCTCAGAAACCTGAAGATAACCCTACCGTTCGACCCAGCCATCCCACTCCTTGGAATTTACCCAAAGGAATTTAAATTGGCAAACAAAAAAGCGGTCTGCAGCCTAATGTTTATTGCAGCTCAATTCACAATAGCTAAGACCTGGAACCAACCTAAATGCCCATCAACGGTAGACTGGATAAAGAAATTATGGGATATGTACTCTTTAGAATACTATACTGCAGTAAGAAACAATGAAATGCAGTCATTTGCAACAAAATGGAGGAATCTGGAACACATCATGCTGAGTGAAATAAGCCAGTCCCAAAGGGACAAATACCATATGTTCTCCCTGATCGGTGACAACTGACTGAACACCAAAAAGGAAACCTGTTGAAGTGAAATGGACACTATGGGAAACGGTGACTTGATCAGCATAGCCCTGACTGTTAATGAACAACTTAATACATTATCCCTCTTAGTAGTTTTTTTTTGTCTGTTCTACTTAATATGACTGGTTTAATTCTGTAATTAATACACAGTTATTCTTAAGTGTTGAAAATTAACTGAAATGTGATCCCTGTTAAACATAAGAGTGGGAATAAGAGAGTGAAGAGATGTATAATTTGGGACATGCTCAAGCTGACTTACCATAAATGGTAGAGTTAAAAACATACCAGGGGATTCCAATTCAATCCCATCAAGGTGGCATGTACCAATGCCATCTCACTATTCCAAGTGATCAATTTCAGTTCACAATTGATCATAATGAAAGGACTAAGAGTCAAAGGGAGCACATAAACAAGTCTAGTACCTGCTAACACTAACCGATAGAATAAAGGGGAGAGTGATCCAACATGGGAAGTGAGATACTCAGCAGACTCATAGAATGGTGGATGTCCTAAATAGCACTCTGGCCTCAGAATCAGCCCTAAAGGCATTCGGATCTGGCTGAAAAGCCCATGAGAGTATTTCAGGCATGGAAAGCCAAGACACTCTGGCAAAAGATCTCTGTGAGTGAGATCCCAGTGGAAAGAACAGGTCTTCAAAGAAGGAGGTACCTTTCTCTGAAGGGAGGAGAGAACCTCCACTTTGAATATGACCTTGTCTAAACAAGATAAGAGTCGGAGAACTCAGAGGGCTTCCATAGCCTTGGAAACTCATGACTGGAGCATAGGGAGATTACTGATGCCATAGACAGGAGTGTCAATTCATAAAGTCAACAACAGGAGTCACTGTGCACTTACTCCTCATGTAGGATCTCTGTCTTTAATGTGCTGTGCATTGAGATTTAATGCTATAACGAGTACTCAAACAATATATTTCACTTTGTGTTTCTATGGGGGTGCAAACTGTTGAAATCTTTACTTAATGCATACTAAACTGATCTTCTGTAAAAAAAAAAAGAAATTATCAATTCCCAACTTGACTCTCACTGGGATTAAACATGACAATAGGTCTGATCTGATTTCATCATCATTTAAAAAAAATCATCTATTATTTTTCACTTTATGTTTCTGTGTGGGAGCAAACTGTTGAAATCCTTACTTAATGTATACTAAGCTGATCTTCTGTATATTAAGATAATCGAAAATGAATCTTGATGTGAATGGAAGGGGAGAGGGAGTGGGAAAGGGGAGGGTTGTGGGTGGGAGGGACGGTATGGGGGGAAAGCTATTGTAATCCATAAATCGTACTTTGGAAATTTATATTCATTAAATAAAAGTTAAAAAAATAATAATAGACAGAATTAAAAAGGAAGGAATGTCCAATATGGAAAGCAGTCTACACAGCAAACCCTTAGAACGACATTCACTGTAAATAACACTCTTCCCTCAGAATCAAACCTTAAGGCTACCTGATCTGACTGAAAGGCCTGTGAGAGCATTTCAGGCATGGAAAGCCAAGACTCTGTGGCAAAAAATATTGGACATGAAGGATCTCTGTGAGACCTCAATGGAAAGTAGGGGCCATCAAAGAAGGATGTACTTTTCTCTGAAGGGAGGAGAGAACTTTCACTTTGCTTATGGATATGTCCAAATACTGATAGAGTCTATGGTCACCAAAGCCTTCCATAGCCTTGATAGCCCATGGCAAGAGCCTCGGGTGATCACTGGTGTCATAAATAAGAGTGCTAATTGTTAAAGGATTTTTAAAATTATTTAATTAGAAAAAGCATTCAAATTAGAGAAAGAATGTTTTACTTCTGGATTTTTCATTAATTTCCCAACCAAAAGGAACAAATATTAATACTATTTCTTCATGTTCACATACAACATATAGCCCTGTCAATTACTTTATATTGATTTAATTGCTTTGGATATGCTTTGGAACTTTGAGAGATTAATGTTTTTTTTTAATGATCAATCATTAGCAGAGGTTTTAATAGAACATGAAATGTTTTATGTCAATTTGAGCATATATTTACAGCTGTATAAAAGCGTAAGTACCTGGAGAGGGTATTTAGCGTATTTAGATACCTATCTCCTATATCGAAGTGCCTATGTCCGGAACTGTCTACCTCTAGTCCCTGACTCCAGTTTCCTTCCAATTCAGACCCTGCAAGGCAGCAATGATGGCTCAAATAATTGGATTCTACTACTCAAGTGGGAGACCTGGATCAAATCCCCAGTTCCTGGTTTTAGTGAGGCTTAATGGCAGCTGTTATGAGTATTTAGAGACTGAATCATTGATGGAGTTTTCACTCTCTCTCAAATGAATACATTAAAGTTTAATTGACATATTATCCTTTAAAACTAAAGTAAACATCTTTTGTTAGTAAAGCAAGAGTGTCTTATACATCCAGTTTATATATTAAGGCCAATATTCTGGAGGATAAAGGTATGGTAAAGCTACAGTTGTACAATTCAGGGTTTCATTGAAACTTAGAAGGACTGTTTTAAAATTATAGACAATATTAATGATTATGATAATTGATAATAAAAATAAATACAAAAAAATCTTTGGAAACTAAGCCACAGTCAAACCTAATAATTATAACTTATATGATATAGGTTTGCAGAATAGCCAGCCAGAAGCAAAACAGTATTATTGCTTAGAATATTTTTTGGACCTTAACATTTGCAGGAAAAAAACAGTCTTTCAAAAATGTTAGTAAAATCATTTTAGTCTGTGGTATAAAAGCAGCCAGTGTCTTCTTGCCTTTGGTATGCCATCAATTTCCTTTTAGAATCCAGAAATCCCCATGTGTTCTGACCCCTGTACAGCTATTCCTGAAAATGAAGTTTCAGTGCCTGAGACCTCCTTTGTGCTGAGTTTATTTCTTCTTCGGTGTATTTGTACTTTATGTTTGTTTCATTCTCCCTTTTAGAAATCTTTTTTGTTCTTATCTTTCAGCTCTGAGCTCAGAAATCACTCTTATACCTCCTCTATGAATCCTGGCTGATATAATATCTTTGCTTCTTACCCTAAAAATCTACACCTTACTGTGCTTATTCATTAGGTTCATTTATTAGGAATAGTCTTCTTAATTTATTTCTCTGAGATTCCCTATTAGAATTCAAACTCCATGGGAGCAGGGACCCTGACCACCTGGTTCATTGCCGTATTCCTAACTCCCAGGAAACTACCTTACAAGCAGCAAGAGCTGTGCTTGAGTGAATTAATGGGTCACACATTAATCATAGCATTGTTGACACTTTCCAGAAACACCCATAAGCTGGAATTTGGGAGTTATTTGCAGAGTGGATGATCAGATTTGTAACCACCAAAAATCTTCACTCAAGGAATTCTGACTTTGACTTTTCTTCCAACATTTTAAATCAGGTATCTATTTCTTTTAAAATTATGAATATTTATTTATTAATTTATTCATTTTAGAGAGAAGCAGCAAAGGACTTCCACTGCTGGTTCACTCCCTAGATGCCTACAATGGATAGAGATGGATGAAGATCAAAGCCAGGAGCCAGCAACTCAATGCAAGTAATCATGTGGATAGCAGGAACCCAATTTCTTGAGCTCCTTTTGCTTCCTCTCAGGGCCTGAATTAGCAGGAAACTGGAGTCAGAAGCTGGAATGGAGCTGAAATGTGGGTCTTACCTAGTGTCTCAACTATGAGGTTAAATGCCTGACTTGAGTAAATATTTCTTAATTTAAAATATGCAGGTTATGCAAGGATAAATTATATTCTCTTAGGTATTTTGCTCTGACAATGGTTTCAAGCTTTCATACAGAAAAAAATCTTCACACCAAATAAGACAGTTGAACATTTATTATAGAATTAGATGAAGTCATGTTAATATAAAAAAATTTCAAAGATATATTTTAAAGAAAATAGAGATAAAATTACTATGGAAAAATTGCTATTACTGAGAACTGAAAGTTTAATTTGTCATAGAAACAACTTCTTTGTGCTGAGACTCATAAACTGTCAGAACAAAGACATTGCTTAAAGACACTTGGGAACGTACATTTCCCTGAAGTCACTGGAAAAACATTTCATAATGTCATTTATGTTGATTCCTGGAACATCAAAAGATGAAACCAGGTGAAGAAGGTCTGGCAAAAATCCAGTTTCAGGTGCGCTTTTGGCAGATATCCAAGGGGCGGGAGCATGAGTATCTCAGGATGCCCTGGTGTTTGGCGTAGGATTGCTATTTCTGGAAGAGCCCATGAGGTGGATCCTTGCCAGGATTTACTTTATCTCCAAGGGATCTATATCCTGGTGGGATTGTAGGAGTAGTGGGAAAATTTGCTTAGCCATCACAATCTGTAAATTTCTCTTAGTTTATAAAGAAGTGTAGTTTTCAATAATTTATGATAAGGGAGAAAAACCCCACAAAAATCCATATAACCTCAGCCTTTATTTCTTCATTAGGTTTTGACTACTCACTGGATGCTGGAGAAGATACCTGAAAGATTGATAAGATGCAGTTATTTTGGAAACTAACAGCTTAGTATATGGTACAAATATATCTGCTAGAGATTATAATGTATTGCATGAACAGTGGAGAGCACCAAACTCAACTTTAAAGAAAACATGAAATAAATATTGTCCTGTGCAGGATAAAGGTTTGCAAATCAGGTCTTAGGATGGGTTTCTCCCCTGCCTTATAATTTAATGTCAAGCTGATAAATTTTTTTCTTTCCCCAAATTGTGGTTAAAAACCCCAGTGCCCAGAGGGACAAATATTATATGTTCTCCCTGATTGGTGACAACTAACCGAGCATCAAAAAGGAAACCTGGTGAAGTGAAATGGACACTATGAGAAACAATGACTTGATCAGCCCTTATCATCACTGTTGATGTACAATCTAATACTACATCCCTTTTAGTATTTTTGTTTGTTGTACTTAATACCATTGGTTGAGCTATGTAATTAACACACAATTATTCTTATGTGTTTAAAGTTAACTGAAAAGTGATCTCTGTTAAATATAAGAATGGGAATAAGAGAGGGAGGCGATGTACAATTTGGGACATGCTCAAGCTGACTTGACCCAAGTGGTGGAGTTAGAAATGTGCCAGGGGATTCCAATACAATCCCATCAAGGTTGCATGTACCAATCCCACCTCACTAGTCCAAATGATCAATTTCAGGTCACAATAGACCATAATGATAGGTCTAAGAGTCAAAGGGATTACATAAACAAGAGTAGTGTCTGCTAATACTAACTGATAGAATAAAAAAGGGAGAGAAGGATCCAACATGGGAAGTGGGATACACAGCAGACTCATAGAATGGCAGTCATCCTAAACAGCACTCTGGCCTCAGAATGAGCACTTAAGGCATTCGGATCTGGCCGAAGAGCCCATGAGAGTATTTTAGGCATGGAAAGACAAGAAAATCTGGAAAAAAACAAACAAACAAACAAATGGCAGATGTCCTAAACAGCACTCTGGCCTCAGAATCACCCCTAAAGGCGTTTGGATGTGGCTGAAAAGCCCATGAGAGTATTTCAGGCATGGAAAGCCAAGACACTCTGGCAAAAAAAAAAAAAAAAAAAAAAACCTAAATGAAAGATCTCTGTGAGTGAGATCCCAGTGGAAAGAATGGGTCATCAAAGAAGGAGGTACCTTTCTCTGAAGGGAGGAGAACTTTCACTTTGACTATGACCTTGTGGAAGTAAGAGCAAAGTCAGCTAGCTCAGAGGGCTTCCATGGCCTTGGCAACTCATGACTAAAGCCTGGGGAGATTGCTGACGCCTTAAACAAGAGTGTTAATTTGTTAAGTCAACAATAGGAGTCATTGTGCACTTACTCCCTATGTGGGATCTCTGTCCTTAATGTGTAGTTCAATGTGAATTAATGATATGACTAGTGTTCAAACAGTATTTGGCACTTTGTGTTCTGTGTGTGTGCAAACTTATGAAATCTTTACTTAATATATACTAAATTGATCTTCTGTATATAAAGATAAAGATAATCGAAAATGAATATTGATGTGAATGGAATGGGAGAGGGAGCGGGAGGGAGGGTTGTTGGTGGGAGGGAAGTTATGGGGGGGAAAAGCCATTGTAATCCATAAACTGTAATTTGGAAATTTATATCTACTAAATAAAATTAAAAAAAAAAACAGTGCCATGGACCCCTTAGGTTTTGCCTGTCTTGGAGCTCCCCTCCATGCCATTTTAGCTGGAGGTTTCTGACGCTCATAAACTTCGCTTTTAAATGTTTAAATTTTGCTTTTCTCTTTGCCTTGTCCTTTTTGAAATTCTTCTTCCATGTGAGGCAAAGAACGGAGGCAATAATATTTTCTCCACAGCCATTTCACCTTTAACACTTGGGCCCTGGGAGACTGAAGGAAGCTCCTGTCTCCTGGCTTTGTATCTGCCCAGTTCAGCTGTTGCAGCCATTTGGGGAGTGAACCAGAGGAGGGAAGATCTCTCTGTCTCTCCATCTCTCTGTCTGTAACTCTAGCTCTCAAATAAATTAATTAATTAATCTTAAAAAAATTGTCCCCAACTGTATCTTTGTTTTTTTAAGATTTTTTTATTTATTTATTTGAGAGCTAGAGTTACGGACAGTGAGAGGGAGAGACAGAGAGAAAGGTCTTCCTTCCGTTGGTTCTCTCCCCAGATGGCTGAAAAGGCCAGAGCTGCGCCTATCCAAAGCCAGGAGCCAGGTGCTTCTTCCTGGTCTCCCATGTGGGTGAGAGTCCCAAGGACTTGGGCCATCTTCTACTGCTTTCCCAGGCCATAGCAGAGAGCTGGATTGGAAGAGGAGCAGCCAGGACTAGAACCAGTATCCATATGAGATGCCGGCACTGCAGGCGGAGGATTTACCTATTGAGCCTCAGCACTGGCCCCCCAGCTGTGTCTTAAAAGGTGAATACAGTATTTCAGAGAAGAGAGACAAAGGACACTTTACATAATGACTGCACCACCAAACTGCAGCAAATGGCCTGATGTTCAAACACTGAGGCCAGCCTGTGATGAGGATCCTGATATGGCAAGTAGGAGGCAGAAAATGAGTCTTTAGGGGCAATTAGAGACTAACATGAAAGCTTTTTGAACTACGTTAAGAAGCTTGAATCTCTTAAAAACTGATTCACCCTTTTCAGTATTGTTGGAATCAGTAATTTAGAATGGCTCAGTTTGTCCCTGCCTTCCACCCCAAGGACATGCTCTGTATTTTTCAAACACAGAGTACCAAGGATTTCAGAGGATGGATACTTATTTGAGATGTGGACTAGATAGTTTTCTGTTACAAAAATATCTCATGGCTCTTCTTCAGCTTTCTTCATCCACTGTCCAGGTTCTAAGGGAAGCCCTCATTTTCTGTACTCCAGCACTGTCCTGTCTTCTATGGAGTCCTCTCATCACCTTCTCTGTCCCTAGGTCTCACCTGAGATTTTCTATGCCCAGAAGCTATAGATATCAGTAAGGGGAGGAATAGACAAAGAAATACCAGTTTACTGAGTTTTCAAAATTTCAAGCCTCCTTTACCTAGCCAGGAGTGACTGATCATGATAAAAATTATAAGACATTTTTGCTAAAGGAATCCATCTCCATCTGTACTGTGAGAGGCACCATCAAGTCATTCATTTTATAACCTGTGCACTGCCATAGCTAAAATAAGAAAAGAAATGAATGTATTTTGTTTTCAGAGAATTTAGCTGGACAAGGAAGAAGCAAGCCTTTTGAGACATTTCTGAGACACTGGGGTGTTTGAGTAGAAGAATGATATTGGCTGTTACTTTTTTTTTTGATAGATATTTGGCAGCACATGGATGATCGATTGGAGTGACAACCCCAGAATCACGGAAAATCAGATTCAGCAGTTTTCACCATGGCAGCAAAACCTCCTTTGCAAAAGGAGAGAGCTGTTAGAGTATCTTGGGGGATACGTGTGGTTTCGAATAGTGCAATGAGTTTACTTACTATTTTCATTAAGCCATGTACCATTAATATTGACAATATCGCATTGACTTTTGGTTATACTCCCAATAGGAAGAGAGAAGTTGGGTACAGATAGTTAGAAGGAGCTCCAGAAAGTTAAGACAGGTGGTTGTAGAGCAGTCACACTCAGACATGCAGCTAGGATTTGAATGTGAAATCGGGCTATTTGAGGAAAGGAAGCTCTGGTTCATGTTTACCTTGCCAGTAGTTAATGCTTATCTGACTTTGTATATGCAGGGTGGGTGGAGATCTTGAGAGAAAAAGGAGAAGACAGACTTGGCTTCAGACATAAACATAAAGAACTCACATTAGACAAAGAGGAGGAGCATCAAGCAAAAGTCTACACTAAACAAGATTTCTAAAGTCACTCCGTGATCAAATCAGTTCTGAGGTACATTGTAGGCTGGAGTGCTAAGCATTGCATTAACACGTGAGTTCTTTCTTCCAATTCCAAGAATCCTGGATTATTTCCATGGGGAGAATATATTTACAGGATATGAGTTGATGTCCCATTTCTAACTTAAAGTCATTTAGACAGTTATTTATGTTTTGTCCATGACATATTAAATATACATGAATATAAATTTTGTGTAGATATCCATGTATATGTATTTATCTTAATATAAATATATACATTTCTTGGTTAATCTGTGAATGAATTTGAGATAAATCTCTCTTGGGATACTATCCCCTCCAACACATAAAAGGTAACATTTGATACTTCGAAGTTCAAAAAATCTGAGTATAATAATCATTTAGAATTTTTTAAAATTTATTTTTCATTTTATTTGAAAGGCAGAGAGACAGAGGAATCTATCTGCTAATGCACAACCCACATGCCCACAATTCCCAGGGCTGGGTGAGGCCAAAGTCAGGACCCAGGAACTCAATCCTGGTCCACAACATGAATAATATGGACCAAGTACTTAAGCCATCATCACTGCCTTCCCAGGATATGCATTAGCAGGAAGCTGGTTTGGAGCAGATATAGGATTCTTTTTTATTGTTTTTTTTTTTTTATTTTTTTAGTTTTTGACAGGCAGAGTGGATAGTGAGAGAGAGAGACAGAGAGAGAGAGAGAGAGAAAGGTCTTCCTTTTGCCTTGGTTCACCCTCCAATGGCCTCCGCGGCCGGTGTGCTGGGGCCAGCGCACCGCGCTGATCCGAAGGCAGGAGCCAGGTGCTTCTCCTGGTCTCCCATGGGGTGCAGGGCCCAAGCACTTGGGCCATTCTCCACTGCACTCCCTGGCCACAGCAGAGAGCTGGCCTGGAAGAGGGGCAACTGGGACAGAATCCGGTGCCCCAACCAGGACTAGAACCCGGTGTGCCGGCGCTGCAGGTGGAGGATTAGCCTATTGAGCCGCAGCGCCGGCCCAGATATAGGATTCTAAGTAGGCTCTGATTTGGATGTAGATATGCCAAATGACATCTAACCACTGGACAAAATATGTGTCACATAGATGCCATAACCTTATTCTGTTAATGAAAAGAAAAATAACTGTAAGATACAACTACTGTTCTGAGAGTAACCTGCAAAGTTGCCATGATTGGGTCACATTCCTTGGTATAATTTTCTCTTTTTTGCTTATAAAAATCATTTGATTTAGTTGAAAGGCAGAGTTACAGAAAGACACACACACACACACACACACACACAGAGATATTCCATCTGCTGGTTCACTCCCCAAATGGTAGCAATGGCCAGGATTGGTCCAGATGAAAGCTAGGAGCCAGGAGTTTCTTGTGAGTTTCCCATATGGTTGGAGGGACCCAAGCATTTAGCCCATCCTTTCACTGCTTTCTCAGGCACATTAGCAGGGAGCTGTATCAAAAGTGGAACATCCAGGACATAACTTTTGTACACATGCAATGCTGGTGTCACAGGTGGCAGTTTTACCTGTTATGCCACAACACAGGTTCCCATAATTCCCTTGCCATTGGCTACAGTGAAATATTTTGAGAATGCATTCTTTTAGTTAGGACAGGGGTAGTTCTTACCAGGTCATGCAATATTTTCAACAAAATAATATTTAAGATGCAATAAAATGCAAGCTGATACCATTTTCCTTGCTAGAAAGGATGTCACATCCTGGATTTATAATGAGAGGAGCCTAAAATGATCAAAATCATTTAATTCAGTTTGGTTTGTGGCTTGTGCTGACAGTACCAATAATACTCCAGTTATTGGACATTCTAATGTGGAACAAGAAAATGCCTGTGATCTTCTGGGTGTAGTACAAAGTTGTCTATGTGATTCGAGTAATTACACAATCCCAGAAGGGAGGTGTGCATATTGCTCAACAAAATGATGTTCCAGGTAAATTTTGCAGAGTAACTATTCAATACTTTATTTCAAGTTCAGGCAGTACGCATCATTGCAACAAAATCTGCAATTTTTTCTCCTTGAGTTCCATGTCTAGGTCTGTGATCTGAGTATTAGATTGTAGTGAACACATTTGTAACTACGATGTGATACGCTGGTAACATTTCTTAGAGCTGTCCCAGTCATTCCCCTTGGGCTCTTCCTCCTCTGGAAGAACCTTTCCTTTTTTTATCCAGCATCTACTGAAGTTTTAGGCACTTTCATAGTCTCCTCTAAAGCTGCTGCTCCTTGGGAAAATGAGGTGCTTTGGGTCTTAATATGATGAATTAAAACACACGAAGACTTCACTGGGTCTTATAGCCTGGTTTTGAGTCGAAGTGTCTAAATGGCAATCAGACCTTTACATAGTGATAATTAACCTCTTGTTTGCAGAGTGCTTGCCCCTTGTTGGGCCAAAAGAACATGCATGTCGCCTTCCTTTGCGTTGCATTCTGTCATAGACCACCGTTTTCAACATTGAGAAGCTGTGTTAAGTACAGAAAAAGATGAAATCCATCCACCACAGTATGTAGACAAAACAATTCACACTTGTTCCTTGATTTCTGAGGTTACTCTGTCATGGGGTGAGTAAGGTTTGTCTCTCCCAAACTTGCAATTGCTTGTTCTCTGCTGCTCTTATGTTAATGATTGATGGATGACAGGCAGAGACTTAATCTAACAATGATGTCTCAGAGGAGGGGCTGATGAGCGGTCTTTGCATTGTTGGGGGTATGACCTCAGAGGGTGGTTCTCATGAGAGGTTTGATTATCTGATTTTGAGTTAGGTCTAGGTTCTCTCTCTGCTTCCTACCCCACCATGATATTGTGGCTTTGCACCAACCATGGCCCAGCCTCCATCAGATGCCAGATAATGGGCCGCCTGATTCTGTAACCTCCAACTGTAAGCTGAAATAAATATTTTCCCCAAAGAAGCTCCATTCAGGTACTTTAGTTACAGTAATGAAAACCAGCCTAGAACTGTGGTGTAGTGGGCTAAGCCTCCACCTGTGGTGCTGGCATCCCATATAGGTGCCGGTTCATGTCCATGCTGCTCCTCTTATGATCCAGCTCTCTGCTATGGCCTGGGAGAGCAGTGTAATATGGCCCAATTGCTTGGGCCCCTGCAAGCATGTGGGGGCACCCAAAAGAAGCTCCTGACTTCCACCTGTAACAGCAGCATAAAGGGAATGTCAGCTGGAGACCAACAGCTATGAAGACTGAGCTGACAGTGGGTAACTTGGAGGCAAGGCCCTCTAGGGCATGGGAATGTGGGTTTATAAGAGGCTGGGGACTGCCTCTCAGATGGAGCAGGAACCATGTGGCAGACATAGTCCAGTTAGCCCACTGGTTCTCAACAGGGAGTGATTTTTCTCCCTACCCCATCCCAGGACACTTAGCAATGCCTTGAGATGCTTCTGTTTGTCACCATAGTGGGAGGGAGCGGTGGGGATGGTTATCTAGATAATAGGGGTCAGAGGTGCTGCTGGACATCCCACAATGCACAGGACAGTCCCTACAACAAAGAATTATCTGATTCCAATGTAAATTGTGCTGAGGGCAAGAAATAGTAGGTTAGACATACTCATTTTCAATTATTGGAGGATACAATTTAAATTCCTGACATTCAAAACAGAATTTTAGAAAGTATTCCTTCTCTGTGTGCTCTAAAAGATTCTGCATTCTATGGCTTGGGAAATATTTATTTATTTTCTTATTCAGCCCTCCCCCTCTGAAATTCTTTCTCTACCTCTTGGACTATGTATTATGTAACTGGCACTTTAAGGTAGAAAGAAGGTGATATTTCAAATTACAGAAAGGGACTTGAGGGTTATTCACATCAATGAATAACTTTGTGTAGTCTGTTGGCTCTGTCTCAGATTTATTGCAAATGGATTTTTACATACTTTATATTTTCTTTAAATCTTTTAAAAATGTTCTCTCTTTTTTGTTGATTATTATAAGGGAGGAAGATGGGTGAATGGATGGATGGATAGATAGATAGATAGATAGATAGACAGACAGACAGATAGAGATTTTCCATCTTCTTGTCCATTCACCAAATGCTCATAACAACTTTGACTGGGCCAGACCAAAGCCAGGAGTTGAGAACTCAATCTAAGTCTCCCATGTGGGTGGTAGCTATCCAGCACATAGTATCCCGGGAATACATTAGTAGGAAGGTGGGATCAGGAGATAGATCTGGGACTTGAAGTTTTTTAGTTTCCACATAGAAATGAACATGCATGATATTTGTTTTTCTGTTCATGGCATATTTCACTTCACATAATGCCCTCCAATCCAACCATTTTTCTGCAAATGACGAATTTCACTTTTTTTAATGACTGAATGATATTCCCTTGTGTGTGTGTGTGTGTGTGTGTATCAATCACACGATATCATCTATCAATGAGTATATTGGTTGATTTTATATCTTATCTTTTGTGAACAGCGCTGCAGTGAACAGGGGATTGCAAATATCTCTTTGATTTACTGATATAAATTATTTTAGATATATGAAGTTCCTTCAGAAATTCATGGTAAATGAAATCAAAAGATGTTTGTTTGATGTAAAACAATTTTTCCACCAAAATAAATGCATACCTTAATTCTAGTTTTCATGAACATTTTTAGGTGTCCTAGTTTAACTGGGAGTTGGATGGCTGGATTATATATTTTGATTCAAATTCTTCTTGCCTTACTTTCTTACAGAGTCTTTTGAGAAGTCCTCCTGTCCAGTGCAAAAGGATTTTCTGGAAGACAGAATTCACAGACCAGATAGAAGTAGTGGTCATGAGCTAAACACTAAAAGTCCCTCATGTCTTTTCTCTTTTGATATACACAGCATTTTTGTCACATGAGTTCTGTTAATACTTGCTACTATATTATTTAATTCTTTGGAAATTTTTAAGGTTAAAGTTGATATTAAAGAATATGAAGTCTATGGAACAATTTTAAATTTAAGGCAGTGGGAAAATTAGGTCATCCTAAGGTCTGTAAAAGAGCAAATGGTTCAAATATTTGTACCGACTCATCTTGAAATTCTTGCCTCCCCCCCCCCCGCAACAGAATCCAATACCTGCTCCCTGACGTGATGCTCCAAATCAGCAGAAATCCTGCCAAGTGATTCATGGTAGAAGAAGAGCATGAGTAATCAAAACAGGCACAGTCTTCAGAGAGATAAACTGATGGGATTACTGCCAGAGGGGTGTGTGTGGGGGGGGGGAACTGAAGTTGGGCCACCCTCGTAGATTTCTCCAGCAAACACAGCCAGATATTGCCATACATAGTGACCAGATTTTATGGTCCTGCATTATCCACTCCTATTATTTTAGTGCTTTGTAGAAGGATTATTTAAACCAAAGTATTATTTCAAAGCAAATAGTTAAGGGAGAAAGACAGTGGCACCCATTTCTCTACAAGTATTTTCCCTTAGTACTGGAAAGAAGAAAAGTATAAACTCAAATTATCGGGGAATCTGAATCATGATTTTCAAATCAGAGTTTTCAAGCTTTTCCATCCATAAGACTCTCTCAGAATGCATTGTAAAAATGCAGATTTTTCCATCCCTTCCATGGATTCTGACTGAGCAGGCATTTTTCACAGGCACTAAAGAGTTTCTGAGTGCGCTGCCTGTGGGTTCAGCTTTGCAAAGCAGCTATCAAATAAACCAGCTCAAAATTTGCCTGACAATAGTAAAATAACTGAGCACATACTAAGAACTCAGTAGATATGTATTGAATCAGTTCTCTTCAGCTCTTTTCCTATACATAGACATTTTCTTTTGGCTTTTCCATAAGTGGATTTATGATGGGTTTACTTGAAAATATAATTGTTTTAGAGAAACTAAGATCTTCTCCATTTTCTCTACAATTTGTGTTGTATGAATTTTCATTGTCCTTAATTGCAGAAATCTCAAGTTATATTAACCCTTCCTTTTCCTGTAATGTGATTGCAGGTACTTCTTTTTAATCACCTTTGGACTTAGTTTTTACATTTCTAACGTGGAAAAGTTAATATTCTTAATGTTAGTTAAGTTAAAATATCATAAAGCACCAAAAGAAATATAAATGTGTTTGAAAATGCAGCTGTAAACTGGATCTCAGAATTAAATAACAGGGGCAGTGACAATGTAGTCCTTCTAACCCTCTGCTCTAAGTAAATGTGTTTTACCCAGCATCTAGAGAGAGCTGGGTTTAAAGTGAATGTAAATTGAGTATCAGGTGCAGAGTTAAAGTTGCACCTTTCCTGCACTGCTTCAAATCGTAATTTCAAGAGTCACTATCACTGAGGTATTGGCTATATTAAAGTCAGAGATTGTTCAGGTTCCAGTGAGGTCACTCGATTGCTGAGATGAACCAGAGTGATCTGTTGGAAGGAGAAGACTTGTTAAGAACTCATAGGTTCAAGCAGCACAAGATGACCCAAATCCTTGGGCTCCTGCACTTGCATGGGAGGACCTGGAGAAAGCTCCTGGCTCCTGGCTTCGTATTGGCACAGCTCCGGCTGTTGTGGCCCATTAGGATATGAGCCAGCAGATGGAAGACTTTCTCTCTCTCTATCTATCTCTCTCCTTCTCTCTTTCTCTCTCTGCCTCTCCTTCTCTCTCTGTGTAACTCTGACTTCCAAATAAATAAATAAATCTTAAAATAAAAGAATTCATAGTTTCACAGATCATATGGTGGCAATGGTCTTGAGCTGAATAGTAAGTTTCCCTATTCCTTCCTGCTGTGATGTACACAGCATTTTTGTCACCTAAGTTCCCTGTCAGTACCTGCTACTCTTATAATTTCATTTTTTGGGAAATTTTAAAGATTAAAGTTGATAATTAATAATATGAAGTCTGTGCTATGATTTTAAAGTTAGTCTCCCCTCCCTGAAAAGCCACTATTCCTATGCATATTTGCACACTCACTCACACAGGTAGATACATGGACACAGCCTTTCCTTAGCCCTGTTACCCTTAATTTTCATACTGTATAGGTTACCAGTGATGTGTTCGTATTTCCTTGTCTTTAGCAGTGCTGTATGTGGGGAAGGATACTTTTTCAAAGGTGTTGATGATCAATTAAATGTTGGGAAATGGGGAAGGAAGTAAGCATCTAAAATTAATTCCAAAGCTTATTCTCTTTCTTTCATTTTTCTTTTCCTTCTGATAAAAAGAGATATCAACATGTCTGTGAAATTATCCAGCCTGTCACCTGCATGAAAAAGGCAGTTGCTTCTTTGTTTAAACTTGGCATATTAAGATAAAATTAAAGAAAATAAAGGATGAGGTGGGGACTAATCATACCAGCACACAAGTCAGCGATACATTAAACAAATAAAGCAAACAGCAGGTCAGGTGCTGCCCAGCCACATGGGCACTGGGATGCACCAAAATATGTGACACCTCATCCTCTGGGTATCTTCTCTGTTAGTCAGCATTCCTTGAGGTCCAAGCATTAGCACCACTGCTTAAATAAGCTGAGGAAATAAAAGGAACAAACTAGAAGTTATCGCTCCAAACATAGGGATCATTCTCATGGATGGATCTTCTAAGAAGAAAGGAATAGGAAAATTAGCTCACAAACCTTGCATCTTTCATTGTCAGAGTACAAGCGGGTAACAGTAGATCATGTTTGAGAAATCAATAGAAGGTAATAAAAACAGTTGGTATGTGAGTGTTAGGGACCAGATGAATGTATGTGTCCAGGAGGACAATCTACATTGGAAACATTGATGTTGTCTAATGTCCAGATTCCTTTTCAGGAATGAAACATTAATATTCCAACTTTTGGGAGTTTTGCTGGCGTCCTAGTCTGCCAGCAGACATGTGACGACACACTTCCCCCAGTGTTAAACCCCTCCCCAAGATAGCAGGCATCTGATGTCTGATTAACAGGAATATGTCAGAGCCCAGCACTTTCACCACAACTTAAGAAAACCCTGAAGGCCCCTCTGCTCATTCCAGCTCCCTTTTCTTTCATGTATGTCAAATGCCAAATAACACCCCTTTGAATCTCTTGCCTATAATGATATCTATCTTCCTGACAAAACCAATCCCTGACAACCAAGAAGAAAGAGAGAGAACTTTGTAGATTGCTGACTTTTAAGATGCAGAAAGAGGAAGAGAGTTTGCTTACATCATGAAAGATATTGAGGAGGCTGTGGTTCAGAGAAAGCATCATTAAAATATGAGAAGTCTTCTGTTATGCTACATTTATTTATTTAGGTGAGATGAAAGGATTTGATGTAGGACTTTGAGAATCATAGGAAAATTTTAATGACAACAAGAGCTAATTGTTAGAGCAAGACAAAAGATTGACATGGAAGATTCAGATGAGATGGAAAAACTGATACATCAGCAACAAGTTGTACAACAGAGTGATTTACTTCTGCACCCTCAGTTTTCAAGAAGGAGAAGTAAGGATTACTGTAGAAAGTATATTTGGTTATGTGTTGTGGGTGGAATGGTTAAAAAAAATCAGAGACCAAGATAACTGAAGTAATAATTAAAAACAAGTTTATGCTTAACATGCACACGCACATAAACATGCATATATTATTATTTTTACATCAGTGATATTCATCCTACTCATATTGTTATTTCTAAAGAATGAATACAAGCTATATTTATACTTTCCCCTCACTGTTCTGTTTATATTCATTTTTAATAATGTTTATATGATTATTAATGTAATTGTGTGTTAATGTAATTATTTATGAGGCTGGTCTTCCTGTTGTCATGTGTGGAGAGTAGTGAAAAATAAAACAAAGATTATAAAATGTTAGTATAAATTAACATAAGTATTTAAAATAGAAGATAGAAATTTAGTTTTCATCAATGATTGGCAAGCCAGAGATTTGCAGTCCATAAAATAGGAGGATGCTTTGAATTTACTTTCTGTTAGCATGTTTTCACTTCCTTCCCAGTAATGCATACCATTCTTTGATTTGGGGATGATGGAAGGGGTTACAGAATAACTGTGGTAGTATCTTGGGTTTTCCTATAAAGTTGATGGGGAGAAGACTTACTGCCCTGAGCTGCTGTCTACAGATCTGCCTAGCAATCCTTTCAAGCAGAGACCTGATGATATGCAAGGGTAGCCATCTGAGATAATGCCCTTCTTCAACAGGACAAATAGATGAAGAGAGCAGATGACATCGGAAACCCACAAGGTTCAGATGGGGTACAGGGCTTCTTATTCTGTGTCTTGTTCAACACCAAACAGTCTAATTTTATATGAGAGGTAGAAAGACTGAGACAGCTAGACAGAGACAGATGGAGACAGAGAGAGACAAATAGAGCTTTCAGCCCCTAGTATACTCCCCAAATTCCTATGACAGCTGGGACTGGGTCAAGGCTGGGACAAAGGGCTGTGAAGCCAATGCAGGTCTCCCATATACATGGAAGGAATAAAATTGCTTGAGTCATCACCTGCTTCTTCCCAGAGTTTGCACTGTCAAGAAGCTGGAGTCAGGAATTTAACCCAAACTTTGATTTTTTTTCTCCAACCACAGTCTTCTATCTTATTTCCTACTTGCTGATCAGTCTGTCTATCATTCATTCAGAAGTTCCTTAAGTGCAAGAACTACGCCCCCGGGACCTAGCAGCAAAAGTTACACATGAAACATTAAATGATATATTGTGTAAGAAATGTAAGCTGAATGAAAAAACTCAGTAACTCTGGCAACTGTTTTATAATATTGAACTAAAGTGTTTCAAAACCTTATCATACCAGAGTGCAATTACTTATGCTGATTCTACCAGCATTCCTAGTACTTCATTCCAAAAAGAAATCACGTATGTTCAATCCAGAGTAAGCGATGAGTTGCATCCTTCCTGCCCAGCTTGTTTGACATGTCGTTCCCCAGAAGGTTATCATACATCCATTCTTTATTCCATATGGTTGGAAAGCTCTACGTAGTTCGTTAGGGAGGATGGGGATGAATTGATTCCAGTATTTAGATTTCCAAACTGTTTTCAATTAGGAAGTGACTTCTGTGTTTCTCCCAGTCAAGTGCTTTTGATTAGCAAGAAGCATAACTACACAGTCATTTGGAGATCTGCTCCCATAATCAGAACATACAATGGCTAACTGAGTGCTTAGTTGGCTTACATTTCTCTACTTCCTTGACACACACACATGCATCTTGAACCTGACTGTGTACCACTACCGGACTCCTCTAGGCTAAGAAAAGCCCAGAGACGATCTTCTGAACAATTGTGTGAGCTCACTGAGCCTTGGCCCTTTCTCTCCCAGCAGAGGTTTTTAGATTGTAGGTATGGGTATTTTCTACCACTCACCAAAGTGTGTAGATCATTCCTAGGTCTTCATAAGGGGAAAATTAACATATAATTTTATTATACATTATATATACAATAGTATTCACAGTTGACCCTATTACTGCTCATTACATTTGGATGCTGGGTTCAGGCTAAAGCCCTTGGGGGGAATACAGGTGATGGAGATGCTGCTTTAGCCATTTTTCTTCAAACTTTGGCCCTCTCTGCAGACAAACAGACTTTTCCCATTCTGATCAGTTGATCAGCTTACTCTGCTGATAAAAAAATAAGGCCTTCCCGCATTTTTTAACATAAGCATTGAAATACTTGACATGCTTTATAGGCTCCAGTCTGAAGCTATAGCCACATCTCATACTAGTCTCTCTTTCAGTTTAGGCTCCATCCTCCAATCTGCTATCTTTTGTGCACACATTCCCTTTAACTGTTTTTGTCATCCAGATGTCCAGAGCACATCAGCTTCCCCCAGCACAGGCTTTCATCTCATTATATAATTCCTTTATAGCATTTTCCTTAGGTATAATTTCCTGTAGAACTATGGGATTGTTTAATACATGCCTAGACACTCTCACAGAGAGGATGCATGTCCATTTTCTTCTGCACTGTACTCACTCTGGAGCACTCCAGTGCCCTTAACCGTAGTTAAGCTAATGGTTATGTTGAGTTCACATAATGCCTATTGCCTGCCTACACATATCCTTTTGCTGATTCCCATCTTTTCTACTGAAACAAATGGTCTCTCTTAGAAGAGGATGGTCTTATTACATTTTAAGGAAATCAATCATGATGAGGAGGTTTTAATTAATATAAATTAGAGAATATGCTAAATGGCATATGCCTAAATAATTTACAAATTTGTTGTTTAGCCCTTAAGTGTGTGCCGGTTTCTCCAAATCTCCAAAACGCATAGTATATTCTCTTGGTTTGAACTTACTATCTACTACACATTAAAAGCATAAGAAAATGTGCTATGCATACCAATATCTATATATGCCTTTTCAGCTTTATTTAAACACTATACCAATAATTATTCTAATGATGGCACTAATATGCCTCAGTAGTTTCATATCAATATATCCTAATATTTAATGTCCTTTAACAAATCCTATTCTGTTTTATATATCCTAAACGATACAATCTCAATTACATGATTCACAGTAAATTGTACAATAAACATTCTTGGACACTAAGTCCGGTAGATGCAAAATCTAGAAAATTTAAACAAATATTTGATTTTGTTTACTTACATGCCACCAACTGCTTGAGAAAGCTACTTGGGGAAAACAGAAATTACAGAAGAAGAAACTCATATTGTAAACCCCTGGACTTAAATACTCAACAAAAAGCCAGAAGGTAAACACTGCAGTATTAAACTCAATCAGCTTGGAGAAACTCATTCCTTAGTGGATTTAGGAATTGTTTAGCTTCACATAATAGAGACTGTGAACAAGTAACAGGCAAAGTGAACACAGCAGATGAAAAAAAAAAAGGCTCGATATTATGGAAATGTGTTTGTTTCTTCCAAGTAGGTGAGAGATTGGATCGCTGGAAAGGTTAGAACACCTCAAATATATGACGCTTTTCTTCTGGCTACAGAAACTTAAAAAGAGGATTATTTGACAATGTATTCACTTTCCATTAGCCCATTTGCTGTTAAGTGATGGTAGTTTCATTCTGTTAAACAGTTACTGAGAGCCAATCACATGGTGAGTATTGTACTAAGTGTCAGAGATTAATAAAAGGAGTCCCTTTTCTACAATTTATTGAAGGCTGAAACAATTGTGAATAATTTGGAGATATTCATTGTGCATACTGAAATAGAGGCTAGTGCTAAGACTAGAGATGGCCCAATGGAGGAAGTAAATGGACTCCTGCGGCCTTGGAAAAGCCTGCAGAGATAAATGGTGTTTCAACTGAGCTTTGAAGCAAGCTTAGGAGTTTCCCTAATAGTTAGGAAATGGTGAATAATTTGATAAGCATAAAGGTTAAAAATGCACACTCCATGCAAATAAAATGTTACTGCCATAAAAATTAAGGATACTTATAACTACTCAGTGCCCGAGCCTGCATGCGGGGCCAACCGCTATGTGTGCCTGTGCCTGTGCCTGTGCCTGTGCCTGTGCCAGGGACTGCTGGGCCACAGCTACACGAACACACATGCTTCTGAATTTTCTACTCTACTCACTCACCTACTTTACCTACTTCATTGTCCTAATGGGCTTCACTTACAAAACACAAGGTCAAACATGAAATTTTAAGAATTGCAAGGTAGCAACAGTAGAACATCTAACCAAATGTAGAGTATTTCTCAGAGAAGAGGATTTGGTTACTGTATAGGTTTCACACCTAGAAAGTCAGCCCTACACTTAGTACAATTCTTGATACAGAGTAATGTAGTAGATGATCAACCAACCCCATGGCTAAGAAACACCATCACATGATTTCAGGCAGTGATGTCACTTGAAGCGATTTGTAGATAAAGAAATTCAATCCAGAATCAATGTTGTATGCAATTTGATGCAGAAGAGACAGAAGGAATGGAAACCAAATCCAAGTGTTATAAATGGAAGAAATTTTTTGCCTGTCTTCATCACTATAAAGATGGTTTGTACCAGTCAACACCTTCTCTATATTCTGAAAGGACGTGTCCTACTTCTCATACTTGAGTGAAATTCTTTTGGGATGGAGGAGATGCTAATGACTTTTAATTAATGCAAGCTTAGTACATGCCCTGATAACCTGAGGTTGGTTAGCTATTTGAGAAATCACATCAAAACCTTGAGTCATGTAGCGGTATTAATCTGCATTGTGACTTATCACAGGCACATGGTTAAGTCTGTTGTCACTGCATATTTCAAGAGTGTTACCAGTGTTTCTGAATGCTCCTAATTGAAGTTAAATACACGAATGTTCTCTTCACAGAGAAATAATATTAAAAAATCACCACACTGACTCAAAAATGCATTACAAACTGATCAAAGTTTGTTCCTTGATAGGGGGAATTTCATTATGATTATATTTGTAGGGAAGTGACAATATTCACCAATTCTTTTCATAGCTATTTTGCATGGGATTGTGGCTTCTTAAATTAACACAATAGAGTGGTAATTTTCAACCCTGGCATTAGCTTTATGTGGTGTTGAGTTTAAAATTTACCCTTTGCCTGAGTTGTACCACAACTGAACTAGAATCTAAGGGTGGAACTTGGGTATCTGGATTTTCCACAATCTCTAAAGTGCTTCCCATACCAATACATATGTTTATTTCTAAAACACCAAATTAGTGGAATCAGAGAACATTTATTCAGTTCACATGTGGTTTCTATCATATAATGGAGTAATTTTGAGATTCATCAAATTGTAATCCATTGATTTTTTCCAGTTTTGAGAATACTCAATAGTATTCCAGGACTTTCATATACCATAATTTGTTTCTCCATTTACAAGTTACTGGAGACAAATGTCTAAACTGTTTAATAAAAGTTTCCTGGTTGAGTGTAAACCATAGTAATGATTGAGAACAAAATAACTACTGTGAGGAATTTTAAATATGTGTAGAACTTTATATTTTACCAAACTCTCTCACATGCTTCCATTATCATATTTGCACTAATTGATTTAAAGTAGTGAGTGTCAGAGAAATTGTATTTACCAGAGACTTGTTTGTAGACTATATAGTCCAAAGCCTAAGGAAACTGATCATGTCTGCTTAACAATTGTTTTCTTTTTGATATTATCTAAAAATGTACTGGGTTTTCAATGGCATCTTGAACTAATACCAATGGCATCTTGAATTAACACCAACCAATTATTCTTATAATCAATAAGGCCTGAAGATGTTGGCGTAAGATTTATTTAAAAAAATTCACATTCTAAGTGATCTTTTCTTACCCATAGATGGAAAATTCTTGCCTACAATGAAAGACTAGTTTTAGGAGGCATTATTATTAAACTATGAACCATGTACATATTTCTGACCACTTGGAAATCATTATTAGGGTATGTCAGTAAATAAGTCTATAAATTTTGAATAAGAATGATGTGTAAGGGCACAGCATTGCCTAAATGAATGCTTGATTGTGATGGCTTATCTGTGCCTTCTTCATCCCTCTTTTTTCTGCCCTGGAAAAAGGATCATTTTTCAGGATTGTTGTAACTCAACTTTGCCTTTTCACTCTTCAAAAGCTATCAGACAATATTTATCATACTCAAATGATCAAAAATCACTAGAGGAGCCAGTGCTATGGCATAATGGGTAAAGCTACCACCTGCAATGCTGGCACCCCATATGGGCACTGATTCAAGTCTTGGCAGCTCTACTCCCAATCCAGCTCTCTGCTATGGCCTAGGAAAGCAGTAGAAGATGGCCCAAATGCTTGGGCCCCTGCACTCATATGGGAGACCTGGAAGAAGCTCCTGACTACTGGCTTCAGGAGGAAACAACTCTGGCCATTGCAGTCATTTGGCGAGTGAACCTTTCTCTCTCTGTCTGCCTCTGCCCCTCTGTAACTCTGCCTTTCAAATAAATACATAAATCTTCAAAAAAAAAGAGAGAGAGAGGCTGGCACTGTGACACAGTATGTTAAAGTCCTGGCCTGAAGCGCTGGCATTCCATATGGAAACTGGTTCGAGTCCAGGCTGCTCCTCTTCCAATCCAGCTCTCTGCTATGGCCTGGAATAGCAGAAGATGGCCCAAGTGCTTGGGCCCCTGCACCCATGAGGGAGACTCGGAAGAAACTCCTAGCTCCTGTCTTCAGATTGGCACATCTCTTGCAGCCATCTGGGGAGTGAACCAGCAGATGGAAGACATCTCTCTCACTATGTCTCTACCTCTCTCTGTAACTCTGTCTTTCAATTAAATAAAATAAACCTTAAAAAAAGTTAGAGAAATTTATACTTAGCAGTTTCAGGTCATTTCACACATCCCACTGCAAAAGTCCTTTCTTTAGCCAACCCAAGGATAATAGAGCATTGATGTCTCAATGGATCTTTACTCTGTTTCTCCAACACGTATGCACCCAGAGATGTAATATTGCAGCAATACCTGGTATCTAAGAATGTGCCAAATCTTGCCAAGATAGCAGTGAGGTAACAAAGTATATGATATCTTGCCCTCTGACAAATAGGGTAAAACAACTTAAAAAATGATTGTCATTGGAGATTACAGATAACCTGTGATGTGAGATAAAATTGGGAGATGGAAGAAATTTTCTCATTTGCTTATTAAGAACTTAACATCATATCCAATATAATATCTGATTAATTGAAGGTTTGTATACTGGGTTGAACAGTGCTCATTAAAATTCATATTCTAAGAATCACAGAACGTTATCTAATTTGCAAATAGGTCACTGTAGATGAAATTGATTAAGATGTGGTAAAAGTAGAATAGGATGGACCTTTAATCCTGTATGATTGGCTTCCTTGTAAGAGGAAAAGAAGGGACAAAGAAACAGAGATGGGCAAGGTGATCCTGAGACAGAGATGGAAGTCAACAACAATACAAGCCAAGGAATGATGGCTAGAACAAGGAGCTGGAAGAGATTAGGAGGGAGCATAATCCTGCCAAACACTTGACTTCTAGACTGCAAAGCTGTCATAGAGTCCATTTCTGTTGAGTTAAGCTGCTGCATCTATGGTCCTTTGTTATGGCAGTCGTAGCAAACTAACACAGCTCACATTTATATTTTAAACTCAAGGGAGAGGTAGAAGTTTATCATTCTGCAACATGGGCATCAAGGTGGAGCTGGAATTTTTTTTGGAAAACAACAAAGAGCAGAACCCTCCTCAACACTCATGATTTCCTCACAGTTTTGTGTATTGGGATCTGTAAGTTGAATGATATGAGCTGTCTTCGTCAGAAACACCTGTTATGCTCAAAATTCAGATTCCCTGCCTTGATCCAAATGAATGATACAGAATCCCATCTAGTAGCATTGAAAGACAATGAGGGGCCTGTGCTGTGGTGCAGCGGGTTAATGCCCTGGCCTGAAGTGCTGGCTTCCGATATGGGCACCGGTTCTAGTCCTGGATGCTCCCATTCCAATCCAGCTCTCTGCTATGGCCTGGGAAAGCAGTAGAGGATGGCCCAAGTCCTTGGGCCCCTGCATCCACGTGGGAGACCGGAAGAAGTCCTGGCTCTTGGCTTCGGATCGGCGCAGCTCCGGCCGTTGCGGCCATCTGGAGAGTGACCCAGTGGATGGAAGACTTCTCTCTCTGTCTTTACCTCTCTCTGTAACTCTGCTGTTGAAATAAATAAAATAAATCTTTAAGAAAAAAAAAAAAAAGAAAGACAACGAAGGACAGGCATTCAATTGAGCATGTTAAGTCACTGCTTGGGATTTCTGCATCCTACGTTGGAGTGCTTGGTTTGAATACTTGGGTACTCTGCTTCCTATCTAGCTTCTCACTACTGTGATCTCAGGAGGTAGCTGGTGATGGTTTCAGTACTGTGTCCTTTCCACACCTCCATGGAATTCTGGGATCCTGGCTTCAATCTGGCACAGTCCTGTCAGTTGTGGGTATTTGAGGAGTGAAACAGTTGATAGAAGAACTCTGTCTCTCTGCCTTTCAAATAAAAGAAAAGTAAACAAACAAAAATTTAAAAGTAAAGATAAACAAAAACCTAGCAGTCCATTAAGGGTCAAACCTATCCTCAAGTCACAGACATAATCCAGTTAAATTGAAATATCAGGCATTAGCAAGCTACCTGAAACTACACAGTGTTTTGAGGACACAGAATTTACCAATAGCACATACCAAGGGGATCTTGATTTTATTCCTGCTTCCCCAGCTACACAATGATAAATTACTACAAGCTTTTGATCCTCTTGCCCTGTGACAAGACTGAAGCAGCTAGAACTTGGAAAGGACAGATTAAAAATAGCGACACTAGAGAATGTGCCACCTGCTACCTGAATCGTTTTCTTCTTCATTCCTTGGATAGAAATGAAAGTTATACCTTTTCAAAATAAATGAAAAATTATTATCAAGGACAAATTTGCAGAAGGAAAAAAAAACCTTTCAGAAAAGAATGTCCATTTAGTAAGTCTTTCTTGATCACATAAATCTAAAATTATATTTAGATTAAGGAAATGAGGCAGATAACTGGTTAAACAATTTGAAATGGAAATTATAAACCACTCATCTTATACTTTAGATAGTTGAGATACTTATATATGTACAGTATATGTACAATTTATGGGAGAGATAATTCATGATACTTCATATTAATATATAAGCTTGTTATTTTAATTATAATTTTCCTCTCATTTCCTTCAAAATTGCTTTATGCTTTAAAAAGTTTATTTTCAAAAAATATCTAAAATTAATGTGATAATCAATTTACCGGTGCAAAAAACTATTTCAAAAAACTATGTAAATGTTAAAATATTCCTCTAAACTTTTTTATGAACAAATACCATAACTCATCATAGGTAAAATTGGAGACCTTTTTAATTACTTGTTAAGCCCATTCCTTTCCTAATATAGAAGAAACCACCAACTTATCTCCTTCTACACTCTTTCTCTCCCTCTTTCATATCTTACAAATACATGATTATGTATATATATTATGTATGGAAACATATGTAATATATATATATTCAATTAGCTAATTATCAGTATTCTGCCATTTGAATGCAAACATTTTCTTTTATACATTTCTGATAATGGACCATTTGTTTTTTCATATATTGCTGATATAAATAAGCATACTAGTGATTTTTGTTAACCTTCTTCGGTAACCCTGTGCTCTTATTAGTCCTAGCATTTCTTCTTTAGAGTGTTTTGGGCTTTCTAATTTAAGCAAATCATGCCAGCTATAGATAAAAGGAGTTTTTCTCCATCTTTCCTCATACTGCCTATTGAATGATTCAGGATCTCTAGAAAGAAGATAAAATCAACAGGCCTATAGTAACACAGTAGTGTTTCTGATATTAATGAGAACATTTCTGATGATAAAAAACTGAGCAAAATCATCATTAGAGACAACCTTCTCCTCATAAGTTACCACTGCAGAACTTCAAAGCTAAGCCAATAGGAGAAAGATACTGAAAGAGTGTCCAGAGGCTTGATAGAAATTAAAGTATACTTTAAGAGATGAGAGGAAAAGTGTAGCTGTTCTTTGCAAGGAATGGTGGTTGTAACATATACTGGTCAGTGAACTGGAGAAATTCTTTTCACAGTGGCTTGCTGGAGATAATTAACTCACAGAGAAGGGCTATTTTGACACCATCCCCTTCGGCATACAACCTCAGTAATTTATTAAATAGTTATAAAATGAAATGAATAATAGTCCTTACCACGAAATAAACAGAGAATATTTCCTTTCAGTGAATGTCATGCAGTAATTGTGCAATAAAAATAAATTAAAAAGGAAATAAATTTTGCTGTATGAAAAAGGAAGAAAAGGAATGAAATAGTAGGTCTAAATTTTATTAGTTATCCTATTTGAATATAGGAAAAATATAGCAATGTAGCCCGCTTCAGTAATAAAGCATTATAGATTTGTTTTTCAGCCTTAAAAAGCCTCAGCTTGGGAGCCTGGCATTGTGGTGTGGCATGGTAAGCTGCCAACCACAGTGCTGGCCTCCCATATGGGTGCCAGTTTGAATCCGACTGTTTGACTTCCTGTCCAGCTCCCTGCTGATGTGTCTGAGAAAGCAATGGAGGATGACCCAACACCTACACTTACGTGGGAAACCTGGAAGAAGCTCCTGGCTCCTGGCTTCAGCCTAGCCTAGCCCTGGCTGTTGTGGCCATTGGTGAATGAATCAGCAGATAGAAGACCTCTCTCTCATTCTGAGTCTCTCTTTCAAATAAATAAAATAAATGAATCTTTAAGAAACAAAAGCCTCAGCTATTGTGACCATTTGGGGAGTGACCCAGAAGATAAAAGATCGCTCCCTCGCTCTCTCTCTGTCTCTCTTTGTTTCATCCTGAACCAGCCCTGGCCATTGGGGTCATTTGGGGAGTGAATTAGCAGACAGAAATCTCTTTATCTGTCCCCCATCTCACATTTTGTCTTTCAAATAAATAAAATACATTTTTAAAAATTAATTTGTTCTTATTTTTAAAATTTATATTTCTCGTTCATATACTATTTTTCATCCCACAGATTTTAATGTGTATGTGACAGCTTCATTACAATTTATTCATAAATTTCAAATAGTTAAAAGCATTTTTTTGCTTCATGTCATTATAGTCTCTTTTTTCTCTGACTTGATCCAATCAGTGAGGCAATCTCATAAATTTTAACACTTATTTGCACTTCTAATACAGGCAAATATTTTTAACTAAGTGCAGCGACATGCCCCTCAAATGTGTTGACATAACACATTTTATCAATTTCTGTTTTAGAGGAATGCTGAGATTGCTTGCAAGTAATTATTTGTATTATCAGTAATACCATTGTAAGCATTTTTGTACATTTTTCCTTATACATTGTATACGCAGAGAGATTTTAGAAGATCAAAGAGCTCCCAAATAATAGGCCATAAACCTTTTCAACTTCACCATAGATTTGTAAATTTTTTCTGATGAGAACTATACAAAATTATTAATTATCTCATAATCAGACTTTTTCACTATTTAAATTTTTGGGCCTGATTTCAATAATATTAGAATGTTACAAGGCCAGTGTATCACTTGGGCCTTTAATTGACACTTCTCTGATTATAATTTTCTCCACAGAGATCAAGTGTAGCTTTCCTTGTCCCTGTATGATGTCCCGTGCTTTTCTTTCTTGTCAGGGCATATACAGACTATAGTAGTCTCCCAACATATTGTGGAGGGGCAGACGTCTGGCCTAGGATTTAAGACACCGCTGGTTAAATAGCTAAAGGGGCTGGGTTTGAGTACTGCTTTGGTGCCCAGTAACAACTTCTTGTTAAAGCAGTTGGAAGGCAGCAGTAATGGTCCAAGTAGTAGGGTCCCTGCTACCCACATGGGAGACCTGGGCTGAGCCGCCAGCTCCCGGCTTCAGCCTGGCCAAGTTCTGAGCAACCATTACAGGCAATATAGGAGTAAACAAATGGATGGGAGCTTTCTGTCTGTCTGTCTGCTTTTGAAATAAAGCAGCAAAACATTTTAAAAATTTAAAATAATGTGGAAAATTCTTATTATGATTTGTTTTACTCAACTTGAGATTTAAGTTAATACATTCAGTTCATGGTACATTATTGATCGATATATCTCCCTTCACTTAGAATATAATCATCCCTAACCTTTAAGCATTTTATTTTTGGCAGTGATCTTTATTTTTAAATAATAATAGTAATAATATAGATGACATAATCATATATAATCATCTTCCTTCTCTTACAATGATAAGTATTTTCTGATGTATTTGCATATATTCATGAGAACCAGCATAATTTTTTGACTTACATCCTTGGAGCATGCATTAAACTCCTGCTATGGTTACAGGGAAAAAAGTCTAAAGTAATAAATTATTTGTGCATATTGGTGCATTGCAACAAGTATTATCTTTATACCCCTCCCTGCCTCTTGTCATCTTAATGATTCTGGGCATTTATCCAAAACTCTTTTGCCCTCTCTTCTCTGGAAGGTTAAAAGACAAGTTTGTTGAAAAATATATTTTTTTGGTGCATCTTCAGGGAAAATTCTCCATAAAATTGTGATCTTGAATTAGATGTATCAGCATTTCTTTATATTTTTACCTACAGTACTATGGAAGATGATAATAATTGAATAAAACAGTATAACTCTTTCTTAAAGCTTATGTAGTTCAACTGAACAGAGAGACTTAACATTATCTTACCAGAACACAGAGTTACATGAGTCAAGGACATTGCTAAGTTTTATAGCTTTTCTCTTTCTTATTTAAATTTTAAATATTATACAGATTTATGGGATGCAAAGTTTGTGCAATATGTGTTGTGGATACTCAACACCATGAAATAGGAAAAAACATAAGGCAGATATTTCTATCAGTTCTCTATGTTATATAAAATTTTTTAAACATGAACTTATATCCTACCTTGTACTATCAAGGATGTATGTTGTATAATTTTTTTTTTAAACATGAACTTATCCTCCATCTTAACCATCAAGGATTTAGATAGTAAAATGATAATAAATTGGAATTTACATAGCATAGATTTGAGTGATTTTTTGCGCAGTTTTCGAGAGAGACAACTCAAATATCTCTACATCCATGACCTCTTTTTCCAATATTGCCATCTTTACTGATTTTTCATTATTGTAATGCTTCACTACATTTGGGGCATTTAACCTTAGTTATTATATAAAAAATTTAATGTATATATATATATATATATATACACAATAGAAATGCACACACCACACACACACACAGTATTTCTCTTTCTTTTTTTTTAACTTTTATTTAATGAATATAAATTTCCAAAGTACAATTTATGGATTACAATGGCTTCCGCCCCATATCGTCTCTCCCACCCGCATCCCTCCCCTTTCCCACCACTCCCTCTCCCCTTCCATTCACATGAGGATTCATTTTCAATTCTCTTTATATACAGAAGATCAGTTTAGCATACATTAAGTAAAGATTTCAACAGTTTGCTCCCAAACAAACATAAAGTGAAAAATAATAGATGATTTTTTAAATGATGATGAAATCAGATCAGACCTATTGTCATGTTTAATCCCAGTGAGAGTCAAGTTGGGAATTGCTAATTTCTTCTTTTTTTTTTTTTTCACAGAAGATCAGTTTAGTATACATTAAGTAAAGATTTCAACAGTTTGCACCCCCATAGAAACACAAAGCGAAATATACTGTTTGAGTACTCATTATAGCATTAAGTCTCAATGTACAGCACATTAAGGACAGAGATCCTACATGAGGAGTAAGTGCACAGTGACTCCTGTTGTTGACTTTACAAATTGACACTCCTGTTTATGGCATCAGTAATCTCCCTATGCACCAGTCATGAGTTTCCAAGGCTATGGAAGCCTTTTGAGTTCACCGACTCTTATCTTGTTTAGACAAGGTCATAGTCAAAGTGGAGGTTCTCTCCTCCCTTCAGAGAAAGGTACCTCCTTCTTTGAAGACCTGTTCTTTCCACTGGGATCGCACTCACAGAGATCTTTCATTTAGGTGGTTTTTTTTTTTTTTTTTTTTTTTTTTTTTTTTTGCCAGAGTGTCTTGGCTTTCCATGCCTGAAATACTCTCATGGGCTTTTCAGCCAGATCCAAATGCCTTTAGGGCTGATTCTGAGGCCAGAGTGCTGTTTGGGACATCCACCATTCTAGGAGTCTGCTGAGTATCTCTCTTCCCATGTTGGATCACTCTCCCCTTTATTTATTCTATCAGTTAGTATTAGCAGGTACTAGACTTGTTTATGTGCTTCCTTTGACTCTTAGTCCTTTCATTATGATCAATTGTGAACTGAAATTGATCACTTGGATTGGTGAGATGGCATTGGTACATGCCACCTTGATGGGATTAAATTGGAGTCCCCTGGTATGTTTCTAACTCTACCATTTGGGCAAGTCAGCTTGAGCATGTCCCAAATTGTACATCTGTTCCCTCTCTTATTCCTACTCTTATGTTTAACAGGGATCACATTTCAGTTAATTTTCAACACTTAAGAATAACTGTGTATTAATTACAGAATTAATTAACCAGCCATATTAAGTAGAACAGACAAAAAAAAAAACTACTAAGAGGGATAATGTATTAAGTTGTTCATTAACAGTCAGGGCTATGCTGATCAAGTCACCATTTCTCATAGTGTCCATTTCACTTCAACAGGTTTGCTTTTTGGTGTTCAGTCAGTTGTCACCGATCAGGGAGAACATATGGTATTTGTCCCTTTGGGACTGGCTTATTTCACTCAGCATGATGTGTTCCAGATTCCTCCATTTTGTTGCAAATGACTGGATTACGTTGTTTCTTACTGCGGTATAGTATTCTAAAGAGTACATATCCCATAATTTCTTTATCCAGTCTACCGTTGATGGGCATTTAGGTTGGTTCCAGGTCTTAGCTATTGTGAATTGAGCTGCAATAAACATTAGGGTGCAGACCACTTTTTTGTTTGCCAATTTAAATTCCTTTGGGTAAATTCCAAGGAGTGGGATGGCTGGGTCGAACGGTAGGGTTATCTTCAGGTTTCTGAGGAATCTCCAGACTGACTTCCATAGTGGCTTGACAAGTTTGCATTCCCACCAACAGTGGGTTAGTGTCCCTTTTTCCCCACCTCCTCGCCAGCATCTGTTGTTGGTAGATTTCTGCATGTGAGCCATTCTAACCGGGGTGAGGTGAAACCTCATTGTGGTTTTGATTTGCATTTCCCTGATTGCTAAAGACCTTGAACATTTTTCATGTGCCTGTTGGCCATTTGGATTTCCTCTTTTGAAAAATGTCTATTGAGGTCCTTGGCCCATCTCTTAAGTGGGTTGTTGGTTTTGTTTTTGTGGAGTTTCTTGATCTCTTTGTAGATTCTGGTTATCAACCCTTTATCAGTTGCATAGTTTGCAAATATTTTTTCCCATTCTGTCGGTTGTCTCTTCACTCTCCTGACTGTTTCTTTTGCAGTACAGGAACTTCTCAATTTGATGCAATCCCAATAGTTGATTTTGGCTTTGACTGCCTGTGCCTCCCGGGTCTTTTCCAGAAATTACCTGTGCCAATATCTTGAAGGGTTCCTCCAATGTTCTCTAGTAACTTGTTGGTGTCAGGTCGTAGATTTAGGTCTTTAATCCATGTTGAGTGGATTTTTGTGTAAGGTGAAAGGTAGGGGTCTTGCTTCATGCTTCTGCACGTGGAAATCCAATTTTCCCAGCACCATTTATTAAATAGACTGTCCTTGCTCCAGGAATTAGTTTTAGATCCTTGATCAAATATAAGTTGGCTGTAGATGTTTGGGTTGATTTCTGGTGTTTCAATTCTGTTCCATTGGTCTATCCATCTGATTCTGTACCAGTACCATGCTGTTTTGATTACAACTGCCCTGGAGTATTTCCTGAAATCTGGTATTGTGATGCCTCCGGCTTTGTTTTTGTTGTACAAGATTGCTTTAGCTATTCGAGGTCTCTTGTGCTTCCATATAAATTTCAGCACCAATTTTTCCAGATCTGAGAAGAATGTCTTTGGTATCTTGATTGGTATTGCATTGAATCTATAAATTGCTTTTGGGAGAATGGACATTTTGATGATATTGATTCTTCCAATCCATGAGCATGGAAGATTTTTCCATTTCTTGGTATCCTCTTCTATTTCTTTCTTTAAGGTTTTGTAATTTTCATCGTAGAGATCTTGAAGTCCTTGGTTAAGTTTATTCCAAGGTATTTGATTGTTTTTGTAGCTATTGTGAATGGGATTGATCTTAGAAGTTCTTCCTCAGCCATGGCATTTTCTGTGTATACAAAGGCTGTTGATTTTTGTGCATTGATTTTATACCCTGCTACTTTGCCAAAATCTTCTATGAGTTCCAATAGTTTCTTAGTAGAGTTCTTTGGGTCCCCTAAATAAAGAATCATGTCATCTGCAAAGAGGGATAGTTTGAGTTCTTCCTTCCCAATTTGTATCCCTTTAATTTCTTTTTCTTGCCTAATAGCTCTGGCTAGAACCTCCAGAACTATATTGAATAGCAGTGGTGAGAGTGGGCATCCCTGTCTGGTACCAGATCTCAGTGGAAATGCTTCCAACTTTTCCCCATTCAATAGGATGTTGGCTGTGGGTTTTTCATAGATTGCTTTGATTGTATTGAGGAATGTTCCTTCCAAACCCAGTTTGCTTAGAGTTTTCATCATGAACGGGTGTTGTATTTTATCAAATGCTTTCTCGACATCTATTGAGATAATCATATAGTTTTTCTTCTGCAGTCTGTTAATGTGGTGTATCACATTGATTGTCTTGCGCACATGAAACCATCCCTGCATACCAGGGATAAATCCCACTTGGTCTGGGTGGATGATCTTTCTGATGTGTTGTTGCATTCTATTGGCCAGAATTTTATTGAGGATTTTTGCATCTATGTTCATCAGGGATATTGGTCTGTAATTCTCTTTCATTGCTGCATCTTTTTCCGGCTTAGGAATTAAGGTGATGCTGGCTTCATAGAAAGAGTTTGGGAGGATTCCCTCTTCTTCGATTGTTCTGAATAGTTTGAGAAGAATTGGAGTTAGTTCTTATCAAATGTCTGATAGAATTCAGCAGTGAATCCATCCAGTCCTGGGCTTTTTTTGTTGGGAGGGCCTTTATTACTGTTTCAATTTCTGTCTCAGTTATGGGTCTGTTTAGGTTTTTCTATGTCTTCCTGGTTCAATTTAGGTAGGTTGCATGTGTCCAGGAATCTATCCATTTCTGATAGGTTTCCCTGTTTGCTGGCATACAAGTCCTTGTAGTAATTTCTGATGATTCTTTTTATTTCTGTGGTGTCTGTTGTTACGTTTCCTTTTTCATCTCTGATTTTATTGATTTGGGTCTTTCTCTTCTTTTTTTAGTTAGTTGGGCCAATGGGGTGTCAATTTTGTTTATTTTTTCAAAAAACCAGCTCCTCGTTTGGCTGATTTTTGGTAATGTTTTTCTTCATTCAATCCTGTTGATTTCTCCTCTGATTTTAATGATTTCTCTTCTCCTACTAGATTTGGGTCTGGTTTGCTGTAGGTTTTCTAGATCCTTGAGGTGAATTGAAAGCTCCTCTATTTGGTGCCTTTCCAATTTCTTGATGTAGGCACCTATTGATATAAACTTTCCTCTTAACACTGCTTTTGCTGCGTCCCATAAGTTTTGGTATGTTGTGCTGTTATCCTCATTTACTTCCAGAAAGTTTTTGATTTCTCTTTTAATTTCTTCTATGACGCATTGTTCATTCAGGAGCATGTTGTTCAATCTCCATGTGTTTGCGTATGCTCTAGGGATTCCTGAGTTGCTGATTTCCAACTTCATTCCTTTATGGTCTGAGAAGCTGCATGGTATGATTCTAATTCTTTTGAATTTGCTGAGACTTGCTTTATGGCCTAGTATGTGGTCAGTCCTAGAGAAGGTTGCATGTACTGCTGAAAGAATGTAAAATCTTTAGCTGTAGGATTGAAAGTCCTGTATATATCTGTTAGATCCAATTGGGCTATAGTGTCGTTTAAATCTACTGTATCCTTGTTGATCTTCTGTCCTATTGATCTGTCTATTTCTGAGAGTGGAGTATTGAAGTCCCCCATTACTATTGTATTGGGGTCTAAGTCTCCCTTTAAGTACCTTAACAAATCTTTTAGATAAACTGGTGCCCTGTAGTTAGGTGCATATACATTGATAATTGTTATATCTTCTTGTTGTATTGATCCCTTAATCATTATATAGTACCCCTCTTTGTCTCTCTTAACAGTTTTTGTGGTAAAGTTTATGTTGTCCGATATTAAGATGGCTACGCCCGCTCTTTTTTCATTTCTGTTGGCATGGTATATCTTTTTCCAGCCTTTCACTTTCAGTCGGTATGGATCTTTGTTGGAAAGATGTGTTTCTTGTAAGCAGCAAATAGATGGATTTTGTTCCTTAACCCAATCAGCCAATTTGTGTCTTTTAACTGAAGAATTCAGGCCATTAACGTTCAATGTGACTAATGAAAAGTGGTAACTTTGCCCTGCCATTTGCCAAAGATAAGTTCTAATATATGCTTTGAATTCCCTGTGATCTTTTGCTGTGAGGTTTCCTTCCTTTATCTTCTTTCATATTGATGACCGTGTTTCTGTGTTTCTGTGTGTAACACATCTTTAAGCATCTTTTGCAGGGCTGGACGAGTGGCAACAAATTCTTTCAATTTCTGTTTGCTATGAAAAGTCTTTATTTCACCTTCATTCACAAATGATAGCTTTGCAGGATATAATATTCTAGGATGGCAATATTTCTCTCTTAGTACCGGGCCTATATCTCACCATTCCCTCCTAGCTTGTAGAGTTTCTGATGAGAAGTCAGCTGTGAGTCTGATTGGAGATCCTCTGAGAGTAATCTGACGTTTCACTCTTGCACATTTTAGGATCTTTTCTTTATGTTTCACTGTGGAGAGTTTAATTACAATGTGTCGTGGTGAGGATCTCTTTTGGTCGTGTTTATTAGGGGTTCTGTGAGCTTCCTGTACTAGGATTTCTCTGTCCTTCTCCAAACCTGGGAAATTTTCTGCTAATATCTCACTAAAAAGGCCTTCTAATCCTTTCTCCCTCTCCATGCCTTCAGGAACTCCTAGAACCCGAATGTTGGGGTTTTTAATAATATCCTGAAGATTCCCGACAATATGTTTTAGATTTCTAATTTCCTCTTCTTTTCTTTGGTCTGACTGTATCCTTTCCTGTTCTCTGTCTTCTAAGTCCGATATTCTCTCTTCTGCTTCACCCATTCTGTTTGTAAGGCTCTCTATTGTGTTTTTCATTTGATCTATTGAATTCTTCACTTCAGTCACTATCCCAGTTTCCTGTTGTACTAGTTGTTTCGTTTCATTTTGATTCCTCCTTAATATTTCATTTTCACGAGAGAGATTTTCTATCTTGTCCATTAAGGATTTCTGTAGTTCAAGAATTTGTTTTTGAGAACTTCTTAATGTTCTTATCAATTTTTTGAGATCTGCTTCTTGCATTTCTTCTATGTCATCATCTTCATAATCTTGAATTGGGGTGTCTTTTTCATTTGAGGGCGTCATGGTGACTTCCTTATTTTTATTACCTCAGTTTTTGCGTTTGTTATTTGGCATATTGGAGATATTTGGTTTCTTTACTGTGGTGCTTTTTCTTATTATACGATGACTCTAGATTAAGTGGACTATCTGTTTTTGATGGAGCCTTAGGGCTTGAGATGGGTGTGGCCTGAGAGCTCTGTTTGGTGTGCCAAAGGTGACACTCCCAGGTTAGGCGTGGTAAACCTCTCTCTCTCTCTCTCTCTTTTTTTTTTTTTTTTTTTGATTCAAAAGGGAAGTAATTCTGCACAGCTGAACGAAGTTGGAGGTAGTTAGCAGGCAAATGATATACCCACAGGAGCCAGAGATCGGAAGCTCTTTCCCAAGGACCACACAGGGAATCTGTTCGGCCCTCAGAGTGGGCTCAAATTCTCCTTCAGTCTCCCACTGGGTTGCCAAAGTTACGGAATTGTAGCGTCTCTGGAGAGTGCTCACGTGAATTCCATGAGTTCTCTCTCCCACCGTCTCTTTTTTCACCACAAATTTACTAGGTCCTAATCTGCTGTTAATTCGCCCCGCCCAGAGTCAGGTTTTTCTGCTAGGCTCAGGGCCGGTGCAGACCTGAGGTCGCTCTGCTTATGACGTATGTCCAAGATGGCGCCTGCTCTTTGTCTTGCTCGCCCTTGAGAGGTGAGCGGAGAGAGAGAAACCCGTGTCCATACCAGTCACCTTTTTTTTTTTTTTCTCTCTCTCTCTTCCAGTTAGCCTGGTGAACTTCCCCCACCGGGGGTCGTTCCCTCTAGTCTCCTCTCTCTGCTTGCCTGCCGGTGTCTCAGGCTATTGAGGTTCGGCTCACCTCGCGTTCCAGCGCTGGTGTGTTGAGTCTGCCGCTGGTGTCCCGAACTGTGGGCTCCCATGCTCTCCACGCAGGTCTGCTGTGAATCATGCGTTCAGGAAGAGTTTCTTCTGCTGTTTTCTTCTGCTGTTTCCTCCCCTACTCTTCCTTGAGCCTGCAGTATCTCTCCCCAGACTATCAGTGTGCTCCCTTCCTATTCCGCCATCTTGCCTCCTTCCAGTATTTCTCTTTCTTCTAATCATAATTTACTCACTAAGAACAGAACTTCCCAGTGATGGCAATCCAGCACACTGGTGTGCTTGGATAAAAATGTCCTGTGAGTTGAACATGTTAGGCCTCAATGTGACTGAGTGGTTTCTTCATAGTGAAGCTTATGATCTCATGCCACAAAAACTTCCTCAATTTTATCTCATGTGATTCTTTAAATTATATATTAAAATTATAATTTTATATATTAATTACATATATTATATATTATTTTATGATATATATATACACACACATATAAAGTGTTTCAAAGAAAGGCCGAGAGAGAAAATCTACCTGCTTGTTCACTCCCCAACAGTCAGGGCTGGTCCAGGCCAAAGCCAAGAGCCAGGAACTCAATCAGAATTTCCCACTTGAGTGGCAATGACCCATACTTGAGTCATCACCTACTGTCTCCACAGGTGTGCAGTAACATGAAGCTGGAATTGAGAGCAAAGCTAGAACTTGAACCCACACACTCTGATGTGGGATGCAGGTGCCCCAAGTGGCACCTGAACTGCTACACTAAATGCCTGTCCTTATGTGGTGTTTTGATACATCATACACACTGTGTAATCAAAATCATTTAGAGGTATCTATCTCCTCAAACATTTAACATTTCTTTATGATTAAAACATTCAAAATTCTATTTTCAATTTTTTAAAGAAAATTATACAGAATACTATCATTTTAACAAAATGTGTGCTTTCAAGTCTAAGCATTGCTTTCATTACACCTTAAGCTGCACCCCATAAATACTATGCTATGTTGTGTTTTCAATTTCTATTTCATTTCATCTAATACCAATTTGTTAATTATAAAATGTGTTTCTCAAGTCCCAACATTTGGTTACTTTCTAGCTATTTTTGTTTGTTTTATTTATAAGCTAGTTTCTATTGGAATGAGGGAACATATTCAGCATAATTTAGATTCTTTTGATTTTGGTGAAGCTGGCTTTATGGCATACTAGGCAGTCTTTCTCTAAGTCTATTTGTTCCTGGTTCTTGAGAGAATATGTTTATTTGTTTGTTTGCTAATTGAACTCTTTGCCAAGGGACTAAAGAAACAATGTTTAACCATATAACAATTGTAATTTTAAAGTACCCAGAATTGCAAAACATGATAATAAGCAGGATAACTATATGTGTCCTTATCTCACAAATCATTTGAATAATTTAAAGTTCAAATGCTGTCTTGAACTGTGTACAAAAATTTACCAGATTTCTAATTTCATTTATGTATTTTTGGTATCCGTAATAGGATTCCTTTTGTTCTTTTCTACAATACACAGGATTGTTATTTATTATCACTATGTTAGAAATGAAGAGGAGGGGGGAATTCAAAGACTTTTACAAGAGATTGAAGTACCACCTGCGGAGGTCTGCAGGATGCCCTGAGGATAAAACGGAAGAAAAGGTGAGATTGCTGCGTGTGCTTGCTGGCCCTGTGCACGTGACATTTTGTGGCACACTCTGAAATACTGCTCACAATTAAGAAAATAGCTCAGGTGCTATTTAAGACTACAGCCTTCTTGACCAGTTATCTCTCTTCTTGGAATGAAGTCTCATGTGTAGAGTCACTAGTGTTTCTGATCAATCTTTTCCTGAACAATTGGTTGAATGCTGAGATTTTTTTGAGGGCTAATTAGAGTTAGTGTTTGAATGTTCATCCTAGTTATATATAAATTTTGCATTCCCCACGAAGGAAGAAATCTAGGTCTTCTGAGAAAGGATATGAAAAAGCCGAAAACGGGCTTATGGAGCCTTTTGGGGTGGAGACTCCGTGGTGGTTGTGTGCTTTAATGTTGACCTACACTTTTCCTTTTTTAAAAAAATAAACTGTAAGCACTGTTCCTGGGATGTAATTGTAACTGACCTTCCCCAGAAAAAGAACATCTCTGTTTTGACAGAACCTGGTAAGTACTATTGAGACCTGCGTGATTGAGGGCTGGTCAGATAAGTGGTGGAAACAAGAAACCCATGTCTGTCTTTCCTTGCAGCCAGGTAGAAAACATTGAGGGTAGAACTCTTCTTCTGTCTAAACACTTGGACTGAAGTATTTCATGGAATTTCGATTTTCTTTGAGACAACTATAGCTGGACTCTTGTTTTTCAGGATTGGCATTAAGCTAGTGGCATTGTAAATGCTCCTAGCACATGTATTGCTTCATTTTTTCAGCTAAAATGATACATTCATTTGAGTCTAACTGGCAAGTGTAGAATAAGGGAATGCTAGTGCCACAGCACTCAGTTGAGCTGCATGGTCCAGTCCTCGCACAGCCTCATAGAATGGGATGCCTTTGTCCTCCCGCTCTCACAGAGTGGTATATTCCAGAATTTAAGGAGGCTTTGCTTGCAGGGAAAAAATAAAGGCCTCAGTGCCCTGCAATTCATTTTCAGGGCTTGACAATGAAACATGGAGTCCACCATTCCATTGCCATGACCAGTTGCATGAATCAATCCAAACAAGTATGCTTTTTTTTTTCAGACTTTAATCAATACAAACAAATTTGCAAACTTCTTCCATGGTGAGGAGAAAAGTGCCAACAATTATCTGAGCTTGAAAAGGCTTTTGTTGTTCTGAAATATAATGATAAAAATATGCCTAGATTTTTCATTTTTAAAGAAAAACTCTGAAACTGCATTCCTTTACCAAATAGCATTCTATGCCAGATACTTTAGATCATTTAAAAATACATAATATATTCAAATTGCACTTTGTGATTGTAATTCAAAGCTGTTAAATTTTTTGAAACATAATGCTTTGAATTGAAAACATGCAAAAAACATGCAATTATTTAACTTTACCAAAATTGTTGCTATATACATTGAGAAAATTTCTTCCAGTTATTCTTGTTGATGTCACCTGACCAAAAGCCATGTGCTCAGAGTTCTTGATGTCATTACCAGGACATCTGTACATACCTGCCTGCTTTCCTTCATTCTATGGCTATCTATTGAGAAACTATATTAGGCCAGGAATTGTGCTAAAAGTTCATGATGTAAGGGCTGGCACTGTGGTATAGCAGGTAAAGCCACCACCTGCAGTGCCAGCATCAGATAAGGGCACCTTTCAAGTCCTGGCTGCTCCACTTCTGATCCAGCTCTCTGTTATGGCCTGGGAAAGCAGAGAAAATGGCCCAAGTCCTTGGACCCCTGCATCTGCAAGGGAGACCCAGAAGTTTCTGGCTCCTGGCTTTGGATCAGCTTAGCTTCAACTGTTCAGCCATCTGGGGAGTGAACCAGCGGATGGAAGACCTCTCTCTCTCTTTCTCTCTGCCTTTGCTTCTCTGTAGCTCTGCCTTTCAAACAAATAAATAAATCTTAACCAATTTTTTTTTAAAAGTTGGTGATATAAAGATGAGTAATGCAAGGTTTCTGCCACAGAACATGAGGAAATATTCACATGAACAAAAAGTATTTTTACATATGGCATTTTAAAGTACTACAGAGCTTACATGGATAGAATAAGTTCAGAGAGAAAAATGAAAATTACTTCACAGAAGAGGCACAGTGTAACCAGGGCATGGAAGAGAGAGTAGGAAAGCTTAAAAAGAAAAGAATTGGTGTAAATATTAAAAGTATACAAGCTAAGGGGATGGTGTTGTATTATAGCAGATAAAGTTGCCTTCTGCAATTCTGGCATCCCATATCGGCACTGGTTCCTGTTCTAGCTGCTCCACTTCCAATCCAAATCCCTGCTAATGGCCTGGGAAAAGCAGTGGAAGATGACCCAAGTTCTTGGTCCCCTGCTACCCACATGGGAGACCCAGAAGAAGCTCTTGGCTCCTGGTTTTAGCCTGGCTCAGCCCCAGCCATGTCAGCCTTCTGGGGAGTGAACCAGCAGATGGAAGATCTCTCTCTCTCTCTCTCTCTCTCTCTCTCTCTCACACACACACACACACACACACACACCTTGTCTCTGTAACTCTGACTTTCAAATAAATAAATAAATCTTTTTTGAAAAAAGGTAGATATGCTAACTATTAATTCTGAACAAAATTCTAATACTCTTTAAAAATGCTCATTTTATTTGAAAGGGGGAGAGAGAGAGAGGGAGAGAGAGAGCGCTCTTCCATCTACTAGTCCACTCTCTCAAATGCCTGTAACAGTTATTGCCAAGTCAGGATGAAACCTGGAGCCTGAAACTCCAACTGTTGTCCCATGGAGATGGCAGGGACTCAAGAAATTGAGCCATTATCCACTGCCTCCCAGGGTTCACAATAGCAGCTAGCGGGATAGGAAATGGAACATCCAGGACTGGAACCAGGCACTCAGATATGGTGTATGGGCAACCCAGGCAGTGTTGCAAACCACTGTGCCCAGCATCTGTTCCCCAATAAAATTTCAATTTGTATTAGAGTCAACTGTGAGCTGCTTCTTTTTTTTTTGGACAGGCAGAGTTATACAGTGAGAGAGGGAGACAGAGAGAAAGAGAAAAGTCTTCCTTTTTCCGTTGGTTCACCCCCCAAGTGGCCGCTACAGCTACGGCTGGCATGTTGCAGCTGGCGCGCTGTGCTCATCTGAAGCCAGGAGCCAGGTGCTTCCTCCTGGTCTCCCATGCGGGTGCAGGGCCCAAGCACTTGGGCCATCCTCCACTGCACTCCTGGGTCACAGCAGAGAGCTGGACTGGAAGAGGAGCAACCAGGACAGAATACAGCACCCCAACCAGGACTAGAATCTGGGGTGCTGGCACTGCAGGTGGACGATTAGCCTAGTGAGCGGTGGCACTGGCCAACTGTGAGCTTCTTTCCAAAGACATATACTAATCTTCCTACACTTTTAAGTCTATGCCTGAAGAGTCGTATTCAAGATTTACTGTACAAAGAAGTCATTGCAAGTTGAGATTCAGCTATTATGTCCTTCAGGGAGATGGAGACAGAAAATAGTTTAGAACCGCAAGTTAGTACAAAACTGCCATTGATGCTGGATAAATTTTTTAAGCTGTTTAGTCAGCTAACTATGCAAGAAGGTTTGATGTGTAATGACTAAGGTCAAGCAAGTGCACCTGTTTCCAGATTGAAGACTGCTACCGATGGCTTCTCTAGCAGGGTGTGTGTGTGTGAAATGTCATTGTGGATATGAGGACTGTGACTGGCCTGGCTCTACTAATTTATCTCTGATCCAGTTACTCAGAGTGTGTCCCTGGTGTGTTGAATCACATGATGGGTTTTGTTATATAAAAGGAATTTGAGTGATGTATGCAAACTCCACTGAATCATAATATCCAGGTATGGAAGCAGAGAACCTGAACTTCAATCAGTGTCCCAGCTGATTGTCTTTCCTGGAAAGTTTGAGAGGGAATGTATTGAGCATAACAAATTCAAGGCTCCCTTACTACTGGACTTGTCTCGCATGTGAAGCAGACTGGAGTAAAGATAAGTCAGATACAGGGCTTTGTCCCAATTCTACCATCAACTTCCCTGAACTTTAGTTTCTTCATCTCTAAATCTAATTCAATAGTCATTCAACTGAATAATTTTTAATTGGTTTAAGTATTCTTGCTTTTATCCAGATTATACATATTTTTCTAGTACATATTGTGTGGTACATCCTGCTGTATGGGAACCACTGTTAATATCTGAAGGTACTTCAAAATGTTCATGGGAAAATGGATGTAAAAGATACATTTATTTTGGTGCAATTTTTTTTCATTTTTTAAAGCCTACTTACTTGAGAGGCAGAGAAACAGAGAGAGAAAAAGAGCACACTCTTTTATCCACTGGTACATTCTCACCAATGCCCACAATGGCTGTGGCTGGGCTGGAGCCAAAGCTGATAGCTTAGAACTCATCCAGGTATCCCATGTAAGTGACGGGCTAGTAGTTACTTGAGCTAGCACTGCTGTGTCTCAGAGTCTGCACTAGCAGGAAGCTAAGGTCAAGATCCAGCACCAGGAATTGAACCCAGACATTGCAATGTGGGATGCAGGCATCTCAAATGCCAGGCTAATCATTCACTCTTTTGTGCAAAACATTTTTGAGAGGCCTCCCAAAACTTCATGGAAAATGCGTATTATGAAGAAACTATGCATGTATATCAAAAATATTTTGCACTCAAACAAATTTATCCTTTATTTCCATTTTCTCACCGAATTTTGAAGTACCATCCTATCCTCAGGGAGAATTGTGGTTTCACACGCTGTGCTCAACTCTCAGATGACCTGAGTGCTATATCTTGAACTAGCACTATCAAAAGGCTGTTCTCAATAAGTCTATTTTTTTTGTCTTTAAATAACTTGTGAGAATTAGATTTTTACATGCTGAAAGCTCAGTCTAGGTAGATTTATAATAATTGCCCTTTGATGCTTTGGGGGAACTCTCAATCTCAAAGAAACTCAATGGATACAAGAGGCTTTATTACTCAATACTTGAGGGCACAGAAGTCAATTCCTTGAATTAAGTTTTGATTCAGTGTAGACAGTTAAAAAGCAAAATTCCCTTTTGGGGCTTAGAATGATGAACCGTGTGCACTCCTTGCAAGCCTTTAGGGAATTACAGAGAAATCTATGTTAAAATAGAAATTTGTGAAATTCTGAAGGTAAGAAAGAAGATTGGCTACTTTAAGATTTTTAAGAGATCTGTTGGGCATTTTTTTCTTAATTTGATAGATGAACCCTAATTCCTTCCTTCTAGGGCCTATACTACTCACAGTGAAATTTTGAAAGAAGATGGAATGTCATGAAGAAGGGTGTGTTTGCATGTGCTATAAAATAAAGTCAAGTGTGTTGTTAGATTGCAGAAATAAAAATAATAAAAGATATAACTGAACTTGTGATATTCTTTAGGCTTTAGTTATGATTTGTGTTTTAGTCCCTCAAATATTAGACCTACAGGAGCATTAACAACTTAAATATTGCCATTCATGCTGTGAATATCAAAACAAACCATGTTGACCCTAGAAGGTTAAGAGATGTTTTTCATAAGTAGGAAAGTTCAGTTCTTGGTGAGGGCTCACAAGACCTTCCTTTTTCTTGCATTTTTCCTCATAAATGAATTTTTATTTCAACAAAGTTCAGTCACAAAGCATGAAGTTCCTTGATGATTCCTTATTCAACCTTTAGTCCCCTCAGTTCCATGCTGTTGCTTTTTCTTTTGTGAACTGAAGGAGCTGAAGTCTTAGCTTACAGTTCTTTGTTTTACTCCTGTTTCTTAATTAATCACACTCACCACTCCTCTGTCTTATTCCCCTCCCCTATATTTTCTGCATGAGTATGTTCATTGGTCTCGTGGCTTCCTCTCTGATCTCTTTGTAGGTACTGCATCCTAAGGCTGCTTTTCTCCTCTGCTTAGAAAACACTCTCTTTTTTCTTCTGCTCTGGGAACCCCTGTCATCCTGATGAATTCATCTCAAATCCTTCACTACAGGGAACCCTCCTCCCAGTCTCAGAAGTCCACCTAATGACTTCCTTCTTAAAACCGGCTCAATCCTGTTCACAAGCTCTTTTTTCACACGGCATTTCTGGACATTGCTGTTTCCTCCACTTGTGAGGATGACATCCATCTGTTATTTATTTTCTTATGCATAATAAAGATAAATAAATGATTACTCTATACATATTAAATAGAGTTCTGATTTGGACAAAATGGTGCTGCAATCAAAGGTCAAATTCTAGTTCTATGAAAAACATAACTTCTGGACAACTAAAGAGAAAAAAAGTCTCTATAAATTCCAAATAGGCACAAATGAAGAAAGGTTAATTGCATTAACTGGTGCATAGAGGAGTGACTTGTCAAGGGAACTATTAAAACTGTTACCGTTTGGAGATGATATCTGAATTACAAGAGGAGACGAGATACATATACCCATGAGCTAGAGTGGAGGCAAGGAAGTCAAATGGAGAATCCATGCTCTTTTGGAGTGGCCTGCTCCCTGGGTTGCCTTGGAGACCAAATAGACATAAAATGTCCATTTTAATTTAAACCTTAAGAATTGTCAAATATTATTGGGACAGTTAAATACATGGAATGTTCCTCTATCACACACATAATCATTATTAAGGTTGATTGCATTATCCTGGTTTTTGGCTACTCTCATAGATAAAGCTGTTACTTCTAACATAATTTCATCAACACAATTACAAAGTCACTATGTACCGTGAGGAAAAACTTGCAGAGGAAATATGCAGAAGGGCAGATGTGTGGATGATAGACTATATGAAAGAGATTATGAAATAAAATGTTGAGACTTATTAAAGGTTTAAAAAAGGAATAAGAAGCATAAATTATGGTAAGAAGAATGGAGAATTTAAAGGACAGTGCTTGGTTGAATGGAATATCTGAGATCTTGATTAGGGAGGGGAGGAGAGAGAATAGAAAAAAATAAAAGACTTGAACCTGGTACCCACAGGATAAATAGTGGAAAAGAGAGAGCTTAGGGGAACGTAAGCTTAGTATTCTGTTGGAAAAGAATTTTTAGGGCCAATGAAAGACTTACACGCATAGTGTTAAAAAGCACAAGTCTTGAACACAGTAAAATAAAGCCCCATCTTAGTATCACGCCAAACACTAAATCCCCAGAAAAACTATGTTTTAAAATACCAAGAAGAAATACTGGTTAAATGTCAAATATTTAACATGTAGACTGCTATAACCCTTCATCAGCTTTAGATTAGACTAGGGAATCATTGAATTATGAAATATAAACTAAAATTGACAAAGATGTCTATCAGGAAAAGAAGGCAAACCCCATTGAAAAACAAACTGACATGGTGGTGATATGAGAAAAAATATATTTCAAGATTAGAAGCCTGACCAGAGACTGAGTCTATACACAAAAATTAAAGTAACAATTATGATGTAGTTATACTAACTTGATTATTTTTACAATACAGGCCAAAATACATCTAAGAATAATTAATTTGCAGATAAAATTAACAAATTTGAATTTGTATTAGTAATAACAGGGGATTTCAAAGTACTTGTTTTAGGTGACAGCATTGTGACACAGAGGGTAAGTTTCCCCTTCCAACACAAGCATTTCCTATCAGAGTGCCTGTTCAAGTTCTGGCTGCTTTGCTTCCCATCCCACTCCTTGCTAGTGTGCCTGGGAAATCAGCAGAAGATGGTCCAAAGACTTGGGCCCCTGCTACCAACGTGGCAGAAATAGATGGAGTTCCAGGCTCCTGGCCTTGGCCTGAAGCAGTCCTGGCTATTGTAGCCATTGGGGGAGTGAACCAATGGATGCAGGTTCTTTTTTCTCTGCTTATTCCTTTCTTTCTACAGATTTGCCTTTCAAAATAAGTAAGTTTCAAAATAAATAAATATTCAAATATGTATATATTTCTCTTATAAACTGATAGACCAATTAAAGAAACAGTAAAGATTTTTTAACACAAACAAAATAGGCTTGACCTTATGTTTTATATATATATATATATGCATATATATATAATTGTACTTAGAAATATATATGATCATATATAAGTATATTATATGCATATATCTGAGGTACATGTATTATGTACAAATAATGTATAGAGATGATATATGTATGTGTGTATGCATATATAGCAACCTAAACTAGAAAATCAGAAAAGGCATAATATTTTCAAAGAAGAGTGGTACATTTACAAAAATAATTCATATTCTCTATTTCAAAGGAAGTTTTAAATGCTATTACCATATCCTAAAGAAATTTGATATTACACACCTGTAAGAAAATAGCCCCAAAATACATTGTAAATTCTAAAACTCACTTTTAAGCAATTTAAAATAATTTGTGTGAGTCCAAAATAAAATTCTAAATACAAGATTCATAGATTTGTGAAAAAAATGGAATTAAGACAGATTTGTTTTAGTGTAAACATCATTTAAAATCCCTGTATAGTTTTTGATAAAATGCATTTTCCACAAATTTTTTAATATTCCACATACATTTGATTTCAACATTTCTTGCAACAGAACTGATAGACTGATTTTCTATAGATCACCCTCACCAATATGATCCAGCATTATGCAATCAAGTGAATATCTCATAGAGCAAACAGGTGGACAGATGGCTAATCCACCCTCTCCTGTTGGGCTGAGACATGCCTGTTCTCCTGCCACTGGATATCAGACTTCCCGTTCTCAGGCCTTGGACCCCAGGGAGTTACATCATGGACTTTCCTGGTTCTCAGCCCTTCGAACTTGGAATGAATTGCATCCCTGGCTTTTTTGGTTCTCCAGTTTGCAAATAGCAAATCACATGTAGCTCTACTTCTATAATCATGCAAATAATTCTTTATATAGAATTCCTACTGGGGTTGACATTGTGGTGTAGTGGGTAAAGCTGCCACCTGCGATGCCAGCATCCCATATGGATGCCAAATTGAGCCCTGGTTGCTCCACTTCTGCTCCAGCTCCCTGAATTTGTTCCTGGGAAAGCAGCAGAAGATGGCTCAAATCCTTGGGCCCTGCACCCATGTGGGAAACCCGGAAAAAGCTCCTGGCTCCTGGCTCCTGGCTTCAGACTGGCCCAGCCCCAAACATTGCAGCCATTTAGGGAGTGAACTAGCAGTTGAACAATCTCTGTCTCTGTCTGTCTGTCTGTCTCTCTCTCTGTGTGTCTCTGTAACTCTGCCTTTGAAATAAATAAATAAATGTAAAAAATATTTTCTATTAATTCTGCTTCTTTGGAGAACCTTGACTAAAATGAGACCCAATGAATGTTTGATACTTATAAAATTGTCAATTGAGGCCGGCACTGTGGCATGGTAGTTAAAGCTGCTGCAGTAACAGCATCCAACATGCACAATGGTTCGAGTCCCAGCCACTCCACTTCTGATCTAGCTCTCTGCTGTGGCCTGGGAAAGCAGGAGAAGATTGTCCAAGTTTTTGAACCTTTGCATCCACGTGGAAGACCTAGAGGAAGCTCCTGGCTCTTGGCTTCAGACTGGCCTAACTCTGATCTTCATGGCCATTTGGGGAGTGAACCAGTGGATGGAAGACCTCTCTCTCTCTCTCTGCCTCTGCCCCTTTGTAACTCTGCCTTTCAAATAACAAATAAATCTTTTAAAAAAAATTGGCAATCATTGCACAAATTGATTCATTACAAAAAAGGGTACAGAAATAGAAGCAAGAATTAACAGAAACAGAAATCTATGGACAAATACAATAAATTTGAAATCTTACATGGCAAGAAAATATTTGAAAATAGGTTTTCCTTTAGTAAATAAAAAAAATACAAAATCTTAATTAACTTATCCCCTTTCTTTCTGTTGAAACCAATAAGATACTATTCTGACCACACAATTATATAAATGTAAAATGGTTTAATGGTCTTAGCATGAAAAGGAAATTTTTTAAATTATATAATCAAATATAGAGACTATTTTTAAGGAAATAGAGTAAGAAGAGATTCCTTAAATAGGATATAGAAAGGAAAGATAATACAGAAAAACCTACCTCCGTTATTTACACATGTTCTTTATGATTGTACTTAGAAAATGCTTTAGAAACTCAGAAGGTAGCGTTGGTAAGCTGTGAGCTGTTCGCAAGACCCAGACCTCCTTTTTCTAAAGTAGATTTCAAATAACACCATTTCTCAAGGATAAATAATTTGAGCCACAGTCATTAAACTTACTGTGTGGTAGAGGTTACTTCAAGTTCTTCAGGCTTTTGGGAATGTGGAGTGTGCATTTTTCAGTTGTCCCAGGCTAAGTGGGAATAGGGCTGAGAACAGTTCAGAGCAAGGAGGAACCGTCTTGCACAGAATCACAGATCATTCTAATGAAAAATAACCAAGAGACGACGAAGAGACAGCTTCAACACGAATGGTTTCTTAGACTGAGATGTGTTTTATATGGACATGGGAAGTCACCACAACAAGAGCTGTGACTGAGCTTTCAACTTGAAATCCAGGCAAAACAGGCATGGTGATCCTGAGGCTTGATAAAGGGGCCCATGAGGAAATCACCATCACCAAGCAGATGGAAAATCTATCATGTTCATCAGCTAAGACTAGAAACACCATGTTTCAACAAGGATGTCCTTTCATGAGGCCTAGGATCATTCATTTTAGCATCAGAAATGTCAAAGTTGCAGCAGTAGATCAGACAATGAAGACTGTGGGCTCTGGGTGCCAGATATTATGCTGGATGGTTTAGCATTAATTCATCATCAGTCGAGGAAGCACATGAAAGAAAGGCCCAGAGAGACTAGTTCTATGTTCTCTCATTAGGGCCTTTCTACCCATGAAACTTGTGTCCTTCACTGGTAGGCCTATTATACAATAGGTTGGTTAATGTCACCTATCACCTTGACAAGGTAAGGGATTCCCAGACAGCTGACCAAACATTGTTTTCTGGTGGCTGTGAGGTTTTTTCTGGGAGAGATAGGCTTGTACTCAATGTAGGCAGGCATTCTCCTATCCATTGAGGGCCTGATCATCATGAAAAAGCAGAAGGATGAATTTCTCTGAGCTGCAGCATCCAATTTCTCCTGCTCTGTGTAACTGAGCTCTGGTTCTTGGGTCTTCACATTTTGAAATTAACACTAGCACCCCCCTTCAGCCCCACCCCAATCTTCTCCGGCCTTCTCTCTTGGGTTGGGGGTCACACCTGCAACTCCCCTGGTTCTCAGGCTTTGGGGCCCAAATTTGCTTTGGCTCTCCAGATTGCAGAAGGCACATTGTAGGACTTTTTGACTTTCATAATTGAATGAACCAAATCCTATAATAAATCTCTTTATCTATCTATCTATCTATCTATCTAATCTTAGTGGTTCTGTTTTTCTGGAAAATCTTGAATAACACAGGAATTACCAGTCCTCATTTATTCATTTAAGAAACTAAGTCAGGCATTTCAGTGCCATAAACTGGATGTTTTTCTATCCATCCTCTACCGCCAAGACAACCCATGTTGAAACCTAATTTACAATGCTATGGTATTTGGAGGCAAGACCTGTGGAAGTGATTAGGTTATAAAATTATGCTTCCTTCCCCTCCCAACCCCCCGCTCAGTGATCTTCCTTGCCCCTTCTGCAGTGTGAAGATGTAGCAATAAAGCCCCTCTATGAACCAGGAAGCAAGTCCTCACCAGACACAGATTGTGCAAGCTCCTTGATCTTGCACTTCCCAGCTTCTAGAGCTGTGAGCAACCGAGTCTGTGGTGTTTTTGTTAGAGCAGCACAAGCAGCATGAGACATTAGCTAGCAGTAACTTACTGCAGATAATTGCAGTACTAATATTCCAGTTCCAAAGGCTGTAATCTGTCTATCTATTTTCACTCCAGATTGTGTGTGTGTGTGTGTGTGTGTGTGTGTAGAGAGAGAGAGAGAGAGAGAGAGAGAGGAGGTGTGGAGGGGACAGGATGAGAATGAAGAAAAAATATTTTTTCCTTAAAATTTTCTAACAGTTTCTGAATGTTACCAATTCTGTTTTCCTTACATCTTAAATTTTAATCAACAAAGAGAGAAAAGTTAAACATATTTATACGAGTATGGAAACAAACCACCTTTTTTTTTTAGCCAATTACCCAGTGAGCCATGCTGGATGTTGCTGACTGACCACCAACCAGTCTGCGATTTAGTGAGAAAATGCTTTAAAGGAATCAAGAGAACTACACCATTCTAATTGGGGAGAATCTTGATTCAAAATTAAGATTATTGACTGTGTGTAGCTTTCATTTTACACAGTGAAAACCTAGTTTCTCACCAAGTTAAACATGCAAACATGCATTTTTGCTCTTTGCACTTCTGATTTTTTTTTTTTTTTAATTTTCAAAGTTTGCAACTGTGATTCACAGTGATCTCTCCCCTCAGCTTGTTTTCTTTGGATTCCAGTGGAGTTATCCAGAACACATTTGGATACTGAGCTGCGGATACATTTAGTAAATCATATCCCTATCAACACTAAGAGCCCTATCAATGACAAAGCAGATAATTTGTCTGTTTTCCTTTTCTACGATGGGATCATGCACTGAGAGTAAATTTTTTTCTACAGGTTTGTGGTATAGCCGAAAATCATGTTCCCGTAACTTCCTATTTTGACTGGCTAGCTTTGTGGTGAAGTGAGGTTAAAAAAACTACGGAAAACTGTGGGTGGTTTCTCTCTAACACATTCTTAGAATGGTAGAAAATGTTTAATTCCTCACATTAGAGTGACATGTTCCTTTTCATGTGGTAATTTCTTCCTTATAAATAATAAGTTCTATCTGGTTGCCTTTCATCTTGTTTTTCTATCCACTGACAACATTGTTTTTGGAAATACTATATGCATTTGTAATGAGGGGATATAAGTCGAGAAATCAGTATAGGGCTTTTTAAATTAATAGTAAATTTCCTAAATGAGTTTGAGATCATTGTTTCTTGTTCACCCATACAGAATGAATATGTTTTTTGGCAATTATTACCTTCTTGATCTCTTAATACTGGATGTCAAAGCACTAGTCTTGGAGATTCAAATACCTAATTTTCTATTTTCCATATGATTATTTTTCAATCAACTTCATGACCCTGTGTTTGTATATAAGTATCTTCAGCCATTGATTTCTGTAATCAATATTTTTTATACTTTCTTTATAAGACAATGCAAATACTAGTATGTTTACTATTTTCTGTTTTATGATTTAATAATCATCAAATTTCTCTGCACAAATTAGAACTGTCAGAATCAAGTCTTTGCAGAAATAAATGAAAATGTTTAAATTAGAATTAAAACTCTCAATCTTTATATTAATTAACATTAGATACTAGCAATACCTAAAATAACAATCACTTTTTCCCTAAATGTGGCCAGAAGGGAGTGATAACTTCTTATTAAATGGATGTCTGCAGGGCCCACCCCCTTTGATAGAAACTACTTGATACATTCTTGCATCAAGGACTATTTTGTTTTCCTCCATAACAGAATTCTGATTTTCAGCTGACACATCACCGCCTGAAACAAAAGTCCACAAGTCAGTTTCCTATTCATGGCATGTGTGACATCTGACTGATACGTGGACAAAGGACACAGGAATAATATATTCAGAAGAACATTCATTCAGAAGAACATTTTCCAAGTGAAGGGAAATATATCTTCTTGCTCCTTCCCATATCTACAATGTGGAGTGCATATGTGATATAGATGGTAACTAGTAACTATCTTGGACCATAAAGCAAAAGCAAAGTTTATAGTTCCCAGCATTTACAGGTATGTAGGTCCTTCCAGGAACAGCCATGTCAGCATTGGATTATCCCTCTGTATTTTTTAAAAGAAAGAGAAATGAAATTCTATTTTACTTAAGCTAGTCATTTAAATTTTTAAAAGTTATCTGAACACAAATCTAATCCTAGCTAAAATTCTTCATATTATTGCAATAATAAATAATGAGAAATATAGTAGTACCTAACATTTATTCGATTTTTACTGCATGTCAGATGATCCACTAAACACTGCACTAATTAATTTGATACAGCAACTTAAAAGATAGATAATATTATTGCTTTCCTCTTTATACATGAGAAAATTGAAGCTCATAGACAAGACTGAAGTAGCAGGCAGAAGATACAGGCTCCAAATATAGTTAATCCAGCAATACAGTCTAGTATATGTCATATGTCATGATTGCAAAGTCAGTGTTGATTTCCTAGTAATTGGCAATCATAGTCATACATATCATGTCATCCTCCTATTGTCTCCTGTCATCCTCATGACCTCTGTAACTGTTAGATGTGTATGTAGATTAACAAAATGATAATTTATTAATTCACAACTATTTTTCACTTAATTTTAACAATTCTCCTATAAGGAAACCTAATAAAGCATAATAGTTAACAGTATAGATTTTGGAGTTATATGATTAGCCACAGCAGCCCTGACTAATTAAGTGTTGTGATCTTGAGCAAAGGAAATAATTTCTCTATCAAGTTTTCTTATTTGTTTAATGGAGGAAGTAGTAGTGTTGGCACCACAAAGTTGTTGAGTAATTAGGATAGTGAATCCCTGAAAACTGCTTAGGACAGAGCCTAACAGAGTAAACCATACTCAATGCACACTAGTTGCTCAATGCAATTGAGCTAATAATATCCCTTATACATTAAAAATGAGGGACCTGGGGCCTGGATAAGTCAATAAACTGGGCTTTTATAAACCAACCTCTCTTGGAAACAGTCTCTGACACAAACATTGTATATGGAAAATTTTGTTTGTTTGTTTGTTTTTGGAAACTACTCTTAGCAGCAACACCTGTAGCAGAGTGGGGGAGAAGTAATAGGGCTAATTTGATGTGACAGGGACAGCTGAGCCAGGATGACTCTTTTCAGTCATTTCCAATGTAGACAAGAGATTATGCCTTTGTATTTGGAATCTAAATAGTCATTCGGTTTGAAAGGCTCCAGGAAGGAGGCAAAATACATGGACATTTCCCTCTGGGGGAGGGTGATTTCTAGGGAGCTTTCAGATGAGCAATCAAGAGACCACACTTGTGGAAACTGGAAGAATGAAGGCATTGGCCTTAGGTTATATCAGGGCAGCTCACCACTATTCCCAATACACTAGCACAAAATCACAGAGTCATAATATAGCTAGATTCAAAATCACATTCACATGGTGGTAAACCACTGCCTCTTTGTACTGTGTTTTAAAATCTCTCTAACAACTTTCAGAGAAAATGTGTTGAGAAGTAACCACAGAATGAATTTAAAGTACAACATGGGACGATGTAACTATTTTCCAGGAAGCTTGATATAACTTGGTTCATTCCTCCTGTTTTTATGAAGGAGCTTCTGACTTTGCTCATCCTCTCAACTACTTTTCCTACCATTTGCTGACATGAATGGGGAATTAATAAGTTACATAATTTCTGGAAGATGTTTTCAATCTCTCCCTTGACAAATTAACTATTAATTATCTATGCTATAAATTGAGTAATTGAGAGTAAGGCAAGTAAACCATCAGTAGTTAAACATGCAAACACATACACACACACACACACATTGGTACTTTAAAAAGTTTATAGAAGGTGTGCTGGAAGATTGATCTGAAGTATGGTAGTGTTGACAGGTGGAAAAATATTTGAAGGTGGAGCCTGATGGAGGGTAATTAGGTCCTTGGGGAGTGCTGCCTTCAGAAGAGATTAATACATTTCTCCTGGCATTCCAGTTAATTTCTGCAAGAATGATTTATTAAATGTGAGACTCATCCCCGAATCTCTCTTGGTTCCTATCTCACCATATTAGCCGCTTTCCCAGGCACTCCAGTCACTGTGATGCCATCCACAATAAGGCCCCTACTAAAGGTTAAACAGATGAGATTGCCTGACTGACCATGAATTTTCAGCCTGCAAGACTCTTTTCTTTACAAAATTTTCAGCCATAGGCATTTCGTTATAGCAACAGAAAATAGGCTATTGATAGATATAGATATAGGTATAGATATGCAAATATGATTCCTCAATTCTGATGGTTTCAGTTATTATTATTTTTTTACTTAGGAGTGCAAATGCAATGCACATTTGATAGAAACTGTGCTCCAAATGTTAAATTTTAGTCTTTTCCTGAGCAAGCAGCATGTGGTTCAATCCTGCTTTTCAATGGTGGACAGCAACAACAAGCCACAGCTCCCACCTGAGGTCACAAGGGAAATAATGGGCTGTGATGCTGAGCTATGGTGTTGTTTACTTAAGGATATTAAACGGATTTTCAACTTAGTGATAATTCAATTTACGATGAGTCATTGTAAGTCAAGGAGTATCTGTATCTATACTTATTGTCTATAGGTATAGAAAATATTTGAGGGTTTTTTTCTAAAAGTTTTTCTCCAAATATAAGCTATAAGAATCAATGCATGTGATAATCAACACTGATTTGGGAAACTAGTAGTTTGCTGCAAGTGTATCATCCCTCCATTTTCCATCATTCCATGATTCCAATGTGCTGAGGCAGCATTCTTACAAGGATTGTTCTATTCTTCTATTTAGAAATAAAGTTTGAACACTTCATTACATAAGATAGCCAGATCTTGAGACTGATAATTCAAATGCAGTTATATAGTTAAATTTGCTGACTTGTTTACCTTGTTTTTTTTTCCTTCAAATTTTGCCTTAGCATTTGATTTTTTATTTTGTCATTAACAGCCTAAAATATGCTTGTAGGGAAAATTTGTTCTGTGCTTTGTGTCTATCAATGCACTTCTCCATTCTTACTTCATTATCTCTTAGTATCTCCTTTTTAAAAAGATTTATTATTTGAAAGGCAGAATCATACACACATGAGTACTGGGGAGAGAGGGAGGAGAGGGAGGGAGAGAGAGAGAGAGAGATAGAGATAGAGAGAGAGAGAGAGAATCTTTCATCTATAGGTTCACTTCACAAATGGCCACAACAGCTAAATCTGGCCCAGACCCAAGCCAGGAGCCTGAAACTCCATCCAGGTCTCTCACATGGGTATCAGAGGCCCACACACTCAAGCCATCCTCTGCTGCTTTCCCAGGTGCATTAATAAGGAGCTGGATCAGAAAGGCAGCAGCTAGGACTAGAACTGGTGATAACACGGGATGTCAGTGCCACAGGAGGTATCTTAACCCACTGTACCAGAACATAACTCCATAAAACAGTTCCCTCCTTCCTTCCTCCCTCCTCTCTCCTTCCCCCTCCCTCCCTCCCTCCCTCCCTCCTTCCTCCTTTCCTTCCTTCTTCCCTTCCTTCCTTCCCTTCCTCCTTCTCTCTCTTTCTCCTCCCCCTCTGCCTCCTTCTCCTCCTCTTCCCCTGCCCCTCCTCCTCCTTCTCCTCTTTCTTTACATCTGCTAGTATTTCAAAGCTAGAGATACTGAAATTTCCGTTTCGGTTTGCAGGCCCAACCTAGTTTCCACATCTGTCATCACGGGTTCGGAAGAGCCCAGTTGCTGTAACTTCAGGTCAGCCAGTGCTCCATCACATGGAAGTTCATACTCGTTTTCCAGTGGATTATGTCATTGATGACAGCTTTGTTTATTTTCTCTCCTCTCTTACAGTGTTCTGGGAGATTTGGGTTTCTGCCTTGATCCCTAGTCCATCTATTAGCCTAGCTCTGCCTAGTCTTCTTTCTTAGCACACCAGCTTCTTGTACTGAGTCTCTTCCCTTGTATAGTTCTGCGCACACACTGGCTCTGCTGTTATTCTGTATTGGAGTTTCACTTCGACGACTGTTTACAGCCACCTTGTACTGCACTTCCCTGAAGCATATCTGGGTTTGCTTTGGATCACCCAGACTCCATTTTCAGAATCATCCTTGGCAGATAGATGGGTTTTCCATAACCCTGTTCTGGAGCAAGATCAGGAAATGAAAAGAGAACTACTTTTAGCTAATTTGTTCCCTTCCAGATGTATTTTCTGTATGTCCCAGAATGCCTCAGACTAGAGCTTATCTTCTTTTCTATAAGAGGAAAATGTGACAGAATATGAGGTTGGTTCTATGTTATTTGGACACTGTGGACCTAATATTGCCTTGATCAATTCTGCTGTATTGTGTTCTGTGTGCAGATGAACAATGTTATGTCCAATACTATCTGTTTTCCTAAGGATGCCAGATGCAAATGCAGACAGTAAGATTGGAGATGAGAAGAAGAGTCAGATGTAGAATCCACCTTCAATAGCTGTGTCATCGAGTTAGAGGTAATACTTCACATAGAGTGATCAGAACTGATGAATGAAGCATCACAATGGAGCCAAGCGTTTTAGCCAATGATATCCAAAATCAATAAGGATAAGGCTCTAACTACCTCTGTTTTGACTTGGGATACCTCCTGAGAGGAGAGAAAACTGAGCAAGGCTTTGAAAGTATAGGAAATAAATAAAATAGAATGTGGGATATTTGTGGAGCAACTTCTTCCCAGAGATTTAATAAATAGAGCAAGGTCCAGCTATTTATAATGCAACTGTAGAACTAGAACCAAAGCATTAGAAATGTTAATTATTAATAAATGCAATATAAATAAGTGTAATTGATTATAAATGTTGCAGAAGTGCAGAGTTGAAGCTAATTAAAGAGGGCTGAAAAGGTTGTGAAAGCACTATTGACACAGTAGGAATTAAGCAGTCTCATAAAGATAAGTGCTGTTTGAGCAATGGAACTATAGCAGAAGGGGTGAATGATGAGGCAAGAAAGAGATTTTTGTATTAGGGTGGCCACATGTTTTGGTAGTCCAAAAGGTTCACTTAATTATTAGTAGCACCAACTTTCACATTCCAACATGTCTCAGTTTGGATGATAAATTAGGTGGTCACTGACTTTTGAGAGACCTTTCTATAATCTCTTTCAATGAATATTTCATTAAAACACCTGCTAGAAATTTCTTTCTTCAAAGGTACCTACCTTTTTTTTTTGTTTCTGTTCTAGACATGTAAAAGTTTTCTCATTTTCTGTCATTTATAATGTTGGTTTTCAACTAAAAATGAAATATACAGTACATGCTATTTGTCTTTGGCTCATAACTCCATTACATGCATTATATATAACTTTGTATCCTTTGGAGGGTGATGGAATGGAGGAAGCTGATTTCTGTGGTTCTGATTTTGCTCTATTTTCCCCTTTGGATTTGTCACATTATGTGATAGAAGACAGCTCCATTTCCATTTTTTAGAGTTCCAAACTCCATAAAGCAGTTTGAAGAAAAAGGGGTCCATTATGAAAGTGAGCTCTAAAGGTTTTTCCTTTTTGCACAGTATGTTTCTACACTGCACAACAAATAACTTACAGCTGTATATCCTCTAAAGAATTATAGAGCCTAATAGGTGCTAACAATGCAAAGGGGCATGTAGAACCCTTTTAGAATTGTATAGTATTTGCAATTATGAGAAATCCACAAATGTAACTTCTGTTTTAGATTGAGAGGTACAGTAAATGAGTAATGATATAAAAGAAAATAGGCAATTTGGAATTCACGTAGTTCAATGTGGAATATAACATGTTCTACTCCAAGTCTTATGACTTACAGGAAGCTAAAATAACTATTGTGTAGACTGGAAAGAAAATAAAAAGCCTAACAACTCTTTTCCACATCTTTGAAAATAATGAATTTCTCATAGTATTTTCTTCTTCTATAAATCCCCCATTCTCAAATTCCAAAAATATCTGTTTACTATGTAATGAGATTCCCACCCAGTTTGAACTTCAAATGTGTATAATGAAACCAATTTTTCAGAGTTAGCACAACATAGCAGTTTTATTAGTATTATTCTATCTGATTTTTTCTCTGTCTGTGTGTCTCCTTTTTCATCTGGTAAATTTGGCAGTGGATTTCATGTGTGCTGGCCACTTTTTGAGTATCTGGCATACACACCATTGTTATTTCCACTCCCAGCTGGATTCCTGAGGAATCAGCCTTACTTTGACCCTCAGGTTCTAAATCCAGCCAAAACTTAAGAATGAAAACAAAGAGAGAAGCCTAGGCAACTTTAGGTGGGAAATATCATTTGGTTTATAACTTAGTGGCAGATCTTTCAGTCTTTGTATCAGATGAACTCTAGAAATACTAAGAACTGTCACTGTGGTGGCTCTTGTCAAAATGATCAATTGTGAATTTGGGAGGGGAAAGCAAGGGAAATATTTCAAGTCCATAATCTATGTCTGTGATCTTCAATATGGTGGCCACTAACCACAGATTTCTATTTAAATTTAAACTAATAAAAGTAAATAAAATTAAAAATTTTTTACTTAGTTGCACGAGCCACATTTCAAGTGGTCAGCAGCCACAGGTGTGTAGTGACTAAACATTGGGTAAAGAAGAATAATATCTTTTATGTACTACAGAGTGTTTGGGAAACACTGAATTTTATGTTCCTCAAAATGTGAAACTAAGTTTGCATTATATTTGGAATGAGTATAACTTGTTTTCTTGAAAAGGAGAAAAACATAAAGTGGTGCACCCATTGGGATGGAATTTGGAAAATCAAAACTTTTTTGGTGAAAGTAAAAGAAAAGTAGAACTATACGGCAAGAGGAGAGTTTTGTTCCACCATCATGGTTTATACTAACTTTTCTCTGTAAGTTCTGCATATACCCAGTCTTCATTTATCTAAAAAGTTATACACTTTCTATTCAAGTGAAGAAATTTTAAAATTATAAAATTTTGACATGTAATGCCTTAGGGAAGCTTTCATTTTCATAAACATTGCATTAAATAAAACATTATTTGAAGCTAATGGTCTCTTTTATTATATTAAAATTCCTTGGCTTAAAAATTTTTAGGGTAGTCATAAATATTTTTCTTTATTTGAGAGAGAGAGAGAGAGAGAGAGAGAGAGAGAGAGATTCCCCATCTGCTGATTTGTTCCCCAGATGCCCACAATGCTGGGGCTGAACTAGGCTGAAGTTGGAGCCAAGTACTCAAACAAGGTCTCCTACGCAGATAGCAGAGACCAAACTACTCGAAGCAGCACTGCTACCGCCTAGGCAAGGCACCATCAGGCAGCTGTAATTGGGAGCGGAGCTGGGACCTGAGTCCAGGCACTTCAACGTGGAATGTGGAAATTCCAAGCAGTGTCCTTACAAAAAGTGGAATGGCTATCCCCAAATGTTCTGTTGTATTCATTGCAGGCCATTTAAGTCAGTGCTGTAACCTGGGTGATTTACAGTCAATAGAACCTGTTCTGGCAGTGCTGAAGGCAGGAAAGAACAAGACTGAAGTGTAGGAATATTCATTGTCTGAGGAGGGCCCATTTCCTAAGTCATAACCAGCCATCTTCCTCCTGAGTACTTAAATGGTAGAAAGGCCAAAGCAGCATGCCATGTGTCTTTTTTACAAGCCAGCAATAACCCTGATGACAATGGTGCTCCCTTGGTTTAATTACCATTGGAGGCTCTGCTTCTTAATTCCATCACTTTGGTGGTTAGAATTTCAACATATAATTCTGGGTGGCTGCAAAGGCTGTCTATAGTATTCCACCCCTGGCCTCCCAAAATTCATGCCCTTACATGCGAAGTCACCACCTAGGCTATGGCAGTCCTGGTTGATGAAGATAAATTGGAATGAAGAAGTGGGAATACTTCAGTACCAAGTACCTAAAAATGTGGAAGCATCTTTGAAACTGAGCATAAGATAGAGGCTGGAAGAATTTAGAGAATCATGGTAGAAAAAACTTACATTGCTATGAGCAGATCTTTAAAAGTGATCCTGGTGAGGCCTCAGACATAAAAGGGACGAGTTGTAGAGAAATCCCTGATCTTAAAGAATTTTTACCCTAGTAATCATGAACAGAATGTTGGTAGAAGGGTTGACTCTGTGGAGCAGTGGCTTAAGCTACTATCTGCAATGTCAGTTCAATTCCCAGCTGCTCTTCTTCCAATCCAGTTCTCTGCTACTGTACCTGTGAAAGCAGAAGAAGATGCCCCAAATATGTGTGTCCCTGCCACCCATATGGATGGAGTTCTAGGCTCATGACTTTGGCCTACTCCAGCCCCAGCCACTTTGGCCATTTGGGAAGGAGACCAGTATTTGAAAGATCTTTCACTCTTTGTCTCTTTCACTTGCTTGCTTGCTTGCTTTCTCGCTCTCTCTCAAATAAACAAATCCTTTTTTACAAAAAAGAATGTTGGTAGATATGTTTATGGTGAAGCCCCTCCTGTTGCTCTATCAGATGGTAGTCAAGAATATGTTATTAGAAACTGTAGGAAAGGGCATCTTTGTTTTAAAATGGCAAAGAAATAACTTGAGTTGTGTTCATGTTCTAGTGTGTTTTTTTTCAAAGAAGAAGTTATGAGCTATGAATCTGGAGGCTTAGCTGAGGTGATTTCTAAACAAAATGTTGAAGGTATAGCTTGGTTCTTCTTGACTACTTATAATAAAATATGAGAGGAGAAAAACAAATTAAAGATGGATTGTTGGGGTTGGCCATTGGCAGTGGTTAAGAAGCCCCATATCCTGAATTGGGGTGTCTGCTTTCTATTCTCTCTCCTCTGATTGCAGGTTCTTGCTAATTCACACCCTGGAAGGCAAAAGGTGATAGTTGAAGTATTAGGTCTCTGTCATTCATGTGGTCCCTGGCTTTTGGCTTCAGCCTGGCCCAGTCCTATTTATTTATAAGCATTAGGGGAGTCAAAAGCAGATGAGAAATCTTTCTCTCTCTCTCTGCCTTCCCAATGAAATTAATTAATTAATTAATTAAAGGATACAATTGTTAAGATGAAAGGAACTGGAAATGAAAGATTTGGAAATTTCTCCACCTATCCATTTTGCAAAAATGAGAAACTATGTTCAGAAGAGAACAGGCCAGGTGTGAAACATGATCCTAATTAGTCATCTCAACAGAAGCCAAGTGCTACTCTTGAAGACACCCCACAGGTGATTCAGACACCAGCAGAGCTAATTCCTCAATTTCATAAAGGCATAAAGGAGGGAAGGGTTTGTTTTGCTTTCTTCAGGTTGGAAGGTGTGTGCCTAAAGCTATGATGGCTTAGTCCCTTCCAGACAAAGACTTCATGTGCCTTGAAGGTGAGACTTCCACTTAGATATGCCTGGTGTATAGAGTATTGGCAAGAGGATTATTCTCAAGCATTAAGATCCCACAGGGTTTGCCTTATAGTTTGGATCTATTTCAGCCCATTACTCCTTTTTTTTCCTCTTTTCCCTTTTGAGATGGAAACATTTATCTTATGCCTGTCACATTAATGTATTTTGGAAATGCATAAGTTATTAGGTTTTACATATTCACATCTGGAAAGGAATTTTCTTAAAAATGAATCAGACATTAAGGCTGACTCATATGGGATATAGGTGATGTTTAGGTAAGACGTTTGATTGTAGAGTTGATGTTAAAGCATGTTCAGAATTTTGGAGCTGTTGAAGGTTAATAAACATATTTTCCAAGTAAGAAGACCATAAATTTTGGAAAGCAGGGGTGAAAGATTGTAGACTGAATTCTTGAAATCCCCAAAATTCGTATGTTGTAATTATAATCTCCAATGTAATGGAATTTGTAGGTGAGGCCATCAGTAAGTGATTAGGTCCTGAAGGCTCCACCCTCATGAAGGAGAATAGTGTTCTCTTTTAAAGATACTCCACAGATCTTCCTCAACCTTTCCATCACATGAGGCCTCAATGACACGATGGTCATCCATGAGCTGAGCAGTGAGCACTCATTAGACATCAAGTCTACCAGCACCTTGACCTTGAACTTCTCTGCCTCTGGAATTGTAAGGAATAAATTTCTGCTTTTTATAAGGCACTTAATCTATGGTACTCTTTTACAACAGCCCAAATGGAATAAGATATGAAGAAAATATCCAACATTCTTCCTGCCTTCCTTCCTTCCTTTCTTCCTTCCTTACTTCATTCCTTCCTTCTTGATTTATTTATTTTATTTGAAAGGCAGAGTTACAGAGAGGCAGAGGCAGAGAGAGAGAGAGACAGAGAAAGAGAGGTCTTCCATTTGCTGGTTCACTCCCCAGATGGCCACAATCACTGTAGCTTCGCCTATCCAAAGCCAGGAGCCAGGAGGTTCTTCTGGGTCTCCTACATGGATGCAGGGGTCCAAGGACTTGGGCCATTCTCCACTGCTTCCCTAGGCCATGGCAGAGAGCTGGATCAGGAGTGGAGCAGCTGGGACTTGCACCAGCACCCATATGGGATGCTAGCCCTGCAGGTGGCAGCTTTACTCACCTTAGCACCAACCCAACCTTTTCTGATTTTATGAGTAGTATTTTTCCATTTACATTTCTCAGTTAATTTTATGCATGCCAAAACTTTGAATAACACCAGCTTAAAGGAACTGTGGGAAAAAAAGAAGAGTTAAGCTGGAGCCAAGATGGCGGAATAGTGAGGGCGCGCACCGATAGTCCGGGAAAATTTAGTTTAATAAAAGGGGAGTTACGGTAGCCTCAGAAAAAAGAACCAGGAAAATATTGCAGGGGAAACTCTTCTGGATCAAGTGGCCGTGAATCGGAGAACCTACTGGGAGAACAAGGTCTCCCACCACGCGGAAGCCAAGCCGCGGGACCCAGCCGCGGAAGAAGCCGCAGGGTCTGCGAGCCAGTGCTCGAAGGGGAGTGCATGCCACACAGACAACAGCGGGGAGACTTGGGACGTTCAGAGCTCCGAGTCCACACATCGGCGCTGGAAGGGGAGGTGAGCTCAATAACCCGACACATTGGTGGGGAAATGGGGGTCAGAATCTAGAGGGGGGCCGGGAAGTGCAGCAAACTCACTACCGGAAAGAAGGAAAAAAAAGCTTCGGGGTTTCTCTTCCCCCTAACCTTGCAAAGGTTACAAGGCTGCAAGGCTTGAAGAATTCCCAAGAGACAAAGAGCAGGCCCCCTCTCTGGATTTCCATACCAATGGGGGAGAGCTAAGGAACTGAGTCACTACAATTCAGTAGCCTAGGCAACCCAGTGGGAGTCCAGAGGAGCCTAACAGACTCTGGGACTCTGCCTGTAGAAGCCAAAGACTGGAAGCCTTGCGGTGTTACTTACCCCCTGAATAAATAAAATACATAAATAAATAAAAAGAGAGAGATTTACCACGCATAACCTGAGGGTGTCACCTTTGCACACCCTTAACCAGGAAGAACCAGGCAGAGCTCTCAGGCCGCACCCATCTCAAGCCTCCAAGGCTCCTCCAACAGCAGGCAGTCCACTTAACACGGACACAGTACAAAATAAAAAAAAAAAATTAAAAAAAAAACGCACAGTGACGCAAGAAGAATTAACTATGCCGAGTAACAAACACAGAAATCAAGGGAACAAGGAATGATGACACTATGATGCCTCCAAATAAGCAAAACACCCCAAGCCAAGATTATGAAGATGATGAGATAGAAGAAATGCAAGATACGGATTTCAAAAAATTTATGATAAGAACATTTAGAAGTTTTCAAAAGCAAATCCTTGAACTACAGAAATCCTTAATGGACAAGATTGAAAATCTCTCTCGTGAAAATGAAATTTTAAGGAAGAGTCAAAATGAAACTCAGAAACTAGTAGAACAGGAAAGTGTTATAGTGAAGAGAAATCAAAATGAAATGAAGAGCTCAATAGATCAAATGACAAACACATTAGAAAGCCTTACAAACAGAATGGGTGAAGCAGAAGAGAGAATATCGGACTTAGAAGACAGAGAACAGGAAAGGAAACAGTCAGACCAAAGAAAAGAAGAGGAAATTAGAAATCTAAAAAATATTGTTGGGAATCTACAGGATACTATTAAAAAAACCAACATTCGAGTTCTAGGAGTTCCTGAAGGCATGGAGAGAGAGAAAGGATTAGAAGGCCTTTTTAGTGAGATAATAGCAGAGAACTTTCCAGGTTTGGAGAAGGACAGAGATATCCTAGTACAGGAAGCTCATAGAACCCCCAATAAACATGACCAAAAGAGATCCTCACCATGACACGTGGTAATTAAACTCTCCACAGTGAAACATAAAGAAAAGATCCTAAAATGTGCAAGAGAGAAACGTCAGATTACTCTCAGAGGATCTCCAATCAGACTCACAGCAGACTTCTCATCAGAAACACTACAGGCTAGGAGGGAATGGCGAGACATAGCACAGGTGCTAAGAGAGAAAAATTGCCAGCCCAGAATATTATATCCTGCCAAGCTCTCATTTGTGAATGAAGGTGAAATAAAGACCTTTCATAGGAAACAGAAATTGAAAGACTTTGTGGCCACTCGTCCAGCCCTGCAAAAGATACTTAAAGATGTGCTACACTCAGAAACACAGAAACACGGTCATCAATATGAAAGAAGGGAAAGGAAGAACACCTACCAGTAAAAGAGCATGGGAAGCTCAAAGCATATACTAGAAAATATTTCCGGGAAAATGGCAGGGCAAAGTCACTACGTATCAATAGTCACATTGAACATTAATTGTCTGAATTCTTCAGTTAAAATACACCGTTTGGCTGACTGGCTCAAAGAACACAACCCAACTATTTGTTGCCTACAAGAAACACATCTCTCTAACAAAGAGGCATGCAGACTGAAAGTGAAAGGTTGGAAAAAGATATTCCATGCCAACAGAAACCAAAAAAAAGCAGGTGTAGCCATATTAATATCAGACAAAATAAACTTTAACACAAAAACTGTTAAGAGAGACAAACAGGGACACTATATAATGATTAAGGGTTCAATTCAACAGGAAGATGTAACTATTATAAATGTATATGCACCTAATTACAGGGCACCGGTCTATTTAAAAGATATGTTAAGGGACTTAAAGGGAGATTTAGATTCCAATACAATAGTACTGGGGGACTTCAATACTCCACTCTTAGAAATAGACAGATCATCCGGACAGAAGATCAACAAGGAAACAACAGATTTAATTGACACTATTGCCCAAATGGATCTAACAGATATCTACAGAACTTTCAACCCTACATCTACAGACTTCACATTCTTCTCAGCAGTGCATGGAACCTTCTCTAGGATTGATCACATACTAGGCCATAAAGCAAATCTCAGCAAATTTAAAAGAATTAGAATCATACCATGCAGCTTCTCAGACCACAGCGGAATGAAGCTGGAAATTAGCAACTCAGGAAACCCCAGAAAGTATGCAAACACATGGAGACTGAACAAGATGCTCCTGAATGAACACTGGGTCATTCAAGAAATCAAAAGAGAAATCAAAAACTTTCTGGAAGTAAATGAAGACAACAACACAACATATCAAAACTTATGGGATACAGCAAAAGCAGTATTGAGAGGCAAATTTATAGCAATAGGTGCCTATATCAAGAAATTGGAAAGGTACCAAATAAATGAGCTTTCAGCGCACCTCAAGGACCTAGAAAAACTGCAGCAAACCAAACCCAAATCTAGTAGGAGAAGAGAAATAATTAAAACCAGAGAAGAAATTAACAGGATTGAATCCAAAAAAACACTACAAAAAATCAGCCAAGCGAGAAGCTGGTTTTTTTGAAAAAATAAACAAAATTGACACCCCATTGGCCCAACTAACTAAAAAAAGAAGAGAAAAGACCCAAATCAATAAAATCAGAGATGAAAAAGGAAACATAACAACAGACACCACAGAAATAAAAAGAATCATCAGAAATTACTACAAGGACCTGTATGCCAGCAAACAGGAAAACCTATCAGAAATGGATAGATTCCTGGACACATGCAATCTACCAAAATTGAACCATGAAGACATAGAAAACCTAAATAGACCCATAACTGAAACAGAAATTGAAACAGTAATAAAGGCCCTCCCAACAAAGAAAAGCCGAGGACCAGATGGATTCACTGCTGAATTCTACCAGACATTTAAAGAACTAATCCCATTTCTTCTCAAACTATTCAGAACAATTGAAAAAGAGGGAATCCTCCCAAATTCTTTCTATGAAGCCAGCATTACCTTAATCCCTAAGCCAGAGAAAGATGCAGCACTGAAAGAAAATTACAGACCAATATCCCTGATGAACATAGACGCAAATCCTCAATAAAATTCTGGCCAATAGAGTACAACAACACATCAGGAAAATCATCCACCCAGACCAAGTGGGATTCATCCCTGGTATGCAGGGATGGTTCAACATTCGCAAATCAATCAATGTGATTCACCACATTAACAGACTGCAAAAGAAAAACCATATGATTATCTCAATTGATGCAGAGAAAGCATTTGATAAAATTCAACACCCTTACATGATGAAAACTCTAAGCAAACTGGGTATGGAAGGAACATTCCTCAATACAATCAAAGCAATCTATGAAAAACCCACAGCCAACATCCTATTGAATGGGGAAAAGTTGGAAGCATTTCCACTGAGATCTGGTACCAGACAGGGATGCCCACTCTCACCACTGCTATTTAACATAGTTCTGGAAGTTTTAGCCAGAGCCATCAGACAAGAAAAAGAAATCAAAGGAATACAAATCAAGAAGGAAGAAGTCAAACTATCCCTCTTTGCAGACGATATGATCCTGTACTTAGAGGATCCAAAGAACTCTACTAAGAGACTATTGGAACTCATAGAGGAGTTTGGAAAAGTGGCAGGATATAAAATCAATGCACAAAAATCAACAGCCTTTGTATACACAAGCAATGCCATGACTGAGAAAGAACTGCTAAGATCAATCCCATTCACAATAGCTACAAAAACAATCAAATACCTTGGAATAAACTTAACCAAGGATGTTAAGGATCTCTACGATGAGAATTACAAAACCTTAAAGAAAGAAATAGAAGAGGATACCAAAAAAATGGAAAAATCTTCCATGCTCATGGATTGGAAGAATCAACATCATCAAAATGTCCATTCTCCCAAAAGCAATTTATACATTCAATGCAATACCAATTAAGATACCAAAGACATTCTTCGCAGATCTAGAAAAAATGGTGCTGAAATTCGAGGCACAAGAGACCTCGAATAGCTAAAGCAATCTTGTGCTACAAAAACAAAGCCGGAGGCATCACAATACCAGATTTCAGGACATACTTCAGGGCAGTTGTAATCAAAACAGCATGGTACTGGTACAGCAACAGATGGATAGACCAATGGAACAGAATTGAAACACCAGAAATCAACCCAAACATCTACAGCCAACTTATATTTGATCAAGGATCTAAAACTAATTCCTGGAGCAAGGACAGTCTATTCAATAAATGGTGCTGGGAAAACTGGATTTCCATGTGCAGAAGCATGAAGCAAGACCCCTACCTTACACCTTACACAAAAATCCACTCAACGTGGATTAAAGACCTAAATCTATGTCCTGACACCATTAAGTTATTAGAGAACATTGGAAAAACCCTTCAAGATATTGGCACAGGCAAAGAATTTCTGGAAAAGACCCGGGAGGCACAGGCAGTCAAAGCCAAAATCAACTATTGGGATTGCATCAAATTGAGAAGTTTCTGTACTGCAGAAGAAACAGTCAGGAGAGTGAAGAGACAACCGACAGAGTGGGAAAAAATATTTGCAAACTATGGAACAGATAAAGGGTTAATAACCAGAATCTACAAAGAGATCAAGAAACTCCACAAAAACAAAACCAACAACCCACTTAAGAGATGGGCCAAGGACTTCAATAGACATTTTTCAAAAGAGGAAATCCAAATGGCCAACAGGCACGTGAAAAATGTTCAAGGTCATTAGCAATCAGGGAAATGCAAATCAAAACCACAATGAGGTTTCACCTCACCCCGGTTAGAATGGCTCACATTCAGAAATCTACCAACAACAGATGCTGGCGAGGATGTGGGGAAAAAGGGACACTAACCCACTGTTGGTGGGAATGCAAACTGGTCAAGCCACTATGGAAATCAGTCTGGAGATTCCTCAGAAACCTGAAGATAACCCTACCGTTCGACCCAGCCATCCCACTCCTTGGAATTTACCCAAAGGAGTTTAAATTGACAAACAAAAAAGCGGTCTACACCCTAATGTTTATTGCAGCACAATTCACAATAGCCAAGACCTGGAACCAACCTAAATGCCCATCAACGGTAGACTGGATAAAGAAATTATGGGATATGTATTCTTTAGAATACTATACCGCAGTAAGAAACAACGAAATCCAGTCATTTGCAACAAGATGGAGGAATCTGGAACACATCATGCTGAGTGAAGTAAGCCAGTCCCAAAGGGAAAAATACCATATGTTCTCCCTGATCGGTGACAACTGACTGAACACCAAAAAGCAAACCTGTTGAAGTGAAATGGACACTATGAGAAATGGTGACTTGATCAGCATAGCCCTGACTGTTAATGGACAACTTAATACATTATCCCTCTTAGTAGTTTTTTTTGTCTGTTCTACTTAATATGACTGGTTTAATTCTGTAATTATCACACAGTTATTCTTAAGTGTTGAAAATTAACTGAAATGTGATCCCTGTTAAACATAAGAGTGGGAATAAGAGAGGGAAGAGATGTATAATTTGGGACATGCTCGGGCTGACTTGCCCCAATTGGTAGAGTTAGAAACATACCAGGGGATTCCAATTCAATCCCATCAAGGTGGCATGTGCCAATGCCATCTCACTATTCCAAGTGATCAATTTCAGTTCACAATTGATCATAATGAAAGGACTAAGAGTCAAAGGGAGCACATAAACAAGTCTAGTACCTGCTAACACTAACCGATGGAATAAATAAAGGGGAGAGTGATCCAACATGGGAAGTGAGATACTCAGCAGACTCATAGAATGGCGGATCTCCTAAATAGCACTCTGGCCTCAGAATCAGCCCTAAAGGCATTCGGATCTGGCTGAAAAGCCCATGAGAGTATTTCAGGCATGGAAAGCCAAGACACTCTGGCAAAAAAATCTCTGTGAGTGAGATCCCAGTGGAAAGAACAGGTCTTCAAAGAGGGAGGTGCCTTTCTCTGAAGGGAGGAGAGAACCTCCACTTTGACTATGACCGTGTCTAAACAAGATAAGAGTCGGAGAACTCAAGGGGCTTCCATAGCCTTGGAAACTCATGACTGGTGCATAGGGAGATTACTGATGCCATAAACAGGAGTGTCAATTTGTAAAGTCAACAACAGGAGTCACTGTGCACTTACTCCTCATGTAGGATCTATGTCCCTAATGTGCTGTACATTGAGGCTTAATGCTATAACGAGTACTCAAACAGTATATTTCACTTTGTGTTTCTATGGGGGTGCAAACGGTTGAAATCTTTACTTAATGTACACTAAACTGATCTTCTGTAAAAAAAAAAAACAAGAAATTATCAATTCTCAACTTGACTCTCACTGGGATTAAACATGACAATAGGTCTGATCTAATTTCATCATCATTTAAAAAAATCATCTATTATTTTTCACTTTATGTTTCTGTGTGGGAGCAAACTGTTGAAATCCTTACTTAAGGTATACTAAGCTGATCTTCTGTATATTAAGATAATCGAAAATGAATCTTGATGTGAATGGAAGGGGAGAGGGAGTGGGAAAGGGGAGGGTTGTGGGTGGGAGGGACGGTATGGGGGGGGAAGCCATTGTAATCCATGAATCGTACTTTGGAAATTTATATTCATTAAATAAAAGATAAAAAAAAAGAAGAGTTAAGGTGGAGGCTGGCATTGTGACATAGCCGGGCTAAGCTACTGCATGCAACACTGGCATCACATATGGCTGCCGGTTTGATTCCTGGCGGCCCCCCTTCCCAGCTAGCTCTCTGATAATGTGACTGGGAAAGCAATGGAGGATGACCCAAGTCCTTGTGCCTCTGAACCCACATGGGAGAACCATAAGAAGCTCCTGGCTCCTGGTTTCGGCCTGGCTCAGTCCCAGCCATTGTGGCCATTTGGGGAGTGAACCAGCAGGTGAAGGACCTCTCTCTTTCTCTTTATCTCTCCCTTTCTCTCTTTGTAACTCTGCCTTTCAAATAAAAAAATAAACAGGAAAGATTATCTAGGGACAAATTTTAAAAATAAAAGAAAAATAAAAAAAGGTTAAGGCAAATATGGCAGACTGTTATAGCAGATATTTTTATTTGAATGCAAATTCCTTCAGTTAATTTTAATTAACAACATGAATGCAATGCATGAAACAAAAAAGGTCTTATTTATTGAAACAAGCTAAAATTTAATATTAACCAAGTAAGTTGAAATGAAATAGCAATGTTTTTAACAAAGTTTTTGAAAAAGATTCTATTCTATTTATTTGAAAGACAGAGTGACAGAGAGACAAAGAGAGAGAGAAAGAAAGAGATCTTTCATCTGTCGATTCCTTCCCCAAATGACAATATCCAGGGCTGTGCAAATTGAAGTTAGGATCCTGGAATTCCATCTAGAACTCCCTCATCGGGGGCAGAGGCACAAATACTCAGACCATTTTCCACTGTTTTCCCCAGGTTCATAAGCAGGGAGCCAGAAAACAAACAGTATTGCCAGAACTTAAAAGAGAAATAGGATGTTGGTATTGCAGGTGGTGGCTTCAGCTGCTGTGCTACAATGGGGGCTCCTCTTCATATTCTGTAATAATTCAGATCCTTTAAATATGTAGATAGAGACTAATTAAAATTCTTTCCATCAAATTTTCTTTAAACAAATTGATACTAGATTTTATATGATTTTTTAATTCGGTACTTTATATTCAGTAACTGTGTGTTTTGTTTAGGTTCTGAGAGTTGAGCATCCACTTACATTCTAAAGGTGGAAACAGGGAAAGCCTTGTGGACTATACTGTCTTTGGGTCCTGTCTGGAGCCCTCACAGAGACAAGATACCTACCTAATCCAGCGAAAGAAAAGCGTGTTTCTTTTTCCCCATCCCCCCTTAAAGGCGACTGGTAATTATGGGGGAAAAAGCACCATCTTGACACAGTAGAGGCTGTGGTGGCTCTTGTGCATGTGTGCGATCAGAGGATTTTACCAGAGAGAAAAATTTGCATTTCTCACTGATTTTGACTCTGGCTAGAGGATTGATAGGGGACTGGGCACCCACATAGGACTGTGAGGTGCCCCCAGCCTCTCAACATATCACAGGCTCTGAGGCTCAAACTGCCAAGGCAGAACATCCACAAGCCACTGGCTCTGGGAATATCTCTGCTCTCTCCGTGAATGGGTCAGGGTAGTGGGGCAGAGCAGACCCTCTGTACCGTGTGACTGTAGGAGGCTTGTGTATTGTGAGCATGGGAATTCTGTGAATGAATGATAGGACACATGTTGTAGCTTGGGCAATCACTGTGTCTGGCACCAAAGGTCCAGAGCTCCATGATTTCCTAGGGTGGGCCATTGCAGAGGGATCCCTGTTCACACTGAGGACTGCATAGATTCTTAATATGATTCATAGAGCAGCACAAGTGGGTGCTGTACCCACTGTGGACTGACCCTGGACATTGATGACCTTGAAAGAGAGGAGGTGAGGGTGTGATTATGCCTACAGAGGTAAACATACTCTCCCCCTGGCTGACAATAGAGGAAATCTATCATGCCCAAATTGGGTATCACCCTGGATATTTGCCTCACACAGGAGCAATGACCAGTCCTTACTGGCCAAACCCAGCACATGCCTCTTGGTATTCACTGAAAGAGAAGACACTAAACCAAGCCACAGAGGCATAGTCCAAAGATAAAATCCATCAGAGGCGAATGCCTGTAAGACTTGTTCACAAATGCTTAAAATAAATGCAGAAATTCAAGAAATAAGAATAAGGAGGACAACAAGACAATATGACTCTCACAAAGGAACACAACACTTCAATATTAGAACATGAGCATCAAGTGATTGATGAAATGCTTGAAAAGGAATTTAAAATAATGATCATAGGATTACTCAGAAGCAAATTCATGAATTAAAGAAGTCCATAAATGAAATGGGGAAAAACTTTTCCCATGAGATTGAGATATTGAAAAGAAACAAAAATGAAATATTAGAAATGAGGAATTCAATATCCCAAATAAAAATGCAGTAGAAAGCATGAACAGCAGATTTGGTGAGGCAGAAGAAAGAATATCCAAGTAGAAGACAAATATTTGGAAATATCTCAGTAAAACTAAAAAAAAGAATAAGAAGAAATTAGAAAAATTAAAAACAAGGTGCAAGATTTATGGGATACAATCAAGATACACAACATGTGGGCCTGAGGAATTCCTGAAGGTTGGAAGGAGGGAATAGATTAGTACCCAATTCAGTGAAATAAATACAGAAACCATCACTATTTGGAGGGAAAAAGGGATTTTCAAGTACATAGGGCACATAAGACTTACAGACATGATGAGAAAAGATCTTCACCACAACATACTGTAGTCAAACTTTCAACAGTAAAACATATAGAAAGGATTCTAAAATATAGAAGAGAGAAATTGCAGATTACTTTCAGAGGATCTTTAGTTAGACTCAGAGCTAATTTTTCAGAAACCCTACAGGCTAGAAGAGAATGGAGAGACATAGTCCAAGTCTTAAAAACAAAACAAAACAAAACAAGACAAACCAAAACAAAACAAAACAAAAAACCAAAAAAAAAAGAAAAACACATAAAACTGTCAGTCCAGAATACCATACCCTATAAAGCTCTGATTTATGAATAAAAGTGAAAAAAAGATCCTCCATAACAAGCAGAAATTGAAAAAACATATCACCACTCATCCAGCTTTACAAATGATGCTTAAGGATGTGCTACATACAGAAATACAGAAATACAGTCATCATTATGATGCAAAGGCAGAAAATTTCCCAGTAAAAGTACAAAGGAAATACAAAGCAAACAATAGGAGCATTGATAAAAAATGGCAGGGCCAATTTGAAGGTTATCAATAGTAACCTTGAATATGAATGGCCTAAATTCTCCAATTAAAGGATACAGACTGGATGAATAGATTAAAATACAAGACTCACCTACTTGATGCCTATAAGAAGTACACCTTACCAGCAAAGATACATGCAGACTGAAAATGAAAGGTTAGAAAAAGCTATCTCATGCTAAGAGACACTAAAAACAAGCAGGTTCAGCCATTCTAATATCAGACAAAATGGACTTTAACACAACAACTGTTAAAATAGATAAAGAAAGGCACTATGTAATGAGTAAAGGATCAATTCAACAAGAAGATATGACTGTAATAAATGTATGTGCACCCAATGCAATGGCACCTGGATATTTAAAAGAATAAAGGGAGACATAAACTCTAATACAATAATAATAGGGGACTTCAACAGACCAATAACCAAGATAGAGATTGAATCTGTGATAAAGACCTGCTCAACAAACAAAAAGCCAAGACTGGAAGACTTCACTTGTGAATTCTACCAGACTTTTCAAGAACTGATTCCAATTCTTTTTAAGCTACTGAAAACAACTGAAAAGGAAGGAATCCTCCCAAACTCCTTCAAGAGGTTATCATCACCCAAATTCCAAAACCATAGAAAGATACAACAAAGAAAGAGAACTATAAGACCAATATCCTTGATGAACATAAATGCAAATATCCTTAACAAAATAATGGCTAAAAGTCTAACAACACATCAGAAAGATATTTCACTTGAACCACGTTGGATTTATTTATTTATTGTTTACTAGTATTTATTTATTATATTTATTATTTATCCTTTGTATGCAGAGATGGTTCAACAGATGCAAATCAGTAAATGTGATACATCACATTAACAAATTGAAGAATAAAAACTATAGGACTATCTCACTATGTGCAGAGAATGCATTTGAAAAACTACATTATCCTTTCATGATGAAATTCTCAAGTAAAGTGGATATAGGAGGAACATTGCTCAAGACAATCAAGATAATTTATGACAAACCCACAGCCAGCATCTTATTGATTGGGTAAAAGTTGGAAGCATTCTCACTAAGATATGGAAACAGACAGGCCACTTTCAACATAACTATTTAATATAGTTTTGGAATCTTTAGCCAGCACCATTAGGTAAGAAAAAATAATCAAAATCAATTAGGAATTTTCAAATTCAACGTAATCCCAATCAAAATACTAAGGACATTTTTCTCAGATCTAGAAAAAATGATGATAAAATTCATATGGAAACACAAGAGACCCCAAATATCTAAAGCAATCTAAAACCACAAAAACATAAGTGGAGGCACCACAATATTAGGTTTCAAGACATACTACAGGGCAGTTATAATCAAAACAATCTGATACTGACTCAAAAACAGACGTGTGAATCAATGGAACAGAAGAGAAATGCCAGGAATCAATCCACACATGTACAACCAACTTATCTTTGACAGAGGAGCTAAATCAATCCCCAGAGAGAGGACAGTCTCTTAAAAAATAGTGCTTCGAAAATTGGATCTCCACATGCAGAAGTATGAAACAAGACTTCTACCTTATACCTCCTCCTGCCCATGCACTCAAAATGCACTCAAAATGGATTGAGGATCTAAATCTATGTCCTGATAAAATCTAATTACTAGACAAGAATGTTGGGAAACTCTGTAAGACACTGGCATAGTCAAACATTTCCTGGAAAGACCACAGAACCACAGGCTATTGAAGCCAAAATGGACAAATGGGATTACATCAAGCTGAGCGCTTCTGCACAGCAGAAGAAGCACTCAGCAAACTGGCAATGTGAAGAGCCCACTGACAGAATAGAAGAAAATATGTGCAAATTATTCAACTGAAAAAGATTAACATCTAGAATCTAGATGTTAGCATCTAGAATCAAGAGACTTAACAACAATATAAAGAATCCAGTTTAGAAATGGGCAAAGGGCTTGAACAGGTATTTTTTTAAAAAAGAAATTCAAATTGCCAACAGAAACATGAAAAAATGCTCAGGATCAGTTGTCCTCAGGGAAATGCAAATCAAAATCACAGTGAGATTTAACTTCACCCCAGTTAGAATGGTTTTCATACAGAAGTCAACAAACAACAAATCCTCTTGAAGATATTGGGAAAAATTTATCCTAATTCACTTTTGGTGGGAATGTAACCAGTATAGCTATTGTAGAAGACAGTATGGGGGGCAGAGCCAAGATGGCGGAATAGTGAGGGTGCGCACCGATAGTCTGGGAAAAGATAGTTTAATAAAAGTGGAGTTACTGTAGCCTCAGGAAAAGGCTCAGGAAAAAATTGCAGAGGAAACTCTTCTGGATCTAGTGGACGTGACATGGAGGAACTACGGGGAGAGCAAGGTTGCCCACCGCGTGGAAGCCAAGCTGTGGGAGCTGAGCCACAGAGTCTGCGTGCCAGTGCTGGAAGGGGAGGTGAGACAAAATTCTCGGTAACCCGAGACATTGGCAGGGAAAGGCAGAAAGAGCCTACAGAGAACGAGGCCTGAAGCCCCACTGGGGAAAGTTCACCAGGCTGACTGGAGAAGAGAAAAAATCGAATAAATAAGGGGAACCAGCACGGACATTAGCCTCTCTCTCCACTCACCATACAAAGTCGAGCAAAAAAAAGAGCAGGCGCCATTTTACGTATGTAAAGTGGTGCCCGTCATTAGCCAAACAGAAAAGCCTGACTCTGGTGGGGAGAAATAACAGGAGGTTAACACCTAGTGAAAGTGTGGAGCTAACGAATTGAGACTGTGAAAATCTGAGGAGGGGCAAGAGAACTCACTGAGTACACAAACTCTGTAACCTGGGCAACCTGGTGAGAGACTGCAGAGAAATTTGAGACCACACTGAGGGCTGCATAAACTCTTTGTGTGGTCCCAGGGGTAAGCAGACGAATACCCACAGGGGCCAGATTTCATACATCAACTACCCTCAATTCCACTCAGCTGTGTGGAACTACTTCCCAACTGAGTCAAAAAAAAAAAAAAGAGAGAGAGACAGAGAGAGAGAGAGAGAGAGAGAGCGAGCAAGCGAGAGAACAATCTGGGTGAGTCACCTTTGGCACAACCTTAACCCTGAAGAACCAAATGGAGCTCTCTGCCCACACCCATCACAGCCTCTAAGGCTCCATCAAAAACAGACAGTCCACTTAACCTAGAGTCACAGTATAAAGAGAAAAAACACCACACTGAAGAAACCAAAGAATATCTCTAATATGCCAAACAACAAATGCAGAAACAGAGGTAACAAGAACAAGGAAGACACTATGACGCCCCCAAATGAAATAGACACCCCAATTCAAGATTATGAAGATGATGAGATAGAGGAAATGCAAGAAGTGGATCTCAAAAAATTGATAAGAACATTCAGAAGTTCTCAAAAACAAATTGTTGAACTACAGAAATACTTAATTGACAAGATAGAAAATCTCTCTCATGAAAATGAAATATTAAGGAGGAATCAAAATGAAATGAAACAACTAGTAGAACATGAAACTGTGATAGTGACGAGGAATCATAAAGAAATGAAGAATTCAATAGATCAAATGATAAACATATTAGAGAGCCTTAAAAACAGAACGGGTGAAGCAGAAGAGAGAATATCAGACTTAGAAGACAGAGAACAGGAAAGTATACAGTCAAACCAAAGAAAAGAAGAGGAAATTAGAAATCTAAAAAATATTGTCAGGGATCTTCAGGATACTATTAAAAACCCCAACATTCGGGTTCTAGGAGTTCCTGAAGGCATGGAGAGAGAGAAAGAATTAGAAGGCCTTTTTAGTGAGATATGAACAGAAAATTTCCCAGATTTGGAGAAGGACAGAGACATCCTAGTACAGGAAGCTCATAGAACCCCTAATAAACATGACCAAAAGAGATCCTCACCATGACATGTTGTAATTAAACTCACCACAGTGAAACATAAAAAAAGATCCTAAAATGTGCAAGAGAGAAACATCAGATTACTCTCAGAGGATCTCCAATCAGACTCACAGCTGACTTCTCATCAGAAACCCTACAAGCTAGGAGGGAATGGCGAGATATAGCCCAGGTACTAAGAGAGAAAAACTGCGAGCCCAGAATATTATATCCTACAAAGCTCTCATTTGTGAATGAAGGTGAAATAAAGACCTTTCATAGGAAACAGAAATTGAAAGACTTTGTGGCCACTCGTCCAGCCCTGCAAAAGATGCTTAAAGATGTGTTACACACAGAAACACAGAAACACGGTCATCAATATGAAAGAAGGTAAGTGAAGGGTAACTCACAGCAAAAGATCACAGGGTGTTCAAAGCACATATTAGAAAATATCTTTGGCAAATGGCAGGGCAAAGTTACTACTTATCAATAGTCACATTGAACATTAATGGCCTGAACTGTCCAGTTAAAAGACACCGATTGGCTGATTGGGTTAAGGAACAAAACCCATCTATTTGCTGCTTTCAAGAAACACATCTTTCCAACAGAGATGCATACAGACTGAAAGTGAAAGGCTGGAAAAACATATACCATGCCAACAGAAATGAAATAAGAGTGGGCATGGCCATCTTAATATTGGACAACATAAACTTTACCACAAAAACTGTCAGGAGAGAAAAAGAGGAGCACTATATAATGATTAAGGGATCAATTCAACAGGAAGATAAAATGATTATCAATATATATGCACCTAATTACAGGGCACCGGTTTATTTAAAAGATTTGTTAAGGGACTTAAAGGGAGACTTAGACTCCAATACAATAGCACTGGGGGACTTCAATACTCCACTCTCAGAAATAGACAGATCAACAGGACAGAAGATCAACAAGGAGACAGAGGATTTAAACGACACTATAGCCCAAATGGATCTAACAGATATCTTCAGAACTTTTCATCATACACAGAAAGCATTTACATTCTTCTCAGTAGTACATGGAACCTTCTCTAGGATTGACCACATACTAGGCCATAAAGTAAGTCTCAGCAAATTCAAAAGAATTAGAATCATACCATGCAGCTTCTCAGACCATAAAGGAATGAAGTTGGAAATTAGCAACTCAGGAATCCCTAGAGCATATGCAAACACATGGAGATTGAACAACATGCTTCTGAATGAACAATGGGTCATAGAAGAAATTATAAGAGAAATCAAAAATTTTCTGGAAGTAAATGAGGATAACAGCACAACATACCAAAACTTATGGGACACAGCAAAAACAGTGTTAAGAGGAAAGTTTATATCAATAGGTGCCTACATCAAGAAATTGGAAAGGCACCAAATAGATGAGCTTTCAATTAACCTCAAGGATCTAGAAAATCTGCAGCAAACCAGACCCAAATCTAGTAGGAGAAGAGAAATAATTAAAATCAGAGGAGAAATCAACAAGATTGAATCCAAAAACAATTACAAAAAATCAGCCAAATGAGGAGCTGGTTTTTTGAAAAAATAAACAAAATTGACACCCCATTGGCCCAACTAACTAACAAAAGAAGAGAAAAGACCCAAATCAATAAAATCAAGATGAAAAAGGAATCGTAACAACAGACACCACAGAAATAAAAAGAATCATCAGAAATTACTACAAGGACTTGTATGCCAGCAAACAGGGAAACCTATCAGAAATGGATAGATTCCTGGACACATGCAACCTACCTAAATTGAACCAGAAAGACATAGAAAAACCTAAACAGACCCATAACTGAGACAGAAATTGAAACAGTAATAAAGGTCCTCCCAACAAAGAAAAGCCCAGGACCTGATGGATTCAGTGACGAATTCTATCAGACATTTAATAAGAACTAACTCCAATTATTCTCAAACTATTCAGAATAAGCGGAAAGAGGGAGTCCTCCCAAATTCTTTCTATGAAGCCAGCATCACCTTAATTCCTAAACCTGAAAAGGATGCAGCATTGAAAGAGAATTACAGACCAATATCCCTGATGAACATAGATGCAAAAATCCTCAATAAAATTCTGGCCAATAGAATGCAACAACACATCAGAAAGATCATCCACCCAGACCAAGTGGGATTTATCCCTACTATGCAGGGATGCTTCAATGTGCACAAAACAATCAATGTGATACACCACATTAACAGACTGCAGAAGAAAAACCATCTGATTATCTCAATAGACGCTGAGTAAGCATTTGATAAAGTACAACACCCTTTCATGATGAAAACTCTAAGCAAACTGGGTTTGGAAGGAACATTTCTCAATACAATCAAATCAATTTATAAAAAACCCACAGCCAACATCCTATTGAATGGGGAAAAGTTGGAAGCATTTCCACTGAGATCTGGTACCAGACAGGGATGCCCACTCTCACCACTGCTATTCACTATAGTTCTGGAAGTTTTAGCCAGAGCTATTAGGCAAGAAAGAGAAATTAAAGAGATACATACTGGGAAGGAAGAACTCAAACTATCCCTCTTTGCAGATGATATGATTCTTTATTTAGGGGACCCAAAGAACTCTACTAAGAGACTATTGGAACTCATAGAAGATTTTGGTAAAGTAGTAGGATATAAAATCAATACACAAAAATCAACAGCCTTTGTATACACAGACAATGCCATGGCTGAGGAAGAACTTCTAAGATCAATCCCATTCACAATAGCTACAAAAACAATCAAATACCTTGGAATAAATTTAACCAAGGACGTTAAAGATCTCTACGATGAGAATTACAAAACCTTAAAGAAAGAAATTGACGAGGATACTAAAAAATGGAAAAAATCTTCCATGCTCAGGGATTGGAAGAATCAATATCATCAAAATGTCCATTCTCCCAAAAGCAATTTATACATTCAATGCAATAGTTATCAAGATACTGAAGACCTTCTACTCAGATCTGGAAAAAATGATGCTGAAATTCATATAGAGACACAGGAGACCTCAAATAGCTAAAGCAATCTTGTACAACAAAAACAAAGCCGGAGGCATCACAATACCAGATTTCAGGACATACTACAGGGCAGTTGTTATCAAAACAGCATGCTACTTGTACAGAAACAGATGGATAGACCAGTGGGACAGAATAGAAACACAGAAATCTATCAAAACATCTACAGCCAACTTATATTTGATCAAGGATCCAAAACCAATCCCTGGAGTAAGGACAGTCTATTCAATAAATTATGCTGGGAAAATTGGATTTCCATGTACAGAATCATGAAGCAAGACTCCTACCTTTCACCTTACACAAACATTCACTCAACATGGATTAAAGACTTAAATCTACGACCCAACACCATCAAATTATTAGAGAACATTGAAGAAACCCTGCAAGATATAGGTAACAGCAAAGATTTCTTGCAAAAGACCCCAAAAGCACAGGCAGTCCAAACCATAATTAATTTGGGATTGCATCAAATTGAGAAGTTCCTGTACTGCAAAAGAAACAGTCAGGAGAGTGAAGAGACAAGCAACAGAATGGGAAAATATATTTGCAAACTATGCAACAGATAAAGGGTTGACAACCAGGATCTACAAAGAAATCAAGAAACTCCACAACATCAAAAAAAACAACCCACTTAAGAGATGGGCCAAGTACCTCAATATATATTTTTCAAAAGAGGAAATCCAAAGGGCCAACAGACACATGAAAGAATGTTCAGGATCACTAGCAATCAGGGAAATGCAAATCAAAACCACAATGAGGTTTCACCTCACCCCGGTTAGAATGGCTCACATTCAGAAATCTACCAACAATAGATGCTGGAGAGGATGTGGGGAAAAAGGGACACTAACCCACTGTTGGTGGGAATGCAAACAGGTTAAGCCACTATGGAAGTCAGTCTGGAGATTCCTCAGAAACCTGAATATAACCCTATCATGCAACCCAGCTATACCACTCCTTGGAATTTACCAAAAGGAAAATTAAATTGGTAAACAAAAAAGCTGTCTGCACATTAATGTTTTTGCAGCTTAATTCACAATAGCTAATCCAAATGACCGTCAACAGTAGACTGGATAAAGAAATTATGGAATATGTTTTCTATAGTGTACTATACAGCATTCAAAATCAGTGAAACCCAGTCATTTGCAACAATATGGAGGAATCTGGAAAACATCATGCTGAGTGAACTAAGCCAGTCCCAAAGGGACAAATATCATATGTTCTCCCTGATTGTTGACAACTAACCAAGCACCAAAAAGGAAACCTGTTAAAGTGAAATGAACACTATGAGAAACGGTGACTTGATCAGCCCTTGCCCTGACTGTTGATGAACAACTTAATACGTTATCCCTCTTAGTATTTTTTTTGTTTGTTCTACTTAATACTTTTGGTTGAATACTGTAATCAATACACAGTTATTCTTAAGTGCTGAAACTTAACTGAATAGTGATTGCTGTTAAATTTAAGAGTGGGAATAAGAGAGGGAAGAGATGTGAAATTTGGGACATGCTCAAGCTGACTTGCCCCAAACAGTAGAGTTAGAAACATACCAGGGTTTTCCAATTCAATCCCATCAAGGTGGCATGTACCAATGCCATCTCACTAGTCCCAGTGATCAATTTCTGTTCACAATTGATCATAATGATAGGACTAAGAACCAAATGGAGCACATAAACAAGACTAGTGTCTGCAAATACTAACTGATAGAATAAAATGGAGAGAACGATCCAACATGGGAAGCAGAATACACATCAGACTCATAGAATGGCAGATGTCCTAAACAGCACTCTGGCCTCAGAATCAGCCCTTAAGGCATGCGAATCTTGCTGAAAAGCCTATGAGTGTATTTTAGGCATGGAAAGCCAAGACACTCTGGCAAAAAAAAAAAAAAAAATGACCTAAATGAAAGATCTCTGTGAGTGAGATCCCAGTGGAAAGAACAGGTCATAAAAGAAGGAGGTACCTTTCTCTGAAGGGAGGAGAGATCTTCCACTCTGACTATGACCTTGTCTAAATATGATCCGAGTCGGTGAACTCAAAAGGCTTCCATAGCCTTGGCAACTCATGACAAGAGCCTAGGGTGATTACTGATGCCATAAACAAGAGTGTCAATTTGTTAAGTCAACAACATGAGTCACTGTGCACTTACTCCTCATGTAGGATCTCTGTCCTTAATGTGCTGTACATTGAGATTTAATGCTATAACTAGTACTCAAACAGTATTTTTCACTTTGTGTTTCTATGTGGGTGCTATCTGTTGAAATTTTTACTTAATGTATGCTAAACTGATCTTCTGTATATAAAGATAATTGAAAATGAATCTTGGCCAGTGCCACGGCTCACTAGGCTAATCCTCCGCCTTGTGGCGCTGGCACACCGGGTTCTAGTCCCAGTCGGGGCAGCGGATTCTGTCCCGGTTGCTCCTCTTCCAGGCCAGCTCTCTGCTGTGGCCCAGGAGTGCAGTGGAGGATGGCCCAAGTACTCGGGCCCTGCACCCCATGGGAGACCAGGAGAAGCACCTGGCTCCTTCCATTGCATCAGCGCAGTGCTCCAGCCGCAGCACGCTGGCCGTGGCGGCCATTGGAGGGTGATCCAATGGCAAAAGGAAGAGCTTTCTCTCACTGTCCACTCTGTCTTTCTCTCACCTTCTCTCGCTGTCCACTATGCCTGTCAAAAAAAAAAAAAAAGAAAAGAAAAGAAAATGAATCTTGATGTGAGTGGAAGGGGAGAGGGAGAGGGAAAGAGGAGGGTTGCAGGTGGGAGGGAAGTTAAGGGTGGGGGGGAAGCCATTGTAATCCATAAGCTGTACTTTGGAAATTTATATTCATTAAATAAAAGTTTAAAAAAAAAGAAGACAGTATGGAGAAACTTCAGAAAGCTGAAAATATATCTACTATATGACCTAGCCATCCCACTATCTCACTCCTGGGAATTACAAAATGAAAATGAAATCAGCATATGAAAGAGTGATTTGTACTCTCATATTTACTGCAGCTCATTCTCAATACTTAAGATATGGAAATAACCCAGATATACACTAACTGATGACTGGCTAAAGAATTTATATATATAACATTATATATACACATAATATATAATACATATTAATAAAATATTAATAATGTTAATACATATTAATAAAATATGTATTATATAATATATAACACATAATATATAATACATATTAATAAAATGTATTCTGTATAATATATAAAATATATAATATGTAATGTATAATATATAAAATACATAAAAATATATGTATTATATATATAATATTGTGGAATACTACTAAGCTATAAAAAGAATGAAATCCTGTCTTTTGCAACATAATGGATGCAGCTGGAAACCATTATACATAGTGAAATATGCAAGTCCCAAAAAGATAAATACAGCATGTTTTCCCTGTTCTGTGGTAAATTATATAATGCCAAAAATGTATTGCATATTGTATAGAAGTTTGACATTTTGAGATTCTATGATTGTTTAGAGCCCTTGTCTCTACTGTTGTGGAACAATTCCTTTTTTTTTTTTTTTTTTACTATTTTTTGAACTCTTCACTTACTGTAGGGTTAATCTTATGAGTACAAAGTAAACTGAAAGCAGATCATTGTAAAAACTAAAAGAGGTAGTACGAGAAGAAGGAATAAGAAGGGTGGGAGCATGTTCAGGAGGGAGGGTAGGGTGGAAAGTATTACTTGTTCCTAAATCTGTATGTACACAATACATGAAATTTGTTCACCTTAAAATTTTTTTAAAAAATATAGAAGAGCATAATGGTTTTATTGAGCTTTTCTCAAATGGTTATAATACTTCATCCTGCAGACCAAAGGCTAGAGACAATGCTTAGCTAAACAGCCTTCTCAGATGCCTCTGACCCTCAGGAATGGATAATGTGGTTTGTGGATAAGTACAGCTTTGGAAAAAAAAAGTCAGATTTTGTAAACAAACACAAAAATAACAAAAGTGAGAGAGAGGAAGTCTTAAAATTATATGACACACAAAGAACTTCCTCTTTGGTTAGAAATTCCAGCTTCATCACCTGCCCCAACAATTGCTATGATTGGTAGTACCATATTTATGGCTCTAAGATGAAAAATAAAGTCTTCTCTTTAATTAGATGCTTTCAAAAATTATGAATGGTCAGTGAGAAACTAGATACAGTCCAAAACTGATTTCTGTTTTTGTTCATCATCCCTCTACGTGCTCTTTAAAGGCTACAGTTTGTTTCCTGCTAATTGTCTCTGTCTGGAATTGGCAAGTTCATCTGTGAGACTTTCTCTATTGTGGTCTAGGTCAGCTTCAACACATACAAGAAAAAAAAAAGAATCTGTTCCTTTGAATCAAAGACCTAAAGAAGTTACCAAGGAAGTTTTCCTGTAATCTTAAAGTTTGTTTTATAAACAAGTCCTCTTTAATCAAGGCTTCCCAGTTATTCAGTATCACTTCAAAGTACTTCCACATCAGCTCCAAGTCATATTTTTGGTGCATAGACTGGGATTCAGTCTGGCAAAAACAGCTATCATTACCACACACTGCCCCGATTAGCTTTTTTGAACATCCCAAAGCTACAGCAAATTCCCTTGAATAATTATCAAGAATATCTTTCAAGAAGAATTCATCTGGTCACTTCATTTATTTTGAGCTCCATTTTTGTTTATATTTTGAAATAAATTTATTTTGTTAAATGTATTTCAAAGTAGGGGAAGAGAGAGAGAGAGAAAGAGAGAGACAGAGAGAAGTTAGCTAAGTCTTCCATCTATTGGTTCATTCTTCAAAAGCCCAGAAGAGCTGGTCCTCAACCAGGGAGCTAAATACTCAACCTGTGTCTCCCATGCAACTGGCACCCACTCAACTGCTTGATCCATAACCTTCTGTCACCCTTGGTGTGCATTAGCAAGGAGGCAGAATCAGGAGCAGTGTTGGTACTTGATCCCAGAAAGCCCAATATGGGATGTAGGCATTACAAGCAGTCTTAACTGCTATGCCAAATGCCCACCTTTTGATTTCCATTTTAAAAAAGCAACTAAGAATACTATACTGTAAGATATACGCAAAATTCTGAATCAGTGATATTTTTCCCCAAAGAATCTTCAACTACTCAAAATGCTGTGGAAGCTTAGGTCTTCAGGGACTCAGGATGAGCATTTTAATACTGATTAGAAAGTGAACTGTTTTATTCCTAGAGCATATAGCCTCTGAGCAGTGCATGTCTACTGTACTAAATCAGTAGAAGTGGTTTTTAAAATAACAGATTGCATAAAAAACAGATTGTATGAAATAAAATTTCTATAATGATAAAGCAATGCCTGCCAATATACAGGCATGTGTCACTCCCTATGAACTCAATATCTAATGTGGTTGTAAGGCTTCCACTCTATATGTGCCCTTCTAAAAATGAACAAACAAAAATTATAGCAAAGATATATTTAAGTCAAAGTATACAACATTTGCTAAAAATTCTCTGCATGTATGTGAGTAAGGGTAGCAAAGTGTAAATTACAAAAAAAAAAAAAAAAAAAGAACAACTCTGAATTAGTAGAAAGCAATGACATTTTTGCAGCCTGGCTATTTCCTTCACATTTTGTAAGTTTATTATGTGCTACACATGTATTTTCTAACAAGGAAACCAGAAAACAATGTCAATTTGGAATTCTCTGGGAACGGAAGGCCCCAGGGAACACAGATTCCATATGTGAGTTGGAAGAAGGAACCTGCGGACTGAGAGAGAGTGGCTGCTCTGGAAGTTCAGAAATGCATCGGCATCACCAGGAGGTGAAACCACAGAACTCGCCCAAGTGTGTGAGCTTTCTGTGGCCACTCTAACAAGTTACCACAAACCGGGTGGATTAAAACAATGAAAACTTACTCTTTGACAGTTCCAGAAGCCAGAGGCCCAAATTTCAAGTGTTGGAAGTCCCAGGACCCCTCTGGAGTTTCTAATGGAGAATCCATCCTTGGCTTTGCCTAATTTCTGATGCTCACTGGCACTCCTTGTCTTGTGGCTACATCTTCAATATTTGTCTTTGCAGCCACAATACTTCCCCTTTTGTCTGAGTCTTCTCCTTTATTATCTTCCTCAAATCTTCCTCTGCCTTTCACTTATAATTTATTTAGGATCACTTAGATAATCCAGGATGATCTGATCTCACAAAATTTAACTTCCTTGCACTTGTTAAATCTCTTTTCCCAAATTAATGTCACATTTACAGGAGTTGAAGATTAGGACATGGACCTATTTTGGGGGCCACCATTCAGCTCACCATAGCAATCAAGGCAAGATGGAGGCAAGGGTATCTTTCCTGGACAAGCTCTTCCTGTGAAGCAGCTGTAATAGGTCTTCTCTTTGTCTTTCACCACAAGCTCAGAAAAACAACCCAGGAAAACTACTAACTGTGAAGTTGTGATTGTAGCTAGGAATAGCATCAGAGTGAGAATACCTACATTTCTGTGCCAGTAGTTCCTAACCACAGCACTGTGAATTACAATTCTATCAACTTTTCTGTCGTTCTTACTGTAGTTCCACAGTAGGTGTTGATGAACAAAGACAAATGAAATAGAGCTGTAACCCTTGAGGTGATTAGTGTGTTGAGAATGTAGTAATAGATTCATTTAAGAAATGCACTGAAGTATAGGCATTCTACAAAATTTTATATTACTGCCTGTTAAAACGTGTTTTGTGCTATAGGACTGTGAGTTCCTTGACGTTGCCAATTATTAATCAACAGTCTATTATGAACTTGGAAGTCTTCAGTGTTGTGATGTTTAAAGGCAAGCGTGTTGTATGAATAAATGAACATTTGTTATGATGATAGCACTTCTACCTTGAAATCAGTAAGCAGACAGTCTATCAGAACACAGCTCAGAATAAAGCATTTTTGTGAAATCTCCTGGCATCCAAGTTAGATGTGATATCTGAGTTGGCTTATTTGACTAATCTCTCACAGCTAGGGAATCTCAACTACCACTAATTCCTATTTATTCTTGTTTGCATGCAATTCTAATAACCCTAATTCAACAGTTTTTTGAGTAAATTAGAAACAGAGAATTCAAATGAACACATGGAGAGCAGTAAGAAATTATAGAAATAGACTTAATAGAAATAATTACTACAAGGATTTATACTTTGCATAATGCTCTCCAAAGATTTGGTGGTCAAACTTGAACCATATTTTAAAATGAGTTTTGTTTACTTATCTGTGCACCTAATTATTTAGTAAACACTCATTACAATTCATAAGATAGACTCTCAGAAATACATGACCATTTGCAAGATATACAAAATAATGTGAAGTAATTAGTATCATACAGATCCATTAGTAAGAGCATCTCATATCCATCAAACACATTGTTTATAGAAATAGATTCCTATTTGAGTTCTCAGTAGGAAACTGGGGTTCAGAGAAGGTAAATGATTGCTCAGAGAAAGTGAATGATTTGCCTAACTGAGAGTGGCTGAACTGGGGTTCTAACTCAGGCATAATGAATGGTCCACCTTTAATTCTATTCACCTCCTCATATACTCAAAAGGCTTGAACCCTCCACTGTATTTGCTGGGCACTGCATCATCTTGTTTCATTATCGTAGCAGGTGTTAAGATGTCTTGGCCCCCCTCTGAACTCCAATATATATGAATTCTTATTCTTTTCAGTTTACTGCCTGCCCCAACCGTTTCCTCATAACTATATTGCACCTCCCCTTCTTATCTTTTTGCTCAGTGCAGTTAGCACGGCCTCTTCTCAGGAACATTTCTTCCGTTCTGATGAACGCATCTGGCAAATTTCCAGTAAGCTTCATTCCTGTGTACAGCAGAGCATGGATGTCAGCATGATAAATAATATAAAGACAGGGTATTGGTGTGCCTGGAGCAACATGTTTCAGAAACAGTGTTTGTACTATCTCAGTTTTTGGAAGGCTATATTTGGGCAGTTGAAAGAACATAGAATTTGTAGTTAGGAAGCTCAAATTCTAGGTCTGACTCCCTGCTATCTCCACTGTTGTGGACAAGTCCCTCTAACTCTGAGCCTCAGGTCCTTACTTATAGAAAGGCAATTATATCAATGCCTGCAGCTTGTGAGATTGTGAAAATGAAAGACATTAAAAATATCTTAAGTTTGCAAAGGAATGTGAATGATTTCTCCAGATATATGCATTTTTAGCACCACTTTGAGTTGATATTTTCTGTTTCTGATCATAATTTTATCTTGCATCAGAGTTACTCATGATTGAGGCTGATGAGCCCTAAGGGAAAGCAGACCCTGGCATCAAGGTGATCTGTGCATCTCCAGGTAATTTAGACTTCCATCAGTTAGGGTAGAAGAATCAAAATGAGATTAATCCCAGAAGGATGTACTCACCTCTGGATTGCACTGTGCTTGTTATACGTTTAATTGCTTGGTTCCCACATACACACAGATGCTCATAAAGGAAAGAGGTCACTAAGGCTCCCATGTGGTTTAATTCTTGGCTTCCAGAGGAGCTGTCCATTCTCTCCACCCTTTCAAGAGAGTTGACTGACTCGTCTCTCTGAAAGTCATCCCCAGTTTATGCTGTTTATTTTGTTAATTGGTTCCCATCCGTTTTGTCTACTTTTAGAAAGATCTGAGACATCCAATATATGCTTTTGGGGAAATGGAAGCAAAACAATTTTTAATATGAACACTTCTGAGTATTATGCTATTATTGCCCAAGTTTATTAATCTTCAGGACATAAAACAAAACCTGCCTTATTAATTGCCTTCTAAGATGAATAGACAGTAGAAAATATATTGCATTAGGTTGCTTTCTGTTTGACTAAATATTTTAATGAATAATTTTATTGTGTTTATACTCTCAGGCATTTTAAAATTAAGGGCATAATGAAAAAGAAGGAAAGTACTCCTGTGAACCTGATTGCCTGCCCATGGGTGGTGGAAGTGGACTCTTAAAAAGGTCATTTTTACCAAGAGAGCTGGGATCACCCTTGGCTTGGGCACAGCCAGCCCCTTAGTACTGAGGCCAAGTAGTCTTCAGTCCTAAGCCACTCCTGCTGCTTATGTTCCTGGAGCACCGTGTTATGTAAAATCCAACCAAAATCTCTTGCTTCTCAGTGCCTTTGAGAACTTTCAGATTAACATTCTCTGTTACGGGGACTCTCCTCTTGCTCCTCCTTCCTACCCATCTCCCCTTTCTCCCTGTCCTCCTTTTGTTCTTCCATGCCATCCATCCCTTTCTCCTTCCCTCCCTTCCTAATATAAGAATACGTAGCGCACACCGTGCTTGCCAGTTAGCACTTCTCCTCCATTTAGGACAACCAGGCCTCACATTGTCAGTGTTTTGAGTTGATAGAAATAAATTCATATGCTAGGAAGATATTTTATATCATATAAAACAAGAATTCTTCCTGGGGGATTCTACAGAGGAAAAAAAAAAACTTTGTAAACACTTAAGTGAATCTAGTGAGTACAAATATTTAAGGCACAGTTAGAAAGATGAAAGATTCTGGGGTGCAGAGAGGATAATTAATAAATTAAACCATTGAGTCCATTGTCTGGTGGTTTATACACTTGAAACAGTACTTGGAAGCTTAAAAATTAAATTAAATTTGTAAATCAGATATTTCCTTTTTTTCTTTCAAAGATTTATTCATTTATTTGAAAGGCAGAGTTGGCCAGCGCCGCGACTCAATAGGCTAATCCTCTACCTGCGGCGACGACACTCCGGGTTCCAGTCCTGGTAGGGGCGCCGGATTCTATCCTGGTTGCTCTTCTTCCAGTCCAGCTCTCTGCTGTGGCCCGAGAATGCAGTGGAGGATGGCCCAAGTCCTTGGGCCCTGCACCTGAATGGGAGACTAGGAGAAGCGCCTGGCTCCTGGCTTCCTATGAGCGTGGTATGCAAGCTGCAGCGGCCATTGGAGGGGTGAACCAACGGAAAAGGAAGACCTTTCTCTCTGTCTCTGTCTCTCTCTCACTGTCCACTCTGTCTGTCAAAAAAAAAAAAAAAAAGAAAGAAAGAAAAAAGAAAAAAAGAAAAGCAGAGTTACAAAGCGGCAGAGAGAAAGAGAGAGAGGTCTTACATTCGCTGGTTCACTTCCCAGATGGCTGCAACGGCCAGAGCTGTGCCTATGGGAAGCCAGGAGCAGGGAGCTGCTTCAGGCAGGGGACCAAGGACTTGGGCCATCTTCTACTGCTTTCCCAAGCCACAGTAGACAGCTGGATTGGAAGTAGAGCAGCTGGGACATGAACAGGCATCCATCTGAGATGCCGACATTGCAGGTGGCAGCTTTACCTACTGCCCACAGCGCCAGCCCCAGCAAATCAGATATTTCAACACTTTCTGTAAATATTAGAAATAGCAATCTTAGGACTGTGTTATGGCATGGCTAAAAAATTGTCTCCCACATCCAGGTTTTTTTAATAAGTTATTTATTGTCTTTTTATTTTGGAACATTTCTTTTAAAAATTTTTATTAGTATAAAGAGAATAGTTTTTATGTATTTCAAAGGTACACCTTGTTAAAGATTTATTCATTTACTTATTTGAGAGGCAAAGTTACAGACGGAGAGAGGGAGAGACAGAGAGAAAGCTCTTCCATCCACTGGTTTACTTCCCAAATAGCCACAATGCCCAGATCTGAGCCTATCCAAAGCCAGGATCTTCCTCCAGGTCTCCCACATGGGTGCAGGAGTCCAATCACTTGGGCCATCTTCTACTACTTTCAAAGGCTATATGCAGAAAGCTAGATCAGAAGAGGAACAGCTGGGACACGAACCAGGGCCATATATGAGATACAGTCACTGCATGCAAAGGCTTAGCCTACTACTCCAATGTGCTGGCTCCTCAAAGGTATATTTCTAAGAAGATAACCATACTTCCCTCCCTCCCTTTCTCAACTCCCACCCCTCCTACTTTTCTTTTCTTTCCTTTCATTTTTGAGGTAACATAATTTCAATTTACTTCATAATCACAAACTTAACTATAATCTGATACTCAGGCCACATAGCCATAATATTTTACTTGATTAGTTCACCAATCAATGATAAATACATCAGTGTTGAGAGCCCCATATAAACTGCTTTATTTACACCAATTTTTTTTTAAAAGGTGTATCTGAAGGTTTTTAATTGTTGATGATTTTTCTCTATACATGTTTATGTCCATACGTGACAGAGTATCTATATATCTATAGTGAGGAAGCTCTATTCTTATAAATCAACCTATTGTAATTAGCCACAAGAAAGCATAAGATAAATGTCCTTTCCTAGTATTTGGTAAAATTGACCAATTTAATGTCTTCATTTGTTTATCAGGACTATGTAATTGTTTAAAGCCAAAACAGATCTCATAAAACTGGTCTCAGTTGGTTTTCCTTAGTGGTTCTTAGAGTATAATTTATAAATTAAACCACTGAGTTCATTTTCTGGTGATTTATCCTTTATATTTAGCAGCAATGTTACTTGGTGTGCTTGCTGACGATATAATTAATGAACCCTCATTTTGAAAACTTCAGAGTGTCTAGATCTTTCACTTGATGTCACCAAGTGCTTTGCTACTGATTGTATACACATTGGCAGGCAAATTCACTCCTTAGAATACTAAATGCCTTTAGATGACAGGCGAAGATTAGTTTCTTATCATGCAGGAAATATTACAGGGCACTGATACAAGTATGCTTCCAGCGATTTTACAAGAATCATTGCTGTTTCATTTTCCTTAGATCCTCAGTAGTCATGATATATCTTGTCTGTAGTTTCTTCCGATTAATGTCCCTGAAATGTGTCCTTGCTAATTGCAGGCTACAGTGACACTTTCACCTCCTTTAGTAATTCCCAAAGGCTTCCACCAGTACTCATAATCTCTACACGCTTTTATTTTTAATTAATTGTTATTTATTTGTACGTATCTGTAATGAACTTTGTAACCACTACTCAAAATAGAATACATCTTCAGAACAGAAATTTACTTTTCTTGCTTCCTACCTGAACAAACTCATCCATAAACATTTTTATTTAAGTTTGTTGAGGTTTAATTGAAATACAGTAAACTCTAGAACCTTAAAGTATGCAATTTGACATGTTTTAACACATTGCTGTTTTCTGGTTGACATAATTCCTTATCGTATTTTTGCTCATGGGATGGATAGTAATGATACTTTCTTCATTTCTGCTAATTTACATCTTCTTACCTTTTTTCTTGGGTATCCTGATTACAGATTTATCCATTTACTCATCTTTTAGAGAACTAGCTTTTGATTTTATTTTCTGTATTTCTTGGTTATGTTCTAATTTTGCTTCTTGATGCCTTTAGGAATAATTCATTCTTCTTTCTCTCATTTCTGAAAGTGCTTGCTTAACCTACTGAGATCTTTCTACTTTTCTCATATATGCATTTTATGTTAAACATTTTTCTATAAGCACTGCTCTCACTGCATCTCACAAATTTTGACAAGTGCTTTTGTTTTTTTTTTTTATTTTCATTTAGTTCAATTCTACTGTGTTCTGAGAATATACCTTACATTATTTCTGTTCTTTTAAATTTTTAATGTGCTTGGTGAATGTTTGCCATGGGCAATGAAGAAAATGCATTATACTAGTATTTTTTTGTTGGAATAAGTATTTTGTAAATATCAATTAGATACATATGACTGATTGTGTTTAGATCATCTCAATTCATATTGAGTTTTTGCTTGCTTGATCTTCATTTTTGCATATCTGTTTAAATGTATTTTGAGTTACTTTTTGTAAAACGTATAAGATCCATCTCTATGCATGTTATTTTTGTTATTTCAGCTCCCGTGGTTCAAACAACTATTCTTTCTTCACTGAATTGTCTTTTCTCCTTTTGCAGACACCAGTTGATTCTGTTTGTGCAGATTTATTTATAGGCTCTCTGTTCTGTACCACTGATGTAGCTGTCTATTCTTTTGCCCATCCCATGTGGTCTGGATTACTGTAGCTTTAAAGTACTTCATGGAGTATGATAATATCTGCCCTCCAAATTTAGTCTTCCTTCAATATCCTATTTTGCTTTTCTGTATAAATTTTAGGACAGGGACGTTGACATCTTTGAAATAACTTCCTAGGATTTTGATTGAGAATGTATTGAACACAGAGATCAATTTGTGAAGATTTGATATACTGACAGCATTGAAGTCTTCCTATTTAAGTACATAAAATATCTCCATTGGGGAGAATTACAAAACTCTGATCAAGGAAGATTTAAAAATATGTAAAATTATTAAATATTATCAAATATATGTGTACTAATATTAAATATTATTGTAAATATGTTAAATATGCACTATTACAATATCACTAGTGTATTTTGTTAATTCATACATATTTTGTTTATTTTTGCCTGAGTTACTTTTATTTGGTCCAAACTTAATTGTTTTGTTTTTGATTTCAAATTCCAGCTGTTCAATCCTGGTATATAAGAAGAATAATTGACCTTTAAATATTAATCATGTATTCTTCAGCCTGGCTATGATCACTTAGTTCCAAGATTTTTGTTCTTGATTCTTTAAGACATTCTACGTAGACAATCATATTATCTGGAAATGAAGACCAATATTTGTTTCTATCCTAACCTTCTGCATACCTTTTGATATTAAGGTTCTCCAAGGAAACAAAATCAATAGGCGATAAGAGAACCAATAGGGTGCACATGCACACACACACATACACACGCAAAATGAAATTGGCCCATAAAATGCCTTATTTCATTCAGAATTCTTTATGTAGCTTGTTCACGCCAGAAATTTTTTTCTCATAATTCTACATGCTGAGGTGTCTTAGATGAAGTATCAGCAGATTCAGTATCTTGGGAAGATTCCTTTTCTGGTTCATAGATGGCGCCAATCAGCTGAGTCCTGAGATGGTGAGAGGTGCGCATGTGCTTTCTCTGGACTTATATTATCAGATCACCAAGCTTATTCAGGGTGCTCAATCTTCGTGACTTAAATACCTCCCAGCAGTCCCATCTCCTAATACCACCTTGAGAATGGGATTTCAACATAGGAATTTAGACAATATTGTGCAATTATGGAGGCTGTCAATCTCAAGATTTGCATTGTGAGTCCACAACCTAGAACAGAAGAGAGCCAAAATATCAATTTCAATCCTATGAGGAAAAGTATTTTTTATTCTTCTTACTATTTGTTGAACTCTATTTAGTGTAGGGTTAATTTTATGATGACGTAAACCGAAAGTAGATCATTGTAAAAAATTAAGAGGAATAACAGAGAAGGAATAACAGAAAGGGAGAAGAAAGGTGGGAACATGGATGGGAGGGAGAGTAGGATGGAAAATAGCACTATGTTCCTAAATCTGTATATTAATTACATGAAATTTGTTTACCTTAAATAAAAAAAGGGAAAGGTGTAGCTCCTATCTGAAGAAGGGCTGATATTTCCTTGAGTGTCTAAGGACAGAAAAAAGAAGTCCCAGGTAGGCTATCAGCAAGATACTCTTTTTTTTTTTTTTTTTTTTTTTTTTTTTACAGGCAGAGTTAGACATTGAGAGAAAGAGAGAGAGACAGAGAGAAAGGTCTTCCTTTGCCGTTGCTTCACCTCCCAAATGGCTGCTACGGCCAGCGTGCTGCGCAGATCTGAAGCCAGGAGCCAGGTGTTCCTCCTGGTCTCCCATGGGGGTGCAGGGCCCAAGGACTTGGGCCATCCTCCACTGCACTCCTGGGCCACAGCAGAGAGCTGGACTGGAAGAGGAGCAACCAGGACAGAATCCGGCACCCCAACCAGCGCCACAACCGGGACTTGAACCCGGGGTGCCACAGGCAGAGGATTAGCCAAGTGAGCTGCAGCGCCGGCCCAGCAAGATACTCTTGTGTTACTCAAAAGAGATTCAGACTTTTCTCTTAGAGAATTCAGGCCTCAACCAGTTGACTGACACCCGTCTTTTTTATGGAGAGTAAACTGCTGTTAATCAATTTAAATGTTGAACTCATCCAAAACACTCTCAGAGAAAGTGAAAGTAATCTTTGACCAAAGATTTGGGCACCCCGTGGCACAAACTGACATAAAATTAAACCATGATATTACTTCCTTGTCTTGTCTTATTGCATGATTTAAAGCTAGTTTCTGTGGATGGCAGTGGTGAGGGACGACATCCCTGTCTTGTTCGCATCTTAGAGGGAAAGTGGTCAGTCTCTCCCAGTGAACTATGAGGTTCTCTACTGGCTTTGCATAGATGGTCCTAAGCACTTCAAAAAGTACTCCTCCGTTCCTAGTTTGCTAAGATGCTTTCAGTTTTGTTTGCCATGGTTGGATAATGGTGTTTTGTCAAAACTTTTTATGTTCTATTGCTATAGTCACATGGTTTCTCTTTTTCAGCAAGTTCAGGTGATAGATCACACTGGCAATGGTTTGAATATTGTGTACCTAGAATGAATCCCACCTGTTTGTGGCATATGCTTACCTATATTTGCTAATATTTTTGAGGAGTTTTACATCTATGTACACCAGTAAGTCTATAGTTTTCTTTCCTTTGTAATATATTTTACTTTGGCATTAGGAGTTTGGTTAGTCTGTACCTCATGTATTTCAATTCTCTTTAGAAAGATATACATACTTAAGACTGTATGTCTTATTGGAGAATTAAATACTTTGTCATTAATAATGTGTCTCTTTATTCCAGATAATCTTGATTCAGAAGTTTTCTTTAGTCTCCTGTTAATATAGTTATTGTGTTTTCTTATCATTAGTTTTATGATATATACTTTCCCATCCTTTTACTGCCAAACTTTAGAAATATTTGTAATTAAATAGGTTTCCTATGCACAATATATAATTGTCTCTTGTTCATTAATTTTCAGAGCAAATTTTCTGTTATAAAACAATTTATAACATTTAAACTATTGGAATTTTTAACTTTCTAAAATAGTTTAAGCCAACAAGAAGGTAAGAATGACTTTGGTTATTATAATACATTGGAACTACTGAAAGAACCCTTTGATCTTTTAAAATTCACATTTACTTTGATGTTCATTTTAATTCCTCTCATGGTATTTGATTTTTTGTAATTAGTTTTTAATATGCTTCCAAAGATATTTGAGGTGAAATCAGAATTAGAATTGCTTCTAGCTGACATAAAATTAAAAGAATTTATTGAAATTATTTCCTTTGAGGTTATATTAGAAAAGTAGATAGTATTACAGTGAATAATTTTATTAATTATCTGCTATTGTAGATAGGCGATAAGATGTCTTTAAAGCTGATCAGATATTAGTTTAATTTAATGAGTAGTAGCAACAGGTTTGTAGTCAAGTAGGCAAAGTTTCAAATGCTCACTATGCCACGTACAGCTCCATGATTATGGGCATTTTACTTAAGCTTTGTAAATTGTAATATCAATGCAAAATTGATGATATAAACTATGGACATGAGAATGTAGCTTTTTGATCATAATCTATCATTTTAATAAGCATATTAAATATTCTCATGTTTATTTTCTCATCTGTTTAATAGGATATGAAAAATTAGTTATTGGGGCTGGCACTGTGGCATAGTGGGTTGAGCTGTCGCTTCTAGTGCCAGCATCTCATAAGGGCTCTGGTTTTAATACTGGCTGCTCCACTTCTGATTCAACTCCAGAAGATGGCCCAGATACTTGAACCCCTTCATCCGTGTGGGAGACCTGGAAGAAACTCCTAGCTCTTAGCTTCGGATCAGCCCAGCTCCAGTGGTTGTGGCCATCTGGGGAGTGAACCTGTGGATGGAAGATATCTCTGGCTCTCCCATTCTCTCTTTGTAACTCTGCCTTTCAAATAAAAAATTAGTTACCATGTGTTTCTTGAAAAATAACTAGATATACTACAACTATCAATAGAATATAATTTAGAGGGTACCTGAAAGTGCTTAACACAATATAGTCTCTAAATAAATCATAAAATTATTCTTAACTCTTGGATCAGAAATCAAAGTTAAAGTAAATTCTTTGAATATGTCCAGACTTTTATGGTGTCTTTGTTTAATATTTTAAATATTAAATAATAATATTTTAAATTCTCTAGGTTCTTTATATCTACAGAAAGGAATGAATAGTAGATAGTAATGATTAGCATGTAGATAAACTTTGCAGATTTTGCTTTATATCGTTTATGACTTGAAAAGAGCATTAACTGTTTAAAGCAAATATAACAACACTATTTTATACATTGCATTACACATGTAGAAGATAAATGATGTATAAGACACTATATTATACATTAAATGACACTATAGTAATATGTAATAAAATACTCCAACAAAATGACAGAAATTGCTTACATTGAATAAAGTAGCAAGAATTGATGTGTAAATTCAGACAAATATTACATAATCCATTGCTTTATTTGTATGAAAGTATGTAATGGTCAATATTATAAAGCAAGATAGAAAACAGTCCTTTTTCAGAAGCTGGGTGTGAGGGGATCAGAATTTTGTCATTGGGAATGCTAAAGTTTTGGCATGACAGGCATCTTTTACATCTCGATTGTGGGAATAATTATAAAACTATGTATATTCAGTAGGATTCATCAAACTGAACACTTGAAGTGGGAAAAGTTTATAATATGAAATTTATAACTTATAACATTGAATTAAAAAGTATTCTTGAGGATTCATGTTTAGAAACAAGAAACAGTTTCCAAAGGACCTTCATATCTACTCAGTTCCTTCAGTGTTTATATTCTTACATTCGACCATGGATTTTGCAGAAGAGGAAGGAATTATCAAGATATTTAGCTTCTGTGTCAAATAAACTATTCTTTAGTTGACTTAAAGTAATCCAATTTGAGATGGGAAGAGTCAATCACTACTAGCCAAATGCAGTTTTTTATGTATGTTTATTGTTAAGATTTTGCCACATTCACTTCATGTGTAGATATTTTATATATTTACACATATATACTACTTTTTCTTAGAAACAGAGAAATAAGTGCAGGATTCATGATCACAACATGGGAACAGAAGGGTATATATTCATTTATGTGGTATGACTCAGTGAAGAAAAATTCATTACTATATATCAAATGATATGACATTCACACAGTTTTTATAATCTGTATGAATTAACTCCCAGTAGTAAGAGAAAACATGGCATTCATCTTTTTACGTCTGTTTTTTCACTTAGTATAAGGATCTCCAGTTCTATCCATTATGTGGCAAATGTCAGTATTTCATACCATCCTGTAGATGTACCATATTTTCTTTTTTTTTTTATTTGACAGGCACTTAGACACTGAGAGAGAGAGAGAGAAGGGTCATCCTTCCGTTGGTTCACCCCCCAAATGGTCACTACGGCTGGAGGGCTGCACCAACCCGAAGCCAGGAGCCAGGTGCTTCCTCCCGGTCTCCCATGCGAGTGCAGGGGCCCAAGCACCTGAGCCATCCTCCACTGCCTTCCCGGGCCACAGCAGAGAGCTGGACTGGTAGAGGAGCAACTGGGACAAAACCAGGTGCCCATATGGGATTACAGCACCACAGGCAGAGGGTTAACCAAGTGAGCCATGGCGCCGGCCCCCCACATTTTCTTTATCCAACCATCAGTAGACAGAAATCTAGGTTGATTCAATATGTTTGTGAATTGAGCTGCTATAAACATGGAAGCACCCTAATCAATTCCATATGTTGATTTCACTTCCTTTGGATATATTCTCAAGAGGCTGGGTCATATGGTAGGTCTTATTTAGTTGTCTAAGGAATCTACATGCTGTTTTCCCTAATGGTTGTGACAATTTACATTTTCACCAGGAGTGAATTAAAGTACCTTTTCTCCATAATCACATCAGCATTTCTTATTTTTTGATTTTTGGATAATAACCATTCTAACTGGATATCTTATTGTGGTTTTTATTTGCATTTCCCTCATTGCTAGTGATCCTGAGCAATTGTCATGTGTCAGTTGGCTATTTGCATTTCGTACTTTGAAAAATGTGTACTCATAGTCTTTTGCCATTGTTAAACGGATTGTTTATTTTGTTGTTTAGTTTCTTATGTTCTTACGTATTCTGTATGTTAATCCTTTATCAGATGTGCTAGTTTCAAATATTTTCTCCCATTCTTTTGTTTGTCTCTTCATTTTATTGTTTCCTTTTCTCAGAAGCTTCTCAGTTTGACATAATCTTGTTTGTCTATTTTTGCTTTTATTGCTGTATTTTGGGTCTTATCCAAGAAGCCTTTGCCTATTATAGGTACTATAGGCCGATATATTGTAGTGTTTCCCTATATTTTTCTCTAGTAGTTGGATAGCTTCAGGTTTTAAGCTTAGATCCTTGAACCATTTTGAGTTGCATTTTATGTACAATGTAAGATAGGTGTCTTGTTTCAAATTTCTGTATATGGAAATCCAATTTTCCCAATACCATTTTTTGAAGTGACTGTCATTTCTCCAGTGAATGATTTTAGCTTGTTTGTCTATGATTAGTTGGTTGCAGATATGTAGGTTAATTTTTGGAGATTATGTTTCATTGGTCTACATTTTATTTTTATGCCAATAACAGGCTATTGATTATAGTAGCCCTGTAGCATGTCTTGAAATCTGGTGTTGTGATGCCTTCAACTATTTGTTTTTATTGTTATGATTACTTTGGCTATTCAGATTCTTTTGGGCTTTCATATAAATTTTAGGAGTTTTTTTTTTCAGTTCTGTGAAGAATGACCTTGGGTATTTTTTTAAAAAAATATTTATTTATTTATTATTTGAAAGGCAGTTACAGAGATACAGATGACAGAGAACCATTCTCTGGTTCACTTTCCAGATGGCCCAGCTGGGGCTAGGATAGGATGAAGCCAGGAACCAGGAGCTTCAACTGGGTCTCCCACATGAGTACAGAGGTCTACTCACTTGGGCTGTCTTCTTCAGCTTTTTGAGGCACATTAGCAGGGAGCTGGATAAGAAGTTGAGCACATGGGACATGAACCATCAACTATATAGGACACCAAAGTCGCAGGTATTGACTTTACCCACTATACCACAATGCCATCCCATGTTCTTAGATTTTGATTGAGATTACATTAAAACTTCAAATTGCTCAGGGTAGTATTAATTCTTCTGATCCATGAATATGGAGATTTTTCAAATTTTGTCTGTCTTCTTTAATTTTTTTCAATAATGTTTTGTAATTTTCATTGCAGGGTTTTTCATATCCTTGGTTAAACTTGTCCCAAGGTATTTAATTTTTTTTTCAGCTATTGTGAATTAGATTGATCATGCAAGTTTTTCTGTGTCAGAACATTGTTGGTGTATAAGAATTTTATTGATTTTTGTGTATTGATTTAATATCCTACAACTTTGCTGAATTCTTTTATCAGTTCTAATAGTCTCTGAGCATTGTTATAAATGATCATGCAATCTTCAGAAAGGGATAATTTGACTTTCCTCTTTACAATCTGCATCCCCTTGATTTAATTTTCTTGCCTAATGACTTTGGCTACAATTTCCAAAAACTATATTGAATAAAAGTGGTGAAAGTAGACATCCTTTTCCTTTCCCCTATTCAATATAATACTGCATGTGGGTGTGTCATATATTGCCTTGATTGTGTTCGGATGTGTTCCTTTTATACCCATTTTTAAAGGTGTTTTTTAATCATGAAAGAATGTTGTATTTTGTCAAATGCTTTCTCTGAATCTATTGAGATAATCATACCGTTAACCTTTCATTTTGTTGAGTTCATGTATCATGTTTAGTAATTTGTGTATGTTGAACTATCCCTGCATCTCTGTAATAAATTACATGTGGTCAGAGTGGATGATATTTTAGATGCATTGTTGGATTTTATTTGCTTATATTTTGTTGAGGACTTTTGCATCTATGTTCATTGTCGCTCCCCCTCTTCGTGGAGGAACGACACTAGACCCTGCGCTGTTCTTTTGTCTGCTCGGCCCTTCCCGGGTTTGCTGCTGGTCCTTCCCGGGTTGGCTGCCGATCCTTCCACCTCTGTAGAAGAGCAGCTCCCCCTGCCACTTTCCCCACTTCCGCGGGGGAGCGGCACACCGCCGGCCGGCTCTCTCGGGGGCTGCTCAGATGTTATCTGGATGTTCCCCTTAGATGTTCCTGGTGCATGTTGTCTCTCTCCTCCTTTATAGTCCTCTTCCACCAATCCCAACTCTGCTACCCACACGCCGAGTATGCTGCTCTCCTCCAATCAGGAGCAGGATCAGCTCCTGCAGGTTATTGGTCGAACTGGAGGCAGCTGTGTAGAAGTTGTTTACTCCTCTCCCAGCGCCATATTGTGGGAGAGCAGATGCATAGAATAAGTCTTAATTCCAGTAACTTAGTCCAGTCCGAGTTGCTCCCCACAGTTCACCAGGGATATTGGTCAGTAGTTCACATTTTGTTTGTGTGTGTTTGTGTGTGTGCTATTTTTGTCCAGTTTTGGAAATAAGGTAATGCAGCTTTTTAGAATTAGTTTGGAGGGTTCCTTACCCTTCAATTGTTTTGAATAGTTTGATAAGAGTTGGTGTTAGTTCATCCTTAAAACTTTGGTAGAATTCAGGGGGCCAGCATTGTGGCTTATTGGATATAGCCACCGCCTGTTTGTGTTCTGCTACTCTACTTCAGATTCAACTTTCTACCAATGGCCATAGAAAAACATAAGAAGATGGCCCAAGTACTTGGGCCCCTGACACCCATTTGGGAGACCTGGATGAAGCGTATGGTTCCTGGATTTGGCCTGGCCCAGACCAAGTCATTGTAGCTATCTGGGGATTGAAGCAGCAGATAGAAGATCTCTCTGTATCTCCTTCTCTCTCTGTAACTTTGACTTTCAAATAAATAAATAAATAAATAAACCTTTAATAATAATAACAACAACAACAGCAACTTTGATAGAATTTGGCAGTGAAGCCATCTGGTCCTGGAGTTTTCTCTGTTGAGACGCTTTTTTTTTTTTTTGGACAGGCAGAGTGGACAGTGAGAGAGAGAGAGACAGGGAGAAAGGTCTTCCTTTACTGTTGGCTCACCCCCAAAATAGCCACTACGGCCAGCGCACCACGCTCATCCAAAGCCAGGAGCCAGGTGCTTCCTCCTGGTCTCCCATGTGGGTGAAGGGCCCAAGCACTTGGGCCAACCTCCACTGCACTCCCGGGCCACAGAAGAGAGCTGGCCTGGAAGAGGGGCAACCAGGAAAGAATCTGGCACCCTGATGGGAAGCTTTTATTACCATTTCATTTTCAGCCTTAGTTAATGTGTAGTCAGGTTTTCTGTTTTCATACCTCAATTTTGACAAATTATATGTGTCTAGAAATTTATCCATGTCTTCTACTTCTACTATTTTTTGTTCATAGTGGTTTGCAATAATTCCTAATGGTTCTTTATATTTCTAGGGTAACAGTTAAACATCTGCTTTCCACTACTTATATTATTGATTTGAATCTTTCTCCCTCTCCTTTATTTTTCATTATTTGGACCAAGAGTATATCAGTTTTACTTATTGTTTTTAGAAAACTAACTTCATTTCACTGATGTTTGATATAGTTTTTAATTTTGATTTTGCTTATTCCATGTCTAATTTTATTAATTATTTCCTTCTACTAACTTGGGTTTGGGTTATTCTCATTTTCCTAGGTCTCTGAATTCATTGTTAGATTTCTGATTTGATATCTTTCCATTGCTTTCTTTTTGTGCAGGCACTTATTTTTATAATCTTTCCTCTTAACACTGGTTTTGCTGTGTCTCATAAATTTTGACATACTGTATTTTCATTTTTATTATTGTCTAGAAAGATTTTATTTCTCTCTTATTTCTGCAGTACCCATTTTTCATCCTGGATCATGTTGTTCAGTCTCTATGTGTTTGCATAATTTCTAGAGTTTCTTTCATTGTTAATTTCTAACTTCATTCCATTGTGATTAGAACAAATACATAATGTGAAATCTTTTTTTTTAATTTCTTAAGACTTACCTTATGGCCTAGCATATTGTCTATTCTAGAGAATGTTCCATGCACTGATGTGTATTCTGTAGCCGTGCAATGGAATATCCTGTAGAGATCTATTAGGTCCAGTTTGACTAGTGTAGGTTAGCTCTGTTGTTTATTTGATATTTTTTTTGTCTGGTTGATCCATACACTGATGAAAATGAAGGGTTTCAGTACCCTAGTATTATTTTATTGGAACTTATGTTTTACTTTGTATCCATAAACATTTGTTTTATATAATTTAGTGTTGTAGCACTGGGTGCATTTATTTGCAATAGTCAAAACTTCTTTTTGAATAGATCCCTTAATCCTTACATAGTGACCTTCTCTGTTTCTTTAGTTTTTGTCCTAAAGTCTACTTTGTCTAAAATGAGTAGAGCTACTTCTGCTTGTTTTTGATTTCCATTTGCATAAAATATCTTTTTCCATGCTTTCAGTTTGTGTGTATCTTTACTGGTGAAGTGTGTTTGATATAGATAGCATTCATTTGGGTTTATTTTTAAATCAATTCATCCATTCCATATCTTTTATACCTGAAATGCCTTGAACATTTGGCCATGGGTCTCCTAATTTCATTTTTTATCAAAATTATACTTTGTTGTGTTTTGTTTTGGTAAATGAAATTAGTGGCAGCTCTATTTCAGAAATTTGTTGTAATTTGACTTGAAAATGTTGGGCACTTGAAAATGTTAATTGGGGGAGCTTCCCCATATTTTGCAAGGCAGTGAACTTCTTTCCATAATTGTTTTGCTATTGCCTAGAAAAGGGAGGATTTCATGGGAATCTTTCATAATTACTAGATGATATTCAAATGCTAGTATTTTGACATAAATTTGCTTGGCTAGAATCGAAAGTTACTAATCACTATTATATAAATGATGTGTAATTTTTTAAGGGAGGCAAAACTTGTATACCATATATAATGCTTTGAGTTAACATTTGAGAAGATAATGAAAATATTTTAAGTACTTGAACCAGGGATTATAAATATGTGTGGATGATAAAATTCAGACCTTACTCACATGAAATTTACATATAGGTGGAGCCCATTCAGTGACATATCTGTTAGTTATTCATTGTTTATCATGTAATTATTAATAGTAAAAAAAAAGCAGGAGTTAATCCATAAAGTAATCAGAAACAGAAAATGCAAGCAAATGTAGCAAGTGACTAGGCTCTCTCTGATAATTTAAGGTCCTAGAATTCACTTAAACTAAAATAAATTGTTGGAAGTGGCCCCATGGGTGTCCATTAGAGCTTTATGGCAGATTTAAGGACTTGGAATAGCCTCACTCTGGACCCAGGAGGCCCGCATGTCTCTTTGATCAATTATTGTACTTCCATTAAAATATTTTTTACTTCACTGTGGGGGCATCTTGATCACCCTGCATTCTGCCACAGTTGTCAGATCATTTGAGTCTTTTACTTTTAAAGGTTATCACTCCTCTCTGCTAATGCGTCCTGTGTTTAAGTAGTTCAAAATGCAGCTGATATAAATTTTTCCTGCTAGGCTAAGAATTGATGCCTCCCAGTGAAAGATGTTCATCACAAAATGCCCTAGTGAAATTCATGTGTTCTCTTAACAATTTGGCTGATAGAATAACACACATAGTAGTTTTGATGCTTCACATACATCGATAGCCTACTACAATAGGAGCAGTATTTGATGGATTTGGGAACTTGGAAAAATTCATCGAAAATGTGTTAAGAAAAAATCTATGCATATATTTAAAAAATTGTTTACAAAAATAAATTCATCTTCTAATTTCATGTTTTCATGAATTTTGGAAGCACCTTTATACACACTAACTCTATATTGCTGCTTGTAATATTTCTTTGCATTTCTATGTTGATGTGAAGGGTCTATTTGGAAAGAACAGGTGAACATTACCACTACCAAAAAACAAACAAAACAAAAAATAAGCAGTAACCATGAATAACAAATCTGTTCTTCCAGTATTCACTAACTAGTTATTTAAAAGAAACATAATATAATGAATGATCATTCTTTATGCTCATTAAAGGGAATCTACAAAAATTAATTGGAAATGTAGTAAATAGTTTAATCTTCCAAAATCAACAACATACTTTTGTACTGGAATAATAGTTGTACCTTTAGTAATTGCTAATTGTCTTTTACAATGTTTCTTTTTTTAAAAAATATTTATTTATTTGAAAGGCAGGGTTATAGAGAGGCAGAGGCAGAGGTAGAGAGTGAGGTCTTCTATCTGTTCAATCCCCAAATGGCTGCAATGGCTGGTGCTGAGCCCATCCTAAGCCAAGAGCCTGGAGCTTCTTCTGGGTCTCCCACATGGATGCAGGGGCCCAAGGATGATTTGGACCACCTTCCACTGCTTTCCCAGGCATATTAAAAGGAAGCTGAATTGAAAGTGAAGCAGCTGGGATTTGAACCTGTATCCATATGGGATGCTGGCACTGCAGGCAGCAGCTTTAACCACTACGCCATAGCACCAGCCCCTTATGTTGTTTCTTGATGTAGTCATGTTTGTCTCTGATTTCCAAACCTTTAGTTATTTATTTTATATTTGTAAGAGCACCACTACATAGAAAATATGTAAGTGCTTATTTTTTTAACAATCGAATCTCTGATTCATAGTTGTTTTAGTATTTTAAACCTTAGTTTTCAATTTTTGAAAAAAAACTTCTGATTTTTTGTGGATTTATATTTGTTTGGAATCCAAATGAATGTATGCTTAGAAGTTAAGGTTAAAATCTGTGTCTTAAAAGTTAGTACTGCACAGATACTAAATCTAGGGTGGAAATTAAGTCATTTATTTAAAATATATTTATTCACCTAAGTATAAAATGACTTGGCTTTTATTTTCTAAAATTCTAGTTATCTTCTAATTTTGACTTGGTTTCTTTCTTGTTCACTTGGGTGCTCTGTTGCATGCTTATATAGAAAAACGCAGAGTTGTATATTTAGATATTATGTTGATTTCCTAGGAATAGGTGCTAAATACACAAAAACTTATTCTTTCATTATTCTAGAAGGATGAAGTCCTAAATCCAGGGATTTTTCCTTTTGGGGAATCTGTGGTAATATTTGTTATGTAACTTTATTCTGCCGTCTGGTGATTGCTGGGAATTCTTGGTGTTCCTTGACTTGTAGGTACAGGAGTCTCATCTCTGGCCCTATTTTCTTTTTCTTTTTTTTTTTTTTTTTTTTTTTTGTTTTTTTGTTTTGACAGGCAGAGTGGACAGTGAGAGAGAGAGACAGAGAGAAAGGTCTTCCTTTGCCGTTGGTTCACCCTCCAATGGCCGCCGCGGCCGGCGCGCTGCGGCCGGCGTGCTGCGGCCGGCGTGCTGCGCTGATCCGATGGCAGGAGCCAGGAGCCAGGTGCTTTTCCTGGTCTCCCATGCGGGTGCAGGGCCCAAGCACCTGGGCCATCCTCCACTAAACTCCCTGGCCACAGCAGAGAGCTGGCCTGGAAGAGGGGCATCCGGGACAGAATCCGGCGCCCCAACCGGGACTAGAACCCGGTGTGCCGGCGCCGCTAGGCGGAGGATTAGCCTAGTGAGCCACGGCGCCGGCCAACTCTGGCCCTATTTTCACTTATCATGCTCTCCTGTGTGTATCTGTGTCACTTGTTTCCTTCTAATAAGAAGATATCAGTCACATTGGATTAGAGTTTACTCAAATCCAGCATAATCTAAATTTACCTTTAGTACATCTATAGAGACCATTTCAAAATAGTGTCGCACATGTAGGTGCCGGAAGTTAGGGCTTCAACGTGTCTTGAGGAGGAACAATTCAATCCACAAAAGATATTCACAGAGACAAAATTTGAAGGGACTTAAAATATTGGTCGGAAATTTAATTTGGTGGAAAAAAATTTGTGAAATTCACTAATATTTTACAAAATATTCATTTTCAATTAACTTTTTGATGGCCCCACCTCTGATGTACACACTTACATACATAAACATACTTTCTGCGTCTTTTTTTATTCACAAAATAATATTTTCTCAAAGCAATTATAACAGCTCTAGTACATTTTAACAACTTTATGGTATCCTAAGTTATGAACAAACTAATAATGTATTCACTTACTCATCATTGATGGGCATTTCCCTTTTTATTTTTCCAGATTTTTGTTCCCATCAACAAAGCTGTGTTTTAAAACTTCCTAAGTGTTACAAGTTTGATTTCAAAAAAGCTAAAATAATTTTGCTTTCTCCAACAGCAAATGAGTGTATCCCTTTCCTTACATTTCTGCCAGGATATGTTTTGAAGCTTTTAATATTTCTTTATCATGGGCATAAAGTGATGTCTTATTCCTGTAATTGACATTTGTTCATGAGTGGGTCTGCCTATATTTATATACTTTTGCTGAACATTTGGATTTATTTTACAGTGTGATGTTTGCCTTTTCTCTATTCTTCTGTATCTGTTGGGTAGTGTTATAAATTTTCTTCTCCAAACATAAAATCTATAAATAATCTTTCCTTTTATAGGTCCTGGGTTTATGATTTTGATTGACTAAAACTTCCCTAGGAGCAGCTGACCCTTGCGTCTCTTAAGGCAATTGTTGTGGCTATTGCGCTTGTTTTCATGATCCCTGCTCTTCTTCTTTCTCATGGTAATTAAACTCCTGGACTTTTCCTGTGCCAATGACTGCCCGACAAAAGTACACTTGGCTTTCCTTGTCGATGTATACTAAATTCTTACATATGATGTGAGCGGAATGTAGTGATGCCTTTTTTCAAAAAGGGCATTGGGATTGAAGTATGAGAAACAGATGTTTAGCTTAAGGGTTAAGACACTGGTTAGGATACCTGCATTCATATAAAAGCACCTTAATGGATACTCATCTTCTGCTCCAAACTCTGCCTTCTTGTTAAGGCAGATTCTGGGAAGTAGATGGGTTAAGATATTTTGTTCACATCATCCATGTGGGAGACTTGTATTGTGTTCCTGATATTCAGCTTTGGCCTCAGCCCTGGGCTTATTGTTTTGGGCATTAAGGTAGTAAACAAATACATGGGAGCTCTGTCTTTCAGCCTGTCTTCATATTTCAACTTATCCTCTCTCTCTCTCTCTCTCTCCCTCTATCTCTCTCTTCCCTTCTCCATGTCTCTCAGATTGTGTTTCTCTTTTTCATTTCTGAGAGAACACTTTAATTTACATTATAGTGAAAGCCTTAATGCTACATTAAAATAGTTCAACAAATAAAATGTAAAAAGACCATGATTAAGCAAGAATAGAAACACAATATAAATAAAATTAATTTTTTAAAAAAGAAAATAAAATATTTGCTCAACAATATTCCCAGCATTAATGATTCATTAATATCTCTGTGTTTACTCAGGCACCGAGTAATTACTTTTCTGAAACACTTTTAACCAAATGTCAAAGAAGCTCAAGTAATAACTGCAAATATGAATCATAAATTTAAAATTAAATTTGACATTTTCAATTGTGGGTATGAGAATTCCTGAAACAGCAGGGACAACTGAGTGTTTAACACCTGTTTGCTTTATTTAATACCAACACATACTATACTTAGTAAGTACAGCAGCTTTCACACTAAAGTATCTCTGCAAACTTATGGTCATTCATTCTGAGAGCATTGTTTAATTAAGAAATTCATTCTCAGTAATTTTATCAGTGCTATTTTACTGATGTCAATCATCTCTGGAATTACGATATTTAATTAAATGAATGTATAATAGATAAAATTGGCATGGTCAATATTTTTATGATATGTCTATCTCATCCTCTCCCTTAACTATTGGCTTTTTCCATGTAGCAATTTCTTACTTACCCAGAGCGGGGAGATTGATGTATTCAAGATGACCTCCAAAGCAAACTGGTTTACTGTCTATTCCTTTCTCATCCCTGTCTTGGTCAAGTTGGAAAGGCCACCAACACTCTCCTCCTCTGTGACTCATGTAAGTCAAGGCAGAGAATCTGATTTTAAAAGATGTGCAGAGAAACCATGCTGTGATTCTCTCTTTTTGTTTACACCTGGATTTGATCTATTGTTTGGCTGGAAACATTTATGACATAAACTTGTCTCACTATCTGTAATTTGGGGGAGGTAACAGAAAACCCCAATTTAATATCAGAACAAAGCTTCACTGTTGTGTTAGCCACATTCTTAAATACTTAAATACTTCTTAAATATTTGATTGGTAGATGTTGTAGCACAGCAGATTAAGCTGCCCCTTGGGATGCCACATCCCTTAGCACAGTACATGATTTGACTCCTGGCTACTCTACAATTCTGATCCAGCTTCTAGCTAATGCATCTGGAAGGTGGCAATGATGACCCAAGTACTTGAGTTTCTGCCAGCCATGTAGGAGACCCAGATGGAGTTCCTGGCTCCTGGTTTTGGCCTACCTGTTGTGGTCATTTGGGAGTTAGCCAGTGAATTGAAGTTTCTCTCTTTTGCCCTCTCTCTCTTTCTCTTTTTTTCTCTCTCTCTTTTTCTCTCTCTCTCTCCCTTTTCCTCCCTCCACCCTCCCTCTCTTTCAATTAAAATGAAAATAATGAATAAAGTTTTCTATAAATGACCTATCTATAAAGTATAGATATTGAGCATCAGTATTTAGACTACTTAATGGCAAACTGATGATGTTACCATAGCAAAGTATATATTAATTATACTTCACAAAATTATTAGTCTGCAACACATTTGGGGGAAACTCCTACTGCTTATATTTTTTTTTTTGGGTGCAGAAGACTTTATTGATGGTTTCATGACAAGGTAGGGCTCCCTAAGCCCCTCCCCTCCTCCGGGGGTCTGGGATGGAAACTGTGAAGAGGGGCAGATTCTCAGTGTGGTGGAGACTGAGTGAGGGCAGGGACTCCCCAGCGGCTGAGGGCCTCTCGTCCTCCTCTGGTGCTCTCGCTGGGGCCGGTGGTTTGAGGGCTCTTACTCCTTGGAGGCCATGTGGACCATGAGGTCCACCACCCTGTTGCTGTAGCCAAATTCGTTGTCGTACCAGGAAATGAGCTTCACAAAGTGGTCATTGAGGGCAATGCCAGCCCCAGCATCGAAGGTGGAGGAGTGGGTGTCACTGTTGAAGTCGCAGGAGACGACCTGGTCCTCGGTGTAGCCCAGGATGCCCTTCAGGGGGCCCTCGGATGCCTGCTTCACCACCTTCTTGATGTCGTCATACTTAGCAGCTTTCTCCAGGCGGCAGGTCAGGTCCACGACAGACACGTTGGGGGTGGGCACACGGAAGGCCATGCCAGTGAGTTTCCCGTTCAGCTCAGGGATGACCTTGCCCACGGCCTTGGCAGCGCCAGTGGAGGCAGGGATGATGTTCTGGGCGGCCCCGTGGCCGTCACACCACAGCTTCCCAGAGGGCCCGTCCACGGTCTTCTGGGTGGCGGTGATGGCATGCACCGTGGTCATGAGCCCCTCCACGATGCCGAAGTGGTCGTGGATGACCTTGGCCAGGGGGGCTAAGCAGTTGGTGGTGCAGGATGCGTTGCTGACAATCTTGAGAGAGTTGTCATACTTCTCGTGGTTCACGCCCATCACAAACATGGGGGCATCGGCGGAGGGGGCAGAGATGATGACCCTTTTGGCTCCGCCCTTCAAATGAGCCCCGGCCTTCTCCATGGTGGTGAAGACGCCAGTGGATTCCACCACGTACTGGGCACCAGCATCACCCCACTTGATGTTGGCAGGATCTCCCTCCTGGAAGATGGTGATGGCCTTCCTGTTGATGACCAGCTTCCCGTTCTCAGCCTTGACCGTGCCATGGAACTTGCCGTGGGTGGAATCATACTGGAACATGTAGACCATGTAGTGGAGGTCAATGAATGGATCATTGATGGCGACAACATCCACTTTGCCAGAGTTAAAAGCAGCCCTGGTGACCAGGCGCCCAATGCGGCCAAATCGGTTCACTCCGACCTTCACCATCGTGTCTCGGGGACGCGCTTGCACTGCACGAGAAGAAGCGGCTGCCTGTCGAACGGGGCGGAGCAGAGAGCCCCTACTGCTTATATTTTGAGAAATACAGTACCTGGGTCAGACCCATGAATAATGACTAACATAAAGTTAGCACTAAATAATTGTCGGCTGACAGAATAGATATGAGCATACATTCTTGTCTTTGAAATATTAGTTTGTACAAGTAGTTATTCTACCAAAATGTGAATCATAACCAAATAAGAAGGATGGTAGAAACTTAATCTTCAATTGAAATGAATTTTCTTTTGTGCTAGTCAGAACTGATAAATCATAGATTATTCACCTCAAATATTTTTTAAAAAATATTTATTTATTTATTTGAAAGTCAGAGTTACACAGAGAGGAGAGGCAGAGAGAGACAGAGACAGAGAGAGAGAGAGAGAGAGCGAGAGAGAGAGGTCTTCCAGTCACTGGTTCACTCCCCAATTGGCTAGAATAACCGGAGCTGTGCTGATCCAAAGCCAGGAGCCAGGAGTTTCTTCTGGGTCTCTCATGTGGGTGCAGGGACCCAAAGAATTGGGCCATCTTCCACTGCTTTCTCAGGCCATAGCAGAGAGCTGGATTGGAAGTGGAGCAGCCGGGTCTTGAACTGGCACCTATATGGGATGCCAGAGCTTCAGGCCAGGGTGTTAATCTGCTGCACCACTACAGTGCTGGCCCCACCTCAAATACTTTTAAAAGATTTATTTATTTTATTTAAAATGCAGAATGATTTAGAGAGAGAGAGAGAGAGAGAGAGAGAAGGATATATATATATAGAGAGAGAGAGAGAGAATCCATCCTGATCTCCCACATGGGTGGCAGGAATCCGAGTAATTGAACCGTGATTTGCTGTCTCCCAGGGTGTGCATTAGCAAGAAAGTGGAACAGAAGTGGAGAAGCTGGGACTCAAACCAGTCATTTTGATATGAAATGCAAGCATCCCACTTGGGGGCTTAAACTACTGTACCAACTGCCTGTTCCATAATGGCAGACTGCATCACACCTTGGGTATCACTGCATAGGTAGCTATAGACAACCATAAAACAAAGGCTCTGATTAGAAGAGATTCAATCAAATAAACAAATTAAAATAGAACATCAGAATTATGGAGTATTATAAAACTTACATATATGAAAATAAGTAGGTCTATATTTTATTGATAGCGAACAGTTTTGTTTTTGCCCAGAAAACTTTATTTAAGAGGTACAAACTTCATGGATTTCATAAATACAATGTTGAGGACACAGTGATTCTTCACACTGTACCCTCCCTCCCCCTAAACTCCCATGACTCTTCCTCCTTCTTATCTTATTCCTGTTCTTTTAAATAAGATCTATTTTCAATTAATTTTATACATGTAAGATTAACTAAACTAAGCAAAGAGTTCAATAAATTGTATGAAAAAAAATCTATTCCTCAACAATCAAGACATGGTCTATTAAAAGCTATTGCATCTTGAATTGTTAATTTCACTTCTATAGATTACTTTTTACATGCTATATTAGTTATCACAGATCAGGGAGAACACATGGTATTTGTCCTTTTGGGACTGGCTTATTTCACTAAGTATGATGTTTTTATTTTTCTTCCTTTTTGTTAAAAAAGACAGGATTTCATTTTATTTTTATAGCTGTGTAGTATTCCATGGTGTACATACCACATAATTTCTTTATCCAGTCTTTAGTTCACAGATATTTGGGTTGATTTCATATTTTAATTGCTGTGAATTAAGCTGCATGGGGTAAATATGACTCTTTAATATGATAATTTTATTTCCCTTGGGTAAATTCCTAGGAATTGGATGCCTGGGTCATTTGATAAGTCTATATTCAGATTTCTGTGGTATGTTCATACTGTTATCCATAGTGGCTTTCAGTATATATTCCAACCAACAGTGGATTAGGATACTTTTTTCCCCACATGCTCACCAGCATTTGTTGTTTTTGATTTCTATATGAAAGCCATTCTAATCTGGATGAGGTTAAACCTCATTGTGGTTTTGATTTGCTTTTCTCTGATGGCTAATGATCCTGAGCATGTTTTCATGTGTCATTGTCCACTTGGATTTCTTCTTGGGAAAAATGCCTGATTCAGTGATTTGCCCATTTCTTAGCTAGGTTATTTGTTTTGTTGTAGAGTTTCTTGATCCATTATGTATTCTGGTTATTATTCCTTTATCGGTTGCATAGTTTGCAAATAATTTCTCTCATTCTGCTAGTTGCCTCTTCACTCTATTGACTATTTCTCTCACAGTGCAGAAGCTTCTCAATTTGATGTAATCCCACTTGTCAATTTTGGCTTTGATTACCTGTGCTTCTGGGATCTTTTCCAAGAACTCTTTGTGTATGTCAATGTCTTGCAGGGTTACCCCAATGTTATTTAATAATTTGATTGTATCAGGTAATATATTTAAGTCTCTAATTCATTTTGAGTGGATTTTTGTGGAAGATGTAATGTAGGAGGCTTGCTTCATACTTCCAAATGGGGAGATCCTGTGTTCTAAGCACTATTTGTTGTAGAGACTGTCTTTGCTCCATGGATTGATTTTAGGTCCTATGTCAAAGATAAGTTGGTTGTAAATGTGTGGGTTGATTTCTGGCATTTCTATTTTGTTCCATTGGTTTATCTATCTGTTTTTGTACCACTACCAGGCTGTTTTGATAATAACTGCCCTGTAGTATTTCTTGAAATCTGGTATTGTGATGCTGCCAGCTTTGTTTTTGTTATATAAGATTGCTTTAGCTCTTTGGGCCTTCTTTGTTTCCATATGAGTTTAAGCATCATATTTTTCTATATCTGAAAGGACTGCCCTTGGCATTTTGAATGGTATTGCATTGAATCTGTAAATTTCTTTGAGTAGTATGGACAATTTGATGATATTCATTCTTCCAATCCATGAATATGGAAGATTTTTCCTTTTTTTTTTTTTTTTGGTGTGTTGTCTATTTTTTCTCTAATGTTTTGTAATTCTCATTGTAGAGATCTTTGACATCCCTGGTTAAATTTATTCCAAGGTAATTGAGGGTTTTTTTTTTGTAGCTATTGTGAAGGGGCTTGATCACTGAAGTTCTTTCTCAGCCATGGTATTGTCTGTGCATACAAAGACTATTAAGTTTTGTGTGTTAATTTTATATGCTGTCACTTTACCAAACTCTTATATGAGTTGCAATAGTCTCTTAGTTGAGTCATTGGATTCCCTTTATATAGAATCATGTCATCTGCAAGTAAGGATAGTTTGACTTCTTCCTTCCCAATTTGTATCCTTTGACTTCTTTTTGTTGCCTAATGGCTGTAGCTAAAACTAACAGGACTATATTGAATAGCAATGGCGAAAGTGGGCATCCTCATCAGGTTCCAGATGTTAGTTGGAATGCTTCCAACTTTCCCCCTGTCAGTAAGATTCTAGCCTTAGGTTTGTCATAAATTGCCTTGATCATTGAGGAATATTCCTTCTAGACCCAATTTACGTAAGTTTTTCATCATGAAAGCATGCTGTATTTTATCAGAAGCCTTCTCTGTCTTTATTGAGATAATTGCAATGTTTTTGTTCTTCAGTTTGTTAATGTGATGTATCACATTGACTGATTTGCTAATGTTGAACTATCCCTACATATCTAGGCTAAATCTCACTTGGTCTTGGTGAATGTTCTTCCTGATGTGTTGTTGGATTCAATTGGCTAATATTTTGTTGAGGATTTTTCTGTCTACATTAATGAGATAAATTGGTCTTTCTCTGTTGTATCTTTTTCACATTTAGGAATTAAATGTGAAAGGAGTGTGGAAGAATTCCATCTGTTTAAATTTTTTTTGAATATTTTGAGCAGAATTGGACTTAGTTCTTCTTTAAATGTCTGGTGGAGTTCAGAAATGAAGCCATCAGGTCCTGGGGTTTTCTTTGCAGTGAAGATCTGTATTGTTGATTTAATTTCTCTATTGGTTATTGGCCTGTTTAGGTGTTCTTTATCTTCATGGTTAAATTTAGGTAGGTTGTATGTGTCCAGGGATAAGTCCATTTCCTCTAAGTTTCTCAATTTGTTGGCATATGGTTCTTTGTAGTAATTTCTGATGTTTCTTTATTTCTGTAGTATCTGTTGTTACATGTCCATTTTCATCTATAATTTTATTGATTTGGGTGTCTATTTGTTTGGTTAGTTTTGCCAAAGTTGTGTAAATTTTGCTTATCTTTTCAAAAAACCAGCTTTTTGTATTTTTTGCTTCAATTTTGTTTACTTCTCTAATTTAATTATTTATTTTCTCCTATTAATTTTAGATTTGGTTTTCTGTTGTTTTTATAGATCTTTCAGATGCTTTGATAGCTCATTTGTTTGGTGCCTTTCCAATTTTTTTATGTAGGCACCAACTGATTAAACTTTCCTCTTAACACTGCTTTTGCTATATTCCATACTTTTTTAAAAAAGATTTATTTTTTTATTTATTTGAATGACAGAGTTATAGAGAGAGGTAGAGACAGAGAGAGCAGTCTTTCATACACTGGTTCACTCCCCAAATGGCCACAATGGCCAGAGCTGTGCCAATGCAAAACAGGAGCCAGGAGCTTCTTTCAGGTCTCCCACGTGGATGCAGTGGCCCAAGGACTTAGGCCATATTATGCTGCTTTCCCAGGCCACAGCAGAGAGCTGGACCTGAAGAGGAGCAGCTGGGACTAGAACCGGTGCCCATAAGGGATGCCACTGCTTCAGGCTGGGGCTTTAACCCACTGAGCCATAGTGCTGGCCCCCATATTATTTGATATGTTATATTGCCATCTTCATTTGTTTCCAGAATTTTTTTTGATTTCTCCAATGAATCATTGTCCATTCAGGAGCATTTTGTTCTGTCTCCATGTGTTTACATGTTTTATAGAGATTCTTGAATTGTTGATTTCCAGCTTCATTCCATTGTGGTAGGAGAAAGCCATGTTATGATTTTGATTTTTTGAATTTGCTGAGACTTGCTTTATGGTCTAACATGTGGTCTCTCCTAGAAAAAGTTCCAAGCACTGGTGAGAAGAATGTGTATTCTGCAACTGTAGGATGAAAATTTTTATGGATATCTGTTAGGTCCATTTGGTCTTTAGTGTCGATTAAATCTGCTGTTTCCTCACTAGTTTTCTCTCGTTGATCTGTCGATTGCTGCAAGTGTGGTATTGAAGTCCCCCATTAATATTGTCTTATTTTTAAAGATTTATTTATTTATTTGAAAGGCAGAGTCACAGAGAGGCAGAGGCAAAGGGAGGGGGAGAAATGTCTCCCATCTGCTGGTTCACTCTGCCAATGGCTGCAACAGCCAGAGTTGTGCCAATCCGAAGCCAGGAACCAGGAGCTTCCTCTAGGTCTCCCACATGGGTGCGGGGGCCCAATAATTTTCTACTGCTTTCCCAGGAAATAGCAGAGATCTGGATAGGAAATGGAGCAGCCAGGACTTGAACTGGAACTCATATGGGATGCTGGTACTGGGCCTTTAACCCACTGCACTACCGTGCCGGCCCCGCACCTCCTGTTAATATTGTATTGGAGTCTATGTCTCCCTTTAGATACATTAACATTTCTTTTAATAGCCAGGTGACCTGCATTTAGGTGCTTATACATTTACAATAGTCACATATCCTTATTGAATTGATCTTTTAATCATTATGTAGTTCCCTTCCTTGTCTCTTTTAACACAGTTTGTGCTAAAGTCTGTTTTGCCTGATACTATGAGGGATATACCAGCTCTATTGTGGTTTCTGTTATCATTGAATATCTATTTCCATTGCTTTAGTTTCAGCCTGCATATATCTTTGTTGGTGAGATGTGTTTATTCATAAAAAATTAACTATATTTGGGGAGGGAGCATAGGAAGGAGGGATGATAAAAGGCTGATTGACAGGTACTAGATCATAGCTAGATAGGTATAAGAAATTCTGGGTTTCTATTACACAATAGGATGACAATAGATAATATACTATTTCTGTATACAAAACCAGAAAGCAGGATTTTAGATGTTTTTACTATAAAGAAACTTTAAATACTTGAAAGGATAAGTATATTTACCCTGACTGGACATTACACAATGTACACAAGTAATGAAATAACACATAGTACCCCATAAAAATATACTGTTTTATACATCTGTTAATTATTTTCAAAACATAAATATCAAATAAAAATTAAATGATAAAAAACACATTTAAAAATAATGTGAACATTAACCATTGAAGTCAAATAATTTAAAACTAGAATATAATAGATATATAAATTCCTTTTTTGGTAAAAATATATTCTTCAGTGCCTCTTTGAAAATGGTAATAATATTTGATAACCTTAGTCTCAATCTATTTAATCTCTCTTCTTCCTATGTGTTGCATGCATAATCTGTTATCATAGCTATACTATACATCAAACTGCAAAATACATGCTCACATTTTATAAGTGTGTGTGTGTTTGCTTGTGTGTGTCTATGTATGCTACTTATTCTAGTTTTTCTCCTACCACTGATTTTATTTATTTAGTTTGAAAGATGGTGGTTTGCATTAAATGTTCCAAGTACTTGTGGAATAAATTTTTCTTTCATTCCACTGGGGATGTTACATCCATCCAAATATAAGATCAAAGGACTCAAAGATGGTAAGATTTGAGCACAGCTGTTTCTCTTGTTTCATTCTGATAGCCTACCCATGTGTGTGCCACATGAGAATGTCAACTTTTGCATGTATGTGGATGACAGTTTTTCAAAAGGAAATTCCAACATTTCCTGTTATTAGGACTTTAAAATACTTGAGCACATTTTTCTAGAAATTAGAGCATGAGAAACTATTAAAGTTAATAATAATCTTAGGTGTTTAAATTTTAACTGAAAAGTGATCCTTGTTAAATATAAGAATGGGAATAAGAGAGGGAAGAGATGTACAATTTGGGACATGCTCAAGCTGACTTGCCCCAAATGGTGGAGTTAGAAATGTGCCAGGGGATTCCAATACAATTCCCATCAAGGTGGCATGTACCAATGGCATCTCACTAGTCCAAGTGATCAATTCCAGTTCACAATTGATCATAATGATAGGACTAAGAGTCAAAGGGATCACACAAATAAGACTAGTGTCTGCTAATACTAACTGATGGAATCAAAAAAGGAGAGAACGATCCAACATGGGAAGCGGGATACACAGCAGACTCATAGAATGGCAGATGTCCTAAATAGCACTCTGGCCTCAGAATCAACCCTTAAGGCATTCGGATATGGCTGAAGAGCCCATGAGAGTATTTTAGGCATGGAAAGCCAAGACACTCTGGCAAAAACAAACAAATAAACAAAAAAACCTAAATGAAAGATCTCTGTGAGTGAGATCCCAGTGGAAAGAATGGGGCCATCAAAGAAGGAGGTACCTTTCTCTGAAGGGAGGAGAGAACTTCCACTTTGACTATGACTCTGTTGGAATAAGATCTAAGTCAGCGAACTCAAAAGGCTTCCATAGCCTTGGCAACTCATGACTAGAGCCTAGGGAGATTTCTGATGCCATAAACAAGAGTGTCAGATTGTTAAGTCAACAACAGGAGTCACTGTGTACTTACTTGTCAAGTGGGATCTGTCCTTAATGTGTTGTCCAATGTGAAGTAATGCTATAACTAGTACTGAAACAGTATTTTACACTTTGTGTTTCTGTGTGGGTGCAAACTGATGAAATCTTTATTTAATATATACTAAATGGACCTTCTGTATATAAAGACAATTGAAAATGAATCTTGATGTGAATGGAATGGGAGAGGGAGCAGAGATGGGAGGGGTGCGAGTGGGAGGGAAATTATGGGGGGAGGGAAGCCATTGTAATCCATAAACTGTACTTTGGAAATTTATATTTACTAAATAAAAAAATTTAATAATAAAGACATCATGAAGACTGTCAAGTTCATACTTTGGATCATATTGTGATGAAGAATCGTTCACTAGAATAAACTTTCCCCAATCATATAATGATGTCATGTATATTAATTTAAAAAAATTTTAAAAGTAAATTTAAAAAATGATCACAAGAACATTAAAATGAAGGAAAGCACTGTTCACAGTTGTAGTTCTTTATCTTTTATTATTAGCTAAATTAACTGATTCAATTATCAATCTTGGACCTGAACTTCTATCTCTAAGAAATGGTATAATATGTTGTGCTTAGGTAGTATAATGACACAGATAGTTAAATTTTGGTTTCTGCCTTTCAGTAGTCACTAATTCAGGAGGAGAGATATGTTAGGAGGACAATAGCACAAAATAGAATATAACATTTCTTGGTAATGCACCAAGAAATCTAAGAAAAATATGTTGTAAGAAAATATTATCCCAGGGTCTGGCACTATGGTGCAGTGGGTTAAAGCCCCAGCCTGCAGCACTGGCATCCCATATGGGCACTGGTTCTATTCCTGGCTGATCCTCTTCCAATCCAGCTCTCTGCCAATGGTCTGGGAAAGCAGTGGAAGATGGCCCAAGTCCTTGGGCCCCTGTGCCCACGTGGGAGACCCGGAAGAAGCTCCTGGCTCCTGGCTTCAGAACGGCATAGCTCCGGCTGTTGTGGTCATTTGGGGAGTGAACCAAAAGATGGAAGACCTCTCTCTTTGCCTCTCTTCTCTCTGTGTATGGAATGGAAGTTCTCTCCCTCTCTGACTCTACCTCTCTCTGTAACTCTGTCTTTTAAGTAGATGAAATGATTATTTAAAAAAAAAGAAAGAAAATATCCCAGTTCAGGAAATCAAGGTGCATTTTACACAGGCAGCTGTCCAAACAGCAACATCAAACTGTGAAGATAATTTGCTCCATCTCTCTCTCATGAGACACAGATAATGCACTGTGTTAAGTTCTTTCCATGCAGACTAACCAGCTCTACTATGAGAATAGATTATTATCTACTGAGATGCCAACGTGAAACCACATTAGTATCATTATTGGTTTATTAGGTGCTGAGCAGTTTTGTTTAGTTAGGGGATTTTTTTGTGATTCAGTCCATATCCTGGATCTTGTGCTCTCTTATGTTTTCTGAACACATACACAAGAAGAAAGCAACTTCGTGCTGAATGTTAGGCTAGGAGTCTTGTTTGTAACTATCACTGCATGACATATTTTCAAATTGAGAGGAAAACACTGAAATTTAAATTATTTTGTTCCTAATTGTGAATAGTATTGCAAAAGCTGAAGAAAGAGAAGTTCAGAGTTAGACATGTTTAGGTTCAAGAGTCTACTCTGAAATTTACTGGCTGTGAGACTTTGGATCAATTATGTTACTCTACTGCACCCTTGATTCTTCACTTGTAAAATGAACATCGGGTAACATAAGAAATGCTTATGTCTGGCACGAAAAATCACTCCATATATTTTATTTATGATAGCATAAATGATGATAGCATAATTGTTACTTAGCTGCTTAGCATGAATGCTACAAGTTTAAGTCCAATACTATGGTTCTAGATGCATAGACATAGTCCCATTAATTTTTCACTTACTCAGACCCACCTTTTTATGATCCTGTTTTAATTTCCTACAATGTTTAGAATACTTCCTCTCCCCAAATGAATGCTTATTTGGTCAAACACATATAAATGCTTATTGGTCAACTGAGAGAGAAAGTATTTGAAGAGGTAATAATATTAATCCATTTAGTTATTTCTAGCACCATAATGTGAATATGATAAAGACATAATTAATATGAGTATAATTAAAACAGTGAAGGCTATGTGGATTCAAATCAAGGCTCCAACCTGTACCAGGTATGTGACTTTGGATGATTTGTTTCACTTCCCCAAAACTCAGTTTCACTCAAAAGATACACTAATCACACTATTTCACAGGATTATGCTTTTTGATGTGTTGTCAGTTTATTAAACCCTCTAAATAGTTTGTGACAATCAGTGACCATTAACCATGCCCTGAATTTTACTGCAAATAATGTAGAAACCAGCAACTTCTAGGACAGTAATTTAATTATTCAGGATTCTGTCTGAATATTTTAAACATCTAATTTGAAGGACATTTATTTACTTAAGTATTAATATTTGTTAGCTCTGGAATCAGGCAACTTACATTCAAGTTTTGGCTTTACCATTCACTACAGCGTAACTCTCAGAATTTTATTCAAACAGCAGATTCTTCTAAAGAGGTATCTGATGATATTTGTTCCAGAAAATTTCTGAACAGTATTGATGACACTGATGTCAATGACATGTTAAAATTTGCCATTTCTCCTTCCTAGAAATTGGAGATTAGGTGTATTAATCAGGGAGGAGCTGTAATGATAAATTAATCTAACACTTAGCAAGGACTTTGAACTCTTGCATATATAAAGCTGATTCTTATCCAAGCTAAAATGGATATCTTCATGCATCAACAAAGTTTTCTTTGTTTTTAAATAAAAATAGAGTGGTCCTCCATCTTCTTGTTCACTCCCCAAATGGCTGCAATGACTGGAGTTGGGCTAGCCCATAGACAGGAAGGAGACAGGAGTTCCATCCAGAACTCCCATAAAGGTACCAGGGACTCAAGCACTTGGGCCATCCTCCACTGCTTTCCCAGGTACACCAGTAGGTAGCTGGATTGGAAGTGGAGCAGCCGGATTCAAAACCATGTCCATATGGGATGCTGGCACTGAAGATGGTGGCTTAACCCATTGCACCACAACACAGGCCCCAAAGTTTTCCAATGACGAAAATCACTTCCAGAGTAAGACTGATTACAAGACATAACATAAAAATAAAATGAATTTGCTATTCCAAATTGTTTTCATGAGAGTATTGCTGAATGTGGTATTTTTTTAACTTTTATTTATTGAATATAATTTTCCAAAGTACAGCTTATGGATTACATTGGCTTCCCCTCCATAACGTCCCTCCCTCCCGCAACCCTCCCCTTTCCCACTTCCTCTCCCCTTCCATTCACATCATGATTCATTTTCAATTCTCTTTATATACAGAAGATCAGTTTAGCATACATTAAGTAAAGATTTCAACAATTTGCTCCCACACAGAAACATAAAGTGAAAAATACTGTTTCAGCACTAGTTATAGCATTAAATCTCAATGTACAGCACACTAAGGACAAAGATCCTAAATGAGGAGTAAGTGCACAGTGACTCCTGTTGTTGACTTAACAAATTGACACTCTTGTTTATGGCATCAGTAATCACCCTAGGCTCTTGTCATGAGCTGCCAAGGCTATGGAAGCCCCCTGAGTTCACTGACTCTGATCATATTTAGACAAGGCCATGGTCAAAGTGGAAGTTCTCTCCTCCCTTCAAGAGAAAGGTACCTCCTTCTTTGATGACCCGTTCTTTCCACTGGGATCTCACTCGCGGAGATCTTTCATTTAGGGTGTTTTTTTTTTTTTTTTTTTTTTTTTTTTGCCAGAGTGTCTTGGCTTTCCATGCCTAAAATACTCTCATGGGCTCTTCAGCCATATCCGAATGCCTTAAGGACTGATTCTGAGGCCAGAGTGCTGTTTAGGGCATCTGCCATTCTATGGGTCTGCTGTGTATCTCACTTCCCATGTTGGATCATTCTCTCCCTTTTTTATTCTACCAGCTAGTATTTGCAGACACTAGTCTTGTTTATATGATCCCTTTGGTTCTTAGTCCTATCATTATTATCAATTGTGAACAGAAATTGATCACTGGGACTAGTGAGATGGCATTGGTACATGCCACCTTGATGGGATTGAATTGGAATCCCCTGGTATGTTTCTAACTCTACCGTTTGAGGTACGTCAGCTTGAGCATGTCCCAAATTGCACATCTCTTCCCTCTCTTATTCCCACTCTTATATTTAACAGTGATCACTTTTCAGTTAAGTTTCAACACTTAAGAATAACTGTGTATTGATTACAGTATTCAACCAAAAGTATTAAGTAGAACAAACAAACAAAAATACTAAGAGGGATAACATATTAAGCTGCTCATCAACAGTCAGGGTGAGGACTGATCAAGTCACTGTTTCTCCTAGTGTTCATTTCATTTTAACAGGTTTCCTTTTTGGTGCTCAGTTAGTTGTGTCCTATCAGGGAGAACAAGTGGTATTTGTCCCTTTGGGATTGGCTTATTTCACTCAGCATAATGTTTTCCAAATTCCTAACAGGGATCACTTTTCAGTTAAAATTTAAACACCTAAGAATAATTGTGTGTTAATTACAGAGTTCAACCAATGGTACTAGAACAAAAAAAATACTAAAATGAATAAAGTATTACATTGTACATCAACTGTCAGTACAAGAGCTGATCAAGTCACTGTTTCTCATAGTGTCCATTTCACTTCAACAAGTTTCCCCTTTGGTGCTCAGTTAGTTGTCGCCGATCAGGGAGAACATATGATATTTGTCCCTTTAGGACTGGCTTAATTCACTCAGCATGATGTTTTCCAAATTCCTCCATCTTGTTGCAAATGACCGGGTTTTGTTGTTTTGACTGCTGTGTAGTATTCTATAGAGTACATGTCCCATAATTTCTTTATCCAGTCTACTGTTGATGGGCATTTGGGTTGGTTCCAGGTCTTAGCTATTGTGAATTGAGCAGCAATAATCATTAATGTGCAGACAGCTTTTTTGTTTGCCAATTTAATTTCCTTTGGGTAAATTCCAAGGAGTGGGATGGCTGCGTTGAATGGTAGGGTTATATTCAGGTTTCTGAGGAATCTCCAGACAGACTTCCATAGTGTCTTAACCAATTTGCATTCCCAAATGCCAGTCCCAGGATTCATTTTTAACCAATGCTTAACAATTTATGTGATTTTTTTTTTTTTGGACAGGCAGAGTGGACAGTGAGAGAGAGAGACAGAGAGAAAGGTCTTCCTTTGCCATTGGTTCACCCTCCAATGGCCACCGCGGCTGGCACGCTGTGGCTGGCGCACCGCGCTGATCCAAAGGCAGGAGCCAGGTGCTTCTCCTGGTCTCCCATGGGGTGCAGGGCCCAAGCACTTGGGCCATCCTCCACTGCACTCCCTGGCCACAGCAGAGAGCTGGCCTGGAAGAGGGGCAACCAGGACAGAATCCGGTGCCCTGACCGGGACTAGAACCCGGTGTGCCGGCGCCGCAAGGCGGATGATTAGCCTAGTGAGCCGCGGCACTGTGGCTGGCATTTGGTATAGTGGTTAGCACAGCATTTGGGATGCCCATATCCCTTATTTGCGTGCTTATTTCAAGTCTGGCTACTTGGCTTATACTCATGCTTCCTGCTAATGTATCCTAGGAAGCAGTAATTAATGGTTCAAGTAGTTGTGTCCCGGCCAACCTTGTGGGAGACCCAGAATCAGATTGAGTTCTTGGTTCCTGGTTTCTCTCTCAATCTCTCGCACCCTCTCTCTACCTTCCAAATAAACAATGAATGTGGTATTGACATGTACATTTTCTTTAATAGTCTTCTGGAAAACCAACTAATCTCCCAAACTTCACATCAATACATATCATTCGATCCTGGAAAAGTGCTATTGAAAATTAAACATGAATTTAGGAAGTGAAAGTGAATTTTCAGGAAACTCATAAAGATTGTTCATTTCAGCTGCTAGATTGTATTGGATTTTATCCCTAGTTAAGTTTAAGAAAAATAGACCTATCCTATAGAAATCAGAGATTTAATAACTATATTCAACCAATTATTTATTTTGCTATTCATTAACTGAATCAATTAACATTTACTGAAAGTCCACATAGCTCAGCCAGTATATTATATGATCATAGAAACAGACTATTGCTTTGTGTTTGATTCCACATTAAAATAAAGTCCTATCTTTGGCAGCTACAGACTGGGAAATTTTGTGACAGAGAAGTTTCAATATAAAAGTATAGTCATGGTAACTATCAACCATGTTCCTACTTTCTGTTTGTTACACAAAGGGTACATGACAGGCTGCTCTTACTGCCGTGAAAAGTAACAGCTGGAACAGGACATAGGTGAAAAGTGAAAGTTTCTTCAACTGCACTACAAAACTAATATTCTACTTAAAATTTATAAGCATCTTTCAGAATTTTTCCTACATATTTAAATGTATTTTCATATTCTTATATCTATAATGCAAATGTATGTGTATTTATATATGCAAATATGGAGTTTGAGAGTTTTAATGTAAGTCACTCACTTTATTCTATCATTTGATACTGAAGTTTTCCCATAGACAACTTTTGAAAATTTTCCACACTGATGTATTTAGCTCTACTTTTTTCCTTTCAGTGAAACATGGAACAATAGTATATTTACTTAAACACTAATATTTAATGGCTCTGGATTCAGGTAACTACAATTCAAATTTGACTTCATTCAGTACAGTTTAACTCAGAATTTTATTTGAAAAGTAGGTGATACTATAGATGTAGCTGATAATGATTTTTATTCTCAGAAAATCTTTGAATGGTCTTGATGGCACTGATGTCAATGGTACAGTAAAATTTTGAATATTAATCACTAGCATTTATCATGGATATGGAAGTTGCAATTACCTAATTTATAAAAGGAAATGAAACCATAAAACAAAGAAACAGCTCTCCATCTATAAAAGTAGTTAATTCTAGGGCCCAAATATGAACTTAAGTTCTTTTATCTTATTTTCATTTTATTTAGTTTTACTTGCTTTTTAATTTCTGTTTCACAGAATTGGAAAGAGATAAACATTATAATCTGTGCATGTATAATATGGGGTGTTCCTGATCAAAAGTATGACTTTAATATGATGCTCAACTTTTGGCAGCATGGCTTTTAAAAAGCCTTATTTTTACCACTGACTCCAATACGGGATATTGGTGTCACAGACAGTGGCTTTGCCTGCTATGCCACAATGCCTGCCCTGGTAGAATTAAATCCTAATCCAAAGGTTTCAGAGAGGGAAAGGATTCATGGAATGAATGAAATGTCACGCAACAGATGACTAGTTAAACTATTATTTGGAGTCTGGTTTTTATGTTTCCTAATTGAAATAGGGACAACAAGAAGAAAAATAAATCTGATCAAAGAAAATGTCTTCACTGATTTATTAATTTCTGTTTTCATTTATTCCACTTTGTTTTATTGAGAGCCTTATCTGTGCCAAGTACTGCAATTATAGGTAGAACAAGACAGAGAAGCTTCAAATGTCCAGGAACTTTAACCTAAAAGAGAATACATACAATGAATAGATAACCAAAACTCAACATTCATTTGCTGATCTAAATAAATATAAAGAAGGAACCCCACAAAGTAAGTATTAATGGATAGGGGTAAGCTGAGTAATAGGGCTTTAGATATGGCTGAAAAGTGTCTTAGTGACATAGCTAGATTCCCTAGAATAGAAACCCAAACCAACAGTTTGTAAAACTCTAGAGAAATCCATCACATCACCGTATAAGTAGGTATGATCTAGGGGCTGGTGCTGTGGCGCAGTAGGCTAATCCTCTGCCTGCTGCACCGGCATCCCATATGGGCGCCAGTTCTGGTCTCAGCTGCTCCACTTCCAATCCAGTTCTCTGCTGTGGCCTGGGAAAATGGTGGAAGATGGCCCAAGTACTTGGGCTCCTGCACCCATGTGAGAGACCAGGAGAGGGCATTTGGCTTTTGGCTTCGGATCGACGTAGCTCCAGCCACTGAGGCCATTTGGGGAGTCAACCAGCCAAAGGAAGACCATTTCCTCTATCTGTCCCTCTCACTGTCTGTAACCCTACCTCTCAAATAAATAAATAAAATCTTAAAAAAAGTAAGTATGGTCTCTGAATTTGTTCTGTATACAGCGCATAGCCATATATGGTAGTCTTGATGGGAAAAAGAGAAAGCCTTAGGTGAAAGGATTTGAGGCAAACACCATGGAAATGTGAAGTATTTGAGTTGGGGATGGTAAGTTGAAGGCTGGGGACTAATGTCCATGGGGTAAAATGGATTTAAAAAGAAGAAGACCAGTCTTATGGAAACTGAGTTCACAAGAAGGGCAGGGCGGGGCTGGGGAGAATGAGAGCAGAGAAGAAAGGAAAGACCAAAAAAAAGATAGGTAAGAGACAGAGGAGGACAGCACTGACAAGGAGGAGAAAGTGAAATAGATAAAAAACAACATAAAGATATGAAGAGTAGTAATGTTTGAAGGATAAACTTAAAGATCACAATAATTTAGAAGAAATTGTTAAGAAGAAGGAAACAGAGGCCAGTAGGTTAAGTTGCAGCCTGGGAAGCCAATGTCCTACATGAGTACCCATTCAAACGTTGGCTGCTCCACTTTGGATCCAGCTCCCTGCTAATATGCCTGGGAAGGCAGCAGAAGATGGCCTGAGTGCTTGGGCCCTTGACACACTTGTGTGAGACACAGATGAAATTCCTGGCTCCTGGCTTCAGCCTGGCCCAGCTGCAGCCATGTGGTCTTTTAGGGAGTGGATCTGTGGATGGAAGATTCTGGTTTTCTCTCTCTCTGTCTCTGTCTCTGTTTCTGCCTCTCTCTCTCTCTCTCTCTCCTTCTCCCTCTCCTCTCCTTTACTGTAATTCTTTCAAATAAATGTGTTTTTTTTTAAGAGGAGTGAAATAAACACGGAAGAACTTAATACCAAACAGAATGGAACACCTGAAAATCCTTGGTGGTATAATGGAAATACTTTCAGATACCTAAAAACTATTATCCAGGAGTGACAACTGATGAAAAAATATGAAATGTTGAGTTTACTTTATGAAGCTGGGCTCATTCACTAATCCTTATGGAGACAAGTCTGGACAGTCAGTCTTACAGTATCTGCATAAGAGACTTCAACCTTCTGTTACATTATCTTTATACTGAGTAACTCCAGGAGACAGCATCTTCTAGCATGTTCTTATGTTGGTTTAACTTAGACATGTCTAAAAAAAGAGAGAACAATTTTACAGTTTGACAACATAAACAAGTTTTGCCTACTACCCACATTATCTGTAAGATTCTGGTTCGTTTTTTCTTTCTGCTTTGCATTCACAATGGATGATAACAATTATTTAGTTTGGGGAAATTCTTATTGTTTTGAAAGGAGTGATAATCACTTACAAAGTTTGACATGTATGTAATTTAATGTCCAACGATATTAGAGCTCTTGGATATGTTTTCTATTTGTAGTAATGATGGGGACAAGGTGAGGACTTAATTTAGTTCTCACCCATTTGAAAGGTGTCAACCTTTGTTGCATTACAGTTTTTTTCCCTCTTCTTTTAATTTCTCTGTGGATAAATATTAAAGAAAAAAATAGCTTTACCTGAAATCTGTTTTGTTATTTCATCATGTGCCTCTTGTTTGATTCAGTGAATGCAATTCTAGGTTGGCACAGCACCCATCTTAGAGGCAGCACCCATCACAGCATAACAAGTGCACAATGTATGAAAGCAGACCTTGCCAGAAGTGGTTGGCCTTGTCAATGGATGTGTTGATCTGCAAAGGAGTCAGCATCCAGGTCAGTATCTACTAAGGTAAGAATTAGAATGTGTACAGAGAGATCATCTGATCCCATTAATGAGATTTGTGCCAGAGTGGCTAATGTATTCAAATGTCAGTGCCTTGCTTAGACTTGGTCTATAAGAGTCAGTGATGGCAGCCCATATTCTGCTCCTTGGAAGATCATTTCAGGATTGAGTTAGGATGGGAGATGGCTTGGTGTTGTATTCTATTATTGCATAGCCACACAAAAGACAAGCTCCAAATTTTCAGAATTTTATATTCATATCAGCATTTGTTTCTATTCCATTCCTTCCTTACATTTATTTAATAAATAGTTCCTATGCACGTATTTTGTAATAGGCACTATGGGACTCAATGCAAATAAATGGAAGAAATCCTCTAAGATTCCCTGTAAGGAACATGATTCTCCATCAAACCACTTATTCTAGAGTTTGCCACACAGTGGTCGCAAATGTTTGATTATATAATAATCCTATAGAGGGGATGGTATGATTTTATACTCTTTATAGTATCAGAAAATAAAATATACATCAACTTTTTTATAAAGATTTTATTTATTTATTCGAAAGTCAGAGTTACACAGAGAGAGGAGAGGCAGAGAGAGAGAGAGAGAGAGAGAGAGGTCTTCCATCTGCTGGTTCACTCCACAATTGGCTGCAATGGCTGGAGCTGCGCCGATTCGAAGCCAAGAGCCAGGAGTTTTCTCCAGGTTTCCCACGCTGGTGCAGGGGCCCAAGGATTTGTGCCATCTTCTACTGCTTTCCCAAGCCATAGCAGAGAGTTGGATCAGAAAAGGAGCAGCCAGGACTAGAACCAGCGCCCATATGGGATGCCAGCGCTTCAGGACAGGGTATTAACATGCTGCATCATAGCACCAGCCCCCTACAGCAACTTTTGAGACTAGAATGTCTAGAAGCATGATTACAAGGTTAGATGGTATGACAATCATTGGTTTGTGGAAGAGAGCCATATGTTTAAAAACACTAAACAGGTAGAAAAGCTTAATTATGAAGTTGGTAAGGTGCTTTGGTTCTTGGGTTAAGATGTGGATATTTTAATTTGAAATACTAATCTTTCAGAAAATAATGTATGAGTTGATCACAATTTTAAATGTAATATATATGCTCATGCTAGAAATGAGCAGCATGGAGGCTGTGCTCTACACTGGATGTTGCTTATAAAAAGTCAAAATCTCATCTGAGACCCAGGATAAAACTTTCTTCTACAAATAAATCTACAGCTATGTATTTATCAATGTTGATAAATTTATCTTCAGAATGAGATGAATTAAACAACTGATTATTAATACAAAAATAAAAGATGCATCAAACATACAATTTGTGGGGAAAGCCTACAAGCACAAGGCCACACTTACATTTCTATTTGTGTGCATGCTTGCATTCATGTGTATACATACACACGCATACATGCACATACACACACCAGGATTTAGGTTTTCATTCAAGCAGAGATTTAGGTGATGGATCAGTGACTCTTCCTCTGTATTTTTTACTTCAGCATCTTGATTCCCTCACATTCTCCTCCAATTTCCATGTAAGTTCTAACCCTTATATGAGTAAATAATTCTTATATGAGTAATTCTTATAAATATACCAAGATTGGTTTTCCATGATTAAATACTGCTTGATGACTGTGTGGGGTGGAAGGAGACATGATTATCTTTATAAATGGAACACACTAGCTCTTGTATTGAGGGTGTATAAGAAAGGAATGCAAGTGGAATCTGAAAGATCACCTGGGAAGTTATTGGGCTCAACAATTATCATGCAGAGAGAATTGACAGGGCTTGATGAAATGTTGAAATACTTTATCAAATTCCTTATACAACCTAGATTCAACTTGAATCTGTAGACCAGTCACAATTAAAGTAGTTGATTGCAAGGTGTCCGGTGCATAACAAATCTTCCCAGGCAGATGAATCAATTAATTCACAAGCTTTTATTGGGATTCTGCTCCCGGGCGAGGTTCCCCAATCCCAACAGAGCGGGGGCCGGGGAAGTTGTTCATCAGAGGTTGGGAGGACTCCTTTTATAGATACAGGGCATGGGAGTTAAAGGTTAAGGCAGGTATGATCCTCATTGGTTGACCTTTAGGCACCCATGGGAACCTTGACAAGGACTTTTCTTCCCTGGAAGTGCGAGTAGGGACTCTCCATTCCCAGAAGTATAGGCCTTCTCTCCTTGTGGATCCCAAAGCTACCATCCCAACCATTTGGTGATAGGAAAGGGGGCGATGATGAGTCTCTCTCGCTACTTCCTGCTGACTGGGGACATCACCTACAGGGGCCCGCTGGGGCTAACTTGGGACTCTGCAGGGACAAGCATGTATGGATGGAGAAGCATCTGGTCGACTGCCTGGTTGCTGAAGGCCTTGGTTCATTCCATTATTACCTGCTGTAAACACTTAAACAGACACTGTAGTATACAAGTCAGGGTGAGAATAGCAACCAATGACCCTAAGAGTGGCATTAACCAGGTAATGAAGGGATTTCACAGAGGAGAGGAAATGAGGGGGGTCTCTGCACCCTTGTGAGGATTGTTTGATTGACGTGGTTTAAATCTGATCCCAGCAAAGACTGGGAGAAAGGCCACTCAACTTTTGCAGGTAGAGGGGTTTGTCTGTGGAGAAATTCTGAATAATCAATCATACAGCATTAAGTGGGGGAGATGACCATCAGTACACACATGTTGGGAGCAGAGCCATTGATGTTAGAGTAGAGGTTATTATTACAAAGGAATGAGACCCAAGTAGGCTAGACAGGGTCTAGAACAAAGGACAGAGTCATTATTAGAGGATTCAAGAAAGGTGCTATTTAAGCCACAACTAAGTTTTCTGACTGAGAGACAAAAAGAAACTGACAGAAGGGGCTTGAAAATAATCTGGTGGGCTTTAGGTCTTTTAAGTTAAGAGGCCCAGACCTATCTATCTCTTCACATAGGGTACATCCTAAGGGAGGTGTGAACCTCCTTGGGGAAGGCACCCTGTTGATTTCCATTACCTAGCTGGCCTGGGAGGAGAGCTGGCCAGGTAAAGGCAGGTGGCATCTCTAACAGGAAATTTAAAGTTCTGCCTGCAATGTTGCTGACCCTACTTGGCCGTCCCCTCAGCTGCAGTGGTCACTTTGGAAGCTGGGCTGAGTGAAGAGCTTTTCAGCTTAGAACCAATAAGATCCGTGGCTCTGACCTGAAGTCGTTCAACTCCAGGGCAGTTCCACTTCCAGAGATCTAACTTTTGGCTGGCAGAGCTGCCAGGGCCCATCACAAGCTGACTTCTGCTGAAGCCCAGGCTTACCACATTGAAAGCCACTGCAGTGGACTGGCCTGTTAGGTCTCCTTGATGGCAGATCACTGTACAGAGCTACATTTAATAGGCCTGCCACCTATCTTTAAATTTCTGATGCCTAGCTTTCTTTCCTCCTGATTTTTGTTAAAGCAGACCAGAGGAAACAAGTAAAGGGGGTGCTCAAGTCCCATCTTCTGTCTGGTTGACCTGTCTATTTCTGAGAGTGGAGTATTGAAGTCCCCCAGTACTATTGTATTGGAGTCTACATCTCCCTTTAAGTCCCTTAGCATATCTTTTAAATAATAATTAGGTGCATATACATTGATAATAGTTACATCTTATTGAATTGATCCCTTAATCATTATATAGTGCCCCTCTTTGTCGCTCTTAACAGTTTTTGTGGTAAAGTTTATTTTGTCTGATATTAAGATCACTACACCTGATTTTTTTTCATTTCTGTTGGCATGGAATATCTTTTTCCAACCTTTCACTTTCAGTCTGCACACATCTTTATTGGAAAGATGTGTTACTTGTAAGCAGCAAATCAATAGGTTTTATTCCTTAATCCATTCGGGCAGTCTGTCTCTTTTAACTGGAGAGTTGAGGCCATTAACGTTTAATGTGATTATTGATAAGTAGTATCTTTGCCCTGCCATTTTCCCAAAGATATTTTCTAATATATGCTTTGAACTCCCTGTGATCTTTTACTGTGAGGTTTTCTTCATTTACCGTCTTATTATTGATGGCTGTGTTTCTGTGTGTAAAACATCTTTGAGCATCTTTTGCAGGGCTGGATGAGTGGCAACAAATTCTTTCAATTTCCGTTTGCTGTGAAAGGTCTTTATTTCACCTTCATTCACAAATGAGAGCTTTGCAGGATATAATATTCTAGGATGGCAGTTTTTCTCTCTTAGTACCTGGGCTATATCTCGCCATTCCCTCCTAGCCTGTAGGGTTTCTGATGAGAAGTCTGATGTGAGTCTAATTGGAGATCCTCTGAGAGTAATCTGACGTTTCTCTCTTGCACATTTTAGAATCTTTTCTTTATGTTTCACTGTGGTGAGTTTGATTACAACGTGCCATGGTGAGGATCTCTTACAATGTGTCATGGTGAGGATGATTATTAGGGGTTCTGTGAGCTTCCTGTACTAGGATGTGTCTGTCCTTCTCCAAACCTGGGAAAGTTTCTGCTAATATCTCACTAAAAAGGCCTTCTAATCCTTTCTCTCTCTCCATGCCTTCAGGAACTCCTAGAACTCGAATGTTGGGTTTTTTTTTAACAGTATCCTGTAGATTCCCAACATATTTTTTTAGATTTCTAATTTCCTCTTCTTTTCTTTGGTCTGACTGTATATTTTCCTGTGCTCTGTCTTCTAAGTCCGATATTCTCTCTTCTGTTTTACTGACTCTGTTTTTAAGGCTCTCTAATAAGTTTGTCATTTGATCTAATGAATTCTTCAATTCATTTTGATTTCTCTTCACTATCACAATTTCATGGTCTACTAGTTTCTTCATTTCATTTTGATTCCTCCTTATGATTTCATTTTCATGAGAGAGATTTTCTATCCTCTTCAGTAAGGATTTCTGTAGTTCAAGAATTTGTTTTTGAGAACTTCTTAATGGTCTTGTAAATTTTTGAAATCTGTTTCTTGCATTTCTTCTATCTCATCATCTTCATAATCTTGAATTGCGGTATCTTGTTCATTTGGTGGGGGGATCATAATGTCTTCCTTGTTCTTGTTTCCTCAGTTTCTCCATTTAGTGCTTGGCATTGTGGAAGTATTCTTTGGTTTCTTCGCTGTAGTGGTTTTTCTCGTTATACTATGACTCTAGATTAAGTGGACTGTCTGCTTTTGATGAATCCTTAGAGGCTCGTGATAGGTGTGGCCAGAGAGCTCTATTTGGTTCTTCAGGGTTAAGGGTGTGCCAAAGGTGATACACCCTGGTTAGGTGTATCTCTCTCTCTCTCTCTTTTTTTTTAATTCAGAAAGGAAGTAATTCTGCACAGTTGAGTGGAATTAAAGGTAGTCAGTGTCTGAAATCTGGCCCCTGTGGGTATCTCTGCAGTCTCCCACCACATTGCCAAGGTTACCGAGTTTGTGTACTCTCCAGAGAGTACTCACGTCTCCGTGAGTTCTCTCCAGCACCTTCAGTTTTTCAGTCTCAGATCATTAGCTCCACACATTCAGCAGGTCCTAACATCCTGTTATTTCTCCCCACCAGAGTCAGGTTTTTCTGCTTGGCTGATGGTGGGCACTGCTTTTATTTATGTCCAAAATGGCGCCTGCTCTTTATCTTACTTGCCTTTGTAAGGTGAGTGTAAAGAGAGACTCGTGTCTATTCCTTTTATTATTTATTTATTTATTTATTTATTTTATTTTTTCTCTCCTCTAGTTAGCCTGGTGAACTTTCCCCAGCTGGACTTCAAGCCTCTAGGCTCTTCCTGCCGTTTCCCTGCCAATGTCTTGGGCTACTGAGGTTTCATCTCACCTCCCTTTCCAGTGCTGGTGCATAGTCTCCGTGGCTGGGCTCCCGAGCCATGGGTACCCTTGCCCTCCACGTAGGTCCACCATGCCCCCTAGTTTCGGAAGAGTTTCCTCTACAGTTTTTTTTTTCCCAAACCTTTCCCTGAAACTACAGTATCTCCACTTTTATTAAATTATCTTTTCCCAGACTATCAGTGAGCGCCCTCACTATTCTGCATTTATGCCATAGGTCCTGGGCCAGTCCCAGTTTCTTCAAGTTCTTTAGGAGGCAGGCCAGGGGGCATTTTGAATCCCACCCTTGGGATGGGCCAGATCCCAAGGTCTCCCTGGCAGCCCGGTTCTACTGAAATTCGGGCAAGGTGTCCCCTTTCCTGGACTTCAGTAGACAGATTGGAGGTCAGTCCTCTATGGGGCCAAGCCAGCAGCAGGACATCTCCACAGCCTCTGGGAGGCTAAACAGCAGAGAACAGAGCCCATGTGGGCATGATTTGGAGGCCTCTGTCTGGACAGAGAGTTAGCCAGAGATCGCAGAGACTGGGCCAACCCAGAGGAGGGAGGGAGAGCAGGGGAGGACTTACTTACAGTTGGTTGAGCATGGTCCTTAGTCAGCCTGGAGCACCAGACAAGTTCAAGGAGTGAGGGGGCCTCGAACCCAGAAAGGGGAGTTGCGCACCCTCAGCTCCCAGGTTTCGGCACAATCTGCAAGGTATCTGGTGCATAACAAATCTTCCCAGGCAGATGAATCAATTAATTCACAAGCTTTTATTGGGATTCTGCTCCCGGGCGAGGTTCCCCAATCCCAACAGAGTGGGGGCCAGGGAAGTTGCTTGTCAGAGGTTGGGAGGACTCCTTTTATAGGTACAGGGCATGGGGGTTAAAGGTTAAGGCAGGTCTGATCCTCATTGGTTGACCTTTAGGCACCCACGGGGACCTTGACAAGGACTTTTCTTCCCTGGAAGTGCGAGTAGGGACTCTCCATTCCCAGAAGTATAGGCCTTCTCTCCTTGCGGATCCCAAAGCTACCATTGACTTTGTAAGTAAATTTCAAGAAATCCAATTCAGAGTGACTTAAGCTCCAAAGCAAGGAGAAGCCCACAAATAGGAGTCAGAATAGATGTGCCTTGATTAGAGTACTGGTTTTTTTCCAGTTTGTCTCTGTTTTCTATTGCATTTTTCTTCTTAGACTGTGTTGCCTAATCATGAAATAATGTTTATAAAATATTTTAGTAGTTTTAGACTTCACAACTACTTAACATACTGTATTTAAGAGAGAAATTTGTGTCCCAGAATTCCTGTCAGATGTCCTGAAATCTGAGTGTTGGAATATAGTGTTTGTTTGAAACATCAGGTAGCTTGACATTTGGCAAGATGAGCTACATGATTCATGGTGCTGCAAATTGAGGGAGTTGTTGACTTTCTTCATGTTCTATTTCTCTGTTAAATGTGACTATTTGCATGTTTACTTGTTGCTATTCAATGTTAATGGTGCCCACTGGTCACTGAGACAATTATAAATATCTCCTTCTGATTGGTTGTGCATGGAGGATGCTAGGGTTAATGACGTTTCTTTCCTAAAGCTGATGTGGAATCAAATGCTGCTACACAGTGAAGACATAGTTGAAAAGTTGTGGGTAACAACAATATCTCAGACATCGTTTTGCAGTCTAATACTCAATGAGACCAGTAGCTATTTCTGTTGGTTAGAATCACAACCCAGAAATCAGGAAATACAAATACATATCTCCCTCTCATTCTATCACATTCTCATTCCCCTCACTCTGTCCTCTGTTTTGCATGTGATAGACTCAGCAACCCTGTAATCTGCATTAATATTTCCTTATAAATAACGAAACTGAAACTCAAAGCATCTTATTCAATTACCCATTACCACTGCTGGCAAAAGGCTACACCAGGATTTGTCAAACATTTTCTGTAAATAACTTGATTGTAAATATTTTCGAATCTAGATATTTAAGTTGCTCACACAAATATTTTGTCACTGCACTGCAAAACAGCCGTGTATGATATATAAACACAGTGGAATTCTCTGTTACGTGGGGAATCCCACAGGAGTCTCACAAAGAGTCACGGATCTCTGCTTACCTGAAAAGGAGGTGAACTGTGGAAACTCCACAGTAAAACATTGAGTTAAGAAGTTACCACTAGCCACAAAATAAAAGTAAAGTGGAGTTATTCATAATAAGTCAGGAGCTGAGGCAATACCTAACAGCTGTTAGGGAGATGCTCCTAATCATACCAAGCAGATATCTCTGGTCAGTCAGTTAACAGTGTGGTGAGGACATTACCCTCCTACCCACGCTGACTGGACTGTTCAACTGCAAGCAAGAAGGCAAGAGCATTGATTGGACAACAAGTCGGAGGATGGCAAGCTAGAGGACTGCCAGAAAATGAAGATAAAAAGGGGAGCCCTTGCACCGTTCTCCATCCTCTCAGAGATCATGGCCTGGTGTGTGTGAACCTCTGACTCTCCACCCATTTGGAGCTGAAGAGGCAGTCTGTTACTCTGCATGAAGCAGGTAGAAGCACAAGCTGACAACGGACAAAGGGCCCAGTGAGTGTGAATCTCTGGATCTCCTCGCACTTGGAGCTGAAGAGCCAGCTTGCTAGCCCCCTTGCTAAGTGACACAAGGCAACCACAGGATCAAAACTCCAACCGAGATGTCACCTCACTGCCTTGCCTGAACCCCTTATCAGCTTACTGCCAGACCTGACCACAAAGCCGGACCAGGCCTCTCAGCAGGGGACCTCTCCAACTTCTTGCCTTGCCATCTGCCTGGGAACTTTGAGCCTACTGCCCAGAATGATAGCCTAACCACAACTTCCTGCCTCTAAGTGACTGATCGGAGATCCATCTCTGCCAAGAGTGGAGCTCTGGACCCTGAACACTGACACTCTTTTTTCATGACCATGATATGAGCCTTGAAAACACAGCTTTTACAAATAATGTTAGTCATGTGTAATATAACTATGCTTTCACCCTATGCAAAGTATCTGCAAATAATGCTGGAGACCTTGATGTACATATACTATTATAATTGGATAGCCCTCAAAGTTACTTTAACACTGTATACTGTGATCTGTGGAATAATGAATAAGTTCAAGTAGTATTATTGATATTGATATTAATGGTATTGATTCCAGTAATCCTCTAGTCATTAAGGAAATAGTGTTACTCTGATAGTTAAGTGTTATTATAGTAAGTTAAGTAGAAGATAACTAGTTATGTTAATCTAAGTAGTTACGCTAAGTAGTTCTGTTAAGCTAAGTAGCTAAGTTAAGTAGTTAAGTAGTGGTGTTAAGTTTATTGATAAGTACATTAATAGTATAGATTGATAAGTATATTGATACTGATAAGTGTATTGACCTCAATGAGCATGCTGATGAGTAGTATGATAAAAAGCCCCTGGTGTGTAAGCAATAAAATCTCTCATTGGAAAGACAGTCTTGTGTCCTTGTGTTCCTTTCTTCCCTGTGCTCTGACATGTTGCTCCTAGCCCCTGTCAAATTGCATGATAGCAGGCACTCGTGACAGTTGTAATAAAACTATCTATAGCCACTACAGCTTGAATTTCATATAATTTTCAGAGTAATTGAAATCCCCTATTTATTATTTTGTCCTAAAACCTTTATTTGATTCTGCTGTATTACTATTGAAGAACACTTTCAATATTCTTTTCAGCTACAAAAAATGCAAAAATAAAACACGTTCTTAGATCACAGGCATATAAAACAGGTTATAGGCTGGATTTGACCAATGGCTCATAGTTGGTTGATTCCTGGGGTATATCATATTGCCATCCAAGTAATCTCACCGGCGTATAGGGCAGAGTTAAGAGTGTTTCTGCAACCATTTGATTGTTGAAGACAACCCTGTTAGCCTCTTACTCCTCTTGAAGTTACTCTCTATGCCCACATTGGCAGAAACCTTCAGCCTGAACCTGGAGGTTGACATGGTGGTGGTAGTGGAGGGACCTTGTCATCTACCTGAAATCACAGGAGCATGTCCTGCGAAATACTGGACCTTATCTATTGCCTCAAATTCCATTGACAACAAAATCTCTATTATGTCGTAGTCCATAATTTTGATGTCTTTATGAAAAAAGTATTCTTTAGGGCTAGCATTGCCTTATTAATTTTACTATCATATACATTTTATTTCAAATGCAAACATGAAAAAGCTAGGTGGGAGGATCAAATATTTAATGACTTCTCTCTTCTTCCCTTTAAGGATTACACTACATGACTGACCACAGTCAGGAACTCACACCTGTCATTTAGCACCAGCTGAACTTGGTCATGAGAGAATCATTCTGGACCATGTTCAAGATCAGCCCCAGGCAGAGGCAGGTGAGGCAGCTGCCTGGAGGAAAATCGGCACTGACTTGAACAGGTGCCTGCAAATCTGAATATTTCAAATACTTAAGGCAGGAATCCTGTCCCAAAGTAAGTTTAAACATACTTATGTATCCTTTGGTTTCACTTCAAGTCCATCTTATAAAAGAATTTGAGTTTTCTTCTGTAGTTTCACTGTTCATTTTAGGAAAGTTTCCTGTAATTTTATTTGTCAAATGATGATTTCATATATTGTGACACACTCAGTGTAGTAATCTATTTTGTCTATCTAGCTCGTTTGGGTATGAATGTCTAAAAATACAAGTCTCTGAAGGAAGGTGGGTAATCACAGCCTGTTGCTTATAAGAAATCTTAGCATTAAAAGAGGAAGATTGAACTGTAATTGAGTTCTGAGTTCAAGTTGTAGAAAGAGAAGTCATAGGTTAGAATCAAGAAGGAGACTGGTTTCCAGACACCACCATATGGAAGCCATTTTTGAGATTTTGTAGGAAGTGACTCTACCAGGCAATCTTTTCTTTATCTCCTGAATGCAATTTGGGAGATGTGAGTTTAAGATGCTTGGAAATCACATATGGTGACTTATTCACCTTCATTTCCCTGGAGTGAGGTCAACTTCTTCTTAGCTGTCTGATACTAACAATGCTGTTGGCAGAATGTCATATGATCATATAAATTTTTGATTGCTGTTGCTATTTTTGGCTTACTTTTGTTTTATGAATTATTGCTTCTGATTTTAACCATGAGTTTAGTCTACACTGTGTAACTTATACTTTTATCTTAAAGGAAAAGAGACACCAGTTTGGCAAGTCAGTTAAGAATTTGATTACATACCCCCACCATACACTTATGGAGTCTAGCCTGTACCACTTCCTGGCTTGAGAATTCAGTCTTCTGCCTAGTCTCTGTGTGGATCAGTTTCTTTATCAATAAAATGAATATATGAAGGGTACCCTTCTTTAAAGTTAATAAAACAATAGGTCAGTTCACATTAGCCATAAGGCTAGAACTGTGTCTTGCATACATAGCATCCTATAAGTAATTGCTGGGTAAAACAAAATTTAAAATATGACTATCATGTCTGTCTGACTATAGAACCAGCTGTCTTTATACTGTCTATGCTGACTTGTGGGATTCAGCTACACATACTACATCTATCCTCCTTTCTTTCTATTTCTAGCAGCTATAGATCTTTGATGCAAAAAAAGGAGAGTCAGAGGGTAGAAGTCATGAAGTGTGAATTTTCTATTCTGTCATGGTCACCACATTCATTTTTCTCAAATACAGTTAAAGTTTATTTTCAAGGCAAATTACATAATCACCCCAGGATCTTAATGGAAAGGAAACAAGACAAAACAAACACCCAAGTAAGCAAACAATAAGAAATACCCTCTTTTCTGGTTTACTGATGTCCTACATTCCATTTAATGGGGATTATCTCTTTTATTATCCAGTTTAAGTTGTTTTAAAAAAATATTTATTTATTTACTGAAAAGGTAGAGTGACAGAGAGAAAGAGAAAGGGGGGGGGGGTCTTTCATCTGATGAGTCATTACCCAGAACTCCATCTTTATGTCCCACGTAGGTGGCAGAGACTCAAGTACTTGGATCATATCTGCTGGCTTCCCAGGCACATTATCAGAAAATTGGATCAGAAACAGTGACTACTGGGCAAAAAATGTTCTACATGAAGGATTTCTGTGAGTGAGACCCCAGCAGAAAGAAGTGGCCATCAAAGAAGGATGTACTTTTCTCTGAAGGGAGGAGAGAACTTCTACTTTGCTTATAGCCTTGTCTAAATGCTGACAGTTTGTGAATTCAAAAAGCTTCCATAGCCTAGGCAGCTCATGTCAAGAGCCTCAAATGGTCATTGACATCATACATAACAGTGTTAACTATTAAATTAGTAACAGGAGTGACTGCACACTAACTTCTCATGCAAGACTTTTGTCCTCAATGAGTTGTATTATGAGACTTAACTGTAAAACTTGTTCTCAAACAGCTGTGTGTGTGTGTGTGTGTGTGTGTACAAATTGTTGAAATATTTACTCAGTATAGAGTTGGTGTTCTGTATATAAAGTTACTTGAAAATGAATCTTAATGGAGAATGGGACAGGGAATGCGAGAGGGAGGAGGAGGAGGAGGGGTGGGAGTGTGGGTGGGAGGGCAGGTATGGTGGGAAGAATCACTATATTTCTAAAATTGTACTTATGAAATTTGTATTCCTTAAATAAAAGGTTTCTTTGCAGGGGGAGAGGGGAGAAGCAGTGAGTAGCAAGGATCCAATCCTTTCTTCCCAGAGAATATGTTAATCAAGGCATCATTAGAGGGTAGAAGTTTCTAAATCATGAATTGAATAAACCCAAAGTTATTCAGTTTATTTTAATAATATTTAAATTAATAAAAAATTATGACAATGACACAGTAAATGTTACTGTGAATGTTGTAGATATATCTAGAATTATTTTCCACCATGGGGGACAACTATGTATTTGGTTAAAAATTTTTCTGGTGGGAAATAGATTTATTTTATCAAGGAACAAGAGAACTGTCAAATAAATATCAGCTGATCTGCTTCATTATTTATAACCCCTAATAAAATAAATAAATCAACTTAGACAGTTATCCCCTTGAAGTAAAAAAATGCTGTTTTCTAGATTAAAAAGCAAAAACGTGTTTACTTATCAACACTCCAGGGAACAAATAAATTTATGATTAATTCTTCATTAATAGCCTGGTTCCTTGAGTACAATTTAAGCCCCAGTGGAAAAAAATATCTGATCCAAGTTAATTAGGTTGATGTTTTATCAAATGATGTTAAATATTTAAGAATTAGGAAAGCAGCTAGGCTAAAGATACTTTTTCTAAAATTATTTTATGCTGATGTCAATAAAACCATGAAAAGAATAATGAAAACTTTTTAAAAAATACATGAAAATAAGCTCTTCAGAAAACAATTCAAGTCTCTATCTTTACATTTGTCAACAATTTAAATTGATTTTAAATTCTATCAATTGTCATTTGTCATCTTCTGGAAAAAAATTAATTCCTCTAGCCTTTATTATTTCTGATTGCATGGGTAGGAATACCAAGTCCTCCACTTAAAAATCTTTGCTATTTAACTGGCGCAGTGGCTCAATAGGCTAATCCTCCCCCTGCGGCGCCGGCACACCGGGTTCTAGTCCCGGTCGGGGCACCGGATTCTGTCCCGGTTGCCCCTCTTCCAGGCCAGCTCTCTGCTGTGGCCAGGGAGTGCAGTGGAGGATAGCCCAAGTACTTGGGCCCTGCACCCTATGGGAGACCAGAAGCACCTGGCTCCTGGTTTCGGATCAGCGCGGTGCGCCGGCCGCGGTGGCCATTGGAGGGTGAACCAATGGCAAAAGGAAGATCTTTCTCTCTGTTTCTCTCTCTCCCTGTCCACTCTGCCTATCCAAAAAGAAAAAAAAAAATCTTTGCTATTTAATTTCAGTCCTCAGTATCAAGGAAAATAATTGTGTATATCCCATGGCATTCTGAGATCTAAATAGAATTCTATGTGTAAAACTCTTAAGCTTTTGGCACATATGAAAAACAAAAAAGTAAGCATTATGGTCAATAATAAAATGCAATGAGGAGGAGTCTATAAAGGCACAAAGTGAAGTCTTAAGAAATTTGTGTTTCTGCATCCCTGTATTATTTGTATTTTTTTGGTAAATAAATTTTGTTTCAAACTCTACTTCCAGGATCATACTATGTATTTTAATGTACTGTACTAATGCATTTCACAATAGTAAGGCATTTCATTGAAGTGAGATTGATTAATTGATGCATATGTCCAGCAAATATCAGCATATTGTGGACCTACAAAACCGCGTAATGTGTGAACTGTACCTCTGAGTCCAAGAACTTCACTTCTTACAGGGATAAAATTATTATACTACTGCACCACTCATGAATAAAGTATTAAATAGGACTATTAAAACTTGGCAGAACTCAAAAATCGATGAGTTTTTAAACAAATGCCAAATGTTCCTTAAATGCACTATCAATGTCATTTAATTGACATCTGTATCAGTTACTTATTTATACCTACAGTTGTAAGATCTGAGAGTTTATTTCTGCCTATGTAGTCTATGTGGTTGTTGAAATAAAGGTTTATAAACAGTGGAAATCTACAACCAACAACACAAGTAATGTCAAAATGTGGTGACATAGGACTTCAAGGAAGGAGAATTCAGAGTGCAATTTTCTGGAGATGCTTTGTGACAGAAGAAAGGCTTAGTAGAATCTTGAAAAACAGGTAGATCTTTGATATATAGAGACCACAGAAGGAAGAGTTTCTAGGCTTGTGTACAGTTTATAGGCTTGCAACAGCAGACAGGACAAAATGTCAATTATATGTTGTGGCTGGCAAAGCTGTTTCTCAGCTACACAGAGGAATGGTTTATGGGAGATTTAAAAGGTATGAGGGTGGAATTTTGAGAAGTCTTGATTACAACATTAGGGACTTTTTTACTTGTTTGCACTGGAGAGAACTACAATACTCTGAACATTTATATACTCGATAAATAACTTAAAAAGAAAGAGCATGCTGATGCTTGAATTTGTGTTTCAAAAAATTTCTTTTGGAAAATGAGAAGTTCTAAGTTTGGAACCCAGTTAGGAATCTACCTAATAATCCAATGAGAAGCAAGGGACAACCTAATATACTTAATGGAAAAATCATACCCAATGGCTTACAATAATTCAAAATGGCCAAGTAATAGAGAGTGAATTTTTAAAATATCAGAATATTGGTAACCACAAGTCCTTTGTCTTGGATCTCAGGTAAGTAATATGGAAGCAGGGTGAATACTAAAGCTTGTTTTTTTTTTTTTTTTTTTCTGATATTCAGTTGCTGCTTGCAGTTTTCTGCAGTTAAATGCTCTGCCCCTGAACTATATCCTCCTTGCTTGCAGTTTTCTAATATCTTTAGTATATAATATGCCAAAAGGGAATCAGTTTCACCTCAGAGCCACCATTAGATCATGCAATGCTTTTTCTTCTATTTCCCATTTAGTCTGTGTCCCTATGTAACTCATTTTTATAATTAATCTTTAAGTACCTACAAACTTACAGTCTTTATGTTCATTAAATCCATTGCATATATTTTTTCATATTACTCCATTCTTCATAATTACAACTGTAATGGTTGGCTAATTTTGTTTAATCTAATGACTCATAATTTGCTATCATATTGTTGTATATTTAGGTTTTTCATTTATTCACTGATAGAGTTAATGCTGTAATTAATAATTTTATGCTTATAGTTGTATTCTCTTTTGAATTATTTCGTTAGTATAAATTCTCAGGAGAGCTATTAATGGTTCAAAAGGTATAAAGGTTTTTATAGCTTTTCAGACATGTTGCCAAATTGCTTTCCAAAAGGATTTTACTGCAACAATTTATAATACCCCAGGTGGTTCTCCTGATAATAATACATACATTTCCACTCACTTATTCTCCCTTGCTATCAATTACAGAATCTTCTAACAGTGTTCCTGGTGTGGTTATGTAGACTACTCTTGTTTTGTGCCTACTCTCCCAGACTAATCATGTCATCTTCTGTTGCGTTTGTGATGGGATGGAATTCCTATTCCTACCCATGGCAGAATTATCAACATCCAGCCTTCTCCTGACAGCAAGCATTGGATAATTAGGAGTTACGCTCGATGAAGGAAATATGTGAAATACTTTTCAAAGCAATAATGGATTAAGGCATTGGCGTCATGTTCGAGTACCACAACCTACATACCATATGACAGTGGGAATTAACCTGACTTCTTTAAACCTCAGTTTCCTTATTCATTAAATGCTAACCCCCCCCACTTCATCCTACTATGAAGACTACATGAGATAAGGTGTCCTAAAATGTAATATGTCTCCACCAAATTAACCCTTGAAAGACATTAACACAGATCACCTGCATTTTCTATCTTAAAGCTAGTTAATATATACACCAAGAAGGTATATATATATATATATATATAAAATATATACCAAGAAGGGTCAAATCCACATTCTAACACACTGAAGCTTTTCTGAAAAAAAATTTTGAGTTATGGGCTTGTTTGAACATTTGTTAAATACATTCCTCCCTTGCTAGAAAAAACATAAACTTTGCATCCTGATCTTCTCCATTCTGTGAAGCTGAGTCACTAACTGCAGGTTAAAATACCTGTCCCCACACACTTCATTTCCTATGTAAAGAAACCAAGGCTCTAAGAACTTATGCGGCCTGTTCAACATATCTGAGAGCATAAACTGGGTTGAAGTAGCTGTACCTGTTTTTCTAGAAATGTATATTTACAAATGTCCAATAGGATCTGAATTTCCACTGTTTAAAAAGCAAACAAATAAAAAACACAGTAAATCATTGAAAAAAAGTCATTTTGTGAAAATAGGGTAAAGCAAAAAGTCATTTTGATTGCCTCTTTTCTGTCAATTCCAACATTTATACATATTACAGAAGATAAAAATTTTACTGAAATCTGTTTTCTAATTCACATTTTCTACTGCATCATTTCTATATTGCCTGTGTAATAGACTGAGAAATATGAGCACATTTAGCTGTGCGATATTGATATTCAGGATTTCTAACTCAGAGGCAAGTCACAAAAGATAATTACTTTAACTAGAGTTTATTTTTTATAGTAAGAAAACATGCGTAAAGTTCTATATAGTCCAGTGTTTTCAAAATCTAAAAAAGGAACCATACAACTAATGTTTCCCCAAAAATTAGGAGCGTGGTGAGCAAATAAAAGAAAATGCTTGATTTACAAGTTTTCAATAGTTGCTACCCAAAGAAAATCTCACTGGATTAACAAACAGCATGGCCCCATTCGAATGAAGTTCAAAGCCTGTTTCTATGGTCTGGAAAGATGATATGTGATACAAAAAGCTACATGTTGTTGTGACAAAAGAAAAACAAAAACAAAAACAAAAATTCAAACAAAGAAGAGTGTAATCTTCAACAGCATCATGAACATATAAAAAAATAGAGGTACTTCCCTTAAGAAGGCCAAGATATCCAGTTGGAATGCACAAAATTGCAAGCCCACCACTTTCATCCTAACAGCCCTGACGTGGCTCAGGGTCAAATCCACAGATGTTCATAAACCTCTGACAGAGCAAAAGGCAAGAAAACCTAATTAAATGATAGAAAATGATAAGCCTCACATAGGTGAGAAGCGACTTAAGAGTATTCTCAATCATGAGAGAGAGCAGAAAGTATCATAGAATGAAGGAAGAATAAAATAACTAAATTTTGGGGCTGGCGCCGTGGCTCACTTGGTTAATCCTCAGCCTACAGCACCGGGTTCTAGTCCTGGTTGCTCCTCTTCCAGTCCAGCTCTCTACTTGGGCCCCTGCACCCACATGGGAGACCAGGAGGAAGCACCTGGCTCCTGGCTTTGGATGGGCGCAGTTCCAGCCGTGGCGGTCTTTTGTCGGGTGAATCAACGGAAAGAAAACCTTTCTCTCTCTCTCCTCTCTCTCACTGTCTAACTCTATCTGACAAATAAAAAAAAGTTAAAAAAGAGCTAAATTTTGAATGCTTCAATGAACGTTTCAATATTTTAGTGAACTGGCCCTCCAATATTTTCCCACATGATTTTGCCTACTGCTTGGGGCCTTTTTACCGGACGTTGGGACCCAGGTGGGACAGATGAGACAGATCCCCCTCAGGTGTGAAGACACCACTCAGTGCAGGGCACTTGTTCTCTGTGTGAGTGTAGAGGATAGCAGGATGAGACAAACCCATCTGGGCTGCTGACAACTCTCAGCTTCCTGTTAGGCTAGGGCTGAGGCAGACGAGGATTGAGAAAAAGCAATTGGAGACACTCTGGCTTTCAGCTATCAAGGACAGGAATTGATCCAGGAGTGGTGAGAAAAAAATCTCTAAGAAGTTTGAGCATTCAAGGATTGCAAGGAAGTCCCTGTGTAGGACTCAAACTAAATATTAGATGGGATCTCTAATGATCAGAAAATCGAGCTTTCTGGTGGTAAAGCACATGAAAAATGATGATATGTCATCCGTGTTCACCCCCTAAGCCTTGTAAAAAGAAGGATCTGATCCCGTCCTCAAATATTTGAATCAAATGATGAGGAATTGAATCAAATTGAAGCTATAAAAATTCCTCACTCAGCTCAAACAATTACTTCTTTGACATGATTGCTGAAAAAGTGTGGCGTTTTCTGCTGACAAGTGTTTTGACACACAATAAAAAATGGAAGAAATGAAAAAATATGAAATTTGGTCATGAAAGGAAGCAATCTAAATTTGATCCAGAGATTACCCAGAGGTTGGAATGATAAATCAGAAACTGTAACACAATTATCATAAAATACGTGAAATTACATAGTCAGAATGATGGGCAACATTCATGAAAAGGTAAGTGCAAATGAAATTACAGAAATGGAAAATATAAAATAAAACATTTATTAAAAAGGCTTGACAGCAGATTGGATATAGCTTCCTAAAAAGGACCAATGAAACTAAAGATTGGTCAATAGAAACAGTTAACTGAAACCCAATAAAAAATAAGAGTCAATAAGTGAGGTGATTTTAAAACATGTCCACAAATTGTGTGACGCTCACTCATCAAGAGGACACTGTGGTTTCCTGGACAAATAGAATGTGGTTGAAGGGATATATTGTGACTTCCGAGACTTGGGTTACAAAAGGTCTTCACACTTCTGCTGCTCACACTAGGGATGTTCACACTTGAAATCCAGCCATATGCTGTGAGGACACTTTGGCTATATACAGGGTACATGTTTCCACTGAGGGCCTAGCACAGACAACCTACATCAAACAGAAGACATGTTAGAAAGACAGACTTTTGGGGCTGGCACTGTGGCACAGTGTGTTAATCCTCTACCTGCAGCACTGGCATCCTATGTGGGTGCCAGTTCTAGTCCCAGCTGCTCCTCTTCTGATCCAGTTCTCTGCTATGGCCTGAGAAAGCAGTAGAGGATGGCCCAAGTTTTTGGGCCCCCACTACCCACGTGGGAGACCCAGAGGAAGCTCCTGGCTCCTGGCTTTGGATTGGCGTAGCTCCGGCAGTTGCAGCCAATTGGGAAGTGAACCAGCAGATGGAAGACCTCTCTCTCTCTCTCTCTCTCTCTCTCTCTCTGCCTCTCCTTCTCTGTGTAACCCTGACTTTCAAATAAATAAATAAATTTAAAAGAAAGACTTTGATATGATTCTTGCTGCAGCCACTATCTGATTTAAATAAAATGAAACATACTTTGTGAGAATCAGTTAACTGGTCCCAACTAATACCAAGTCCATGAGACATAATCATAACAAATGCTTGCATTTTACTTTATAGAATTTTACATTGTTTAGGGACAATATTAGTCACACAGAGTGACTGAGATTTGTGGAACAACGTGAAATGATTTAATATATGTCTTTTTTTAACTTTTATTTATTAAATATAAATTTCCAAAGTACAGTTTATGGATTACAATGGCTTCCCCCCCATAACTTCCCTCCCACTCGCACCCCTCCCATCTCCCACTCCCTCTCCCCTTCCATTCACATCAAGATTCATTTTCAATTATCTTTATAAAGAAGATCCATTTAGTATATATTAAGTAAAGATTTCATCAGTTTGCACCCACACAGAGCATAAAGTGTAAAATACTGTTTGAGTACTAGTTATAGCATTAATTCACATTGAACAACACATTAAAAACAGAGATCCTACATGAGGAATAAGTGCACACTGACTCCTGTTGTTGACTTAATAAATTGACACTCTTGTTTATGGTGTCAGCAATCTTCCTACGCTGTAGTCATGAGTTGCCAAGGCTATGGTAGCCTTTTGAGTTCACCAGCTTCAATCTTTTTTAGACAAGGCCATGGTCAAAGTGGAAGTTCTCTCCTCCCTTCAGAGAAAGATACCTCCTTCTTTGATGACCCATTCTTTCCACTGGGATCTCACTCACAGAGATCTTTCATTTAGGTGGTTTTTTTTTTTTTTTTTTTTTTTTTTTTTTTTTTTTTTTGGCCAGAGTGTCTTGGCTTTCCATGCCTAATATACTCTTATGGGCTCTTCAGCCAGATCTGCATGCCTTAAGGGCTGAATCTGAGGCCAGAGTGCTATTTAGGACATCTGCCATTCTATGAGTCTGCTGTGTATCCTGCTTCCCATGTTGGATCGTTCTCTCCCTTTTTGATTCTATCAGTTAGTATTTGCAGACACCAGTCTTGTTTATGTGATCCCTTTGACTCTTAGTCCTATCATTATGATCAATTGTGAACTGAAATTGATCACTTGGACTAGTGAGATGGCATTGGTACATGCCACCTTGATGGGATTGTATTGGAATCCCCTGGCACATTTCTAACTCCACAATTTGGGGCAAGACAGCTTGAGCATGTCCCAAATTATACATCTCCTCCCTCTCTTATTCCCACTCTTATATTTAACAAAGATCACTTTTCAGTTAAATTTCAATACCTAAGAATAATTGTGTGTTAATTACAGAGTTCAACCAATAGTTTTAAGTAGAACAAAAAAATACTAAAAGGGATAAAGTATTACATAGTACATCAGCAGTCGGGACAAGAGCTGATCAAGTCATTGTTTCTCATAGTGTCCCTTTCACTTCAACAGGCTTCCTTTTTGGTGCTCGGTTAGTTGTCACCAATCAGGGAGAACATATGATGCAAAAATCCTCAACAAAGGCCAGTCCCTTGGCTCAATAGGCTAATCCTCCCCCTGCGGCACTGGCACACCAGGTTCTAGTCCCAGTCGGGGTGCCGGATTCTGTCCCGGTTGCCCCTCTTCCAGTCCAGCTCTCTGCTGTGGCCCAGGAGTGCAGTGGAGGATGGCCCAAGTCCTTGGGCCCTGCACCCCATGGGAGACCAGGAGAAGCACCTGGCTCCTGCCTTCGGATCAGCATGTTGCGCTGGTCTCAGCGCGCTGGCCACAGTGATGGCCATTGGAGGGTGAACCAATGGCAAAAGGAAGACCTTTCTCTCTGTCTCTCTCTCACTGTCCACTCTGCCTATCAAAAAAAAAAATCCTCAATAAAATTCTGGCCAATAAAATGCAACATCACATCAGAAAGATCATCTACCATGACCAAGTGGGATTTATTCCTTTTATGCAGGGATGGTTCCGTGTTCGCAAATCAATCAATGTGATACACCACATTAACAGACTGCAGAAGAAAAACCATATGATTATCTCAATAGATGCAGAGAAAGCATCGATAAAATACAATACCCTTTCATGATGAAAACTCTAATATATGTCTTATAAATGGAATCTCAAAAGAAAATGAGAGACAGAAAGAGGTGGATGGCTGAAACTTTTCCAAACTGATGAAATAAATCAACATAGAAATTTAAAATTTATAGCAAACTCAAAGCAGGAAAATACAAACCACATGTGTGTATGTATGTTGAGAAGGGTTGTGACCCCTCAGTGTGAGTGATGGTCTAGTGGATCCACTGCATCTTGCTTAGACTCTGCCCGAGTCTTCACTGACTGAAACTCTACTTGTGCTGCTCTGTTGGATCCGACCTTGTCTGGATGTCACATCGTGGTCACAGCTGACATTGGAGCTGGACTGGACTTATCGGTGACTTCTCCAACCCTTTACCATGGAGCCTACTGCCCAGAGTGCCAGTCATCTGATGACTCCTGCCCATAAGTGACTGTTCCGAAATCCAACTCGCAGTGTGGTAACGGAGACTTTGGACTCTGGACTTTGACTTTGCGACCTGTGAATGCGTTGAGAGAGGCAGAAATCAAACGCCTTAAGAATGGGTGCTGTTTTTATTTTTTGTTAAGATTTATTTATTTATTTGAAAGGCAGAGTTACAGAGAGGTGGGTGGTGGGGAGATAGAGAGAGAGAGTCTTCCTTCCGCTGGTTCACTCCCCAGATGGCCACAGAGGCCAGAGCTGAGCCAATTCAAAGCCAGGAGCCAGGAGCTTCTTCCAGGTCTCCCACGTGTGCAGGGGCCCAAGGACTTGCACCATCTTCTACTGCTTTCCCAGGCCATAGCACATAGGAAGTGGATAGGAAGTGGAGCAGCTGGGACTCGAACTGGTGCGCATTTGGGATGCTGGTACTGCATGTGGCGGCTTTGCCAGCCGTGTCACAGCACCGACCCCAAGAATGGGTGCTTTGAAAAACTTGACAATAAAGTACTCCAGAAATATGAGTTCATGTAGAGTATTTGCTAATATTAAAGAAAGATCATAAAAATTGAGACATCTACCCAAGATATTATCCCAGGTTCAGGAAGAAATAAGTTTAGGAATGGATTTTAAAAGTGGTGAAAGGCGACCATTTAGTCTGGCAGTTAGGATGCCTAGTTCGCACATTGGAGTACCAGATGCCTGAATTTGATACCCAGCTCTGGTTCCTGACCCATCTACTCACTAATACAGACTCTGGTAAATAGTGGTGATGGCTCTGGTAACTGGTTTCTCTCACACATGTAGGATACTGAGTTGCCGGCTTGTGGCTTCAGCCCATTTCCCTAATGAATGGCATTTGGGGAGTGAACCAATAGATGGGAGTTCTCTACCTGTTTCTGTCTCACTTTTTGTCTTGGTGATTTTCAAGTAAATAAATAAAAATGTAAAAATAATAGTGGAGAGAAAAAATTAATCTGCTTTATACTCTACCTAGTCATGTGTGTTTGGATATAAATTAAGCATGAAATTTTTGCCTTATTTGATATAGAGACTTGTCATAAAGCTACTGATATAATTTAATATATGACAAATATGATACTTTGTAAGACTATGCCATAAATGGTACAGGCACAACTGGCTGCCTGATCAATAAGAAATAAGATTTTCTCTTGTAATAGACAATATGTATTGCTTTTCCAATTACCCTTATTAACCCACTTGCTGAAAATGCTCCTTGCAAACAATCCTTGTTTGTCAATCTCTGTAATCATTCAGTCATTTTGTGTGCCTGGCATAGCCTAGACTTAGAATTGGACATGGCTCCTAAAAGAACTTTGTAAGTGTTTGAAGATCTAAATAAGTGCAAATTCAGGAAACCAATTGATCTTTTAGGTAATAGAATTAAATGAGAATAAGCTAAAAGTGGAAGAATCAATTCTCCCTTGTTCCTCTGTTTTGAATGTAACTGAGTTTTGCCTTTGTTGCCTAATAAAAATTCTCTCTTTGAGGGGGAAAAAGAACTTTAAAGAGCCATACCAGCCTCAGAGTCCCATGGATCTGCCTGGATCAGCATTGAGACATCAGTGCAATTCAAATTCTTTTCCTGTCCAATCTTATTTGTTCCCTTCCCTACATAGAAAATTATTCCAAACACATTCCCTGCTAAAACTAGTTTTTTTCCTAATCTTATTTTAGATTCAGACTTTTAAAGAATCAAACCTGAAACAGACAGCATCTTAAACTCAATTTCTCAACTTATAGGTAAGACAACCCAATTAAAATGTGGTAAGAAAATCTAGGAGAGTGCATTTACCTTTAAAGTATAGGAGGAACTTTCTCAGTCAAAATTAGAAAACCAGGAGATATTAAAAATACAGACACAGGGGGTTGGCACTGTGGTGTAGCAGGTAAAGCCGCTGCCTGCAGTGCCAGCATCCATATGGGTGCTGGTTGGAGTCTCGGCTGCTCCAGTTATGATCCAACTCTCTGCTATGGCCTGGGAAAGCAGTGGAAGATGGCCCAAGTCCTTGGGCCCCTGCACCCACATGGGAGACCTGGAAGAAGCTCCTGGCTCCTGGCTTCGGGTCAGTGCAGCTCTGGCCATTGCAGCCAATTGGGGAGTGAACCAGCATGGAAGACCTCTCTCTCTCTCTATCTCTCTCTCGCTCTCTCACTCTTACTCTGTGTCTCTCTCTGTGTAACTCTTTCAAATAAAATAAATCTTTAAAAAAATAAAAATACATATATTAATATAACGAATTCTGAATAAAATTAATTATTTAATTGTTTTTCTTTCATTATCTTTGAGTGTTTAATTAATAAATTAATAGAAAAATGTAGCAAAATTGATTCTACAGACAAATACTTGTTTTGGGAAATGTTTTTGATGCAAGGAGTTTAACTTAGAATATTAAAATGCCTCCTACTTTTTTACCTAAATGAAATAATGCAACAGAATAATGTGTCAAACAGAAAAGCAAACTGAAGCAAACCACAGACATTTGAAAAAATGCTAAAACTCAATAAAATGCAAGGAAATGTAAGCAACAATAAAAAGAAGCTTTTGGATTGATTGCAACAATTTAAAACACCAAGGGAAAACACCTATTGATGGAAAACAACTTTGAATTGCTAGAGCTTTACATGGCATATTCTTGAAACATTTTACTAACATGCCTTAAAAAGAATTACTCCTTTGAAAAAGTAATTTTTTTCTTCAAACTTTATTTTGCAGATAAACAGCACCAGAACACAAAACATAGGAAACTGGAGTAGCAATACCATTCTGGCAAAAGACAAAATAAATCTGTGTGTATATGTGTGTATATGTGTGTATTTGTGTGTGTGTGTGTCTGAATGCTCTGCAGCAGGATAAGAATTTAGTACCTTTTAGTGAGTTCCTATAATTTCACGCTGCATTGCTATCCATGTTTTAAATTTTATTTATTTAATTGAGAGATAGAGTTACAGACAGGGAGAGGGAGAGACAGAGAGAAAGGTCACCCATCTGCTAATTCACTCCCCAAATGACTGCAAAGGCCAGAGCCGGGTGAATTTGAAGCCAGGTTCCTGGAGCTTCTTCCAGGTCTCACACGTGGGTGCGGGGGCCCAAGCACTTAGGCCATTTTTCAGTGCTTTCCCAGGCCATTAGCTGGGAGCTGAATGGGAAGAGGAGCAGCCAGGATATTAACCAGTGCCCCTATGGGATACTGGCACTACAGGTGGAGGCTTAGTCCACTAGGCCACCATGCTGGCACCTGCTATGCATTTTGACAATGGGTTTAATTTTCTCATACTAGAAGGCAAGCATTTACCCTTGACAGTTTTCATTTCTTTGCTTCCTCCCAATTCCTTAATGGGAGAGGCAGATAACTGCTTTCCAAAACCATTTCTTTGTGGCCTATTTCAATGAGACAGGCAGATACCTAATGGTCCCATTGACACCCACAGCCCACATAAGCTGTGTAGAATTGTCATGATGACCATCTATCATTCACAGTGTGACTCCACTGAGCATGTGACTGCTTCTTTTACACTCCCCAAGTAGAACTTCCTGCGTGGGTAACACTTTGCACCTCAATAAAAGCCTTGGTCAATAGACCCGTCACTGGTGACTGAACAATAACGCATTCTGAATGTCTCTTCCTTTCCTGGGGGTCTGCAAGACGAGCTGCCCTCTTCTCCGGGAACAGAAGGTAGTGCATTGCTTCAGGTAGTTCATGTTTTGTTGGGTTGCCTCATCTGTGTCTCACCTGATTGACATACCCAAACTTTTTTCCAGTTCAGGTTCTCCTAGATAGCAGCCCTCTTGGAAGGAACAAGGTGTAGATAAATCAGACAAGTGCCACAAGTTTCCTGTGGGAGGGACCCCTGTGCACAGGTCACAACCTTAGTCATCATGCTGTCCACCAAGACAAAAAATGTCTCAGGGAGAGACACACTGTATATATTCATGACCAAAGCCCCTGGAGCCCGTCTATGTATGGCTAGAGTTTATAGCCATGCTTGGGAAAGAGAACTCAAACTATATATGAGAGGGCCAGCACTGTGCATCGTGGGTAAAGCTGCTGCCTGAAGTGTTGCCATCCCATATGGGCACCAGTTTGAGTCCCAGCTGCTCCACTTCTGATCCAACTCTCTGCTATGGTCTGGGAAAGCAGTAGAAGATGGCCCAAATCCTTGGGCCCCTGCACCCACGTGGAAGACCTGGAAGAAGCTCCTGGCACCTGGCTTTGGATTGGTGCAGCTTCGGCCATTACAGCCAATTGGGGAGTGAACCAGCAGATGGAAGACCTCTCTCTCTCTCTCTCTCTCTCTCTCTCTCTCTGCTTCTCCTTCTCTCTGTGTGTAACTCTGACTTTCAAATAAATAAATAAACAAATCTTAAAAAAAAACTATATAAGAAAAAATACATTACTCACGAGACATATGTATCCTGGAATATGTAGTTATTGAAAATAATGCATTGAAGCTATATATCTTCTCAGTGTGCTAAGCAGATATGTGTGTGTAGGCGGGTGGCTAAGTAATCCACCTGGGTGAAGGCATCAGGGGGCTTGTTGTCTGTACAAACTTTATGTGAGTAGAGGACATAGCCTTTCACATAGCTATGTGCTGCTGCTAATTCTACACCATCTCTTTGATAATACACTGCTCTGCACCAGTCCAGACCTCTTTAACCACTCACCAAGGCCATTGTGTAGCAGTTAAATAGAGGGACTTTCATGAAGTCCTGCTTAATGAGCAGAGACATGCAAAATATGTCTATCTTATCTTGTTATTTTTCTTTAAAATGGGGAACAAAATCCTTTATAGGGGGACTTCAAAAATATGTATTATGAAAGAATTATGCATGGACTTTAAAATTTTATGTCACAACAAACTAACTTTTTAATTCCATTTCCATGAAATTTTAACCACCTTTATATCTATATGTATACATATGCAAACACATATATCATGTATATAAAAATATACACATATTCTTACTATGAGCTTGTTGAAAAAAAATGGATGACTTCTTAGTATGCCATTAACAGGGGCTATGGGGATGAGGAGAAAAACTTATGAAGAGACAGGAGAAGGAAAGACAGAAGATAAACAATAAAACACTGCAAAATCTTGCATTAAAAGGTATAAGTTTTGGACACATCTGTACAGTTATATTGCTGTAAAGATACAAATGTGAAACCACTTTTAATAATTTAAAGATCAAAAAGAAAATAACAAATGTTAGATCTTGCAAGATGGAAATGTAGGATCCAGATTTCAGGAACTGAAATACTAAAATGAAAAGGTAGAAAAAGAACAGACTTGGAAGATAAATTACCACCCCTAAATGTCGAGACTTGCTCCACTAGCAGGCTTTTTGCATTTGCTTAAATTCTAAATTGAGAGAATTGACTCATTTGATACAATATAAATATGTAAATATACTAATTACTATTATTCCAATGCAAGTTAGAATCCAGAATAAAGACCAACTTTTAAAATGCTGTTTTTTAAATGAACATAATCATCTAACAAAATTCCAATAATTTTGACTTCATCAAAATAACAGCTTATCTTACACTCATTCTAAGAGCAGAACTGGGAGGCATTGGGGGGAGGGATGGTTTTTACCTGACTGAAAGCAAATATTTGAAGACTATCCAATTCAAAAAAAAGTTTTGTTTTGAATTCCAATGTCAAATCCAGCAGTTTGCATTTAGGAATCTGCAGAGAGTCAACACAGATTTCTGTATTAGTCATTCAGGCTGCTTTGATCATGTCATTGTGACCTTGCAAAGAACACGATGTGTTTAGAGACTTTAAAAGAATGTTCTAGGTGAACCTCTTAAAGTACATCAAGGCTCTAACTCTATCCCATGTTAAGGATGGTGAATGTACTAAAAAACATTTAAAATTTTTTGGTTGTTGATCTGTATTAGGCACTCTTAATGATTCGATGGATTTTTGTATCAAACACTTATTGCATCAATCTGTTAGATTTATGGTATCAGCAACTTATTACAAATAAATAGGAACATTTCAGTAACTTTTAAATCATTCTTTTCATTGTAGGCAGAAGGATTTTGTGAAAAATCAGTATTAACAAGAAAGAGTTTCCATTTTCAATTCTAACTTAGTCATTAAGTAGTGCTGAGTTTCCTCTAACATGCACAAAGGGCCATCAAAAGGGTATCTATAAAACAGATTGTTATCTTGGAAGAAATCAACATCAGTTTAAACAACTATTTAGTTGTGACTTTTGGACACTTGCTAGTAACATAGATCAACAAAACACAATTCTACTTTCAAGATGTTGACATGCTTATGTAGAATGCAATGTGAGAGACACTCTAACTTTGTACAAAGAATCAAATAAGCATAAAATATTACAAGTAACAATTTTGGTTAAATACATTAATGGCCTTTTTTGTATTTGTAGCTTTAAGATTTGCATTGTGACCACACATTTCTAACTAAATACTGAAAATTCAGGACATAAAATCACCCCTAATGTCTTTGGCCTATAAAGCAACTAAACCTATCCAAATAAGGCATAATTAAAACTGAATTTTCATTCCAAATGCTATACCTCAACAAATAGAATTATGTCAAGTTCCATCTTGTTTTCATTCCTCAGACATGGAAGTTTGAGTAGGGATTTGGATCTGTTCACTTTGGAAGAGTGTATAGCATGTGGGAATCTAATTTCTTGTTCACGTATGAAAATTAGATCATTCAACCCACGCTGACATTCTGAGCAGGGTTCTTTCTCTCCAGCTGTCTGCTGTTAGACGCTGAAGAGTCAGGACAGTGAAATATGTCTTTAAATTATAGGGAAATATTTTGGAACTTCCAGTAACTACTTATTGAAGAATTTTGGCTTGCAGATTTTTGTAGTCAGCTCCTCATGAAAATAATGAAGTTGTTGATTTAAGAGAAGTTACATAAACTTTTCTCTAAACTTTTTTTAAATTCAATACTTGTGGTATGAATTAAAAGAACAAAAGGACAAAATGAATTATTTATGCTTTATATTCACACCCATTTACATTCCTAGTTACTTTACCAATTGTTATATTGAACTAATAGTTGGATACAGACATAGAAAAATTATAAAATAAGCTCCAAATTGCTTTTGGGAGCATTAATTTTTAGGGATAACTATAATTCTTAGACACATTTAAATAAAAAGAGTACTATTGTATGTTTTGATATTCTGAGATTAACATGGAAATTAGTCATAGATTTAAGCAATGATTCCAAATGGAAAATTTTTTAGAAGTCAGTTACAATTTTATTTAGACAATTAACCCCTCATGATCATTTGGGAAATAACTGAATATGGTTTGTTTATTCCTGTTCAGCTAAACACAGGAAATAACATTTATTACCGAAACTGAAAGTCATTACAGGTCTCAGTATGTGTTGGGAATTCTCTAAGCTCTTTGCATGCACTATCTCATTTAAGCCTCAGAGCAGCCCTTTGTACAAAGGGCTCATTTGTATTAATTAAGAGAGAACTGACTGCTATATAACAGAGAAACCCCATAATTTTGGTACCTTCAAAAGCAATGTTTTTTTTTTTTTCTCACTGGCATAAAGCCAGGTACATGAGGAACTAAACATGTAATAAGCATTAATAATGAAAAAGATCTTAGTCCAGAAATGGATTTTGTTAAATCAATCTAAACTGACTGAACTATGGAGTTGATCGAAGAAAAGTAAGAATGCAACATAAAGTAACAGGATGTAGTTAAGAGGACTGAGCTACATGCTGAGCTGCAGGTAGTACAATTCCCACAGTGTGTGCAGTTGCAAAGGACACAAGGAAAGGTAAAGCTCACTCAGCCAGCGGGTTGGGAAGTGCTTGACTCTATCTTCCTTGTTTGATTTTTTTACCTAAGCAAGACAAGAATGAAATAAAGATGGGTGGGACTGATACCTCTCAAAATTGAAGACTTGAATAGAGTTTCCATTAATTTCTGCTGGCTATGTCTTTAGTGAGATCTGATTATCCTCCTAGGGGCCAAATTGAATTTTCACTTTTTCTTTTATTCTGTGAGCTTTTCTATATCTTCCCTGTATGTTTCTTTTCTGCTTAAGTTAAGCATGATTTCTGTTGATTTCAGGAGAAAAAATAGTAAAAGTAAATCTCGTATATATTATTCAGGTATTTTTATTGTACCCTTGGCCTCATCATCAAATGGAAATTTAACTGTTAAGATTTTTCAAATCAATTTAATCACTCAAGAAGATACAGTGTAAGAGAGCTAAACCCGTCCATTGGTGGGATGATGATTCTAAACGTCATTGAGCTTTCAAAGCTTTTAACTTCATTAGACAGCTTTGTTAAATGCAAATATCCCCACCTGCAAAAGACTGGAAATGTCTATTCTCAGGAGAGCTTGAAGGGGCAAAGTATAAGATCTTTATTAGGCCTTGTGTTCTATTTATCAATTAACAGATGTTTGTTTCCAGCTCTATGAAATATCCATGCATGTTTTTATTGTTATCATTGTGCCTTATTACAAAACTTCAGGCTATGTTTAGGCTCTAGTGGACCTGTAACGTTTATCCATATAACACTGAGAAGCACATAGCAAATTACCATGTTCACCTAAGGATACTGAAAATATATTTGCTTTAAAGTTGCCACTGGATAACCTTTAAGTGGCCATATTATGAAATACACCACCATCACCACTTTGTCATTAAGCTCTCAGGATAGCCCATATGCTGGCTATATTCTTTTTTTAAAGGAGATTTTATCTATTTGTTTGAGAGGTAAATACAGACAGAGGAGAGACAGAGAGAAAAGTCTTCCAGTCTTAGTATAGAGTTGGTCCTCTGTATATAAAGTTAATTAAAAATGAATCTTAATGAAGAATGGGATGGGAGAGGGAGTAGAAGGTGGGATGAGAGTGGGGGTGGGAGGGCGGGTATTGGGGAAAGAACCACTATATTCCTAAAGCTCTACCTATGAAATTAGTATTCATTAAATAAAACTTTCTAAAAAAAAATAAATGGGAGAGGGAAGAGATGTATAATTTGGGACATGCTCAGGCTGACTTGCCCCAAGTGGTGGAGTTGGAAGCACACCAGGGGATTCCAATTCAATCCCATCAAGGTGGCATGTACCAATGCCATCTCACTGTTCCAGGTGATCAGTTTCAGTTCACAGTTGGTCATGGTGGAGGGACTGGGAGTCAAAGGGAGCACATAGACAAGTCTAGTACCTGCTAACGCTAACCAATGGAGTAAATAAAGGGGAGAGTGATCCAACATGGGAAGTGAGATACTCAGCAGACTCATAGAATGGCAGATGTCCTAAATAGCACTCTGGCCTCAGAATCAGCCCTAAAGGCATTCGGAGCTGGCTGAAAAGCTCATGAGAGTATTTCAGGCATGGAAAGCCAAGACACTCTGGCAAAAGGTCTCTGCGAGTGAGATCCCAGTGGAAAGAACAGGTCATCAAAGAAGGAGGTACCTTTCTCTGAAGGGAGGAGAGAACCTCCACTTTGACTATGACCGTGTCTAAACAAGATAAGAGTCGGAGAACTCAGAGGGCTTCCATAGCCTTGGAAACTCATGACTGGAGCATAGGGAGATTACTGATGCCATAAACAGGAGTGTCAATTTGTAAAGTCAACAACAGGAGTCACTGTGCACTTACTCCTCGTGTAGGATCTCTATCCTTAATGTGCTGTACATTGAGATTTAATGCTATAACAAGTACTCAAACAATATATTTCACTTGGTGTTTTTATGGGGGTGCAAACTGTTGAAATCCTTACTTAATGCATACTAAACTGATCCTCTGTAAAAAAAAAAAAAAAAAAAAAGAAAGAAAAGAAATTATCAATTCCCAACTTGACTCTCACTGGGATTAAACATGACAATAGGTCTGCTCTGATTTCATCATCATTTAAAAAAAAATCATGTATTATTTTTCACTTTATGTTTCTGTGTGAGAGCAAACTGTTGAAATCCATACTTGATGTATACTAAGCTGATCTTCTGTATATTAAGATAATCGAAAATGAATCTTGATGTGAATGGAAGGGGAGAGGGAGTGGGAAAGGGGGGGGTTGTAGGTGGGAAGGACGGTATGGGGGGGAAGCCATTGTAATCCATAAGTCGTACTTTGGAAATTTATATTCATTAAATAAAAGTTTAAAAAAATAAAAAAATAAAAAAAAGTAAATGAACTCAAAATGAGTAATTCTATTGTCTTACCACTCTTTGTAAAGATCTCAAAATCTTGTAAATGTAGCCAAGTAAATCTTTCTGTTTCTAAAAAAGAAAAAAAAAATGTTTTCAATCCTCTGGTTCATTCTGCAAATGACCACAACAGCGGGAGCTGAGCCCATGCCAAGTCAGGAGCCAGCAGCCTCTTCCGTGTCTCCTATGGGCGTGCAGGGGACCAAGCACTTGGACCAGCCTTCACTGCTTTCTCAGGCCATAAGTAGAGAGCTGGGTCAGCAGAAAAGCAGCCAGGACCATACCAGTGCCCAAATGGGATGCCAGCATTGCAGGCAGAGGTTTAGCCTACTATGCCACAATGCTGGCCCCCATATTGTAAAAAGTATAAATACGAGTCTACTTCTAAGCATTGATGTAGAAACAGAAATAAAAGAAAAATTTATTGTGATGAAAAAAAAAATCCATACATAATTTTTTCACAATACATAGTTTTCATGGATTTTTTTGAGGATTCTTTCTATATCTCTACTAAATAGAAGTCATTAGAATGTTGAAAGTAAGTGAAATACATGATTTTATTCATTCTTTAAAGAGTTAAAGAATTTCTGTGAAGGAAGCTGTCACTGGATTTCAGGTATCTGTTCTGGCCTTAACTTCACTGTAGGAATGTGAGATCAGAGCCACTCCAGAGCTTGATGGTGTCGCAGTCTTTATCCCACATTTCTGTATCTTCTTGACAGGAGTATCTGGTGATACGTAGTGCTTTTGCCAGCTTTCCTGTTGCTGGTGTAAAGGCTCTTTCTGACCCAGAGTATTTATCAGATGATGTATTGCGAATACCCATGGGGTTGGGAACTCAGCAACTGCACGTCAAGAACTAGTCAAGATATGAAGAAATTTCAGAATATAAATAAATTAAAAAACATCCTTCCGGGCCGGCGCCGCGGCTCAATAGGCTAATCCTCCACCTTGCGGCGCCGGCACACCGGGTTCTAGTCCCGGTCGGGGCGCCGGATTCTGTCCCGGTTGCCCCTCTTCCAGGCCAGCTCTCTGCTATGGCCAGGGAGTGCAGTGGAGGATGGCCCAGGTGCTTGGGCCCTGCACCCCATGGGAGACCAGGAAAAGCACCTGGATCCTGGCTCCTGCCATCGGATCAGCGCGGTGCGCCCGGCTGCAGCAGCGGCCATTGGAGGGTGAACCAACGGCAAAAGGAAGACCTTTCTCTCTCTGTCTCTCTCTCTCACTGTCCACTCTGCCTGTCAAAAAAAAAAAAAAAAAAAAAAAAAAAACATCCTTCCTCTGGGAATGTGGGTTACCCTGGGAAGACAGGGAGAAAAAATGTTGCCATAGGGAGTGGATTCTCCTCTACCCCCTTTCCTTCCATTTCTTTTCCTTACCTTCGCCTCTTTTCTTTGTCCTTATTCTTCTTTTAAATAAGGACCAAAAAGCTACCTCCAAGCCTGAGTGCCTGTGAAGGAGTCAGGCTAAGTAAACACAAAGCTAACTTTCTTAGTGCCACACTGAACTGTGTTGCAATTTAATGATCTAAACAACAATAGCTGCTGAAAAAAAAAAAAAAAAACTGCCTTGGGATTTGCTAATGTTTAATGTGCATGATACATTGTCACATGAAGTTGATCTTTTCATTTCTATATGAGCATCTTCAACCTAACTTGTTTGTAAGTTTCAAACCTGGTATAATCAAACTGCGTATGCACTGTTTTGTTTTTTTTTTTCCCTATAGTCACCACCTGCTCCTCTCCTCTTCTTGTATTAATCAATGATACCATTTTTATATGGCATCCGCACTCCTTGTAGCCTCCTAGACACTGACTTCGTATTCCTTTACTACATGTTAACAAATATTAATTTTCTTATTATCACCAGTAAGTCTTTATTGAATTCTTCTCTCCATCTGTTTTTTTTTTTTTTTTGTATGTTTATGCCTCTATAAGAAAATCCCACGGATTAGATCATTGATAAAGAACTGATATTGATTTTGGAGGCTGGAAAATCCAAGATTAGGGCAGTAGCAAATTTGGTTGTCTGATGAGGGCCACCTCCTTTATGGCAGAGGAATTCTGGGAATTCATAGGGTGGAAGCAAAAGGGCAAGTCAGCCAAGAATTGTGTGAAGCCTCCTTTATAAGGGTCTTAATCCTATTCATGAGAGAGGCGCTCTCAAGGCCTAATCATTTCTTAAAGGCCATTAAGTTTCAACACTTGAATTTTGGAGAGAAAGCCACAGCACCATCCACTCTTGATTCTCTAACAATTATTTGTTTACTGCAATTAGCATGTCTAGCCTAATCCAATGATAGTTCTCATAGGAGTTTAACTTGGAATCAGGCTTCTTCTCTACAGTCTATTTTCCATTGTGCTCCTAGGACATAATTTTTACAGCTTATTTGAGAGTCAGACACACACACACACACCCAGAGAGAGAGAGAGAGAGAGAGAGAAAGAGGCAAAACTCCCATTTTCTTGTTCACTCCCCAAATGCTCACACTGCCCAGTACTGGGCCAAGGCTGAACTCAATCCAAGTCTCTAGTGTGGATGAGCAGAATCGAATTACTTGAGCCATCACCACTTTCTCCATGGACTGCATGGAAAGGAAATTGGGATCAGGAGTCAGAGCAGGGTATTGAACCCAGGTACTTTGATATGAGACACAGACATCTTAACTACTAGGCTAAATACTTACTCCTCAGAAAACAATGTTTGTAGTAAATATGATCATAGTGAATGTTACTAGAATTATCACAACTCCTCATCTCTTACAGGATGAATTCTTGTTTTTTTATGATATAGCAGTCTATTCTCTGCCCATTTGGAGATTCTTCTTCATTGTTTTATCCCCAAGTCATATTCAACCACTTGTAGTTCTGAGAAGATGAACATATTGAGGTCCAAATGCCCAAGATAGGTGCAGGTTGGAGCTGCAGATTAGAGATTTTCTTTATATACCAATGCATCATGCAAGTTAAGCACTTAATACTGTAAGCACTGACATTTTTCACAATTTCTTGTTTGGGCCTGACTGTTCCCTAGATGTGACCCTAGAATGTTCTCCTTTGGCCACTGGGAAGATACCTAATTATCTTTCAATATCCATGAAGTGTCATCTCTGAATTTCCTCAAAGGTATGATTTTTTATTTTATATTTTTATTTTTTTCTTGAAAGGTAGAGTGGACAGTGAGAGAGAGACAGAGAGAAAGGTCTTCCTTTTCCGTTGGTTCAACCCCCAATGGCTGCTGCAGCCAGCACACCGTGCTGATCTGAAGCCAGGAACCAGGTACATCTCCTGGTCTCCCATGCGGGTGCAGGGTCCAAGGACTTGAGCCATCCTCCACTGCACTCCCGGGCCACAGCAGAGAGCTGGACTGGAAGAGGAGCAACCAGGACAGAATCCGGCTCCCTGACTGGGAGTAGAACCCAGTGTGCCAGTGCCACAGGTGGAGGATTAGCCCATTGAGCTGTGGTGCCGGCTAATTTCTTATTTCTTCCACACAATTTTCACTTGTTTATATCATAGAATCTTTGCCCCTTGCTTACATTGTTATACTTGATATCCACATGTCAGTTCTTATACAGCGTGGTAAGAGATGGAGGATGCTATTCTACTAACAGAACAGCAGTTTCTGCTAAACAGCATGTGCTTCTTAAATAAAGAGTGAATAAAGAGATATGAGCAGTTGGTACGGCATTGCTGCTTGGGAAACCCGCCTTCTAAACAGGAAAGCCTGGTTTAAGTCCAGGCTCTGCTGCTTCTGAGTCAGCTTTCTGCTACTGCATTTCCTGGAAAACAACAAATGATAGCTCACGTACTTGGTCCTTGCCTCCCAGGTGGGAGATCCTGGGTTCAGCCTGGCTCAGCCCTGGATGTTGTGGGTATTTGGGGACTGAGCTAATGGTTGGAAGATCTCTTCCCATTCATCTTTATCTGTCTCTCTGCCTTTCAGATAAAATTAAAATAAATAAATATGTTTAAATTAAAAATAAAGAGTGAATTAATACATAAAAGAAAGCTCAAGGGATGGGTTTTGTACAGATGAGTACATTGTTGCATGAATAAATGAATCTACAGAGATTAGAATTATTTATACACTATAATATTTATACACTATAATATCTTTGTGAAGAAGCTTTCTACCAAAGACCTTAAATGTAGATATGTCTTGATATTTGACAAGAGAAAAACAACTTTAATAATCCTGGAGTTCTGAGGGCTTCTAAAAATCAAATTTGTACATTCTCATTCACAAACAAAAACTAGATAATTTATGAATTGTGGATTATTTTCTTGGATTGTTACATCCATCCTATCCCTCTCTGCAACTAACATAATAAAATCAAAGTGGTGCCCTTTAATCTTGAATCAGATCCTTTCACATTTCTCAAAATCCTCCATGGAGTTCCCAGCTTTGATAAAATCCGAACTTCTTACCAGGTCTGGATGCTCATTCCTCTAATCACGGGTCCTACCACATTGTCCTTTTCACAGTTAGGTCACAGGAGCCTCTCTGAATCTCTAGTGTCAGATTCTTTCCTTGTCTGCTGCTCAGAACACACCCTGCCCAGATACACCCTTGACTGCTTGCTTCAGTTTTCAGTTCAAAGATCCCTCCTCACAATGGTTTTTCTGATCACAGCATCTTTCTTTATCTCTGCACTCCACTTTGTGTTTTTCGTAGCAGTGCTCACCATTAAACATCTCACTTATGAGTTTATTTGCATGTTTCATGTATCCCTCAGCTAGAAGGGAAGCCCCTTGGAAGAGGAAACTTTCCACCATTCACCGGTGAATTACTCCCAGTCAGAACAGTATTGTCAGGTAAAGTCTTTAAAAATTTTTGTTGGATTAATGAATTTTTTTAAACTTTAAGTGATTTATAGAAAACATTTTAGAATTTCCTAATCTTTTTATTTTAAAATTATTACAGATATACAGAATTGCAAATATAGTGTATATAGAGAATGCCTATGTACTCTTGGATAATCTCTCTGTTCAAAAGTTGCATTTATGTAATTGTATTGCAAGATCAAAGCCAGGGTAATGACACTGACATAATGCATGTGCAGTTCTATGAAATTTTATCAAATGTCTATATTCATGAATCACCACAACTTGTAGAATTATTCTGTCACCACAAGGCATATCCCTTCACCTTTCTTCATTCCTAATCCCTGGAAAACACTAATATTTTCATTTGGTTTTCAAAAATTAAATAAATGAAATCATAAGTTATGTGAGACTCTAGTATTGTCCCTTTTTACTCAGCATTAAGTAAGATCCATCCAAGTCATCACGTGTACCACTACTCTGTTCTTTCTGAAAGTGCTAAGTGAAACTTCCTGACATGGGTGAACCAGTTCAACGAATAATCTAGTGAGGGACATTTTGTCCCCTTCAGATGTGGGTTATTAAAAATAAAGTTTTTTGGTTTTTTTTAAATAGTTTGTATGTTAACTTGTTTTTATTTGTGGTGATAAATATCCAAGAGTGTAACTTCAAGTTTAATATAATTGTGTTTTTATGTTTGTTGAAAAATTTGCAAAATGCTTTTCAAAGTAGTTTCCCATTTTCTATTATGATCCAGTTTTCCAGGACCCAAGTCAGCACTTGAAAGTCTGTTTTGTTCTGTCTGTCTGCTTCTTGTTCTCTTTGTGTGTACATTTGTGTATATGTGTATTAACTGGTATAAGGATATTAGATTTTCCTAATGGCTAATTATACTAAAAACCTCTTGAGTTTCTTTTGTCACTATATTTACCTACTTTGTAATTTAATACTTTTAATTTTTTGTTTAAAAAACTTACCAAACTAATAAAAATTGTATATATGTATAGGTACTATGTGATGTTTTGTTACATATATATATTATGTAATGTCCATGAGGAGCAAATATGTTTACCATTTTAAGTATCTAACACTTATCTATAGTAAAGATATGCAAAAATTCTCTCTTCTAGATTTTTTATAAGGAAGTCAACAGTAATTTAACATTATCTAGTTTAGACCTACTGTGCAATAGAAACCCAGAATTTGTTACTCCTTCCTAGCTATAGCCTGGTATATATCAATCATTCCTTTCTCATTCCTCCCTTTCAACTTCCCTCCTCTCTGGTTATCACCAATATATTTTTAACTTGTATGAGATCAACTGTTTTTGGACTCTACATATGAATGAGATCAGGTGATATTTGTCTTCCAATGCTTGTTTTAATTCACTTAATATGATGACCTCCAGTTCCATTCATTTTATTTCAAATGACAATAGTTCATCCTTTTGTGGTTGAGCAATATTTCATTGTATATATTTCCTTTGTCCATTCATCATTGATGGAAACATAAGTTGTTTTCATCTCCTGACTATTGTGAATAATCCTGAAATAAACATGACAGTGCAGATGTCCCTTTAAAAGATATATATATCTTTTTACATATATATCTTTTCACTCCAGGAATGGGATTGCTGGATCACAGGGCAATGCTATTTTTATTCTTTTTTTTTTTTTTTGAGAAAAAGTAATACTCTTTTCTACAATGGCTGTACTTTACATTCCCACCAACAGTGTGCAATGGCTCCTGTTCTCCACATCAACACCTACACCTTCATTTTTCACCCTTACCAGAGTGAGGTGATATCTCAGTGTGCTTTTCACTGTTATTTCCTTGATAATTTCTGATGCTGAGCATTCTGTTCTTGCCTGCTGGCTATTTGTATCTGTCTTCCTTTCAGAAGTATCTGTTTTGATCTACTGCCAATTTTTAAGTTGAATTATTTATTTTATGGTTTTTCAGTTGTTTGAATTCCTTATTGTATACCTTACAAATATTTTCTCCTGTTTTGAAGGTTGTCTCCTCACTCTGTTGATTGTTTCCTTGCTATGTAAAAAGTGTTTAGTTTGATCAGATTTGTTGGTCTATTTTTGCTTTTATTTCCTATGTGTTTGGGGTTTGAACCAGACTACCCTTGCCCATTCCAATGTCTAGTATTTTCCATTTTTCTAATATTTTCAGTTTCAGGTCTCACATTTGGATCTTCAATGCAGTTTTAGCTGACTTGTAGTAACCTGGCTTCATTGTGGCTGTGATCCTAAAAAAGTTTGCGGCTGAGGAACACTCACAGCCTGAGGCCCCTATCAGCAACAGGTGGCTCTGGCTGGGGCAACAAGCTCTATCATGGGAGAAAAACTTGTGAAGGCTACAGCCTGAAACATTTGACACAATGTTTCTCCCTTATACCCTACCACCATATAACACAGCTCAAATCTAATCCTAGTGAATTGCAGCTGAAAGAGCCAGATACTGACTCTCTATGAGGAGAATTACATCAGGATTTTTAAATTCAAAGAGTGAAATAGAAACATATTTATCTGAGGAATTTAGCACTTATGTATGTATAGCTACAACAAACTATAAACACAATCCAACATCTAGCCAAACTGACATAAATCCACACACTAAATAACTACTTACTTCAGTCTTTATAATCCAATGAAACATGTCAAGGTTCCAACCATAAAACTACCAGGCATCCCAAAGGGAATAGACAAAATAGTTTGGACAGAGCAATGGTAATAGAAAAAAATTTTGAAACTGATGACAAACATCAAACCACATCTAGAAAGTTTAAAGATAAACACCAAACAAATAAATAACAACAAAACCCAGACATATAGTATTCCTACTGGAGACACCAAAGTCAGACAAAATATTTAAAGACTCAAGGAGCAACCATTTTACCTATAATGAAACATGAATAAATATTATACTTGATTTTTGTCAGAAATCATGCAAGCAAAAAATATCTCAAACGGATTTTACTTCAAACAGGTTTTCCTTCAGATAGCCAGTACTAAAGGGGTGAGAGTGGGAGATGAGAGGTGTGGCTATGGAAGGGTAACGTGAGGGATCCTTATAATGGGCTATTCTGTATCCCTACAATTTTACAAAACTTAAATATGCAAGGCCAAGAAAATGCTAATATGGGCAGGTGGAACATTGATGGTAGCAGCAATGTCTACAGAATGTTTACACAATGATTAATATTCTCATCTTTCACCTTTGTAGTGCATATTAATGTCATGTTTCTTTTCAAGGACATGTGATCTAGGTCTCCCTAAGTGTTCAATGATACATTTATTCACATAAACTTTACTGTAATCTTTCTACCATTAGTTATTACTTACAGAAAAGGAAGTTGAAATGCATGAGCCAAGGATTTCTAAGGAGGTTAGGAAAGAAAAGAAAAAAAAAGGAAATCTGTGTTGTGTTAAGATACCAAAGTAGTAATCAATTCTCAGATGGCAATGGGGTTCTTTCGTGGTAAAATTATCCAGGTTGTACAACTTGGAAGTTTAATCTGTAATACCAGTAATGATTTACCACTTAATGTAATAATTATTGCTAGGAAAGTGTTTCTTAAACATTGATAACATCAAAGTTTAGTTTCCTGAGATCCAAGGTGGCTGAATAGGGAAAAGATTAGCTGATTTTGACCATAGGGAGATACTGGAAGGACAAGGAAGAAGCATGTTCCCAGGAAACAGTTGGAGAGAAATTTTCAGTGGAACATTTACAGAAAGAAGAGAAGACTCTGTGAAACAGCAAAACTGTAGAATCAGGCAGCAGCTGGCAGATGCCACCACTGACTCCCATGACCAGTGAGGATAGCATCTTCTTGTACCGAGATGAGAGGAATCTGCCACAGCCCACATGCCACTGGTGATCCTGTCTGAGAGAGAATCTCATCACAGCCCACATGCCACTGGTGATCCTGTCTGAGAGAATCTCATCACAGCCCACATGCCACTGGTGATCCTGTCTGAGAGAAAATCTCATGCTTCTCACTGACTTTGAGCGTAGCCTAAAGAACTGACAGGTGACAGGGTGCCCACCTAACCCAGTGAAGGAAGGGCACATTGATTTCCTCCCCTCCTTCCATCAAGGTGCCCAGAAACCAGTGGGGAAGAAGTGCTATCATCCCAGAAGAAGGTACATGAAGGCTGAGGTAGCCCATGCACCACTGGTGGATTTTGTCAGAGGGAGAATGCATCAGTCCCCACCAACTTTGAGTCTGGGGCAGGGTCTCATTTAGTTCCATGAAGAGAAGAAATGCTACTGTCCTCTCTTCACCCAACCAATCTCTGTTGGAAGGGCAGCTTCTTCTGGAAACATTGTGGTTCTCTCTCTTGTAGCAAGTGGGTCCCCTGCATCCTGTGACAGTGGTTGTGTAACAGCTCAGGAAACAGAAGGGTGTGAGGCGTGGCTGGGTCTTTGGGTAATCACTGGGTCTGACTCCAGAAGCTTGGAGATACCAGAGTGCTCATATCATTGCAGAGGGCTCCATGTTCATACATCATTTGTGTAGTTCATGTGCCAAAATAGGGGGGTACACAGGCACTGTAAGATCCTGCTGGGCGTTGGATCACCTTGGCAGAGGGCAGCTGGGGTTGAGAACATACAAGTCAGCATGATTATACCCTCCCTTCCACTGACTATAAAGATCTACCATGCCCAACTTGGCTGTCATTCTGGACTCTTGATTCACCACAAAGTTCTGGCTGGAGCTCTAGATATGTGCTGAAGAAGCAAGCCTTCCACTATACCATAGAGGCACATTTCAAAACACAAAGACTTCAGTGGAGTTAACAAGTGTTTACCCTAATGCATTGAAATACAAGAAACATGAACAAGGAAGATAATATGATGCCCTAAAAGGAGCACAACAATGCTTCTATATTAGATTGTAAAGACAAGAGCGTTGATTGTCTGAAAAAGCATTCAAAGTGATTATCATAATTACTCAAAAACACAGAGAAACAATACATGAGTCAAAAAAACTCCCTACATGACATGACATGGATGAGAAATTCATTGTAGAAGAAAAATTTCCTAATTTGGAGAAAGGTATGGATATCCAAGTACAGGAAACACATAAAATATCTAATAGAAATGGTCAGAAATGATCTTCACAATCACACATTATAGTAAAATTTTCAAAAACAAAACATAAAGAAAAGATTCTGAAATGTGTAAGAGAGAAATGCCAGATTACCTTTAAAGGAATTCAAGGTAGATTGACAGCAGAGTTCTCATCTGAAAATCTACAAACTATAAGAGAAATGAGAGACATAGTCTAAATCCTAAAAGAAAAAAAACAGAATATTATACGTAGGAAAGCTCTCAATTATAAAGGAAAGTGAAATACAGAGGTTACAAAACAGATTGAAAGAATTTGTCACCATTTGTCCAGCCTTACAAATTATAATTAAGGATGTGCTACACACAAAAAGAGACAACAATAATCACCATTATAAAAGAATGTAGAGGCAGAAAACCTCCTGGTAAAACTACAAAGGAGTTCCATAACAAACAATAGGAAAATCTATCAAAAAATAGTAAAACCAAGTCATTAGTGATCATGAATAACCTTGAATGTAAATGGCTTAAATTCTCCAATTAAAAGATACAGACCAGCTGAATGGATTGAAAAGCAAGACCCATCCCATTCACTGCCTATAAGAAACACACCTCACCAACAAAGATACAGACTAAAAATGAAAGGATGCAAAAAAGATATTGCATGCAAACAGAAATTTAAAATGAGTGATAATAGCCACTCTATTAAAGACAAAATAGACTTGAAAACAAAAACTTTTAAAAGAGACAAAGAAGGACATTGTGTAATCATTAAGGGGTCAATTCAACAGGAATACATGACTACAGAAAATGCATATGCACCCAATTCCAGGGCACCTAGTTACTTAAAAACAAATGTTAAAAGATCTAAAGGGGGACAAAAACTCAAATACAATAATAATGGGACTTCAACACCCAACTATAATCAGTGTACAGTTCAGGTCGACAAAAAGAATCAACAAAGAAATGATGGAACTAATCTTCACTATTAACCAATTAACTCATTGATATCTACAGAATATTTCACACCACAGCTATAGAATACACCGTCTTTTCATAAATGCATGGAACATTCTCTAGGCCGGACCATATGGTGGGCCATAAAACAAGTCAACAAATTTTTAAAAATTGAAATCGTACCATCATGTAATTTTTTTTTTTTTAACTTTTATTTAATGCATATAAATTTCCAAAGTACAGCTTATGGATTACAATGGCTTCCCCCCCACCATAACTTCCCTCCCACCCGCAACCCTTCCCTTTCCCACTCCCTTTCCCCTTCCATTCACATCAAGATTCATTTTCGATTCTCTTTATGTACAGAAGATCAGTTTAGCATACATTAAGTAAAGATTTCAACAGTTTACTCCCACACAGAAACATAAAGTGAAAAATACTATTTGAGTACTAGTTATAGCATTAAATCTCAATGTACAACCCACTAAGGACAAAGATCCTACATGAGGAGTAAGTACACAGTGACTCCTGTTGTTGACTTAACAAATTAACACTCTTGTTTATGGCATCAGTAATCTCCCTAGGCTCTTGTCATGAGTTTCCAAGGCTATGGAAGCCCCCTGAGTTCACTGACTCTGATCATATTTAGACAAGGCCATGGTCAAAGTGGAAGTTCTCTCCTCCCTTCAGAGAAAGGTACCTCCTTCTTTGATGACCCGTTCTTTCCACTGGGATCTCACTCGTGGAGATCTTTCATTTTTTTTCCCCAGAGTGTCTTGGCTTTCCATGCCTGAAATACTCTCATGGGCTTTTCAGCTTGATCCGCATGCCTTAAGGGCTGATTCTGAGGCCAGAGTGCTGTTTAGGACATCTGCCATTCTATGGGTCTGCTGTGTATCTCACTTCCCATGTTGGATCATTCTCTCCATTTTTGATTCTATCAGCTAGTATTTGCAGACACTATTCTTGTTTATGTGATCCCTTTGGTTCTTAGTCCTATCATTATGATCAATTGTGCACAGAAATTGATCACTGGGACTAGTGAGATGGCATTGGTACATGCCACCTTGATGGGATTGAATTGGAATCTCCTGGTATGTTTCTAACTCTACCGTTTGAGGTAAGTCAGCTTGAGCATGTCCCGAATTGCACATCTCTTCTAATGAAGAACTGGATTAAGGATTCCTCTGGGTTGCCTTTAGAAATCTCTTTTTTTTTTAATAATAGGTAAAATCCAACAATTTTATGTAGTACAAGCAAGTGGTATTTATCCCACGTAAGCAAGGCTGTCAGCATTTTAAAAAATCAATAAATTGGACATACTACACAAACTGCAAAAATGTTAAATGATTACATCAACTTTTGTAGAAGATATTTGGCATAAAAAAACTGAGCAAACAAGAAACAGAAGAGAAATTCCTCATCTAGATAAAGAATATCTACCAAAACCAGCTTTAATAGTGAAATTGGACAGTTTTCCCTTAAGTTGGGGAAAGGGGGAAGTGTCTTTTTCTCACCACTACTTTTCAATATTATGGTGGAATTACTAGACAGTGCAGTAACACAAAGAAAGGATACAAAATGCATACATATTGGGAAGGAAGACATAAAACTGCTAGCAAATGTCATTATTGCATGTATAGAAAATTCAAAAGTACATCATAAGTACCCCTGGAACAATGTTAGTGTAGCAAAGTGGCGAATTACATGTACAATTTGATTGTTGTTCCATGTATGGGTAAGAGCTAGGATTTGAAATTTGAAAACAAAATTAAGCATCATTTAAAATTGCATCAGGTTAAAAAGCAAATCCCAATCGGTGTCTTTTAACTGGACAGTTCAGGCCATTAACGTTCAATGTGACTAATGAAAAGTGGTAACTTTGCCCTGCCATTTGCCAAAGATAAGTTCTAATATATGCTTTGAATTCCCTGTGATCTTTTGCTGTGAGGTTTCCTTCCTTTATCTTCTTTCATACTGATGACCGTGTTTCTGTGTTTCTGTGTGTAACACATCTTTAAGCATCTGTTGCAGGGCTGGACGAGTGGCGACAAATTCTTGGAGGCAAGATGGCGGAATAGGAAGGGAGCACACTGATAGTCCGGGGAGAGATAGTTTAATAAAAGTGGAGATACTGCAGGTTCAAGGAAGAGTAGGGGAGGAAACAGCAGAAGAAACTCTTCCAGAACGCGTGATTCACAGCGGACCTGTGTGGAGAGCGTGGGAGCCCACAGTTCGGGACACCAGCGGCAGACTCAACACACCAGCGCTGGAACGCAAGGTGAGCCGAACCTCAATAGCCCGAGACACCGGCAGGCAAGCGGAGAGAGACTAGAGGGAATGACCCCAGTGGGGGAAAAGTTCACCAGGCTAGAGAGAGAGAGAAAAAAAAAAAAAAAGTGACTGATACGGACACGGGTTTCTCTCTCTCTGCTCACCTCTCAAGGGCGAGCAAGACAAAGAGCAGGCGCCATCTTGGACATACATCATAAGCAGAGCGACCTCAGGTCTGCACTGGCCCTGAGCCTAGCAGAAAACCCTGACTCTGGGCGGGGCTAATTAACAGGAGATTAGGACCTAGTAAATTTGTGGTGCTACTGAACTGAGACTGTGAAAAAAGAGACGGTGGGGGAGAGAACTCACGGAATTCACCTGAGTACTCTCCAGAGACGCTACAATTCCGTAACTTTGGCAACCCAGTGGGAGACTGAAGGAGAATTTGAACCCACTCTGAGGGCCAAACAGATTCCCTGTGTGGTCCTTGGGAAAGAGCTTCCAATCTCTGGCTCCTGTGGGTATATCATTTGCCTGCTAACTACCTCCAACTTCGTTCAGCTGTGCGGAATTACTTCCCTTTTGAATCAAAAAAAGAAAGAGAGAGAGAGAGAGATTTACCATTCCTAACCTGGGAGTGTCACCTTTGGGACACCAAACAGAGCTCTCAGGCCACACCCATCTCAAGCCCTAAGGCTCCATCAAAAACAGATAGTCCACTTAATCTAGAGTCATAGTATAACAAGAAAAAGCACCACAGTGAAGAAACCAAATATCTCCAATATGCCAAATAACAAACGCAAAAACCAAGGTAATAAAAACAAGGAAGTCACCATGACGCCCTCAAATGAAAAAGACACCCCAATTCAAGATTATGAAGATGATGACATAGAAGAAATGCAAGAAGCAGATCTCAAAAAATTGATAAGAACATTAAGAAGTTCTCAAAAACAAATTCTTGAACTACATAAAGCCTTAATGGACAAGATAGAAAATCTCTCTCGTGAAAATGAAATATTAAGGAGGAATCAAAATGAAACGAAACAATTAGTACAACAGGAAACTGTGATAGTGACTGAAGTGAAGAATTCAATAGATCAAATGAAAAACACAATAGAGAGCCTTACAAACAGAATGGGTGAAGCAGAAGAGAGAATATCGGACTTAGAAGAGAGAGAACAGGAAAGGATACAGTCAGATCAAAGAAAAGAAGAGGAAATTAGAAATCTAAAACATATTGTCAGGAATCTTCAGGATACTATTAAAAAACCCAACATTCGGGTTCTAGGAGTTCCTGAAGGCATGGAGAGGGAGAACGGATTAGAAGGCCTTTTTAGTGAGATATTAGCAGAAAATTTCCCAGGTTTGGAGAAGGACAGAGAAATCCTAGTACAGGAAGCTCACAGAACCCCTAATAAACACGACCAAAAGAGATCCTCACCACGACACGTTGTAATTAAACTCTCCACAGTGAAACATAAAGAAAAGATCCTAAAATGTGCAAGAGAGAAATGTCAGATTACTTTCAGAGGATCGCCAATCAGACTCACTGCTGACTTCTCATCAGAAACTCTACAAGCTAGAAGGGAATGGCGAGATATAGCCCAGGTACTAAGAGAGAAAAACTGCCAGCCCAGAATATTATATCCTGCAAAGCTATCATTTGTGAATGAAGGTGAAATAAAGACGTTTCATAACAAACAGAAATTGAAAGAATTTGTCGCCACTCGTCCAGCCCTGCAACAGATGCTTAAAGATGTGTTTTTTTTTATTTTTGACAGGCAGAGTGGACAGTGAGAGAGAGAGACAGAGAGGGAAAGGTCTTCCTTTGCCGTTGGTTCACCCTCCAATGGCCACCGCTGCAGCCGGCGCACCGCGCTGATCTGATGGCAGGAGCCAGGATCCAGGTGCTTTTCCTGGTCTCCCATGGGGTGCAGGGCCCAAGCACCTGGGCCATCCTCCACTGCACTCCCTGGCCATAGCAGAGAGCTGGCCTGGAAGAGGGGCAACCGGGACAGAATCCGGCGCCCCAACCGGGACTAGAACCCGGTGTGCCGGCGCCGCAAGGTGGAGGATTAGCCTATTGAGCCACGGCGCCGGCTCCATCATGTAATTTTAAGACAAAAAAGAGGCACTGGCACTATGACTGGTTCAAATCCTGGCAGTTCCACTTCCAATCCAGCTCTCTGCTATGGCCTGGGAAACAGCAGAGGTTGGCCCAAGTCCTTGGTCCCCTGCTCCCACTTGGGACACCTGGAAGAAGCTCCTGTCTCCTAGCTTCAGATTGGCTCAGCTCTGGCTATTGCAGACATTTGGAGAGTGAACCAGTGGATGGAAGATGTCTCTCTCTCTCTCTCTCTCTCTCTCTCTGCCTATGTCTCTCTGTAACTCTGCTTTATAAATAAATAAATAAATAAATAAATAAATAAAATTTCTTTAAAAAAAGACCAAATTAGAATGAAGTTGAAGATTAACAACATAAGAAATTCTAGAAAATATGTAACCACATGGAGACTTAACAATATGCTCCTGAATGAAGAGTGGATCAATAGAAGAAATCAAAAGAGAAAAAAAATACTAAAATGAATGAATATGATAGCACAACATATCAAAACTTAGAGATTACACCAAAAGCACTGTCAGGAAAGTTTATAGTAATTAGTGCCAACATCAAGAAATTAGAAAGACATCAAATAAATGATCTAAAAATGCATGTTAGGACCTAGAAAAACAAAAACAAAACAAACCCAAAATAGGTAGGAGACAATAATAAAATTTGAGAAAACTAAGTAAGATTGAAATAAAAGCAACATAAAAAAGTGAGTGAAATAAGATCCATATTTTTTCCAAAATCAACAAAATTGATAAATCATTGGCCCAACTAACAAAAAAAGGGGAATAAGAAGACCCAAATTAATAAAATTAGAGATGAAAAAGGAAATATTGCACAGATATCACAGAAATAAGATGGATCATAATGAATTTCTACAAAAGCTATATGCCTACAAACTGGGTAATCAAGAAGAAATGGATAGATTTCTGGGCACATACAATATACCAGAACTGAGTCATGAAGACATAAAAAGCCCAAAGAGACAAATAACCAAGATGGAGATTCAATCAGTCATAATCACCCCCAACAAAGAAAGCCCAGAACTGAATGCATTCACTTCTGAATACTACCAAGCTTTTAAGGAAGAACTAATCTCAATTCTGGAATTTTTCAAAACAATTGAAAAGGATAGTCACCCCAAATCCTTCAGTGAGGCCAACATCACCTTAATTCTAAAACCAGTAAAAGAAAAACAATAAAAGAGAACTATAGATCGATATTCTTGATAAAGATAGATGCAGAAATTCTCAACCAAATACTAGCTAATTGAAACTAACAATAAATCAGAAAGATCATCTGGAGACTGATGCTGTTGCTTAACAGATAAAGCCACTGCCTGCAACACTGGCATCCCATATGGACACTGGTTCTAGTCCTGGTTGCTCCACTTCTGATGCAGCAGAGGATGGCTCAAGTGCTTTGGCCCCTGCATCCATGTGGGAAACCCGGATGAAGCTTCTGGCAACTGGACTAGTGGTTTTCTACTTACTAGTTGTTGAATTTCTTTTATAGTAGAGGATTAAACTTGTGATGATTATAAGGTAAATTGAAAGGATGTCATTGAAGGGCCAGAGCTGTGGTGTGGGGTGATAAGCCTCTGCCTGTGATGCCAGCATTCCATATGGGCACCAGTTCATATCCCAACTGCTCCTTTTTCCATCTACCTCTCTGCTATGGCCTGGAAAAGCAACTGCTTGGGGCCCAGCACCCACATTGGAGACCCAGGAGAAGCTCTTGAACTCCCATGGGAGACCCAGAAGAAGGTCCTCACTTTGGATCAGGCCAGCTCTGGCCATTGAGGCCATTTGGGGAGTGAACCAGTGGATAAATATCCTTCTCTCTGTCTCTCCCTCTGTCTGTAACTCTGCCTCTCAAAAAAAATCTTAAATAAAAGAAAGTATGTCTCTGCAAAAATTAAAAGAAAAAATAAGAAAGCAAGCAGAAGGGAGGGTAAGAGTGATGGAGGGTAGGAGGGTGGGGCAGACATGAATTCTGTTCCCTTTATATAAATAAATTTAAAAAGAAAAATATATTGATAATATCCACCATATTTAATTAATACACTGGAAACTGGCTAAAGCTCCACTCTCAATATCAATACCGTGATATCAGCATGTTTGTGAATGATTCTAAAACAAAACAATCCTTCTTTGTTATTTTTATAAGAAGAATGCATTACGTCAGGAGTTATCTAAGATAGATTCACCATATCAAAGTACCTTGTGCATCATGGTTAGAAATAAGTTTTATTTTTTAATAATATATTCATAGATCAGAAAGAAGTATGACAGAAGTCTCTAAAGACCTTAAAGTCAGTCTGGCTCTTTTATTCTTATTAATGCATTTAAAGCCTGAGTTAAGAAAACAGCACTCTCAGTGTGAAACCAGTAAAAATAAATAGCAAATGGATAAGATTTATCATCTGTAGGAAGAATTCCCCTTATGCAACTTTGTGTATATCTGTTGCTAAGGAGACAGAGATCAACCAAGTCCAATCTTCATGGTGAGATCACATCACCCATTGAGAAATGAAACAAAAGGACAGTGTAACTTTCTGTAATGGTCATAGCACAATTTGGCATTAAGAACTATGCATTTGTTTTGACCACATGGCACTGATGATTTATTTTATTTTATTTTTCTGCCAAAAATGGAAATTATGCATGTTTCAACTAAATACATTCAATCCACAACAACACTAAGTTGAGGTGGGTGGGTGACCAATAGCATTAGTGTTCTCCTAATTTTATTGGAGAAGCAGACACTCTTGTTTTTGATGAACACAGCAGTCATGACCTTAGTAATATTCCTGGGTGAAAGAACAGTATGAAATTTCGAATTTTCAAGCTAGATATGACTTCTACGTGAAAATACTAACTTGTAATGTCTTGAGAATTTGGTTACATAAACCAGTGGCTCTGAAGTAAATCTGCTATGTATTGAGCAGTGTTATGTTCAAGTTACAGTGTTGGACAATGAATGCTAAAAACTGTGGGCCTGTAAAGCCAAAAAGGCTCCGAATCCACACACACACACACACATACACACAAACAGAGAGAGAGAGAGAGAGAGGGAGGGAGGGAGGGAGGGAGGGAGAGGTGTATGTATACAAAGTTAACTGTAGTTCAAGTTCAAAGGGGTATGGGAGTCTGGATGAGAAGGTAATTTATTCTGAATGTTTGGAACTGCAGACACCTTACCAGCACAGATAAGAGTTGTGCTGGAAACAAGGATCTAAACATGGAGAACTGGCAGTAGAATTTGTGCAAGATGAGGTGTGCATAGCAATATCACCCAAGAAAATTTCAGATGTACTGAGGAAAGGCATATTTTTGGTATGGGGATGTCTTTTTTTTTTTTTTTTTTTAAACTTTTTTTTTTTTTTTGACAGGCAGAGTGGACAGTGAGAGAGAGACACAGAGAGAAAGGTCTTCCTTTGCCGTTGGTTCACCCTCCAATGGCCGCCGCTGCAGCCGGCGCACCGCGCTGATCCGATGGCAGGAGCCAGGATCCAGGTGCTTTTCCTGGTCTCCCATGGGGTGCAGGGCCCAAGCACCTGGGCCATCCTCCACTGCACTCCCTGGCCACAGCAGAGAGCTGGCCTGGAAGAGGGGCAACCGGGACAGAATCCGGCGCCCTGACCGGGACTAGAACCCGGTGTGCCGGCGCCGCAAGGTGGAGGATTAGCCTATTGAGCCACGGCGCCGGCCTAATATGGTATGGGGATGTCTTAAGACCTAAAGCTGGAGTGTTAAGGTAGTTTTATTTTGGGGGAGGGGTAGAGGACAAAACATCATAAATACTTCGCTTACTATTTCTGTAGATCGATTGCTATACCACCCTTTCTGCCTCCAGATAACATCTATGAATAGCAAACATCAGTAACAGCCCAATTAAGGGCAATGACTCCTTTATGCAGAAGAGAAATACACTAAGATGGACATGGAATATTATAACCAGTAATTGAAAATTTCTTAGTAGTTTCTCTCAAGTTTCAGTGAAGTACACCAGTGGCACAAAGTTGTCCATAAAGTTGTGACACAGCTAAGTTATAAGGCTACAGTAAGTGGTAACTTAGGAGGCCTCTGTTGATGGATTTAGGAGAGAGATTTTATGGATCTTGCATTATGTTTTAAGGAAGAATCAGGGAAGCCAATGTCAGTTCTGAATGGCACATTGTCAAGTAACAGGAGCAAGTGTGTAACTGGTTATCTTCTTAAATGTTACCCTGACTGGGAAGATTAGAGTAGGGATAGAATTGTAACTAAAAGGATGCCATGTTCATTCATGTTGGCCAGAGGAGGGGAACACTGCTGTGCTCATGATGCTGGCATGACTTGTCCATGTTTTGGTTTGAGCATCACTTATGTTTTGATAGGAATATTGCATTCTGGTGATCTGCAAAACCTCTCCTCACTCTTACTGATCACTATCCTGGTGAAGTGTTGGTTTAGTTGATTATTTTCCAACCACCAGTATCTTCCTTGGTTGAGTAACTGCTAAAGATGGATCAAAGTTTAGGGCTTTTTTTTCTGAGCAAGATATTGGCACAGCTTATTCATTTAAATATTATTACTACGGCTATTTTGTAATAATGTGTTGAAACCAGGACTATAGGAAGGAACATAAACTTGTCAGAAGGTTATATTTTTAAATCTAGGTAAAAATTATGGGAATCTTAGTTTAGACACTGGGATTAAAAAGAAGTTAAGAGACACCTCCACAGAAGAATTTCTGACTTACCAGGCAAATGACACCAGGCAGGAGGAGATCTGAAAGGATTTTTCAGTAAGCACATTGAATATGTACATGTAATTAAGTGCCTCTTTATTTTTTATAAAGTTAACTGTTTATGCTTATTTATTTGGAAGGAAGAAAGAGAGAGTGAACTTCCATCCTCTGGTTTACTCTCCAAATGGCCACAATTGCTGGGGCTGGCTAGGCTGAAGCCAGGCACACAAGAACTTACTTTAGGTCTCCCCTGAGACCTAAAGTAGACCTAAAGAGACCCAAATATTTGAGCCATCATCTCCTGCCTCTCAGTGTGTGCATTAGCAAGAAGCTGGAAGGAAAGTAGAGGTAAGATTCTATCTCGGGGCAGGCGCTATGGCGCAGTAGGTTAATCCTCCGCCTGTGGCACTAGCATCCTATATGGGTGATGGTTCTAGTCTCGGCTGCTTCTCTTCTGATCCAGCTCTCTGCTGTGGCCTAGGAAAGCAGTAGAAGATGGCCCAGACACTTGGGCCCCTGCACTCACGTGGGAGACCCAAAAGAAGCTCCTGGCTCCTGGCTTCGGATTGGCTCAGTTCTAGCCATTGGGGCCATTTGGGGGAATGAACCAGCAGATGGAAGACTTTTCTCTCTGTCTCTCCCCCTCACTGTCTGTAACTCTACCTCTCAAACAAATAAATAAAATCTTTAAAAAAAAAAAAAAAAGAGACTCTATCTCAGGAATTTCTATATGGGATGTGGGCATCTCAAACAGTAGCTTAATCCACTGTGCCGGAACTGTTGACCCTAAGCATTTCTTGAAAAGTATACATTATGCTTCATGCTTCTGTGTATGTATTGTGTTCATTATACAGTATTTGGAAGGTGCACAAGATATAGTCTTTATCTTTGTGTATTCACCAAAAAGAAAAATGTGCTGATATCTCAAATACAAAATGAAAATAAGTGATACAGAGAAGTATTATCTAAACTCAAGGAGAGGGGGAAACTAGGACCAGGAAAAAGGTGTCCTAGAATTAGGAAACTGAAGTATGAACAGAAGGGAGATTAGAAGAGGTGACTACATGGTGAAATAGAAATCAAAATGCTATTGCTACTAAGATACAAATGAGAATATATAAATTCGCAAAGGTAATTACTAAGTAACCAGGAGTGCTATTAGAGCTAGATAGGTGGAGCTGAGCGAGGAGGAGGCTTAGAGTTTACAAGCTTGGAAAAGCAGGTTAGGCTATGATTCCTGGTTGAGGAAATGTAGCTGTAAATTTTAGGCAACTGAGGGTCCTAAACATACTCAAGGCAATGAGCTAAAGGGGTCTGTCATACACTTTGATTAGGGATTTTTATATCATTGGTCATTAAAACTAAATTAGCCATGGGAAAAATCCTACAACAGTCATTTAATTTATAGTTTACCTTGTGCAGAACTACAACTTCAGTCTCCAGGACATATTAAACTCAGTTCTGTCTATAAAAAACCCCGCTGAAACAGATTACACCATTTCATTTAAAATCCAGTTCCAGTGTTAACAACCTTCCTTGCCAAGATTTTTTTTTTTTACAAGCAGAAAGGTAGCGGCTTTCCTCTCAGGTCCACGGGTCCTTGCATCACAGGAACTGTGGAGCTGTGATCACTGTTCTCCAAAATCCCTCTCCACCACAGTCTCAGGAGCACTGGAAGTCACAGCTTAATTTTCCTTAAACAAATCAACCAAGTAGACTGTGTGCTGAATGTCAGAGCACTCCCTACCTTTATGAATCTGTCTTCCTTCTTACTGTATCTTCTGTTTTTCATTTTAACTTTCATTTTATATTAAAGTTGGAGAGACAGTAGTGAAGACACACACACACACACACACACACACACACAGATCTTTCCTGTGCCAGTTTAGCTCCCAAGTGCCTGCAACAGCCAGGGCTGCTCTGGGCTGCAATTGGAGCAAGAAACTCAATCTGAGTCTCCCATGTGGATGATAGGGACCCAAGTACTTGGTATATTATGTGCTGTATCTCAGGGTGTGCATTAGCAGGAGGCTGGAATACTGAAATCGGTAGCAGAGCGAGCACTCAAACAAGCACTCTGTTATGGGAGGCAGACATTGCAAAAGGTGTCTTAATTGCTGCACCAAACACCTACCACCCATTAGATTTTTCTGAAAAGCTTCTTATTAGAGTCTCAGTAAACACTGAGTAAATGCAAACAACCTATGGAAAGTCTGGAAGCGTAAAGAGAAACAGATACTGAGATCTGGACAAGGAACAGCCAGACACAGCGATTTATCATTTATGATTTGTTTATTTATTTGAAAGGCAGAGTCTCAGAGAGACAGAAATATTCTATCCACTGATTCACTCCCCAGTGGCTGCAACAGCTGAGAATGGGCCATGTTAAATCTGGAACCTCATCCAGGTCTCCCATGTGGGCAGCAGGGGTCCAAGTACTTGAGTTATCATCCTCTGCTTTTCCAAGCGCATTAGCAGGAAGCTGGATTGGAAGTGAAACAACCAGACTCCATCTAGTGCTCTAATATAAGATGCTGGTGTTGCAGGTATTAGCAAATGCTGACCACACCGCTAATTTTCTTATCCATCAGGTCAGTTTGCTTTGGGTGATGTGTACCTAGGGCCTATTTACTCTTAGACATCTGGAGGAATGTGGAGTAATCCTTCATTCTTTATCTACACATTATCTATTCCTTGAAATGTCCTTCTTAAAATTACTTAATAGCTAACTTGTTATTGATTTATTTTCTGAGATGTTTGTGGCCTATTATGTTCTAAAGAAAGTAATCTTTAACCTGTAAGAAATTCATCCCCCTCTTAGCTAAAGCCCATTATTTTGGGCTAAGCTAATGTATGTTCACTGTGTAGTGATAAACGAGAATTTGTGGCCATGGACAAATAAGTTGTGACTAGAATTTGACTACTTTGGAATACTTTCCAAGGCTCATTAAAAGGAATAAGGCCTGCGTCTATCTGAATAAAACTTATATAAACATTTTTAATTTTTTTAATTTTGAAAGATTATGTATTTATTTATTTATTTACTTGACAGGCAAAGTGATGGGAGGGTAGAGAGAGAAAGAGAAAGAAAGAGAGAGTGATAGATCTTCCACCTGCTGGTTTATTCCTCAAATGGCAGCAATGGCCAAAACTGGACTAGGCCAAAACCAAGAGCCCAGAACTCCATCTGAGTCTTTCACCTGGGTGAAGGCTCAAGTATTTGGTCATCCTCCACTGCCTTCACAGGTACATCCCAGGGAACTGGATCAGAATTGGAGTAGCTGGTTCTTGAACTGGTGCTTTGAGACGGATGCAGGTATCACACCATCAGGTTAAACACCATCTTGGTATACTTACTACATTTAGAGGTGAAGAAAAATAATTGAGATTCAAATACCAACCCTTTCTCCATTCCTTCTTTGGAGACCTCTCCTACCCTGCTGCTCCCTGAAACCACACATCTTTAAGAATTAATCCGTTTAGTATGTCCTCCAACCCCAGTTCTTTTATCTCTCCCATTCGTATCTCTGGAGTTTCCCTTATTTCACAGCTGATACTGTAAAATAATTTTCTCGGTTTTTCTTTAGTTTTCTAGTCAATGACTTTGCTCTTTCATTATTTGTACCAAATTCATCTCGCAGACATTCCTATCAAATATCATTTTTATGTGGCAATGTCTTTGGGTTAACTTTCACTTTGCATGTATTTTATATGTGCATGTGTATTTATACAAAGATGCATATGCTCTAATATATAGGTATTCAAATGTTACTGGAGAAATGCAGGGTTCCTGTCTTCACGCAAGAAAGAATTCAGGTGTGAGACAGAGAGTAGTGGGAGGTAAAATAGCAAGGTTTATTAGGGAAGGGACATCCATAAGGACGGATGGGTACCTCTCCAGAAAGGACCTGAGAGTGCCCGGTCACTCGAACTGGGGGTGGGGGTGGAGCGAGGTTACATGGTTGAGTGGAGATTACACCTAAGCAGGCCAGGCGGGTGGCTCAGCAGAGAGGCAGAGGGCTGAGTGCGCAGTCTGCTTGAGGCCGGGGGTTTTTAAGGAGATGGGACTTTGTCTTCACACATCTCCTCCTGAAACAAAGGATTTTATGGCTGTAAATATTAAGAAGCTCCTATCTGAGTTTTCCCTTGAAGGTATCAGACAGGAGGAAGCCTAGCTGGTGCCATCCTGGGTTCAGAGGAAGGGTGAGCAGGACCCCCTAGAGAATGGGGATCTGGAGCAGGGTGTTTGAAATGCAGATACTGGGCTGCATCTGGGAGATTGTGGAAGATTTGTCAGGCAGAAGGGGTGGGGACCTCCACCTGGCAGGTTATCGGGTAGAAGGGGGCAGGGCAGGATGCGAATGCAGAGCTGCCCCTGAAACATTATCGGGATGACTTTGAGATGTTTAGGCCTGTCATACACACATAAGCTCATACCTAACTTCCTACCTAACACATATATTTTTCATCATCCATATTTGCTGCCTGCATTATAGAAAATATCTACTCTTTTAAAATGGAAATTGATTCAGGATGGGGATTATATTTCTGCCATACTTTTGCCCACTGTTCACCTTTTTATGTGTTGTTGGTACAGGGAGCAGTTTCTCAAGGAATGTTTAGAATGTGAGACAGATATGCAAACATACACAAGACCTGATATGCTTTAACCTTAAAAATATTGAGGCATGCACTGTTCTGCCGTGAGTTAAGCCACCTGTTGGGATGCCTTTGGATACCTGCTTACTGTATCAGAGCACCAGTTCAAGTGTTCACTGCTCTGCTTTCAAGCCCGCTTCTTGTTAGTGAGCCTGGGAAGGCATTGGATGATGACCCAAATATTTGGGTCCCTGACACCCATGTGCAAAAACCAGATGGAATTTCAATCTCCGGGCTTTGGCTGGCCCAGCCCAAGCTATTGCAGGCATTTGAGGAGTGAACCAGTGGATAGAAGATCTCTCTCTCTCTCTCTGGCTTTCAAATAAATAAATTTAAAAACTTAAATCATTCAATCATACATATAATATACATTTATATTTGAATCAGCAGTCTATATAGAGAGATTTATCATAAGGAATTGGGTCATAATTGCGTGATCAAAATCACAAGTCATGCTCAGCAAAGAGGAGACCCAGGAGAACCCATGGGACAGGTCTATCTCACATCCTAGCAGGTTTCATTGAAGTGGAGGAATGCCAGCTCCACCCACAAGGCTGGCGCACTGCCAGGATGGCGAGAAAAAGGTGTCGTTTGGCAAGAAGCACTGGGGACAAGTTTCAGTGAACGTGTCCACTTTATTAATGACCACACACACTTTTTAAAGGGCAGGCAGAGGGGCATAACTAATTCAGGGCAACACTAATTCTATAGGATAGAACCAATATTGGCACAGCTATGATTCTCCAATCAGCTCCTATCATGTAGCTAGGATAGCTTTCCAGGTGGTCCTAATGGGCCTGGGCCACACCTGGGAGCTGTTTATCTCATTGGCAATTACATGACCCTTTAACAGGGAGCAGGGTGGGGAAAAGTGCCTGGGGCTACTGCCACCTACCAACAGTCAGGTTGTGGGGTCCTTCCCAGGAGGCATGGTGCGCCATGCCTTCTCAACCTCCTGCATGGGCAGGGCAGGTAGACTCCCGGCCAGGTGCCGTACCACCCACAGAGGAAAAGTCAGGTGTCAGTCGGGGTCGGGCAGCAGTAACAATGTCCCAGCTCAAGGGAATCATGCAGGAGGAAATCCACTCTTACCTGCAGAAGGGTCCTTTTTTTTCCCTTCCTATTCATTTAATTAATCGGATGGGTGTTATCTTTGCAAGGGTGGGAAATCTGTTTTATACAGTGTAACAATGCAAATGTTAATTTTATCCAGCAATACCTCTACAAACGCATTCAGAATTATGTTTAACCAAGGGTATGGACACGCTGTGGCCCCATGGAGTTGACACATACAATGAACCATCACAACTTTCAAGTTATGAAGTAAAGAGCAGTTGTTTTAGTTTCAGATGAAGATTGTTATCTTAGAATTTAAAATTGGTGCCTTGATATCATGTTAGAAAATAGTTTACATCTTAAGTTTATTAGCACATTTAAATTTTAAAGATGAGAACGCACAGAAAAATCACACCACTGCCTATGTTTATTTTTCCCTTTCTGTGAGTACTTTCAAAAGCATGACAGATAAAAGTAAAGAAAATAAAGATCCTTTTAATTTTTCAATTGGCATATGAGATGCGCATATAGAATTAATGTATGTGTAATTAGACAAAAAAAGGGGGTGGTAGCTGCTGAGAACAATTTGTTGCATAGGAAAATATTCCATCACTGTCCTAAGGAGCCAAAAAAAAAAAAAAAAAAAGGAGGAAACAGTCACCTCTCTGTTGCTCTGTTGAATGTTATTTTTAACTTAATTTAACCAAAAGATAAGTTGGCCAACGAATTAAGAGTCACATCCCTGGAACATTAAAATACCTCTTCTAATTTTTGCTGTCAAATTTGATTCAAATGATACTAAGGAATGTAGTTCTTAAGATTTAATTTTTATTATAATTTTATTTTTAGAGGGCTGTAGATTTCAATGCAGTTGAATCTAACAGAGAGAAATTCCTGTACCTTTTACTCAGTTTTTCCAGTGATTATATTTTACACTACTCTGGTACAATATGAAAACAGGGAAATGAATGTGATACAACCTACTGATTTTATTTATGTTTTTTTCAGTTTTAGATGTACTTATTTTTGTATGTGTGTGATTTCACCACATATAGAGATTTGTACAATTACCACCACAGTCAAGATCTAAGATTTTAGTTTTCAAGCTGTCAATAATCATCCAGACAATTTCCTTGATCAAAGGAGATGGAAAATTTTGCTAATGCTAACCACTGAATGGGATAAAAAGAAAGACACAGATCAAATTAGGAGAGCACTTGCTAGCTGGGGAGTAAAATCTGCGGCTAGAAGAGAGTTGTGTGAATTAAGGGACCATTAAGTCTAATTACTGTTTCTCCTTCGCAGAGTTCCCACCACTGCTTTAGAAATTGTCTTCATGGGTAATCATTTTCCATAATTCTAACTGAAATCTGCCACATTACTTCTCTACATGCCTATTCTCTCCTCAATCCTAAGTAGAATGACAGCTCCATGGGTTTACTACATGTACCATAAAATATTGACTGACTGACTGAATAAACTGTAGTTTACACATAAGAAAACACTAGATGATTCAGCAACAAAATGCTAACACATTATGGATCTGCAAGCTGATTTTCAGTATAACATAAAATAACTCAGTGCAATTTTTTTTTTTTACAATGTGAGACAGATTCTGAAGAATCTGCCCAAGTGAGGACATTCACTTTCAAGCCTGATACACTCACCCTTCACTTTCTCTCTTAGGATGACCAACCCATTCATGTTTGCCAGAGACTTTCTTGATTCTAACTCTAAAAACCCTTTGTTCAAACTAGCATCCCAGGAACTCCCTTAGTTCCAAGAAAACTGGGATGTCTGATGATCTTACATGAAGCCCTCAACAAGTCTATCCACGTTAGCTTGTACGTGCCCCCTTGAACTTGCACACCCCTGTTCCTCTCTTAGTGTTTATCCTAGTTCTGACTACCGCTCTTTTACTTTGGATCTTGATTAACCTCCTGTTTGAAGCAGAGCTGCTATGAATGTCCACCAATTATTTTTTTGATTGCTCGTATAAAATTATGCTACTTCTCCTGCTTAAAACCTATCAATTATCTTCTGCTTTTAGAATAATGGAGTTTCGTATGACCTTGTATGATCCGGTCCTTTAGCCTCATTCTGTACAATCTTGCTACTCCATCCTGGCAGGGCTACTCTCAGGCCCTCATTTTTATCATGCTCCCTTCTACCACAGGGCCTTGGCACATGCAGGGTCCCGTGTATGGAATCTCTGTTCCTTTCTGTTTCCCTTCATTCTGCCTTCTCACCTTGTAGATCTCGCAACCTTAATTCAGTGTATCCAGACCTACTTGACTTAGGACATCCAAGTTTATAGCCATGTACTTTTTTGTCTGACAGCTATTGTTACAGTCAAAATTTATTTATCTACTTTTTGTGTAATTATTTGACAATTTTGTCTCCTCATCTGTTCTGAAAACTGAGCTCTTGAATCTACACCTTTATCTATCCCTCCCCTTAAGATAGGATAGGCTTTTCAAAAAGATTTTGAATGAATAAATGCATTAAGCGAACAGGAACACCAAAGCAATTTGAACAAAATACAAAGTTTCATGATCATGCCAATAGATAAAATATCTCTGGGCATAAGTAAGTAGCCTCAGACATTTACCATAAAATATACTGGCAAAAATAACATATCTCAGCAATACAGTTGTTACATATTTTATGGTAGTCAAAAGACAAATAATGAGAATTATCAAAAAAATTTTAAAATTGTGTAAGGGGAAAATTGCTTGTAGTATGTAGGGTAAGATAAACAACAGCTGGACGATGGAGAGAACGAGAGATAAAGACAGAGAAAAAAAAAGACAGACTGTGATGTTCTGGATAATCAGACCATTCTCTTAACTACATGTTGTTAGTCCTGGCTGCTCTATTCTGATCTAGCTCTCTGCTAAGGCCTGGGAAAGCAGTAGAAGATGGCCCAGGCACTTGAGCCCATGCCCATGTACATGTGTGGGAGACCTGGAAGAAGCTCCTGGCTCCTGGCTTCGGATTGGTGCAGCTCCAGCGGTTGTGGACAATTGGCTAGCAAACCAGCAGATGAAAGACCTGTCTCCCTCTCCTCTCTCTCTCCCTCTCCCTCTCCCTCTCTCCTCTCTCTGTGTAACTCTGACTTTCAAATAAGTGAATAAATCTCTAAAAAAATACAAACACAGGTGGTGTATTTTGGTTAGTTGTTGATGCAAATTACAACAAGCTTAGTGCCTTACCTGACACCCATTTCTCTGCTAGAGGTTTCACAAGCTGAAATCAAGGTACCCACAGGGCTGCATCCCATCTTGCACCTTACAGGAAACTGCATATGATTATTACCACAGTCATTTTTAAAGCTCTATTTTCTTCATTAGGTATTAACTTGAAGAATACTTTAGATGGAAATACAATTTGAAAGGACTTTATCTAAAGATGATATTGTGTTATTTAACCCACATAGGCCAGACAAATAGCATCCATTAACAAAAAATGCCTTAAGATATGTTCCAATAGAAGTGAATTATTTGCTTTTTAATGACATTGGATATTTAATAAAGATACTGAGAAAACTAATTGGATCATTTTGTAAAGTGTCAAAATCCCTCAGGGGTAAAAGTACTTGCTATAACAATATCTTTGGTATTATCTGGAAGACATTCTGATACATAAATCTTAATAATTTAACTTTTATCCATCTCTTTATGGTATTGCATAAAAATTCAAATTTACCACATTTTCAGATGGTTAGAAACTGATTTGCAGGCTACCTGCCCAATGTCATGTACTTCACTGGTCCCTTCACTAAGGCAACATGTTTTTATACAAATTTAATGCTTTGAACGCAGCTCACCAGAAGTGTGTATGAATAAGGGAGTATATGCAAGGATATGTCTTAGTGGTTGCTTAAGCATCTGGCAGAAAAATACCAATAATTATGGTGTTTCAAGTTAATTTGTTTTTTTGAAATAATCTTTGGCTTTACAGAAAAAGCATATAAAAGGAAACTGATTGCTTAGTCAGAGTAACTACTTCTCAACTATAGAAGTAATTTAGTTTTGATTTCTTTTTAAGCAAGTATTCAGGAAGATATTCAAATGCAAAACAAATGTAATTGTAGAATGGAAAAGCATGCTAAAATATTATGGGAAAATAGAGATCGTTAGTTTTATGTGGAAGCATAGAGTATGCTCTTGTTCTAGAAAAATAAGCTGAAAAGAAGACTCACCATTTCATTTCTTTGCATTTTCTTTCCTTCCTTCTTTCTTCCCTTCATTCCTTCAGTCATTTTTCCTTCCACAAATATTTAAATATTTATGGAGCCTCTACTATATGCCAGGAGGTTGGAGATACAGTGAATGAAATAGACCCAAACTGTATCCTCATATAGCTTATGCCCTATTGGGGAAGATAATTAAAAACAATAAGCGTGTAATATAACATTGGAAATAAATAATACAAAACAAGTAAGTAGCCAAGAGTGTTGGATGATGTGAATTGCCATATTGGATACCAAAGGAGATAGCTGGTGGAATGTTCTGGGGATCCAGTGAAGAGCGCAGCCAGTGTTTTGCTTTTTTAAGCTTTTCACCAGAAACGTGAAGCCACTCTTTGGTCCACAACAGAGGTGCTGACTTCTCCTCCCCAGCTTTCCAGGGTCTCCTTTGCTCATCCTATTTAGAGTAAGGAGGCAGGAATTCAGTCTTGAGGACCAAAAGCTGTTGTGGTGCCACCGATTGGTGTGTCTTCGGAGGAATCTCCATGGCAAAGTATGTTGGAGTAGACTAAAACATTGGAGAACATCTTCAGAGAATAGGGGTAGGATAGAGGGTAGAAGAGGTGATGTTGAAAAAAAGAAATCTTATCGCAGTCAACAGGAGTGGAAACATGATGGGGAGGCATTTGGAGAGGGCAATGGAGGACCCAGGTGAGGCGGCTAAATTCCCATGGGCCCCCACTAGTGACGACAATGCTTTTAATCTCTGGAAAAGGTCACAGGGTGCCAGACCTGCCACACAAGAAGATTTAGTGGTGCACATTTAAATTTATGTTATTGGAGTTGACCTCACCATGGTGCCCAGTAGCAGCCAAATTTTGAAACCCGATCTGCATAGAAAGAGCAACTGGGTTTTAGGTTCAGGAAAAGTGGTTTGAGCTCTCGTTCTACAATTTTTACACTCTACGACTTTGGACAATGTCTTGTTTTGATTTCATATTATTAGGTATTTTAATGTTTTTTGGCTACCACACCTTTGTCGGGGCGCGGGGCAGGGGTGGGGTGGGGCAGGTAGGTTCATTTTACCAGTATAGGCAAACACACTTAGTGACTGAATGTTTTACCTTTATGATTTTTATTATGCCTCTTTATTTAGTTTGTTTTCCCCCCTTCTGTGGTGAGAACAGTGTAACTCTGGTGTGAAATGAGTTATTTCTCTATTGGATTACTACAGAAGTTTTGTTCTATATTAAGGAAAAATGAGAATATTCCAAATAAGCAAAGAATAATGTTAGAAATTTTGAACATTAATCTTTGAGAATGAGTGATTTGTATGTGATGATTTTTATTTCAGAAATCAGGAATGGCAATCTTTGATGTAGGTATGGTGATGAGTATTATACAAATCTGCATTAAAATGTTGCAAACCTTCTTTGATAGCTCCTTATACAATCTCTTTTATGATAGAAATTTGTACCATTTTCTAATTTATTACATAGTTTATTGCCCTAGAAAGTATAAGCTGCAGTTTCCACATTTTTCCTGTTAGACTTTGCCATATTTTTCATGTGGGTCCTTAGGAAAGTGCTTCATTCTTCATATGCTTCTAGGCCTGCAGTTTTAATTTGTATGACCTTTTGGTTATTGCTAAAAGGCTATAGGAGACAAGTATTAAAGAAATGATGAATTAGATATAGGTTATCGTGGATATGTTCTTTTTCTTTTGACAGCTCAAAGTCATGAAGACAATTTTCTGAGGTTAAAAAAATGGGTCCATTTAAAACTGGGGTTGCGTTCATCATTGTGTCACGGTTGGCAATGGAGTGTGACGGGCGGCTGTTAACTCTGGCAACTTGTCATGTACCAGCTGTTTGTCACAACTCAAAGGGCCCACGGGCAAATCCTGAGATGAAGCAATTGAATGATAGAGAAATAGAATCATTTAAAAATAACACCAGAAACGAAAAGATCTTCAGGTTTCAGTCATCAGTAAAGAAGGTTGGGCCTGACACTGTGGCCTAACAGGTAAAGCTGCTGCCTGCAGTGCCACCGTCCTATATGGGCACTGATTCGGGTACTGGCTGCTCCACTTCTAATCCAGCTCTCTGCTATGGCCTGGAGAAGCAGTACAAGATGGCCCAAGTCCTTGGGTCCCTGCATCTGCTTGGGAGACCAGAAGAAGCTTCTGGCTCCCGATTTCATATTGGCGCAGCTCCGGCAATTGTGACCAGTTGGGGAGTGAAGCATGGATGGAAGACCTCTCTCTCTCTCTGCCTCTCCTTCTCTCTCTGTGTAACTCTTTCAAATAAATAAATAATACAAAAAAGAATATGAATCCTCATAGGGAATCACACATCACAAAAGAAGATACTTGCCTTCAGCATCTCCAAAGTCCAAAACCAAATGTTGTGATTCTGTTTGACAGACTCCGGATCCTATTTTTGACAAAATTCTTAGGCCAATAAAACTATTGTTCTTTTAACATTCTAAGAGAAGGTATTTTGGGTTAGTGGTGAAGCTGCTACTTGGAATGCTTGCATCCCATATTGGATTATCTGTTTGCATCCCTGTTCTGTTCTTCATTTCAGCTTCCTGCTGATATGCACTGGGAGGCAGTGGTTATGGCTGTAGTATTTGGGTCACTGCCACCCATGTGGGAGACCCAGACAGAGTTCCAGTCTCCTAGGCTTGGCCTGGATTGGCTCTTGCTGTGGTGGGCATTTGGAAAATGAACCAGCAGGTGGAAATTTTCTCCCTTTCTCACTTACTTTCTCTCTTTTTCCCTCTGTCTTCTTCTCTTTCTCTCACTCTTTTTCCACCTTTCAAATGAACAAAATAAACAAACAAATAATTTTAAAAATGAAAAGAATGCTATAGTACACTTAACGTGTTTCAAGGATAGTTCTTAAAATAGTATTTCCCAAAAGATATACCTAATCAATTTAGTCACAAGGCAAGATCTCTATTCACAGAGAATTTTATGGTGAACCCATCAAAAATTGGGCAGAACTTCAGGGTGCATCCTTGGATACCACACTTTTTTTATGGAATCTGTATTCTAATGCCATCTGTAAGACTTCAGGGGCTTGGAGAGTTTTAGGTCTTCCCCTTACTTTTGTCTTTGAAACTGAAGAACTCAGCTTCCTTTGGTGGGGCATTCTCTACTAGTTGACCCCAATGAGAATGAAAATGATCCTGAACTTTTCTAGGAAAGAAGAACATAGAAAAAGTTTCTCACCTCTGGTGAGCTCTCAGGGTAAGGAACTCTCTTTGGTTCTCTGTTTTGGTTGGAGAGTCTTTGGCAAGATGTTGTTCTTTGTAGTGTCACTTCCACTATTCTTCATGTTAACATGTTTGTAAGGCCTTTTGATGTGGCCACTACAGGACAGAGTGAGCCAAGAGCTCAAAACAGGGAGAGTGCAGAACACTCCGGAGCATTAAACAATGCAAGTTGATGACACAAGATGAGTGCTCAGGCTTTGTAGTGAGATAGACCTGAGTTTGAATTCCAATTCCTAACACTTGCAGCTGTGTGACTATAGACAAATTATTTCAACATGCTATGCTGCAGCTGTGCTTGTCCCTAAAATGAAGAGAAAGCACTTTCACGATTATGTCATGAGGATTCAATGTCATGAGGTTCAATCACATGTTCCTAATAGGACTTTAATAAAATGTGTTTCTTAGTATTCGTTGTTAGCTTGGCTGTTTCTAATTTTGACTATCATCATTATTATAGTTTTGAACTTAGTTGCTTCAAACTTCACAAAATATACTTCAATTTTTATTTCCTCCAGGGTATGTTTTCTGATCTCTTTCCCTTAATATGTGGGACCTCTTCTACTCTAAAATACATCCTAATGCACTTATGCTTACACTCACTGAATGCCACGATTCAGCTTTGGCTGCACACTCCTATCATACTTACCATGGTGATTTTAAGTTTTATGAGTTCCATATCATTTGTGGAACTGAATTTCTATCAGCTTTAGTTGTAACATGTTGCTGGATCTTGGGGTTTCCTTCTATAGCTGCAAAACCACTACTTACAAGTTGAAGTCTTTCATTACAATTCAAAACATCAAAACATTGTTTACAGATTCATAAATGAGTCAAATATTTTTTTTAAAAATTAGGATGTGCGTGCTCCCCCTCCTGAGTATTATCAGAAACCTGAATCAAATTTTTCCTCAAGAAAACTGAAAATGTTCTTCTTTCAATTAAAAATTGTTTTATTTAAGAATTGAGCATAAGTTTAAGAAGAAATACATTAGAAGGAAACTTCACATAGTAACTCGTTAGACAGCTTATGAGTGACGAAATAGAAGAGAATACTTTATTCCTGGTAGTTCAGAAACCTATTTGGTACTCAGATTGGTGAAGACTCCAGCAGCCTTGTTTACTTTTGTGTTCCTGACCCTATATTTTCAATATGCTTCATGGTGAGTAAGGCTGTTCTCAAAATTCAGGTATGACTTACGAGACCCATCTGGACAAAGTCTGATGTCTTATACCTGCCACACGTGCTCGGGTTTTCTAGAAGTAATATAGGTAAAAAAAAATGAATTTCAACTTAAAAAAAAAAGGACTCAAGTGGACCAATCCTCTGGTAGCTAAAATAAAAAACAATGATCAGTAGTGAAAAGAGACGGCTTATGGTTGAAAACCAGAAAATGGGAAAACTAGAGAATGGTCAAACTGCAGCGGGAATGCTGAGTACAGGTGATAGTCTAAATTCTACGGACACCTACCCAAAGAAGAAGAGACATTTCAAATTACTAGTTAATAAAGAATTGAAACTATGTAAGTGGATTTATTTTGTGTTAGTTCCTCAGTGCTGAAGAGGTGTTTTTAGAGTGTCTGTGTCAGAATAAAATTTCAATAGCATGGAAAAGAGCAGTTCTGGTCATCAAAATGATTAGAGGAGTACCAGAAATCCAATCCCAATTAGATATAGTAATACTTCTAGAAGGATCTTAATTGTGGAATGAGGTGTGGTGTCTTAGATTAAGGAATTACAGAATGCTAAATCTAGATGACAGCTAATCCAATAACCTACTTATCTGTTCCTTTTTTTTTTTTTTCTAACAGAGAAGACAACATAGAGGAAGTTGCTCAAAACGTTGATTACATACATTCACATTGCAAGTGTTGAAAGATCAAATCACAATAATTGTAGCAACAACAAAAGTGTCTCAGTCACTGGAAAGCCCAAGAAGAATGTTGTCCTCAGGAGCAGCTTTAGTCGGAAGCCCGGACACCATCACAAAGAACTTGATTGTCTATGTATCTCAGATCAAACTCCCCTCTTCCCATGTGGACCTCATTGTCAGGCTCTGGGTGTGCACAAAGTGACTGCAACAAGTTCTGATTCATATTTTCTAAGGTCCAATTCTAGCAGGAAAGGATTTTTCTCTCATGATGCCATCTATCCATGGCTCCCACAAAAGCATGCAGAGTCTCGTTTACTAGACCAGCAGTAAATTATGTCCTTCTTAGCAAATCACTATGGTTAAAAGAATGTGAACCAAAGATCATCTCACCCATCTTATAAAGTGAATATCTCATTCTTCAAAAAGTTTTCTTTTTAGTTGACACAATAATTGCACATATTTATGGAGTACAGCATGATCTTTTGATACGTGTTCACAGAATGAGATAATCAAATCAGGGTGATTAGTATGTCCATCACCAAAATATTTATTATTTCTCTGCATTTAAAATGCTTTTTATTCTATTTATTTTGAAGTATACAATAAATTATTGTTAATCACAGTCGTACTATTGTGCTGTAGAATGATAGAATCATTCCTCCTATCTACGTCTTTGTACCCAGTAACATTTTGGTTATTGTAGTTTGCACCATGTTTTGGAATCAAGTATTGTGATAGCCCCAGTTTTGTTATTTTTACTCAGGATTGTGTCAGTATTTGGGTTCTTTTTGTGATTGCCGATGAATTTCAGCATTTTTCTATTTCCAAGATGATTGGTATTTTGTATTTTAATAAGAATCACATTGGCTCTGCTTGCATAGAGTGAGAATTTTAACAGTATTAATTCTTCCAATACATGGACATGGGATATCTTTCTTTTTTGTATCTTTTTCAAATTTTTTTTTTTTGACAGGCAGAGTGGACGGTGAGAGAGAGAGACAGAGAGAAAGGTCTTCCTTTTTTTCCATTGGTTCACCCCCCAATGGCCGCTGCAGCCAGTGCCCTGCGGCTGGCGCACCGCGCTGATCTGAAGCCAGGAGCCAGGTGCTTCTCCTGGTCTCCCATGCAGGTGCAGGGCCCAGGGACTTGGGCCATCCTCCACTGCCCTCCCGGGCCACAGCAGAGAACTGGACTGGAAGAGGAGCAACCGGGACAGAATCCGGTGCCCCAACTGGGACTAGAACCCGGGTGCCAGCGCCGCAGGTGGAGGATTAGCCTATTGAGCCACAGTGCTGGCTCAATTTTTTAATTAATATTTTATATCTTTATGGTAGAGATTTCCCCCTCCTTGGTGAAATTTATTCCTGGGTTTTTAATTTATACCTTTGATAGCTAATGTAAATTAGATTGATTTCATAATTTCTTTTTTTAGTTATTTCATTATTTGTATATAGAAAAGTTACTTATTTTTGTATGTTGAGATATATATATATATATGGGAAATTTTGCTGAATTAGCTTATCAGTTCTAATAGATTTTAGTTGGAGTTGTAGGTTTTTCTATACTCACGATTATGTCATCTGAACACAGGGACAATTCGCTTTCTTTCTTTCTCATTTGGTTGCTCTTTATTTCCTTCTCTTGCCTAGCTGTCCTGGTTAGGAATCGTAGTGTTATGTTGAACAGAAGTGGCAAATGTGAATATCCTTGTTTTATCTGAGATGAAAACCTTTCAGTGTTTTGCCTTTCAATTTGATTGGGGTTGTTACATATGGCCTTTTTTGTATTGTAGTACATTGCTTTACTTCTGGGTGTTTCACTCTTAAAGATACTTGGGCTGAGAATAGAGAAGGAGACTGGCTCACAAAAAAGTAGATACAAGCTGCAGGAGTAAACAACTGCTATATGAAAACTTAATCCCGGGGGGTCAGAGTTTGGCAAAGCAGTTATGATGCCAGTGGGATGACAGCATCCCATAATAGAGCACTGACTTTGAGTACTGGCTCCTTTGCGTACCCTTACCATCTAGCTTCCTGTAAGTGTATCCTCTGGGGAGCAGCAGATGATGTCTCAAGTACTCGTGTCCCTGCCACCTGCATGGGAGACCCAAATTGAGTTCTGGGCACCTGGATTCAGCCTGGCCCCTTCCTCACTATTGCAGACATTTAGGAAGTGAACCAACAGATAGAAGAGTGAACTCTCTCTCTCTCTCTCTTTCTCTCTCTCTCTCTGTCTCTCCTTAATAAAGTGAAAATAAACAAAAATTATAAGAAATGATTTGGAAACTGCTCCTACCTACTCAAAAATAATTAACTAAGATAAGCTGCCAGGAACTTGTACTCTTTGTCCCTTCCACTGAAATATTGCATCCTTTAGAGTTTTCCTGTTAAAAATTATATATAAGTCACCTAAATAGTACATAATATTCATTATTGTTTCATGTGTAGTGTCCCTTCTGACCAGAGTCCTTACTCTACTCAGTACCAATCCTTGAACTGGTCTTGTTTGCAGAGGTGGAACATGACACCTCTGAGTAGAAGCTTCAAGATCCAGCTCATGGTTCACCACTTTCGGTCCTTTTTCTGCCATCCTAACCAGTAGAACTTCAGCTCAAAGACTTTCCCAGTAGTCTGGTTCCCAGAACTGCAGATAAAATGAAGCAGGGTTACAGGCAACCTATGAACCAACAGATAGAAGATCGAAGTGTAAAATAGATGGAGTAAAATAGATGTTTTTGTTGTAGTTCACTAGAAGGTTAGACTTGTTTATTGTCACAATATAATTTAACTTAGAGTGACTAAACAAAGTCCTGAAAAAAACCACTAACTTTATCTTTTGACAGTTGTAAACTAAGGACAATCTTTTCTTCTACTGCCTTTCTAATCACATTTCTTTGCAGCAAAATTAGTTACATCAAAATTCATTTAATTGGATACAATCATTTTATTTGGTGAATTAACTGACACATTTCTCTGTGTGTAAATTGACATTTACTATTTAGTAGTTGTGTGATATTGGATAAATCCATATCTCTTTAGACTTCACCTTCTCAACTTGTAAAATATGGTGTTTGATTGCCACATGGCTTCCAAAGTCACTCTGTCAATGAAACCTGAGGGTTCCAGGAGTTTGCATTCCACTTTCCTTCATAGCAGTTCCAATCATTTGAAATTTGACATTCTATTGTTGCTCTGAGTTTTTAGTCTCTTTCTATCCAAATGCAACAGTAAGATTCATCAAGCCATGACCACCTCTGCCTTTTCACTCACTGTCTTCTTAGTTCCTGGCAGAGTACCTCATACTTAGTAGGCTGAATGGTTTTTTAAATTTTTTATATGTCTCTGGTTTGAATAAAATATTATCTATATTAATAGCTTCAAACAGACATTCTTTTGCATATGTACAAACACAAAAGCATATGTGTATATATAGATATATATGTGTATATATATAGAAATAACATATAATATGCATTCTATAAGTGTATAGTTTCACTCAGTTGGAAAGATGCATCTTCTTTGGTGTCAATAGTATAAAAATATACAAATCATTCTAGCAAATCATTGTAAATTAAAAAAAGACAAACTTTCAGCTATGGAATGCTGAAAATTAAAGCATGCAAAGTCTTAAGAGTTGGACAGAGGGCAGTCACTCAATGCGTAGCTATTAAGATTGTTTTAAACTCAAAATTGACTTGAAACAAACACTACCAGTGAGAGCGAATTCTTCAGCAGTTCCATCTTTTGCCTCTAGATGTCTCACCTGGAATTCTCATAGTAGAAGATAATCTGATGCAATACCACATTACAGGCTTGGCTAAAATGTCATCTCAGGAACAAAAAAAGTAAACCATGTGAATTTTACTGCAGTTGGGTCAAAACATTCCATTAGTATTTTTTAACTTTTTGTAAAAATGCAAATAACAGATGGTGGGAGAGTAGGCAGATTTATGAGAAAAGTGACTTTGTGTTAGTCATTCTGATGAGCCACATCCCAAGGAGCCCTGCCTCTGGTTATGATGAACAGTTTCCAGGTGTAACCCTTGATGTTAGGAAACTGGTATTTAAGACAATGTTCATCAGCTCATCTTAACAGCCTTTTATTTCCCACTTCAAAAATGATTCATGCCATTTATGTCCCAGTAAGTGAAGTATGGAATTCAAAATATTAAGGTATGTCTTTAGGACATGACTTACATAAGAAAAGAAGTGATTTTACTCTGAGAGAAAATTATTCTGAGTTAAAAAGAAACAAAAGTAGCAGTTTTACTTCTTGAGAGGATATGAAACATTTTAACAATGGATAAAAGCAGGAATTCAGATTTTTATTTAAAGATGTGTTTATTTACTTGGAAGTCAGAATTACACAGAGAGAGAAGGAGAGGCAAAGAGAGAGAGAGAGAGAGAGAGAGAGAGAGCAAGGTCTTCCATCTAATGCTTCACTCTCCAACTGGTCACAATGGCCAGAGCTGTGCCTATCCGAAGCCAGGAGACAGGAATTTCCTCTGGGTCTCCTAAACGGGTGCAGGGGCCCAAGGACTTTGGCCATCTTGTACTGCTTTCCCAGGCCATAGCAGAGAGCTGGCTCAGAAGTGGAACAGCCTGGACCTGAACCAGTGTCCATGTGGGGTACCAGCACTGCAGGTGGCAGCTTTACAAGTTACCCCACAGTGCAGGCCCCAGGAGTTCAGATTTTTAACATAAGCAATGGGAAACCATTATCTCATAAATATTATTATTTGTAAAACTGTTTCTTAATATGTTATATAGGTTACTATATGCAATAAATGCAAATACTATGATAATGTTTAGTCTAAGAGGGAAATGTCAAAACAATAGATAACATTAAATGATTTAGAAATAATTTTCCTATTCAAAGGATATTATTCAAGCTACTCACAAATGTTGTAGAGTCTAGACATCTGGGTATGTTTAGATATACTGAGCTGGTAAAAGTAGGCAATTAACATTTGTTAAAAAATGAATGGTAGTTGAGTATAACCTCTTTATTTTATTTTCTTGCCTGTTTACTAAAGAAATGCTGTGTTTCGTTCTGTGTTTTCCTTGTACTACATTTAAAATTCTATATTTTTAAACCATCTTTAAAATTTTTAATTAGAATCCTATGAATCCAAATGATTTTGATTTAAGGTCAAATTGAGCAGTAATAAAACTTGCAAAATATATGGTTCTGAAACTATGTCCATAGTTAATCACTTAGCGTCAAGCAAAAGACAAATCCTAGTGAGTTCCAAGTTTCACCTACTTTTGTATAATTTTACTTGTTTTCAGTGGATTCAGGTTAGTTTGGATCATTTATTAACTTACATCTTCCAAATATGTCACTTTCATATTTAAAAGTATTTTCAAGGAATCACCACTAACTACCTATGAACTTTTTTTTTTTTTTTTTGACAGGCAGAGTTAGACAGTGAGAGAGAGAGAGAGACAGAGAGGAAGGTCTTCCTTCTGTTGGTTCACCCCCCAAATGGCTGCCATGGCCGTTGCACTGTGCTGATCCAAAGCCAGTAGCCAGGTGCTTCCTCCTGGTCTTCCATGTGGGTGCAGGGCCCAAGCACTTGGCCCATCCTCCACTGCATTCCCGGGACACAGCATAGAGCTGGACTGGAAGAGGAGCAACCAGGACAGAACCGGCGCCCCAACTGGGACTAGAACCTGGGGTGCCAGCGCCACAGGCAGAAGATTAGCCAAGTAAGCCACGGTGCTGGCCCTACCTGTGAACTTTTGCCCAGGCTTTCACCAGGTTAGTTTTACCAATTGTAAAACAATCTAAATTCTCTTTCCATAATTACCTATTGTGATAAATCATTGTTCAATTTAAATATTGCCTATTTACTTCACAATGCCTGTTCTGGTTCACTACACTCAGGTAGATGTCACAAAATTGATTCCTACTCAAAGAAATTACAGAACTGTTATCTACTTATGTATCTCAAGTCGGCATTTAGATTTGAAAGTCATTGAGCTTAACCACAGTGACATATTCCCAACAATGTTGCCTGGCCTTCAGCAAACGTTGGTTGAATTGAATTGAATTCCCTTTGTAAATCTACCAATTAAAGAATAGATATGGCCAATATTATCAGCAGGAGAAAGAATGGTACAATTCTAATAAGACACTAATGAGAAGTGGGATTTCATTGAAAAGAGGGGTCACTTGGTTAATCCTCCCCTTGGGACGCTGGCATCCTATATAGGCGCTGGCTGGTTCTAGTCCTGGTTGCTCCTCTTCCAGTCCAGCTCTCTGCTGTGGCCCAGGAGGGCAGTGGAGGATGGCCCAAGTGCTTGGGCCCTGTACCCGCATGGGAGACCAGAAAGAAGCACCTGGAACCTGGCGCAGCACCAGCCGTGGCGGCCATTTGGGGAGTGAACCAACAGAAGGAAGACCTTTCTCTCTGTCTCTCTATCTCACTGTCTATAACTCTGTCAAATAAATTAAAAAAAGAAAAAAAAAAAGAGGCAAAGACAGTGCTCAGAGAAGTTAATGGAGAAAAAGCAAAAGATATAAAGGAGATACAGAAGAAAAAGGAGCAGAGGGAGAAGAGGGAAAAGATAAGCAGCAAGGATGAACTTACGTTTTCCTTGTTCCTGAAGGGTATCTGCTGTCTTATCTTCCCCTCATCTTGAAATCATCAACCTCTTAGAAGTTCACCAGGAATCTGTTGGTCTTTGAGAATCCAGCCAGGGATCAAGTAAGGACCAGCCCACGCTGTGCAGATCCTGTGAGGTGAGAGAAGTGAGGAAGGTAAGCCAACTCTGCTATCCTGTGTCCCTTCTGTTGCATGTGTGATATTTCAGTAGTTTCAAAGGCTCCCCACCCGAGCAGTACCTACTTCTCAGAACGAATGCCAAGTGCTTGGTCCATGGGAGAGCTGGAATTGCCTAGGAGACCATATAACAAAATCCAAGTGCTTCCATTGGTCTATATAATAGGAAGTGTTTCCATTTCAAATCAGCTGTGATCTGCATGATTCACTTAGATTCTCTTGAACTCAATTTTCAAATTCTAAAGTATTTCCTAATTTCATGCTGAGCTCTTACAGAAATTTTTCAAGTGTGAGAATCTAGTTGTTGTTTTGGAAATCAAAGAAGAGATATTAGATTTAATTACCTAATCATAATGGCTCAAAGTTTTTATTACTCATGTAATAATGATTATATTTAAAAATTCATGTCACAGATTGATGCAATCTAATACTTATATATTATATCACTTACAGTAATCATTAGAGGTCCTCCTTTTAATATATTTCAGAAAATAAAATAAGCCATTTTGATTTCTTTATAAATTCAACACACCTTTAATGAGAATCTACCAATAACCAACCCCTGCCAGGTGCTTGGACTACAAAAGTGGTAAAGACACTTCCTGCTTTCCACATAAAGCAGATATTTGAACTGACAAAAAATCTGGTAATTTTAATTAGCGTATTTTAGAGATATTGTAATTCCAGTGCTTTTATAATCCTACTCTAGAGTCATTTATTTTTTCTTTAAGCAAAGCAATGAAATTTTGTTTTAACACCATTATGAGCTAACAACAGCAAAAATATATTTTTAAAAAATTTATTTATTTTATTTGAATGGCAGAGTTACAGAGAGGCAGAGGCAGAGAGAGAGACAGAGAAAGTTCTTCCATCCACTGGTTCACTCCCCAGATGGCTGCAATGGCCAGAGCTGCACCAATTTGAAGCTAGGTGCCAGGAGCTTCTTCTGGGTCTCCCATGTGGGTGCAGGGGCCCAAGGATTTGGGACATCTTCCATTGCTTTCCCAGGCCATAGCAGAGAGCTGGATCAGAAGTGGAATAGCCGAGATCCAAACCAGTGTCCATATGGGATGCCAGCGCTGCAGGCAGTGCCTTTACCTGCTACACCACAACACCAGCTCCGATTCTTTAGAGCATTAACCATTTCAGTTGTAAATACTGGTCAATTTGGATAAATATATTTAGCATGTTGAGAATATAAAAAAATTTAGATATAATATTAAGTTTACACAGCAAAGTCAGAATGGCAGATGTCCTAAACAGTACTCTGGCCTCAGAATCAGCCCTTAAGGCATTCAGATCCAGCTAAAAAGCCCATGAGAGTATTTCAGGTATGGAAAGCCAAGACACTGTGGCAAAAAAAAAAAAAAAAAAAAAATGACCTAAATGAAAGATCTCTGCAAGTGAGATCCCATCAGAAAGAACAGGCCATCAAAGAAGGAGGTACATTTCTCTGAAGGGAGGAGGGGACTTCCACTTTGACTATGACCTTGTCTAAATAAGATTGGAGTTGGCAAACTCAAAAGGCTTCCATAGACTTGGCAACTCATGACAAGAGCCTTGGGTGATTACTGACGCCATAAACAAGAGTGTCAATTGTTAAATCAACAACAGGAGTCACTGTGCACTTACTCCCCATATAGGATCTCTGTCCTTAATGTGTTGTACTATGTGAATTAACAGTATAACTAGTACTCAAACAGTACTTTATACTTTGTGTTTCTGTGTGGGTGCAAATTGTTGAAATATTTACTTAATATATACTAAATTGATCTTCTGTATATAAAGATAATTGAAAATGAATCTTGATGTGAATGGGATGGGAGAGAGAGTGTGAGATGGGAGGGTTGCGGGTGGGAGGGAGGTTATGAGAGGGAAAAGCCATTGTGATCCAAAAGCTGTACTTTAGAAATTTATATTTATTATATAAAAGTCAAAAAAAATTTAGAACTCTACAGAAAGGCTCTTGGACTCAGTTCTTTTTTTTTAAAGATTTATTTTATCTATTTGAAAGTCAGAGTTACACAGAGAGAGAAGGAGAGGCAGAGAGAGAGAGAGAAAGTGAGAGAGAGAGAGAAAGAGAGATAAGTCTTCCATCCACTGGTTCACTCTCCAGATGTTCTCCATGGCTGGAGCTGCACTGATCTGAGCCAGGAGCCAGGAGATTTTTTGGGCCTCCCATGTGAGTTCAGTGGCCCAAGGAGTGGGCCATCTTCTACTGCTTTCCCAGGCCATAGCAGAGAGCTGGATCGGAAGTGGAGCAGGGGCTGGCGCTGCGGTACAGTGGGTTAACACTCGGGCCTGAAGCATTCGAGTCCCAGCTGCTCCTCTTCTGATCCAGCTCTCTGTTATGGCCTGGGAAAGCAGTAGAAGATGGCCCAAGTGCTTGGGCCCCTGCACCCACATGGGAGACCCTGAGGAGGCTCCTGGCTCATGGCTTCGGATCAGCGCAGCTCTGGCCATTGTGGCTATTTGGGGAGTGAACCAACAGATGGAAGACCCCTCTCTCTCTGTACCTCTGACTTTCAAATAAATAAATAAATAAATCTTTAAAAAAAGTGGAGCAGCTGGGACTTGAATCTGTGTCCATATGCTGGCACTTCAGGCAGTGGCTTTACCCACTAAGCCACAGAGCCAGCCCTGGACTCAATCTAATAGTCAATGCACTTGCCATATTAAGGTTCTGATGGGAACAGATGAGTCTTTCAAATGATGCAATTGAAGAGGTTTTTTTTTTTTTTTTTTTTTTTTTTTTAAGATACTCTTTGCTTTATAGTGTGGGTGAGTATAGAGAAATTTAACAAGGGTGAGTCAGAACAACAAATCTAGCAGCTGTGAGGAGCTGCTACTGCTCCCTAGGCTAAAGATGTGGTTTGCCAGAACTTAGAGAAGGTGAATGTATGGGTAGGATTGCTTGGGAAGTAAGGTGGCCTGAGGCAGTGACACAGTTGACCCCCATAAGGAGAACAGTGGTGGAATAGCCACTCTGACCATTCTTCTAGGATCTGATCTACCGCCATTGCTTCCTCATTGGCCAAACCCACTGGGAAAGCACAGGACAAGGTGGCCCAATGACACCATCCATACATGTCAACATGTAGTACAGAGTAGAGCCAAAAAGGTTGGTTATGAACTTGGAGAAGAATGTAGAGGACATCCAGAATATTATGCTATTTGTAAGTTATTAAAATTATCTCTTCATGGTCTTCTTGCATAACATTGAAAAAAAGACTGGTAACAGAAAATTATACTAATTTAATTTAATTTTAAAATCAATTTTAGATTTTAGTCATTCACATTTTTGCAGACCATTAACATATCTGAATTTGTCTTCCTGAACATCATTTATATATCTCAGAGAGAGTGGTGTTTTCTAGAAAGTTAGTTAAAAACATAATCTTTGCAATTATTTCATGAAAATGGACCTGTTTCTCAGGCACTGCATTGCCAGGTGACATATAGTAAGCGCTTTGACACTAATTGTGAAAGGTAAGAAAGAAAGAAGCTATTTGTATACCTATAGCCTTCATCAGCAGGCATTGTGCTCTGGTTCATTTTAGGTCATAAGTCAGATACCTTGATTTTTATAACACTAAGAGTACATTCCCCCAAACTAAAATAAATAGATGCTAATATTTAGTAAATATTGGCATAAATCATGATCTGTATTTATTTTCAAGAACATGTAATTATGATTTTATTTATTTATTTAGCTACTTACTCCCCTTCAGTAACTTTCTTATCCCTAGATTAAAATGGAGAAATAATCTGGGTGTTCTAAAATGTTTTTTCAACTAACACACTTAAAAAAGTAACACACTTGTTACTAATAACCAACTACAAATTAATAAGTAACTGTTTATTTTTATCGAATGAATCAGTGTGTTTTGCTTTGCTTCTATTTTAAAACAAAAGCTGAAAATAAAAGAACAAGATAAAACTTTCAAGTTTATTAATGTTTGTTAACTTTAACACACCCAAACTTTTAGACATACTTCATCTAATGAGATCTTGCTGTCTACTTTATCCAGGGCAATGTATACAGAAAAATTAGCTCCTTACAGTTCAACATGACATGTATTAAATATATGTTATATATATATATCACATATTTGGCACAATTTAACCAACTCAGCACAAATGCAAAGCCCTCCTAAGAAAGGCCACAATGTCACATTGGCATGAAAATAGAATCTAGGCTGAGAAATAGAGAAAAATAAAAGTCTCTTAAGGTCAAGGACAACAGCTGAGCAGCTCTATGGCTACCTGCTTCAAAGGATACAGTGTCTTGTGTTTATAGATAAGATGTTGGTTTCTATGGGGGGGAGATTGGACACAGGAACAAATATCCCTGACACCCAAACAAAATAATCCCAAATGAAATGGATGATGTAGTCCATAGTAAAAAGGGAGATAACTATTCAAGGGAAAAATGCATGACCTCACCCTTTTAGAATACACAGTGATTCATCAGCATTTTCCAGCTTTCTTTCTCTCTTGTTTGCTTACTTTGAATCTCATAGCTTAGTCCCTTCCCCTGTTGCCCCCCAACCCCCACCCCAGGTTCACTCACTTAATTAACAGTGTCAGGGGCTGGCAAAGAGCAGGGGGATTTAAGGAAAACATGGCATGTGGAAGTATGTCTTGTCAATTATTTAGAGGCACTGGCTTTGCTGATGGCACATTTTTTCTCAAAAGCTAAATGTTAGGCTTGTTCTTTACTCCTTTTTGTTTTTCTCAGAAAAGCTGCACATTAACTTAGTTGGAAAACAAGCCTCTGTGATCATGAGGAAGATGTTATGTGAATAATATACGGGGATGTATTTATAAGCAGGAGGAATCAGCTAAAAATATCATTAAAGGCAGGCAAAGTCATAATTTGCAATTGTGGTAATAGCAAAGGCCTTCAAGTGCTATCAGCCCATCTCCCTCTTATGAAAAGGCACCATAGTTTAATCAAGTAACTGTGAAACCACTGCCTCAAAATTGCAACCAAATTGTTTGTGCAGTGTTATGTATCTAAGGAAACCAATGTGGACTTCTAGAATTACATTATTAGTTTCTTTTGAGACATGTGCACCTCAAAGATTTTTTAGAAATCTGGCAATGCTATGTTACACAGGAATCAATTACTCTCAGGGTGTGGGGGAGGGATCTAGGGGAGAGGGCTTCTGGCCCTTCTAACTCCTGCTGTCTTCTACCTAGCTCCTGTTATTCTGTGATTTTTGGCTCCTGCAAATAGGGGCATGGGAAGAGGGAGCAAATCTGTTTGTTCTACTAGATGTCTTCAAATTTACTCAGAGAGTGATGAAAAGAAGCTGCAGTATTCCTTTATACCTTAACCAGTGATTCCCAACATACACAATGCCCTAACATGCATTAAAATGCAGCTTCCTGGGCCTCACTACCAGGGAGTCCATGGGGATAAGCTTGCACTATTTGTGCCTGAACCCTGTTCTTTAGGAATCAAATCATGCCAGTGCCCTTTTGTTTGTGCTATGTGACCAGATTCTGCAGGAATCATTTCACTGCTGCTCAGTGATTCTGTCTCACCAAGGCAGCTGGTACAGCCCTGGCCCTCAAAAAGTTTTGAAGAGTGTCTTTAAATCGCCAGCTAAAAAGCAATGTTTTGAAGTGGGTGATTGGGTATAGTTTAACAATTACATATTAATTTTGTCCCCTCATCTAAGTGGCCTGATAGCCCCAACGCAGATGGAACTCTGATCATGAGTAACACTACTGCACTGCAAGAGACAGATGTCCCATGCTACTTCTTCTTTAAAAAAAAAAAAAAAAAAGATTGATTTATTTGAAAGTCAGAGTTACACAGAGAGAGGAGAGGCAGAGAGAGGTCTTCCTTCCGATGGTTCACTCCCCAGATGGCTGCAATGGCTGGAGCTGCGCCTAGCTGAAGCCATGAGTCAGGAACTTCTTCCAGGTCTCCCACGTGGGTGCAGGGGCCCAAGGACTTGTGCTATCTTCCACTGTTTTCCCAGGCCATAGCAGAGAGCTGGATTGGAAGAGGAGCAGCTGAGACTAGAACCGGTGCCCATATGGGATGTCACTTCAGTCCAGGGCGTTAACCCACTGCGCCACAGCGCTGGCCCCCATGCTACTTCTTTACACCAGCCATTTGCACAGGCCACTCTCATTTCAGAAGTGTCTGTGCACATCTACAACGTCTGTAAGGCTTGGTGACCTATGCCCATCCACAATTCTGCTTGGTTCTTGGCCCTGGGGTTGCTGGCTGGGCAAATAAAACGTTTTGTTTTCACCCTGAAAGCTTTCCTTTCTGCTTGTTTGCACTTCTAGCATTCTGTACCCTGATGATAAACCCAATCTGATTCAGGCTGATGGCGTATACTTTATACTGTCAGCACTATATAGCATTCATTTATACAAGTGGGCTGAGTATAAATATATGCAAGATTTTTTTCTGAGATGATTTGATGAATCAAATTGCAAACTGCTCTTTTCAAAAGTTTGATATCTTTTTGGGTTACACTAACGTAGGGTCTCTCCAATAGCTAATCAGTGTAACAAATCACCTTCTTGTTTATTACATAATGATAGCAATGCTTATTTGTTTAATGAATCCTATTTGAGATACAAATTTTACGCAATAAAATTTCCACATGTGATATACAGATTGATAAGATTTTAAAAATAGATGTCATTTTAGGATAGTTTTATGTTCACTACAAAATTGAGTAAAAAGTACAGAGATTTCCCATACATTCCCTCACTTGTAACTGCTATACCCCTCTTGTGGGGAATGCTGGTAATGATGGAGGCTATACATGTTTGGAGATATATTGATAGGTGATAGATGGTCAGAGATACACTAATGGTTATTTAACCATTTTTATAATTTGTGTAATAGTTGTAGGTTTACAGGAAGTTGAAAGGATAGCGCAGAATATCCTAAGTACTCTTCATCCAGTTTCTCTCAATAGTCACCTCTTACATAATTATAGTATAATACTGTAACCAGGAAATTGATAGTTGCCTGAAATGTGCTACAATTGTGTTATTTTGTTATATGTATAGATTCATTTGACTGCCAGCATAATCAACACATAGAACCATTCAATCACTGCAAAAATATCTCTCAGGCTACCCCTTTATAGTCACACCCATACCCTTTCTTCTATCCATCTAAGCCATAACCACCACTACTTTATTGTTTGTCTCTATTAGTTTTGTCATTTCAAGATTGTATATAAATGGAATCGGAATGTCACTTATTGAGATTTGCCTATGTCACTCAACATAACACCATTAAAATTCATCCAAGTTATTGTATTTTTACTGTTGATTAATACTCCAATTTATGCTTACTGATTTATTGAGCTTATCTATATGCCATTGTTTTCCAAAGGTTTAGGTTTCTTTATATCAAATAACGTCTTAACAATGCTAAGGAAATAAAATACAAATTTGGGAATATTGAAAACTGAAACACACTGTAGTCCAACCTTACTGAATGGCTAATGTTGTCATGATAGTTAAGTCGCAGAGCTTGTTCTGAAACTCCTGGCATCCAGAGTAAAAAGAGAGTACGGCAAATGGCATAGATCTCATTATTAGAAAGGAAAAAAGCTGCCAGTTCTAAAGTAGAGAGAACTTTTCAACTGATGTTAAATATAAAAGAAAGAATTCCAGTAAGTTTTACATAGACCATATTGGTGCAATGGATAACATTCTCAGCAATATTTCTACAGCAAATGCAAACATGGATCTTATTCAGCTGGCTACTTTTCATTGTATTAGTCACAGGGAAAAAGTTAACTATCAAAGTACAACTCCATAAAGTCCCACTAACAAGACATAGTATGAGCTTACATGTCAATGCAGCATGAGAATGTCTGAAGTATGGCTCCTAAGGTCACTATTATCGCAACTCAACCCATATTTCTAATTCTCCATTTTAGCCTGCCTGTGAGTAGATGAGGCCATGTGACCAGTTTTGGCCAATGGCTGACTATGACAGCTTGTACTTTAAAAAAGGGGCTTTTTTTATCACATAACATTGACATTCCTCAATCAAGATGTTGAGTCTCGCTTTCCTCCCCTGAACATGGGTGAGCTTTACAGAGTGCTGCTGTGTGATTTTTAAATATTACCTTCTATGAAATTCTGCATAGCCCTTTCCCTCCCTCTTTCCCTCTCTACACTGTCTCTCTCTCCCTTCTCTCTCTTCTCCCCTGCACATTTGGAGTCCCGGGCAACAACCTAAAATAGTCATCTGTCCTGAATCTGCCAAACTGGAGTGATCAAGTGGAGAAACTACAGAATGATGGTGACTTTTACCCAAGGATCTTCTGTTCCAGCCTAGAGCTGTGTGAGTCAGTCAATTGTCAGTCTAGGACCCAGACACTGGAGTAAAGAAGTTTTGGAGGTGACTGATCCCCAGACACCTTATCCCTGTACTCTCTAGAAAGGAGGTTGATTTAATGAGTATTTTTGGTGAGATCTGGAGCAAATTACTTAACTTTCTTAGGCCTAGGAGAGTGATTGAATCACAAATCCTAGTGAAAAACTGTGGAAGAACATCCTGTGTACTAAAGTTGGAATCATCCTGGAGATCAAGTTTTACTTGAAATATCAGAGAATAAGAGTTGCTAATTTATAGTAAGTCCTCTTTTAAGTAATATCCATGGGAGGAAAATATGCAAAAACTTTCAACAAATATGACTGCTAAGTTCAACTGTAATGGACATTATTATCAATAATATTCTTCCAAAGTTTACTTTATTCATTCTTTGTATCTCATTTCTTTAGCCCCTTAGAACACAGTTGATTGTAAGTATCTGGTTTATCCTAAAGGCATATACTTCACAGGCAATTCAGAACTTTAATTATCATCATCTTCACCCAAAAATCTCCAATGCCATGACAAAGGAGACTTGGGATCTTGAACTCCCCCAAGAATATGATTTGAGTTAAAGCACTAGGCACCTGGCAGTGTTAAACTCTATGGAGGGATGCCACCTGACTTGATGAATACACAATGAGCAGATCTTGCATAGATGAATGCATGACATCTGTGAATTCCCAAGAGGGTGAGGAGTATGACATTCATTGGGAGACATCACCCTTCACATTTACGTACCCTTTAAGTAATCCCACATGTTTCCCAAATACAAAAATATCACCAAAATATGCTAGCAACACTGATTTGGAAAACTAGTGGCTTGCTGCAAGTGTATCATCCCTCCATTTTCCATCATTCCATGATTCCAATATGCTGAGGCAGCATTCCTATAAGGATTTGTTCTATTCTTCTATTTAGAAATAAAGTTTGACCACTTCATTACATAAGATAGCCAGATCTTGAGACTGATAATTCAAATGCAGTTATATAGTTAAATTTGCTGACTTGTTTAGCTTGTTTTTTCCTTCAAACTTTGCCTTAGCATTTGATTTTTTTTTATTTTGTCTTTAACAGCCTAAAATATGCATGTAGGGAAAATTTGTTTTGTGCTTTGTGTCTAGCCATGCACTTCTCCATTCTTACTTCATTATCTCTTAGTATCTCCTTTTTAAAAAGATTTATTATTTGAAAGGCAGAATCACACACACATGAGTACTGGGAAGAGAGAGAGAGAATCTTTAATCTATAGGTTCACTTCACAAACGGCCACAACAGCTAAAGCTGGTCCAGACCCAAGCCAGGAGCCTGAAACTCCATCCAGGTCTCTCACATGGGTATCAGAGGCCCACACACTCAAGCCATCTTCTGCTGCTTTCCCAGGTGCATTAACAGGGAGCTGGATCAGAAAGGCAGCAGCTAGGACTAGAACTGATGATAACACGGGATGTCAGTGCCACAGGAGGTATCTTAACCACAACACAACTCCACAAAACAGTTCCCTCCTCCCTCCCTCCCTCCCTTCCTCCTCCCTGTTTCCTTCCTTCCTCCCTTCCTTCCTTCCATGTACGTTCTTTCTTTCTCTCTCTTTCTCGCACGCGCGTGCGCTCAGTTTTTTGAGATAATGTATTTTAATTTACATTACAGTCAAGAGTTTAGTGCTTCACTAAATAAAGAGTTTAACAAGTAAAAAGTAAAAAGGCCCTGGTATAGTGATAATATAGGTAAGGGTTATAAACAATAATCAAATGAAAGATGAATATTTAACTCATAAACAATGCATTTTATAATAATCACAGATCTTTAATACAATAGTAATATATCGTTCTTTATCACTGATTTCATAAAGATACAAAGATGTTTAAAAACACTATATTTGCAGCAATATTGACATGAACAGACATTTCTTTCTTTTTCTGTCTTGCTTTTTGATTTTGTTCTTCTTTTTGAATTTTAGCTCCCACACATAAAGGAGAGCATGTAGTATTTGTCTTTCTGTGTCTGGCTTATTTCACTCAACTTATGTCCTCCAGTTGCATCCATTTTGATGCAAGTGGTAGAATTTCATTCTTTTTTTTTTTGACATTTATTTGAAATGCAGTGATACAAAGAAGCAGAGGCAGAGAGAGAGAGAGAGAGAGAGAGAGAGAGAGAGGTCTTCCATCTGCTGGTTCATTCTCCAAATGGCTGCAACAGCCAGAATTGGTACAATCTGAAGCCAGAAGCCTGGAGCTTCTTCTTGGTCTCTCACATGGGTGCAGGGGCCCAAGCTCTTGGGCCATACTCCACTCCATTCTAAAGCACATTAAGAGGGAGCTGGATCAGAAATGGAGTAGCCAGGATTTGGACTGATGTCCATATAGGATGCTGACATAGCAGATAGCAGCTTTATCTGCTATGCCACAGCACCAGTCCCGAATTTCATACCTTTAAAAAAAGATTTATTTATTTTTATTTGCAAGGCAGAATTACAGAGATGCAGAGAGAGAGTGAGGTCTCTGATCCACTGGTTCACTCCCCAGGTCGCTGCAATGGCTGGAGCTGTGCCAATCCAAAGCCAGGAGCCAGTAGCTTCTTCCTGGTCTCCCATATATGTGCAGGGACACAAGGACTTGGGCCATCTTCTACTGCTTTCCCAGACATTAGAAGAGAGCTGGATCTGAAGTGAAGCAACCAGGATGTGAACCGGTGCCCGTATGGGATGCCGGTACTGCAAGCAGTGGCTTTATCTGCTATGCCACAGTGCAAGTCCTTCATACCTTTTTATAGCTGAATAACATTTCATTGTATGTAAGTATTTTCCTTATCTAGTCATCTAATGATGGACATCTTGTTTGATTCCATGTTTTGGCTATTGTGAACAATGCTCCTATATACACTGTGGTGTAGGTATCTTTTAAAATCTAACATTAATTCATGAGATTTCTTTCTATATTATTTTCATTTATTTACTTTCAATCTTCGCAGGTGAACTCACTTTAGCCATGTCTTTTTCTAAAAATTTTTTTAAATTTTATTTAAGCTGTACAGATTTCATGTATTTCATATGTTCAGATGCAGGGACACAGTGATACTTCCCACCCTATCGTTCCTCCCACCCATGCTCCTACCATTACTCCTCTTTCTTCTCTTATTCTCTGTCTTAATTTTTACAATGATCTACTTCAGTTTACTTTATACTCAAAAGCTGAATCCTACACTAAGTAAAAAGTCCGACAAATAATAATAAGAAAAAACACTATCCCTCATCAGTAGAGACAAGGATTATAAACAATCATTGAATCTCAAAATGTCAATTTCACTACTATACATTACATTTTTTGGTACTCCATTAGTTACCACAGATCAGGGAAAACATATGCTATTTGTCTTTTGGGGACTGGCTTATTTCACTAAGTATAATGCTTTCCAGTTGCATCCATGTTGTTGCAAAAGACATGATTTCATTCTTTTTTATGGCTGAGTAGTATTCCATGGTGTATATTAAATCATAATTTCTTTTTTTTTCACTTTTCTTTAATAAATATACATTTCTAAAGTACAGCTTTTGGATTACAATGGCTTTTCCCCCCCCATAACTTCCCTCCCACCTGTAACCCTCCCATCTCCCGCTCCCATATTAAGTAAAGATTTCAACAGTTTGCACCCACACAGAAACATAAAGTGTAAAATACTGTTTGAATACTAGTTATAGCATTAATTCACATTAAACAACACATTAAGGACAGAGATCCTACATGGGGAGTAAGTACACAGTGACTCCTGTTGTTGACTTAACAAATTGACACTCTTGTTTATGGTGTCAGTAATCTCCCTAGGCTCTTGTCATGAGTTGCCAAGGCTACGGAAGCCTTTTGAGTTCACCAACCATAATTTCTTTATCCAGTTATCAATTGATGGACATCAGGGTTGATTCCACATCTTAGCTATTATGAATTGAGCTGCAAAAAACATGGGGGTGCAGATTTCCGGGAGTGGGATTGCTGGGCTATGTGGTATATCTATTTTCAGCTTTCTGAGATATCTCCATACTGTCACTCATAAGCATAATGTAGCCAGATTTTTCTTGAAAATCTAAACTAAGAATTTCTTTTTTGGCACAATATTTTTCAATTTTTATTTTCTTTATTGTTATATTTAGATTTCAGTATTTCAATTCCAATTTTCTTTTACTCCTCATCTCCCTACCTGAAAGCTTCTTGCATACTTTTGTTGATAACTTTACCAATCATTTCCCTCACTTTAGCTTCTTGCACCAGATTCCTGTATAGACTCAATTTCCTTCTTTTTAAGTGCATTTTCAACAGTGCCTTCAATGAGTGTCTGTGACTCATAAACTCTCTCTGTGCCCCAAAATGCTTAATTTTGCATTTTTCTTGAATGATGGTCTAGTTAAATGGATATTTATATTTATATTTAGTTTATCTTAGCTAAGTTGGAGTGGATCTGTGTGGACAAAGAAAAAGACCATTAATGTTGAACATTTAGGGAAGAACCCTTAAAGATGATAGAACAAAGATATTCCGCTACCTTTGAAATGAGAAGTTGTTCATTTGGAGAGTTTTTGCAGTGTTTTATTAGAGAAACAATGAAGTTAGTCAAGCTCTATGGGAGTGAGAAGATAAGGAGTAAAAAATAAAAGTGATAATGCATAAAAATATTGACATTCACTTCACTTATTTATTCATTTATTTCATTCATTCATTATCAGTTAAATTATTTGCAATCATTTCTTGAGGGTCTACAAATGTCTCAGGAGCTCTCGCAGCTGTATGAATTTTTTTTTTTTTTTGACAGGCAGAGTGGACAGTGAGAGAGAGAGACAGAGAGAAAGGTCTTCCTTTTGCCATTGGTTCACCCTCCAATGGCCGCCGCAGCCAGCGCACTGCGCTGATCCGATGGCAGGAGCCAGGTACTTATCCTGGTCTCCCATGGGGTGCAGGGCCAAGTACTTGGGCTATCCTCCACTGCACTCCCTGGCCACAGCAGAGAGCTAGCCTGGAAGAGGGGCAACCGGGACAGAATCCGGTGCCCCGACCGGGACTAGAACCCGGTGTGCCGGCGCCGCTAGGTGGAGGATTAGCCTAGTGAGTCTCGGTGCCAGCCTAGCTGTATGAATTATAAAAACTGTTAAGGATTAACCACCATCACGAAGAGTTTAATAGTCAAAGTAAGCATATCACCAAATAATATAGTATGATACATACTATACTAAATGCTTGATGACAATGAAGAAGAGTTTCATACTGGCAGGATAATACCAATGCTGGTGCACCTATATTTACCCAGAAAAAACAACATATGAAATGTTTATTCTAGAAATGCCTAACTTCAGGTGGAGAGGCAGGTGTAGACATGATGTGAAGATGACCATGTGTGGCTGTTAGAAACTGATGTTACTGAAGCTGGAAAAAGCACCATGAGTTCCTTGGCTCTAATTCCAAGCTTAGCAAAGCCACTTCCCTTTACATGTGACTTCATGTGTAGATCCATTTATGGGAAGGGTGGTGCCAACCACACCAACAGAAATATCCCAGTCCTTTTGACATTGTATTTCATACTGTAAATTTGCATGCTTCTGTAAATATCTTTCCAGGGGGCTTGATCACTGTGCATGTCTCTCTCCTCCTCCTCCCCAGAGAAGCCTCTTGTCTTTATCTGCCAAATAAATCAAGCTTCCGAGATGAAAGTGCAGCACCAACCTCGGGCTTTGGAGAATTCATCAAAGCAAATGCCACCTTGTTTCCCTGATGACACCTCTGATATCCAGCATGTCCTTCTTTGTCTAGTATCCACAGGTACATGTGTTTATCATGAATATTTTACCGACAATTCTTTTACCCTTTCAGTCTGAGGTTGTGATTGAAGTTAGACGATGCCTGGAGTTTCCTTGCCCAAGTACAAAGATGTGCTTCGTTCCCAGGTGTAACTGGGCTCATATACCTCTCGGCAATGGACCCATTCTAGATTAGAAACCAATTTCATCTTCTTCATTGTCACCATGAGGCATGCATTAACAGCACAAGCGCCTTGAAGAGACATGGATTTTTCTCAAAGATTTTTGTAGAGGGAAGTCAGAGAGTTTGTATGCAAGCCACAGAGAAAAAGTATTGACTATTTGGCTGGTTCCTTACTGTTGTGCCTTTCAAATTTCCATCTTTGCTGTGCAGGTGAAGCACCTTCTCCTGAGATTTAATTCCTCACAGAGCCCTGCCTTCTGAAGGCAGCATTCCTGACATGCCATCCTCCAGCTGCTCCCACGTCCAGGAGAAGGCGAGTCCAGTCCCTCGTTCATCCTGTTTCTCTGGACACTCGTGATGAATTTACTTGTGGTGATCAAAATTCTCTTCACCTTATCTTACTCTGCATTCTCTTAGATCCTGGTTTTGCTTGTATGACTTTGGTTATCTCCAACTTGTATCCTATCTCTTGTACTTGATTCCTGCTAAGACATTTTAAAATTGACCACAAATTTAGCAACTCAAAATCTAGGGTCCTGAGAGGGATGAGGTTAAGGTGTGGATTGGGGTCGCAACCTCCTCTGAACTCAAGGTTCTGTTCCCAGGCCTTTGACTGTCAGCTGAGATGATATGAGATGGAGATACCCATTTTCCTTCTGATTGCTGCCCATAGACTGCTCCCAGCAACCAGAGGCCAGCTGCAGTTGCATGTCACGTGGTCACCTTAGGTAGTTTACAACCTATATTTGCTTTCTTCTAGGTCAGCCAGTGCAGGACTCTTTGACTGTCCCTTCTGTGCCTGCTCAGAGAAAAGTCTCTGCTCCTAAAGGACCTGTGCAATTATCTTGGGTCTGCACAGATGATCTCCTTATCTCAAGGGACACTGATTTAACACTCAATTATATCTGTAAAATTCCCCCACAGCAGTACCTACTAATTAACTGGGAGAGGGAGTGTATATCAGTAACTGAGAAACTTGGAGAAATTATTTGAAAAATTCTACCTACCCCAGTGAGGGTTCCCGTGAAATGAATAAACAATAATCTTCAAGGTCACTCTGCATCAATTTTCAGAAAACTCAAGGAGACTTTACCTGTGGTTCACAGGGTCATATCTTCACAAAATTTTTACAAAAGCAATACATTTTGTTTCTGGTCATGTGGCTACTGTAAGACTATCATTGTTTGCTCCAAATCTCCTACTTTATTATTTGGCCACTTTTTATTTTGAATATTCAGCTAAGAGAGGGATTCAGTTATGGTTGCTTTTATTCTGTTGTGTGTGATGGTTTCATGTGATTCCAGCCACTTTTGTGTACTGGCTGGGAACAGTTTCCAGAAATACATTACTGTTCACCATTCCTACCACCTCTGGGGTACCACAAAGCCAGGGCCTGCATTATGTAATGCGTGGGACTCCAGGGACCCTTTTCTGGAAACACATGAGAAGTGAAGGAGGAAAATGTATGGGACCAGAAGCTAGACTGTGGAAAACCCTTCAGAAAATCAGATTATAAGTGGAATTAACTTTTTCATATCTAAGACTAGTTGAAAGCAAACTTTTCTACTTTCAGGAATATTATTAGTAGGAGAGTATGTTTAATTAAAATGCAAAATACATTTTTATTGGGAACAAAATATTTTATGAAGTGAACACATCATTTGATTTCCCATATGGAAAGATGCTTAAGAGAACTTAACGGAAATTTAAAGATATTTGGCTTGGGGCCGATGTTGTGGCGTAGCGGGTAAAGCCACCGCCTACAGTGCCAGCATCCCCTGTGGGCACCAGTTTGAGTCTCAGCTGCTCCACTTTCAATCCAGATCCCTGCTACTGTGCCTGGGGAAGCAGCAGAAGATGGCCCAGGTGCCTGGCCCTGTGCACCCACATGGGAGACCAAGAAGAAACTCCTGGCTCCTGGCTTCAGATCAACCAAGTTCTGGTCATTGTGGACACTTGGGGAGTGAACCAGTGGCTGGAAGAACTTTCTCTATCTCTCTGCCTCTGCCTCTCTGTAACTCTGACTCTCAAATAATAGATAAATATTAAAAAAAGATATTTGGCTTGAAGATACACGATATGTATCTTTGTCAAATTTCAAGTGACTGATTAAATTCTCATAAAAAGTAATGAAATATAATACAATGAAATAAATATAAATGATTCTCATATTGAGTTCCAAATTATAGCCAACACACATATATTATACTAAAAGCATTCACACTTTAAAAAGAAGAAATAAATTTGCAGTGAAGTTAGTACATAGTTTCTTGGCATTTTTGTAATCTAATTAATGAAAAGAAGTGAGTCATATAAATAATCATCCACCCTTATGTAGGGGGTATATTCCAAGACCCCCAGTGTATGCCCAGAATCATGGATAGTTTCAAACTGAACAAAAAACTGTTTCTATGTACTAGATTAACAATAACAGTTGATAAATAAAATAATTACAATACGTTGTAAGAGGAATTACATGAATATAGTCTCTCTCTCTCACACACATACACACACACACATCTTATTGTACTGTACTCACCTTCTTGTTTTTTTCTTTTTATAAAGATTTATTTATTCAGTTAGAAGGCAGAGTTACAGAGAGGCAGAGAGAGAGAGAGGTCTTCACTCACCAAATGGCCACAATGGCTGGAGCTGTGCTGACCTGAAGCCAGGAGTCAGGAGCCTCCTCCAGGTCTCCTAAATGGGTGCAAGGTCCCAAAGACTTGGGCCGTCCTCTACTGCCTTCCCAGGTCACAGCAGAGAGCTAGATTGGAAGTGTAGCAGCCAGGACTCCATCCAGTGCCCATACGGGATGCCAGCACTACAGGTGATCGCTTTACCTGCTACCCCACAGGGCCGGCCCCAGCCCCACCACATTTCTTCTTGTGAAGCCATGAGATGATACAATGTGTAGGTGGGGAAATAAACTGAGGTGAATGATGCAGGCATTGTGATCCAGCGTTAGCTACTGCCAAAAGGTTACTTGGGCACAGGCACTGGCATACCACATTAGTCAATCTGGTAACTTAGAGGGCTACTAAGTGGCTAATGGAAGGGTAGCATACACAGCATGGATATGTGGGACAAAGGAATGATTCACACCCAGATAGAGTAGATGCTGCAGTATTAATGAGATTTCATCATGCTACTCAGAACAGCACACCATTTAAAACCTTTGAATTGCCTTATTTGGACTGTTCCTTTCAATTTTTTCATAATGTATTTGACTGTGAGTAACTGAAACTGTGGAAGGGGAATCTACAGATATGAAGACCACTGTAAACACTAGGGTAAGATTTTAACTTGTTGATTGTATACGAATTACTGTCATGGACTAAAGGTAATACAATAAGCACAAGTTGTCCAATGAATAATGCTGATGCAAAAATTAGCTAACCTTAGAAACTGCAGGAAAAACTTGAAAATCTTTAAAATCTTACGACACACCTATGATGGAAACTTTGTAGAAGGCCATCCAGCCTGACACGATTTAAGATTTTATATGGCATTAATAATTCAAAATAAAAGTCAACTTTGATCAATTACAGGAATTTCCAGATTCCTATTCTATTTTCATTGCAGACAATGATATTGAAAATTTATTCTATGAAAATGTGATCAGAGTATACAGCCAAATTATATAGAAAGGTCTTCTTTTTATTATTTTATGGAACATTTTTTTGAAATTTTCAGCTTTTAAAAATTTGTCATTTTCTGATATCTTTTTTTTTCATTTGATAGGTAGAGTCGTAGACAGTGAGAGACAGAGACAGAGAGAAAGGTCTTCCTTCCGTTGGTTCACTCCCCAAATGGCCGCCGCAGCCAGCACTGTGCGGATCCGAAGCCAGGAGCCAGGTGCTTCCTCTTGGTCTACCATGAAGGTGCAGGGACCCAAGCACCTGGGCCATCCTCCACTGCCCTCCTGGGCCACAACAGAAAGCTGGACTGGAAGAGGAGCAACTGGGACTAGAATCTGGCACCCATATGTGATGCTGGCACCGCAGGCGGAGGATTAACCAAGTGAGCCACTGCGCCGACCCCCTGTCCTGTGGCCCCTTCTGGTCTCTTCTTACTCTAAATAAATATTCACATTGGCTTCTAATTTTGTATTCACAATATTATAATCAGTTTTTAAGGAAAATTTTTCATAACTTGAAATTCAGCCCTCAGAAAACCTATATAATCCCCAGCCACTCACAGACACACATCCTGTTAACTCAAGTGGGAGGTGATGGGATATCTATTCACTTAGACACAAAGAGAGTCCCTCACCCACTCCTCTTGGGGAGCATAAAATCCTAAACACACCTCACTTCCTCCAAGCCTTTATGAGCTTGCCACAGGTAAAGAGAAGGATGACTCAGAACTGTAAGTTTGATATTGAATCAAGCCCCATAGCTTAGGATTTGAAAGTGACCTGGAACATGAACTATTCTTCTGTAGCTAAAATCTACATGTCATACAATTAACCATTTTAAAGTCTTTAATTAGTGGCATCTAGGACAGTCATAATGTTATATAGTTATCAGTTTTATACAACACTAAAATAATTTCATCACTGCCAAAGCAAATTCTGAACCTATTGCAGGCAATCACTTTCTATTTTACTCTGACCCTCAAGCTTCTTCCAACCATTGATCTCATTTCTTTCTCTATGGATCTATTCTGTTTTAGACATTTCATATCAATGGAAATGTACAATATGTGAAATTTTATTTTTGTTTTTTTTTTCTGTTTTATTATTTGAAGTATTTATTTGATAGAGCTACAGAGATGAGTGAGATAGAAAGACAGAGAGACAGAGAGAGACATTTTCCATCTGCTGGTTCATTCTCCAAATGGTTGCAACAGCCAGAGCTGGGCTGATCCTAAGGCAGCAACCAGGAGTCTTCTCTGGGTTTCTCATGTTGTACAAGGGCACAAGCACATGGACTATCCTCTGTTGCTACCCCAGGCACATTAGCAGAGAGCTGGATTGGAAGTGGGGCAGCCAGGACTTGAACCAGTGCCCATATTGGATGCTTGCGTTTCAAGTAGCTGCTTTATCCACTATGCCACAGCGTGGGCCCCCTGACTTTTTCTTTAGCACAGTGTTTCTAGGGTCTATCCACATTGTAGTGTGTATCAGTACTCCATTCCTTTATAAAGATAAATCCTATGCTATTCTAAGTCTATACAACATTTTTTTATTCACTCATATATGGAGATATGTGGGTTGTTAGGAGCTGGATTTTGAGATTTGTTCTATATACTCATTGACAGAGCTTATCCTGCATTTGCCACAATCAAGGAGAATCAATAGTTGAGCACCTGCTCCCTTCATACCTCCTCCAGGGACTCTAGCTCCTTCTAGGGGGTGGAGCAGCCCCACATGTATTTTTTTTGTTTTTTGGTGAGGTATAGCTAGTGACATTTAACATCCCTCATTAGAAACTATTCTTTTAGGAGGAACAAGATAGATTTATCTTCACATGTGCAGACTCAAACTGTGTACCCACTGTCACAAAAATTGAACAGAAACAAATGGGTGAATATTTCACCTTTCTCGCCCAACTACTGAACAATAGCTTGATTCTTCTGGAATCTTCATGTAATCATGATAGAGATTACTAGGCACGTTGTGGTTCTGATACTCATTCTGTTTATAACCCTCCCTTCCAACCATTCCTCCTGTGAATTAATGATCAAAGTTTTTAAACTAAAGCTGTAAATGCAATTTTGAGAGACACCTGAACATGGATGCAGGAAATGAATTCCCCTGCTGTCCTCACGCTGCCTGATAGGAGGTGGTATCTGAGAGACTGGTTCTACCAAATCATGCTAGTTCCCCAGGCTTAAATCAATTTCAAACCTTAGCTGGATGTTCCTGTCTTGAGTGCGTTATCGCCTCCTTCTCTTTGTTTTGAAATAGATTCACTAAGAGTAGACTTGAGGGGAATGGTCCAAGTGTCTTTAACGAATCCTGATTTTCTGGAATCAGATCACCAGGAGAGAGGTTTTGCCAACCTAGTTCTCCAAAATGTACTTCTCAGAACTTGCTTTATAAGAACACCTAGCTTTATAACAAAAAAAGAAAAAAGAAAAAGATGAAAACTATGTCAGGGACTTTTTGTTCACTACCTTACTTCCTACAACTATAGTAGAAGACATTGGATAAATGTCTGTTGAAGGAAGGTAAGAACTTACTTGCAGGCCTTTTCTTTGTCATGATGCATTGGCCACAAACTGGATAGGAACCACAGCAGTTTACCATGTAACTGAGTGCCCCAAGGGTGCTTGCAGTTGATCACCGCACAGAGAAACATTTGTGTCCAGATGTCCACATAGTATTTCTATAGACTGCACTTTTGGACATTATATAAACTTCCCTGATTCTCTGTCACTCCTGAAGTATTTTCATGGTGCTCTCTTACAAGAACCCTTGCATACTCTGCCAATGGCTCTGGCCATTCTTAGCAAATATTACCAAATAAGGCTGCCTATGCATGTGTGATGGTCAGCACTGCAGATCAACTCAGACTCCAGAAATCTTTTCTGAGCAGAAGAGGAAGATGCTGAGATCTGAGCCCATATTAGTTATCCCTTCTGCTTCCAGCAATGATTTCATCTTCGTACAAAATGGGCATTAACAAAGGCCGAGTTAAGCTCTATTAGCCAGTGATTTTAAAATGTTTTAAGACTTGCTCATTAAACTCCGTATGTAATGCACTTGTTTCTTGCAATGGCAAATCTGAAGTGGAGTAGTCCTATAAGGGAACATGATGCTTGTAATTCACAATACTGTATTGTATATTTAGCATATTAAGAGTATTGAGTAAAGGAAGAAGAAACACTGATGTCAGAAGGGTGTCCTTGGTTGGAAATTTCTTTGTGTATCAGAGGAGCAACCACTTGATTGTTGAGAGTGAAGGTGCACTCGTAGTTTAGGTAAAAGAGAAGATTTAATCAAAGATGGAGCCTACTATTGCATCTTAAATAGAAGGCATTGGAATGAGCCTCAAAATGTGGGTGACTCCATACATACTCCCTTCCTCATTTTATATTAACATTGAAAAAAGCTTCAGCCGTTTTTTACATTCATTATAAAGAATATGCCCACATAAAAGCACTCAAGAGTAAAACACATTTTACTCAAGATTCAAGAGACAGGCGGATATGTTAGAGGGTAGAAGACTGGTCATAAAATCTACTAAATACTTCAGTTCATCATACCATTCCTATGGCAACAATGGTCGCTCTTGTCTGGACTCCTGCTCCTTTTCTGGGTTGTGCTCATTCCATTGCCATTGCAGAGATGTACTGGCAGTGGCTATCCTTCACTGTTTTGTGACATATTCCTGGAAGCATAATCATTTGGGTTTTTCAATCTGCACAGTTCTGTTTATGGGGATCAATGCCAATTAGTTGACTGTCTTTCTTTAGCCTTTTTGAGAATTTCAGTAGACTGCATGTTTTCCATATTGTTAAATTGCATGGAGGGAAAATGCCAGTGCATTTATTGCCGCAAAGAAGACACAAATCCAAGTGCACAAAGGTCCCAAAAGAAAGTGTTTAAAGCATAACCAAATTTAAAACTCAAAAGAAAGAGCCAAAATTATTAGTTATTTCTGGGAGCCATGCATGGATTATTCTTTTCTCTGTTGTCCTATCCTAACCAGAATTATGCTACTATATATGTTAGAAATCTTTGTGATGTCACCGAATTTGAAAAGGGTTATTCTAAAATACTTTACCCTGTAACTTTGGATTCAGATATAGTCAGTTCTAGATGAAAGATTTCTTACATAAGTAATCATTAACTTCATCATGAAACGAATGCATCTAAAGGTATTTCATATTTATTTTTCATTTTTCTAGGGAACTGGGCTATCTTCAGAGTAATGTTTTTTTTTAGATCAACTGAATTGCAATCAAAATGTGCCTTCTGCCTATTCGGATCAAGCAGTAAGAGAAGGTATACAAGAGAATAAGGTTGGTGAGAGACTTTAATCAACTTAGCCATAGGCTGAATTTAACAATCTTTGTCTATTTTCAAATAAATGTACTCCACAATTTTTTAAAGAGTATCATTATCAGATTGTCTGCCATGATCAGGAATCAATCACAACCTTGTTGGACTGAGGTATTCCTACCTGTCTTGGATTGCCACTGCCCAGAACTGAAACCGTTAAAGTGTGCAGACTTCCCACTGTTTACTGAAATGACTTTCATAACCATGGCAAAATGTCCAGCTCTGAAAATACTCTTCTGAGAACCCCCATGAACTCACCACCACTGCAGTGTCACAAACAGTTAGAAGGATTTCTATGAGTCTTTTAAAATTTTGTGGTTTATCACAAATTGCCAAAAACTTGCCTGCAGTGCTGTTTATCAGCACTAAATTATTTCAAGTACTCTTCCTGTTAATGCTTTTGAATGCTCTGTGCTACTCTTTATGTTAATGTTATATTTATCATGTATTTCTGCTTGCGTGAAACAAAGCGCATTCATAAAATCTTGCTTTCACACAAAGGTCACTTTTTCTTCAACATCACATTTAAATTGATTCATTCTAAATATTTCCTCTATATTCCTATAAATCAGATAGGGAGACTAGATGCATCAGTCACTGAAATGAATCAGATAATACTTTACACATTAAGGCGAAATGAATCAGATAATGTTTTACACATTAAGGCAAAGTAAATTTAACCTACCACTAGTAAAAATGTATTTGGATGTGTGTGGTTTTTGTGAAACATGCAATCTGTTGTGTTTGATCTCCTCTTTGGAGGTGAGGGTAGAAGTAGTTTATACACAAACACACTAAATGAATATATACTTATGCAGGCAAATAAATGATCCTTTTTCTCTTCTAACAGGCTCTCAACCCACCTCTGATTCCAGGCAAGGCCACCAGCTCTGGGTGGAGTTCAGCTACACTCCCAGACTCACCCTTCTACATACATATTAAAAGACATATTTACTGTAAAATTTTGAGAGAGAAAAGTCCATCATGTAGGGTGGCTTTCATATTTAAATATGTTATTTTGGTATACTTTTGAGGATTGAATGCATGTATATTCTTCATAATTTTAAGCATATCTTACTTAAGAGCTATTACAAGTAGTACCAAGTATGAAAATCTTAAGTATGGAGTTGCATTTAGACTTAAACACAAATGCTTCAACCAGTTAGGTTAACTTAAGAGATTTGGTCAATTAAATAACTGAACCAGTTGATGCAAATTTCCAGTCAAAGGAGATATTGATAATCAAGTTAGTTGCAATGGATTAAGTGTTTATGTTCTAAGAAAATTCCTATGCTAAAATATGACCCACTGATGTAATGGTGTTAAGAAATTAGGGCCTTTGGGAGGTAATATAGCATGCAGTTGGAGTCTTCTTACAAAAGGGACTTCAAAGAGCTTGCTTGTCCTACTTCGGCCACATGAGGATATGAGAAGTCTCAGTCCACAGCTCAGAGAAGGACCTTCCCTATAACCCGACCATGCTGGCACCCTAATCTCAGACTAGTTTTCTCTGGAACTGGGAAAAATAAATTTCTACTACTTGTTAGCCACTCAGTCTATGATACTTTGTAATAGCATCCTGGTCTAAGAAATTAATCAAAGTGGTAAAATATTCATGTGTGTGAATGTACTACTCATGAAGCAAAAAGCAGAAAGATTTTGGAATGAGATTTTTTTGTTAAATATTTATTTATTTATTTATTTATTTGAAAGGCAGAGTTACAGAGAGGCAGAAGCAGAGAGAGAGAGAGAGAGAGAGAGAGAGGTCTTCCATCTGCTGGTTCATTCCCCAGATGGCTGCAATGGCAGGAGCTGTGTCAAATCCAAAGCCAGGAGCCAGGAGCTTCTTCTGGGGTCTCCCACGTGGGTGCAGGGGCCCAAGGACTTGGACCATCTTCTACTGCTATCCCAGGCCACAGCAGAAAGCCAGATCGGAAAAGGAGCAGCCTGGACTCGAACCAGCTCCCATATGGGATGCCGGCATTGCAGGGGTGGCTTTATCTGCTATGCCACAGCGCCGGCCCCAGAATGAGATCTTAACATCTTGATTGTCCAATCTTTGCCATATTTCTTTATAACCTGTATAAACTTTATTCACAAAATTATTCCATAAATCATCCTTTATAAATCTTCCTAAATAGTATTGATACGTGTAATTATGACCTGGTGCTATGTCCCATGAGTCAAAGGATAAGAAATTCAGCTTTGAGATTCAAAATTATGGTACTCATTCCAAAATGTGATTACTGAAAAACTAATTGGCTCATTTAAAAAATAAATGCTAATATTTCACAAATTGTTATGAATTGTGGAGCATTTTCCCTACAATGAGTTAGGTATCGATATTCTCATACAACTCAAAACTGTATGAACGCACAAGATCATTTGACTAAAGTTTCCAATAATTGTATGACTGAGGAAAATCAGTTTAAATCTAATTCAATTTAGTGTGAATGCCTACTGAATATCTATCCAACCAAAAACATCGTGAGAGGTGTGAAGATATCATCTTTCTTTCTGAGATAGTTACAAAATAATGATACAACCACATGAAGGCAACTTTTTTTTTTTTTAGCTTAGATCAAGTAGACTAAACATAGTGTATTTCTTTTCTCAGTAACTCTAAATGTTAACATATTTTTGCATTTGTAACAGCCAAACAGTAGTCTTAATCAATTAATTGTAAAATAATTTTGCTTTAGCTTTTTTTGTAAAATTAAGTCTCACAATATTTATTCTTACTATATGTGAGCCATTCCATGTTCCAGGTCTGGAAACTTACCCTGTATTCGAAAAGGAATTTGATCATTTTTTCACAGCTCCTCAGATGATATGAAATAGAAAATATGTCAAAGAGGTAATGAAATTTGACTCTCAAAAAATGAACCTCAGTGCTTTATTTTCTCATTCAAGTTTTCTTATTTTTGATTATAAGTTTTGAGGGTCCAGCATTGTGGTACAGTGGGTTAAGCCACTGTCCGCGATGCTGGCATCTCAAATCGGAAAACTGGTCTAAGTCCCAGATGCTCTGCTTCTAATCCAGCTACCTGCTGATGCACGTAAGAAAGCAGTGGAAAATTACAGAAGTACTTGGCTGCCTGCTACCTACTTGGGAGATCCAGATGAAGTTCCTGGCTCTTGGCTTTGGCTTAGTCCTGCTAATTTGGGTAGCAAACCAATGTATGAAAGATCTCTTCTCTCTCTCTCTCTCTTTCTCTCTCCCTCCCTCCCTGCCTCCCTTCTTCACTAGCTTTCAAATAAAAAAATCTGCTTTCAAAAATATTTAAGTGGGCTGATTCTCCATAAACAATTTTCTTTCTAATAGAATGCCTTATGCATACCAGCACGTTTCTGGGAATAACATGAACTATTATACTCTGTGAGAGTATGTTGCTGTCCAACCATATATTTTTCACAAAGTCTGTAAGTTTCACAAAGTCAGTTGTGTTGGACTTGGTGTTGGATATGAAAGATGCTACACAGTACAGGATGAAGCACGTGTCTGTGGACAATGAATGCTCCACCAGAGAATGTGGGGACCCTCCTCTAAAATATAAATCCCAGAATCAATCAGTCATTGGAGCATTCCTTGCATTTGATGCATGAACAAAAGCCCATTTCAATTATTCTTTTTGTTTTTGGTGTGTGTGTGTGTGTATGTGTGTGTGATCAGCTTTTTAATGTTTGCTTTATCTAGTTACATACCTTGCCCAGTAGGACAAGTCAAGAGCCCCCTCTGTGTCCCTCAGCACCAAGAACGTGGCTCCTGGCTGACACAAACCCTATATTGACTGACACCCAACTCTCTGGGAAGTTAAGATACATACCCTAGAAAGTCCCACACCCAAATAAAATTCATACTTATACCTCCACAAACTGCTGCAAAGTAGACAACTATGGCACATACAGACACTGCTGCCACTGATTAAAACAAAACTGCGTTTTCTAAGAAATAGTCCCAAATGAATAACTTGTTTTTTTACATCTCTCTGATGTAACATCTCTTTGAACCCCACAAATCCAGCCCTTATGTGATTTGCAGAGAAGAGTACTGTCTCCCCTGCCTATCACAAAGGATTGCCATGTCCCTTGTGGTCTCTTTTGCCCTCACCACTGCCACAGTCCTCTGCGGTGTCATGCTCACTGGAAGGAATAGGCTTTGTGGGACTGTTAATACTGCCAGCCTTCCCAGTTAAGGCCACTCTGCTGTTCTGTCACCCACACTGAGTCACAGCAGGCCTGCACTGTTTGCATTATTGCCATGCCTGATCACACCCGGCACAGAAGCAGCACTGGGACATCTGTTCCTTGCAGATTTATCTCCCCCAGCTGATGGGCAGTCTCTCTGTGAGGCATCCTCCCACGGCAGAGCATCCCCAGAGCTCCTGCTGTAACACTTCCCTTCTGACTGTCTTCATTCACTTGTTTCTCGCTTTTTTTTTTAACTTCTGGCAATAAATATGTGGATTATGACTAAAAATTTTCAGTTTCAGCTAGAAACTAAACTAACATCTGACCTTACCTGAACCACAAATATAGTAATTTTCTATTTTCAGTTGCAAATATTCTTTGTGGATTGTGAATTCTGTGCTGTAATGGCTGAATGCATGTTTCTAAACTCAGAATTCAAATTGTACTCTGAAATGTTGGAGGTCAGTTCCAAATATGGATTTCACAGCTCTGCTCTCTGCTCTTCCTTTTCAGAGCTATTGCTCTTAGGTGAAATATTTTCATTTTCTTAAGATTTATTTTATTTATTTGAAAGCTAGAGCTACAAAGGAGAAAGGAAGAGATAGATATTCTATCTACTGGTTCACTCCCCAAATGGTCACAAAGGCCAGGACTGGGCCAGGCCAAAGCCTGGGTCCAGGAGCTTTATCCAGGTCTTCCATGTGGGTGAAGAGATCCAAGGACTTAGGCCATCCTTTGCTACTTTCCCAGGTGCATTAGCAGGGAGCTGAATCAGAAGTGAAGCCATTGGGACTTAAACTAAACAGGTGCCCATATATGAATGCTGGCATTGAAGGCATCTGCTTAACTCACTGTATCACAGTGCCAGCCCCAGAATATTTTCATTTTTATTTTTTTAAGATTTATTTTATTTATTTGATAGACAGAGTTACAGAGAGATGTAGAGACAGAAAGAGAGGTCTTCCACCCACTGGTTTACTCACCAAATGGCTACAATGGCCAGAGCTGAGCTGATCTATAGCCAGGAACCAGGAGCTACATCTGGGTCTCCCATGCATGTGCAGGGGCCCAAGCACTTTGACCATCTCGTACTGCTTTCCCAGGCCATTAGCAGAGAGCTGGATCAGAAGAAGAGCAGCCAGGACTCAAACCAGCACACATGGGATGCCAGCACTGCAGGACAGGGCTTTAACCCACTCAGCCACAGCACCGGCCCCTCTCATTTTTTTAAAGCACCCAGATGATTCTAATTCAGGTGAGTAAAGTCTCCTGCTTTTTGATTCAATGCTATAAGAAAATTAATATTCTTGACTGTTCAGGACTTAGCATGGATTTTACTGATCATTTTTATAATAGATTACTATTTTTCTTTTTTGATAGTGAGGATTTTGCCAGACAGGCTATGGAATTGTTTGGTAAGGACCTATTTAGGATCTTCATCTTCTCCTGGTGGGTTGATCCTTTTATCATGATATAATATCACTCCTGTTTTTAGCCATTTTTTAAATCTAAAATCCAATTATTCCTTTAATTAGAGTTTTCAAATAATTGACATTTAAGATAATTTTTCATATATCAAGACTTAGGGTTATGATTGTGTTATTTGTTTTGTTCCCTTTTCTTGTCTTCCTGTAGGTTTCTTGAAGATATTTTAGGGAGTTTGTCATTAATTTATTGTACTGTATTTTAGCATGTCACCTTGTATAGTTTTCTTAGTAACTGCTCTAGAAATTATAATGAACACATATAGCCTATCATCATCTGTGGGCATTCGTGTCTTACACTTTTAATGCAGTACAGGAAATCTCCTTCTACTTAGGTCCTTTAACTTGCTCTACTTTTAAAAGTGCAATTGTCAGGTTGGGTGTGCTTGGTGTACTGGTTAAGATGCAGCTTTGATTGTCCACATCCCATTGGGAGCCTGGATTTGAGTGGCTCCTGCACTTCTGATTCTAACTTCCTGCTGCTGCACACCTTGTCAAACCGCTGGTGGTGGCCAAGAACTTGGATTCCTGCCACACATGTGGCAGACCCAGAGGAAATGCCAGCTTCTGCCTTTGGCCTGGCCCCCAGACCCAGCTGTCACATGTATTTGGGGAGTAAACTAGCAGGTGGAGATCCATGTCTCTCTCTCTCTCTCTCTTTCTGTTTTTCAAATAAATAAGGTAAATAAAAATTTACAATATAATTGAAAGTATTAATATCTTAAGTGGTTTCCTCTATGTCTGTTGAGTACCATATCAAATGGTGTTAAATTTTTGGCTGCAGGTATAATATAAAATTTAAGAAATATTATTACCCTTATTTTTATACAACCTCATCGTTGTATTTCCTTTCTAAGGTCCAGTGACTCTTCTGTTATTTATTTTAGAGAATTTTCTTTAGCCATTGGACAGCAGTTCATTTACTAACAAAAGCTTCTTAGTTTTTGTTCACCTAAGAATGTCTTGATTTTCCCTTCACTCTTGAATGGTATTTTTGCTTGATATAGAATTCTGCATTGGCAGTTCTTTTCTTTGTGATATGAACACGGCAGTTTTTAACCTGTATTTGAGATTATTGCTTAGAGATTTTATTTTCTTATAAAGAGTTTCTGATGGCAGGTGCTTAGCCTAGTGGTTGGAGTGTTGGCATTTGATACCTGGCTGGATCTCTTGATTCCAGATTACTGTTCATGCAGGCTCTGGAAGGCTGCAGGTGATGATGAAAATACATAGGTCCCTGTCACCAAAGTGGAAGATTCAGACTGAGTTCCTGACTCCTGGCTCTGGTCACACCCAATACCTGCAATTGTGGGTCCTTAGGTTTGAACCTCTGAAAGTGAGCATTCTCTCTCTCTCTCTCTCTCTCTCTCTCTCTCTCTCTCTCTCTCTGTGTGTGTGTGTGTGTGTGTGTGTGTGTATAATTCTGAAACCAAGAAATAAATCTTCCTGGGGGAGTCATATATTCATGGACTGCAAAGATCTAGTGGATAACAAAGACAAAATATGATACAGCCACAGAGGGTAAAGACAGATCAGACAAGATCTGAGTGGAAGTGGAAATGATTATCTAAAAGAAGGACACAAACCTCCTCCTCTGAGACTACAGGAAAGAAAGGTCAGTGAGATATTTACATGGAGATTGGCACCTGTTTCTGAACTGGTTTCCTGCTGTGTGCTACTCAGTGCAATTTGAATGTTTAAAGGTATTTATTTCTTGTAGATCAAGATACTGCACCATCTATCAACTGCTTAATTTCTCTTCATTTAAAAAATCCTCTGGGCCGGCGCCGCGGCTCACTAGGCTAATCCTCCGCCTTGCGGCGCCAGCACACTGGGTTCTAGTCCTGGTCGGGGCGCTGGATTCTGTCCCAGTTGCCCCTCTTCCAGGCCAGCTCTCTGCTGTAGCCCGGGAGTGCAGTGGGGGATGGCCCAAGTGCTTGGGCCCTGCACCCCATGGGAGACCAGGAGAAGTACCTGGCTCCTGCCTTAAAGCTCTGGCTTTAGTGTCAAGTCTGGATTAGAAAAGACTGCATTGTATTTCCTTCTGGTAGCTGACCTGAGAAATTTCATTGTTTTAAATCAGACAGGACCCCCTAGAATTTACATAAAAATGTGGCCCCTTAAAGTTCCCTGGAAGTGCTATCTGGGGTGCCACATGCACTACCAGAATTTGGGGTGCCATACGATTTTACCATGAGCTTATTGTTAAATCCCCAATATTAATAAGCCCTAGATGGTTCTTGCCTAATATTTAGAGAAGAATTCTAAATACTGGCGCAGATAAACGAGACAGCATGGTACGTTTTAGGCTTCTATTTAGTGTGAAAGGTATCTAGGAAAGTGAGGGCTTTAGTTCAGGTTGGAGAGAGGGGAGAGTCCGGGAACTGGGGTAGTGTCCATAACAAGCAGAGAGCAGGCCAAAAGCCGAATGCAGCAAGCGCCTTGAGCTGCTATCCACCACTTATCAAGAGCACCAAAGCAGAGGCAGAGAGCGTTTGGGACACTCCTTGCCTTTTTATATATTTTCCACAGGGGAGCGGCTTGTGGGCAGGTGGGTGCTCAGGTATGGTCAGGTAGAGCCTGATGTCACATGGGGGTGTGGTGAAGGTATCAGGATAGGTGTAAGCCACACAGGGGCATGGCAAAGGTATCAGGTGGGGCGTGAAGTCACACAGGGGCGTGGCGAAGGCGTGGTCTTCCAGCTCACAAATCTAATCAATGTTAGCCTATATGCCTGTCTACTTCAGACTTACAGGTAATTTATGTCAGTCTGAAAAATGGGACCATCTTACATAATTTTCAAGGGCAATCTGATCTGTTCCAGAGTTTGCTTCCTGCTCTGGCTTTAGTGTCAAGTCTGGATTAGAAAAGACTGCATTGTATTTCCTTCTGGTAGCTGACCTGAGAAATTTCATTGTTTTAAATACTTTTTTATGTATTAGCCCTAGAAAATCCAAAGAAGATAAAGCAATTTACTTGGCTATAAAATATGAAAAATATTTTTTACAAATTCTCATCAATGCACAGAAAACTATTATTAAAGTAATAATATAAATAAAATCTACCAATTCAAATTTATTTCCCTTTTTTATCCATGGATGCTTTTAGTAGTAGAATTGGTGATTTCTAAAAAATCAGCATAGCAGAAGGCACACATCAAGATGAATTATACCTACTGTAGAGTAATGTTATTTGTATGCATGTCCAAGTTTGCTGCTGATGTGAAAAATAGTGTGGAAACTCATTTTAGGGGTGGTGTCAAGAGTCTGGATGAAAGTAAAAGAAGTGCAGTTGGCTGTGTTGGCGAGACACAGGAAAACAAAGATAGGAAAGCAAGGATAAACTCTAGCATTCCCAGGCAAGCAGAGAGACTGAGCATTCGTTGTGTACTGGTCTCTCCCAATAGCTTTGGACTCACGAAGGGAAGGTGCCATCTTTTGTTCCCTCCTATGTCCCTGGCATTGTTCTGGATACACAGCAGGGAAACCATAAATGATTGTTGAATCCAATGTTCTTAATTCAAATCCTGGTTAATGGTCCTAGAGATCTGAAATGACTCCAAATAATTCTCTGACCATTTGCAAATAAGTATGTGATGATTTTTTATGCATGTGTGCCATTTCTGCATATAATAAATATGCATATCATGCAATAAATTTTCACAGAATACAATTTTCTGACCCTAACCTCTCCTTACAGGAAATGATCCTATGGGGATTACCCATAATTGATAGTTGTATTAATTTCTCAACTAGATACCTCTACTCAAATAAATGCTTTAATATTCCAACCCCTTAAAAATGGAATGAAAAACTTGTCATGGATAATAGATTGTAATAAAGTACTTTAGCACCCTAAATGACAGGATTTCCATGATCTCAAATTCCAGTCCCTCCCTCCCTCCCTCCCTTACTTCTTTCTTTCCTTCCTTCCTTCTTTCCTTTCTTTCTTTTTTTCCTTCTTAGATTTATTTTATTTATTTGAAAGGTAGAGTTACACAGAGAGGTAGAGACAGAGAGAGAGGTCTTCTATCCACTGGTTTACTTCTTAGATGGCCACAATGGCCGGAGCTGCGCCGATCGGAAGCCAGGAGTCAGGAGCTTCTTCTGGGTATCCCACGTGGGTGCAGGGGCCCAAGCACTTGGGCCATCTTGTACTGCTTTCCCAGGCCATAGCAAAGAACTGGATCGGAAGAGGAGCAGCTGGGACTTGAACCGGCACCCATATGGGATGCTGGCGCTTCAGGCCAGGGCTTTAACCCACTATACCACAGTGCCGGCACCTCTTGTGTTTCAATGATAAGGTGGACAAAGCTAAGGATGGTTTGGGTAAAGAAAATGTAATTTCAATAAATATAATAAGTAACATCAACAAATAAAACAATCATTCTGGGTGGTTTTTCTGTTAAAATAAGAAACTAATCAATTTCTTTCAATGGTCTTTATTTCAGAAATCATGGAAACAACCTAAGGGTTCCTTCCATTGTTTGATTTTCCTCCCCATTTATCAACTTATTTATTTTTATAATCTTGATTATTTTTCTTTCCTACTCTCTCATGTGTTTACCAAAAGTAATATGTAATACCTTGAACAAAGTTGAAGTTCAAGGGCAAAATTCTTCTTACTCATTGCTTTTTTGGTGGTCCTAATCATGGAAAGAAGAAATCATAAAGTTAAATTTGCCTTTCTTTAGTACTTCATTAAGATTTATAGTTAAAGAATTACAATGCTTTCCTAGATGTCACCAAGAATCAAAAGTTCTATTACCCTTAAAAATGTGATTTTCCACTCAAGGAAGTTCTTTTTTCCAGTCTGTGTTTTATGTGGTTGTTTGTTACTAAGACAAACCAAATGGCTAAATCAATACAAATGGCCCTCAAGGTCTAGAGAGACCACAAGAAAGTGTAGCATCATTAAACTAAATTACAGGCAAGCACTTAAGGAGACAAATAAGTATTTTGTTACCATGAGTCCTCATTTTATTTATGGTGAGAATGATTGAAAATGTTTACAAAACATGCATGGTACCAGGAGCAAGGATTCTGTGGGAATGGCCTAATCATTAGGTATAAGCTAGTTGCTATGGCTGTTTTAATTCAGAGGATAACATGCAAAACTAGAGGCAGAGCTCTAATAGAGTTCTTTGAAGGCTCAACCTCTATCTGATAATAGGAAACTTAAAATGCAGTATCAACACAGAGGGGGATAACCAGGCAGATGAGAGTAAGAGTAATGAACTCCCACGTGAGAGCATGAATTTAAACCTGCTGCTCCACACACATGGGCATGGATTGCGCTTGGAGAAGACAGATGCTGTAAGAAATAGAAATGGAATAATGATGAGTGGTCAGATAAGTCACAAAGTAGAACACAGCCTCCTTTATGAAAATGAGCCCAGATGCCTATGTTTATTTCATCAAAGCCTTCGGAATAGATGAAAATGAAGACAGAGGCACTAAGCCCATATTCTACAAACCAAGTATAGGCCACAGAAATAGATCCAAGGAAATGCAACCTGTTTTTTTTTTTTTAATTTAGAGAAAATTTTATTAGTTTTTATTAGTTTCTGTAATCAAACCCAAGTAAATAAGACCTCATATATACAAATATAAAAAAATTAAACTTAACATTTCTAAACCCATATGGATGTTAACTTCTGCACAATGCCAACTCAACATGATAAACTGGGATACTTTTTGCAAAGTTGACAGCACAGCTAAAGTTTTCAAAAATTTAATTATATATACACACATATATGTATATATATGTATATATACATATATATGTATATATGTATATATATATATACACACACACATAATAACACTATGTTGTGTATCAACAATAGCAACAGGTTTTCCAGGTTCTGAGAGGCAGAAAGAGATAGGTACGCACACACAGAGAGAGAGAGAGAGAGAGAGAGAGCTCCCATCTGCTGATTCAGTCATCCAAATGCCTTCAATGTCGTTTCTGATATGGGCTGCAGGAGCACTTGACCTATCACTGCTGTCTCCCAGGAAGCTACATTCAGAAGCGGCAGTGGAGAATCAAATCCAGGAACTCTGGTATGGGCTGCATGCCTCTTCATTATCATGTTAAACAGTAAATTAAATGTATATTAGTAAAAACGCTTTTTAAAAATTTTTAAGGAAAATATGTCTCAGAGGAAAGAAGAATAAATCTGCTAAGGTATATAAAACTTGCATGAGATGAGGGTCCAGCACCATGGCATAGTGGGTTAAGCTGCTGCTTGTGATGCCGGCAGCCCACGTCAACGCCAGAGTGCCAGTTTGAGTCCCCAGCTGCTCTGCTTTCTCTCTAGGTTTCCTGGTAATGTGCCTGAGAAGGCAGTAGAAGGAGCTCAAGTGCGTGGGCTTCTGTTATCCATGTCAGAGACTAGGGTGGAGTTACAGGCTTCTGGCTTCTGCCTGGCCCAAATCTGATTATTGTACCATTTGCAGAGTGAATCAGTGGATGGAAGAATCTCTCTCTCTCTCTCTCTCTCTCTCTAGCTCTCACTCTCACTCCTGCTCTCTTTTGGTTTCCCCCTCTACCCCTGCCAAATTAAAAAAAATAACAAAAACAAAAATTTATGGAGCTCAGGGCATACATGACTCATGGTCCTAAACAGAGCTATATGTCTGATGTGTACTGTATACTTGAAAGTTTACAGCTTGGGTCACTATAGAATGGATTGCAAATGCACCTGTTAGAAAGGTGAAATATATCATATTTATTTATCTTCTTATGGGAGGTATATAAGTTTAATATTGGAAAACATTTACCCACATTATGAAATAATTTAAGGATAGATGATATATAAGTTTCTCCACCCAGGACAGTTATCTTCCTCTCTATATGCATAATATTGAGTCTAAAAATAGCTATGTTTCAGATAAAATTTTGTAAATTATTTTTGACGTAAATACACAAATTTTTACTTTCCTATGATCATGATTTGGAAAGCTCAAACTCTTTATTTTTTTTGAAGTATAGTAAACAAACACATTATGCTTTTTGGTCATACTGCCTAGTAGAATCATGAATTTGGAGGAGTAAAACATGCTTTTTCAGTTGTTATTTTGCTGGATTGAGTAGACAATTTTTACCCCAGTGAATGACAATAATATTGGTTATAAACGACATTAAGATACACTTCTACAAAGCACATAAGAATGGTATATGACTTTTTAGAAAAAATACAATATTCAATTGGCTTACTGAAAATTTGCCTTCAGCCTAGCAATTCTATCATATGTGGAAAAAGACAAAATTTATAGAACCTGCTAAAGCATAGATTATCATGTGTCCTTTGGCAGTGGTAGTATAATTGTCTAGAGCTCACATGGGTGCATGTCTCTTCCCTTGGTAGACTCCTGAGAGGGTTGGGCCATTTTCTTCACACTGAGCCTACCATACAATGGATTTCGTCAAGGGCTAGTCACCAGAACTCACATGGGATCCCTTCTAGGCTAATGTACTTTTTGCAATGTGGCCTCCCAACATTCTTTCCCTTGGCATCAATCATGGAGGAAGATTCTTTTGCTTTTGAAGGGTCATGGATCAACAATTAGACACTCACGGGATAAGTGCCTGAGAGAGTAACCTGGATGCTTGAGTGAGCTGGCGTGGCTGAAACATAAACCTTTATAGTTCTAAGACACTAATATTCTTGTCAACAATTTCAATATAATCAATACTGTGCTAAGAAATACAGTTTTGTATGGTGCTTTTTATTTCATATTTCTTTGTAGAGTCTAATATAAAGTTTCAAGAATTTGATGGACAATGTGTATTGTGAAAAATTTATGGATGCATTTCAAAAATTCTTGCAACAAAATAAACTTATCTTCTAATTCCATTTTATCACAAACTTTTTGAAGACTCTTTATACTTAGGTGTGTTTTTTTAAATATCTACTTATTTATTTGAAAGACAGAGTTAGAGAGAGAGAGAGAGAGAGAGAGAGAGATAAAGAAATGAAGAGACAGGAAGAGATCCTCCATACACTGTTTCACTCCACAAATGGGAGCAATGGATGGGAATCAGGAGTCAGGAGCTTCTTCTGTGTTTCCCATATGGGTACAGGGGCCCAAGTACTTGGGCCATCTGGCCATCTTCCTCTGCTTTCCCAGGCACATTAGCAGGGAGCTGGATCAGAAGTGGAGCAGCCGGGACTTGAACTGGTTCCCATATGGGATGCCAGCACTGCCACAGCCCTGGCCCCTGTAGTTGTGTTTTGATACATTACAAAATTCAATTCCAGAAATCTAACTACAAGTTGAAGCAAACCAAGGTAATTACAGAAACAACACGGTCAAAGTTAGTAAAACAGAGGGGTTTATATAAGAGTGGGGCCAGATAGTCAGTACCTCAAATATTGTGCTGGCCTCTATCTTCCTCCTAGGAAAGAATGTCCTAATCCATATAAACAGATATGTTTTGAGCGGTACCCTTTACCTTGTCAGTATTCCATATTATACAGGCTCTCTGGTTTACAGGGTGTTATAGTTAGTGGAGAGACAGAAGGAAAAATGTGTATCTCTATGTGACCATCATAGAAGGGTTTAAAACTATAATGCTGGGTTCAGCTGCTGAAAGGGGCTCAAGTGCCTCAGTGACTCGTGCCTTATGAATTCCCTCACCACAGGAACCAACAGAAGGATCCCAACACACCTTGGAAGCAAGGAAATTGAATCCTCACAAAATCCACCCCTCCAGCCCTAGTATGAGCAGCTCTTGCTGGCAGAGGCCCTGCAACCCTCAAAGGCTCTGAATGCATTCCATGTTCCTGAAGTCTGAAAGCCGGGAAGTCCAAGGCCAAGAGTCCCCATCTGGAGAGGGCCATGTCCTGCATCCTAAACTCACAGAAGTCATTACATGATATTAACAGAAGATAGAAAGAGCTGCTATCAGCTGATTCACTACCGAAATGCCTGCAGAGGTTGGGACTGTGCTGGAACAAGTATGGAGTCAGAAAGTTGATCTGTATCACCTCGCTTGGCCATCACTGAAGTCAGTAACCCTGCCTGCATTTGCAGGAAGCTAGAGTCAGGGCCCCAGTGTGGGAATAAAATCCTGGGCACTTTAATGTGCAATATGGGCATTTTAGTTGCTATGCTAAATGCCCACGCCTATCTGATTACTTTTATGTCATTTTTATATTCTATCAGTTTGCTAAATCATCATCAGTGTAGTTTTCAGTAGATCGTCTGGGTGTTTTGTAGGTATAATTTATAGGCAAATCATAGTCATTTTCATTTACTTTTCTCTTGAATTAACTAGCACCTCTTATCCAGTGTTAATGATGGATGATGATGGAGCATCCTTATCTTCTTTTTTTTTTTTTTTTTTTTTTTTTTTTGACAGGCAGAGTGAACAGTGAGAGAGAGAGACAGAGAGAAAGGTCTTCCTTTGCCGTTGGTTCACCCTCCAATGGCCGCCGCGGCCGGCGCGCTGCGGCTGGTGCACCGCACTGATCCAATGGCAGGAGCCAGGTACTTATCCTGGTCTCCCGTGGGGTGCAGGGCCCAGTGAGCAACCAGGACAGAATCTAGCGCCCCAACCGGGACTGGAACCTGGTGTGCCGGCACCACAGGTGGAGGATTAGCCTATTGAGCCATGGTGCCAGCCATTGTTCCATTGTTTTGTTCTATTTATTTTTTTAAGACTAGGGAAGAACCATCTTCTTTATTGTGTTCCTCCTCTTAGAAGTAAGATCACAGATTACTAAACAGATACAGCAGTGCCTTAATATATGTGCTTAGTACATGAAAACAAAACCAAAACAATCACACAAAAAACACAATGGTTTCAACTGCAACATAGCAAAGTCCAATCTTATTATAAATATTTAGTCAATCAATGATGACTTTGTGAACTCAATGAATAGTTACTTTGATCAATTTTTTCTAATCCTCTCTCTGTCTTGATGTCCATGTCTATACAACAGAGGTAGTTAGTGTACCTGCCTCTGAGGCCTGTTATGAAAATTAATGTCTAACTCACACAACTGTAGGCACAATATATTTTGTGACCTAGCTAATATCTTAAATTTAAGAAGATGCTGCACTGATGCATGAAATCACTCAGTACATTGAGAACTGCTTTCCTAAATCAGTTTTAGTAATTGAAATAAGATACCATTGTATCCTTCAAATTTACATATTCTGAGTTAATAATCGACAATCTGTGTTTTTCAACACTGTCCAGGGCCTGTTATGTAATACTGAAGCCGAAAAGTCATAGAGAACACATACATGCTAAAGAAAGGCCAGCTCACATTTCATTATTAATTTTTTCTTAAAGCCAGAGATAACAGAGAGAGGAAGAGAAAGAGACAGAATCTTCCATCTGCTGGTTTGCTCCCCGAATGCCTGCAACACCTTGGACTGAGGCAGGCTGAAACCAGGAGCCAGGAGCTTTTTCTGAGTCTCCAACGTGAGTGTATGGGTCAAGCACTTGGGCCATCTTCCACTGCTTTTCCAGCATTAGCAGGGAGCTGTGCCAGAGTGGATCAGCCTGGACTCATACTGGTTCCCATATGGGATGCTGGCACTGCAGCTGGAGGCTTAACCTTCTACGTCACAGTGCTGAGCCAGGGTCACATTTTAAACACAACAAAGTTAACCAAGTTAATGAATCAAGCCTTATATCTATTGTGATTAGTTGTCATTTGTGTCACTTAATTCAAAGTATCTTAATTAGTCATAGCAGTGATTTCCCAGCATTGATTCTGGCCTTTCACATTGGGCTTTTGCATTCATTTGTACTAGTCTCTGGCAATTGATTCTGGTGGGGATATTGTACTTGTTGCATCATTTAGAATGTGACGAGATTAATTTAAGGGCTGCACCTGCTATGAAGCCTTTAGTCACCACAACTGCTAATTCAGCTTCAGTTTTACAGCTGCATTTCTATTTGTGAATATGTAAATACCAAAATTTAACTAGAAAATTATATAACATGAACCATGGATGACTCGTTATTACTATCTGTATTGGTAAATTTATCTGGATTTCAGCATACTAACCATGAAATAAGTGGATGTAGTTTGATTTTTAGTTCCTTACAGTTCTAAGATTCTCTGACTCTATCAAAAGATGGAGACAAACAAGAACTGCACGATTACTGAAGGGTTGTTGAGAGTAGTACATAAAGGATACATTCAAATCATCAAGTCAGCACTGTAGACTCAATAAATACATAGTAAATAACAAGAATAAATAAGTCATAGAAAGATGAATAGAGTTCATGCATGCTGAAACATTAAGAGCATCCTATTTTTCAGATCAGCAAAAATTTTGAAACTTAACGAATTTGAGCACCCAAAAGGAATTAGACATACTCATCAGTTACTCATCGTTATATACCTACACTTTACTGATTGCAGATCAGATACCAAATAGGTTTGGGAAGAATTACGAAGAGCTTTCAGAACACTTGCAATTTCATGATAAAGTAAACCAGCTCTAAATGGCATCAGCACAAAAAAGCAAGTCAGAGAGAGCGTGGTTTCTGTGGGTCACAGTGCTTCATAGCTCAGCTGTGCTTGCATCTGTGTTGGGATCCTGCTCAGGCTGACACTTTTCAGGGGTCTCATTGTTTTGACTTGTATTGCTATTTTCTAGGAGTCTTATAAAGTCACTGTGAATATACATCATCTGTATGAAGCATCACTGTTTTGAGGACATGATATTCTGACATGAAAGGCCTATGGCACAAGACTACAATTAGATCTGTTGATAAGAGGATTCCTGCATTCATTCACTGTTTCCTGGAGTTTATTTTATTATTTTATTTTATTTTATTTTATTTTAAGATTTATTTGAAAGGCAGAGCTACAGAGAGAGAAGCAGGGACAAAGAGAGAGAAAGAGAAAGGGAGAGAAATCTTTAATCCACGGGTTCACTCCCCAAATGGCCACAATGGCTGGAGCTAGGCTAAACCTAAGCCAGGAGCCAGGAGCTGCTTCTGGGTTTCCGACGTGCATGCAGGGGCCCAAGGTCTTGCACCATCTTCTGCAGCATTCCCAGGCATGTTATCAGAGAACTGGACCGAAAGTGAGCAGCCAGGACTTGAACTAGGCCCATATGGGGTACCCGCATGGCAAGCAGAGGCTTAGCTCTCTATGCCACAGCACCACCCCGGGGAATTTATTTAACAACTATTTATTGCGCATCAACAATATGTCAGGTACTGTTTTGTGTGCTGAAACATAATATTGAGAAAATCAGTTTTGTGAAGCGAGCTTAACCTTCTATGCCACTGTGCCAGCCCCCAAATCTACAACTTAATAAAAAAAAGTTTGAACTCTGAATATTTGAAGCACTTATAACACTATTCACTCTCATTTTCCACCTAGGTATAATTATGAATTGCTGCATACTAGCAGTTAAAACAAAGAAAACAGCAACAAAAAGTTTTAGGTAACATTTTTAAGAATAAGGTTCCTCTTTTCTCCAGACGTGGTCTTCTAAACCAGAAGTTTGATGCAACTATTTTGTGTTCACAATAAAAAGCACTTTGTTAGTTCCAGGCATCATTTAAGAAATCAATTTGATGTAATTTTTAATTTTTTTTATTTGAAAGTCAGGGTTGTAGAGAGAGAAGGAGAAACAGAGAGAGAGAGAGTTCTCCCATTTACTTTTTTTTTTAGAAAACTTTTATTTAATAAATATAGATTTCGAAAGTACAACTTTTGGATTATAGCAGTTTTCCCCCCATAACCTCCCTCCCACCTGCAAACCATCTCATCTCCTACTCCCTCTTCCTTCCCCAGATGGTTGAAATGGCTGGGGCTGCACCAGGCCAAAGCCAGGACCCAGGCGCTTTATCTGGATTTCCCACTCAGGTGCAGGAGCCAAAGGACCTGGGCCATCCTTCACTGTCTTTCTCAGCAGCATTAGCAAGAAACTAGATTGGAAGTGGAGCAGCTGGGACACTAAATCAGCGCCCATATGGGATGTGGGCAACTCTCATTGGCTTTACCTGCTAAGCCACAATGTTGGCCTATTTGATATACTTTTTAAACTCTAGATTTTGAATTAGTACAATATTTTGATTATTCCACATTCAAATAGCTTCCTAAAAATCTTTACAGATGTGTATTTATCAACACTTTAGATATTCTTTTAAAAATAATTTCTGATGGCTGGCGCTGCGGCTCAATAGGCTAATCCTCCGCCTGTGGCACCGGTACCCTGGGTTCTAGTCCCAGTCAAGGCACCAGATTCTGTCCCGGCTGCTCCTCTTCCAGTCCAGCTATCTGCTGTGGCCCGAGAGTGCAGTGGAGGATGGCCCAAGTGCTTGGGCCCTGCACCTGCATGGAAGACCAGGAGAAGCACCTGGCTCCTGGCTTTGTATCAGTGTGGTGTGCCAGCCGCAGCAGCCATTGTGGGGGTGAACCAACGGCAAAGGTGGACCTTTCTCTCTGTCTCTCTCTCTCTCACTGTCCACTCTGCCTGTCAAAAAAAATGATTTCTGATTTTTTCATCATAAGAACTTTAATTTTAAATGTTAAGCAGCATCTGCATAGGTACAGGGCATATAATTGCCAATTCTGATTTATGTTGGAATGTAATTCTGAATTATGCTGTAATGACTTATAAGTAATTGCCATTTGTCTAAGAAGGGTAATTACATTGTAAATTCTGTGTGTTATTCTGCTTATTCTTGTATCTCAGTGGCCTATAGAAAAGGCTAACCACAGTTCTCGTGGTTTCCTTAATGTCTGGGTAAATAAAATCCAATATTTTAATTTATACTTGCACAATCTGAGGGCCAGGTAGAAGAATAATTAGCCTAATGTAACATGACTCAATGGCAAAATAATTGTGAGACTTCAAATTTCTTTTTTTAAAAAAGATTTATTTAATTTGAAAGAGTTCAGAGAGGCCGGCGCTATGGCTCACTAGGCTAATCCTCCGCCTGCGGTGCCAGCACCCCGGGGTTCTAGTCCTGGTTGGGCCGCTGGATTCTGTCCCAGTTGTTCCTCTTCCAGTCCAGCTCTCTGCTGTGGCCTGGGAAGGCAGTGGAAGATGGCTCAAGTGCTTGGGCCCTGCACTCGCATGGGAGACCAGGAAGAAGTAACCGGCTCCTGGCTTCGGATCGCTGCAGCGTGCTGGCCGTGGAGGCCATTAGGGGAGTGAACCAATGGAAAGGGAAGACCTTTTTCTCTGTCTCTCTCTCACTGTTTATAACTCTCTCTCTGTCTCTCTCTCTCACTGTCTGCTCTGCCTGCCAAGGTAAAAAAAAAAAAAAAAAAAAAGTTACACAAAGAGAGAGAGAGAGAGAGAGAGAGAGAGAGATCTTCCATCTGCTGGTTCACTCCCCAGATGACTGCAAACGTCAGGATTGAGGCAGACTGAAGCCAGGAGCCAGGAGCTTCTTCCAGATCTCACATGTGGGTGGCAGGGTTCTAAGCACTTGGGCCATCTTCTGCTGCTTTTTCCCGGGCGTTAGCAGGTAGCTGGGTTGGATGTGAAGCAGCCAGGACTCTAATTGGCACCCATTTGGAATACCACTGTCACAGCAGGGACTTTACACAAGCATAGACTTCAAATTTTTTGATTTTCAGTTCAGTGCTCCATTCACACTTGTGTCTCCTCATCTGGGTGAAGAAGGAAAAAAAAAAAAAAAACACTTAAGAAGGAAGAACAAAACTGCTAAAAGTATCCAAGTTTTTACTACTTTAAGCTAAAATCTCTCTCTTAATTAGGAAAAATTCCAGAACCATTTTGATCTTTCGTTTTTGCTACACCAAACATCCAGATATTTTCAAACACTAGTTGGATAGAGTGCATGCTGAAAAACTTCCAAATTAAGTTTTTAATAAATAACCTCTTATGATCTATTTCAATTAGCTAAATTAGCAATGAACGTAATCTCAAAGGACTAGCTCATTAAAATTATGTAGAATCCTATTTATCATTACTTAATACCTGCCATTATTTTAATACTCCCCCTAAACAAAAGTCTTTGTATTCCAGTAAGTTTTTTCCCACCAGATTTTAAAGTGGTTTAAAAAGAGCTTGTATTCATTGTTCTTCCCAAACATTTGAAATTATTGTAATAATCTCTATGCTGAATTAAAAAGTTTCTACCTGTAGTTAGATGAATGCTACTTCTCCACAAAATAAATTTTAAATTGTCTAAGTACACATATTTTTCATGACTGCTTACCATACTTGGAAATGTGGAAGGCCCCATAAGCTTTGGTGACTGAAGTTGTTATTCTTAACACAGAGTTAGAATGTTGTAAACATGAAATTTTATACAATAATGGGCCTGAAACTAGAACCAAGTGGTGCTGGAAGCTTACTGGTTGGCCGTGTTAAGACCTTGCCTTAAGTGTGATGCAGAAGTGCCAATCCCAAGATTTTCATAAAGGAGAAAGAAAGAAAAGCATACATGAAAATAAATATTGACTGCCATATACCAGAGCTGACAAAGTCAGAGGCGTGACACTGGAGCAGAGTCTGATTGGACTGGCGAGTTTACAATCCGTCTCAGTATTAAATGACACTCGGCTTATGACCCAGTCCAACGCAGTGGTGAGCTTTATAGCTTGACCTTTCGAGATCCTAGCTTATTATGATTTATTCTCCTCTGTGGGAGACTGGTGAGCACAGACGGACCTCATGAGAATGTAGTTCATCTCTCAGTTTCTCAGCAGCACAGCTTCTGAGCAAAATGGAGCACAGGAGACTTGTAGCTTGTTCTGTTGCTTTCAGGAATTAGATTATTTCCCAAACCAATTCTTATTCAAATGAGTTAATCTTATTATTCCTATTACTGTTTGGTTGTTGGTTGAATTAAGAACAATTGATTACTGTGTTCATTGTAGCACTTCCTCAAAGACTTAAGGAACAGTCATTTTCAGATTGCTTCAGTCTAATACAGCATTAAAGATATATTGGTTTTCTACTGCAGATGTAACAAATTAAAACATTTACTAACTTAGAACACAAATTTGTTGTCTTCATATTTTATAAATCAGAAATTTGAGATGGGCCTCCCTTAGCTAAAATCACGATGTCAACAGCATGACATTCTCTGGACCCAAGTCCACTTCCTGTGCAATTTCAGCCTCCAGTGGCTGCTCACACTCTTTGGCTTACAGCTCCCTTCTTCATCCTCAAAGGCAGAAATGGTGAGTTGAGTTTCCTCACAAAATTCTATACTGACGTTTTCCCCCTCCCTCTCTCTTTCCTCTCTCTCTCTCTCTCACTCTCTCTCTTCTCTCTCTCTCTCTCATAGCTCTCATAGCTCTCTATCTCTCTATCTCTGTCTCTGTCTCTCTCCACCCTCCATTTCTTCCCTTTTCCACACTTAAGGGTCCTTGTGAATGAATTAGGGCCATGTGGAAAATCCAGGATAACCACCCTATAGTAGGTCTATTGAATTATTATGTGGGCACTTTTTATTTTGACTGAGAGTCACTATGCTGCCTACATTTGAAAATATTTATTCCTGTTCTATCCTTAAAATGCTATAGCTTAACATGCAGATAAGCACATACACACAATAATTTTGGGAGAAAAAAAAATAAAAACACAAAAATATTTGCCATGCTTTCATGGCGTCCAGTGCAGAATGTCAGTGTTCCCACCTAATAGGAGTTCTGCTGGTGAGGATCATACCAAGACTGAGGCTGGAAGATGACGAGAATACCTACGTGACACTCTGAGGGGTCCTTGCTTACGTCATCACTTCAGAACTCTCCAGTGGATAAATTCCGACAAAATACTGTAGACCAGCAAAATATGTTTTTTTTCTTCAGGTAAAGTAATCTGAAATGACAAGCAAGTTTGGGATTCAAATTCCTCTCTTATGACTTTCTAATTTCACTATAGCTCTCAAAAGGGTACAGGCTCCAAATGAAGAAAATCTCTACAAAAACCTTAAAAATATTTTTAAAAAGATAGAATCGCACTATTTTTCAATAGTGATATTTTTGAATAATGTACTAACAATACTAATATGAATAAAAACTGAATTTTGTTAAAGTTCTCATGGACTAGTCCCATGGGATGGGCTTCCTTTGACTCAATTTGACTTTTCTACCATCCAGAAATAAGGCACCAAACACTATGAAGAACACTGTAGTTTTCAGCATTGATTGATTAGCAGATATTTCTCCCTAGACTCTACAACCATTTCCCCTGTGGACTTGGATTTCATATCCTTGTGATAATCCCTGCATAACTCTGCCCACTCTTAGAGATTGTCTTTATGGATTAGTTATATTCGGTTTACCTAGTGATTCTCATATTAATCATGTTGTAGTTAGGAATTCTTCTACCTTTGGATCCAAATGTCTAAGCACAGTCAGGCTGAAGGCAGACATTGTGAAGGGAAGCAGGGAGGGAAGAAAGCATAAAGGGAGGGAGGAAGGAGAAACTGATTCCCTTATCACCTGAACATAGTTGTGGGCCAAAGTTTAAAAAAAAAGAAAAAATGAGACCTTATCAGGGCCTTCTGTATTTCTAAAAAAAGTTATTGGCAAATCTATCTTATTCTGAGAAAAAGCAAGTGAACTTTAAATGGATCAGTTTACTTCCATTTCGTTTCTTATAGTTTTCTTGAATGTTAAAGTCTCTGAAACCTGGGTCCTCTTGTAAAAATCTTTGTGAAAGGGCTGTTGCTGTGACCTCGCAGGCTAAGCACTGGCATCCCAGTTTGTGTTCTGGCTGATCTTTCAATCCAGCTCTATGCTTATGACCTGACAAAGCAGTGGAAGATGGCCCAAGTGCTTACGCCCCTGCGCACACGTGGAAGACTCAGAAGAAGCTTCTGGCTTCTGGCTTTGGATCTGCCCAGCCCTGGCCTTTGCTGCCATTTGGGGAGTTAACCCATGGATGGAAGACCTTTCTCTCTGTCTCTCCTCCTCCCTATCTTTAACTCTGCCTTGCCAATAAATAATAGCTTTTAAAAAATCTTTGTAGAAAATTGTATTAAAATTAGTTTATTTTTATGCATGCAAAAGATTTTGAAATTCTTGCATATGAGAGGTTTGTAAAAAATTCATGGGAAAAGCACATTATGAAACAAAGATGAATGAATTTTTTTATGTCAAAATAAACTTATGTGTCAGTTCACCTTTATACAAACTTATTTAAGTATTTTATCATTTTATTATTAAAAGTTTTTGACAACATGTACTACTTGTTCATTTTTGGGGAATACAACACAATAGTTGAACACATATGTATGACATAATCTAATCAAGAAAGATAATTGATATTTCATTTGTTAACTTTTTTGACATTTGGAAGCTACTAGCTCTTCTCTTCTGTTTCTTCATACAGAATATAATACACTATTGTGAACCATGGGACTGTACTGAGGAGTGCTAGAACTTATTGCTTGTCTCTAACTCTATTTTGATTCCTGTTAGGCAGTCTCCTTCTATCTCTCCATCTCCATTCTTTCATTATTTTTTTGAACTGCTTTCAAACAATATTGATGTGCTGTACTTATGCCAATACTTATGTTAGTATAGTGAAATGTACTTTTTTTTGAGGGGGGGACTATTTTGAATTTCTTTCTTTTTTTTTTAGTTAAATTACATTAAGTGGCCAGTGCCGCAGCTTACTTGGCTAATCCTCTGCCTGCGGCGCCGGCACCCCAGGTTCTAGTGCTGGTTAGGGTGCTGGATTCTGTCCTGGTTGCTCCTCTTCCAGTCCAGCTCTCTGCTGCAGCCCGGGAGGGCAATGGAGGATGGCCCAAGCACTTGGGCCCTTGCACCCGTATGGGAAACCAGGAGGAAGCACCTGGCTCCAGGCTTTGGATCGGTGCAGCGCACCGGTCGTGGCAGCAATTTGGGGAGGGAACCATGGGAAGGAAGACCTTTCTCTCTCTCTCTCTCTCACTGTCTACCTCTGCCTTAAAAGATAAATTAATTAATTAATTAAGTACTGCCATGAATATATACAATTGATATAAAGTAAGTACTGCAATTTACTTCTTTCCAAAAGTTTTTAGTATATTCAGAAAAACATGACTAGCTTGAATGAAATAATAAGCAATTTGATGATTCAGTATATAATTAATTACTGAATTTATAGCTTATAATTTATACTATATGTTCATTCATACATGTAATCCATGAAAAATAGGCTTGCATATTTTTGCAAATAGGGCCTTTTGCAAATTATATGACTACATTTTGTAAGTTTTTTCATCAATTAAACAGAAAATATAATGGTGTCTGTGTTATAAAAGCATATGATACAGTACTGACAAAGAAATAGTCATCAAAGTAGATAAACAATTATTGTAATTGTTGTCACTATTACTGTGATTATAACCATCACCATTGTTGAAGCTCACTAAAGCATGGCTTCCAACGCCTCCCACATGTTGATATTCATGCCTGTCTATGCTTCCTTCCTCATGAATATTTCATCAGTAGAAACTGAAAAAATAAGTATTAGCTGCTTTAAAGCTTTGGGCTTTCATTAATCTTGTCGGGAAGCAACAGATAACTAATATAGTCGCCATAATAAGGACTAACAACATGGATAAAGGATACTTCTGATGAGTGTATCATTCCAAGAAGGACTCATGAAGAGGGAGACCTTTGAAGGATCACTAAGATTGCATGGCCATAACACACACACTGAGGCTGTGAGGTAATTTAATCTGACAGAACCATGCAGGCTAAAGTATCAAAAACAGAGCATTAATGATTTGAAAATGAAATGAGAACAAATAGGATGGAAGTGTTTGATATTGGAGTAAGCGGGACTTGATGCATTAGTTCTTTGATAGTGGGATAATCTGCTTTTATTCTCTCTTCCCATAGTGCCTAAAATTGTACCTACCAGAGAATACTCAATTAAAGTATTTGAATGAGAAACAAGTGAGACTTGAGTGATTTTCTAGATACCAGGAATTTCTGTGAGATTTTAAAACAAGAAGTGACGATGAAAAAATAAGTTCATGAAACCTTTTTTTGTGTGTGTTGGAGGGGTCATTTGTACCATGAAATATGGACATAAGAATTTCCTATCATAAAGGCCAGATCTAATCAATGTACAAGGAAATATGAGTACAGACTAATGGGAAAGAGATGGAGATAAAAGATACCCAGAAACAAAGAGCAGATATCCCAGGAAGGCATCAGTAACCAGGCTGTGCCCAGCATGCCAGATCTTTACATATGTCAACATGATTGATTGATGTTATTCCTCTACTTCTTTCTCTTGGAAGTAACTAAACTGGGAATTTTCTCTGCAATAACCCTTCAAATATTGTTCATTTGTAGCTTAAACAGATACAAATCTGGGGACAAATGGCTAATATGGGTGTATGGGCCACATTCCAAGAAAAGTGTTTGCAGAGAAAAGAGGAATCAACACTCATGTCTTCTTTTTTTTTTTTTTTTTTTGCATCCTCTGAGAGCCTATTCAATCTTGGAATATTTAATAAGCCTCATAAATTTGATAAAGTCAGATAAATCAACATGTCTATATCTGAGAAGTCTAGGTTTTGCTGAATAACATAGTAATAAAAGACAAGTAAACTTCAAAGAAATTAAGCGCACACACACACACACACACACAGTATGTCTGCCTTAATACATTCACAATCCAACTGGACTTAAAAGCTAAAAAGACATACACAGCCATACAAAAGAGTAAATGAAGAGTCATTGTGTGATAATGACATCCTTAATATGTAGCACCAAATAATAAGTAATTTAGCTGTGTTAGTATTTAATGGAATATTGGGATGTATGTACAAACTCCCTGTATTAACTTGTTAAAATAGAAATAGTTGAGAAACTTTACTAAGGCAATCACTTGTCTTCCTTATGTTTCTTGTTTACAATTGTACCATTTGTCGCCTATCATTTCTTTTTGTTTGGTTACCTGAAATTGTCCTGACATAATATTGAAGTATTATCACATACAAAAATGATTAGTAGCAATGCAACAATGAAAGAGAAATTTGTTGCTCTACAATAAAACAACTGCCCATGTGATATTGCTTAAAAATGCTGAATCAAATAACATTTATGATTTATGTCAACATTTGAAATTATTTAGGTAAGAGAACAGGCCATTTAAATTTGTGATTTTTTTTTCAAGTAAAACACTCATTTAAATATAGCATGTTTCCAGAAAATCACTGAGATAATGTGTAAAGTCCAGTGGATTTTTTTTTTATGTATTTGATAGAGTTAGACGGTGAGAGAGAGAGACAGAGAGAAAGGTCTCCCTTTCATTGGTTTACTCCCCAAATGGCTGCTAAGGCCAGAACTATGCCGATTCGAAGACAGGAGCCAGGTGCTTCTTCCTGATCTCCCATGGGGGTAGAGGGGCCCAAGCACCTGGACCCATCCTCCACTGCCCTCCTGGGCCACAGCAGAGAGCTGGGCATGAAGAGGAGCAACTGGGACTAGAACCCAGCACCCATATGGGATGATGGTGCCACAGGCAGAGGATTAACCAAGTAAGCCACTGCGCCGACCCCCTGTCCTGTGGATTTTTACAAAGTGGTTTCAACTCTGTAGCTAGAGCTAGATCGAAAAACACTATTGCCAGCATCATCTCATAAAGGCTCCTAATAGCCTACATATTTCTGCTTCTCTGTAGGAGAAAAACTCTAATTTCTCATAGTATAGAGCAAACATTATGCCCGTTTTACATCTTTAATTAACATTTACTTAAATGCTTATAATTTTCATCCATATTATTGTGCAAAATTACATAATTGTAGCAAACTTTATAAATATACCAATATATATTTCCATTATACTCTAGATGGACACTACTGCTATTTTTAGTTTTGGCCTATTAAAAACTATGCTGCTTAGAACCAGTTACTAATTGCCATCAAAGAAATATACAGACACACACACACACACACATATATGTATGTACATACATATATATATATAAAATCCAACACCATTAAAAGTATATTTTTCTTTTAATTTTTACTTATGTATTTGAGAGGCAGAGAGATAAAGTTTCCATCTGAGGTTTAGTCCCCAAATGCCCTCAATGCCTGGGACAGTGACAGGCCAAAGCCAGGAGCCAGAAACTCAATCTGGGTCTTCTATATTGGGACAGGGACCTAGGTACTTGAACCATTACTGGAACTTCTCGGGGTACCCACTAGCAGGAAGTTGGAATGCAGAACAGAGTCTGGATAGATACCTAGTGATAAGGACACAGAATGCAGGCATCTTACTTGGTAGCTTGAAACCCACCCCATTTTGCAAATTCTTTAGCTAAATGATTTCATATCATATTTAATAAAGTGGGATGTTGTAGTTACTATGAAAATTCTTATTCTTCAACTGTGGTAACTGAAGCTTGGGCAGGTTCATAACATTCCCAGGATGACACGATAAATAAGCTGGGGAAGCAGGATTCATGACGTAACAAAGAGAAGGTCTTCCATGTGTCAGAACTTCTTGTAGATACAATAAAAATAACAATAAATAAAACCAATCACAATCCCTGACAACAGTTTTACTTGGTTTGTGGAAGAATTGTAATAATAAAATAGATCATACGTTAGCTGTAAGTATGTTCCAAAGAAGATGACAAAGCGGGGGGGAAGTAAGAGGTGGAAAGGGAGTTGTTTTTAATTTTCAGTAGGGTGACTACAGAAGGCTTTTTTTGAGAAGAGATTTAAAAATCCAAAGAAGCATTTGACTTCAAGCCTGTGTTATTGCAGTGCCCATACTATTTATTGCAATATTAAGCCAATAAACACACATTCATGACCTCTTAGTAAAGACTTTCTGAAAGGATTGTGCTTCCTTTAAAACAAAATAACCTGCTGCCCACATAAACTGTATAGATCATTAAACAAAACAAAGCAAACAAACCAAAACCAGTACTGCTAGATCTAAACTGAATTTACTTTTAATTGCTTCAAAACTGATTCTGAGAAACCACAGAGACATTTGTAGACCTTGGTTACAAATAGTGGTAGATAAGACATAGCTGGGTCAAAATGTCAATGATGATTAAGCAAACACTGTAAACCAAGGTCAAGACTAGAATGAATTTACTATCAACACTTTCCATTTTTATTTCACCTTTACTCTGAGTAGTAATTTATAGGATCAAATGTAAGATGCTATAAATTGGTTTTAAAAGCATTTTACATATTATATTTAAGTGAGTTGGTCATATAGGCATCACTGTTTTTTTTTTTTTTTCTTTTTGCATCTTATAAATATACAGGGTTAAAATTGTCTCATAAGAGATACTTTTTTCCTCTGGTATTGACCAAGTAGTTCTTCTAGACCCTAACACTAGCACACACATTTAACTTTTTTTTTTTTTTTTTTTTGGACAGGCAGAGTGGACAGTGAGAGAGAGACAGAGAGAAAGGTCTTCCTTTGCCATTCGTTCACCCCCCAATAGCCGCTGCAGCCGGCACGCTACAGCCAGGGCACTAGGCTGATCCGAAGGCAGGAGCCAGGTGTTTCTCTAGGTCTCCCAGGGCACAAGGACTTGGACCATCCTCCACTGCCTTCCCGGGCCACAGCAGAGAGCTGGCCTGCAAGAGGGGCAACCGGGACAGAATCCAGCGCCCCGACCGGGACTAGAACCCGGTGTGCCGGAGCTGCAGGCTGAGGATTAGCCTATTGAGCCGCAGCGCCGACCCACAGTTAACTATTAAGTTTTGGAAAAAAAAATGAGTACAGAAGCCCACAATGACTTAAAAATCCCGAAGATGGAATCAAAGCTGGCCAATTCCAGGTGAAAGTTAGCATTTGGAAAAAAAAAATGGCGTTACTGAGTACCAATTTTTATGGCTTTTATTCCATGAACAAAAGCATACACATAGGGCATCTAAAGCCTTGATAGGAAGTACCATTGTCTCTGGCTTGCAGAACCATCAGACAGAGATTTGGTATATATAGCTACTTAAAAGCTGCTGGGAGAATCCCAAAAAAGAGAGTCACAAAGAGGAAGAATGATCACTTTCATGAAAACGCTGCCCAATTTCAGGCTAACCGTTGACCACTAAAGTTCAGGACATATTCCTAAATGCAAAATAACCACTGAGATAGTTGTTGCTCAAGAAACAGCATTGAGGGTCTGAATCCAGCAATTTAATTACACGCTAAAAACAAACAAAACTATGTATGAATTATAGAATCCAGAATGTGCCTGATATGAAATTCATAATGTACATGGCAAAATCTCATATTGTTAGACATTTGGAGAACTGAGAATATGAGTCCAATTCTAAGTGAAAGGGTAATCAGTATGCCTGACAATGTTGGAATCATCATATAGGATTTTAAAAGAATTGCAACAAGGACAAGCATTTACCTAGTAGTTAAGACACTGATTAAAATGCCCACACCCACATTAGGGACTGTGGATTTGAATCCTAGCTCTGTCTCCCAGTCCCAACTTCATGCAAATTCAGAATCTGTTAGGCAGAGATGATAGCTAAAGTATCTGGATCCTTATCAGCTGTATAGGAGACTTATACTGAGCTAATAGCTTCTGGCTTTGGCTGGCCAAATGCGGGCCATAACAGATATTGGAGGGTAACGAACCAATGGGGGGGATATCTCTCTCTATTTCTTTGTCACCCAATTTTAAACATAGTTATAACTTTGTTAGCAACACAAAACAAATTCTCACTGTAAATAAAAATAAAGAAATTTATACAGACAATTTTGGAATTAAACAGAATTCATACAACAACAACAAAAAATGCACAATGACATGATCTGATTTAGGCTGATTCTGATTAGGTTATAAATAAACTGGCAGATCTGTTGGAAAACTATTGCAATTATCCAAGAGATACACAATTTTTAAAGATTTCTTTATTTGAAAGGTAGAGTTATAGAGCGAAAGAGAGAGACGAAGGGCAGAGAGAGAAAGAGAGAGGGAGAGAGAACTCAATCTTCTATCTGCTGGTTCACTCTCCAAATGGCAACAATGGCCAGGGCTGGGCCAGGCTGCAGCCAGGAACCTGTAACTCCACCCATGTCTCCTGGGTGGCAGGGGCCCAAATACTTGAGCCATTTTCAGCTGCTTTCTTGGCACATTAGCAGGGAGCTGTATTGCAAATGGAGTAGCAAGGAAAAACTGTCACACATATGGGATGCCAGCATAGCAGTGACTGGCTTAACCTGCTGTGTCATAAGACCAGTCCCAAGAGATATTGCTTATTGCATGGAGGACCATATATAATCACAGAATTTAGGTAATGAAGGAAATCACAAGTGAACTTGAAGAAAAATCAATAGAAATTATCCAATATGAAGGAGATGGAAGAAAAATGGAAAAATAACACAGCCTTAGAGAGATGTAAGTATTAAAAAAAATCAAACATACATGTAGTTATAGAAAGATAGAAAAAGGAAAAAATATTTGAAGAAATGGTAGACTAATATTTTATACATTTTGTAGAATACATACACTTATAGATTCAAGAAGTTCATGAAACAAACCCAAAAATGCAAGGCCTGGTTATATCACAAACAGCTAAACTGGGTACTTGCAACACGGGATGCAGGCCTCACAATCAGTAGCTTAAATTGCTGCAGCAGAACACTCTCCTTACTGTAAACTTTTTTTTTACCACTTATTCTGTGGATTACCAAGTTGAGGTGCTAAACTATACTGCTTTTTTTTTTGTTAATGTATAGGATTTTCCCCATAGTTCTATCATTCTTCTGCATCCTGAGTTTTGAAGCTCTGCTGTTAGATGCCTGTAGATGAAGGGTAAGTTGCCTCTTTCACTATCATAAATGTCCCCCATAAGACTGATCATACTTTGTGTGTGTGTGTGTTTTGGTTTTGAAATTTTATTATTTATTTTAAAGGTAGAGTCACAGAGAGAGGGAGGGGGAAGGAGAAATAGGGAGAGAGGGAGAGTGGGAGAGACGGGGAGAAAGAGAGGGAGAGTGGGAGAGAAGGAGAGAGAGAGAGAGAGAGAAAACTTCCATCTGCTAGTCTGCTGACGTACACCCCAAATGGCTGAAACAACCCACCTTGGGCCAGGCCTAAACCAGGAGCCAGCAGCTTCCTCTGGATCTCCCACATGAGTGCAGAGGTTCAAGTACTTGGGTCAGCCTCTATTTCTTTCTCAGACACATTAGCAAGGAAACAGGAGATTTAATCAACACTTTACCCCAAATGGATCTAACAGATATCTACAAAACATTTCATTCTATGCTTGAAGAACGCACATTCTTTTTTTTTTTTTTTTTTTGACAGGAAGAGTTAGACAGTGAGAGAGAGAGAGAGACAAAGATAAAAGTCTTCCTTTTCATTGATTCACCCCCCAATGGCCGCTATGGCCAGCGTGTTGCGGCCTGCACACTGCACCAATCCGAAGCCAGGAACCAGGTGCTTCCTCCTGATCTCCCATGCGGATGCAGGGCCCAAGCACTTGGGCCATTCTCCACTGCCTTCCTGGACCATAGCAGAGAGATGGACTGGAAGAGGAGCTACAGGGACAGAATCTGGAATGCCAACCGGGACTAGAACCTGGGGTGCTGGCACAGCAGGCGGAGGATTAGCCAAATGAGCTGTGGCACCAGCCAAAGAATACACATTCTTCTCATGAGTACATGGAACCTACTCTAGCACTGATCACATACTAGGCAGTAAAGTAAGTCTCAGCAAATTCAAAAGAACTGAAAGCATACCATGCATCTTCTCAGACCACAGTGGAATGAAGCTGGAAATTAAAAACTCAGGAATCCGTAGAGCATATGCAAACACATGGAGACTGAACAACATGCTCCTGAATGAACACTGGGTCATAGAAGAAATCAAAAGAGAAATCAAATACTTTCTGGAAGTAAATGAGGATAACAACACAACATACCAAAACTTATGGGATACGGCAAAAGCAGTGTTGAGAGGAAAGTTTATAGCAATAGGTGCCTACATCAAGAAATTGGAAATGCACCAAATAAATGAGCTTTCAATGCATCTCAAGGATCTAGAAAAATTGCAGCAAACCAAACCTAAAACTAGTAGGAGAAAAGAAATAATTAAAATTAGAGAAGAAATCAACAGAATTGAATAAAAAAAATTTAAAAAGATCAGCAAAACAAAGAGCTGGTTTTTTTTTGAAAAAATAAACAAAATTGACACACCATTGGCCCAACTAACTAAAAAAAGAAAAGACCCAAATCAATAAAATCAGAGATGAAAAAGGAAATGTAACAACAAACACCACAGAAATAAAAAGCGTCATCAGAAATTACTACAAAGAGTTCTACGCTAGCAAACAGGGAAATCTATCAGAAATGGATAGATTCCTAGCCAAATACAACCTACCAAAATTGAAGCATGAAAACAGAGAAAATCTAAACAGACCCATAACTGACACATAAATTAAATCAGTAATGAAGGCCCTCCCAACAAAGAAAAGCCCAGGACTGGATGGATTCACTGCTGAATTCTACCGGACATTTAAAGAAGAATCAGCTCCAATTCTTCTCAAACTATTCAGAACAATTGAAAAAGAGGGAATCCTTCCAAATTCTTTCTATAAAGCCAGCATCACCTTAATCCCTAAATCTGAAAAGGATGCAGCACGGAAAGAGAATTACAGACCAATTTCCCTGAAGAACATAGATGCAAAAATCATCAATAAAATTCTGGCCAATAGAATGCAACAACACATCACAAAGATCATCCACCAAGACCAAATGGGATATATCCCTGGTATGCACGGACGGTTCAACATTCATTAATCAATCAATGTGAGACACCACATTAACAGACTGCAGAAGAAAAACCATATGATTATCTCAATAGATGCAGAGGAAGCATTTGATAAAATACAACACCCTTTCATGATGAAAACTCTAAGCAAATTGGGTATAGAAGGAACATTCCTCAATATAATCAAAGCAATGTATGAAAACCCACAGCCAGCATCCTATTGAATGGGGAAAAGTTGGAAGCATTTCCACTGTGATCTGGTACCAGACAGGGATGCCCACTCTCAACACTGCTATACAATATAGTTCTGGAAGTTTTAGCAAGAGCCATTAGGCAAGAAATGAAATTAAAGGGATACAAATTGGGAAGGAAGAACTCAAACTATCCCTCTTTGCAGATGATATGATTCTGTATTTAGGGGACCCAAAGAACTCTACTAAGAGACTATTGGAACTCATAGAAGAGTTTGGCAAAGTAGCAGGGTATAAAATCAATGCACAAAAACCAAGAGCTTTCTATACACAAGCAATGCCATGGCTGAGGAAGAACTTCTAAGATCAATCCAATACACAATAGCTACAAAAACAATCAAATACCTTGGAATAAACCTATCCAAGGAAGTCAAAGATCTCTACGATGAGAATTACAAAATCTTAACGAAAGAAATAGTAGAAGATACCAAAAAATGGAAAAATCTTCCATGCTCATGGATTGGAAGAATCACTATCAATGTCCATTCTTCCAAAAGCAATTTATAGATTCAATGCCACACTAATCAAAATACCAAAGACATTCTTCTCCAATTTGGAAAAAATGATGCTGAAATTCACATGGAGGCACAGCAGACCTCAAATAGCTAAAGCAATTTTGTACAACAAAAACAAAGCTGGAGGCATCACAATACCAGATTTCAGGACATACTACAGGGCAGTTGTAATCAAAACAGCATGGTACTGGTACAGAAATAGATGGATAGACCAGTGGAACAGAATAGAAACACCAGAAATCAACCCAAACATCTACAGCCAACTCATATTTCATCAAGTATCTAAAACCAATTCCTGTAGCAAGGACAGTCTATTCAACAAATGGTGCTGGGAAAACTGGATTTCCACGTGCAGAAGCATGAAGCAAGACCTCTACCTTACACCTTACACAAAAATTAAAGATCTAAATCTACATCCCAACACCATCAAATTATTAGAGAACATTGGAGAAACCCTACAAGAATCAGGAGGTACAGGCAGTCAAAGACAAAATTAACAATTGGAATTACTTCAAATTGAGAAGTTTCTGTACTGCAAAAGAAACAGTAAGGAAAATGAAGAGGCAACTGACAGAATGGGAAAACATATTTTCAAACTATGCAACTGATAAAGGTTTAATAACCAGAATCTACAAAGAGATCAAGAAACTCCACAGGAACAAAACAAAGAACCCACTTAAGAGATGGGCCAAGGACCTCAATAGACAGTTTTCAAAAGAGGAAATCAAAATGGCCAACAGACACATGAAAAAATGTTCAGGAAAATGAACATCAGGGAAATGCAAATCAAAACCACAATGAGGTTTCACCTCACCCCGGTTAGAATGGCTCACATACAGAAATCTACCAACAACAGATGCTAGCGAGAAGGTGGGGAAAAAGAGATACTAACCCACTATTGGTGGGAATGCAAACTGGTAAAGCCACTATGGAAGTCAGTTTGGATATTCCTCAGAAACCTGAATGTAACTCTACCATACAACCCAGCCATACCACTACTTGGAATTTACCCAAAGGAAATGAAATTGGCAAATAAAAGAGCAGTCTGCACCTTAATGTTTATTGCAGCTCAATTCACAATAGCTAAGACCTGGAATCAACCTAATTGCCCATCAACAGAAGACTAGATAAAGAAATTATGGGACATATACTCTAGAATACTATACAGCAGTCAAAAAAAAATGAAACCCGGTCATTTGCAACAAAATGGAGGAATCTGGAAAACATCATGCTGAGTGAACTAAGCCAGTCCCAAAGGGACAAATATCATATGTTCTCCCTGATCTGTGACAACTAACTGAGCACATAAAAGGAAACCTGTTGAAGTAAAATGGACACTATGAGAAACAGTGACTTTATCAGGCCTCATTCCTTTTAGTATTTTTTGTTCTACTTAATACCATTGTTTGAATTCTTTACTTAACACACAATTATTCCTAGATGTTTAAATTTAACTGAAAAGTGTTCCCTATTAAATATAAGGGTGGGAATAAGATGGGAAGTGATGTACAGTTTGGCACATGGTCAACTGGACTTACCTCTAATGGTAGAGTTAGAAACGTGCCACGGGATTCCAATTCCATCCCATCAAGGTGCCATGTACCAATGCCATCTCACTAGTCAAAGTGATCAGTTTCAGTTCACAATTGATCACACTGATAGGTCTAAGAGTTAAAGGGATCACATAAACAAGACTATTGTCTGCTAATACTAACTGAAAGAATTAAAAAGTAGAGAACAATCCAACATGGGAAGCGGGATACACAGCAGACTCATAGACAGCACTCTGGCCTCAGAATCAGCCATTAAGGAATTCAGATCTGGCTGAGGAGCCCATGAGAGTATTTTATGCATGGAAAGCTAAGACACTCTGGCAAAAAAAAAAAAAAAAAAAAAAAAAAACCTAAATGAAAGATATCTGCAAGTGAGATCCCAGTGGAAAGAACGGGCCATCAAAGAAGGAGATAACTTTTTCTGAAGGGAGGAGAGAACTTCCACTTTGACTATGATCTTGTCTAAATAAGATCAGAGTTGGCAAATTCAAAAGGCTTCCATAGCCTTGGCAACTCATGACAAGAGCCTTGGGTGATTACTGACACCATAAACAAGAGTGTCAAACTGTTAAGTCAACAACAGGAATCACTGTGCACTTACTCCCCATGTAGGATCTAGTCCTTAATGTGTTGTAAAATATGAATTAATGCTATAACTAGTACTCAAACAGTACTTTACACTTTGTGTTTTTGTGTGGGTGCAAACTGTTGAAATCTTTACTTAATATGTACTAAATTGATCATCTGTAGACAAAGATAATTGAAAACGAATCTTGATGTGAATGGAATGGGAGAGGGAGTGGGAGATGGGAGGGCTGTGGGTGGTAGGGAAGTTATGGGGAAGGAAAAAGCCACTGTAATCCAAAATCTGTACTTTGGAAATTGATATTTATTAAATAAAAGTTAAAAAAATCAATAAAAATAAAATGTACTTCTAGATAATTCTCAGTTATGACAGTCTATTTTACTTTTTTTAAACACTAACAAATTTATAGATATCAAATGTATTATTTAACTATATTCATTCAATTAAATTCAAATATTTATGGAATTCCCATTGTTCTCTAAACACAGGGCATATAGGAAATATTGTCTCTACTTTCATGGAATGCATATTTCCATAGAGGAAAGAGATAACTCCTAATAAATGAGTTAAAAAGTCTCATCATTGGTCTGAGATATTGATGAGATCAATGATGAAACAAAATAGATGGTATGATATGAAATATTTGTTTACTATGAAAAGCATGATTCCAAGATAGCAAGAATTTTTTTTTTTTTTTTTTTTTTTTTTTTTTTTTGACAGGCAGAGTGGACAATGAGAGAGAGAGACAGAGAGAGAAAGGTCTTCCTTTTGCCGCTGGTTCACCCTCCAATGGCCGCCGCTGCAGCCGGCGCACCACGCTGATCCTGGCAGGAGCCAGGAGCCAGGTGCTTTTCCTGGTCTCCCATGGGGTGCAGGGCCCAAGCACCTGGGCCATCCTCCACTGCACTCCCTGGCCATAGCAGAGAGCTGGCCTGGAAGAGGGGCAACCGGGACAGAATCCGGCGCCCCAACCGGGACTAGAACCCGGTGTGCCGGCGCCGCAAGGTGGAGGATTAGCCTAGTGAGCCACGGCGCCGGCTGCAAGAATTTATTTTGATATTTTCTATGCTATATCATAGGCAAGTTACATGGCATATAGAACAAATTCAATGTATATTTGTTAAGTTACATATTTAACTAAGAAAAAACAACCACTGGAACATGGAAATTACATTATCAACTTATCCAAACCAAATTCTTGAAAACACTCCAAATTATCATGATAATCTATAACATTTTGTTAAAGCCATGTCATTTAAAGAACATTCCTTTGGTAAATTAGTGGTTGGAAACACTATTCACCATGATGAAGTAAAGCTTTTTGGAAATACATTTAGTGCCAGATTTTAAACATTTTTAATGTCTGGTACAAAAGGCCAACAAATAATTGGATGGGAAAATTTGACTTCTTTGTCTAATAATATTTGGCAGCGTGTGTGCTTTTGTGCTGAGCTCTGAAAAATATATTCTGCCTATTCTTTTTGAGTAATTGTGTGGCCATAAAATATCACAGTGTGTCACCATAAGTAGAAATTATCTCTATCTACCTACCTATCTTACTATCTATTTATTTATAGAATCAGAGAAGGAGAAAAGAGAATTCACCAATGCCACTTATACAGTATGTAAACATGATATTAAGTAGCACTTTAAAGCGCATCGTCTTCTATTTGGGTAAATCCACTTCTCTCCTATTTCTCTGATTTTCCCTAATGTTTTGCATGCAGCACTCTAACCTATGTATTCTTTACTAGAAAATAAAATGTTTTAAATGTAGCAACTGATTCCCAGGTACAGAATTCTATATTAGGTGTACATGCAGTATATAAAATGTCAAATACAAATAGACTTTGTCTAGAGACACTTAACACACCAATACTCCACCACTATCAGATTCAGTGAAAAAAAATTATGAATATATATGTTCATACTTCTAATGAACATATCCTTATATTCACCCCATATCACAACACTTGCCCAAAGTTTACTAAACCACTAGGCATTAGAGATATAGATTCTGGAATTACCAGCATGTTGGGGTCTTAAGCCTGAGGCTGGCCCCTGACCAGCAGGGGACAGTACAAGCACTCCCCCACAAGGCGAACAGGAGAGGTAAGGTCAACAGGTCAAGCACACTGCAGCAAGCACCTGTGAGTTCTGTCGAAGCAGGAACTACTTTATTGAGGAAGTGTACAGGCTTATAAAGCTTGCAAAAGACATGCGCAGTAGGGGAGCCAATCAGCGAAAAGGTCATGCAGGCATGGGTGGACCACGCACAGGGGCATCTTAAGCAAGGTATAGGGATCATGCACTGTCCACGTGTCTGGAACTAAAGCAGACCTATGCCTGCAGGTGGTCCGATCTTGCGTGGATTAACCACAGCAGCTGCAAACACGCCCCCTGAACATCCGCCAGGCGCCATGTTGTTAGGGACTATTTTAGGCAATGCCCAATACCAGCATTTTTATTTACTTACTTATTTATCTACAAATGTTTTAAAAACAACAAACACTTGTGGAAGCATATAACAATAATAATAAAAATACATACAAATATATACAGAGGAAAATGTTCTAGCAGAAAGTCAATGAAATCTCTTTTAGCTTCTCCATATTAAATTTTCATACACACACACACACACACACATACACACATGGAAATTAAAACAACAAATACAACATCTCAACAACCATGGTCATTGGAAAGGTAAAATACAATAAATAGCAGAAATAATTTTTATTAAAGGAAATGAGGAAAAGGGCTGATTATAGGAATCCTTATGGAAAGAGTCTGGGAGCTTCCCTCTCCTCACTTCACTGAGCAACCATCTGTATCTCAATTCTAGATTCAAACACTCATCCAATCAGAGGGAAGGGAGAAATCCCGGAAGAATGTGCTTTTCCCACAGCAAGGTTGGGTCACCATCATATGCTGAATCAGTAAATATTTCTGGAACTAAGATTCCCCAAAACACAGGATAAGCAGAGGATTGCACTATGCTGTATCAGAAATTGGAGATTAGCAATAAAATAGCTTGTGAATGTGAAAGAAGATATGGAATACAATTTTCTTAGCGTATGTGAGGTATATTACTGTTCTCCAGAGAAACTGAACCAACAGGATAAGGAGAACATATATAACGAGATTTACTATAAGGAACTGGCTCACATGATTATGAAGGCTGACAAGTCTCATTAGCTTCTGTCTGCAAGATGGGCATCCCAGAAAGCTGGTAGTGTGCAATAGTGGTGATAATAACAGAGCCAGCATTGCAGAGGACACTTTCAGTCTTTAGGCCCCAAAACCAGGAGTGCTAAATGCAGAAGATAAGAATTCCAACTCAAGCAGCTAGGCAGAGAGTGAATTCAGTCCTCTTTTTGTTCTAGAATCTATTTAGATGCCCAATGGATTGGGTTATGTCTTTCCACAAGAGGGAGGGCCATCAGATGTACTTAGTCTATAGCTCTGAAAGCTATGCTCTTCTGGATACACCATTAAAGACATATCCAGAAAAACTTTAACTGGATATCTGGGCATCCCACTGCCCACTTGAATTGTCCCACAGAGCAACACCATTCACATGTGACATTTAGTATAATATAAGGTCAGCTGTTGACTTTATTACCTAGAAACAAGTGTTAGCAAGCAAAAATACAAGTTCTCGCATGGGGAGAGCAGGCTGATCATTCAGGGACAACATAAGGAGAAATGAGAAAAACCTATGGAATCAATCGCCCATGATGTCCAGACATGGTAGGAAAATCATGGTGTTATAGACAGGAAGAGGAAATTGTCAGAGACTATAAGATAAGGTGTTCTGAGGAACTTGAAGAAAGTAATTCATGGGAGGAGGAAAATGAAAACAATGGAAATGTAGGGAATTGTTACCATTGCATGGAAACTTGGATCATTGTTTTGCATAATGGCCAGGACCAGGGTTTGTGGAAGAAAGGTGTTTTTTGATGGTGTTGGAATGGAAGTCAATGATCTAAATTAACACTTAAACTAATTATGAGGCTTATTATACTAGATAAGAAAGCAATTTTGGACATTAGCCAGCATAATATGAGGGAAGCTTACTTAATTTTAGTGTTATAGTAATCATATTTCTGAGCATTTATTTCTCCAAATATCAATAGGTAAAATAATGTTTTCATACCTTGCTGTGAGAATTAAATGGTTTAGTATGTTGAGAACAATATATGTCACACAAGTGCATGATAAATGTTAGTTCTCTTATTATTATTATTTCATATATAGAATGGCTGCTGAATGCCTGTTTTCCTTTTACACCATTGTATCATAAATTCCCTAATTTTCAAATCCAGCATATGAACAGTTATAGCACGGCCAGAAAATAGGAAATGGAGTGATCATGTACTTGCGAATTATAGTGGAAGAAAAGTGAGAGAAAAGCTATAAGGGGAGAGTTTTGAATAAAAACCACTTTCATTGATTTATGTTCTTTTACTTTGTTCTTCCACTGTTGATTCATCTGTCTCCTTTTCCTCATCAGATGTATTAATAAATTGAATCTTGACAACACTGCTTGGTGTAGGCAGTGAGGCACAAAGAGATAAAGATGAACTGTGATATAAACTTGGGCCATCTGGAATCAGACTCTAGTCTTAATTCTACAATATGAATTAATGATGAATAAAATTGTGCGTTTAAAATCTCTTTTCTTTTGGCTTCAATAGTACTGGTTTCCTCTCGCTTTTATTTTCACCATATTGATTTTTATATTACCTAATTTGTAAATGTTGGGGTGTCTCATGTTTTGAAGTGCTATTCTACTCCAGTCTTAAATTCTCATCTACTATTTTCATAATTTTTAATAATACTCACTTTTGATGACCCTAAAATGTAATCCTTTTATCTGAGCTTCATATATCTCAATGTATATATATCACACTTCCTCTCCATCTCAGACTTCTCATGTTACAAAATGAGCAACTGATGTTTTTCAACATTTTTGGTTCTTTGCCTAGCTTTGCTTATCTTAAAATATGGTATCACTCACTCTCCTCCAAGTGGTTCAAGTCCAAGATCAGGAGTCAGTCTTGTTGAACTACAATGAATTTGGCATAAACCAGTCTTCCCACTTAATAGATAAGTTTGAACCAAAGAAACCGCCACTCAGAGAGAACTTTATAGTAGCTTGATATGTAGAGAAATTGTAACTTAACTGGAGTATAACCTTGTAAACAAGCAACCAAGCCTCAGCCAGTCATAGTAGTTTATCTATTGTCTAATTGGAGGCTGAAATTTGCCAAAACATGGCCATATATATAGCAAATGCAAACTACATTTCAGATTGTTTCATATGCCACTTTATTTTCTCTGGCTATAAATATAACCTATACATGTTGTGGGGTGGGGCATTTTAATCCATCTTATTTTGGAATTTTTTTTCTTTTTGAAAAAACCATTAGCTTAACTGGTCTCAATTTTCTTTTAGCAATATTAACAGATGTACTCGCTTAACACTAATGTCCAATCAGTTGAATAACAAGTCTTGTTTACACTTTCTATAAAGTCTGCTTCGTATTCAACCACCTCACTTCAAGTCTATTGCCCATCCGACTCTGAAAATTCCCACATCAGCATCAGAGCTACTGCCTCAGCCTACAAACTGCTTTTTAGTACTTTGCCATTTTGTAGCTTAAACTAGCTTTTTAAAGTGAAAATTAGTGTATTGCACACTGTTGATTGAAATGTTCAAGTATAATTAATTCATTGTACTTTTCATATAAAGTATATGAAATACAATTCTTTATCATGAATCCAAAGATCCCCTTGTTTGGGCTGCTGAACCTGTACACAATTTCTTTCAACCCCTTTGTGTGCAAGCAGAGTAATTCTTTGGGTTCCTTGCAGTTGCATGCTACTTGTTTATCTTCATTTCAATGCAGGTCTACTCTGCGGGCTATTTTCTCAGCCTGAACATTCTTCCTCAGGCCCTGCTCCCTCATTTCAGCTTTACCTTCCCAGCTCAATCTTATCTTTCAAGAACTGGCTCCAATATTTTCTCCTTATATCTTCATCTTATCTCATTAAATACTTGTGATACGTTCTTTACCAAATCCTGTTTCCTTATTACAGAGCATTTATGAACATTCACTCAGGGTTAGGAAAAAGAATAAATAAGAGTTGATTTCTACCTTATAAATTTAACATCTACCTGAAGAGACTACATGTATGCCACTGTAATATAATGTGGATATTGCTATAACATAGGTATTTATACAATTCTATGACAAGACACAGAGAGGATGTAATGATTTGGCCTTTTAGGCCTAAAAGAAAAGCTACAAAGTGTAACAAACAATTTAATTGTGAATTTCAGAGTGAACTAAATTCAGATTGGAGGTAAGTTTTGATCGCTGAAATAATAACCATTGGAAAATTGCAATTTCTTGCCACTATTTTAAACAATATCATTGCTTGCCTTTATCCTAAAGTGAAATTTCTATTGTGGGTTTTTTTTTTTTTTTTGGTGAATATTCAGAGAAGAAATGTACATTATACATGGGGTGAAGACCATGAATCTTTGTGAAATCCTGAGACTATGGATTTGAAAGTGAGATTATCCTATTATGCAGCCTCTGCTCTCAGGCTTTTTAATGTCTCATTTGTGTCTACACATCCAACCATAACTCTCCATTAGCAGCTCAGCTCATATTATATACACTCAGAGCAAGCAATTCATTCTGTAACTACATGTTCAGAATAAACTGCCCCAGAGAAAATTAAGAGCTGCTGAAAAGATTGGATATAGATAAGTAAAACAGTTATATATAATTTTAGGCTTTTATTTCTCTTCCTTGTGATTCTGCAGTAACTTCCAAATTTATTTTGTACCTAAAGTGTTATTGGCAGTTTCTATCCTACGGTGAATATTAGTTGATAGTGTTAAATTTGATTTAAGGAGAAAAGTACTTAAATATGATTGTAATTTGGGAACTTTAAAACCATTTTTATAAATTTAGATTTGGGGTCTAAACAAATTGTTCCTAAATCTTCAAACAGTGATGTCTTTTTAATATTTCTAAAATATTTCCAAATAGATTGATGTAATTTATTTCATAGTTCATAAGATATTCATAAGTATTAGAATATTTTCAATATTTATGTGAAAAATGAGTTGCATGAAAACATTGAACTTGAGCTATCAAAAACTATAGTACCTTTAAAATCTGAGCAAATATAACAATTTGGGACAACTAGACTTATTCATATACTGTAAGTACCCATTTTTCTTATTGATGATGCTTTAAATTATTTAACATTAAAATCAGTACACCGTAATGTTGTTACATTCCATAAAACATAGATGTTAGTGAAAATGTAGGAGTAAGAATCTCTGAAAAATCACCTCTCCATAGTAACAACAAACAAACAGAAAAATTGCCAAATTCGATATTTTTAGAATGCTTGGGAGTAACCAAAATTTTGTAACAACCAGGGAAGAGTTTATTTAAGAAAACTGATGAATATCAGAAGACTATCATCTTTTACCGAATCCTAATTTTATTTACCACTCCACAATTCAGAGTAGCCCTGGAAAATAACAATCTCTAATCCTGGAACTTCAGGGATAACAGACTTCATTCCTAAACAGGTGTCATTATTTAACTTGTCTGGTGATTCCCTGAAAAATCCCAGTCAAAAGGTATGTCTTTATTCAAACTCTCTTGAATTCATCCAGTGTAAAGGTGTCAGAAGAGAGAGTGTTTGTCTGATGTTTTAACATCACAGCTTCCTACGGCAATGGACTGAAATTGGAGCAAATAACAGATTAGCCAAGAAGTTTAAAAGGGAAATCTGCAGAATGAGGTGCCAATAGGGATTTGAAAAGCTTCAGTATATTTGTGGGAAATCTAGAAGGAGACATGCATGTACTGCTGAATGGAACTAGGATTCCAAAATATAGGAGACGTCTCCAACTGACACTGAGGCTTAAACAAAAGAACGATAACTGGTAACACAAATCCACTTAAATAAATAAGAAAAATTGATAAATGTAACCATATAGGATAATTGAAAATGCAGCACAGAGCTATTTTGTTTATATCTTCTTTCTTGCTCCTATAAAGTTTGAATGACAGCTGCATAAAACAGGAAGTATAAATCTAAGTTAACAGTAATACAATGTATATAGTTATAATTTGTGAAAATAATAGCATAATGTATGGAGATGGAGTCAAAAAGAACCAAGTATGTACTAGTGAAATTAAGTTCTGGGATTGGCACTCTGGTGTAGTAGGTTAAACCTCAGCCTGAGGTGCCAGCATCCCATATGGGCACTGGTTCAAATCTTGGCTTCTCCTCTTCTAATCCAGCTAATGGCCTGGGAAAGCAGTAGAAGATGGCCCAAGTCTTTGGGCCCCTGCACCCACATAGGAGACCTGGAAGAAGCTTCTGGCTCCTGGTTTCGGATCAACATAGCTCCTGCCAATGGGACCATTTGAGGAGTGACCCACTGGATGGAAGTCTTTTCTGTCTGTCTCACCTTTTCTTTCTAACTTTGCCTATTACATAAATAAATAAATATTTTTAAAAAGAAACTAAGCCAATATTAATTCAGAGAATAATAGTGATCACTGGAACAAACATTAATAGCTCAAAAATATACTCTGAAAGAAATTATAACAAAATTAAATTGTATACTACAAAATGTCTATTTATCATAAAAGAAGACAGCAATGAAGAAATTGTAGAACAACAATGTCCTAATAACAAGTAACAAAATGGGAGACATAAAATCGAAACTTGTCAGTAATACAGTAACTGTAAATGCATCAAACTCTTCAACTAAAAACAGAGATTGGAAAAATGGAATAAAGAAAAGGATATAGCAATGTGTTGTAGAACAGAAGCACACTTGAGATTCAATTTCACAAATAACTAAAAGGATGAAAATGTATAAATTGCAAAGAATAACCAAAAGAAAGCTGAGGTGGGTATATTGATATATGATAAGCAGAGATAGAGAACATTTTCAGTGATAAATTTGAAGGAGAAATAAACAATCCACCAATAATAGTTTACTTCACTACTCTTTCTTTATTGAAAAAATTACGTTAGCTATACAAATTTTAGGTAATTTCTATATACAGATTTAAGAGCATATTGTACTTCCCACATTATACTTCCTCCTGCCTATGCTTCCATTCTTTATCCTCCTCCCTCTCCTATTTCCATCCTTAATTTTTACAAAGATGTATTTTCAGTTTACTTTATACTCATAAGATTAACCCTACACTAAGAAAACAGTTCAACAAATAGTATGAAAGAAAAAAAAAAAAAAACCATTTCTCAACAGGAGAGACAAGGACTGTAAACAATTATCAAGTCTCAAACTATCCATTTCACTTCTATACATTACCTTTTTTTTTTTTTTTTTTTGACAGGCAGAGTGGACAGTGAGAGAGAGACAGAGAGAAAGGTTTTCCTTTTCCGTTGGTTCACCCCTGATTGCCACTGCGGCCAGCGCGATGTGGCCGGTGCACCACGCTGATCCGAAGCAAGGAGCCAGGTGCTTCTCCTGGTCTCCCATGCGAGTGCAGGGTCCAAACACTTGGGCCATCCTCCACTGCACTCCCAGGCCACAGCAGAGAGCTGGACTGGAAGAGGAGCGACTAGGACAGAATCTGGCGCCCAGACCGGGACTAGAACCTGGGGTGCCGGCGCCACAGGTGGAAGATTAGCCTATTGAGCCATGGTGCCAGCCTTACCTTTTGAGTTCTCTATTAGTTACCACAGATCAGGGAAAACATGGTGTTGGTCTTTTGGTGACTAGCTTATTTCACTAAGTATAATGCTTTTCAGTTGCATTATTTTTTTTTACTGCTGAGTAGTATTCCATATGATATATATATATACCACAGTTTATTTATCCAGTCTTCAATTCATGGACATCTGTGTTGATTCCACATCTTAGCTGTAGTGAATTAGCTGCAATGAATGGTGGGGGTATAGATAATTCTTTCATATGCTAAGGGTTTATTGGGTTATATGGTAGGTCTATATTCAGATTTCTGAGATATCTCCCTACTGTCTTCCACAGTGACTGCATGAGTTTACATTCCTATCAGCAGTGAATTAGGGTGCCTTTTCTTTCATCTTTGTCAGCATTTATTATTTGTCGATTTCTATGTGACAGCCACTCCAACTGGAGTGAGGTGAAACCTCATTGTGGTTTTGATTTGCATTTCTCTTATGGCTAGTGACCCTGATCATTTTTTTATGTGTCTGTTGTTCTTTGAATTTTCTCTTTTGAAAAATACCTATTCAAGTCTTTTGCCCTCTTCTTAATTGAATTGTTTGTTTTGTTATTGTTGAGTTTCTTGAGCTCATTATAGATTCTGGATATTAATCCTTTATCAGTTACATAGTTTGCAAATATTTTCTCCCATTCTGTCCATCACCTCTTCACTTTGTTCAGTGTTTCTTTTGCAATGCACAAGCTTCTAAATTTGATGTAATCCTATTTGTCAATTTCAGCTTTGATTGTCTGTGCTTCTGGAGGCTTTTCAAAGAACTCTTTGCCTATGCCAATATCTTGCAGAGTTTCCCCAATGTGCTCTAAAAATTTGATGATATCGAGTCATATATTTAGGTCTTTCATCCACTTTGAGTGGATATTTGTGTAAGGTGTAAGGTAAGGGTCTTGTTTCATACTTCTGCATATGGAGATCCAGTTTTCTCAGTACTGTTTGTTGAAGAGACTGACCTTTCTCCAGAGATTGATTTTAATCCCTTTTTCAAACATAAATTGGTTGTAGATATATGGATTGATTTCTGGAGTTTCCATTATGTTCCATTAGTCTACATATCTATATTTTTGCCAAGGCCAGGTTGTTTTGGTTATAACTGCCCTATACTACATCTTGAAATCTGGTGTCGTTTTTGTTACGAAAGATTGCTTTAGCTATTCAGGGGGGTCTCTTGTGTTTCCATATGAATTTCAATATCTTTTTTTAGCTCTAAGGAGAATGTCATTCATATTTTGATTAGGATTGTATTGAATCTGTAGATTGATTTTGGTAGTATGGATGATACATTTTGATGATATTAATTTTTCCAATCCATAAACATGGACGTTTTTCGTTTATGTCTTCTATTTCTTTCTTTAATGTTTTGTAATTTTCATTGTAGAGGTCTTTGATATCCTTGTTTAGATTTATTTCAAAATATTTAAAATTTTGTAGCTGTCATTAATCTGATTGATCTTAGAAGTTCTTTCTCAGCTATGGAATTGTCTGTGTACGGCCGGCGCAGCAGCTCACTAGGCTAATCCTCCGCCTAGCAGCGCCGGCACACCGGGATCTAGTCCCGGTCGGGGCGCCGGATTCTGTCCCGGTTGCCCCTCTTCCAGGCCAGCCCTCTGCTGTGGCCAGGGAGTGCAGTGGAGGATGGCCCAGGTGCTCGGGCCCTGCACCCCATGGGAGACCAGGAAAAGCACCTGGCTCCTGGCTCCTGCCATCGGATCAATGCGGTGCGCCGGCCGCAGCGCACTGGCCGTGGCGGCCATTGGAGGGTGAACCAACGGCAAAGGAAGACCTTTCTCTCTGTCTCTCTCTCTCACTGTCCACTCTGCCTGTCAAAAAAAAAAAAAAAAAAAAAAGGAATTGTCTGTGTATAAAAAGGTTATTGGTTTTTGTGTGTTAATTTCATTTCCTGCCACTTTACCAAACTCCTTTATGAATTCCAACAATCTCATAATGGAGTCTTTGGTTCCCCTATATATAGAATCATGTCCTTTGCAAATGGGAATAGTTTGAGTCTTCCTTCCCAATTTATATCCTTTTGATTTTTTTCTTGCCTAATGGCTTTGTCTAAAACTTCCAGAACTATGTTGAATAGAAATGGTGAGAGTGGGAATCCTTATCTGGCTCCAAATCTTAGTTGGAATCCTTCCAACTTTTGTCCTTTCAATAAGATGCTGGCTGTAGGTTTGTCATAAATTCCCTTGAGTGTGTTGAGGAATATTCCTTCTATACCCATAGTTTTTCACTATGAAAGTATACTGTATTTTATCAGAAGCCTTCTCTGTCTCTGTTGTGATAATCACATAGTTTTTGTTCTTCAGTTTGTTAATGTGATGTATCACATTTTTGATTTGTGAATGTTGAACTACCCTGCATACCAGAGATAAATCCCACTTGGTCTAGGTGAATGATTTCTCTGATGTGTTGTTGGATTCAATTAGCCACTCTTTTATTGAGGATTTTTGCATCTATGTTCATTAGGTCTGTAGTTTTCTTTCTCTGTTGCATCTTTTTCTGGTTTAGGAATTAAGGTAGTGCTGACTTCACATTGACATGGTTTGGGAGGATTCCCTCTCTTTCAATTATTTTGAATAGCTTGAGAAGAATTGGAATTAGTTTTTCTTTAAAAATTTGGTAGAATTCAGCAGTGAAATCATTTAATCCTGGGTTTTTTATTTCTGATTCATTCTCCATCTTGATTTTTTTTAAGTTTTCTGTCTTCATGACTCATTTTTTTTCTCTGTGTGTCTCTCTTTCAAACAAAAATTAAGTAAACATTTTTAAAAATCCTTTTTTGTATAATACCAGTGAACAATCTAAAAATAAAATAAAATTAATTTGATTTACAACATTAAACACAATAATATGGTTAGTAGAACTTAACCAAGAACTATAGGATTTGCACAGTGAAAACTACAGAACATTATTCGAAGTAATTAGAGGTCTGAAAAGAGGGAATAAAAGGAAAGACATTGATGTTCATGGTTTTGAAGATATGGTACTGTTATGGTGACAACACTCTTCAAATCAATCTGTACATTCAACAGTAGCACTTTTACAACTATAACTTACTTTTGTTTTTGACAGGCAGAGTGGATAGTGAGAGAGAGACAGAGAGAAAGGTCTTTACAAAATTCTGATGGAATGCAATGCATAAAATATATCCAAAACAATTTTTTAAAAGATTTATTTTTACTTGAAATTCAGAGTTACACAGAGAGAGAAGGAGAGGCTGAGAGAGAGAGAAAGAGAGATCTTGCATCCATTGGTTTACTCTCCAATTGGCCGCAATGGTCAGAGCTGCAGCAATCTGAAGCCAGGAGCTGTTTCCGGGTCTCCCATGTGGGTGCAAGGGCCCAAGGGCTTGGCCATCTTGTACTGTTTTCCCAGGCCATAACAGAGAGCTGGATAGGAAGGGGAGCAGCCAGGATTCAAACCGGCACCAATATGGGATGCCGGCACTGGAGGTGGCAACTCTACCTGCTATGCCAACAGTGCTTGCCCTGAAAAAAAAATTTTTTAAATATGAACCATTTTAAGAGATTCATACTTTCTGATTTCAAAACCAGATGCAAATTACAGTAATCAAAACCTTGTGTTTTATCATAAGGATGCATAAAACATCAATACAATAATGTTGAAACTCTAATGATTTTTGAGAGTTTTCTCTATGAAGTTGCTTCAAAACATTCATGGAAATTAAAAGTTTATTTTGATAAAAGAATTTTTGAAAGCCATGTATATGATGGGTCTCGAGCATGTGTATTATTAAAAAGTATACAAGGACTTCAAGTTTTTCACACCAAAATAAACTTACCAATTAATTCCAATTTTCCAGAACATTTTCTAGTATTTCTGCAACAAAGTGCCACAAACTAGTGACTGAAAATAACAGAAATTATTTCACAATTCTGAGGATTAGAAATATGAAATGAAGGTATCAGCAGGTCTTTCTGAAACATGGAAATATACCCTTTCTGCTACTTCATAGCTCCAGGTAGTTTTCCTGCAAGTATGGCATTTCTGGGCTTAACAGCCAATGTATAAAATCTCTCCTTCCTTTTCACATGCTGTTTTCCCTTTGTGATAGCTATCACATATGAATCTAACATTGAACTATATACTTTTAAATAGTGGATTTTATAGTATGTGAATTATATCTATTATATCTCAATTCTTAAAGGTATATTTCACTACTAAATATTTTCCATAGCATAGGATATCATCATAGTATGTCAAATGCCTTAAAATCCTTTTCTAAGCATAATATGTTAATTTATGAGCATATCATAATACAGAATTAATATATCAAAACCTATAATTTTTAGCTATTTTTTATTTAGAATTGAGTAGGTATTAGGCACATGAGCCAATTCAAAGATGGCGCCCAAAGGAAGTAAGGTGGGCAGTCCCCAAAGTTGTTTACCACCAAAGCTGATTGTCCACTCAGCATCAGGGGAGGTTACAACAACTGATGACGAGTGTACAGACATATGGCTGGTCCTGTATAAAATCGCCCCATAAAATGACCTTTTAAGTAATTGGTTGGTCCTTATGTCCTGCCCCAATAATCCTGTAGTCTTGTGCTTTAAAAGGCTTTGCTACACGTGCAATAAAGGAATTCTTGCTTGACTTGACTCCCCGCTGTGTCTGACTGTCTCTGGGATCAGGAGGCTGGGAAACAGGCGGGCAGCGCACTTACCTTTCCTGGACCCAGCCCATCCTCATTCGGGGTGACTAAGACCCTGCAAATGAGCACTAAAGAAATTGTTGATTCTAAGTTTCAAAGAACTCAGCAGTACATACACAAAGAAATTAAGAGCAGAATTTATCTTTGAAAGTAACAAATTATAAATATGTTAGTTTCTTCCTGTTGACAAAGAACGATTGAATTTAATTTTTAATAATTATAGTCTCAAAATTAATGCATTTCAAACACATAACAATAAAATTTAATCATTCCTCTATTCATTTTTATTGACAGATTTTTTTAAGATTTTATTTATTTATTTGAGAGGTAGAATTACAGATAGACAGAGGGAGGGAGAGAGAGACAGAGAGAAAGGTCTTCCTTCTGCTGGTTCACTCCCCAAATGCTTGCAACAGCCGGAGTGGAACTGATCTTGAGACAGGAAGCAGGAGCCTCCTCTGGGTCTCACGCATGGGTGCAGGGACCAAGCACTTGGGCCATCTTCTACTTCTTTCTCAGGCCATAAAGAGAGAGCTGGATCAGAAAAAGAGCAGCAGAGACAAGAACTGGTGCCCATGTGGGATGCCGGCACCGCAGGCAGAGGCTTAGCCTACTATGCTGCAGCACCGGCCCTTGACATAGGTCTTTGTATAAGTACTGAAGATACAGATAAAAACAAAACAAAACAAAATCCAAAATATCTATTCTTATTGAGCATAAAACTGAAAATAATTATACATGTGTATGTATGCATATATACACATACATATATATAAAGAAACAGAATTAGTGAATTTAAGAACACGATTATTCCCATAACTATAGAAAATTTTGAGGAAGCAAACAGATGTTGAATGCATCCAGGGGCCAGTAGTGAAAGGAAGCTATTACATGTCCAGGCTGGAAGTGGCATGGTTATGGAACAATATAATTGGAACAATGCAAGAGAGAGCTGAGCTATCCTTCCCAATAGAAGATTTAGGTATGGATATGTGGTTGCTGCCCAAACTTTAGTGTGAGGCAAGGTAGAAGTAGGGAAGACATGTCTGCCCTGGCACCCTCATATCTTCTGATACTATCTCCCACAGACTGAACTCAACCAGAAGCCAGAGTTCAAAGTTCATACAGTCTATAGTTGTCTGCTGTGTGGGGCATAGAAGAATGGAGAATGAATACACAGGAGTTTGTTTGGGGGATGCAACTGAAAAATAACTCAGACTGGCACATGTTGATAGGAATTACTCATTAATAAAAAGCTAGCACATTTATAATTGTTATGTGCATAAATATGTATAAGACATAAGTGAACACAACTTACTGTACCTATCCATTCATTATACATATACACACATATTTCATAGATAATTCTATATCAACGTGTATATCAATCAAAACTAACTGAGTGCTCAAATGTCACATGCCACTCTGTTGAACATTTTATAGTTTACTAAGAAAACTTTGTTCCTGATCTACAGAGTGTGTTAGTAAGATTGGAAAGGTAACATAAGCCACCAGGAATTTTTGTGCAATGCAGCACTTTATAAATCATAGAGACAAAGTACAGAAGCACAGAATAAGGAATATAATTTCTCACAAATTGGACAAAGCAACCATCATGGTTGGGGTTGGGGCACCTATTTTCCTTCTATACAGATGGGCATTAGGAATGATCCAAGAAAGATGTTTGCTAGCAGGATTAGTGGGAGATAAAACCATTAAGAGAGATCAAAGGGATTTATATGCCAATCAAGCAAATAAATGCTATTTTAATCTGCAGGCAACAGGGAGCCATTGATATATGTATTAAAGCCATCTTAAAGAAAAATGTGAGCAGGGAGGAAGCTGCAGCTCATCTCATGGCCCAGGTGGAAATAGAAAAAGTCACAATGGCATTGGTTGCACAGGCAGGGAATGGACCTAAGAAACTATTTAGAAATGAAATAACAGAATGTGCTGCCTAATTGGATATAAAGATTATTTAGATTTGGGAGAAACCCAGAGCTGAAAGGATGATGAGCCTCTTAATAGAGGAGGAAAAAAAAAAAAAAAACACAAGAAAGAGTAGATTACTCAAAATCCTCAGGATGAATATATGTTTAGGCAGGGCACCACTTCTGGTACTTTCAACTACATATGAAGCATATGTGAAGCATTATAGTAAGCACTGAATACACAAAACACTACCAAAACCACTATATCAACCAGAAGATCCCAGGTTGAGTTGTGTGTTAGTAGGGATGTAGGGAGTAAGAGTTTCAAAACAATATAGTAAAGGACTCATCAGCCATGCAGAGTATAGTATATAATATATCCCTATCAGAAGTAAAGGTGTGTAAGGGGAAGGTGTTACCTGAAATGAACCAACACAGTAAGGGTGTTCCAAGAAAAAGAGTAGCCTGTGAAAAGGCAAGGAGGTGAGCAAGTGGTCCAGGAGCGAGTCATGTTTCAGGTGTGTTAGGAAAAGAGTTACAGATTGGTGCCTCCTCACACGGGGCACCAAAGTGTTAGGAAAAGAGGTGCAGAATACAGAGGAGGCAGGGTACGAATTTACAGCCAGACCGAATTTATTCAGAGAAAATGAATTTGTAGAGGTGGGTGACCAACTGCCTGTGTGCACACTGATGGAACACGTGGCAGAAGGCCCTGACCCCCAGGGGCCAGGCCTTTTTATATTTTAGTAGGGCTGAGGATGGGGGTGGGGCAGGGGGCAGCAGGCAGAGGGGAAGTCCTGGAACTGTTTTTTCAAGTGTTCAGAGCAACTGGTCTTTCAGGTGGCCTTGGGAGGCAGGTATGAAGACAATAGGGTGTGAGACCCAGTTGAGATTCAAGGGCAAGGAATACATTCCAAAGCTTATCTCCTTTGGGCAATGAGGGAGAATGTCTGAGGCTTATGTCCTTGTTCCATCAAGGTGTAAGTGGGTGAGTGGGAATGCTGGCCAGGTGTCAGAGAGAGAGAGATATCAAAATATGCAGTTCTGGGCTCCATCCTATGATGGAGATATGATGATGAATTAGGATTCCAAGGAAAGAGTGAGGATACAGAAGAATCCTGGCACCCCTCCTTGTGGTTGTCATGAAACTGAAGTTTGAGATCTGCTGAAACAGAGATTAAAGGGGAGGGACAGTTAAGGAGACTTTAGAATGAGCAGTCAGGATGGCAGGATACAAAACAGGAAATGCAAATGTGTTAAAGACTCTGGGAAAGATTTTCAAGATGCAAAGAAGATTCACTAGGGCCAAGGACTAAGAATGGAATAAATATGTTTAGGGTCTTATAAGACATTTTCTTTAAGGTGATTGAGAATTTCTGAAATAGAAGTCTAGTTGGAATTGGAAGAAACAAGCTATGGAGGATTTGTTTGGAAGAAAATAATTGTTAGGTGGAGTGAAGAAGGGGAGAATCAAGATTCTTTTAGTTTCTTTTATTATGTATTTGAAGATCAGAGTTACAGAAAGAGAGAGAGAGACACAGAGAGGGAGAAGTGTTCTATCCACTGGTTCATTCCCCACATGGCTGCAATGGCCAGGGCTAAGCCAGATTAAATCAGGAGCCAGGAGCTTTGTCCAGGTCTTCCATGAGGTTGCAGGGGCCCAAGTGAAGTAGGCAGGCATATAGGTTAAAATTGATTAGGTTTGTGAGCTGGAAAACCACGCCTTTACCACACCCCTGTGTAACCTCACGCCCTGCCTGATACCTTCGCCATGCCTCTGTGTGACCTCATGCCCCTACCTGGCCACACCTGGGAGCCCACTAGCCAATCAGGTTAATTAACCACTCCCCTTTGAGAATGGATTAAAAGCCTGGGACCTGATGTGTCCACCCTTCTCTTTTCCCTGGCCTCTTGCCAGTAGGGAGCTGGTTGTATTCCTGCATCGCCAGGGCACGTGGCCTTTGGGCCAACCACCCTAAGCTGCCTGGCCTAGATGCTCCTCCACGTGGCTGGTTCCTGGTGCTTGGTATGAACCCAGATTTACCTCTCTCTCTTAGATAAAGCTCTCACTCTCCTATACATCTTTTGCACTAAATAAAAGCCTACCATGCTGCCTCATTTATTAATGCAGGTATTTAGAATTCTTCTCTAAATATTAAGCAAGAACTCTCTTTTGATTATTAATGTCGGAGATTTATTAATAATCATATGCTGATATCATCTGGCACCCCGAATTTTGATAGCATATGTGGCACCCCACATGGAACTTCTGGGGAGCTCTAAGGGGCCACATTTTTGTATATATTTTAGGGGGTCATTTCCAATATCGCAAGGTATGTGATGGAGGGTATAGAGGGTATGTCATACTCCACTGCTTTCCTAGGCATATAGTAAGGAGCTGAATAAGAAGCGGAACAGCCAGGACTCAAATCGGCACCAAAATAGGTTGCCAATATTGAAAGCGGCAACTTAAGCCTCTGTGCCACAATGCTAGCCCCATGGGAATCAAGTTTCTGAGTGCAGAGTTGGTGGGAGAATATTTCTGGGCAGTGAGAGTACTAAAAGACTGTATACTCCTAAGACAGGAATGAAGACAAATCTCTGTCAAGGCGTTGATGTCTGAGAAGTGGGAGAAAAATTATAATGAACTGAAAAATTGCAGAGAGAATTTGTTTACATCATGGTAATTAAACATAAAGTTTAAAAAATGTTTTCATGTATAGGGATCTCCTGATGGAGGAATGTTAACTATTTTAAAAAGCCATGAACTTTTAAATTATAAAAACAGTAAACAGAGAGAATGGATTTCCTGATTATTTAGGGTTATTATCTAAGGCAGTGTCTTTTTCTCTAAAAATCATGTGGAATTGATTCATTCAGTAAAAATTTACCATAAGCCTACTATGTGTCAAGAACTGTCCTCCTTATCTGATTCCAAGTCATGAGCAAACAGACATGCCCTTTTTCATGGAACTCACATTTTAATTTACTAAACAAATAAACATAGTAAATAAATAAGAATTATGGAGTGATGAGCAATATAAAAGAGAAAGAATATGGTGGTATGATAGTGCATGGGTGACTCAGTGGCTACATTAAATGGGGTTGTACTAATTTGGATAGAGATAACAGCTGTGACAAATAGTCTACAAATTTTTGTGGCCACATATTTACATAATAATCAAATAGGATTCTAGTATAGAGAAGGCAGAGGGACTGTGTGTGATGCAGTCATTCAAAGATGTGGACTGATGCCACATTCAACACGTGGATCTCAAGCTCCTGAATGACAGCATTCAAGGGAAAGAACGTGGAGATGAAACATTGGAGACTTTTGTACTGGTGGCCTAAGAGCCACATACATCACCTCTGCTGAATTTCCATTGGCTCTTACTCAGACCTTTAGTTATCATAGCTCCCACCCACTGAATGTAAGAGAGATGAGGAACAGCCTGGTCTCCAGGGACAATGGAAAGCCTACTTGTTTTTTCATGAAAACATTAACAGTCAAATTTCAAGTTGTCCAGATCACACAGTCATATCAACAGAGAGTCTTAGGACTAGAATAAGAGTTTATTATTGGGCCGGCGCCGCGACTCACTAGGCTAATCCTCCGCCTTACGGCGCCGGCACACCGGGTTCTAGTCCCGGTCGGGGCGCCGGATTCTGTCCCAGTTGCCCCTCTTCCAGGCCAGCTCTCTGCTGTGGCCAGGGAGTGCAGTGGAGGATGGCCCAGGTGCTTGGGCCCTGCACCCCATGGGAGACCAGAAGAAGTACCTGGCTCCTGCCTTCGGATCAGCGCGGTGCGCCGGCCGCAGCGGCCATTGGAGGGTGAACCAATGGCAAAGGAAGACCTTTCTTTCTGTATCTCTCTCTCACTATCCACTCTGCCTGTCAAAAAAAAAAAAAAAAAAAAAAAGAGTTTATTATTTACATAGTTCAAAGAGACCTCTGACGAGGAATAATGCATCAGGAATTGATAGGAATAGGAGTGTAGGGACCAACTGGAGAGTCTTGTAAGTGAAAGATGATGGCAACTGAAAGGTAACTTGGACTAGAGTGTAATTTTCGCAGAGATGGAGAGAAGGAAAAACATTAGGATGAGCTGAAGGTTTTCAAAACACAGAGACAATTTAGAAAAACAACTAGACACAATTTATGAACAGAAGTCTTCTCTACAACCAACCTACTTGTTATCAGAACTGTGGATCTTCACTTTAAAACTGTATTAATTCTGCACCCAACTAACCTCTCAAAAATATTAAATGAGTGAGGTTTTATCCCCACTTGTCATTATTGATTGCTTGGATGATGTTCTCCCATAAGCACAAAGGGCAAACTTTTCAAAAGCTTGCCCAAGGTAAATCCTCTCTTCAGAACTTGAACAAAGTTGGAGTTAAACCCAAGGCTGAGCATTTCAGCAGCTGGGGATAGGCTGAGGGAAATGAAGACCATTTCAGGCCCATGTGACAGTCGTGATTCATAATGGGAATCTGGGTCAGAATTTGCAGCTGAGGAAGCACCAGGAAAAGCTTGCTTTTATTATAAAAACATGTACTTAATTACAGCTCAGAGCTGGAGTAGGGGGTGAATTGCACAGCTGGAAGGAGAAAGCAAATTAATTTGTTGACTTTTAAAGCCCTCTTACAGTGAAATATACCCCCTCCTGTTTTAGCGTTGGGTTATAACTGAAGAATTTTCAGAGTAGCCTCAAAGCACGAGTGGGCGGGATGCCGTATAACAGCAAATAACTTACATTAGGAATTTCATCAGCCTTGTGAACTGTGAGAGCTTAGGGCGGCGCTTTCTTGTTATTAAGTAAACAGAGCCTGGCCTGCAGTCAGGTTTGTTTTCCTTAGCAGAATATCACCTCCAGAGATGGTGATTCCTGCAGAAATCAATGAGCTTGAGTTTATGACAGAGTTAAAAATGATCACTGGACTCCCTAGAGCAACCCTGTTCAGAAAACTGGCAGGCACCTTGGTATCCAGGAAATAGACAGTCAAATATATATTAAGTCAGCATGTTAGAATGGTGACAGTTAGATTAAAGTTTCCAAAGTATTAGCATGTCAGTTACTAAATAACTCTAGTGACATAAAAAATCTGCAAATTTCACAATAGCTAAGTTGTGACTTTTCTAGTGATACATTGGACAATACAGTGAAGTACAAAAGAAACCCTCTGTTGTCAAAAGCCCAGCAATCTAGCTGACCACAAAGTTGTGTACACATTAACAAGTAATTAATAATCAAAGTGACCCTCAGGAAAAAGGCAGCAAAAGTAAGATTTGACATTCATCTTAAAGAACCTAGTATTTGGATAGTCAGAGACTGTGAGTTGAAATCAGCGAGACCTCAGCTGAAAACAAAAAAACGCAGAAACAAGGCTTGTTGATAATCATATTTTTTTAAATGACAAAGCTCAGAGGATTTAAGTCTTGCCAAAAATAATGAATCAGGGTTGGGGGGGGCGGGGCAAGCCCTGTCCTAAAGTGCTTCACATATAAACCCATTTAAATCATCTAATCTTCACACCAAAACTTCAAAGTGGATACGAAACTAGGTAATAGGGAGGTTGAGTAACCTGGTCTTGACCACAGGGCTGATAAGAGGACAAACTAGTTTGCAGGTAAAAGTCTGGTTCTAGAAGGCAGACTGTGTCAATCATCTGCTATCCAGACTGCAGAATGTTAAGAAAGAAACAGCAAAATAGTGAACCTGGCAGACAGTTTTCAAGACCCTCTGCTAGACCTAGAATTGCTTTTCAGTATACCATTCTTGCTCTTAATTTCTCTCATTTCCTCCTAGCAGCCACATATTCATGGAATCTTAAAGTTTTCCAAATAAGCATAGTAGGATATCCTGCTATCAAAGGGATCATAGTCAATTTTTGATGATAATATAATCTCAGATTGACAAGTCTTCGTAGCAGAGTAGTGGGAAGGCCCTGAAGTGAACAGGTAGAAATGATTAAAGGTACTATACATAGGGAAGAGCTCGAACCTTTTTTTCATTACTATCCTGACAGGTGTTTGAAAACCTCAAATTCATCCTTTCCTTGAGTGCAAGCACTGTATGAAAACCTGTGTTTTATTCAGGGGTAATATTGCATTAAATTATCATTTACGAGCTCATTCTGGTTGATCATGTCCCTAGCGTATCGTAATCCACTAAGTCCCCTGTCCCCTGCCCCAAAGACGGGCAAGGGGCTGCTTGACCAGAGCCCACATGAGAGCATGGGTACCTGGCAGGAATGTGAAGCACAGTGGTGCAAGGAAGAGACAATTAAGCTAAAAGTCATGATGAGCTAAATAAGTCCACGTAGTGGACCTCTTGATTAATAATTCGAGAAAAGGATATTTGAGAATGAAAGGTGTGGAATACTTCAAAATTTCCTTATTGGCAAAAAAAAAAAAAAAATTCTACTTTATTTATCCTTACTGATGCCTAAGGAAAGAAAATTTTCCATTGAAGGCCAAAACAGGAGCTTCTCTGTTTCTTTTTCCTCCTCTTTCATACAATACATTTTGGGCACCTAGAATCCCTCGTATTCCAAACAGCATTACTGATCTTGGCTGTATCGTTGCCACGACTGCTGCAATTTAGTGCCCAGACTTTGTAGGAGACTCCCTTGAGGCCTAATGAACTGTTGCAGAAATCTGCTCTATTTAGATTTCCATTTGCTGCTTCCCTTTGCCATATCCAAAGTTACTGAAAACAGTTTGAGTTCCAGAAACAGATGGATGAAGGCTCTAGGAAAAAAGACTCCTTGGCTACATAACTGAGCTTGAGAGTCCATTGTCTTTTGCATCAACACGTTGCCCACAGGCTGGTTTTGTGTGGCCATTTCCACATTTCCCAGATGTGTTACTAAATATCTGAAACTTAAGAAGGGTAGGAGCTGAAATCTGGCCTATAAAAATCATCATTTGGAAAAAATATTATTTCAAATGCAGATCTTCCAGATAGAACTGTAGTTTTAATGAAAGTATGTACACATTTGTATGTACATATGCATATATATGTGCATATGTACATTTTATATTATGTGATACTTTACATCTTATTTGTCCTTCATTTTATGTAAGAAGAATGTTAACTATAAATACAGTAATTATTTTCTTTATTTTAATCTTGGCAAATGGTTTGAATCTTTTCCTCTTCTCTAGAAATTGAACAGAAGAAAATTAAAATGAATGCAAAATTTGGACAACTCACAAATTTGGAATGAGTACTTTAGGAATTGTGGTATAATATATGAGTAACCACAGGGGACTATAGAACAGAATATTTGTAGAAAAAGCTGTACTGACCATTAAAGAAATATTTTGTATGCAGAATAAAATGGAGATATGAGTTAATTATTGAAATTCCACATTTTCTTTATTTTCTCATAGGTAAGACACTCTCAGAAATCTTCAAATTAATGAACATATCTTTGGTCATTAGATAAAATAGTTCATAAACCATCTGTGGAAGTAATTCAAAGAATTGCCTGAAAATGTGATGGAAAAATAAGTTATGGATAAGATTTTAAAAGTAATGGTTTGAGATTTGTGGTGCCAGCCATATGTCTATTCACCGTGGGAAGGAATCCCAGAGAGTTGCAGCGTGTCTTAGAGGGTATAGAGACAGTTGTCCATATCAGCCTGAAGCACATGTCCTATTTACAAAACTCAATATGAGGAGAACACACCTTAGAGTAAACCTCTATTTATAAAAACTTTCATTAAAACAATGGGGAAAACTCATCCTGAGAAATAAGTTCGATTCATCATCCGACGAGTTCTTCAGAGAATCAAAGATTTATCTCCCACCTCTATCAGAAACAGACCAGTTCTGATTCCAAATGGCTGAGTAGGGAAAAGAAGCACTGATTATGATCACGGAAAGATACCAGAAAAACAGAAGGATCTGTGTTCCTGGGAGATAGCTGGAGAATTTTTCTGTGAAAATCTACAGTAAGAAGAGTGACTCGATGGTGCAGCAAAGATTGTATAGACAGGCAGCGGATCCCAGGACAGCAACAGCAACTCCGGCAGCTTGTAGCTGGTGGGTTGGCCATCTTCCCAGAGCCAGGTGAGAGGATTCTGTGCTCCACTGGTGAATTTATCTGGGAGAGACTCGTGGTCCCCACTGACTTTAATCCCAGGCAGATGAGTTGACGAGGGGCAGAGTGCTCACTTAACTCTATGAATGGAGGACACATTGCTCCCTCCCCACACCAGTGGGGAAAGCATAATCTTCCCAGAATAAGGCAATTGTAGGCCCTGGCAGCCTGTGCACTTCTGAGGGTTTTTATCAGAGGGAGAAATCTGCGGTCTCAGAGGACTTTGAATCTGGGTGGAGGAGCTGGCAAGGGGCAGGGTACCACTTAACTCACTGAATGGAGGGCACATTGCCTTCCTCCCCATCCCCAGCGATGTGTCCAGCTCAGAGCTGGCGTGGCTCTCTTTTTGGATGAGAGAGGCTCCCAGGACAAATTGTGGTTCCCCAACAGCCTGTGACTCTGAGAACCCTGCATCTTGTGGTTATGGAATCCTGGGACTGTGCTATAAGCCAGAAGAACTCTATGCTGATAACACACAGTGCGGATTCTTAGTGCAGGTCATAAACCTGAGTGGGGTGTGCAGTAACAGAAGATCACATTGGCACAGAGAATGGTGTAGGCAGTGATCACACAAGCCAGGGAAGTCATCCCCTCTCCCCTGCTGAAGACAGAGGAGAGCTGCCACACATATTTTGGGTCTTACACTGAACTTTTCCCTACCCGCAGATGCTGACTAGAGCTTCCGGACTCCAAACAACACATACCTCTGGCTATCACCTGAAGGTACAGGCGTCCCACTATGCCTAGGGGGCACATTCCCAAGAACAAAGACTTCATAATTGGACTGTGAAGATATTGAGGAAATACCTGAAAAGGAATTTGAAGGATTGATTGTAAGATTACTCAAAGGAGATATTAGTATTTCCCCAGATGTGTAAAAATTGTAGATATGCAAGAAGTATGAACAAGGAAAATAATGTGACTTCCCCAAAAGAACACATTAATACAAGGACATAAGCCTCAGCCATTTTAGGTTCTTGTTACCCCTGCCTTCTTTCAAGAGACAAGTTCAATCTTACATCCTGTATTGTTTTCAACGTCACCCCCAGCATTCTTTGATCTCTGTGGATTTATTTTCTCTAAGTAAATTCCGTCTGGCTGTGAGTACATATTCTGTCTCCTTTCTGTTCTATGTCCTTTCTATTTGATGCCTTATTATAAGAAGGGGAGCAGACAACCTGGTCTCTGGGTAAGAGCTGTGATCTCTCACCCTTCCTCAGAACTTTATTCTCCTTTCTTAACTCCTATTTTTACTGTCTATGCTCACTCCTTACTTTCTCTTTCCTACAATATCCATTTTTCCTTCCAATCCCAATAGCCCTGAGAGAAACCTTGCCAGAACATATTCTCACTCCTGCTTGCTCTCCTCATTTCTCAACGAATTCACAGCCAGATACTTTGCAAGATCTCATCACTATATGGCCACATGGGACCTAATTCTCAACCCATTGGCAACAGAGACCTCAAGCACACTGGGGCAATGCTCATGACTGGTTCATCCCCCCTTTTAGGGCCTGGAGTGTTTGGTCAAGCCTGTTCATCCCCTCTTGAAGAGCCTGGGTTGTTCAGTTGGTTTCTGTCGCTCCCCGTCTTCATGGAGGAGTGACACTAAACCCTGCCTGGGCTTCATATCCGAGTCACGGCACCATTATGTCGCTCCCCGTCTTCGTGGAGGAACGACACAGGACCCTGCGCTGTTCTTTTGTCTGCTCAGCCCTCCCCGGGTTTGCTGCTGGTTCTTCCCGGGTTGGCTACCGACCCTTCCACCTCCTTGGAAGGGCGGTTCCCCCTGCCACATTCCCCACTTCCGCAGGGGAGCGACACACCGCCGGCCGGCTCTCTCGGGGGCTGCACAGGTGCTCCTTCAGATAGATGTTCCTGGTGCATGTTGTCTCTCTCCTCCTTTATAGTCCTCTTCCACCAATCCCAACTCTGCTACCCACACGCCGAGTACGCTGCTCTCCTCCAATCAGGAGCAGGTCCTACAGTTTATTGGTTGAACTGGAGGCAGCTGTGTAGAAGCTGTTTCTCCCTTCTCAGCGCCATATTGTGGGAGAGCAGATGCATAGAATAAGTCTTAATTCCAGTAACTTAGTCTAGTCCAAGTTGCTCCCCACAGGTTTCCCTTGCTTGGGGGAAATAGTCATCCACCACAGCTTAGGACTGGGATGCTGGTATAAACATGGGGATTCTCGCTCTCTCCTCTGAGAGGACTCAGAACTTAGGTTCTCTGTTGGGGTGATTCTTTCCCAGGGGATGCCCTGTGAAAGGACCCTCTTTGCTCAGTCTGTATTTTTGCTTAATCCATCAGTTCCAAATTTCAACTCCCCTCTGGCCTGCCTCTTAACAGACTTGTGCAAGCTGGACCTGAAGGAAGAGGTAAAGTGGAAGACATTAATCCATCTCTGCACTAAAATTTGGCTTCAACATAAATTTGACAATGATTCTAATTTGGCATTTTTGTCTCAAAATTCTCTAAGATTTTAATAACTTTTCACAGAGAAAAGGCAAATGGTCAGAGGTCCCCTATTCCAAGCCTTTTTCCTACTCTGGGGTCAACTTTCCTCACTCCAAGTTCTCATGGAGGAAAAAGGCCTGGAGCCTCCCCTTAAATCTTCTACGTCCCCACCTCTCCCTTCTCCCTGAGAAGGTGGCATCTCAGGAACACACAGCCCTCTGCTCACTCCATTCCCCCCCATTTTAGCAGCACCAGGGGCAGTTGCCACCCCTCCACCCCGTTCTCCCCAGAATTCTCTTTATCCTGTTCTCCCTGAAGGAGAAAAACCTCCTGGTAGTCCTTCTGCCCCACCCTCACCCCATCCTCTCTGAGATCCAGGCTCAGCAGATTGGTCTTCCAGTCTACTTGCCCCAAGGCCTTCCCAAGCCTCCATCTTGTACTTCCTCTCTAGCCAACCCACCTGATTTCCCTTTGTCTAAGCCTTTGTTCTCCTCTGAGGTCAACTTTCCTCATTCCAAGACCTTAGGCAGGAGAAAGACTTGCAACGTCCTCTGGAACCCTCCATATTCCCTTTTCCACTCTTGCTCTTCCTTCAAGGGTGCTCACCCTGTCCCCATGTCTGGTTCTTCCCCACCCCCAATGCACTGGCAGCCTCCTCTCTTCCTGCCAACCCCTCCCCGCTTCTGCTACTCTCTCCCCTGTTGCAGGAAGATAGTGTAGTAGGATGTTTATTGCTCTGGAAAGCCCTCGCACCTGGGACAATCACCCAGGCGCCTTTCTCACATCTACCTGCACACCTTATCAGGGTCCATGTGGTGCTCTGCATCTCCCTCAACAAACAGCTCCTGAAAGAACACTGCCTGTTGTTCAAAACAATAAAGCCTCACTTCAACACCTCCACCCCTGCCCTCTGTCCAAGGCGAGCTCAGCACCCAATCTCCTTTTACTCCGCTCATTCTATCTTCCCTAAAATAAAGCCTTCTTAACTAGCATCCTCATCTACAGACACTAAAATCCTAAAACCTAACAAAATGGAGGCACATCTCTCATTTATTCTGTGTTACATCTAAATTCTCTCTCACAGGAAGACAAAATCCTATTCCAACCATCTCCAGTAATATATTTGACAGAGCTAGCAAAGAAAACTCCAGAACAGTAGTAAGTGCTGAGCAACTTCACTCCAAAGAATGCTCCATGCCTAGTAGTCTTCTGTCTTTCCCCCGCCTTGTGTAGTGGTAGCCAAAATCTCTTTGTTAATGACAGAAACCATTTTGCTGTCCTTTCCTGTAATGTGTTATATGTGTGTATATATTGTATGCCTACATGGAAAATTTATTAACAGCTGTTTTAATTGGCTTAAACTTGTGTTTGACATTCAAGAATATTTCCAACTACATGTACTCTTTTTTAATTTTTTTAATCTTTTTAAAAATTTTTTGACAGGCAGAGTGGACAGTGAGAGAGACAGAGAGAAAGGTCTTCCTTTGATGTTGGTTCACCCTCCAATGGCCACCGTGGCTGCCGCGCTGCGGCCGGCGCACCGTGCTGATCCAATGGCAGGAGCCAGGTGCTATCCTGGTCTCCCATGGAGTGCAGAGCCCAAGTACTAGGGCCATCCTCCACTGCACTCCCTGGCCACAGCAGAGAGCTGACCTGGAAGAGGGGCAACCAGGACAGAATCCGGCGCCCCGACCGGGACTAGAACCCAGTGTGCTGGCGCTGCAAGGCGGAGGATTAGCCTAGTGAGCCGCGGCGCCAGCCCTACATGTACTCTTAAAATGTATGGAAGGCATTGGATCTTTTGATAAATGTTTTTGTAAATTATTTGATAGCTAAAATTGTTTACTTGATATTAAGTTATCGACTGTCAGCAATCTGGGAAGCCTGACTTATTTCTTCATTCCTCCTCTATTCTCTTTAAGATGGAAAACTGATTCCATTCTGTAGCACTCTCCATCAGGAGGTACAGTTTGATCTTCAGATCCTATGTAAGTCAGTTTGGGTAAGGTGGCCTTAATGTTTGATATTACCTAGAAGGACATATCTTTCTCATGGGCATCAGCTTATCTAACAGGAAGAAAAGTGTCATAACATGCCTGCGACCACAGATTTCTAGCTCAGGCCACCAAAGATTGCAGATGGTATTGAGCACCCCCTTGACTCACATTCCTAAAAAATTCCTCTGTGTTCCACTTTAACAGAGATATGGATATCCAAGTGCAGGAAGCACATATAACCCCAAGTAGAGACAATGACAATCAAAGAAGACCTTCACCATGAAACATTATATTCAAAATTTCAGAAATAAAACACAAAATGTCCTAAAATGCACAACAGAGAAGCATTAGACTATTTTTAAAGGCTCTCCAATCAGAATTACAGCATATTTCTCATCAGAAACTCTACAAGTGAGGAGAGAATGGGGATATAGAAAATGGCAAGCAGAAAAACTTGCATCTATAAATAAGGGTAGAATAAATACTTTCTAAAAAAAAATTGAAACAAGTTGTCATCAGCCAGCCAGCCATACAAATAATACTAAAGAATGTACTACACTCAGAAACAGAAAAAGATAACCAGCATCGTGAAAGTACATGATGGCAGAAAATCTCATGATATTATGAAAGAGATCCAAAATAAACAATTGAACAATTACAAAAAAAATTGGCAATACCAAGTCATGATTTATCAATAATTGCCTTGAATGTAAATGAACTAAACTCTCCAATTGAAAGATACAGATCGGCTGAATGTATTAAAAAATAATATCCATCTATATGTTGTCTACAGGAAAAAACACCTCACCAAAAATAAGACACACAGACTGAGAGTGAAAGGATTGAAAAAAATATTTCAAGTGAGTTGAAATAAAAAGTGAGGAGTAGCTATCCTGATATCAGAAAAGAACAGATTTTAAGACATCAGCTCCAATACAATAACAATGAAAGACATCAACACCACACTTTCATCAATGGAGAGATCAACTAGAAAAATAATCAGCAAAGAAACAACAGAGCTAATCTATACTATGGACTGAATGGACCAAGTTAGTATCTAAAGAACATTTCATTCCACAGCTGGGGAATACACATTCTTTTCATTGGTGCATGGAACTTTCTCTAGAACAGATGATGTGCCAGGCAGTAAATCATATTTCAACAAATTAAAAAAAATGAAATCATACCATGTGTCTTTCTGACCACAGTGGAATGAAGCTGGAAATTAACAACATAAGAAATTCCAGAAAATATGCAAACAGACACTGGCCAACATGCTCCTGAATGAACAGTGAGTCATAGAAGAAATCAAGAAGATGGCCTTGCGGTGTAAGCAGTAAAGTTGCTTCCTGCAATGTCCATATGGGTGCCAGTTCCTGTTCCGCTGCTCCACTTCTGATCCAGTTCTCTGTTAATGCCCTTGGAAAAGCAGCGGTGGATGACCCAAGTATTTGGGTACCTGCCACCTACCTGGTAGACCTGGGAATGGCTCCTGTCTTGTGGCTTCAGCCGGGCCCAGTCCTGGCTCCTGGCTGTTGAAGCAATCTGGGGGAGTGAGCCAGCAGATGGAAGATCTCTCTCTGTCTCTCCATCTCTATCTGTAATTCTGATTTTCAAATAAATAAGTCTTTAGAAAAATAAGAAATCAAAAAGGAAATAAAAAAATTCCTAGAAATAAATGAAGAGGACAACACAACATATCAACACATGGGATACAGAAAAAGCAGTATTAAGAGGGAAGTTTATAGCAATTAGCTCTTACATCAAGAAATTGGAAAGGCATCAAATTAATGATCTAACAATGCATCTCAAAGACCTAGAAAAAGAAAAACAAACCAAATCAAAGTTAGTAGGAGTAAAGACATAATTAAAATTAGAGAATAAATAAAATTGAAGTGAAAAAGATAGAAAATATCAGTGAAATGAAGAAATGATTTTCTGAAAAAATAAAATTGACACACCATTGGCCCAATTAACAAAAAAAGCGGAAGAAGATCCAAATGAATGAATTCAGAGATGAAAATGAAGATATTACAATGGATACCACAGAAATAAAATAAATCATCAGGAATTACTACAAACAGGTATATGCAAACAAATTGGAAAATCTAGAAGTAACGGATAGATTTCTGGACACATACAATCTATGAACAGTGAGTCATAAAAACATACAAAAACCTAAAAAGACCAATAACCAAGATGAAGATTCATTCAGTAATAGAGACACTCCAACAAAGGAAATCCTAGGACTGGATGGGTTTACTGCTGAATTCTCCAAACTCTTGAAGAGGAACTAATGGCAATTCTTCTCAAACTATTCAAACCAATCAAAAGGGAGAGAGTTCTCCCAAACTCCTTCCATCAGATCAGATCACCTTAATTCCAAAGTCAGAAAATGAGATAACAGAGAAAGAACCATAGATCAAGATCCCTGATGAACACAAATGCAGAAATTTTCAACTAGCCAATCGAATCTAAAAACACATCAGAAAGATCATTTACCCAGACTGAGTGGGAGTCATCCCTGGTATGCAGGGATGGTTAGACCTAAGCAAATCAATAAAGGTGATACATCACATTAACAAACTGAATAATAAAAGCCACACAGTTATATCAGTAGATGAAGAGAAATCATTTGATGGAATAGAACATCATTTCATGATAAAAACCTTAAGCAAATTATTTACAGAAGGAACATTTCTCAACACAATCAAGGCAGTATATGACAATCCCCCAGCCAGCATGATATTGAATGGGGAAAAGTTGAAAGCAGTTCCACTAAGATCCAGAAACAAATAAACATGCCCACATTCATCTTTGCTATAAAATACAGTTTGGGAAGTTTTAGCTAGAGCCATTAGGCAACAAAAAGAAATCAAAGAGACATAAATTGGATAAGAGGAAGCCAAACTATCTCTGTTTGCAGATGACATGATCCTATATCTATATATATCTATATATATATATATATATATATATATGGAAATCAAGACTCCATTAAGAGATTATTGGAACTGATAAGAGAGTATAGTTGCAGTATATATATATAATTCAACACACAAAATCAATAGCCTTTGTATACACAAACAATGCCATGACTGAGAAAGAACTTGTAAGATCAGTACCATTCAAAATAGCAAAAAAAAAAAAAAAAAATTAAATTTAACTAAGGATGTGAAAGATCTCTGCAATGAAAATTACAAAACATTGGGGCCAGCGCTGTGGGTTAATGCCCTGGCCTGAAGCGTCGGCATCCCATATGGGCACCGGTTTGAGACCCAGCTGCTCCTCTTCTGATCTAACTCTCTGCTATGGCATGGGAAAGAAATAGAAGATGGACCAAGTGCTTGGGCCCCTGTACCCACGTGGGAGACCCGGAAGAAGCTCCTGGCTCCTAGCTTCGGATTGGCGCAGCTATGGCTGTTGCAACCATCTGGGGGAGTGAACCAGCAGATGAAGGACCTTTCTCTCTGTCTCTATCTCTTTCTGTAACTATGTCTTTCAAATAAATAAATCTTTTTTAAAAATTACAAAACTGTAAAGACAGAAATAAAAGACACACAAAAAAATGGAAAAATCTTCCATGTTCATGGATTGTAAGGATTAGTATCATCCAAATGTCCATTCTACTCAGAGCAACTTATAGATTCAATGCAATTCCACCAAAATACCAATGACATTCTTCTCATACATAGAAAAAGTGATGCTAAATATCATATGGAAATACCAGAAACCTCAAATAGCTAAAGCATAAACAACAATAAATGCTGGACAGACTTCAATACGTTCTACAGGACAGTTATAATCTGAATAGCTTGTTACTGGTGCAAAAACCAATGGAACAGAATTGAAATTAATTTATGCAGCTACAACTAGCTAATCTTCAACAAACAAGCTAAAACCAATCCCTGGAGAATGACAGTCTCTTCAACAAATGGTGTTTAGAAATTGGAGCTACGTATCCAGAAGTATGAAACAAAACCCCTACCTTACCCCTTTCACAAACCAACTCACAATGGATCGAGTATCTAAATCTATGACCTGATTCTATGAAACTACTAAAGGAAAGCATTAGGAAAAATCTACAAGACGCTGGCACAGGCATCATAGAAATCATTAGAAAATCTTAATTAGAAATCATTAGGAAAACTTAGAAAAGACTCCAGAAGCACAGGCAATAAAAGCAAAGATACAAGGGATTACATCAATCTAAGAAGGTTCTGCATTGCAAAGGAAACAGTCAACAAAGTGAAAAGGCAACCAGCTGAATGAGAGAAAATGTTTGCAAACTACGCAACTGATAAAGGATTAACATCCACGATCTATAAAGTGCTCTAGAAACTCAATAGCAACAAAACAAAAAGTGCAGTTACAAAATAGGCAAAGAACATGAACAGATATTTTTCAAAGGATTCAATTCAAATGACCAGCAGACACAAGAAAAAAATGTTCATTATCACTAGCTATCAGGGAAATGAAAATAAAAACCAAAATGAGGTTTTACCTACCCCCCCCACCAAGTTAGAATGGCTGTCATCCAAAAATCAAAATATAAGTGCCCTTGAGGAAGTGGAGAAAAATGTATCCTGTTTCACTGTTGATGGAAATGGAAACTAGCACAACCATTATGGAAGTCAGTATGGAGATTCCTCAGAAATCTGAAAGTAGATCCACCATATGACCCTTCGAGTTCCAGCTGCTCCACTTCCTACCCAGTTTCCTGCTAATGTGCCTGGGATATCAGTGAAAGAAGACCCAAGTCTTTGGTCCCCTGCACCCTTGTGAGAGAGTCAAATGAAGTACCTGGCACGTGGCTTCAGCCTGGCCTAGCCCTGGCTGCTGTGGCCATTTGGGCAGAAAATCAGCAGATGGAAGATCTCTCTCTCACTCTCTCTCTATATCTGCTCCTCTCTGTAACTCTGCCTTTCAGATAAATAAAAATATTTTAAAGAAATTAAAAAACAAAAATGAAGAAAGGAGGGTGATTGAGGGGTACACAGAGGGATAGAAGGAAATACGCTTATATTCGTAGAATTGTACATACAAATTATATGCAATCCCTTCTCTCTATATTAAAATTTTAAAAGTAGACCAATGTGATGAAACTCAGCTCAAAAATTATCTTGTCAGGGTGGGTGTTTGACACATGATTAAGATAGCACTAGGGATATTGCATCCCATATCAGAGGGCCAGGTTTCTTTTTTTTTTTTTTTTTTTTTTTTTTGACAGGCAGAGTGGACAGTGAGAGAGAGAGACAGAGAGAGAAAGGTCTTCCTTTTTGCCGTTGGTTCACCCTCCAATGGCCGCCGCTGCAGCCGGCGCACCGCGCTGATCCTGGCAGGAGCCAGGAGCCAGGTGCTTTTCCTGGTCTCCCATGGGGTGCAGGGCCCAAGCACCTGGGCCATCCTCCACTGCACTCCCTGGCCATAGCAGAGAGCTGGCCTGGAAGAGGGGCAACCGGGACAGAATCCGGCGCCCCAACCGGGACACGAACCCGGTGTGCCGGCGCCGCAAGGTGGAGGATTAGCCTATTGAGCCACGGCGCCGGCTCAGAGGGCCAGGTTTGATTCCCAGATCTTCCACTTCCAATACCACTTTCTGTGCATATCCATCTTGGGCAACAGCAGATAATGGTGGATCCTGCCACCCATATAAGAGAATGATTAAGTTCCAGGCTCTTGGCTTCCTCCTCTCCCAAACCTAGCTGTTGTGGCATATGGGGAGGAAACAAGCAGATGGGAGATCTTTCTCTTTTCAATTCTTTTTTATCTCTGCCTTTCAAATAGAATAAAAAATAAACAAAAATTTAAAAAATTATCTGTTAAATTATAAATTTACCAAAATATAAATTGTCATTTTGTTATTATTTTAACATGAATCTGTAATAGCCAAATCAATAGTGTGCCCCTGTGGAGTGCAAATTCTTGTCTCACTGCAGAATCATAGATGAATTATGTCTGGTTCACAGGTACAAAATACAATTAGATAAGAAGAATAAGTATTAGTATCTGTAGTATAGTCAGGTAATTACAATAATGGATAATTTTACAGTATATTTTAAAATAGCTAGAAGAGAAGGATGTTTGGATGGATGTTCCCAATATAAAGAAATGATAAGCATTTGAGGTGTTGAATAAACTAGTAACCCTAATTTGCTCATTGCACATTGTGTCCAGGTATTAAAATACCACATTTAACCACATAAATACCTACAATTGCTATTTATTTGGTAACTATTTTTTTAAAACTGAAAAAGAAATGTACTGTTGAAAAAAATAGTTTTTTTAAATATTTTTTGTGCCGGCACCGCGGCTCACTAGGCTAATCCTCCACCTGCGGTGCTGGCATCCCATATGGGCTCCGGATTCTAGTTCCAGTTGCTCCTCTTCCAGTCCAGCTCTCTGCTGTGGCCTGGGAGTGCAGTGGCGGTTGGCCCAAGTCCTTGAGCCCTGCGCCCCATGGGAGACCAGGAAGAAGCACCTGGCTCCTGGCTTCGGATCTGTGCAGTACTGCTGGTCATAGTGGCCATTTGGATGGTGAACCAACAGAAAAAGGAAGACCTTTCTTTCTTTCTCTCTCTATCTCTCTCTCTCACTGTCTAAATCTGCCTGTCAAAAGAAAGAATTTATTTATTTTATTTAAAAGTTTGAGTTACACAGAGAGAGGAGAGGCAGAAAGAAAGAGAGGTCTTCCATCCAATGGTTCACTCCCCTGAAAGCCTCAACAGCCGGAGCTGCACCAAAGCCAGGAGCCAGGATCTTCCCCATCTGCCACACGGGTACAGGGGCCCAAGTACTTGGGCTATCTCCTATGCTTTCCCAGGCCATAGCAGAGAGCTGTATTGGAAGTGCAACAGCGGGGTCTCAAACTGGCGCTCATATGGGATGCCGGCGCTTCAGGCCAGGGTATTAACCCACTGCACCACACCGCTGGCCCCAGAGTATACCATTTTACCTAAAATTATTTCATGGCAATACCTTTCTTTTGAACATCTGAGAAAATTCATGAAGCCAGCTTTGGAAGAAGACAAACTAGCACTTAAATAAAAGAAACTGCAGAGGAAGTCAAACACTGGCACAGGAAGGTTATCCTAGAACTCAAACTGCACATTTTTCAGAGCAGGATTCTCGCTGAGCATCCAACCGTCTCCTGTGATTCTGACTTCTTGCTTGTCAAGCAATCATCTGATTGGTTTGCTTCCCATGGAGATTTGCCTACAAGGAAGGAATTCACTGGTTAGCCAGCATTGCCACTGCAGTGCCATGCTTTGACTTCACTGGGACTTCCAGTACTTCCAATACATCAATATTTTCCTTTCTTTTATCTGTTCCTCATCTAACTTATAATCTGTGAAATTATTCCAGAATTTTGGTTTACCCCTTGCCAAATTCTAAACTTCCATGTAATTCTCTCTCTCTCTCTCTCTCTCTCTCTCTCTCTCTTTATTTTTTTCTTATTCATATGTTGAAATCACAGTTTAGGATGAACTTCATCTGTTCTGTCTACATTTGTATTCAAGCTGCTGAATTCCGGTGGAGATTGCCTGAAAATAGTTGCTGAATTTATGATTACTGAGCCCAACTAGGCACTTAATACTGCCTAAGAACATCTCTTTTCCCATTATATTCAGTCTCCAAAACTCATCAATTACTTTTTTTAAAAAATTTATTTGACAGATAGAATTAGACAGTGAGAGAAAGAGACAGAGAGAAAGGACTTCCTTCCGTTGGTTCACCCCCTAAATGGCCGCTACAGCCGGCGCACTGTGCTGATCCGAAGGCAGGAGCCAGGTGCTTCTCCTGGTCTCCCATGCGGTGCAGGGCCCAAACACTTGGGCCATCCTCCACTGGCTTCCCGGGCCACAGCAGAGAGCTGGCCTGGAAGAGGAGCAACCAGGACTAGAACCCAGTGCCCATATGGGATGCTGGCTCCTCAGACGGGGGATTAACCAAGTGAGCCATGGCGCCAGCCCCATCATTTACTTTTTGAAATCTTTCTTGCTGCCAGGTATCTACTCCCTCCATCTCCTCTTTCTTTCCCTCTAAATGGAAAGCATCCAGAGAATGCACCCATCTTTCCAACAAAAAGCACAATATACTACTACATTTTTATGAATCCTATCTTTCTTCCTGATGAACTATCTCAAATTGAAGGCCAACCCAATATAATGCTTATGATCATTATACTCAGGTTTTAAAGACCTTATCCTAGTTAATATCACTGTCCTACCTTCTATGTACCTTCACCTTATAGCCATAGAATCTTTCACATCAGCATGAAACACGCTCCCATCTCTTGAACAAAACACACACATACACACAAACACACATGCACTGCATCTACTTGAGACCTGCTCTCCCCAAACAGCTATCATGCTATCTGCTGGTTTTGCTTTCCTTCCATACTTCTCTCAAAAATTCTCTGTGTTCTGTGTGATCTTTCCTTAGTTCTTTTTCATTATGTCTGGTGGCTTTTAAATGTGTTTTTTAGTCAGTTTTGATCATTTATATTTTCCTAGAGTTAACTTTTTAACATCAGATGTCCAAATAGATCTACACAAAATTTTACAAGGGATCATTTTTCATTTTATGAATTTTCTCAATAATTTTAGCTAATATTTCTTTTCCATTCATAATGTTATCTTTATATTTCCCTCATTCTTTGATCAGATTTTTCAAAGATTCATCTACTTCATTACAATTTTTGAATAACTAGATTTGGATTAATCAATAAGTAAAAGGCAAAAGATTTATATGACCAGAATATAATCAATATGTTCTTATGTTCATATTTATATTTATAATTGTGATTCTATCATGACTAAGTCTTCTCTTTCACCAATTTGAAGTTTACTTTCTTATTCATTCTTTGGACTCATTTTGTCCTTTTTAAAGCAAATATATTTAAAGCTATAAGTGATTCACTTGCTACCATCTGCCCACATCTCATTGGTTTCATGCTTGACATTTTATTATCATTTACTTATAAATGATATCAACTTTTGGCTTCTGATTTTTCTTGAAATAAAAAGTTATTTATAGCATATATTTTTAAAAGATTGATTTACTTATTTGAGGGATAAAGTTGTAGAGAGAGAGGAAGAGACAGAGAGAAAGGTCTTCCATTCACTGGTTCACTCCCCAAATGGCCCCAATGGCTGGAGCTGGGCTGATCTGAAGCCAGGAATCATAAGCTTCTTCCAGGTATCCTATGAGGGTACAGGGGCCCAAGCACTTGGGCCATATTCTACTGCTTTCCCAGGCCATAGAAGTAAGCTGGATCAGAAGAGGAGCAAACAGGACTAGAACCAGCACCTAAATAGGATTCTGATGCTGCAGGCAGAGGCTTAGCCCACTATGCCACAGAACCAGCCCCTATAGCATTATTTTAACTCTTTCTAATGTATCCCTTATGGTCTGTGATTTTGATAATTGCTTGAGATTTTCTTTACAGCCTAGGACCTTGGCCAGTTTGTTTAATATTCATAGATATTTGAAAAAATATGTCTTTTAGGAATAAATCTCTTTAAAGTCTTAGTTCATTTATTCGCTATTTAAAAAAAAATCTTAGGTTATGTATAAGCAATCTCAATTTATTTCTCACAGTTCTAGAGATCAAGATGTCTGTGTTTGATGTCTGGTGGAGGAATTTCTGTTCCTGAAACGGATGTTTCTGCTTCTCACATGGAAGAAGTCATAAGAAAAAAGGGACAAAAAACTTCCTTGTACTATAAAGGCATTGATTCCACAACTTAATTACATCCTAAAGGCCCATCTCTTGCAATTAAATTTCACTGTGTAAAGTTTTGAGGGTTGGACACATTCAGACCATAGCAGGGAAGAAGAGCTGTATTTGTACATAATTGTCATTTTTATGTCTATACCATGTCTCTGAAAGAGTTGTGTATATATCTGTGTTTTCACTGGTATGCTGTTTTCTAAAATTTCATACCCAAAAGTGTTGCACAAAGCCAGTTAAGCCAACAATCTTAAGTCATGTATATTCTTGTACTTCACATGAGTTTCCTTTAGAATTGTATCCAAGATATTTTGAATTGTCTTGTTTTCTGTATTACTTGCTTTCTATATTGAAGTATTTCTTTTAATTTGCTAAACTAATGTGTTCTTTTTGATCAAATAGATCAGCATACAGATATTTTATTGCTTCCATTAGCACCACCTCCTCAGACATTCTAATGTCTGTATTTACACAATTTCTCTGTGGATCCCCATGAGCAGCTACTAATCTACCATGAAGTAAGAATGTATGTCTTACTTGGCACTTTTTTTTTTGTCACTTCAAATTTGGTTTATTTGAAGTCTGTACCAAAATATATTCCAGGCAACGCTTATAAACCCTCTGCTAAGACTTTGGAAGCAAGTGGTCCAGCCCCTCAGCCATAGAGTTCAGGTAGACCCCCTGTGGTAGATGACAAGGGCTGCTCTGACCCTCCTTTTTGCCCTGATAGGGTATGATCTTAGGATTGTATTTATAGGTATTTAATATTAATCAGTGAAAAAAATGAGCGCGTTACAAGTCCTGTGCTTTGTTCCCATAGCTCTTTGAAGCTCATCCACCTCACCCGCACTTGGAAAAGCTCAAGCAGCCTTCAGGGCTCCACCTGATGCGCAATAATAGTTATCTATAAAAATATTTAATTAACCTTAGAATTGATCTCTTGAGTCTTTAATTAATGAAAAAGATAAATAGACAAAGAACAGGAAAATTTTCTAAACATTTTTCATTGTATAGATAGATAAATAATTGATAAATAGATATATTGATGCAAAACTTCTGGTGGTTAAAACAAGCATACATAAGTGAGTTTGTAAAATTTAAAATGAAGAGTTGATCTCCATGTATGAGATGCGATCCTTGGTTTGGTGTGCCTAAAAACCTTGTTGTTTTGTACCTGTAAAATCAATAATATCAAATAACGTAAAAATATGTCCATATTGATCTATACTTTTTATTGGGGTAAAAGAATAATAAATGAATTAACAAAAAGTATAAAGAAAAAAAAGAAAGAAAAACAATTTCAACTCTTGTGCAATGGCATTTATCATACTTTGATGTGCTCCACTTTTATTTGGCTTCCAGATTACCTGTTAACTGTCTGAATTTCCCATATGTGCAAAAGACTCTGTCAATCTAATGAAGTCCATAATTCAGTTTCCTCCAGTGGTCAGAAAGGTAAGACACACTTAGAAAGATCAGGCTTATTTTAGCTCCAAATTGAAACACGCATCAAAGAAACCTTCAAGTGACCTTGGGCATGCTCTGCTTACTAACCAGTGCTGACTAAACACAATGACATATATCATTTTCAACCAGGAAACTTCAAAGAACTGGGTGTCTGAATGCCTATCATGGGTGCTATGTGATGAAATCCCAACTCTGATGCTATTTTTTTAAATTTATTGATACATATTGTACAATGAATCTGTTTTTAAAGCTATTTTGATAAAAACAAAGCAGCACAATAATGGAAAGATGTCACTGAGCAAAAGGAGGGAGGAGAGGAGTGTTTCCTGCAGGCTTATTATACACACTGCCCATGACCCATGTATTAAAAATTAGCAAGGACTATCCTGTTCTATTTTTTTCAACAGAGAAAAAAAACACTGAATAATTAAAACAATGTAAAAGAATAACACGGGACTGCACTGAAAAAAATCACAGCTAAGCAAAATGCTAATGTGCAGTCATGAAACTAGATACATGCATTTATATTTATACTTAGTGTCACAGGGGACTAAGTGATAGCATGTATTAAATCAGATTACAAAGCATGACTATGATTCTGATTCAGGATAAGACAAGTAGCTAGATTAGGTCCAGCAGCTGAAAGGCACACCTCATCCTCCCTGTCAGTTGAATAACCCCTTTGCCAGGATGTATCTCCCATCACCTGGTTCATGTAACCACTCCCCTTTCTAAACTTATAAGACGCCAACAACTGGGAGGGGCTCTTTTTCTCTCTTTCTCTCCTCTCTCTCTTCTCTCTCTCTCTCTCTCATCCATTCCCCATCCTTTCTATTCCTGGCCCACTCTAATCCTGAGCAATGCTTCTGTGTGTGTGTGTGTTTCTCTGTGTGTTTTTCCTCATCTTTTAAATAAATTTTATCTCTTTGTGTGTCATATTTGTGCTGGTGCTTAGAATACTTCTCTAGGTAAAAGACAAGAACCTGGAATAGGATTTTAGACACCATGTTGCCCACAATAATCCATTTAGTTGTATGGTATATATTTGCGTGTGGATATTTACAAAATGTGTGTGTTCGATAAGATACATCAACATAGGAGAACACACACGTTGAGCTAATCTGGAACCTCCTTGGTCTCAGATTCTTTCCTCACAGTTCCTTGTAGTCAGACTCCCTTTTATCCTGTTTATTCTGATTTACAGCTATGTTTGGCCAAAGTGGTCTTTCCAAGGGAATGGCAGATTTTTCCCGGGGCAAAGCTTTGGAAACCTGCTTAGCCTCCCTAAGCGCTCCAGCTCCCATCAGTCAGGCCAGCACAATCCCAGGTTCTTGCATTAAGGTTCCATCTTCTGACTCATGCCTCTCACCCCTGAGCTGTGCTAACCCCACCCCCTCACATTCTTCCTTAGAACAAAGGTGTAAATGACTTCTTCCTATTGTCAATAATTGGGCATCATATTCAGTTGGTCTCTTTTCCAACACGGGTGTGACCAATACTCAGTTCCCTTGATTTTCACTTCTAAGGATTCCTACATCACTGGGTGGGTCCTAAGGGATACACACCTTCACACACAAACACAGAGAAAAAAGGGTCAGAATCTGTATCAGCCCCCGGGCACTCTCTCTCCAGAATTCACTTTCTGGAGCACCAAGCGAAATCTTCCCTTCAGCTGAATTTACCCTGGGATAAAATGTTTCAATACTTTTGGTTCGAGTCCCTTAGTCCTCAGTCTGGGAAGAGCAATGAACTCCCTGAAGTTGTTGCTTACTTATAAAATCTAACGCTCTTGTGGCTTCGTGTTCATGACTTCCTACTCTCAGGAGACCTCCTCTCATTTATCTTCCCGTCTGCATTCATGCAGAGATGTTTACTTTCTTGGTGTCCTTTCATGAGGTCATTCTTCTGGGCCTCCCCTTTCTCTCTCCAAGTAGCCAATTAAGATATTTTCCTCAATAAAGACATTTCCTTCCCTACAGGAACTCCTGGTGCCAGCTGCTAAAATAGCAATTCCTCACGAACCCACAGGGTTTATTTCTGGCTGGTGAGATGATGAATGAGCCTCATTATACTAATTTTTAATTTCTATTACTCTCATGTGATTAAAGTAACTCTGCCACCCACAAAACTGTTTACATTGTCCTGGAGAAACAAACTTGCTGGGAGTTCAGAGATATATGAACCGTGTTCATCATGGCCCCCAAATTTAGTCACATTTTTCAAGAAAGGAGATGACTTAACATATTAACAATAAATGTTTTAAAAAGGGGGAAGGAGGCTTCACTCATTTTCCTGAACAGAAAGAGATGACTGATGCTTCTGAATGGATACTTACATCTCCCAGTACAGTCTTAAGTCATAGTTTTGCTTCCAGATATTTCTTAATGTTTACAGTCACATAAACTTATAAGAAATATAAAAACAAAGTAAAGAATATAGAAAATTCCACAGCACTATTCAAGATATAACTTATTATTCACTCAAACACAACCTTTGAAGAAAATTAAACTTTGTTGTTGGTATCATTTAAAATATTAGTTACAATAAATGTACCATTGAAAGAGGCTTATATAGAGAGAGATTCAGTGATTTCATTTTAATGGAATTTGTTGTAATGAGATTTGCCTTGTATAGATCCTTCCACAGGAAAAAATAGATAGAGGCATAAAGGAAAATGAGCAGTGACTATCATCCTATTTGGTGAGGTCCTTTCAAAAGAACTTACACATCTTAAAGATATTCTAAGCAAAAAAAAAAAAGGAGTTTTTTGAAGGGAGAGGGAAAACAAAGCAGATTTGTATACTGATAATAATTTTCTTTTCAATCCACACACAATGCTTAATTAGCAAACTGTTACATATCTAGGAAAAAGGTAGCATGCATGATGTGACTACAGAGATAAGAGTCAACATTCTCCCAGAACACTGTCACTCCAGAGGGAAGGCAGACAATTGCTCATAATACAATGCAATGTGACAAGAGGATTGCAGGAATACATGCGGTGCTATGGCAGCCTGGAAAATTGTCAGGAGGAGTACAGAGCTACTGCTACCCTGCAAACTCAGAATTATGAATCTTCTCAACTAGGTTTGACCTTGGCCCTAGTTCCATTTTTGGCTTTATCAGCCTGGTCTTAAAAAAGGAGAGAAGACATCCATCCACACTTAATATCTAATCAGCCCTGATATCTGACCAAATTCCTCCACCATTAATGTGTAAGTCTCTGGCTTGCTTTTAGGAAGAATCTTGTTAGGTCAGTTTCATAAGAATCGCCACTCGATTTGTCTCTTGTAGTGTTGCACCTGATGGCCACCTCACTCTGTTCATTGGATATAAATCCCCCTTATTTTGTTGAGTCAGAATTAAGGTCTCTTTGTCTCCCCTCCACAATATTCCTATCATAACATTCCTGAATAGGTCTTCCTAGTCATTTGTTTAACAGAAGGCCTCCTAGAAGGGACTATAATAGACCTAAGTTGAGAAAGGTAAGGGAGATGGACGGGATCGGGGGACAGTGGAGAAAAGCTGAGGCGGAGGAAAGGCATTTGCCAGTGTGGCTAGCTGAGAGTGTCTGCTGTGTTTGTTTAGAGTAATGTAAGTTTTGTGTGGCTGGAAAATGACATACATCAACAAAAATGCTGTCTGTGTTTTATGCTCTGCAGGTTTCAAGCAGAAATGTGACATAGCTGTTCTTGCATTTTAGAGAGAACTTTGTGGCAGCTGTGCTAAGCGTGAACTGAAGGTGTGTGTCTCATGAAGAGGTGCAGAAATGAGAAAGAAGTGAGTCTCTCAATGAAGAGCACAGGGCAGATGTGGGTGGGGCTGGACATATTCCCCTGGATATCTGTGAGTGACAGGAAGCTTTGGTCATACTGGAGCGATTCCTGGGCTTCCCTGACTGGGGTGACTGAAAGGGTGGTAGTTCATTTATGAAAATAGAATATATAAAAGGAAGGGAAAGGTTTGAGGAAAAAATGATGATTTCATTTTTTTTTGTTAAATCCCATTATGAGAAACTTTGAGAATGGAAATTGCTAAATGGCTGTGCAATCTTTTGGAATTAGCTGTGTAAGAACAAATTACAGTAATTCATAACTATAATCATTCTAAGTCCATTTGATTTTAATATGTTTCAAATATTTTTACTGTATAATTTACAAGAAAATTATCCTATATTAAAATGGCCATTTGCTCTAATTGCATATTACCAAATCAGGATAGACTATGAACAGAAATGTGTTTGGGTAAATTTCTAAGGCAGTATTAGCTAAAATTGCTGAAGTTGCTTTTTGCTGAGATTTCCTGGGTAGAATAGCAGAGAAGGTGCCAGAGAGGTCTTCTTTCTGATTGTTAGTTTATTTATACTGATGAACACAGTCAATTAATATTATTGTTAATATGAGGATACTTTTCTCTCTTCCATTTATATAGTAAAGTGAGTCTTTTATAGAGTTAAGTCAATCTGAAATAATATTCTCAACTTCTGACAATTTTAATTGAAGAGCCAAGAGTAGAAGTGATTCCCAAAGGAAAATTTACTCAAGTATAGATATGAAATGCATGTAGAAATAAGATTTACTAATCCACTGGAAAATGTTTCAATATGTATGTAAATGCCAACATTTCCTTCAAATATCATTGGCCAGAATATATAAACATCTGAAGATGATTAGGTTTCCAGTGCCTTTCAAATGATCCTCACAAAAAGACAATTCAGACAAGGAATGGAACACTCTGATGACGTTGAATAGAAACATATCTATATTTCCCTCTCAACAACCTAAATATACAATATCATCTTAACCCTTAAAAACCCTCAGTACTATGAGGTTTACACCAATCTTGTGCTCACATGTAAGAATATGAATATTTCAGATGTCAAAATAGTTCACTAAATATATACATTGTTAGCTATACCAGTCTTCAGTAATATATGCATATGTGTATATATATGCAAATATAAATATAAAGGGAAAATATCAGTATATATATTATATTAATTGTATAAAAACAATTAAAAAGAGGCTCTAAATATATGTAAGTAAACTATCAAACACACAGCATAAACTCTTAATCTACTGTGGTGAAAAATGTATTGATTTTCCCCAAAAAAATGCATAAGTAGAGGGAAAAATATTGGCCCATAATGCAATATCACTTTGGGTAAAATAAAACATTTATTGCAAATCAATGGATTAGAATGATTATAATATTAACATTTATTTTACATTTTAATCCAGGTGTTACACAAAGAAACATTAGGGATTTTTTTCCCAGTAGTATTATAAAGCATAGAAGATGGCAAATATTTAACTCTCTTTAAAAAATAATTTCCAATGGCTTTCCATTAGCAGGGAGCTGGATTGGAAGTAGAGCAGCCGGGACTCCAGTTGGCACTTCGATGTGCAATGATGCTTGCTGCACCACAGTGCTGGCTGCTCATGGCAGCTTTTTTGACTGAATTGAAATAGTTTTGATATCAGAAATGACCCCCTAAAATATATAAAAAATGTGGTCCCATAAAGTTCCCCAGAAGTAGTCTGGGGTGTTACATACATTACCAGAATTTGGGGTGCCATACAATATTACCATATGCTTATTAATAAATCCCCAATATTAATAAGCCCAAGAGGGTTCTTGCCTAATATTTAGAGAAGAATTATAAATACCGGCATTAATAAACAAGGCAGCATGGTACATTTTAGGCTTTTATTTTGTGCAGAAGATGCATAGGAGAGTGAGAGCTTTATTTAAGAGAGAGAGGTAAATCTGGGTTCATACCGAGTACTAGGAACCAGCCATGTGGAAGAGTATCTAGGCCAGGAAGCCTAGGGCGGGTGGCCGGAAGGTCACGTGCCCTGGAGGCACAGGGCTACAGCCAGCCCCCTCCTGGCTAGAGGCCAAGGAGAAAAGGAAGGAAGAAAAGGGTGGACACACCAGGTCCCAGGCTTTTAACCCACTCTCAAAGGGGAGTGGTAAATTAACCTGATTGGCTGGTGGGCACTCAGGTGTGGCCAGCTAAGTACATGAGGTCACACAGCGGAGTGGCGAGGGCATGGTCTTCCAGCTCACAAACCTAATCAATTTTAACCTGTATGCTTGCCTACTTCAGTTTCATTCCCTCTATATGATAAAATTGAGAATATTTATATACACTTTCAGATTTCAAAAATATTATAAATAGATATTACAGAATAATAGATGTCCGGAAACCTCAGAAGGGATACTAATATACAATTAATATTGATTTTGATAGTGTATACATTTTTAAAAAATCTTGAGTAAGAAAGATATAGTAAATGATCAACTTGGGGATTAGATTTAGCTTAATTTTGTTAATTTTTTTTCCCCTGAATAGCTAGTAGACTGAATTAGGTTTAGTAACTTTCTGAAAGGCTAAACAATGGCACAAATTATTTCTAGATTTTAAAGCTAATGCCAACATAACTAAAAAAAGGCATACCACAGGTCACAGATTCAGAAAGCCAAGAAGTACAGGAAGCAACCACATTTGCTAACATGCTCAGCCAGGAATGTAATTACCAAAATAACCTTGAAAGGGGTAAAAGTACTGAATACTGCAGTGGTGATTACCCTGATTTCAATTACTTGATTCAGATGGAATGAAATAGGTCTCTAACTCTTTTAATTAACAAGCCTATCCACAGGTGATCTCTGAACGCTGTGTACAGAAGCCTCACTGTTAGGAAAAGAGGTGTAGAACAGAGAGGAGGCAGACTGTGAAGCTACAGCCAGGCCAGATTTATTCAGAGAAAATTAATTCTCCGAGCTGGGTGACCAACTCCATGCACATTGACAGAACACGTGGCAGGAAGTCCTGACCCCAGGGGCCAGGCCTTTTTCTGTCTTAGGAGGGCTAGGGATGAGGGTGGGTGGGTGTAGGGAGCAGCAGGTGGAGGTGAATCCTCAGAACTGGTCTTTCAGGTGGCCTCAGAAACTGCGGAATAATGCGGGAGTGGTGTGTAAAGACAATGGAGCGTGAGAACCAATTGAGAGTCAAGGGCAAGGAATAAATTCCAATGTGTATCTATCTTTTGGGCAATGAGTGAGAATGGCTGAGGCTTATGTCTTTGCTCTATCACTTACTAATGTAGAAAATGTATACCCCTAGAAATGGCACATCTGCATATTAAACCCAATTATACCATTTATAAAGGAATTGGCATTCTTCTATTTTACCAAAGAAAATTGTCGTGAAGAGTGAAGGCAGAAAGTGGAAGTGTGGGCACAGAAGGAATGTTGCATACATAAATGAACAATGATCCAGAGGCAGTGCCTTTCATGAATTAGCTCATTTCATTTTTAAGGAGAACAGAAAGCCAATCCTGCTGGGTCCATTGTCAGCAGGGATGCCTGACTGGCTTATTTTTGATGTGCACCATGATGTGGTTTCAATTAGCAATAGCACTTACAAAACTAGTAGCAGTCATTGTACCAGAAAATGAGCCTAAAGGGGATTGAAAGGCACTCTGGAAGTATGCAGAAAACGCAGAAGAGTGTGCCTTAGCTTCTCCACAGCTAACCATCCCTGTCCCTAATAATCGCCTCAGATTTTGAAAATTTGGTGTTGGGGTCTTATCGCATCTATACCATGTCTCCTAAACTTCAGATGTTTTGTTTGCTTTTTGTTTCCTTATTTCACTTGCCTAACGTGACATTGCACAATGACAGGATTTCTTTTTTATCAATAATACAAGCTTGGATGTCTTTAGCTTTAGAGAAATTACAAAACACATAAATCCACTGTGATATTTTGATTAAATCATTCCCAGTAGGAAGGAAGATTAAGGGAACAAGGAATCTATGGGGCAAGAGTCACCCAGGATACTGGAAGAAAACAGAACAAACAAAATCCAGAAGAATGGCAGAGGCTACCTTTTGTGTTAGTATGCTCTTCCTGAACTGTTCCAAATCACTGACTAGGAAAACCCCAACAGAAAAGAACTTCTAACTGAAACAGAAGCTCAGCTTGTCAGTGTCTGTTAAGATGACTGAAATTTTTTCTTCTAAATGGACTTTCAAAGGCCAAAATAGCAGACATGGATGATTTCTTCTAGAATGTTCCATGTCTATTAGGCTATCACCTTTTTTAAAAATATTTATTTATTTATTTGAGTTACAGAGAGAGGAGAGGCAGAGAGAGAGAGAGAGAGAGAGGTCTTCCAATGGTTTACTCCCTTAGATGGCCGCAACGGTTGGAGCTGTGCTGATCCGAAGCCAAGAACCAGGAGCTTCTTCCGGGTCTCCCACGTGGGTTCAGGGGCCCAAGCACTTGAGCCATCTTCTACTGCTTTCCTGGGCCATAGCAGAGAGCTGGACAGGAAATGGAGCAGCCGGGTTTTGAACCGGCGCCCATATGGGATGCTGGCGCTTCAGGCCAGGGTGTTAACCCACTGTGCCACAGCACTAGCCCCTAGGATATCATCTACTACCAGGTGTGCAGTTGTAACTTGCTTATGACTGTCACATCCAAAGGCTTTGTTTGTCGCCTAAGATTGACTGAATCAAAGAGAAAATTCACCTTCCCATGGAGTTTTAAATCTTTGTGAAAGCAGTCAAATGTAGATGACAAAAATACATTTCACAATATATAGCATAATTTAAGTACTTTCAAATACTTATACCAAAAATATTTACCTGTTATCGATAACTCTTTACGATTATGGGTTGGCAAACTGTGGCCAATGAGTCAAATCTGGCCCACCTGCTGGAACATAATCACATACATTTGTTTATGTGTTGTCTGTCTGCTTCATTACTAGAATGGCAGAGTAATTGGAACGCCCAAAGGGTTGGCCCACAAAATCCCAGGATATTTGTTATCTAACCTTTAAAAGAAAAGGTTTACTAATACATGATATAACCCATCCTTCATCAGTGAGAACTAGACTATTTTCAAGTTTTCTTGATGATGCGTTAGTGAAAAACAGAAGAAAGAAAAAAGAAAAAAATCTATCAAGGATATATGTTCATTTATTTCTTTTTTCTTTATGTTTTGTGTTTGTTTTTTAAATTTTAGCTCCAGTATTGCTGCAAAGATAGTTTTTTAAAACTTTGTTTTATACCTTTGTCAAACAAAGGGTTAATAATGTTATACTACTATAATTTATTTTAAAGATTTTATTGATTTTATTTGAGAGGTAGAGTTACAGACAGTGAGAGGAAGAGACAGAGACAAATCTTCCATCTGCTGATTCACTCCACAAATAGCCACAACAGCCAGAGCTGAGCAGATCTGAAGCCAGGAGCCAGAAGCTTCTTCCGGGTCTCCCACGCCGGTGCAGGGGCCCAAGTGCTTGGTCCGTCTTCCACTGCTTTCCCAGGCCATAGCAGAGAGCTCACACAGAAGAGGAGCACCCATATGGGATGCCGGCGCTGCAGGCAGAGAATTAATCTACTTTGCCACAGTGCCGGCCCCACTACCATAATTTTAATGGTCTATGATTACCTAAAATTTAATGGATAGACCGGCGCCCGTGGCTCAATAGGCTAATCCTCTGCCTGAGGCACTGGCACAATGGGTTCTAGTCCCGGTCGGGGGGCCGGATTCAGTCCCGGTTGCCCCTCTTCCAAGCCAGCTCTCTGCTGTGGCCAGGGAGTGCAGTGGAGGATGGCCCAAGTGCTTGGGCCCTGCACCCCATGGGAGACCAGGAGAAGTACCTGGCTCCTGCCATCGGATCAGCGCGGTGTGCCAGCCACAGCGCGCCAGCCACGGTGGCCATTGGAAGGTGAACCAACGGAAAAGGAAAACTTTCTCTCTGTCTCTCTCTCTCACTGTCCACTCCGCCTGTCCAAAAAAAAAAAAAAAAAAAAAAAAAAAGAACGAAAGAGAGAAAGAAGGAGCATGGTGTGAAGAGAGAGGGAAGGGAGAAAGGGAATATCATATGGTCTCAGAATCGTACCTACAAACCATGTTGAATCTGTTAAAAACTAATTATCATTAAAATAAAAAAGTAAAAAGACAAATTCTGATTTCAATAAAATGTCCTCCAGCCAACAAATATCTCTGCTTTTTAATAGTTAGAGAATAACATCATCACAATGGAGTATGTTTTTAACTCAAGATGAGTATAGCACATGCTAATTACTTATTTTAACAGATGATAATAAGGGGATATTCATCAATGCGTAAGGTAGGTTTAAGGTAACCAATAAAGGCTAACATGGTAGTACCTCAATAATAGTAACTGTTGGGAACTATTTCTACTTCAGAGTAGGCACGTGAAGAAGCCATTCCCAAGAACTAAAGAGAGTGGCTCTGCAGGTAAGCTAGTGGGACCAGGGAGGATGGGGCAGTGCCTTCTTAGCATTCAAAGATGCGCGTCAGGGCCAGCTCAGTTTCCTTTATTGTTCCCACTGGAAGCATGCATCCAGGACAGCCCACTATCACTCTGCTGGGACCATGTGACCATTTGTCTTTTGCTGCATTCTTAACTAATTTGAGACAATAGAGATCATTGCTGCTCCCTTCACCTGTAACTTGGAAGTTCCCATGCTAAGCAATTTCACGCAGGTCTTTGTTCCCTGTGTTTTGTTTTAAACCCAACAAAGGCATTACTCTCTGCATTGCTGTTCTTGGCTGCTGTGCTGCATCCCCCCCTCCTGCAGATGGGGATCAGCTGTGGGTGAGGCTGAAAGTATTTTCAGAATTCAGTAACTTTGAGGGCTAGAAAGCCACCAGAGCCATCTTTAATGAAAAGTGGCTAGTATATTGGAAGTATTCACTAGCAGATCAAGGATGTTTCTCAGGTTTCAGCTTCTGTTATCCAGCCTTTGGGTACATGAGTTAACTTAACCCTGAAAATAAGGGTTGAATAGAAAGGAACATAAATTTAAAATATTCAAATACAGTGCATTGAAGAAGACATAAAATATCTCATAATAACCTTACTATTGCTAACGATTAAGTTATAGAATTTTGGCTATATTAGTTAAGTAAGATATATTATTAATATTAGTTTAATTGCATATCAGCCTTTGGCTAAGATCAAGTGTAATATTCGTTTAATAAATATGATTTAAGTTGTTTCAAATGTCCACTAATAAATTTTAATTATATACAATGCTATAGTTACATGCTTGTTGGACAGCACTAGTCTATGCAGTAAAGCACTAATAAAGTTCTTCTTGCCCTAAAAAAAAGGATATACATTCAAGCTTTGTGTAAACAAATTGGAAAAGCCAGTGTCATCAAACTAAATTAGGTAAAGCAGAGGTTCCAAAGAAATAGCAAGTGGACCTCCAGATAATTCCAATTTTTTTCTTAACCTAAAATATTAGATTGCCTTAACATATCTCTTCTCTGTGGACCAAAACCTGAACAAATATGTATTCCTAGATATCCAGAGGCAGATATTCACAAGCCCAGTGCCTTCAGTGAATGAATTCCTACGTCAATACATACTGTAAAAATAATAAATATTGTTTAAAATGTCAAGCAATGGTTAAAACGAAAACCACAAGTAAGGAAGCCTTGTAGTTGAAATTAAAAAAAAAAAAAGCCTGATTCAAACAATTGACATTTAGATAGCTCTATCTTTCCAGAAAGAAATTCTTTGCAATGCTGCAATGCTAACCAGTCTGGAACCTGGACCCAAGTATGCAAAAACATCAGAAGAATCAAAAGCAGGGAATCAAGGGGCAAAATCTCAGTGCAGAAAAAGAACAGAAAACTATTCTGAAAACTAACAGTAAGGAGTTATTATTATTAATATTGATGGACTGGCATTTGTATATCAGTTCTGAATTATGAAAAAATAGTTTACAGTTTATGCACATATACTACATGTTTTCTATTCAGAATGTCTGTATAGTTCATTTTATAATATTGATTAATTTTATCAACCAATTCTTTTCATCTGTGTACAAATTTTTAGGTAAAATAATTTAATGATTTATTTATTTATTTGAAAAGCAGAGTCTAAAAAAAGTGTGTGAGAGGAAGAGAGAAACAGAGAGAGAGATAGAGAAAATCATGGGCCAAGCAGAATCCAGGAGCCCAAAACTTTGTTCTGGTCTCCCTCATGAGTGGCAAGTGCCCAAGTAATTGAACCATCTTTCGTTGCCTTCCTTGGCACGCTAGCAAGGAGGTGGATTGGAAGCAAAGCAGCCAGGACTCAAACCTGCCCTGTGATGTGAGATGCCTTCATCCCAAGTGACAGCTTAATTCCATGCACCACAATGCTGGTCCCAATGAAAGAATTCTTGCGGATTTGTAAGAAGGTAAGATAGGCATAGCTTCCATTTATAGAGCACACAAATAGCAAGGCTGAATTAGTGTTTTGACTTCATAAATTTTGAATGCTTTTTTCACACTTTCCTTTTCATCAATTCAATCATTGTTTTTGAAGTAATTATTGAACATCCAGTGTGTGCACTAAGCACTAGTCTAAATGCTATTATGATTTAGCAATCAGAAAAACTGAAATTCCTATCCTTGTGAACTGAATGATCCAGTGTAGGATACACATGACTATTGGCCAAATATGGCTGTTCTATCTTCAAATATATCCTAACCTCCCACTTATCCCCACCTCTACCAACACTGTCCCAGCAATCATTTCACATCTGCATTGTTTTCTTATTTCACTCACTCACCTCCTAATCATTCTCTCTGCTTCTACCCTCATCCCCTAAAGTTGTAACTCTGGTATAGAGCTAGAGCAATTCTGTTAAAATTTAACTCAGATAGAAGACCCTTCCTTCTGAAACCCCCAGTAAGTTCCTATCCCATGAGAACAAATGAAAAGTCCTACTGCCACCTTCATGTGTCCACTCTCAGCCTCCTCTCTGACTTCATCCTCTGACTCTTGCAACTCATGCAACTATGGACTCACCCATCCTTAAATAAATCAAATACACAAACAAGTCTCACTTTCTCTCTGAAAGGTGAGAAGGAGAGCTCAGCAATAGTGGAGCCTGGCCAGCATCACAGGGATTCTGCATTGGGCCAGATCTGAGCCTGTACCTGTTCTCTGATGTTAACTTCAGGCAAAGGCCTTCAGGGGGTCTACCCTCCAGATTGACAATGTAAATTCAGGAAACAGGACAGTCTCAGTTTAATCCTGCCATTATTGCTGGCTGTTAATTTACATAATCTCTGTGTGCTCTACAACCTTATCTGCAAAGGAATATTGTAATAATGGAATCTACTGCTCAATAGTGTCATGAAGAATTATGAATAATGCTTTACATGTACTTGCCATAGTACCTACCATTTCATTTTCATCAGTGAAAGTCAGGAATTCTTATTAATCTTGATTCTTTACCACTATGTTTGCCTCCTGATTTGATTCTTTTGAATGTGCAGTTATCTTTCCTCAGTTTTTTGTTGTTCTGTTTTTTTGTTTGTTATTTGTTTGCTTGCAAAGACTTGTGTGTGCCCTGAAATCTCCTTTCTTCTCACTGTCATCAATGTAATGAGTGGACTCATCTTCTCCTTGGAAGCATGCTAGCTCCTTTCATTTGTAACTTGACTTAGCCCCAAGATGACCATTTACGATAGACATGCTAAAATTGATGTCTAACAAACTTATATTTTAATAGATGCTTGATATTACTAAAAAAGAATATAAAATATCACCCCATATGCCTTTTTAATATTAATAAATAGTAAAAGGTTTTAAAACCAGTGACAGCATCCAAAATATGGATTACATTATTTGAATATGCTTATACTGTGTAAATTTAATACAGTAAAAGCTGTGTAAAGTTAATATAAAATAAAATACTTTTCAGAAAAAATCCTTGCAAAGGTATTTAATGTAAAATCATATCTGAACTTTCCATATCTATATGTTATCAGTTTTAGCCTGGGAGATAGGCATGTATGCAATTTATTAAATATATGATACATTATAAAAGTTGTCTAATAAATGAATGAAAAATAATTTCTCAAGTATGCATACAGTGAAACTATGTGAAGAAGCCATATTTAGCTTTGTCTTTGATTAATTTTATACAGTTAATTTCAGGCACTTTATCTTAACCTTGTACCTGGAGCCCATTCACCTGCCATAGATTGCCTTCATATAATATGAGGAACAATCTTTTGTCAGATATTAGTAACCTTAAATTACTTTTATTAGAGAAATACATCCATTTTCAGGAATATTTGTGGGAAAAGAATGACTTTAAAAATATTTATTTATTTTGAGAGGTAGAGTTACAGAGAGAAAGAAGGAGAGACATAGAAGAAAGATCTTCCATCCACTGATTCACTCCACAAATGACTGCCATGGCTGGAACTGGGCCAATCTGAAGTCAGGAGCCAGGAGCTTCTTTCAGGTCTCCCATAAATGTGCAGGGACCCAAGTACTTGGGGCATCTTCTATTGCTTTCCCAGTCCATAAGCAGAGAGCTGGACTGGAAGAGGAGCAGCCAGGGCATGAAATGTTGCCCATATGGGATATTGGCTCAGCAGGCAGAGGTTTAGCCTACTATGCCATGGCACCAGCCCCAAAAAGAAGGTCTTCAAAATGCAAGTCCCTCTACCGCCCACCCCAACATCCAACTCACACACATACAAATACATCATCCAGGCACAGGACATGGGCTGTCCCAAAGGAAGTGGCACACCTTAAAGCAATGTGATTTTCACCAAATGGGGAGTATTTCTGGAATTACACTCCTTTGAGAGAAGCTGGCCTCCAACAACCACAGCAATTGAGGAGGGAATTATGTCTATTAGATGAACTACACATACACTGCACTGACTTATTTACATTTTTTTCTGTCTTCTTTCAATCTTTCATCAACATTGAATTGTGTGCTTCTTGCAAAGCCCAGCCACCACCTCTCCAATCTTCTCTCAATAAGCTTTCCAAGTCATTATCTAATTATGACTTCTTCCTCGTTTAAACTAAAACTTGACTTATATCTAAGAAAGTCACTTTCTTCTGTAGCGACAACTACATATTCCCTTTACTCAACTGGCATGAGTTAATTCTGATGGGTCAACATTCTCTTTCATGCTCACTGCCAGAGCTCTCCATTCTCACTCCTAGGAAGCTCACAATAAATGGATATTGTATATTCTATTCATCCTCCTTTCTACCAGCTAGTGAAGCATTACTCTGTTTCTCAAAAAAGTTGGTGCAATCCCCATGGTATTACCGTATAGCCCATATCTGGCACCATCCAAGATAACTTCACAGTCACATGAAACATTTATGAAATTTATTGAGTATTCTAGTTCTTCATCCTTGGCCCACAAAATTGGTGTCACCTGGAAGCTTTGTAGAAATTCAGAAACTCAGTCCCTTGTAGCATTACTGATTTATGAAGTACATTTTTATAAGATATTGAGGTGCTTGGTATGCACAATGAGGTAGGAAGCTCTGTCCTAGACTGTCCATTCCTTGACTTGTTCATCTATGACCTTCACATGTGCTCTGCTCTTCACACGTATGCCCTACTGAACTGACACATTGAGACCTCTAGACAATTGGCTTCTTAATTTTCGACCAATTTCCTTGCTTTCATTTTTTGCTCCTCGTGACGTTTTTGGGACAATTTGTAATTAACTCTATAATGCCAGGCAAGCTGTTCCCTAAATCATCAAAGAGCACCTGTATTACTGTTAGTGGTACAGAAAGAAAATTATTCCTGCCCCATTCTCATTAGTTTGAATGCAGTTTCTGACTTAAATTGAAATAAATAAATCACATTTGCATTGATTGGCCAATTGAGATTGTAAGCTGCACATATCCAATAAATAACCAATCAGGGACTCAACCTCAGTCCAATTCTCACTTCAGTGAACAGTTCATGGTACTTAGGATATGGAATTTTTTTTTAGAATTTCAATCATTAGAAAATCATGTGGGGGACCGGCGCCATGGCTTACTTGGCTAATCCTCTGCCTGTGGCACCGGCATCCCATATGGGCACCAGGTTCTAGTCCCCGGCTGCTCCTCTTCCAGTCCAGCTCTCTGCTGTGGCCCAGGAAGGCAGTGGAGGATGGCCCAAGTGCACTAGCATGGGAGACCAGGAAGAGACACCTGGCTTCTGGCTTCAGATCCGCATATCACTGGCCGTAGCGGCCATTTTGGGGGGTGAATCAACGGAAGGAAGACCTTTCTCTCTGTCTCTCTCTCTCACTAACTCTATCTATAATAAAAAAAATTATGTAATTTGACACTAAAACAAAATGACCTTATAGTTCTCTAACAAAAGCTTGTACTCATTAATACTGGAATGAATTTTTGCATCTAAATACTTCTGCATTTTAATATAATAATATAATACCATTTTATAAAATATTATTGAGTGAATTATTTAAATCTCACAATATTAAAAGTGATAAAAAGCAACTATTGCAACACTGACTTATTCCAATATTTTGTGTATATAATTATCGAGTGTTTTATAAAGTATTTATTAATCTATTTTTGTTGTTTAATGGTGGACTTGTTAGGTAAGCCTTATTTAATGCTTGACATAAGTGAGATCAATATAGCACATTTAACTATTTTATAAACTTTACTTTTAAACCAAGTATCACAAAGCATAGTCCTTTTATCCATTCAAATATAATGTCTGAATATATCCAAGTATCCTGTTTTAATTCCTTTAGCATGTTTATGAAATACACAGTTAAGTACTGTGACCCAAATATTCAGTAAGAAATTATCTCATTTTAGGGAGTTTATAATCTAGTGTGGGAGACAGGAATAGAGGCTTTGATGATTACAAAATAGAAGGTAACTTGAAGTAGGAGACAGCTGGAAGAGGGAAGCATTAATAAGAGAAAGTGACTTAGAAAGCAAAGCATGTTTGCTTTGACTCTTGAAGAGTAAGAAGCCATAGGGAGGAGCATTTTAGTAAGTGGGGAAAATATGAAAGTGGCTCCATTGTAGGAGAGTGAAACAGGGCTTGAGCTAAAAAGTGGAACTGACAAATTAGGAGAGGAAAGGAGATCAGGGTGGATGATGAAGATCTGGAAGACGAAGGCTGAGGTTAAATCAGTAAGTCACACAATGCATGACAAAGAGTGTAGATATTCAGATGTTGGTTTGCAAATAGTAGTGGTATGACTAAACCTGACAAGAAAATTTAGATTAAGTTAAGATGGAGAACACTAGAGATGAAAATTTGAATTAGGAGATCATTATTGGTAAAGAAACTTTAGGGGCTAAAACAGGGAAGTGCCAGATAAAATACAAAGGACAATATAAACAGAAACACATTTTAGAAGTAATATCAATAAGATGAATTCATTCATTCCATGTGAAGAGGGGGGAGAGAAATCATGTCAGAAAGAAACTAAAGAAATCTACATTCTCTAAATAAATGGAAGCTGGTCCTCAGTGGTAGTCTATGAGCAAAGTTTCAAATACATAAAACCTAAATCCCAGTCCCTGAGGTTGTTATTCAGGATGTCTGGGATTGTGCCAAAAATTGTCATTTTTAAAGAATTTCCTCAGGTAATACTTCCTGTAACACTTTCTGCAATAGACCTGGTAGGAGCAAGCTGTGTTGTTAACACTGACCCATTCTATTGAATGATATTTTGTTTCTAATTTTATGGAAAGGATATGTATATCTACTCCCTTAAGAGAAACATGACATCATCACTTATAGCCATTGTAAATGCCTACATCATAGAATCCCATGGGAAAACTAATCTTGAGTACATTACCTTTTCCAAAAACCCAAGGCCTAATGGTTTTTATTTAATAAGCCATTATTCTGATACTTGCTCTTGTCCTACATCCATCCATGTACATCTGTAGGGGCCATCTGCAGTCAAGGTCTTGTTTTAGTATAGAGGAAGAAACACATGGTGCCTTAGTGAAGGAAGCAGATAAATTCAGACCAGACTCCTATTGATTCATTGATACAATCTGGAATTATTTTAACATAGAACGGTCTGAAAGAAATGGAAGAAGTTTTAGAAAGTAATCTGCCATCTGGAATTCAAGACCTAAGTATGTTATATATTAAATTTTAATCAGGACAATACTTAAGAGAACATAAAAGAAATTGCCGATAGAGTAAGCCACATAAAAATTCAAACATCCCTATGATGAGATCTCTATAATCAAAGTTAAAGGATGAAAATTAGTTTGGGAAGAACATTTACACTGAAGGAGAAAAACAAGACTCTCAATATACATAAAGCGTTTACTTGAATCATAAAGGAAAAGAGAGATCTGAAGAAGAAATGGAGCAAATACATGAACAGGCAACACACAGAAAATAAAAATACAAATGGACAACCTGAGTTAAGACTCTTTTGACCCTAGCAGTAATTGGAAAAGGCAAATGAGACACCATGAGATTATTTTTTCAGAACACTGACAAAATATTTTTTATTTGATGATAAATAGTGATTGAGTGTGCAAAACTATAGCCTACAAATATATAACTTGTGAGAACATAAGTTGCTTTTTCACTTTCTGAAAATAAATTGGTAGTATCTACAAATTTAAAATACATTTATATTTTTGCTTGTCAATTCCAATGCAATGTACCCTATGAAAGAACTAGCACGCATATTCAAAGGTATATTTCTAAGAAAGACTGTTCAATATTATGTACAATATTAATAAAAACTGAAAATAACCTAATTATATATCATTAATATAACAATAAAATACTTATAATGTGGTATTCAGTAGTTCAAAGAATGATGTAGATTTATAGGTCCTGATTAAAAAAAATAATAATCATCTTCAGGGCAGGCATCCAACCTAGCTCTTCACAGTCAGGTTAAGATGCTTATGTCCCCTGTTGAGTTCCCAGGTTGGCTGCTTGGCTCCTGACTCCATATTCCTACCAATGGAACCCTTGGTGGCAGCGGTGATGGTTGAAGCTGTTGTGTTCCTGCCACCCACGTAAACTAAGATTGAGTTTTCTCCTCTGGCTCAACCCCAGACTTGGGGTATTTGGGGAATGAACCCACCGATAAGATCTCTGTTTCTCTATCTTCCTCTCTCTTTCTATCAAAGAATATATAAAAAGGAATTGCTTTGGCATAGTCAGTGAAAAAAACTTATGGTATATTATAGAATAATAGAATGTAATTAATTGAATTTGTATTTTCAAAAAGTTATATGAAACATAAGGCTGTGTGTATACATATATGCATTCACAATGTTGTATATAGATTGGGTGGACATAGCATAACAATGGCTACTTTCAGCGAAGGGTGTCATTCCGAGAACTGGAGTTTATGAGAGGTTTGCATTGTTTATTCTACTTAGGACCATAGTGTGCAAATTATTTACAAAATCTTCCTAATGTTATAGAAAACAGCTGAAGACCTGTTAAATGGAAAAACAATTACTGTTTGAATAGTAAGATAAACATAAACATAAACAAACAAACAAAACACCTGTTTGGCCAAATTCTAGCACAATGTTAAGAGAATAAATTATAATATAGTAACTTTATGAATAAATAAAGTATTTAGGATGTGGATATTTCAGTATAAATTTGGGTAAAAATCACTTTGTTGCTTTTGTTTTTTCTTGAAAAGCTTTAGATGATGGAAGTTGGTACACTGTGCGAGTGCGTGTGTGTGTATGTGCGTGTGTCACTGGTTCTTGGCCAGAATAGAATAAAATCGTGATCACGCAGGGAGGTGTGGAGGAGAATGGACTTCTCATTCCACTCACGCCCCGTAGCTGCTTCCTTGCGTCTCCACGTGAGCAGACCTTCGTTTGCGAATGTAGCAGACTGCACTTCACATGCTGCACAGTGCCTGTCCTCACGGTCCAAGGCGCCACCGCTACCTGCGCCAGGGCTGGCCCAGCGCCCGTGGCTCCTCGCCCCTGGACACCGCTCAGCCACCTTCCCGACACTGCGGGCACGGCCCTTTCACGGCAGGATGTCGCTGGCACCAGGGACGTGCATCGGAACCCCTCACCCTGTGCCCTACCCGAAGGCAAACCCTGCCCAAGCGAGGGAGCGCGTTCAACTTTATTCCCAGGTTCACCGGACTCACATTGAGTTAGTTAATGTCCCCGCATAAAAATGCCCACCAGCGGACGACCCAGCGTGTGACATCCCAAACCGCGAGGCAGTGGGCGCAGCATTTGGGAAGAAAGGGCTGGGGGTCCCCAGGAAGGAGAGGATCTGGTAGTGGGTAGCGACCTCTCTCTCTCTCTCTCTCTCTCTCTCTCTCTCTCTCTCTCTCACACACACACACACACACACACACACACATACACACACGCGAGCGCGCACAGGCACACACGCTGCGCCTCCGGCGCGATGGACCCCGCATCTCTCCCCATTTGATCTTAATCCCGCTCCCCGCCCGGCCGGCCCGGGAGTGCCCCTCTCTTTGTAACCGAGCCCGGCTGAGCCGGCCATTCACGCCGCTCTCTTTGATCACCTCGGAGCTGTCAGCCCGGGCTGCTGTTTTCCTCCCAACCCTTGTTCCTGCCTAAAAGTGGAAGTAATTCCCCCTGAAAGACAGACCCTAGGTGTCCTGCAAAGCATCAGGCTAGTTCTTCTTTTTCTCCTTTTTTGCCCCCGTGGGGCCCACCCTCCCAGCTTAAACAAATCCCCCCTTCTTCCCTCCACCCTCTCTCAGTTCCTAGTGCGACCTCCCCATCCCCTCCTCCGGGGCCCGGGGAGACCCCCTGGGCCCGCGCTGTCTGAGACGCTACCACCCGGCCAGACAGGGGAGGCCCCGCTTAGTCCGCGCCGCAGCGGCTCCCCCAGCGCCCGCCGGGAGCCGGGTCGGGCAGGCGCCAGTGCCCGCGGCTTCCTCCGAGGGCTGGGGAGAGGCAAGCATTGTTTTCCTGCAGACGCCACCTTTGGCCGTCCCCCGCCCCCGGCATTCCTTCGCTTCTCTTCCCCTGCCTGGGAGTTGGGATAGCCCTGCGGACTCCGGGGCGTGCGTGGCGCTCCCCCGCTGCAGTCGGTGCGGGGCTTGGCCGCAGGGCTGCGTGCAGACCAGGCTCCCCGCACGTTTCCAAGCCCGCGTTCGCCAGTCTGGTGCACAGCGGAAGCGATAAGCAGTCCTTGCCCCCTCCTATCACCGTGTCCGCCAGAGGTGCAGAGTTTGTAAACACTATTCAGAGAAGTCATTTGCAAAGGCAGACAATTGCAAGCGAGGTATTTGGACCGCGAGGTTTATCTGCAGGGTTTACCAGGAGGGCAAGGACGGGAAAGGAGAATGGGGGGGTGGGGGTGGGGGGGTAAGTGGGTGGGTGGGGGGAGATGTCTCCAAAGGTTCTGATGGCAGTAACACAGTAACATTGACTGATTAAACGGAATGCTGCTTACGAGCCCTGTGCTCTTTTTCTGAAATTGCTCGAAAGTATGCAGCACACACACACATGAGAAAAAAAAATGCTGTAGAAGGGCGGGGCAGGGGGTGCACTTAGAATGACTGAATACAACTCATTGTGCTAGCTCAGAAATGTCGAACTGCAGTGGAAAGAAATACAGCATTGCAGGCTGGTGTGCTGAGGCCCAGCGAGGGAAGTGGGAACTGCTATGTGGAAAATTCCTGCAGAGGACGTGTTTCCTTTTCCAATGGGAAGAAAGAGCGTGTTGTTGCAAGCTCGCGGTGCTTTGGAAAATACAGAAAGCACAGGGAAGATGACAGAAACGACCTCACTGAACTCTGAAAAATTAACCAAACAAATCGCTTTAGCTCACATACGACCTGCCTCTGGTGCCAGTGCCTGCATATCAGGCCAGATCTAAGGGTTCATTAGGAGGCTCTCCCTCTCGGGGCCTCCGTGTCTTTGAGAAGGAGGAAATGATGTCTCCTTAGGCGCTGGGGATCTGCAGAAGGGACTGCGCTGATGCTCACACCTCCCTCCAGAAGACTGGCGTCCCTGCTTGCATCCTGAATGCTGAAATTGTGGTGCACCTGTTTGCTTAGGCATTGAAGGACTTCCGTTTAGGAGAATTTTTTTTTTTTTTTTTTTTTTTTCTGTCTGAAAGAGCCTTGGATTGTAAGGGGACGCCAGTAGCTTCTGCTGAGCAGAGGTGTCCTGTGTCAGGAGTTAGTAGTTCTAGAGGTTTTTAAAAATTTTAAGGGGAAATATATTTTATGAAGTGCTTATTGTGCATTGATTTCAAAATTTTTCGCCAGGATAAGCTTATCTTTGAATTTGATTTTCCCATGCACTTTTTGGAGTAATCTTATATTTGGATAACCACAATCAGGAATGTTAGAATTTCTATTTTATAACATCGAAACATGTCCTGGTGGAGAAAACTGGATGAATAAGAAACCATGTATTTTTTTTTTTTTTTTGTCTTGTATTGTTCTGTAAGGCTTCTGTCCAAAGAAAAAAAGGGGAATAAAGAACCAGGTAGTGAATACACCACCTGTACACAGACAAGTGAAGTTCAAGCTACATTCGCTGTGCTGGTTCTTTACTATACTCACAGCATGCTGACAAAGAAAATCAATTTGATTTTCATGGCTATGGTCTCTCTCTGTGTATATAAATATTGGGTGGCACTTTAAACTAATACCTACTCAGAATAGTGTGAGTGTAATGACTGCAGAACTACATTGAGGCACTGTATGAAAACTATTTGCCATTTTAAATTATGTTAACCAGGGCTTACAGAGGACTGAATTTATGTGGTGAAACTGCTATCTACTGAGCGACCCACAGTTGAAGTCAGCAGACCATGAACGGGATGCCATTCCAATAGCTCCTCCAAAATTCAAGTTTACTCAGGAATATAAATTCGAAGCTATTTTGGATCTTGTTTCTTGAAATTTTACATAGCAAGCGATGTTTAGTTTGACAATCAATTAGCTATCAGATTGCCAAGGTACTGCTTTGATAGTAGACGGAGGAAGTGATATATTGTGAGTTGTTTGTTATATACTTGAGATATGAATTTTCTGTTCTTGCAAGCAAGCCACTTTCATAACTCTTTAAAGAGTTTTATTTAGATAAAACTCATATCCCACAAAATTCACTTATTTTATGCTTTCAGTTCAGTGGTTCTTAGTATTATAATCATTACTACAATTTCATTTTGAAACACCTCTGTCATTGTAATCAATTAAAATCATTACTTATTCTCACACCTAGCCTTACACAAACACTAATCTAAATGTTATTTTTACAAACATTTTAATTTTTATACATTTTATAAAAATAGAGCCATACAGTGTTTACATGTGTGCGTATTTATGCTTGTGTGTAGGCTGTATGCTTGACTTCTTTAATTAAACATGTTTTTGAGGTCCACTCATGTTGTTTCTATTAATCGCAAATAGTTTTTTTTGAATGGGTATATCACACTTTGTTTATGCATGCCTCAGTTGTTGAACTTTGGATTATTTACACTTCTACTGTGACTCATGCTGTGAACAACCATGTTACTGTACAGACATATATTTTAATTTCTTTAGCAGATACCTAAGAGTAGAATTGTTACATATAATATACTTAACTTTTTAAGAAACGTGTCAAACTGTTTTCCACAGTGCTGTTTGAGAATTCCAATTGGTCTAGATATTCACCAATACTTATCACTGTCCATCTTTTTTATTGTATCCATTCTGATAGGTGATCAAGGATATCGTATAGTGGTTTTGATATGCATTTCCTAATGACCAATGATGTTGTGCATCTTTACATGTTTATTGGCTATTTGTGCACCTTCTAAGAAGAAATATATACTAAATACCTTTTTCCACTGTTTAGTTGTGTAATTTTATTTTCTTAATGACCTGCAAGGTTCTTTTCAAATTCTTGACACAAGTCTTTTACTGGATATATGAGTTGAGAATATATTCTCACAAGTGTGCTGACTTGTTACTTTCTTAATGGTATCATTTGAAGCAACAAAGGTTTTCTTAAATTCTATTTATAAATTATTTTTCTTTTATCATTTGTCCCTTGATTGGTATATCTAACTTTCTTTTAGAGTTTTAAGATATTATTTTATCTCCTGTTCAGGAAAGACGGATCTGTGATCTACTACAGTTCAGGTTCTGCAGGGTCAAGTAGGGACTTAACATAGAAACTGAATTTGAATTGCAAACTCGAAACACAGCATGATTGCTTAACTTTAACAAGTGTCACTCACTACATATTTCTTTGGTCAATGTTAACTAAGGTTATAACAATATTTTTAGGTTTCAGGACAAAAAAGACTTTATGTCTCCAAAATCTTTCACCAAATTGAGAAAGAAAACCTTTTTTTAAAATTTTGAAATGTGTGCATTTTCACTTTTCTTCTGATTTTTCTGTGTTTGCAAGTAAATTTATTAAACTTGGTAGAAACAGAAAAGTAAAATATTGTCATTATACTTTAACATTGTACTAAAGATAAAATAATAGATATGTGTTGTAACCTATTTGACAAATACAGTTTGTTTTAAGCTTAATGTTATTTTTTCATTTTAATTAGTGTCTATATAATTAGAACCAAAATAAATGCCTCTGTTTTATTTAAAATTCACTATCGACTATTGTTCCAGAAAAAATCCTCTACAGAAGGAAATGGATCTGATATTTTATTTACCTCATAGCCATTTTTTAAATAACCTGCCACATCTCTATAACAATATTAGAATGGGATGATCATTCCATTGCAGTGAGCTTGAAACATTTTCTTTTTTTTACAGGCAGAGTGGACAGTGAGAGAGAGAGAGAGACAGAGAGGAAGGTCTTCCTTTTGCCTTTGTTTCATCCTCCAATGGCCGCCGCGGCCGGTGCGCTGTGGCCAGCACACCGCGCTGATCCGATGGCAGGAGCCAGGTGCTTCTCCTGGTCTCCCATGGGGTGCACGGCCCAAGCACTGGGGCCATCCTCCACTGTACTCCCGGGCCATAGCAGAGAGCTAGCCTGGAAGGGGGGCAACCGGGACAGAATCCGGCGCCCCGACCGGGACTAGAACCCAGTGTGCTGGCGCCGCTAGGTGGAGGATTAGCCTATTGAGCCGCGGCACTGGCCGCTTGAAACATTTTACAAAGTCATGTACAAGAGGCCTGCATGTGAGGCCAAAACAGGTGATTCCCCATAGTTTTAAGGTTCCTGATGATAGATTCCTAGAGACAGCAGAGTCATTTTCAGTTTTGGAAACTTCAAGAATATTTTTTAAAGTGCCAGGAGTTATTAAATGATGGTTTATATAAATTACACCTTAATGATTTTAAACATGTATAATGTAATATGTATAGACAGTCATAATATAAATTTCAGGATTATACAAAAGCACAACTTCTTGTGTGCTACATTTGATCTGAGTCATAGCACAAAAGTTTAAAGCTGATAATGAACATCTTCAATCTTCCGATCTAGTGCATGTATATTTGGGACTTTCTGTAGCTTTATTTGAAAATTTCATAAAAAATGTTTATTTTGAAGCAATTAATCACCTCTTCCCTTCTCAAGTACGGCCAGGTATTTGGGTGTCCATGTTCTGACATGACTTGGAAAGCTGGACTTCTCTCTCCCTGACAAGAGGCCTAATTCATGGACAACAGGTGGTGTCCCACACTAGCACCATGGTGAACCAGGATGAAGTGGGAGAGTGTTGTTATAAACCACTGAACACTTACATCTTCCTGCTTCCCAGAGTGGCCCTTGTGAATTATCACCCCAAGGACACAAAGAGTATTTCATGAGATGCTTAGCGAGGAAATAGGCCCACATACATGTTTGGGTATGAAGGATGCCAGCCTCCACTATGTAGATCTTGGGATTTCTAGATAAAAGGGCAAGGGGAATAGGCTGTGCTTTTCAAGCCCTTGGGAATGAAGGGAAAGATGGAACATGATGTTGCCTAAGGTCTCCCTGACCTCTGTTCATTGGTACACTCAATTCCCAAGGAGACTGAAGATGGGGAGAGGAATTTCAGAGCCACTGGAATTTTTTCCCATTCTATGGTTTAAGCCTAGAGGGGAGATCATCTTGAGAGCTGCACCACACTCCTTTAGGGCAGGAAAGTCAAAGTAACTCTGTAGGGGTAGCATAGTTGGGAAGAGGCCCTGGTGTTAAACTTGCCTTACCTACTGGCACTTGTTTGATGGTGACAGGGATCCAAAACAGCTCACAGCCTGGCCAGGGTGCCTGTTAGCATATTCCACTACAGCATGAGGTAAATGCACAGCAGTTCTGTAGTGGAAGAATGGGCTGGGAAGTTAGTACTCTGAAGACCAAGGGACACAACGCAGATTAAACAAATTCTGCTATAGGTGTGGATGGAGGGAAAATAATCCAAATGGACTCTGAATACCTCAAGTGAATGCTTAGTATCCCCCAAAGCTATTTTAGGTTATTGTATTTCTCTGTAAAGTCCACATGGAGTCTGTATGAGGCAGGGTTCAGTCAGAGAAATAAAATCAGTAGGTTCCGTACATTAAGAAGTTCATTGTTAACTGGCGACTGGCTGTGCAAGTCTGAAATCTGAAAGGCCGGGTGTCAGGAAGGGCAGCTAGGATTCTCAGGCATGGCTGAAGCTCCTGTGCACAGTTAAAATTTCCTCTATTTTAGGGAAGCCTCAACTCTGCACTAAAGGCCTTAGGTCAGGACCTCCAGATTATTTATGATAATCTTCTTTGAATAAGTCAACTGATTATGGACTTTAATAACCTCTATTAAAATACCTACCAGGAATTCATAGATTAATGTTTGAATCTCTGGGTATTGTACCTTAGTCAAGTGGACACAGTGAACTGATCATCACATGTGTATCACCCACTAGTCACCCCCAATTCCATGTATCAGCGGGCTCCAAAGAGTAAGACTAGCTATACTTCCCATAAACCTGAAAAACCATTCTTTCTTTTTGCAGTTGAGTTGGCCTGTGAGTTTCTTTGTAGATGCAATACTGCACAGGATAGATAATTCATCATGGTCCGTAAGATCAAGGAAATAGGTAATCCTATTATTCTCCACCCAGTGCAGAGCCAAAGTATTAAAAAAAAAGAAAAGCCAAATCTATTCAAAAAAGTGATTTTAAAAAAATCTTCTTGATTTCAGCCTCTAAAACTGTGCAAGAATAACTTTCTGTAGTGTTAAGGCAATGAATTTGTGGTGATTGGTTATGGGGGCTCTAGAAAATGAATACAAGCGTGCTGTATATTTTGCTTGTTTAAACAACTTGGAAAGCATATTGCAACTATGACTACTTCAAGACATCCTTTTCACATTTTTTTTCCAGAACACTATTTTTTTATTTTTTCCCCAAATAAGCAAACAAACATAGCTAAGTGCTCAAAAGAGTTTTTAAAATATATTTCAAGTCTCTAGGATATGCACTTTTTATAGTCATGTGGCTTTTAAAATCATCTCTGATCACTGAAACTTGTTTCCTCGTATGAATAGTTGCACCTGCCAAGAGCCAAGGAGGTGGTGAGAAGTCTTTTCCTTTCCTTCAAGGCCATGCCCTCCTATGTCTGTTGCTTTCCACCTTCACTGGTAGCTACTATAATCTGCCCTAGTGTTCCTTCCACAGTTCTTTCTCCCCTAATAAGTCGCTCTACATATAAAACCAAGATAATATTTTTAAAACCCTAGTCATATCTTGTCAGTCCACTTCTCTACATTCAGCTTAAAAATTATCAAAGGCTTTCCTTGCCCTGAGAATAGCCTCACAATTCCATACCATTCCCTCAAAGCCCACTATGTTCTAGATTTTGGTTACCTTGGCAATGCTGTCTCACACCTCCTCTCTGCCCTGTACCCTTGCTCACTCTTCCCCAACAAATCTGTGCTAATTCTTCATAAAATGCGGGTAGGATTCATTTTTCTCCTGTCTTTTGCACTGTTTGCTCTTCTGAAAAGATCTTCTCTGGGATTCTGTCTAGCTAGCGCTTCCTTGTTTTCCAAGTCTCACCCGAATGTGACATTTTCTGGAGGCTTTCCATAACACCTCCCAACTCACTAACTCATATCACCCTACTAATTTTGACATTATACTTATCACAGTCTACAAATACCAACTTATTTTCTACTTTACTTTTTTTCTTACTTTCCCAGAAAACAACCTTCTTAAGAACTAGAACTTGACAGATTGTATTTATTTTCTGATCCTCTACAATTAGAACAATGCCTGGAACACAGAGACGAGTCAACAAATACTAGAACAAAAGATGATGTGCTGTGCTGTATCTCTATAAACTATGACCTATATGCAGCTCCATCTATAAGCAACTTATCAAATCTTGTGAATTTGCATCATTTGAATTTTTAATGCCTCCATTATCTTCTATCTACAATTCTCATGACAACCTGTAAAACAATGTAATTAAAAACTTTTTAATGAAAGTATAAGTCGTAACAAGTCTAAGACCATTGTTTAGCTTAGAATATAAAAGCTTTAAGAATGGGACCATCTTTCCTTATGCCTTACACTTCTATTATCTGCCATTTGATATTCAAGTCTGAAGTGTCCTGAAACACCCCAAGGCAGTGAAACCCTTATACGGGCATGGATGACAGCTCAATTCCTCCTCATTCAAAATGGTACTTGCTGGTTTGGGAAGCATAACACAGATAAGAGCTAAATTTCCAATTAATTTGCAGTTTTGTTGCTATTTGCTTTATTTTACTTATTTATTTTAGAAGAAATCAGCTACCTCTGAGAAAAAAACAGAGAGAAAAGCTTTTGTTTTTGTGGAAAGACCCCAGCTTGCTTGAAAATGCTTCTAAGAATGTTTCCTTTGGATGCCTAATACAACAGATTTCTTTCTAAGATATGTTCACAAAGTTTCTGGTTGGCAGTATCCTAAAAGAGTGATTGTTTTAAGAAATAGCTACTTCTAAAGGCATTGCATGCAATTGCCTCAAAATGTGGACCACCATCACTCCACAAATTTGTACACATGGCACAGTTGACATGTCTTCACTATGTCTTCATGTTTTAGACTACCAGCATGATACTGGATCCATATTCAGAAAGGTTTGGCACTCTTCTATTAGATTTGAAAAGTGTGAGAATTTACTAGAAGGCTGAACTGTTTTTACATGACATTTAAAAGCAGGAAATAATTGCATGAATTCATATTAAATTTATTGAAACTCCCAAGGGTGTCAGAAGTAATTTATTTAGGCAGCTAAAACCTCAGCAGGTTTCAGAGCAAAAGCTGTGCTCTTTTGTAAATAAAAGAAGACAATATTTTACAGTCTACACAAAGCAATAGACATGATTTTGACATAGGTCAAAATATTTCTGTGATTCTGGCATTCATAACAATGTCTTAAACTCTTTGACAAAAAAAGTATTTTCCCATGACTCCAAGAACTGTTGTTCTATATGGATTCAACTGTAAGATCATTTTTATTATGTTTATTCTCTCTCCGGCATAAACGACTATTTCCTCAGTCCTTAAAGATGTCTTCCCTGAGCTAGAATGAAAAAGTCCATAGACTTTGCACTAGAATGTCAATCAGACTTTTTCTTGATAGTTCCTGATAAATCCTGTCTTAAGCCAGCTATGAAAAATCCTGTCCTGCCAGCGTGAGAGTCTGGTACTCCTGAAAAGATGAGAAATACACAACTAGAACAAAATCCTAAATTGCCTATTTAAGACATTGGACTCTGATTAGAAACCTTGGGTTGGAGGGTGACAGGGTAAAAGAGAATGACCTTGGAAGAAGAATTTTTAAGTATCTCTAAAAATTTCCCAAAAACTTAAGACCAAAGAAGATTATGACCTCAATTTCTCTACCAGAGTACTTTGGGAAAATTATAAAACCATCACTAAACAAACAAAGAAAAAAACAATAACAACTTGGTAATTGGGAAATGAGAAGAAATAAACCCATTACTCTTCATATTTTAACCATAAGTCTAAAATATCTGTGTACCAGGGAGTTTTACATAGCTTCACATTCTCACCGGCATCTGGAATCTTCAGTAGCAAAGAGACTTCTGTAGACCAGCTCAGTGATGTATCATGTCCTCAGGTGGACATCTCAGTGTCATCACATTCAGAACAATAGCACTCCGGTCTCTGATCCCTAACAGTAATGGCATTGGTGAAACAAATGCAACAAAGCTCCCTTAGAGTGAGAGTCCTTTATAATTAAATGTGCTTTTCAATATTTAATTTTGTGTGCAATAACTAACATGAATGATAGTAAATTTCTCCAAATTGATCATAATTATTAATGGCCAAATGGTAAAAGAATTGGAGTGATCATATTATAAATTATTTTTGATATAGAAAATATAAACTATCAATAGCCATGTTTTAAATTTTATCCCATTTTTTTACAGATAGGATTTTTCATTTTAAAAATAGACAGTTGTAGTATTATCAATATATTAAAATGCATTGAATTAAAAGTAAAATGATGCTTCAACATCTTAGGATACATATATGTGTATATATATGTGTGTGTATGTATTTATGTGTGTGTATATATATATATATATATATATATACAGAGAGATAGAGATAGAGAGAGAGAAAGAGAGAGAGAGAAAGAGTACATAAAACCTATTTAGGGATTTAGTACTTGACACGATGCCCAGGCATCTTATGGAGTGTGTGTGTGTGTGTGTGTGTGTGGGTGGGTGTCTGTATTTAATGATTTAGTATTAGAAATTTTTATTGAATTTGGCTTGCCATTTTTTAGCAAGAAGGAAAGGATGTCCATAAGAGTCTGTGTGTGAGACTAAAAGTCACATAAAGTTGTAATGTTTTAAAACTAATCCATTTTAGGCCAGCGCCGCGGCTTACTAGGCTAATCCTCTGCCTGCGGCGCCAGCACCCCAGGTTCTAGTCCCAGTCGGGGCACCAGATTCCGTCCTGGTTGCTCCTCTTGCAGGCCAGCTCTCTGCTGAGGCCTGGGAAGGAAGTGGAGGATGGCCCAAGTGTGTGGACCCTGCACCTGTATGGGAATCCAGGAGGAAGTGCCTGGCTTCTGGCTTTGGGTAGGCTGCAGCAGCCATTTGTGGAGTGAACCAAAGGAAGACCTTTCTCTGTCTCTCTCTCTCAGCGTCTAACTCTGCCTGTCAAAAGAAAAAAAAAAAAACTGATCCATTTTAAAGCATTCTCTTCTCATGAAGAGAGATTATGTTTGGGATAATAAGAAAAATGTCTTCGTGGTTCAATTTAGGTAGGTTGCATGGGTCCAGGAATCTATCCACTTCTGACAGGTTTCCCTGTTTGATGGCATACAAGTCCTTGTAGTAATTTCTGATGATTCTTTTTATTTCTGTGGTGTCTGTTGTTATGTTTCCTTTTTCATCTCTGATTTTATTGATTTGGGTCTTTTCTCTTCTTTTTTTAGTTAGTTGGGCCAATGGGGTGTCAATTTTGTTTATTTTTTCAAAAAACCAGCTCCTAGTTTGGCTGATTTTTTGTAATGTTTTTTTTTTTTTTTTTTTTGGATTCAATCCTGTTGATTTCTTCTCTGATTTTAATTATTTCTCTTCTCCTACTAGATTTGGGTCTGGTTTGCTGCAGATTTTCTAGATCCTTGAGATGAATTGAAAGCTCATCTATTTTGTGCCTTTCCAGTTTCTTGATGTAGGCACCTATTGATATAAACTTTCCTCTTAACACTGCTTTTGCTGCGTCCCATAAGTTTTGGTATGTTGTGCTGTTATCCTCATTTACTTCCAGAAAATTTTTGATTTCTCTTTTGATTTCTTCTATGTCCCATTGTTCATTCAGGAGCATGTTGTTCAATCTCCGTGTGTTGGCGTATGCTCTAGGGATTCCTGAGTTGCTAATTTCCAACTTCATTCCTTTATGGTCTGAGAAGCTGCATGGTATGATTCTAATTCTTTTGAATTTGCTGAGACTTGCTTTATGGCCTAGTATGTGGTCAATCCTAGAGAAGGTTCCATGTACTGCTGAGAAGAATGTAAAATCTTTAGCTGTAGGATTTAAAGTTCTGTATATATCTGTTAGATCCATTTGGGCTATAGTGTCATTTAAATCTACTGTCTCCTTGTTGATCTTCTGTCCTGTTGATCTGTCTATTTCTGAGAGTGGAGTATTGAAGTCCCCCAGTACTATTGTATTGGGGTCTAAGTCTCCCTTTAAGTCCCTTAACAAATCTTTTAGATAAACCGGTGCCCTGTAGTTAGGTGCATATACATTGATAATTGTTATATCTTCCTGTTGAATTGATCCCTTAATCATTATATAGTGTCCCTCTTTGTCACTCTTAACAGTTTTTGTGGTAAAGCTTATGTTGTCCGATATTAAGATGGCTACGCCCGCTCTTTTTTCATTTCTGTTGGCATGGTATATCTTTTTCCAGCCTTTCACTTTCAGTCTGTATGGATCTTTGTTGGAAAGATGTGTTTCTTGTAAGCAGCAAATAGATGGGTTTTGTTCCTTAACCCAATCAGCCAATCGGTGTCTTTTAACTGGACAGTTCAGGCCATTAACGTTCAATGTGACTATTGATAAGTAGTAACTTTGCCCTGCCATTTGCCAAAGATAGTTTCCGATATATGTTTTGAACTTAGTGTGATCTTTCACTGTGAGGTTTCCTTCCTTTACCTTCTTTCATATTGATGAACATGTTTCTGTGTGTAACACATCTTTAAGCATCTTTTGCAGGGCTGGATGAGTGGCAACAAATTCTTTCAATTTCTGTTTGCTATGAAAAGTCTTTATTTCACCTTCATTCACAAATGATAGCTTTGCAGGATATAATATTCTGGGCTGGCAGTTTTTCTCTCTTAGTACCTGGGCTATATCTTGCCATTCCCTCCTAGCTTGTAGGGTTTCTGATGTGAAGTCAGCTGTGAGTCTGATTGGAGATCCTCTGAGAGTAATCTGACGTTTCTCTCTTGCACATTTTAGGATCTTTTCTTTATGTTTCACTGTGGAGAGTTTAATTACAACGTGTCGTGGTGAGGATATCTTTTGGTCGTGTTTATTAGGGGTTCTGTGAGCTTCCTGTACTAGGATTTCTCTGTCCTTCTCCAAACCTGGGAAATTTTCTGCTAATATCTCACTAAAAAGGCCTTCTAATCCTTTCTCCCTCTCCATGCCTTCAGGAACTCCTAGTATCCTGAAGATTCCCGACAATATGTTTTAGATTTCTAATTTCCTCTTCTTTTCTTTGGTCTGACTGTATCCTTTCCTGTTCTCTGTCTTCTAAGTCCAATATTCTCTCTTCTGCTTCACCCATTCTGTTTGTGGCTCTCTATTATGTTTTTCATTTGATCTATTGAATTCTTCACTTCATTATGATTTCTCATCACTATCACAGTTTCCTGTTGTACTAATTGTTTCATTTCATTTTGATTCCTCCTTAATATTTCATTTTCACGAGAGAGATTTTCTATCTTGTCCATTAAGGATTTCTATAGTTCAAGAATTTGTTTTTGAGAACTTCTTAATGTTCTTATCAATTTTTTGAGATCTGCTTCTTGCATTTCTTCTATTTCATCATCTTCATAATCTTGAATTGGGGTGTCTTTTTCATTTGGGGGCGTCATAGTGACTTCCTTGTTTTTATTACCTCGGTTTTTGAGTTTGTTATTTGGCATATTGGAGATATTTTGTTTCTTCACTGTTGTGGTTTTTCTTGTTATGCTATGACTCAGATTAAGTGGACTGTCTGTTTTTGATGGAGCCTTAGAGGCTTGAGATGGGTGTGGCCTGAGAGCTCTGGTGTGCCAAAGGTGACACTCCCAGGTTAGGTGTGGTAGATCTCTCTCTCTCTCTTTCTTTCTTTCTTTTTTGATTCAAATGGGAGGTAATTCCGCACAGCTGAACGAAGTTGGAGGTAGTTAGCAGGCAAATGATATACCCACAGGAGCCAGAGAGCGGAAGCTCTTTCCCAAGGACCACACAGGGAATCTGTTCTGCCCTCAGAGTGGGCTCAGATTCTCCTTCAGTCTCCCACTGGGTTGCCAAAGTTACGGAATTGTAGTGTCTCTGGAGAGTACTCACGTGAATTCCATGAGTTCTCTCCCCCACCGTCTCTTTTTTCAGCCTACCTAAATTGAACCACGAAGACATCGATAACCTAAACAGACCCATAGCTGAGACAGAAATTGAAACAGTAATAAAGGCCCTCCCAACAAAGAAAAGCCCAGGACCAGATGGATTCACTGCTGAATTCTACCAGACATTTAAAGAAGACCTAATCCCATTTCTTTTCAAACTATTCAGAACAATCGAAAAAGAGGGAGTCCTCCCAAATTCTTTCTAAGAAGCCAGTATCACCTTAATTCCTAAGCCGGAAAAAGATGCAGCACTGAAAGAGAATTACAGACCAATATCCCTGATGAACATAGATGCAAAAATCCTCAATAAAATTCTCGCCAATAGAATGCAACAACACATCAGAAAGATCATCCACCCAGACCAAGTGGGATTTATCCCTGGTATGCAGGGATGGTTTAATGTGCGCAAAACAATCAATGTGATACACCACATTAACAGACTGCAGAAGAAAAACCATCTGATTATCTCAATAGACGCCGAGAAAGCATTTGATAAAATACAACACCCGTTCATGATGAAAACTCTAAGCAAACTGGGTTTGGAAGGAACATTCCTCAATACAATCAAAGCAATCTATGAAAAACCCACAGCCAACATCCTATTGAATGGGGAAAAGTTGGAAGCATTTCCACTGAGATCTGGGACCAGACAGGGATGTCCACTCTCACCACTGCTCTTCAATATAGTTCTGGAAGTTCTAGCCAGAGCTATTAGGCAAGAAAAAGAAATTAAAGGGATACAAATTGGGAAGGAAGAACTCAAACTATCCCTCTTTGCAGATGACATGATTCTTTATTTAGGGGACCCAAAGAACTCTACTAAGAGACTATTGGAACTCATAGAAGAGTTTGGCAAAGTAGCAGGGTATAAAATCAATGCACAAAAATCAACAGCCTTTGTATACACAGACAATGCCATGGTTGAGGAAGAACATCTAAGATCAATCCCATTCACAATAGCTACAAAAACAATCAAATACCTTGGAATAAACTTAACCAAGGATGTTAAAGATCTCTACGATGAAAATTACAAAACATTAAAGAAAGAAATAGAAGAGGATACCAAAAACTGGAAAACTTTTCCATGCTCATGGATTAGAAGAATCAATATCAAAATGTCCATTCTCCCAAAAGTAATTTACAGATTCAATGCAATACCAATCAAGATACCGAAGACCTTCTTCTCAGATCTGGAAAAAATGGTGCTGAAATTTATATGGAGACACAGAAGACCTCGAATAGCTAAAGCAATCTTGTACAACAAAACAAAGCCGGAGGCATGACAATACCAGATTTCAGGACATACTACAGGGCAGTTGTAATCAAAACAGCATGGTACTGGTACAGAAACAGATGGATAGACCAATGGAACAGAATTGAAACACCAGAGATCAATCGAAACATCTACAGCCAACTCATATTTGATCAAGGATCCAAAACCAATCCCTGGAGTAAGGATAGTCTATTCAATAAATGGTGCTGGGAAAATTGGATTTCCACATGCAGAATCATGAAGCAAGACCCCTACCTTTCACCTTATACAAAAATCCACTCAACATGGATTAAAGACTTAAATCTACGACCTGACACCATCAGATTATTAGAGAGCATTGGAAAAACCCTGCAAGATATAGGTACTGGCAATGACTTCTTGGAAAACACCCTAGAATCACAGGCAGTCAAAGCCAAAATTAACATTTGGGATTGCATCAAATTGAGAAGTTTCTGTACTGCAAAAGAAACAGTCAGGAAAGTGAAGAGACAACCGACAGAATGGGAAAATATATTTGCAAACTATGCAACTGATAAAGGGTTGATGACCAGAATCTACAAAGAAATCAAGAAACTCCACAAGATCAAAACAAAGAACCTACTTAAGAGATGGGCCAAGGACCTCGATAGACATTTTTCAAAAGAGGAAATCCAAATGGCCAACAGACACATGAAAAAATATTCAAGATCACTAGCAATCAGGGAAATGCAAATCAAAACCACAATGAGGTTCCACCTCACCCCAGTTAGAATGGCTCACATTCAGAAATCTACCAACAATAGATGCTAGAGAGGATGTGGGGAAAAAGGGACACTAATCCACTGTTGGTGGGAATGCAAACTGGTTAAGCCACTATAGAAGTCAGTCTGGAGATTCCTCAGAAACCTGAATATAACCCTACCGTTCGACCCAGCCATCCCACTCCTTGGAATTTACCCAAAGGAAATTAAATTGGGAAACATAAAAGCAGTCTGCACATCAATGTTTATTGCAGCTCAATTCACAATAGCTAAGACCTGGAACCAACCCAAATGCCCATCAACGGTAGACTGGATAAAGAAATTATGGGACATGTACTCTATAGAATACTATAAAGCAGTCAAAAACAATGAAACCCAGTCATTTGCAACAAGATGGAGGAATTTGGAAAACATCATGCTGAGTGAATTAAGCCAGTCCCAAAGGGACAAATATCATATGTTCTCCCTGATCAGCGACAACTAACTGAGCACCAAAGGGGAAACTTGTTGAAGTGAAATGGACACTATGAGAAACAGTGACTTGATCAGCTCTTGTCCTGATGGTTGATGTACTTTATCCATTTTAGTATTTTTTTTTTTGTTCTAGTACCATTGGTTGAACTCTGTAATTAACACACAATTATTCTTAGGTGTTTAAATTTTAACTGAAAAGTGATCCCTGTTAGGAATTTGGAAAACATTATGCTGAGTGAAATAAGCCAATCCCAAAGGGACAAATACCGCTTGTTCTCCTTGATAGGTGACAACTAACTGAGCACCAAAAAGGAAACCTGTTAAAGTGAAATGAACACTGTGAGAAATGGTGACTTGATCAGCCCTCACCCTGACTGTTGATGAGCAGCTTCATATGTTATCCCTCTTAGTATTTTTTTGTTTGTTCTACTTAATACTTTTGGTTGAATACTGTAATCAATACACGGATCCGGCTGAAATGCCCATGAGAGTATTTCAGGCATGGAAAGCCAAGACACTCTGGGGGATAAAAAAAAAAAAAAAAAAAAAAAAAAAAAAAAAAAAAAAAAACTAAATGAAAGATCTCCACGAGTGAGATCCCAGTGGAAAGAATGGGTCATCAAAGAAGGAGATACCTTTCTCTGAAGGGAGGACGGGAGGAAAGAACTTCCACTTTGACCATGGCCTTGTCTAAATAGGATCAGAGTCAGTGAACTCAGGGGGCTTCCATAGCCTTGGCAGCTCATGACAAGAGCCTAGGGTGATTACTGATGCCATAAACAAGAGTGTCAAGTTGTTAAGTCAACAACAGGAGTCACTGTGCACTTACTCCTCATGTAGGATCTTTGTCCTTAGTGTGCTGTACATTGAGATTTAATGCTATAACTAGTACTCAAAGAGTATTTTTCACTTTATGTTTCTGTGTGGGAGCAAACTGTCGAAATCTTTACTTAATGTATGCTAAACTGATCTTCTGTATATAAAGAGAATAGAAAATGAATCTTGATGTGAATGGAAGGGGAGAGGGAGTGGATAAGGGGTGGGTTGCAGGTGGGAGGGACATTATGGGGGGGAAACCATTGTAATCCATATTCTGTACTTTGGAAATTTATATTCATTAAATAAAAGTTAAAAAAAAAAGAAAAAAGAAAAATGTCATAGGCTGAGGAGTCTATCTTAAACGTGGACCTAACGAAGAGTTCTTTTAAAGGAGCCTGCTAGCAAAACCCCAGGAAAAACTGTCACTTGTTCAGTAAAATATTCTCTTTTAAATATTTTGCATTGTATCTGGATATATAGACAGACATATTTCTATACATATATGTAAAATAAAGCACATAGTTGGGGATTGAGTTTCAAAAGATGATTAAAAACAGAAGGCTCTAAAATATAGTTAACTTTACTTGGAAGAATATACTTTCTCTTTTATTGTGCACTGATAAAGATGTTACTGAAGAATGCAAAATGGGGAATGTGGGCTTGGCATATTTCACTCCATGGAAAAATTTGGGTTTCCTCATTGAAACTACATATATAATTCTTTAACAAATTCATTAAAATGCAATATAATCAAGGCAAAAAACTTACCTTTATGAAGTGGTTCTTCCGGGAACCAATCTGTATATTATATAAATCGTATAAAAGTCCCACTTGAATTTTTAGGTGTATCTTAAAGGTGTAATATACATCAAGTTTTCCAGTCATCTTTAAAACCACATTATTATCTGTTTTGATAAGTTAGGGTTGTATTTTATAATACCCTTAATGATTTTGGTAAGTTAAAATGCTCACAATTTTATTTCATCAGACATTTGTATTTATCCAAATGTTTATGGGAATATGCAGTTTTGTGCTATGTTTACCTGTCTTTAAAATGAGGATACTCACAATGCATCTGAAGTTAAAAAGGATTTTGGCCTGAACTTTAAATATAATCTATGTTTACACATATTGTTCACTGAAAATTAAATGCAAGAAGCAAGTTAAATACAAGTTGGGAAGTTAACACTAACTAGGAAAATTATTTGTGTTTCTGTACTGTAAACTTTAGTGAGAGATAAGGGGGTGTTGTTATATGCTAAAATTAAGACAAATATCCCATGTTTTCTCTCATACAGAAGCTAAAATTCTTAATCTGAGCACAGAATCGTAATTACTATAGGCTGAAAGGAGTAGGAGACATAGAGGGGATGTAGACAATGGTACCAAATCAGTGTTAAAGCAAATAAATAAATTCCTAGTATTACATGGCATGGTGGGATTACTATAGTTCATATTAACCTAATTGTGTATGTGTGTGAGTAATAAAATAAGTAAGCGTCAAGGCTCAAATCACAAAGCAATGTCAAAGAGGGGGAATGTTGACTACCCTGATTTGATCACTATGTTGTTTTTTGTTTTTTTTTTGACAGGCAGAGTGGACAGTGAGAGAGAGAGACAGAGAGAGAAAGGTCTTCCTTTGCCGTTGGTTCACCCTCCAATGGCCGCCGCTGCAGCCGCTGCAGCCGGCGCACCGCGCTGATCCGATGGCAGGAGCCAGAGTCCAGGTGCTTTTCCTGGTCTCCCATGGGGTGCAGGGCCCAAGCACCTGGGCCATCCTCCACTGCACTCCCTGGCCATAGCAGAGAGCTGGCCTGGAAGAGGGGCAACCGGGACAGAATCTGGCGCCCCGACCGGGACTAGAACCCGGTGTGCCGGCGCCGCAAGGTGGAGGATTAGCCTATTGAGCCACGGCGCCGGCCTTGATCACTATGTTTTATAATCATGTATTAGTGCTGCACTGCAGCCAATAGGCATGTCCAATTGTTGAGAAAGTTTGATAACACCTAAAAAAGAAAAGAGTAAATGAAAAATGTGATGAATGGATTTCATAAAGTCAAATATAGTGAACATTAAATAATAAGAAGCAAAATCATATACTCATGTATGACATAATTATTCATTAATTCATTACAGCTAAAGGAAATATTGGTGAAGTGAAAGCATTTTAGACAATTTTGAAACTGAAGTGTTGGAGCTTTTCCATGAACTCAGACAGAGTAGACGCTTCTCTTGTTTAGTGCTTTAAAACCAGCACCTTCCAAAAACACAGAAATATCATAGTGCTGTAGGAATACCAATGCTCTGAGATTACAAGACAACTTATGGAGAGCGGGGATGTAGAAAAATGAGGTTTGAATGCAAACCCTGGGTAGGAGGCAGTAGTAGCCAACACTGGTGCTCTTAGCCACTTTTTTTTTTTTCCTTAGTCACTTTTGAGTTTAGCTGCAGCTGGCCCAGACTGTGGCTGGCAGTTCTGATGTGTTTTGTGCTCGTGGTGTCTCGTGGCATCTTCTTCTTGCTTTCAGCCCAGGACATCCTTGGGAGCTGCTGAAGTGCCTTGGCTCACTGCAGCCTACAGCCTGAGAAGGCAGTGGAGAGGAAAGCCCTAGGGCATCCTGACCTCAGTGGAGGGAGAGTAACAGGCGCTCTATAAGGCTTTTGCTGCCCATCTTTAGGCTTAGGATTCTTGCAAGCTCCTCTGGAGGATTTAGTCATTCTCCTTCAGCAGTGACCTCAATACCACACTGTACCACACTGGCTTCTCTTATTCTCATTTTCCCTGCTCTGTCATGCCTGCTTCCTGGGATCAGCTCCCAAAGGGACTGTCTGCACGGGAGTCCTTATCCCAGGCTCTGCTTTCAAGGGAACCCCAATGGTAGGACAGGTCTTCTGTGTCATCTCATTTCAGTGATTCCAACGAAGTGATGGGTTAAGGATTAAGATGGGATCTGCCTTTGGCTTTTGGCTGGTGGTCAATTTGTCTTATTTCCATCTGCATGAAAAGTGTTTTAAGAAAAGGCAAAAAAATTTCCATTTATCTCTTTAACTCTTTTTCTTTTCTTTTGGTTCAGCCTCACTTGTATTCAATCCATAGTTCAGCATCTTACTTCACTGCTTATGCACAGGTTGTTCAAGCATTGCAGAGCAGCACGTGAATAGTGTTACACGCAGTCCACCACTGTACACAAATGTAGGCACTGAGTCCATTGTTAAATAACAAGGGAATTGAAGACTGAAGCAAAATATCTTCAGAGGGCTGTTTGCATACATGTTTAAAGTGTTAGGTTAGGAATACGATCAAGTTCTAGATGGGTTGGGGAAAATTATTATTCTTTCAATAAAAATAATGGAATATAAATTATAGCTATAAAGATTTTGTATTCAGTAGTTTTTTTAAAGATTTTTATTTATTTGAGAAGTAGAGTTATATACAGAGAGAAGGAGAGACAGAGAGAAAGGTCTTCCATCTGTTGGTTCACTTTCCAGATGGCCACAACGGAGCTAAGCTGATCCAAAGCCTGAAGCCCCGAGCTTCTCCTGGTTCTCCCATGTGGGGACAGGGGCCCAAGAGGTTGGGCCTTTACTTCTTATTCAGCTTTCTGGTAATGCACACCTTGGGAGGTAGCAGATGGTAACTCAAATACTTGGATTACTGCTACCAATATGGGAGACCTAATGAAATTTCAGGCTCCTGGCTTTGCATGGCTCAGCTCTGGTTGTTGCAATCATTTAGGGAGTAAACCAGCAAATGAAAGCTCTTTCTCTTTCTCACTCTGCCTTTAAAATAAATAAAAGTTAATTAGTTAAAAAATAATGAAAACCTTAAAAAGCATCTTATGTGCTATTCTATATATACATTTATATAATATGAAATGCATGATAAATGATATTAAGTAGGACAAATATGTAATTATAGAGTTAAAAATTATTACGTGCCTTCCTCAAAATAAAATTTTAAGGGGCTAGCATTGTGGCATAGTGGGTAAAGCCACTGCTGGCATCCCATATGGGCACTGGTTCAAGTCCTGGCTGCTCCACTTCCCACCCAGCTCTCTGCTATGGCCTGGGAAAGCAGTAGAAGATGGCCCAGTTGGGCCCCTGCACCTGCATGGGAGACCCAGAAGAAACTCCTGGCTTCTAGCTTCGGATCAGCACAGCTCCAGCTGTTGCGGCCAATTGGGGAGTGAACCAGCGAATGAAAGATCTCTCTCTCTCTCTCTCTCTCTCTCTCTCTCTTTCTGCCTGTTCTCTCTTTATGTAACTCAGACTTTCAAATAAATAAATAAATCTTTAAAATAAATAAAAATAACTAAATTTTTAAATTTGTATTTGCTTCACTTTTTTTTTTCAAATACTCAACAGTGACAGAAGTAAGTGATATCATTTGCTTACTTGTGGTATCCAAATAAGTATATAAGTATTTATCTAAATATATTTGTATAACTTTAAAACTTTTCATTATATTGCAAAATCAGAATCAAAATGGAGTGAGTGTAGCTACAAGCTAATTGCAGATCTCTTGCTTCTGTACATGTTAGCTTTGCTTGCTAACATCTAAGGGTGTATCTTGTGAAACTATGTGGGCCCAAATTCCCAAGAACTAGGTTGACCAAAATGATGTGCCCTTTACTGTTATCTTTTTTTTTTTTTTTTTTTTTGGACAGGCAGACTTAGACCGTGAGAGAGAGAGAGAGACAGAGAGAAAGGTCTTCCTTTTTCCGCTGGTTCACCCCCCAAGTGGCCACTACGGCCAGTGCTTCCTCCTGGTCTCCCAGGTGGTGCAGGGCCCAAGGACCTGGGCCATCCTCCACTGCACTCCCAGGCCACAGCAGAGAGCTTAACTGGAAGAGGAGTAACCAGGACAGAATCCGGGGCCCCAACCGGGACTAGAACCTGGGGTGCCAGTGCCGCAGGCAGAGATTTAGCCTAGTGAGCCACAGTGCCGGCCCCTTGATTGTTATCTTACAACCATATCTTGGATCTGTTATTGGGTTTGTTATAGTTAACTGTTATCTTACAACCATATTCTGGTTTTCCTCTTTATTGTTCACTGCATACCAGGGGTTTGAAATTGTGAGCCCAAGTGGACAGAATACAATAAAAAGCTGTGTAACCCGCTGTTGGGGGCCGCACTCTGGTAACGAGTGTCAGTCCTGATCGGTGGCTGGTCCCAGTCAGTTACCTTGCCTCTCATTTGTCTCTCATTTGCTTCTCATTTTCAATAAAATTCATGTGTGACTGACACTGGTTTTTGTAATACTCTATTTTAGCTGATGAGTGGATGCAACCGTATAAAAAACGAACATCTACAGTCTACTTTGAGGTTTGTGGAAAATGCAATTAAGAGATGATTTTGTTTCAATGCTCACAATATACATTTTCCATGAACTTTCTGAAGATGCCTCACATATGTGCATGCTTCTCAAGAGAGAGTAAACAGCCAGACAGAGAAGGTGAGTGTGATTTTCTCTTCCCTGTACAGTACAACTTCATGCCTTTGGAGTAAACATTTTAAAAGGATTTACTATCATGTAGAACCTAACTTTAAAGAATATTTTAAGTCACGTTCAAGCAAATTACTACTTTTGTAGTAATTTATTTATTTATGATTTTACTTTTATTTGAATATAAACATTTCAAAAACATAAATATTTTATGTTTATAGCTACTTAAATAAAGCAGATGAAAACACAGAACAATAAGTGCCTCCCAGCTTCCAGAACCCTTGATCAGAGTATGATCTAATCTTTCATATACAGTCAGTCTTTTAATGATCTTTGCATCACAAAACCATTTATTATCTCTTTTTGATGAAATACTAAGTTAGTCTGCTAATGCACACGTTGGAGAAGAATATATATTAGCATTTTCAAAAATGAAAAGAATCTTTTTTTCTCATTTCCTTTTGTCTTTAAATAAAATGAAACTATGGGGTTTTAAGTAGCTCTTAACTGCTTCCAGGAGGAAGATGCAAAATGGAATCCTGTGCACGAGCAAGCATGGTGGGCCTGCAAGCCAGCACTTCTGGAAGCCATGGGGCTCTGGCCATGTTGGAAACTCTACCACAGTGAAGCTATGGCAAGAATTAAGAGGACATCAAAACCTCAAACAGCTACACTCCTGTGGATTTGGGAAGAAACAAGACACTTCAACATTCCTGCTATGGTTGCCTTAGCAACATCCATAACAACTGTGAAATACTATGGGTTTCTGCTTTCTTAACCCTTCAGGGTGTCATCTAAATGACATTTCCTTAAGGAAATATTTCAGACTACTTGGTTGACTGGCATACATTAAATTCAGTGTTGCATGACCTCTGACCCCTTCCTACATCCCAACGTACTGGGAAGGAAGGGAAAGGGGAGAATGAGAAAGGTACAAAGTCCACCTTGGCTACCATGAGAGTTTACTTCATAAGAGAGTTACACCGGCACTCTTTAGAGGTGGCTTGTATGGAAAAAAACAAAACACTCCAATAAAGTATAAATTTAAATTACCCTTGGAAATCCCCATCAAATATATTTAGTAATGAGAAAAAATGAAACCCAAAGAGTTTCTTATAACAACATGACCTAAAATGACAGAAAGCAACTAACAAGCCTTAAGTCATGTATATTCAAAAGTAAGAGAAAGGATTAGGAATATTTTATTGGGCCAACTTTATCCAACTTATAATTTAAGAGTAATTATTCAGAGCAATTATCTTATTCAATTAGCTGGGAAAATCATGCTCTCAGGAAAGAATGGGATGGGAAAGAATGTGTAGTGATATTGCAATCATTAAAACTTTTAAACTAGAAACAATTATTAAGAGATTTCATTATGTGGAGTTGTGTATAGTGAAGTTTTGGGTTTTTTTTAAGACATAAAAAGATGCCAATGATTATTCTTTTGTCTTTTTTGGACATCAGCTGTCAGTGTTTTATCCAATGACGCCCCAAATAATTGTGTAATGTCCTATTCAGGTTGCTAAAAATATTAAGATCACCGTATCAATGAAGGGCAGGCAGGAGGGAGATACATTGGGAAGGAGAAGTTGATTACATTTTATTGGAAAGCTATTGGGTGATAAAGTCCAAGTATGGAGCTGGCATTCTGGTGCAGCAGGCATCCATGTTAGAGCTCTCCTCTACTTCTGATCTAGCTCATTGTAACGCACCTGGGAAAGTAGCAGAAAATGGCCCAACTGCTTGAGCCCCTACTATCCATGTGAGAGAACCAGATGAAATTCTAGTCTCCTGCCTTTGGCTGGCCCTATCCTGGACTTCATGGCCATTTGGGGAGTGAACCAACAGATGAAAATTCCTCTCTGTCTCTTAAAGAAAAAAAAAAAAAAGCATCAACACAATATTGAAGAGGCCCTGCAGCAAAGAGTTTTGAAATTTAGAAAGTAAATCTTATAAGAGAGAATATGAAATACAGGGAGAGAAAAAAGTGAATGTGCATAATGCTAATAGACAAAAGGATAGAACTCATTAAGCAATTTGAGCAATTTTAGGCTTTAACTAGTTTTAGTACTAGTTACATAGGTCTACTAACAAGCCTCTTTCCCTTGAAAGGATCGTTATTTATCTCATAATCTAAAAAACACAATCAAAAGAATGATCACATGCCTCTAGTCTCCACCCCTTGCCAGTTTTCCTGGTCTTAGCCAGTCAGAGTCATCTTCTAAAAACAGCTCTAATTCACCCCTTCTCTAGGCTCAACTTTTGACAGGCAGAGTTAGACAGTGAGAGAGAGAGACAAAGATCTTCCTTCTGTTGGTTCAACCCCCAAATGGCCGCTACGGCCGGCGCTGCGCCTCGCCGATCTGAAGCCAGGAGCCA